>NC_140137.1:5553526-6938433 GCF_964035555.1 Netta rufina
AGGACTATAACATTACGATTATGCCTGCCTAAAAGTTGCTTAGCTACATCTGTATTTGGTAACAATAACTTGAGCCTTCTTTTGCTAGCTAGTGATTTCATATGATTTGTACGATATTAAAATCTTTTATGTTTCTTTCCTCCTCTGAGGTTTGGTTTGAGCAGACCAACGATTCCAATTTAGGTAGAGGACAGGGGTGTGAGGATGGACTAATAGATAGCAAGTATGTTTCTAAACACCTTGTTTCCATGGAAATAATAGAAGTATGCCCAAAAATGACCAAATATGACTGATGACAGTTTCACCATCAAGTTGCTCCTGAAACTTTTGAAAATCAGTCTTCTTCTACAGAAGTAGAAGACAAATCTCACATCCTACCCAAGACCAGAAATTTACCGAAGGTTTCATAACATTGAAACAAGGCATTGCTTTAGAGTTTGCTGTCTAGTAACAGATTTTAACAAGTGCTGCTGAACTTGAGCATGACCACTCCAGTTACAGAGGAATAGAGAAAGACAGATCATTGCACTTACAATGTCTTCAGCCCTGTAAGGCCTCTAAACATCCGTCCATGTACTGATTCCAGTTGATTCTCTGTCAGAATCAGTTCCTGCACTCCTGAAGCTCCATCAAATGTGCCTTCTCGAATCTCCTTGATCTTATTGTTGCTCAGATTTCTGGAAGAAGACAACCAGAAACAATAAGAAAAGCATTCGTGTTTTATTCAAAACATACATCATCACACTGGAAGGATGATGGAAGGAAGGACAGAAGGGAGGTAGGTTATATGCATCTCAGTGGTTATCTAGGAAAACACTCAGTCAGCAAGGAGAGAATACAGAAGTTCAGAAGTACACCTAACCTTCTTACTCTGCTCGCAAAAATACAGACAAACAACCAAACAAAAAACAACCAAACAAAAAACCAACACAGAACAGATAATCAAGAGTATTTAAATCCACAGATTTACCAGCTCTCATACCTCATCTCATTGTTGCTTATAAGGGTCTCTGACCCTTGTAAATGGTTTTCTAACATCTGATTTATGTTCTTGAACTTTTGGAGACTGCTGAGATTGGGTGCTCTGCAATTAAATCAGCTACCATTAAAACAGCTACCACCACATATTGAAATATGGAGCCCATTCATTTAGTGTACCAGGACCTTTACTCTTTTTAAACCCAATGCTTCTGTAAGATAAATAACTGTGTGACTGCATGTATCTGATAAAAATTTTTTATATGTACAATCATGAACTCCCAGGCATTTAAATTTAACACCATCATTCAAAATGAAATGCCTATTACTTAATTCTCAGTTCACATCTACTGCAATATACAACATTATTTTCCAAATATTTACTCTGCCTATACAGTCTCAAGATGTTTGCTTATAGATCAACTTTGGAGAACTTCAATCTAGAAAGTTAAATGAAGTTCTGATGAAATGCAAAGTGAATCTTCTGAATATTTCATATTTGTGAAAAACCCAGTGAATAGAAAACTTCTGAATGATAAAATGACCTTAGAGATGCATAAAAATAAATGGTTTTTAATTATTTAAAACACTTATATAAAAGGCCTTAAGCACTGTAAGACCTTGGGCATCAGTCCTTCAAGCATGTCCTCATGAAGCCCTGTAGAGATTACAGTATGTAATCCTATTTGTGTAGGCCTTTGACAGGAAAAACTATTTATTGTTTTAATGTCTACAATAAAAAAGAGAAAGTAAAAGATACTCTCTTGTTCCCAAGAAGATGCCAAATTCCAACACTATTACTCATACTGAATAGCATCTCATTCCAGAAATGATCCCACTACACACACAGCATGAGTAATAGTTTCAAAACCCAATTCCAGGTGATATAAAACAAATGACAAAGTATCAGATTAGCACCTGGGCTACACTGCTCATAAGAACAGGCAATCTTGTTGGGATAAAAGCTGACGGAAGACATGGCAACAGGACAGCCTGGCCTCAGACACAAATAATGTGGGTCTTGCTCTTTGCAGCAGTCATCACTTAATAAAAAAAATGTTGAGTCTTGGAGATATGCTTCATGTGGGATATGAGTATGCTGGTTTATGTCTGCTGAACAACTGTCAGACATTGGGTCCTACAGCATGTGGTCCATCACCTCTTGTGCTCTCTGTGATCAGAAAGAATAGCAGTATGGCAGCGATCAGCCAAAAATGATATAAAAGTATATAGAAATACTCACAGGTTTTGCTTTCCAGGGGTTTTGTACTTTGTCTAACGTTCACATGAAGAGTTTATGTGAGTTAAAGCAAGTCAAGGACAGATATGCTGACATATGCATTTAATTTGGGTGCTCAGCTATTTCTCTAATGGAAATGTTTATACCTCAGCATCTCTTTTGAATGCTGGCATAAGTAATTGCTCCCAATAAGCCCTTTCTTGGAAAAGATTACCCCATGATGCTTATTTGCACAAAAATAAATGAATAAATAAGTAAACGTTTGTGGCGGGAAGGGAGGGTGAATTAGTATAATACAAAGATTTTGACTTTCAATTCACAGATTGCAGACTGACCTATACTTGTTGTTAAAGTTTTATTAGTTTTTACCGTCTAAAAGATATTTAGTCACATTAAAATGGGTGCAATTTTAATGGATGATTGGATACTCCAGGCAAAAAAGCAAATATTGGAGAGGAAGGCTGGCCATAATTTGACAAGGAACTGGCACCTTCAAACAATCCAAACCATCTGACTTTTCTTTGCTGCCAAAGAACTTCTGTAGATAGGCAACTTCACCCATTTGAGTTTCAACAGCATAAAATTATCCAAAAATATGCTAGCAGTTGCAGAAAAAGCCAATTATATGTACCTTTCCCATGCAAGAGACTTGAAAATCCAAGATTAAATGCTATGACAAAATCAAAGTTGCAAGGCAGCGAAAAGATGAGCTTTACAATAACAAAAAGGTAAGGAAAATACTGTCCTGCAATCCCACTTGGAGTACTGTCAAAGCAGATGTTCTGCCAATCCCGATTTCTTAATTTGTTTTCCTAAATTAAAGTTTTCCTTATCAGAATGCAAAAAAGAAATTGTTAGATGTCAGCACTTATTCACTCAGAAGATGCATCATCCTGAATGTCTGACCCTCTAGAATAACAGACGTGAGAAATTACATACTTTTTAGTCTAGAATTACCAGGAAAAAACAGTCAACTGTTGATCAAAACCTTAAAAAACAAATTGGTAAAACTTTGCCTGCTTTCGAACTCAGAGAGCTTTAGTCTATCCTTCCCAGCATGAAAATAATCTTTCATATATGGTGACCATTGCACTTGGCAAGAAACATTTTTTTCTATCATGAAAACTTCTGACAGATTTTATAGCAAACTCCAATTACAGAAATGCCTCATCCTCTCACAGTGTTAAGTTTCTATCAGGAAGTGTTCTTGAAATAATGGAAGACAGTGGAAAAGAAAATGAACCTTGAGTATTTACCAAGAGACCTATGGCCTCTGGCGCGACCCAGATAGGAACCTATAGTCAACCTGGTCACTCAAGAGGGCTATTGTTTCCAGAAGGACCCTGATCTACCACGGTGATAAATTTTAATCCTATTTCCAGACTTGTATTTTGGGTAAGAGGTCAAAAGAAATTTTCAGAAAGCCTGGGTTTACTTTATGTGTGGCTGTGAATAGGAAATGAACAGATTTAGGAAGCTCTCAAGATGAGATTGTTCACACAGCTCACTTTTCAGTCAGATTTTATTTACCTTATGGCTAAAGTTTATGATAATATTATTTCTGTTGATCTTCTAACTTCAACACAGAACAAGCTGGATTCTATTCAGTCTTAACAGAACCATTCGTGCTGCTGTACCTGCTGGGTCAGTTTCAACATTTCATCGTGATATTCATCACTGAATTACCAGCACACGCTGCTGAACTACCACGAGCACAACCACCAGAGTGCAGTCCAACTGCAAAGACTCTGCTTGGTCTCAACTTGCATTTTATTGTTTTAACATACAAACAGCCTGTTCTGAGTGGGGTTTTCCCAAGAATATTTCAGGCTGTTGGTGGTGCGTGTGGAGTCTTTAAGTGTATTTTGGGAGGAAAACCCCATTCTTGTGGAGGAAGGATGTTTGCTGAGAATATTTTACAGCTCTTACCAACAGTCTGGCTGTCTTTTACAAAGTGAGTTGTTCTCAGGAGCAGGATGGCACTGAAAGTCTTAAATACTACAGACAGACACAGAATTATACTCAGTGACATTCGTACATTTCATGCAGCAGAGCAGATTGATGGTATCACTGAAAAAAAGGAGGCATGTGATAAGCCCAAATGCCACATATCACAACACTCTCCACAATTTCATTTCCACAAAACACAGTCTGTTTCTGTATAAAAAGTGACAGATGACTGTGACCTCAATTGCCATGGTAAAATTTATGCTTAGGGGAAAGAACAGCAGGTAACAGCTGTTTCTACAGCCAGAAACTACTTTTACCTCTCCAAAAAACTTAAGTTTATGTTTATTAAATGGACTTGTTGTCTGCAAACTTTATCGTGATTCAGTTTTATTTTGCATGTAGAGTGTATTAAATCCTGGGGTGGCATGTTGTACAGTAAGGTTTAATGTAAGAGAAATACCTACAGACAAATGAAGCCTCCAAAGTTAATTATATACTAAAGGTGGGGTTGGCAGTACTAGCTATTGCCAAGACACTCTGACTTTTCCTGTTATAAGACTGCATTTTATATTCACTTTGTAACTTTGGCAAGAAATACAGAATGAACTGTCAGATGTCCCTTCCAGGTTTTGAGGTAAGTATTTTTTTATTGTTCTTGTTCTTTAGCAGAATAAAAGAGGTCAGTGCCCTTTTTCTGCAGCAGTGCATGAAATATGGCACTTAACCTTTTTATTTTGAATGTGAGCTTGGAGCCAATTCTTCTTCTGCAGAAACAGCTTCGGGGCCCCCAGTTGGGACAGCTGGTCCCACTGATTTCCAGGGAGAGGGCTGGGGCTGATACCAAGGAGCTGCAGCCTCTCCCTGCAGGTCAGTATCCCATCTCTGCAACTGAGTGCATCTCCTTGCTCCCACTGAGTTGGGTACTGAGGGGATTGGATGCTTGAACCTGTCTCCCATGGCCAGAAGACACCTCCACACTCCTGCTGTCATATTAGTCCTCAAGCTCTGGAGTTTTTCTTTCACTGATTAACAGCTGGAGGTGGTCCCAGTGCAAAACACTAGCAATGCAGTTCTTCAAGCTGGAAGGCAGTGCAATGTGACTTTTGCTTTCAAGTCATGCTTTTAAACTTGCAAAAGCAAGTGAGGTGCTATGGTAATAAGTCACTGACAGCAAAAGAGAGTTCAGGGCATTCAGCAAAAGCCACTGAAGAACCCAGTAAATTATATCTGGGTGGGGTTGGATCTACTTACAGTAATCCACATCAACCTCTTTATTGCACTGTAAAAAGCATTAAACAAAAATAGATTTATTTTTTGGCTATGAAAATAGTACTATGTATACAGGATTTTGCAGCTAATTATTAAAGCTGATTTTTTTAAAGGCATATGCAGACATGTTAACCTTTTAAAAAACAACACAGTAATCTTAGCAATTTAAATTCTAGAAAAACGAGGCAGAACTTAGCATTATGGCTCTCTGACCTTTAAATTTCTGTATCAAGAATTCAGTTCTGTTTTGCATTAACATGTATTAAGTCCTGGGCTGATACAACATACAATAAGATTCAGCTTAGGAGGAATATTTACTGACAAATTAAATCCTAAAAAAAAAACAAAAACAAAAAACAACAACAACAAAAAACAGAATGAATTGTCAGATATCCTTTTCAGGATTAGAGATAGATGATTTCAGTTTCCTTTCTCTGAAAAAAAAAATAGAAAAAGAAAGAAGAAGGAACTTCACCTATGCCAGGAAATAAAGCTAGCCAAAATACTGAAATACTGTCTTTTCATGAAAAGACCCTCATACTCCAATAAAATCTGATTTCATATTTGTGAATTTGTGAATACAACGTAGTTGTCTTATTCAAATGATACATCTTCCCTGTGGAAATCTTTTAGGAATTAGCTGAACTCTAAGTCTTGAACACAGATATTTAAGATTCCTACTAAAATCCAAGGAGAGTACAAGACACAGTTTAAATAAAATTAAATACCATTACCACACATAATCACTGGGGCAACCCTAATATGCCATCATCAAATCTGTGTGTACACCCCTTCGGAATCTTACTAAAAAAAAACAAGAGATTGTGATATGCAACTGGACACATATAGACATGCACAACTGACAGAGCTTAAGTGACAAAAGAACAATCATGAACATATACCTAGAATGTAAATATAATTTGAATCCTCCTTAAGTTCCAATTTGCAGTCAACCTCAAAGTGTGTATGTTATAGACCAAAGCTACACATCAGCATAATATAAATCGAGGAGGCACCAAGAACACTAGTCAAGAGGAAACAAGGGCTAATTCCTCTGTCTCTGGAATCACACTGGAGCTCTTCTAGCCAGAGCAGAACTGTTAGAGTAGCTTCTCTGCAAATTTCCTTGACACACCTCTGTCACTGAGTCATAAACTGAGGTGAAGAAAAACCAGAGGGCAATTATTCAAATGTCCCTTTAAAAAACTATCTTCTCAACTTGGGCTAACCATGAAAAGGCAATTAAGTTGGCTATCTCAGCACTTTTTATTTCAGAAAAAAAAAAAAAAAAAAGAATTGCAGAGATGATTTTTTTTTTTTTTAAGTAAAATAAAAGGTCTTATATCGATACCTGCTGACCAAAGGTGAATTTGGCCAATGGCTTTCCAGTGCAAAGCTTTGAACTCTTTCCTTAAGCCTAGGAAGCAATACAATTTCTAGCTACATTCCTCTACCTGTTGTTCTCCTTTAACACTTGAACAGACAAGGAATATGATGAGACCAAGTAAATATTGCCAAATTAAATAACAGTAAAAATTCTTGTTCTTTATACACAATGGAAAATGGGTATTTGATCAATACTCTTCTTCCTTAAATTAATAGCAGCTTAAGTAAGGCTTAATGAAGAGTTTTTCTAACCTGCCACACACACAGAGCCAGTGCATTAGTACTACTAACTGTTGCAGTCCTATCCATTGATATTTCCCTATATGGTCACTAAATCCTTCTTACCTGATGGAAAGAGGACTATGAATTAGCCAAACAAAAGGGATGTATGTTTTTCCTGGCTACCCAGTCTCTTCACAAAATATAATTAGGAGAATTAGAAAATAGATGACTAATCTGGCTTACTAAGAATCAAGTTACTGAGTAAGGCTATGGTTGACATGTAGCTTCTTTGATGGAGCAATATCCTTTTCAGAAAATCTGTGTATTCAAATTGAGATGTTTCTTCACAACATCCAGTAGAAGAAATCAGCTCAATTATAAAGAGTATCTTAAACAGGCTCTGCATAGGGGCTGCCACTAAAAAATGCATGACACAGACTTTTTATGAAGTGTGGGGCACAACTACTGCTCTTTGCCATCCATGTGAACTGCACCTGTACCCCTTTGTTCGCATCTGGTCATGTTAAGAACAGACCAGAAAGATGTTTTGTTTCACAGGAAACAAACTCTTAAAAAACCCACTCAAAGCCAATTCACGTTGCTGTTATGCATAACGACACAGACCTGTTGAGGCATCCCTCCACCTGAGTGATTGATGGGAACATGAAGGACAGCACTGTAACTGACCTACAGTAAGTTTTAAATAAAAGGAGAGAAATTACTCCAGCTATGCCATCTTACCAACTTTCAAAACAAATCCTGAAGGTCTGATAAGGACAGATTCTGTCCTAATTATGTGTACTTTTATATGCTGTGCATTTTTTACTCATTTCCTGTCCACTTATATAGAAAAGAGAATAGTCAACAATATCAATAAGTTAGTTTCTAAGCGCACTTTAGCTACAACTTAGAGATCATTCATAAAATACTAGGCTAAAGCTTATGATTGATTCCCCAAGTCTGGTGGTCTGTACTTGCACAAGCATACCCCACACTCTCAAATCTGCAGTGCTGCATCTGACATTCTTGAAGAAATAATAGTGGTGTACGAATCACACTGCAGTTGTCTCCAAAGCCCCTATGACCTTACACAGCTTCAAATGGCTAGGAATCTCCAGGTGGCTGAAACCACATGAAAGAAACACTGAACAGAAAGTCAATTGCTTGGTTTTCCACAATTACCTTGAATCTAACAACAAAATCTTACTAAAAGTAAACAAATAAGATATTAGCAATGGCATTATAGAGTTAAAACTGAAAAATATCAGGAAGATCCATTTAGAAGATCAAAAGGTATCTAATATATTTTTCTCTTTGCAAAACACACACTATCTTATTAAATATACTTCCTGAATAGTGCCAATACTCTGATTGCTTCCAGAATTATACAGATCTCTTTGAATCACTGATCTCTAAGTAGCTACTTGATTCTCTTCTCTAAAACCATAGTGATCAAAAGAAACTGTCATCACCTATTTCTTGTAATACTACTTCCCTTCGACTGTTTGACAAAA
The DNA here is from genome assembly GCF_964035555.1 of Netta rufina. Classification (NCBI taxonomy): domain Eukaryota; kingdom Metazoa; phylum Chordata; class Aves; order Anseriformes; family Anatidae; genus Netta; species Netta rufina. The sequence goes on from NC_140137.1 coordinate 5,562,086, forward strand.
TCGCACTATTTGGAGTCATACTTGAAACGTAATGGTTGCCTCTGCTGTCATGTAAGATAACACATTCAAAAGAAAAAAAGGAAAGCTAAAATTGGTGGCCATCTCTAACAATAGGCATATATCTAAATGAATTCTGGAATGGAATTCCCTTCAGTCTCTACGAGTTGATGACTTTAAGAAATATAGCGTAAAGAATACTGAGAGGTCAGTCTAGGGGTCTTCACCTGTCACTGTGCTTTAACTGGGCCTGTCCATCTAACACGTAAGTCAGTTTCCTTAAATTAACATTACAAATAACAAATTCTGCTACTGCAGTACTGAACTATAAAAACTTTATCCTCTCCTCCTTCCTTACAATCCAAGGACGTATTCTAACAAGCAAATAACTTGAACTTACATTTTTCTAAGGTTGGGTAATTTCTTGAAGAGTCCGATAGCTTCCAAAACAGAAATATCATTGTCATTCAAACGCCTGAGAGGAACAAACAAAAAGACATTTAATGCTTCAAAGATCTCTATAGATATATCTCTGTGGCATACAGGACTGCCACACAGAGACTTATGACCTTTGTTAAACAAGATACTATCTGCCATGTGTCTCAGACTCCTAGAGTGAAAAGTTATAAAAGCTTAGGATGCCTTAAAAGCATAATGCCAAAGGACAATGTCAGAATGCCTTCTTTCAATGAGAAGAGATTATTAACTATAACCATCACAAAGCCTTGTTTTTGCTTGACTAAACGTCCATCTTGCATACAGGAGTCATGCAGCTGGAGATCTGATCCACATAAATTGAAGGGATTTGATTTCAAGTTCTTCCTCATCAAAATCTATTGGTCTTCTCAAATAATGCAAAAGCTACCATCTTGGCATGCTTTGGATGCAAATTCTCTCTCTGATTACATGTAGCTCAAATTTTCTACATAGATAACTTGCTGTGTTTCTGGATATCTCTCTCCTGTATTCTTCTATCTTAACTTCAGAACAACAATTACTGTGGTTCACATAGAGTATCTTAACTACAATGAAGAACATACTACCAAAAAAACAGAATTGTGTTTGAAGGGACTGCTAACAAAACAAGAGAAACAGATTCTTAAATTACTAAGTCATAAATATTTTTATATACTCCTTAGCTGGATATTATGTCCTTAGCTGTATATTACGTTTATAGTTCCTAAGAATCTCTAAAAGCAGATGTATTTCATAAAATTTCAATCAGCTTAACAATATATTGGTTTTAGACAGAGCCATTTCACCCAGGTAACAAGCACCGCTGAGTTGGAATGAATTCCTGATCAGAGATTTAACTCAAAAGAGTTAATTCAATTTTTAAATAAAAATGTCCAGATGTAATGGCTCTGCTTGAGCCATGTGACAGGCCAGCATTGCAAGAAGATGCACACAGGCAGTTGATGCACAGGGCCACGTCTCCTTTCTTGCACCCACACTTGGTATGAGAGCTGAGAAAGTAAGAGAGCTCTGGTGCTTCTCTGAAATAAAATCAACTCACCCTGTGTTTCCCATGGGGATCAAAAATTCAAGGTGCCTTGAATTGCCAAGTATCTTATACAAAATTTAAAAACTAGGAAAACCAATATGCTTGTCTGAGCACATCTTGGAGAGGTGGCACTTACAGATCAGTAGTATATTCAGGAAGGTGGCTGGGTAATCGGGTGAGTTTTTGGTTTGAGCAGTCTACAACTGTTCCCTCGCAGCGACACTTCTCCGGACAGACAAGATCCATGAAACACTTCCCGGTGAATTTACTTCTGTAATCCTCAGACCCTGCAATAAAGAGAAAATATATTCCAGCAAACAGCTCCTGATAACTGCAGCAATCAAAGATTTTATGGAATCAGTTTTCAACACTGTCTCCTGTCAGCTACCAGCTCCTGCACACAATTTCAATACTTGCTAAAGCATTTTTTTTTTCCCAGCAGTTTTTTAAATGATTCCCAAGACCAGCCTCTGTTTTGTCAGTCTTCCCTTGCTACATCTTATCTTATTCCTGTTGAGGCATCTTTTTTATAAGCATGTCTTAATTAGCTGCTGGGGTCTGCTTCAAAGGAGCTCCAGCAAAGTCACTTTTTCATGCTTTGCACTTATACCAACAAGTAGGACTAAGAATCTCATGAAAGCAGATGTTATCTTGATGCATTCAAATGATATATTACAAAATAATAATAATTAAAAAGCAAAATTTTCAGACCTCAGCTACTAGAGCTATTTTTGAGAGTAACCTTGTATAAGAGAACCTTGCCAATTTTCCAACAATTAGATACCTTTATTAACTATGTTAAACAAACAGCGGAGGAAAGTAATAGCACTTTAAATCATTTTCATTTTAATTAAGGAACGGGTAGACCGTACTTAGTGAGAAGCACTCCCTCATGTACCATTATACCATGAATGCCAGACCTCTTTGACTAGGTTTTTGACCCATTCTAATGAAATGCTTTTCCAATTAGGCTCAGTGAACTAATCTGTCCTTTTCTGGTTTGGTTTTTCTCTTTTAATAACAGCAGGTTTGAAACCTGATCTCTGTGTTTCAAGGAACCAGGAGCATTAATAAATGTGTACGTAATCAAAGTGTTGCCAAGACAGGCCCTGCCATGCATTACCTGCCCACTCACTTCATATTTCACAATGGAAACACCAGAATTGTCTCAGGAACTTTGTGCTATGTCCAGTGATCATAACTACTGAAAGGTATTTTTAATTTTTCCAGAGTCTTAAAAGTCAACTTCAGGGCTTTCTCAGGAATGATCTGAGCAAGTTCAGATTTTAAAAAGAACCTGAAAACATCAACAAAAACTTAAACTTGAGCTGAAATTTGGTTTTAGAGACTTGACAACATTCTCCACCTGCTTCCCTCTTCTAGACTGATAAATACACCACTGCTCATTTTATGGCTGCATACTATTTTTTTTTTAATCACTATTATTTTAATTTATGTTGCACATTACCTTCACAGGGTGATGCAGTGAAAGCAAGCAATTCTGCAGGCAATCTAACATTTTGATTCCACAGACACACTTGGGTTTAGTTTTGTAATTCCAAACTAGATTATGAGAAACATTACATATAGCTTTGTCCATAGAAACTCTGTACACAGCAGCACTGCTTCTGTGCTGCTAAATAATTTGCGATTTACCATGGTTCTTGTAAATTATATATCTGAAGTGAAATTTGACTACTGTTTTTTTTTTAGCTTGATGGCACAGCACTTAAATATTAGGACCACCGGGCATTTTGAAGTATTTCAAAAACTACTAAGCCTTCTTCATACCACCATCATTTAAACTCTATATTTTTGGGGAAAAACAAAAACCAAGCATCTGATTTCTGGTCCTAAAAATTCCAGGCGTGGCAGCCAGGATAAAATGTCAAGTGATGAACATATTATGCTTTGATTACAAGAACATACTGCTATTTTTCCTTAGGTCCATGAAACGGTTGTTTTGGTTGTTTATGATTCCTAGAAATAATGCCAAAGTGAACAGCTATCAGGATGAGGATTTATTAAAACTGCTACAATTACAGTACAACTTGAAAAATAAAAGCAAAATTTTTCAGTGAAAAGTGTCTTTGAAATCCTCAAATTAACCCTTGAACAAGTAATCTAATTTTCATTGTAAAAACATTATTTGAAAGAATAATCACAAACATCATGAAGTTTCACAGGGTAAGATTTTATTAAGTATAATTCTTTGTCAACTTATGGATACAGGATTCATTTTCCTACATCAAAAAGAAGGATGGGAAAGTAAGTGGAATGTTTTCTGAAGGATAAAATGGAGTATCATCATCAGAGAGTAAAAACTGTTTTTTTTTTTTTTTTTTTTTTTTTTTTTTTTTTTTCCTGAAGCTTTCTGGCAGAGTAAATAAAGAATATTTACCACATTTTGATTTAGCGGATTCGTTCTCCTGGTGGTGTACAACTTCCCACAGTGCATCAGCCATGAGAAGCTGTTGTGATGTGGGCACCTGTCCATGACCTCCATGCTCGTGGTAGGGTAAGACCCTCCCAGCTCAGCAGGAGAGGAAGCCACCAACCAACACCTTCATACATATTATTTTTTATTTTATTAAAATAAAATGAATTTTTAGTTTTTAGTAAAATAAAATAAGGGTTCAAATAAGAATTACCTGGATAAGCACAGTCAAAAGCAATCAATAGCATGCATATGCTCAGCAAGCACTCAGTCATCCATTAGAAAAAGATAAATAGATAAAATTTACTATTTGACCTAAGCCTTGAGATCACTTGGACTGGTGGCTGCTCTATGAAGGTATTCCCATCTGTGATACTAATGTGAAATTGAGCCATCTACTTGCAGAACTAGTTACGTACATACACCCATTTCTACACACAGGGCTTTATCACTGCACTACTACAGGGCTCTGAGTGGATATAACAGGATTCAGGAAGCGCAATTAGACATCGCAAGCATTCAGTACTTCTTGTACTTCCAAAATCACCTGTAGAAAGAGATGTCAGACACACACAGAACACACACCTGACTTCATTTTACTATTCCAGACAAGCCATTTGGTCATTTTAGTATACCTGAAGGCATGTATGCATTGTAGATGAGAACTCTGTGAAGCTTGGCTGAATGCAAAACACAACCTGGGAGTTTCCAGAAATTTCCAAAACTAAAGCATTTTTTAACATGAGTAACATGAGTAGCCAATGCAACTGAAAGGCTTGTGTTTGACTGAATGTGTTTATCTGAATTGCTAGTTACACTGATAACATTTTCATTTCGCAATCTATGTGACACCACTACAAGGTACCAGTGCATTGTAATTCCTAAGTATCATAAAGCAAGACCACGTGCCTTTTTATAGAACAGCAGTATTGTGATAAAGAAATACCACATTTCCAAGTGCTTGCAAATATTAGGTGCTTTTCTAGTACTCACGCAAAGTAATAAAGCAGCAAAGACGAATAGCTTTTTGTCCTATTTTAATTGCTTAGCAAACCTGATTTCAGTTTTTAAAACCAAACAATTCCCAAAGGACTCAAAAGGAGTGCTGGATGATCTCTTCTGGAAAAAAATCAAGCTATTTTTTCAGGGCTTGAAGATTGACCTGATATTTTCCTTCTAGAAAAAATGGATCCAACTGTCTGAAATTTGGCAAAAATAGTATCATGGACGTCACTGGGTTTAACACTTGGCCAAAATCCCAGGAATCCTGACACTCACTCTATCACTTAACCACTAGACCACAATTCCCATAGGTTTTTAGGAAACAAACACACAAGCAAGCACAAAACAACAACACAGGACATAGATTACTTTATATAATTTCCCATCAGTAGTATTAATTTGTATCAGTTTTACAGAGAAAACCTAAAAAATCACAGATATCCTCCATTTGATGGCTCCACAATAGATATGTAGCAGCTCCATAAGATGAGGCAATATTTCCATATAAGAAAATTTCTGTGTGAGGCCCTCAAAGTACTTTATGAAATAGCTGTAATTATATCTACTTTACATGGTGGAAAAGTTATGCAGAAGTACATTAAAGATCTTACCTACGCTGTCTGATCCAAAAAGGCTTATTTGAGAATGTTGACTCAGCCTTGTGCTATGTAACTATTCAATAACACCGCTTTCACACAGGCCACATTACTGGTGTCATTTCACAAGACAGAAGATAATGCTTTGCAGACTCTTCTGAAGTTCTTTTGCAGTATACCTCTTCATAACAAAATGCCAGCACATTAAGATTACTCAAATCAGATCCAAGGTTACGTTAAGCATCAGACATCTCATTACACAAAATGGCATCCAAACGTACCTGAAGCTGAAGGACTTAAAGGGCAGCTCAAACAGAGAGATGTATTTACATTATTCATAAGATAAGTAGACAAAAATATTTTTAATCTCTGTAGGTATGGCTGGAATCACCTTTGAATCAAATCCATTAACAGGATGCCTAACTTTTTCATTCTAAGAACAATTAAACAGATGAATTACTTGGAAATGGTTATTCTGCATGCAAACCCTTTGGAAAGTCTGACCCAATTGTCACTAGGGTTTCCCCTTGCAGTCCAACAGGTGCCTGGGAGTTTGGTTAAACAACACACATCACCTTTTTGACTTTTCCTGCGAGAAAAGGGGAATCTCTCACCTTTTGATGCTTCTGAAAACAGCAGAAGTATCCCAGCATGCCATGCGGCAGGGAGTATGCAGCCTTCCATGGTGCTTGACAGAACCATGTTCAATTTGTATTGTTCTACCACATGGTTAGATCAAGCACAAAGGAAAACCCCATGAACAGCCAGAGTCAGAGTTAGGCAGCGCCAAAGAGAGAAGAGCGTTGAGAGGAAGCAGCATGGAGAAGCACAAGCTGAAGGTTCACTGAGAGCTGCTCTCCACTCCACCCATGCAAAAAGGTGCTGGATACAAGAGGTCATCCTTTACGCTACCACTGCAGGAACACCCTGGAGCACAATTGGGGTTAGTGTACAAGAACAGAGCCCGGGCAAATTCAGAGACAGAACTAGTATGATAGAAAACACTGCCAAAGGACTGCAAATAGCTCCCTCCAGGAAGGATGTGCAACTTCCACCACATACTGAATGCCTGATGTATGCTGCTATTTATTAGCTACTTACACTCTCATGGTGTCTCCTTTCAGAATAAATTCCATTTTGGTTTGTCCCATTTATTTAAATCCAATCTTAGAAATACCACAGCTAGTATTAATAATAGTGGATTCTGAGCTGATGGCCAACCTCTGGCACTAAACGCTCCCCAAGCTCCCTGTGAGCCAGCTTTCAGTTCCCAGTAGCCTTTCGTGCCAGTGGCGCTTACACTGACAATCTGTAATGCCACCGCTTTGCCCTGCTGTCGTTTTTTCAACTGTACTTTTTAACATCGTGGCACATACATGCGACTCAAGACATATGAAGGCAAACAGAAGTATTTTGTTATTTTGTTTTCTGGCATAAAATTCATTCTTTCTTTCTTTCCTGATTATTTCAAAGAGCTTTGCTTACTATAACTCATTCCTGAAGCTCTGACATATAAAGTAGGGCATTCTGTTTTGGCTTGACTGCTCCCACTGAAATAAAACTCCCATTGACTTTAATGTCTGCAGAGCTATGCTGATGGAGGGTGCTTTTGAAAGTCACATCTCAAATGTTCTTGCAGGCTTCACGAATGAGAGGAAAAGACTGTCCTCTGCAACTGCTCAGAACATTTTGCTGGACTTCAGTGAAGGTCAACGCTTGTGCCTTAAAAAAAATAATAAAACGCTGCTATCCTTAGTAAGGGGTTTGCGTTGCTTAAAGAACAAAGTCAGCATCAAGCGGATTATTCATTGCCTACATAGAGAACAATGTGAGTACTCAGGCAGAGACGACAGATAATAGAGCAAAGGGCTCGACTTCATTTTGTACATTTTGCTGTGAACCAGCATTACCGTGCAGAAAGCCAACACACAATTACTTGCAAACTCCGAAAACTATGCACAGTGTTACCTTAGTCACCTTCTGCTGGGTTTGTTTCCTTAACTATACTAATGGTAAGACAAGCAGCTTTTGGGGGAATGCAACACAATTAACCTTCATTCCCCACAAGCTGACAAACTAGCCACAGTCCTAAAGGGTACAAAAATTAGATTATTAATTTTCTTTTGTTACTCACGCAAAATGGCACAATAGGCATTATTAATTTTTTCCCATGATTCATTCTAAATATCCGTAACCCTGGAAAATCCATACCTCATTTATTCACAAATTACACGTAATTGGCATTTCTGCCAGTAATTTTGTAGGGCTTTAGCAAAGGAGGGTTCAGAGTTTCATATCCTTATTCCTACACCTGTTTAATAATGCAGAAATTCTGGCATTCTTCAAGTGAATTTATCAACGGAATTCTGTTAAGCAACAAGAAGTAACGGTTCACATCTTCCAAAGACTTGTGTATCATATGTAGATTTTCAGTATTAAGAGGAATATTTGTAATAAACTGTAATTTCAGCATCCATGAACTCTTTCAGTCCTACTGGAAAAAAACGTGGTCAAAGCCCTGCAAACATCTTCCTGAGAACCCCCTAGAGGATATTTTGAACAAGTCTCTGTTCCTCTGCTGCACTAATTAAACACTGCTCTCAGTAACTGCCTAAGCTAATCATCAGGTGCAATGAACAAGAAGTACCAGCACATAAAGAAACCTGACAAAACCCTAATTTATGTCCCAAAATACATCAGAGGCAAAATAATCCACAAGCATATTTTGGCTTTTGTGCTCTTTGCAGGCTACTGTAAAAAATGCTTAGGAATTAATAGTCTACTGCTTTGCACCTCTTTCTTTCTTTGGCAAATAGAGTCGAAAGCAGGAAGGCACACTATTTTGTGTTAGGCACAGTAAATTGTGTTTAAAAAATATCCATAAGCCCTTGGATGTGCATAAGGTCATTCTGCATACAGATTTGCAACAAAAACGTTGAAAAAGGAATGACTGTATCCCCAGATATTTGCCATTTCTCATTAAAACAAATAAAACAAACCCAAACAACAACAACAGCAAACAAATAAAGAAAGACCCAGAAAGATCCAAGTAGAAGTGCTCTGCATCCAAGCAAGATCGTATGGTTTGCTCTTAATGTTAATTGAGCTCTGGTAATCTGAGATGTGTCTATCAGTCACTGAATCCTCAGTTTGCAAAGAAATTGCATCTGGGACCCTATTTTACTGTCCCACCAAGCTGTAATACTTCAGGAGCCTGCTGTAGTCTCCAAACAGTCAGAAAAAAATGTATTGTTCAATTGAAGGCTTGAATATTCTTGCACCAGTTTTAGGTGACTGGCTACCTTCATGCCACAGACACCACCATAATTTTCTTTATGCAATTCAAGTCGCCATAATGCATACAAAAAGGTGCTACACTTGCATCTTTGGTGAGTGTTGTGCAGCTTAATCTCCAAACAGGTGATGGTGATGTGATTTCAGCCCCACCCCTTGCTACCCAAAGCCACTAGAAGGGACCACCTCTACACAGAAGAAGAGAACAAGCTGTGCCCCAGCTTAGCTCGTGAGGTACCCGAGTTACAGAAGCAATCACCCATCTTTCTGCTAATAATGACACCTCTAGAGGACAACCCAAATCTCAGATGAGGAACCTATGATGCCACATGCACGGGGAACCTAGGCCGACTGTATTATCTGCATGCCTCAACGATATGGATGCATCTGTCACTCGACATTAATTCTCCCGCCCTTTATCATCTCTTTACTATAATTGCAAATAAGGATGTTGGTTGGTAACAAAGTAGTTCAGATATTATTTTTTTATTATTTTTGAAGACTACTCCAACTTAAAAATAAAATGAGAAAGATCCTTAAAATACACTTTTTAACTAAGACCTTTCGTTTTACCCACTAGGAATCACGCTCTCTGCCAAACAGACCCATCTACTGCATACTAAACTTATACTTCCCCAAGTGAAACACCTTCTACTCTTCCTGCTTCCCCCTTTACTGCAGTCAGGAAGCCTTCACCATATTGTTCATCAGAAGCTAGTGAAGGGTTAGGATGACTGGCATGACTAATATTATAAAGATCTGAATTGCTATCAAAGGTTTACAGAAAATGGAGGGCTATAATCAGCATACAGTACAGACAAATTACTTTTTCAACAAGAACATTTCTACAGTACAAGGGAATTCAGCTCCATTACCATTAGTCATAGCAGTCATGTTGTACTCCCTAATGACTTTAACTTCAGAAAAATGTCATGCAAGGCAAAGCTCAGATATACTCACAGCGTACAGTGAAGACTTCATGTTCATAATTATGAAATCAATCTAGGATTCAATCTGCAGGTAATTTGTTGCTGCTAAACAACCTTTCATTCAGATAGAATTATTAGGCACAACAAAGACATGTCCTCAGTTTTGCTATAGTCAGTCTCTGAAGATAGTTCTGCTGAGTCTTTGTGGCTTTCCAGTAAAAACAAAACAAAAAACAAAACACACAAAAACAACTCAACACACCATTTAACTGAATTAAAACAAATATTATAAAAGTAAAATCTGAATGCTGTTAATTTTCCAGTTGTCCACATCAGAGGCAAGTGCTTCACATTCCTTTCACTCATGCTCAAGCAAAAGCCCAGGAGACGAAGAGTGCTAGAGCCTGGCCTCAGACAAGATTTCCTGTGAACATGCCCAGGCCTAGAGCATCCTGTGTAGGACTGCCAGTGCCCACCACTGTCACCTCCAGCACGGACACACCAGAGAGCTGTCACATTTGGTGCGTGCTCAGGCAGGAGCTGCTGGAGACCAGTATGCTAGGGGCAGGCCAAATCGTGAATCCCTGTGCAGCAATCACTGCAGCATTGCAGCAAAGCAGACAAGCAAGTGGATATCAGTGCTTTTCATCAGACAGAAAATACTAAGGACAGCAATATGACTACAGAGTCTGTAAATGACTGTTTACTAAAAATGGAAGGAATTTGCAAATCTGTCATCGGAGTGATCGGCAAATTATGGGAACAACTGAGAGTGTTTAAATCAGACACATTATTTTGTAAGAACTGGATTAAACTCACTTGCCTTTCATGACTCTTAAACAGTGGTTGAGGACTGATGATATATTACACCTTTCATTTTGAAAGTCCAACGAGCTTAAATGTTTACATGTCGCTAACCATAGGGAACAGGATAACCTTGGGAGAGCAAGGGACAGAAAACATGTGAACTGCCATAGGGACTCGACAAAACACCCTGACGTGCAGCCTGTCTTCTTCTGACTGGGAAATCTCTGTCCACTGTAGTTCTATACTTCTAAGGCTGAAACAACGCAGAAAAAAGAGAATGAAATTCCACATGATCGCAAGGAGTAAGAACTTTGTTCCAATGTAGACAGTTAACTCAAGAAATATGGATATGTATGAACACAGAGACTGCAAAAGACACATAAGGAAGTAGGAGGAAAACTACAATTTCTAAGAAGAGAGTTTATCAAACACCTTTGAAAATTATGAGTGAGCAAATAGCAACTACATACTGCTTTCTAGTAACAGAGGATAACACAGGATGACACTAGCCCTAAACATGCAAGCTCTAGATCCATATGTATAGCAAGAGGCTGACTTTGATTTAACAAGAGGCAGCACCAAAAAAAAAAAAAAAAAAAGAGAGAGAATTGTGCTGGCAGATGGTTCATTGTCCTCTTCCTATTATTCCCTGTGCTTTTGACTTGTACAGCACTATTTGGAACTGAAGTAATTAATTAAAGTCAGTTAGATATGATGTATGTCTTAATGCAATAGGAAGCAGAAAGACAGGTTTACTTCTTACTATTTCTGAAAGGAATCTTATTGCTAATATTTCTAATAATTAGAAGATGAAAGTTTTGGTGATGTTATGCTTGTAGATATGCATATTATTTAATCATTATCAGAAATGGTCTGTGTAGGTACAGCAGGTGGAACTTTAATCACTTTTTAAATACAAAATACACTGATAAACACAAACATTATCGCAGGGCAAAAAAGATATACAGCTGAATACAAGAGCTGCCCTCTGCGAAATCTATTTCGTACAGTGTCACACAGCAATCAAGAATCCTGCCAACTCTTGAAGTGACAAGAAGCTACCACAGAGACAACACAATCTGCTCATAGATTCATCTCCCTTCCTCCTAAAGCCCAGTGCTGCTTTAGGAAACAAAACTGCTGTGTAGTGAACTCAATCAAATCCTACTGGGCAGAAGATTTTTGTTGTTCTTTCCCCCCCTATTCTGACTAAAAATGGGAGCCTCCAGTGACCTAAGGCTAGCAAGTCCCGTTGGATCTTTAAGTCACAGTGGGCAGATGCAGCCAAAAAGAAAACAATCAGAATTTTATTGCTGCCACTGAAAAATGACAGCATTTCCTTTTTCCAAATAGAAGACAGAATTTGTTTCAGACCATTTCTCTGCTATCTCTTTCATAGAAACTCCTTTCTTTTAGTCTCAAATTCTATAAAGAATTGTGGGGAAAGAGCTGAACGAGGGGGAGCTTTATTATATTTTGGTGCATTACATTAAATGGAAGGCAGAAAAACACAAGACATAGTATCTATTGCCATTTGAGGCTTAAACGTATTAGATAGTGTATCCAACAGCTTTGCCTGTCTCACAGCCCTGGGCAAAAACATGTCCCTTTCCCTGCTGTTCCTCCATTTCATGCTATAATGCTTCCAATTCTCATTTTAAAAGGAATTATGTACATTATCTACCTGTTGCACAGAATCTACTTCCTATGGCTACTCATAACCTTTGCAGATGTTGCTCCATCATTATCAGTAAAAGCTTGAGTCATTTTGTTCAGGAAGGAAATAGCATCTGGGAAAAGTGCCTTGATGATGAATTAAAAAAGAAGGCATGTTCTTCTTGCTAAAGACTATCTAAAAGGATAATGGGGAGATGGAATAAATCCTAAAGGAACCAATATGCAGAACAAAGTTATCTCAGTATTTTTTTTCTGTGTTACATAGTTTTGTCCTCACAGTCACGTTTAATTAATGGAAGACAGTTCTGTTTAGCCTGTCTGCACTGCTGAATGTGTTCTCTTGACACTACCTTCTTAAAGTCTCTACCATTTCAAACTGACAAAACTCCAAACATCTCAGCTTTTCTTCCCCATTCCTCTAACCATTCCTCTCTCCTATTTGTGTACAAAAAGGACGTCCCCGTCTTCTCTTAATTTACTCAACAAACACATTTTTTTCTCATTCCATGTTCTTCCTGACAGTGTCCTTCAAGATATCTTGCAGAATCCAAACAGACATGGCAAACACAGAGTGCTTCAGGAAAACCTCAGACAAAATGCCCTAACTTCGAAGTATTTGTACAAGTATATAACTCGCCCTAACATCGAAGTATTAAGCATGGGTATGATCCTGACTCTGGATGAGTACCTCTACAAAGCTCATACTTTCTGTGCATCATCACCACCTCCCAAAGGTCAAAGACCAGTTTGGGATAACACCCTTCACATTGCTTCTTACACTAACCCCCATATTCACTGTTTTTTCTTCACAGAACTAACTTCTAATTATTGGTGTTTGTTAAATGTATTAAACTACGTGAAAATATCAGAACCCTGAAGCGTGAACCCTCTGAGCAAAGAGATGAACATTGACAAAAGGATTTAAAATAAAAATTATTTTCCTATACACTAAGTTAAAGACATGCAAATGACATGGAGAATCCCACACTCAGCAAGGTCACTGACAAGTTACTAAGTGTTCCTATCCCAGTGGGATCATGGAGACTCATTCCTGGGTAACACAAAGCACTGCTCATGAGCCTGTCTTTGAATGACCAAGATTCATACCTCATGGACTTTTCTGCACGAAGACATGCTGTGTTAAATCCTGGGATCAAATATATTCCTCATAAAGAATACATGGAAAATTCCTGCTAAATGCCAAGTCTGAAACAGCCATGATTCAAAGGGACAACTTGAGCAGAACAGGTGCCAAGGATGTATGTTCTCTGGACTGATTTACAAACTAAGATTCTTATAAACCATTAGATGTTCCCTCTGCTCAATGTGAGTAGAGAGTGAGTCGAGTTCAGTGAATCTCAACACCATCTGGAAAGTCTACAGGCAAGGATAGCTCCTCTGTTGAGCTTTTCAATAGAATTAGTTTTCATCCAGCTGAAATCTTTGTTCTGAATCTGTTCATTCCCTGCCCTCCTCCTTCATAAGTCAGGTTTATGCCTTTTCCATGTGGTTTTGATGTTCTCATAGAACTGGAGAGCAAGGAAAAAAACAGCTTAATGCCTTAAGGAAAAGACCCCCAAGATAAGAACTCATACAAAATATTATTTTATCAACATCACCAGCCACAGCATTCTGCATTGTTGCTCTTCTTAGCTATGACCTTTCATAAATGATATCAGATGGTGTTTGCCTTATCCAATAGCCTGTACCATTGTTCAAGGCATGCGTGCACATACATAACGTTAATTTCTCTAGCCTATTAATAAAAGCAGAAGAAAGTAACCATGGCAAATAGGGTACAGATTTATTCAAATCTGTTTCTGCAGTCTACTTCCTTTTCTGAATTATATGTATGCATTTTCATTTCAAGTTTCTTTAAAGATGAATATTACTGGCTAATTAACTTGTTACTATGATGGACACAACCCAAAAACCTGGAGGAAAGTATGTCATAATTTCAATTCTAGTTATATATTTTGTGGCTAGAGTCACAAATGATGGAAGACTTTAACATGCATACCCAAGACAACCTGACTGCAAATGAAGTTATCTTTATTTTATTTTCCCCATAAAGAGACAGTTTAGCTCAGCATATTGCTTGCAGATATGCACAAAACACCATGGCTTGTTTTGGGCTCCTGCCATTCAGTTTCGTGCTGCATCCCCATCTACAGTTGTTAATGTTTTACTACCAGGAGCACAATTAATCATGGCTTTTTTTTTTTTTTTTTTTTCTCATAGGGAAAAGACAAAAATCGTAGTAATTTTTATAGAAAACACTGCAAAGTACTTCACCAAATAACAGTCATTTTTCTTCTCAGTACACACTAATAGATTATCTCACTGAAACCTGCTTGCCTTTACTGTATACGAAAAAAAAAAAAAAAGCAAAATAAAAAGCAGTAATCTAAAACACATATATATCAAAACATAAAAAAAGCAGTCTGCTCAGTTGTGCTGCATTAGGCAATACTTTTACTGATAGCTGTACCATAAATAAAGGATAGCTAGGGCTGAGTAGAGGGTGTTTATGTTACTTTGGACTTTATTTTCAGGTGGAAAATAAAACTCCATCTAGCTCACAATACAAAATCTTTGTCCAAGCTATGATACAAACTGATTCAAAGCTTACTAGCTTACTGAACACAAAAATCTTACCAACTTTGATGAGTTTTACTCAAATTAATGCATGTTACTTCTGGATATAAAACATCTGTGAAAGTATATGAATTGACATCATCCCCTCACCTCCAGCTTCACTCACATCCTAGGTCAGCAGAGCCCACTGCCAGTTATATAAAAATTTCACCCATAATGTTCTCAGCCTTTCAGGTCTGAGAACTTACTTGAGCTCAGCTATATTAAGGTCATTGAGAGTTCTGCCTGAATAGAAATGAAAATCTACACAGCTTCCACCCCTCCAAAATATGTAGTTCGCCACAAATTCATATATATCTTCATTGTTTTCCTTAGACATTTTATAACTTAGCAATTTTTTGAAATTAAATGCCACAAGCTTTTTCTTTTTTTTTTTTTTTTTCTTTTTTTTTTTAAGGCAGCTATAGACTACCATCTTTTCTTTCTTTTTTTTTTTTTTTTCTTTTCTTTTATTTTTTATTTTTTAAATCCATAAGGTAATTGGCTTTTTGAAGAACTAACTGAATTTTCCAAATTTAATTTTAAAAGATGCTCCATAATATCCATTATAGCAAACACTGTCCTGCAGATTCGATTAGTAGGCTCTCTGGACCTGCTTATTTCTGAATTGAAAGTGCAGTACAGCCTGGATAAATGAATTACCTGAGCAGCGGAACTTCTTGCTCTTGATCTGGCTGATTCGTTTGTTGGCAAGGCGACGCGGATTGCTGCATCGAGCGCCACTGGTTTCTATCGGATTATCCTGCAGGTAATCAGCCAGCCACTTCAAATGGCAGTCGCACACAAATGGATTCTGAGCTAAATGTCTGAGAGAAGGATGGGATGTTTAATCAGAAGTGACCTGTGACACTGTACTCCATCACTGTTTTTCACAAATGCAAACCTGAAGAGTAGAGTAATTGAATAAGCTTCCAAAAACCCAGGCCTGGCGGAAACCACAGAGCTTCACATGAATGGAAGAATTCTGTGAGCTATCACATTTTGTAGCTCATTAAGGCTCTTGCAAGTTCTTTCATGGAGGAAACAAAAATTAATACAGCAAAGCCTGCTTTAAAGGACACAGACCTACTGTCTACAGCAGCCAGCATTTTTTCCTGAAAGCTTGAAATGATGCATTATGAGAGAAATGCTGCCTTCTCGATGCACCTGACCCAAGATCATTTTGTACCCTGGTTCAAAAGAAATTTTATTGGCAGCTCAGTTTCCTGGGATCAAAATATGAGTAAGTGAAGTGCCTGAGATCAGTGGGCAAAGCCAGAAGCAAGCCAGGGGTCTTTTCTCAAGAGTGAAATTGATACTTGCACATATCAACATGCCTAATAGTATTCCCCTTACATCTCTTTCTTCCTGAAACAACAAAAAAAAAATTAGTTTTGAGAGTGAACTGTTTATGCAAAGTAAAACTTGATGCTATCCTTCACCAAAATTTCCACAACACATTTCCCACACAGCTGGAGATAGGCACTATAGCATACTTTTTAACTGGAGAGTTAGACTTTGTTAATAGAAACCCCCTGAAGTTCCTCGTAGAGAAAGAGCTTTTCTCTGCTTTTGTTATGATTCTTTTCACTTATCAAAGTTGAGCAGTATATCAGGAGTTTGTCAGGTCTTAGGACTTGATTGTGATGTCAGTTAAATTAACTCACACCCACCCCTCTAATTTCCAAGGGAGCAGAACAGGACACTTCAGTAACAGGGAAAACAGTAAAAGACATGCTTAAATTTGGATTTGGACAGAGGTGTAAAGTTATATCCTCACAAGAACGCTGCTCTGTTATTGCTAGTGTATTTTTCCCACCTGCAGAAACTACTCTCTTCTGTCTGGATTTATATTTATGAACTGACACTTAACAGAATAAGTGCAAAATACAACAGGGCAATGGCTGTCAAGAAGTGGGAAATGAAAGCAAGCATAGCAGAAAGTGCCTAAAGAAACTAAAGATTGCTGTTGTAGTAAAACCATGCCATTCCTGCTATGAAAGGTCCAGAGAGCAAACAAGTAAGCATATGACACAGGACATGGCCTAGTTTTGTTGTTCTACAAAAAAAAAAAAAAGGCAGAAAATTGCAATCACTTGGAGTAACAAAAATGGGAGAATGAATCAAAAGATTTATTGGAAAAGCATCCTAATGGATGCAGCAAGGCCATTCTAAGTAACGGCCAACAGCAGTGCTAATAAAAACTCATAGAAACCAAAGAGATTGATTTTTTAAAAAAATCTTATAGGGTGTTGCCTGTTTAAATTGACAAATCACATGTACCCTTGTAATTGAATCTTCTGTCGCACTTGTTTACGTATGTATCTATGCTCACACATACATAGTCTGAAAATTACGGTTGTAGCAGATGGTGTGCATGGATGAGGTGGGCTGGGATTTCTACCTGATTATTCTAATGTCTTAATGGTTCACAACGATAAGTACTGGCCAGATATCTGTTGGAAATTAAGGTTGTGCTTCTGGCTGACTGAGGAGGTAGCAGATACCCTGCAGCTAGGAATCATCCATATTAATTCATTTACTTGGGAATTAAAACAATTATAAAATTAATTTGTGTAATGCATTTCCAGTATTAAAAATATATGTGCATATATACACAAATATACAGAGGCTTATACCTATAAATGCACATACAAATGTATATAAACAGACAATATTGTGTATGAGGGGGTTGTTTCTTATTTTTCATTTATATCAGGCTGCCAACTCCAGTTCTGAAGAAGTTCTATTACCTTATTATCTTCCTACTCACAGCTTTAGGATGAAACCTTCTTCTGTAAAGTATCAAGTCATTTCCATACTTTCGCTCCCAATTTTGCTTCTGAAGCTAATGCTTCTCCTAATGCCTCCAATTCAAAGACATTCAAAAAATGTTTAGTGAATTTTCTTAATGGATGAAGTAATACAGTGCATCGTTTCCCTTAAAGTGGAATGTTAACTGAAATATGATTTCAGAAGCAATGACTGGTACAGCATAACTCAGCCCCAGTGAGGAGCTACACCATCTCACTAGCTCGTTAAAAACTGTTAGGCAATTTTTTAAATAGAATCCCCTGTTCATATATTGTGCAGAGTCAAATTTGTGCATATTACCTTCCAACAAACAGTATGAATGAATTAATTGGGTAGCTTAATTCACTTATGATGTTTACGTAACTACATTACTATAGGTAGCTGTGCTGAATTTACGCAACAGTTCTCTTTATCTTGCTCCTTTTGTTTCTTTCAGAAAAGGAGGGGCCGCTACCTTGGTGTCTCTTTCAAATTTTCTTAATGTCAGATGCACATCCTTTGCAAAGACAGGCAACGTCTTTTGGGAAAAAAGGAGAGCTTGTCATTTCTGATATGCCTGCATACTCACAGAGTCTGGATCGATCGAAGTGGCGCAAAGAGCCCCTTGCTGATGGTCTGCAGTTTGTTGTCGTAAAGAGATAGCAGTTTGAGATTATGCAGACCTTGGAACGTGTTTACCCTCAGGCAGTTGATCTTATTGGCATTGAGTAGCCTGAAAATAGAGGAAAGGTTTATAATTCATTAATCTTATTATAATCAAATAAAGATAGACTGAACTTTGGGGTTAAATCTAAAGCATATTAACCCAGTCACCAAAGCCACTCCATATTTACACATCTCCATTTGCTTGTTACATTAAAAAGGTGAAAAAAACACAGACAATATTAGTACTCTCATAGCTAGAGAAACATATAGACATATAACAGTGCTAGCTAGATTCAAATACTTAATTTTCTTTTAATGCCTCACCTTCCCCATTTGTTCAAAATTCCAAACAAATATTTAAAGACTTCAGCTTAATATGCATGGAAACGGCAAACACTTCCCACCTTGCTATTCCATACACACACACACGAAGTCCACAATGACAAAACCTTTTTTTTTTTTTTTCTTTTCCTTTTTCAGTTTTCTATAGTTGGCAGCTGTCTTAAGTCAACTGAAATTTCTGAAGGTTGACATCTTGTGATAAGCAATGCAGGGTAAATTGGATCACGGAAGAACAGAAAATGTGATTCGCCTCAGAGACAAGAAGAACGAAATGTAGGGTCTGGACTAAAACTTACTGAAATCCAACTCACTTCATGCCTAAGGATAGCCAAGAAGTGGGACAGGTTACTCAAAGAAGTTGCACCATCTCCACCATTGGAGATTTCAAGACAAGACCGGATAACATCATTAGCAACCTTCTCCAACCTAGTAAGCTGACTGCTTTGAGTAAAGGTTCTTAGGTCTTTTTGGCTAGTAACCACCTGATGTTCCCTCCAACTTCAATTGTCCTACAATTCTGTGAAGATATTTCATTCAATTTACGTCAGATGACTTTGCAGCTTTGGAAAAGCAGCACAAAGATATTTTGTCATGCTTTTATTTATTTGTTTATACTTTAGTTTGCACATCTACACTGCAACCAGTTAGTAAAACTCATCAGTTCAGCCAGAAAATCTATGACAGGGCTTGTGCAAGTTCTCTTATATTATCTAGTCAGAGTCCTGGCAACTATATAGTATATACCATCTCAACAACAAGCTGGATTGCTTTATGAGACAGTCAAACAAAGGAGCACTTAAATTGCCACTGTCATCTACATATGTGATATTTCACACATAGAAGGAAAATAGACAAGAAATGACCTATCCTTAGATGAGCTAAAATCCACATTTTTCAACTACTGTAAGTATTAAAAAAATGGTACATCGCAAACAGGGTATGGTATTAACCCATCTTGCTTCATCAGAAAGTTCTCGCTACTTTGCCGTTGAGTTTGAAAGGTTTAATATTATGTTAGTGTGACTCTCCATGAGATTCCATGCTAATATCAAATCAGAAGGCAAATGTATTTATAGGTAGAAAGGAAAAGACATTTTCCATTAAACACGCTTAAAAACTCACAGGAAACGTCTGTTTTTGAGAAACTGCACATAGAGCACTCTAGACAACAGGCCAACCTAACAGGCAACAAATGCACACTTGTTAGCTGCATATGATGCTTTTCTTTTGCTCCAAAATATAAGTTCAAAAAGCGCTTCTTCTGCATAGCACCATGCCTTTCCATTGCTGAAACCTTTGGAACATTTTGCACTCTACAGCTCTGTGCTCCCACCATCAATTTGGCAGAGCCTCATTACTGTATTAACAGCATACAGTAACTGTGCTATGCAGAAGATGGATATATACTTGGGCAGAGTCCTTTTCTCAAGGAAGGCAGTGAGAGGGTGTTAGAGCAGAACTCACCACTCCAGCCAACAGAAAAGTCAATACCAACTCACCTAAATTTTCTTCTCCATGAGTCTTGGAAAAAGAATTTTGATGTAAGGTAAGAGAAAGTCCCATTGAAGGCAACAGACAAATTAGGTCATATTTTTGCACGAACTAATAATGAAAATCATTTTATGGTATCATGAGCAGCATTACTATGACCTCTCTGTTGCCAGTATTTTTGTCTGATAATTACATGACTCCTAATCCATACTTCCATTGACTCCATTAGAAATAACTGTAATTTTCACAATAAAGTTCCAGAATAGTTCCTCCTGTTTATTAGACTTCTGAGATTTTGCTTCAACAACAAACATCAATGTCATCTCTTACTACTTGCTTCTAATAGCCATTCATATGTCTAAGCCAAAGCAGCCTTCTACAGCTCAGTTCTCATGCATTATGCATTTCTCTTTTATACTTGTACTTTATCTTTTATATAAAGAACAGGTTAACAAGTCATTAGAAAGCATAATCATTTACTGAGTTTTGAACAATAGCCACAGACATACACTAAATGTTGCAAACACTCCCGTATCTACTCCCCATCCTTGGGTACTGGTCTCACGTTGTTTTTAGGTAATGCACATAAACTTAGATTGGTTGCTCCATGGCTTGGTACCTTGTTATACCTTGGCTTGGTACCTAGTTATACAGGAAGGAAACTGGAAGCAAGAATGTACTTTGATATATTTTACTAGATGTTATTTTCTTCTATTATTATACTTCTAGTTTATATTGCAAGTAGCACTTCTAATAAACCATTACGCAAATTGAAGATAATCTCAGGAATAAGAGAATTTACAACTGAACTACTCTTGGATTCTTATATATGGACAACCATCGTGTCTGCTTTAAGAAGTGCACACATAGCAGTGCAAAGCTCTACAGATGCTGCTCACCCCCTTTGAAGAATGGGCTAGAAGTTTAACAGTCATTGATCCCACTTAATAAGCCCTCAGAGCAAAGTTGACCTGGAACTGCAGTCAAACACAGGATTTAAATTCATTCTGTCTTTCAGCAAAACATGAATAAACCCAATGCTGGCAATTAGAACGTACAATGTGACAAGGTTTCCTAGCATAAATGTTTGGTGACTAGATTCATGGTCATATAATCAGTGACATTTCTGTATGAGCCAAACACTAAAAATGAGCAAAACTTATCCTATGCGTAGTCACAAATACAGAGTACAGAGGCACACCCTCTGCTTTAAGCATCAGAGAAAGTAATTTGCAAAAGGAAAGTGCTTCTGCAGACTGTTTAGAAGAGGGAATTCAAGTACTACAAAGCTCTTCCAGGGTGACAACACCTATTCCTTATACCATCTACACAATATATGTGCAGTACCTAAATCTAAAGAGGGCAGATGGTGTGCTTAATAGTAATCCAGATGTAGCCATACCGGGTGAATCATAAAATCATAACATAGATTAATGTCCTATTTCTGACCAGAATCAGCGAGAAAGGGAAACGAAAGTGGAAAACCATGAGAAAACAAAATAAATCAGACCTTCTTTTTTTTTTTTTTTTTTTTTTTTTTTTTTTTTTTTTTTACCTCCTACTTGCTGTGAATTAGAGGATGACTTTTGGCCATAAGCATTAAGGTTTATGTATCTTCTTTCAGAACACTCAACTATTTTAAAATATCCATTATGAATATTATTCCAATTCTTTTTTGATTCCTTCTTAAATGTCACAGCCCCCCAGGCTTTTAATTATTAATTAGGTAAATGTGACTGGCCTCACATATAGTTAAATATGATTTTTTTTTTTTAACACAAAGGCAAACTAGAAAAACAGATATACTGTAGCAAACAGAAATGCTGATCTTGCCTAAACACCGAGCTATGATGTAAAAGAGACTATGAGTTTATTTTCATTGGACTTGCACCAAAAGAAGGGACAATATTAAAAGCTGAGTCATCTTTTATCAAGAATTGCATGCTATTTGTTTTGCACCGATTTATTATGAAAGTAAACTCCACTAATTTTCCCATTTTGTTATCAGCTTGATTGGATTGAGATTTACACATGGCTTCCAGATGTGGTGCACCACTCAAAAGTAGGTTAAAAATTCAAGTAGAAATAAAACTGCATGCTACCCAGAGGAAGGAAAGATTATTAACTCAAGTCTCCATTTTCATCCCACTGGATATGTTAAAAACATGAAGAAATCCTCTTGCAAGTCTAGGACCACCCCAGAATACGGGATGATGGTTAAGGACACTGTGCTCTGCAGACCACTGAAACAGTAAGCAGTATCACAATTCCACGATCCCTTTCCTGAAAGAGGGATGTGTGTCCACACTCATTGAAATAATAACATGTTTCAGCTAAGCCCTTTGAACAAATGTGTACTGAATTGGCACTGTAATTGTATCAGATGCTCATAAGCACCATCTGCATAATTAAGATGGTCTCATAATTGAATTATATGCCCAAGCACAGTTTCAAGTGATTAACATTTAAATAACATTTTGAACTCCAAAACCAAAATGATCGAAGAAATTGCTTTTTAAGAGCAAACGGGGATGTTGATATGGCTTTTACCCTTAGCAGTGTTTGCATTCTCAGCTCAGTGAAGTCAAGTAATCAAACTATCAACAAATAACTACGTAACTCAGAGACCGTAATAGCAGCCTAGCAACCTTAACACATACTGGAGACTGCAGGTTGATTTCTGTTGCTATAGGACGGACCAGAAATCATCCTAGGTAGAGTAATGAGCCAAAGGAAAGTAGTAGGGGAAAAAAGCTGCGCAGAACCACTAGAAAAATTCTTATCTTTCCTTTTACTATCATTTTGTTTTAACAATGATGGCAACACAATGAAAAAGAATCCCATGAAGTGTCTGGCACATCCTACATGCCAAACTCTGCTGGGGAAATGAGAACTCACCAGAGAAAGGCAGATGCAAAATGCATAGGAGAGGAGAAATGAAGTCATTTGCACAAGTAAAAGCAGCATACAAATTGAATACATGTGCCTTTTATAGAATATCAATAATCAAAGGCTTCATCTACTTTCAAAGGTACTACATGGCAGCAAGGAAAGGACTCCTGGCAGAAAACACTCCTTAGTATATAAAATACCTGTTACCAAAAGTCAAAATATTTTTTTCAGCAAGGTTTTTCCAGCATTTTGGTTTGAAATCTGTAGGGTATTGAGACCTTTTTTGCATTTAACGCAGTTTATTATGGGAGAACAGCTGAAGTGCCAATATGCAAGTATCCAGTCAAGGGCTGTGTCAGATGAGCTACAACAGCCATCTGAGCAGTCACTGATGAGCTGCACCTAATGATGTAGTTGTGTGTCCCTGCTTACTTATTGGCAAAATAGTCACATTAGGTTCCAGAAATGTTTCAGAATGGCCTGGAGCATAGAGGAGCAATCCGACTGCCTCCCTGTGTAAAGATATTTTGACATCTACTAAAATTTACATTTTCTAATGTGATGACTGACCACCAAAGAGTCTGTCAGTGCCTCAATTGATAATACTCAGTGTCAACTCATCATCACGCTTGCTTGAACCAGCTTGAAGTGTTTCTCCCCATTCAGGGAGCTGGATGATGGTGATGACAAATTTATTCAAAGTAAATTAAAATGGAAAATGAGCTTATAATGAGTCAAAAAGGAAGTGCAGAGCATAGTCTGATAGTCCTATTTTGAAGAGATTTTAAAGGCCTCATTTCATTCCTCATCCAACAGACTGCAACTCTATTTGAAGTTGCAAACAACTTATTGTTTTGAAGAATAAAATCTGTAAAACAATTGCGTCATATGCATGTTACTACCTGGAGTATTATAAGCATGTGTCATTGTAGCATCTACACATCTGCTATTCAAAATTTGATATTGTCCATTTTACACCTACAGATAACCACATGATAATTCAGATACACAGGGGAATGAACACATTTTCTCAACTTCCTGCACTATCAGGGAGATAGTTTCTTGTATAATAATTGCTAGGAGAGTTTCTGTCAGGTGAGTCCAGCTTGGAGCACTGGCGTCAGAAGAGCTAATAAATTACAAGCTGACGTATGAACTAGCGGTTGTTTTGGGAAGCTGCATGCAGACAGATTACAGAAGTGACACAGAAAAAGCAGATGCTGTTGCAGTCTTTCATTAGTGCTTGACTGTAATTGTATTTCTGTGTCTGGCAGATGCTGCTCCCTCACTTTAACAGCAGTTATTGAGTTTAGTAATATTATCACAACAGCAGCCTAAATGCAGAAATCTAAAGAAAAAAAGCTTGAGGCAAAAGGCTTGAAAACAATTCTAAAGCTATTAAACAGGTCTGTGCAGAGAGCATTTTGTCCTGGACTAGAAGGATGAGGGCTGCACAGTAGCTCTGCTGTAGCTGTTCTGCGTATCAAAGAAAAAGTCCCCATGCCATTTTGCTAAGAAATTAGAATCACAAAATCCAGAAATGACATAGGTTGCAAAGGACCTTGGGAGGTCATCTGGTCTGAAACCCACTAAAAGCAGGACCAATTTAATTCAACTAGCCTTATCTGAGAAATAATTATTTTGTTGGCCCACAGGGTAATTCGTGATGGCAGTAAGCTCAAAAGGTTTCTTGTCCTTGTAGACTGCCCAAAACAGGGTGAGCTGTGAGGTCAGACCAGTTTGCTCAGAGTTTTTTTTCAGTCTTGTCTTTAAAACCTTCAGGAACAGAGATGCACGACTTCTGCTCCACTGCTTGACTCATCATTGTGAAAATGTTTTCCCTTATATCCAGTCAGAAGCTCTCATTTTATGCCTATTCACTCTTTGCCATGAGAAAAATGAAGAAATCTTACTTACTAACATTACTTATAGCTCAGAATATTGTTATGTGAAGGAGAGACTACTGTGTTACAAACGACTTGGAAATGGAGAAATGTCATTCCTTTATTCTGGCATTTATATGCTCTTTGCATCTCCATTTAATGATACAACAGTTCGATGTATACAATACAAAGTATTGGAACTGATATGCATTCTTTAGAATTTATATATATATATATATATATATTTAATACTTCATATGGGTTTGTGCTTCACTGGATTTTCTTTGAGCGTCTAACAAGCTCTAAAAGTGCACAATAAATATTTGGTAGATCATAGATCCTATTCTAAGCTCTTAAGTACTGGGATTCTCTTTACAATTACAAACAAGGCAAGTACTTTAGACTTGGCAAGTTTACTATGGAGCTATTTTCCAAGCAACCTCACCAGAAAAGCTATGACAGTACCAAATATCATACCACGCATCTGAGGAGAAACAGCATAAAAAGCACAGTAAGAGGTCCAATAACTCAAAGAAAGTATGACTTGTTGAGTTTGGGGAAGGTTGATAGTAGCAGTTTTTAGAAGCATATAAACAACTAGCCACTTTGAACAAACCTGTTCTAAATAAAGGTCAGTCTGAGTTGTACCAATCAGATCTAGTTCCAAATTTAACCCAGGTTAGGTGATTGGATCTGGAAGTTTATTTTTTCACCATTTTTGAATTTATTTTATCTGTCAATATGTCAAAATCTAGGTATCATCAACAAACCTCTGCTTTCAATATATATGTACATCAGCAGTGTATCTGCTTGAACCAACATCAATACAGAGTTGACTATGGGATTTCTTCTTGCCCACAGAGCTTGTCCAGCAAACCATGGGGATCTCAGCCATAAGATTTAGGATCAACACACCTGAGCATTTGTATGATTAGTAACTATGCAAAGTAAGCTCCCTGAAGAAGGAGGATTTATTGAAAACTGATACTTGCCAGACATGAAAAATGAGATTTCATCCACTCATATTATTTTGCTATATAATCTCTTTAAACAGTAGAGATTTTATATCTTTCGGTTCCAGAAAACACAGCACTCTGAAGCATTAAATGTAAAACTAATAAAAAGGCTCCGAGAATGTTTGTTTTAATATGGCTGGAGAAAAGAAAGTGTATTACTTAGGTACGAAAAATACTGGTTAACAAACTTGGTGCCCATTATCCACAGCTCACTGCCTCGAGCCACTTGACTCTGTTTCACTGCAGGCTGGCTCTGCACATTTGCTCCTTTAGGAGCAAGCAGAGCAACCGTCAAGTTTATCTGTCACAGCGCTGCTGAAGAAGAAAGAGCTGCACAGCATTATGTTGTGCCCCCTGTGCAGTGACTGGCAGACTGCTTGGCAAACTCAAGGGCTCATGAAAGAGCTTGTCCACATTCCAGGAAAGCTGAAAGACAGGTGAGAAGGACATTCAAATGTATTCCACTTTCTAGACAGATTCAGTTCAGCTTAAGGCCTCCTGAACAGGCATTCAAATTGCCCATACCTAGCACTTACTTGAAAACTTAAGCTGAAACCACCTTTAGGTGAAACCCTTTCCACCCTTCTGATATTCAACAATTTACACAAGCATTGATAATTAAGCAAATTCTATTCCACACTTTGTGCTGATTAATGGCACAGTGAAATGAAAGTTAAAGTTTACTATAAAAAAATAAAAAAATCAAATTCCTTTTTTCCCCCTTTGCCAAATCCAGATTGACCTAAAAGTCTCAGAAGACATTTGATCCAGTCTGCTGAAAAGAAGCATGTATGAAGGACAGGCTACAGTAGCTTTCTAGCATCCTCTCTCCTGGAAACTTCAAACAGGTTAAGGAAAATGGCATGGTCCAAGAAAAGCTTCTGTTCCACAGAACAGATGTATAGTTGGACTTGCACAGTAACCTTTGCTCTTGAGTTGGTTAAAATTGCGTATTTAGGAAAACATTAAGATTTGTGAAATCAGCAATTTAACAGAAATCCAATAATGTGATTATTTACATGGGGAATGTTAACTATTTAACAATGAAGACTTCAAAAACAATATTTAAAATAACCCAATAGGGTTCGAACTAAAAAATACTACTAAAAACAAAAAATAATATCTAGATGTGCCTGGTTTCTTTTCTGCTAAATATGTTATTGACTTACCTCTGTCTTGTGTGACAGAAATATGGAATTCTAATGCTAGCCAGGTCATATAAAACTTGTTCTGAATTCTTCTTTTTCCACATACCAAAGACAGATGGGACAGTTTAAGATGCTGACATGCCTGAGTTGAGTATTACTTTACCCAGCTACAGCATTTTTGACATTAGTGGTAGTGCCTGTAGGTGTAGGGCACTTACACAAAACAATTCTGCCTGAATAAAGGTGGAGTCATCTGGGCCTGTAGTGTCATAGTGTATTTAAACAGAAGGATAAGGACATTTCTGAGAGGTCATGATGAGTCTTATCCAAAACAGTAAACAACAATATTATCTGCTCTGCAATTTCACAGTATTTTTTCCTTCTAAATAACATCTCAACACTTTTACACAGGACCCACCACCATTCCCCTTTTTCTGAGGGTGTGCTGCCGTACCATAAGACCAATATATTTTCAAAAATGTTCCAGCTCAAGCTTAGGAAATTATACTGGCTACCAGGATACTTTAATCATAGCCTTCTTATCAGTATGTCTCCAGACTAATAGGAAGAAATCCAATCTAGAGCCCACTGAACACTAAATTAGATCTAATCATAGGGCACTTTTCCAACTGTTCAACAGCAGGTCTAAAAACAGCAAATGCTGTTTATTTTTTAGGTATCCGTTAAAATACTACAAGCAATCCCACAATACTTGCTTCAAAGTCACGATCAGAATAGTATGCATAATCACCCAATGTTCACCTTGCCAACAGCTGCTTTATATTTAAATTCTTTCAAAAGTCCCTGAAAGCCTCTGGAGTCACAGGACTCTGGGAATCCCATAAACAGGGCAACCTCTCAAGATTTACATACTTACATCTTCTCAGCTTGAGAATATTTAAATGGTTAAACCTTTTAACTGTTCTCTGGCATATAGATTTTGTCCTCATAACAGAAAGCTGTCAGCTAATTCACACTGGAAAATTACTGCATCTGGGCTCCAGTAAGTAACTCACTGAAAGCCTGCACTACACGCACAAAAGAACTATAGGAAAAAGGGGCTGAAACATGTTTAATGCTTTATTCAAGAACTCTAGACCCCCATTTTTATAGGGCAACGTGTGAGCCATGTGTTGAGTGATATTTTCTTTTTTTTCTACTTGGAGAAACAGCATCTGTAAAGAGTCCTGGGTTAGAAACAGCAATTGTGTATTGCTTCAAACTAGTAAACACAATATACTTTCTAGATAGAAAAAAAACATACACAACCAACCAACCAACAACAAAAACCCAAGAGTTTGATAAAGCTTGGATTTTAATAGTTTCTTTTGCAGGGATCAAAATAACGGGTAAAGTTTTAGCTTTCCTTTTACCCACAGCATCTTTGTTGTACCAAACACAACATGAATTTAACAGCGACAAACATGCCAGCTCTATCAACATGCACCAGGTCCCAGCTTCTAAGCACTTTCATGCTTATTACTCTCACTGATGTTAAACTACCACCCTCCTAAATATGCAGTCTTCTCCTAGTGCACAGACTGATCGCAAAGGCACTGAAGTACTAACAAACTTGGGAGGTATGGGAGAGGAAAGGAGCTGCCAGAAAAAGTATATGCAAAAGGCCAAGACAAAATAATTGGCTGTCTGCAGGAGGAGATGAACAGCTTGCTACCATCGCAGCTCAAGGTTTGTCATAGCCAAACCATATGTGCTCTTGCTTGTCCTTCTCTAGAATAAGATGGCCTATGTTTGCAATTAAGATCTTATGGCTAAATTACACACCTGAATAATCCTCTGCTTAACATAGAGCAATTTTGAACTATTTTACAAATTAGCTCTTTCTCTTTGCTCATGGATTTATAATCAAAATCCACACCTATTTTTGTATAGCATACAGCTACATGTACTTCAAAGACAATGGCACACATTAAAGATTAATCATGACATTTTGGACTTTCATTTCTAGTTGTGTCAAGAACGAAAGGCTTACAATAACATGTTAAAAAGCTACATTTTTTATTTTACGTTTTATTTCATTTATTATTTGGGAGTTTTGTGGAGTGGGGTGGGGGGACATGAGATATGAGCCAGAATCACTTAGTTTTATATATCACATTCTCTGAGTACATAACCCAAGATGATATTCAGAATGCTAGGAATAGAAGTTCTTCACATCTGCTCCCTCTGCTGACTGGCTGAAATAGTAACTGATTTCCTTCTCTGAAGGAGTTAAGGGTTCCCAGTGTGATTACGGAGACGAGTGAGTGGAATTTGGAATTTCACATTTGGCTTAGGAAATATTTTTATGGTACATTAATAAATACTGACGAGTATATCTTATCCCTGATCATGACAGTGTATTAAATCACACATGGCACAAAATACTTGAATACACAATAGATTCTGAAATGGTTTCTCCCTCCAACTAAACCACAGTTGGCATGAAAAGGATACAATACTGAGCATGGCTGGTAACAATAAGATAGATCTTTCATATTGCCATTTTGCTTGCATGTGCAGATACTTGCAACACAGTAGCCCTGAAGGATCTAGATATTCAACCACAAATGCTAAATGTGTAAAAACAATCATATGGCAACTCCACCCTCACATCAGTCACTGACCAAATTTCCTTTCTTGGACTTTGCTGAATCTTTCATTTCCTCCACACACTTAAATTCTCTGTGTCTATTATCTGTTACATGCACTGCGCTATAAAACTGTTGGCATCTTACCTTTATTTCAGCCCTTGCCTCCCTCTTGCCTGACACAGAAACAACAGACAAGCACATCTCAGTGAGTTTTCAGTGGAAAAGATGATTATATTAATGTCAGAAGCTGAAAAATCAGTAAATCTAGTTAGTATGTAAAATAAAGAAGAGGAAAGGATCATACTTACAGCAGCTGCAGAGACACAAGATCATCAAAAAGTCCCTGGGGAATCTCTGTGATCTTGTTTCCATAGAGCACTCTGAAAGATATGGGAAGACAAAATAAATCTTAAATAACAGACCAGTTTAGTGTCCTCCCGTCTCTGCATTATCACCTTTATTGATCTTGTGCACCATGCCCAGGATCTGTGGGCATTTCATTTAACTACTGATCTCATTTTCTTTTCAGAGAGCACATGGTATTAAATGAGTCGTTATGATTCAGGCTTCGTCTGGTGTTGGAAAGCATTTCTAATGTAGAAACTGGACATCATCCAAAAATTGTATCTAAAATATTTTTCATTCTGTCAAGGTTTTTTTTCACCCTTTTTAGAAGTATTTTAACCATTGAAAGGCACATTGCCTGACGCAAAAACAGCTCAGTGATAGTGAATTTAAAAGCCAAGAAGCACAAGCTAGTTGTAGATAAAATTCCATGTAACTGTCCCTCTTAAGATACAACAATTGGCATGAAATGTGACAGAGGCATCACTGGGTAAAATATTATGGCTTCACCAGCTGCTACTACAACTTCAGCTAGCTAATATACATAAAAAATAAAAATAGCCTGAACTGGGAATAATGATAGATTTTGGAAACTCAAAAATAATTTTAGGTATAGGTTGCTTATAAAAAAATTAATAAAGAACTACTAACACAAGAAGGAGTCACTGTAAAAGCTTCCATTTATTCAACCATAAATATATACTGATACCTACAATTCAGTTTTAAAATTCAAAGTATTTCATTTTTTAAAATGGAAAATAGCAGATATACTATCATCAGAAACTGAACTCGAAGTAAAACAGACAAAACTGGCGGTATAATAAAATGCGCTACCTAGGGATCAAAACAAAATCATGTATGACCAGAACACTTTAATTTCAATCATTTACTCATGTGATTTCTATAAGCTGGTAAAATTTGTAAAAACCAGAATTTGAGTTAGGAGCTGGTAAGAGAGAAGATGACTAGGCTCCCTCTGAAAATTTTATCCCTTACCTAAACATTTTAATAGACTTCAAACTGGGGTAAACAATATTTATTTAATTCTGAGCTCTGTATTGGACACGGTAAATGGTTATAAACCAGCCTAGTCATAAACCAAAGCTGTGCTGCTCATGTGCTGAAGTGGTTCATTCCCTGACTTTTTAATGTGGAATAACATGCAATGAATCAAACAACCATGTGAGGCTTGTATGCTGGCTGAAATCCTGGTTTACCCCATCTTTCAACATTTAAATTATTATGGCGAGTTGAACACACTGAAAAACAAACACTTAGCATGATGGGCCATTTACAATACTCTCTGGCCTTCCCAGAATACGGCCACTTCAGTTTGCTCTTCATCAGTCATTGGAAGTATATCACCTCTGTGGGAGAGTTCCCAGATCAGCTCATTCCTGAGCATAAATACAATGAATCTAAATAAAACAACACAACTTAGATATGAAATTCTAAACTTGAAACTTCATTTTTCATGTTTTTTGCAGTTTAGAAGGATCTGAACTTCTACCCAAGAAACTAATGATCATAGCATTGTATTTTCTCTAAACAAACAAGATAATTTCTGTCTATTGCAGAATCAGGAAGCTGGTTTTTAATGTACTGTTACAGTTAATGGGTTTTGTGAGTAATGAACGCCAGTACCATTAAATTATTTTTTCTAATTTCATTTGAAAATAAAGTATGTAACAATAATAAATAAAATACATAAATAATAAATACATAAATAATAATAATAATAACAACAATAACAATAACAATAATAATAATAATAATAAATAAAGTTAAAACATGAAGTTAGTGCCTACAGAATCTAGCATACTTCTATTTCAGTTTCCATTTTTTACAAACAGTATTTGTTTAGCAAGTGCATCACCTATACACAAAGTTTAGATGACAAGCTTCCTGAGGTTGCGCGAACATTTCAGTTCTGTGAAGTAGCAGGATAATCACAGCTGATCGGTAATGCATAATACTACAGAATAGAAGGAAGATTTCCGAACCTAACCTTTACGAATGCCTGTGGAAAGAAGGAAAAAATCCCACCACCACACTAAGGGTTATTATGGCAGTAGAGATAGTAAACACTGATGTAAAATAAAACCTTAGAGAAATCTCAATATTTGTACCTAGTTGTTAGTTATGGTACTACTAAATACAAATATCAAACTCTAACTCCGGTTGGTGCAATTTTTCATTTACTTAGTTAAAAGTAGGGAGGTCATAATGCTGAGTTCCACTGAATTTGAAACCTTGGATGTGTTTATACAGCCTGTTTATTATTTTGAACTAAATAAAACTCATTAAATGAACTTCTAAAATGAAATAAAGCTTCAAATTTTAGAAGCTATGAAAAGAAAATAAGCAGTTTCAAACCTAATTGGTCTTCTGTGCTTGTGGCACATTAGCATTCGAACAAATTAACAGCTAAACAAAAGTCAGTATGAGAGCTCAGGCACTTGTCTCTAATTCATATTCATGTTCAGCACTACACAGAGCCAAATTAGCTAATGCCACTGTCTGCCTGCCATGCCAGAGCTGAAGTCAAACGTTTGGTCCTACAGAAAGAAGCAAAGAGGAGGGGAGATGCATAATAGCTTGCATCTCAGTTGTTGAGTTCCTTATTTCTATTTACTCTAATAGAAAGCATATAAACTTTTACTCTACTCAGAGCTCTCATTATTTCTATTTAAGATAGGAAAACATACTCTTCCCCACAGTTGTGAACAACGGGCAGGTCCTTGATTCAAGATGCTTTTGTTCTGAATGTACCAACTGCAGCACTCCAAGATTGTACTATGCAGTGAGTCAGCCTACCAAAAAGATCAGCCAGGTTAGGTACACCCCATTAGTGCAGCCACTGTCCTCTCTGTCCTGTCCTTCTGCCTATCTCAGAGGCAAACACTGCAATGTTTCTGGAACAGCAGCTTTGGGAGGGGACATGAGAGGGAAAGGAGGGGGGCTGCAAAAAACAAAAACAAAAAAAAAAAAAACAGCACAAACCAAACCAACCAAACCAAACCAGACAAAACACTAACTTGATAAGGGCATATAGCAGGGAACTAATCCAGTCAGTTAAGAACTTCTATTTAAATCTCCAGTGCTCTTACCACCAGAGATAAATTTTAGAAGATTTGTTTAGGTTATTATGAGTTCTGAAAATGCACATACACTTGCATTCCTTGTGCATTTTGGTTATATTTAGCAGGATATGCAGGTTTATCAGCTGTTGCGCAAGCTTGGCATGGAAACGTAACTCTCCTATCCTCGAGCATCTGAAATTTAGACGCAAAATATTTTTATTAAAGCTGCATGAATAAAGTTAATATGTAACAGAAATCAGTTTAGTAACTGCTGTCAACAGACAATCAGTGAATCAGAATGACATTTATCAGAATGTTAAAAAAATACTAAAATGTTCATTCTGTGCTCCTGATTGTTGATTGCCTTCTCAACTTTGGTGGAAGATCAAATTAGCCACAGCTCTGACAAATGTCATTTACTATCAGGTGGAGAAGATAAAGCTCTAAACATGATGTGCTCTTTGGGGAAAAAAGTCAGCTATTCCTTAATTCTATATTCACAATGCTAAACTTGAAAGTAGGAAATAAAGGCTGAGCCAAAATAAATTGAGAGACTGTGAGATCTCCTTTTTCTTATCATTCCTTTCTATCTTTTCGCACTCCACCTGGAAGCATCCTTTACAATGGTGGAAACCAGTCTGAAGGGGGAAAACAGTCACAAAAATGTGTAAACACATCAGACTCGCCAGTGCATAAATGTTATTCTTGTCTTTTCCACAAGGCAGGTACATTTAATACTTAACGACCAGCATGGGGGATCCCTCACTGCATGTTTAACTCAAGCAAACTTCGCTCAGTTTTTTTGCAGGTGGCTTTTCTAACATCAGCAGGTTGCCGTTACGGCATAGGTGCAGCTGAGCCATGAGGGGGTCGTATTCTCAGTAGCATGCAGAGCCATCAGCTTGTCACTTCACAGCTAAATGCTTTCAGCATGGCCCCAAACCACAAACTGCTGTTCTTCAAAAGCACCTGGCAGATTGGCTCGCAACTCACAGCAGTTTTCAGGCTGCCATCAACCTTCCAAACCCTGGGAAGGCCAAAGCAGATGGAGTGCAGCCCCCTGGCTGCACTGCAAGCATCAGAGTGGGTGCCTGGAAGAAG
Source organism: Netta rufina (assembly GCF_964035555.1). Classification (NCBI taxonomy): domain Eukaryota; kingdom Metazoa; phylum Chordata; class Aves; order Anseriformes; family Anatidae; genus Netta; species Netta rufina. The sequence goes on from NC_140137.1 coordinate 5,596,320, forward strand.
CACCCTAGTTAGCTGAAGAGGCTGTGTTTGCTGAAAATCCAGTTATATTCAGCTTTTTACAAAAAGTGCTCTAAAAATGGGACTTTTTTTTTTTTTTTTTTTTTCCATTTCAACTAGTTGCTTTCAATTAAGAGAACTGGGACAAGGAATGACTTGTAAACCTTTCTTTTACCCCTCATTAAATTAAAATGTGCAGTTCTGTGTGTAAGATAAGTTATGATGCTTGAGTTCCTATCTGGAATCTGTAGTGCCCAAACACTCACAGCTTCCCCAAGGATTACACTAAGACTTTTCCTCCCCCAGCTGCCTACTTGGACAGAGCCTGTGGGAGTTTATCATCACTGAGAGCTCCTCCGCAACAATTTCAGCTGCAATTGGCCAAAAGGTTCACATTTTATGCCAGGAAAGAGGAGGGGAGATTAGGAGTTGGTAGGAAATTGTGCTGGCAGATACATGTTTACTCAGAAAGCTGAAGTACAACACCTACTGCATTTTCAAAAAACTCACCCATCCCCTCTATAAAGTTACTATGGATCTGCAGTAAGAAAGGATATAAGCATATTAAAACCATAACAAGCCATTATGATTATTCACCCCAATTGTGGCATTGCACTTTTATATCCCAATATAAATTGTATCTATTCCAATACACCACTAACTATGAAATTTCCAATTCAAAATTAATTGTTACAATTAAATTTCAAGTTTTGCAGATTAATCCAACTGATGTTCTAAGTAGTTAAATATGAAGATTAAACACTAGGAACTGTCACTGCATTGCTTCATCTAAAAGCTTGGGCTACATCAGACAAAGGAGGCATTGCTTCATACCTAGCAACAAGTACGTTATCTCGTGTGAGAAAGTATCTGAGAGCCCTTCAGCCTCAGGGTCTTGAAACGTAAAAGTCTCAGTCATTCTTCACAGTCCCTAGACATTCTGACCTCTTGGACAGTTTTGAACTTAAGGAATTTGCAGGCTTTACAAACACACAGCCTTTCATATGCACTGAAGCTTAGCATACCTTCTTCTAAGTGTCTGAAACAGTTATTGCTGTGCTGTCCTTATTTTACAGTTCCTTGGCATATCATACTTGCAAAGGTAGTTGTGACTTAGCTGCTTGGTTAAGTCCAACTCCAGAATACGGAGCTCTTTCCCTGGAAGTTAACTCAGAGCTGTTTTGGGGTATGAAAGCCCAAGACAGAATCCCTTACTCTAAACCATATGGTTTCCAGCTAACTGTTCCTTTATTTTGGCTTGGCTCACACATTCTTACTGAAGTGTCAAATTTTGACTTTATGCAATGTCTTTTTCAGTCCTCAAAATGCTTTTAACTTTCCTTCAGACTGTGAAAACAATCCTTGCTAGGAAGAATTATATTTCCCAAGCTGCATCCAATGGCACAGGCTCAATAAGAATTCACGTTTTCAAAAGAGGAGGAATTGATAGGGGTAAAAAACAGCAATAAATTTCTAATATCTGAAAGAAACTTAGACATGATTTTTTTTCCTGCACTATTTCATATTTCTTCATAACAAGTTAGGCTAAATAAATCACAGTAAAACTATCCAAAGCAATTTGTTACCTTAAAATAAGTTTGGCAGTTATCGCAATAGACAGTATTTTATTGCAGATTTCAAATCACCATGAATGACACCACATACATCACCCAGGAGATGATTGTCTGAACGGGGCTGCTGTATCAAAATCTAAGCAGTCTCTTGTCTTTGTGCCCAGACTGATCTCAGCTTTTAAATCGTTCACAAGCTTAATTCAGTACATGAACTAAAGCAACGGAATTCTCCCTCTGCGGTGATCTGAAATTTATTCATTCACAGTTTAACACACCGAAGGCTTAGACTATTTTGTCATATCACATAAAATGTCCCCAGATAGTCTGGATATGGCCTTCCAAATGTATACTTGTGGGAAGTTTACTGACCCTGAGAATAACGTTTATCTTTGATGCCATTAACAATAACCAAATGCAGATACTATCCTCTTGCTGATATTGCAGACTGATTTGGAGTTGATTAAATGAAAAATTAGTTTACTTCGTGCAGCAGTCTTGAAACATGAAACTATCTATAACTCAGCTCCATGTCCTGCACTGAGTTATTAACTACCTCCACTCCAGCAAAGTGGAATTCTTAACCATGTAACCTGCAAATCAAATGCAATACAAACAGAGCATTTCTCAATCTTTTGCTTAAAATTAAGATAATGCATTCTTTTGCAATTGGTTGATTCTGTCATGCTCCTCAGTGCAATGATACTATTTGCTCCCATGTTTGTATGGAAAGAAGTATTAGACAGCAACACACAAGTCTTACAACACAAAAGCTGTGTAATATTAGCATGGCTCACTTGCAGCTGTGCTGCTTACTGTTTTTAAGATTTGAATTTTTCCAATGATTTGGTTCTCATCTTGCATATTTCATATGGTTCAAAATACTGCAGTATCACTACAGCTTACGGCCTTCAATGTATACCTCCTTGCATCTTCTCTTTGAGATGGATAAATATTTTCACTTTTTCAAGAGGGGGGATTTTGGTATAGAAGAAACAAAGGATATTTTTCTAACAGCTGCCATAGGAGCCACACAACAGAATTTTTTTCTCCTGAATCACACAGTAGCATCTTGAAGATGGAAGACATTCTTTTCTATGTCTGGATCTCAATAGCCTTACAGCAAGCACCACAGCTCTGTTCTCTCAAAACTAGACCCCATCAGAGTCTGGATCTTCCTGTGCCTTCGGTTTTGTCCAGAAACAGGTTTGAAGTTTAGTTCATACCAAAAATATGCTAAGGATAAAAACCCTAGTGTCTAACTATTGGAAGAGAACTTCAGACATGGTAACAGAATTAAATCTGCAGAAAAGATGCATGGCTGACCTCAGAGCACAGCCAACATGGGACACAACGGGGCGGGGGTGGGAGGGAGGGAGTAAAAAGACAGAAAACTCTAGGAAGAATTAAAACATTTTTAAAGAAGAAGAAAAAAAATACATCTCCAAATGTTTCTAAGAAGAAATATGGAGTAGAAATTTATAATTCCAGAGAACTGTTGTACATATAAGGGAACAAAACCCAATGAAAAGTGGACACAGAGAGGTCCTGGTTCCTTACAAGAATAAGCTTGACTTTCTTTTGTTAAGTGCAGAGAAAACCCAAGGTAGAAATGGCTTTTAAAAATGTTAATATTTTGTGACCTGTTTGACTCCCATAGTTGGACTTCCTGATAGAGAAAATATGTGGATTTAAAATAAGAACTTATGACCTTCTAGGACTTACTAGAACATGGATCATTTAGCATATTTAAAAGATTTAAGTTATATATATATTTTGGAGGAAGCCACTTCTGTAATAATATATTACAATTATTGAAACTATAATATGCCATTTTTTTTTTCTTTCATCTCTGCCTAAGAACAATAGGCAGAGTACTCCAAGAAACAATTCTGCTTGGAAACACTAAACGAAGTTAACTTCAGAAAGTAGAGCAAGAACCCACTATATACAAGCCTCCACTAGTCAGCTAGACTAAAAATTTTGGCCATCTTCCAGACAAGCACTTTCACTCTCCTGGACCCATAGGGAGCATTGCAATTGCACGCAAGCAGGGACTAAAGGGAGGAGCTGAAAATGGGAATAATGCAGGAAAAAAAAAAAAAGCAAGGATTGATTATAGGCAGTACAGCATTACCTTATTTTTAATGTAACAAAGTTGGTTACTTTCATTTGTCAATTAATATTTTCCCCTCCTTTACTCAGCAAGCTGAAAAATCCAGTTGCTCTGTGCATGAATAAAACCTCAATGGTGTCTCATTAAAATGTATGCCACCGATCACATTTGACTTACATACACAAAAAAAAAAAAAAAAAAAAAAAAAGTTACTCTCAGCTGAGCTAAAGCATTGTATGCAGAGCATCATTCCTTCAGGGCATGCAGCTGACTAAAGTTATTGGGGCCTCAGGCTCAAAAACACCACTTAAAAGAGAAAACTCTAGTAAGCAAACTGTCTTTCTTCACTTCTACCTCCTTGTTCTTTCCCCTTTGGCAGTTTCACTTGGAGGGCTGGCACTTCAAAGGAGTCATCTACTCTTGCAATTGTCTTCCAGTAGCTGACAGAACTGGACTGGTGGCTATAGCAGAGATCAGATGAAAATGCAACTAGATCCTCTAGTTCTGTGAAGGGCTATGACAGACTTAGGGGAGCTTTCTCCAGAGAAGCCCAGATCCTGCAGAACAGCAAATTACCTTCCTCCATGAACATATCTACAGCTCAGAAACTGAAACAACTAGTAAAGTGACTGTCGGGGAAGAACCTGCCAGAAACCTATGTGAAAGAGCAGGGAACTACACTACCTCTTTCCTATCAGCCACAAGGAGAACATTTGTAAGACCTACCTGCAATGAACAGCGAGAGTGAAGCCTTCCAAAAGAAAGTAAAAGCCAATGGCAAGCACAATGTCAGCATGCCTACAGCATGCCTACTGAAAGAGGTTAACAAATTCAAAGCTGGAGTTAATACTATCCTAGAAACCAGCCTGCCAAAGAGAATAGAAATGGACTGCTTGTTACAACAGCTCTGTTTTGCTGAGGTAGAAGGAAACTGAAGCAGAGACAAACACTGAACAAAGGCGAGACTATTCAGATGCAGTTTCCTTACTTTAGTCCTTACTCTGCTGCATCTCATCTCTCTGCCCTCCCTCTTCCTCCTTGTAACCTCCTTGTAATTGACTTCAGCACTCCTCTAACCACCAGGGTATAAACACTTAAACCAGTTTGACCTCGTTTAATGAAAACACAGTTTTGGATGACCAGACAGAGAATATAGTCATTTCACTTGCTTCTGTGTGCAAGTTGTAAGTTTATAACTTCCTGCCCATTTTATACTCTCATTTCCTCTCTCTCCAATCTAATGTATTCTGTCCCACTCTTGGGGCCACCTGGGGGTATCTGAATTACTTGTAGCTAAACCTGAAGAACTTCTGATTTGGGAAGTCAACCCCAGTGGAAGTGTCTTGCCTGTCCAGCTTGCTCCTACCTGGCTTTGCCAAGATGAGAAAGCTGTAGCATTGCAGCACCAGCAGTAGTTTCATCCAATGCCAAAACTGTAGTGTTCAGTAAATGTCATTCTCTTACTGAATCATTTCCAGACAGCATTGAGGGATTTGATCATTTCCACAGTAGGTTGAATAAAAGTGCTCTAACTCTTTGACAAAGGCTAGCAACACTTAATATATATTTCTGGCATTCTCCCAGCTGGATTCCGGGCACAATGAAACGCCCATCCTTCTGCATCCTGCCTCAAAGTTTCCTGCAATACAAGTTTAATACCAAGCAGCCTTCTAATAGTAGATCTAGACAACAAGTTATATAGGTTGTCAGAACTACCCAGCATTCAGAGAATAACACTACGGTAGCTTTTAGAAATAAACTACAGCCTTAAAAATGATGGTCTGTTATATGAATGAGCCAAACGTTTTAAAACTGTCTTTAAAATTAATGGAGTTAAATATCAGCACAATTGAGTTTACCCTCTTGTCTCCACCTAGGCCTCTTTTCCAACACTCTGTTCTTGTTCGTTCTCCATATGCAGCTTCTGACCTTGTATTGCTCTGTTTCACCAACTAAAAGCTTCACTGTTTTAATAGTGCTGTGAATAGCTAGGTTGAAATATCACTGCATTTGAATTCAGCTTGGTATTACAAACAGTTTCTGTGCTCTATAAAGAGAAACGAGTGGTTGTCAAGAGATCCTACCTTCATTTTAGCTTCTGTATGAAGTAATATTTTAGTCCCTTTTCAGCTTAATAAAGTAGTAATTACAGCTAAGAAATATAACCTTTTTTCTTAAGAGCTCAGGTTTTTCCCTAGCTAGTTTGAAAAAAACTGTAACAGAAAAAACACAAAAGTGCAATCTTGGTTCTGTACCCTGATTAATATCATCAAACACATTTGAGCTGTGATACGCTTTTTTCTGTGCCATGACGAGTTGGGGGGGCATGGATTAGCCTGCAGGTACACAAGTACAGTAGATGAATTAATGCACCTTGGGGGTGTTCAACTATTAAAAAAAAATCATAGAGATGTGCAAACAGTTCCTTCTCCTAGCCTTCATGACCAGTTTTTCATTTTCAAAAGATTAGATTCTTCATGCAAGTTGGCATTTGCTCACAGAAACATAAGTTCTCCCAGACAGCACATTATCGTTTTTATTTCTCTTACATGCAAGCTCTCCCCAAATACTCATTCAGCTCTATTTTCTACTTACAATGAAATGAGAGATTTCAAGCCTTTGAATGCATCAGGTGCAATGTCAGATATTTGATTCTTGCTGATGTCTCTGTAAAGAGAAGAGGGGATTAAAAGAATATTTGTAAATTCAAATTTGATGAAAATAGTTTTGCTTGAATACTTTTATAACTGTGGTGTTTTGGAAGAATATACTTGGTACAAAAATGGAACTAAAAGACTATACTACCTCAGAGAAATTACAAACCACGTAAGAACACAGATATGCAAGTTCCAGGAACAATCAGAAAACATCAGTCAGTATGACAGGCTGAAGCCTCAACATGTTGCAGCTCTCCTGTTGATAATGTTATGGACAGTCAAACAAATAAAAGTTTTATGAAAAACTTTGAACAACAACAGTGAGGTAGCCCAATGAATAAAACCTATTGGTAAAACCATCTTAAGAACTATTAATAACATTGCGACTCTTTGCAAGCTCTCCCTCAGGCATGAGGGGCAGGCTGTACCAAAGTTCAAAGAATGTTTGAACGTTTAAATGTGGGGATGAAAGTCTAACTTAAAAACATAGATGACTGTATTTTGATTTTAAGTGAAATCATAGATAAGATGAGGAGAGGCACAGACACAGAGGCAGGTGCCCGTGTCACAGAGCTCAGCCCTGTACCAGTGATGTTTGGGTTGTAATGGCCTGGAGAAAACAAGCAGTACAAAAATCTGCCATGACCATGATCTGGTGCAGTAGGAGAGAAGAGGACTGACGCAGCAATGGCAGTGCTGTCCAGATTTTCAGATGCAAAGAAAAACACTAGAGCATTTGAAAGGACCCATGAACCTCTGAAGCCAGTGGCATTGTGGGGGGCAGTCAACATGTTGCTGCCTGCTGCTGGGAGCCCCAGTGAGACTCCACCAATATTCTAGCTATGATGGAAGTGGAATTCAGTTATACAATGCTGTAATTTGCTAGGGAAAGTGAGTTCCTGGTTTGAAAAAACAAAACAAATCAAAACAACTTTCAATTTTAATCACAACCAACCATGTATATAGAGATCAAATACAGACTGCACTTTTTTATTTTTTTTATATATGGAACCAAATTTACTATGCTTGGGACACCGTTCAGAATTGGGTGCCTTATCACGACTGTCACTGCAAACCAATCGGTCTGTCAATCAGTACAGCTAGGTGCTTAGCTAGGGGCATAACTTTCAGCCACCTGGCTGCATTCACTGACAGTTGGTATCAGTAGTATCAAATCTTTTCATTGATGGCTGTGGCTGTAGTAATGCAATATTTCATACTATACATCTTTTTTTTTTTTTTTTTTTTTTTTTTTGTCTGCTGGGTTAAATGCTGACAATCCCAGATTGACACTAAATAAACATTCCTCAAAGAACTTGGTAATCAGAAAGTCAGTAGACTTTACACATGTTTTGAGGCATAAATTCTGCTGGAAAAAAAAAATCATTTAATTCCTCTGTTTTCAAATCTAGCTGCATAAAGGGGGATTTTCTTTGGTTCTTTTTTAAGGCTCATGAAACAACTGTTCTGCAACTTACTGGTGTTTTCTGTCTGAGCATCCTGCCTACAAGGAGAACATTTGGTGAAGGTTGCTTGTTCTTCAGCTCAGCTCACAGCAGCCAAGTCTGTGGCAGTGAAAATAGGTATGTGTATTTTTATACCTTTTGTTAAATCTGTTTAGACTGTCTGCTAGCATTTGATGGTTTTGGTCTAGTAATTCATATGTAAGCAGAAGTCTGGAGGGAATTTGTGCTATCTGTGTATTAGGGAATAGTAAAACTTATCACAAAGAAATGAAATCATGAGCTTGCTGACCAATGACGATCTGAAAGGGGTCATCTAGTTTTTGGAAACAAGTATTTCAGCACTATTTTATTGATTTGCTACATTTCAACATTTCCATCCTTTTTCTCTCCTGTGCCTGGATGCTAATGAGTGTATAACTAATGGTGTCTGAACATGCATAAATGCCATGCTGTGTGATGACTCTTACCTACTTCATGCAGATGCACTACAATGAGCATTAGACGATAATTAGGCACATTATTTCCTTTCCATTAGAGCCCAAGCTCCACTGCTGTTGGAAAAGGAAGCTCCATCTCCTTCTGACTTGACTAAGGCAAAGCGATTCAATTATGTCGTACTTTTGTTCCCTTCCTTTAGTCCGCTGCTGGCCGGTAAGATCTTCCTAGTCTGTGCTTGATTTACATCAAGACAAAGAGATAAGGGTTCTTCTAACCTGCACAACTAAGTCAATTTAAGCCTTACAGGGCTCATTTCCATAGTTTACGGTATTACTGAATCACTCAGAGGAATTGTGGCTCTTTAGCTGGAAATGTAATGAACTTATCAGGATTCCACCCAGGCAGGGAATACATTAGTCACATCACACTCGTCTCCCTGCCACTCTGACAGTGCAGTGAAGATGATCTTCTTTCAAAAGGTTGTTTAACACACCTTGGAGCATGGCTGTGCTCTGTTACCAGTTAGGGATATAAACTGTTTTTTAACTTTGCAGCAAGGAAGGAAGGATACCCTATGAGTCACTGTATAACATATGACTGTATGGCAAAATACATTGGCTTAAATGTCTTTACTTTAAAAGGTTTTGAAACAAAACATTTATTTTTAGATGCAGCCAAATGCAAAACTATTAATAACACTGGATGAACAACCTCTTTGTTGACTAGCATTATTAGAAACACATTAGTTGACAATCTTTAATATTTTAAAGTGGACTATTCTTATTTGACAAGAGTACTCAGTAAAAATCCACGTCATGTAATGTTTTAGCTTTTAAAAGCTGCTTAACAGAAGTATCAACACCACAGAGCTACTGAGAAGACTGAAATCTCAGTGTGTTTTTGGCTAAGATATAGTAAAATGAATGTGACAACACAAAATGTCATTACAAGCACTAGAGTTAGAGAGGTACAGCCACAGCTTTCAATGTGTGTTAGTCTTGTGCTACAAACTCGTTTGTTTAAAGCCTCAGAAAAGCAAAGACAAAATGTGAGGGAATGACATAAACTTTGGTACTGTTAGGTTAGAAGTTACTGAACTACAGTACAAGCACAACAGGTGATATGCAAATATATTTTAGAAGGCATGTCTGGGCTAGGTTGGGATGCACCTCAATCAAGCCCACAAAACCTCTACTAGAGGCCCTGGGTTATTGAGCAGAGAGCAGGAGTTGTAACGTTCCCTTCAAATCAGGGGAACCATCATTCTGGATTATGCAATTCAACTGTGTGTTTGAATCCTACAGGTGCCACATCTGCATTCTGAGACTGGTACATTTAGCTTCATTAAATTTATTGTGTGAGAAGATGTGAGAAATTATGAGAAGTCCACGACACACAAAAGATTTCAACTCTTCACCCTGGAAGTTCCTAAAGAGACATTCTAAATAACTATAGCTAGCTGCAAATATAAAGTTAAATTAATATACACACATCTACAACCATCTCGATTTATTAAGTCATGTGAAGATTATACTGGACAAGTGGCTCTTACCTATAAACCAGTGCCAGTTATCTAATTATTTAAGAAAAAGAAATGGCATCATCTTGCAGGAAATACTCAGTGAATAATCAAAATACTGAGACTGCTGCAAGTGAGCAGTCTGTATCCCTACCATTCTACCATATGTACTCACAAGAAGGAGTAGAACACAATAATATGATTCACAATGTTGTGTTAATATTACCCTCTGAGTTCTATCAAAATATTATCTATAATAAGAAGAAAAACAAAGTTATTCATTTGCACTCTGGGTACAAACAAAATCAATAAACTTCTTGCTATTACACCACTCATTGAAATTACCGTGAAAGAAATTAAGAAAGCATAAAGACTTCAGTGATACCAAGCATGTCTTGCTATTACCTAAATGGGAAAGAATGAATAATTCTTTTCTTTTAAGGGGTAATTTCTTGACCAAAGGATGGTCTTGTGTTAATAATGCTGGGATTCTTGCACACAGAAAAGATAATGTCCGTTATCTCTTCGAATCACTGATCAACCGTATTTAATTAAACTTCATGTACAATGTAGTTTCTGGATGTAGGAATAGAGGGTATTTTGAGCAAGTTTGCTGATGACACCAAACTTGGAGGAGTTGTGGACTCAAATGAGGGCGTAAAGGCCTTACAGAGGGATCTGGACAGGTTGGAGAGCTGGGCGATCACCAACCGCATGAAGTTCAATAAGAGCAAGTGCCGGGTCCTGCACCTGGGACGGGGAAACCCTGGCTGCATGTACAGACTGGACGATGAGACGCTGGAGAGCAGCCTGGAAGAGAGGGATCTGGGGGTCGTGGTAGACAGCAAGTTGAATATGAGCCAGCAGTGTGCCCTGGCAGCCAGGAGGGCCAACCGTGTCCTGGGGTGCATCAAGCACGGCATCGCTAGTAGCTCAAGGGAGGTGATTGTCCCGCTCTACTCTGCGCTGGTGCGGCCTCACCTCGAGTACTGTGTGCAGTTCTGTGCACCACAGTATAAAAAGGACATGAAACTGTTGGAAAGTGTCCAGAGGAGGGCTACGAAGATGGTGAAAGGCCTGGAGGGGAAGACGTACGAGGAACGGCTGAGGTCACTGGGCCTGTTCAGCCTGGAGAAGAGGAGGCTGAGGGGAGACCTCATCACAGTCTACAACTTCCTCGTAAGGGGGTGTCGAGAGGCAGGAGACCTTTTCTCCATTAACACTAGTGACAGGACCCGCGGGAACGGGGTTAAGCTGAGGCAGGGGAAATTTAGGCTGGACGTCAGGAGGGGGTTCTTCACAGAGAGGGTGGTTGCACACTGGAACAGGCTCCCCAGGGAAGTGGTCACTGCACCGAGCCTGGCTGAATTTAAGAAGAGATTGGACTGTGCACTTAGTCACATGGTCTGAACTTTTGGGTAGACCTGTGCGGTGTCAAGAGTTGGACTTGATGATCCTTAAGGGTCCCTTCCAACTCAGGATATTCTATGATTCTATGATTCTATGTAATGCCTGGTTTAGAGCCTGTGTCCAGCAGCAATAAAAGTTCAACAAGGAGACAGGTCAATAACCAAGTGGCAAAACACCATGTCTGTTATGGGACATTCTGCAGCCTAACTATCTATCCCAAGTTCTTCCGGAAAACACTGCTATGTTAATTAAGCGTTGATAGAGATCATCTGGAATGATAACTTCTTATTTAACTATGAGTTCAGATCTCATTGATTATGCCAATAATAATTTGGAAAGCTGTTAACACAACTTGCTAACAGAATCCTACTCTTATATTCCAATATTAATCATTTCACATAACTGGCACACTGGTTTGGAGAAGCAAGTCAAATTAAACTTTTTTTTTTTTTTTTGTCAAGTCCCATAAAGCTAGAGTCCACAAATCATGAAAAATGAAACAACAGTAAAACATTGCTGAAATCTAAAATTAGTTATACCTCAGAAAGAACTCAAATAGTGACTGTAATTATGGAAAAATTACAAGTTAGGTCACTGAAAAGGGATCCATCATTTTTCAATGAAATTACTATCTTGCTATCTAATACAGTACTTCTTTAAAAATACATACAGCTATATTGAAAGTAAGACAGAAGAACAGAGACTCTAAGATTGATGATTTGACCAGTTAAATATTAAGATCCATTTTTACAGCTCTTCAGCTTTAGGAATTTGATAACTCTGGACTGGCAAACACAGTAATTTCACTCTCAAATACAATGTTACAGCGCAGGCTCATTTCAGTTTCCAAAAGCATTACCTATCTGATGATTCAGTAGCCTTTTGTCAAATGAGTTGACAGTTTCTTAATTCCAGTAAGTATTGTACACATTGGAAAACAACAACTGTAAAAGGAACCTTTTTTTTTTTTTTTTTTTTTTTTTTTTTTTTTTTTTTTCAGCCTCAGCACTGAGTACACTGTCTGAATGACTTCTGGAAGTTAATGGTCCAGTGGTACCCATCAAAATCTTGATAGGACGGTGAAGCAGGAGTAACTTGTTTTACCATTGTCTGTATTATAGTTCTGCTGTCACAATATCTCTCATGTTATAGTTCTACTGTCACAATGCTTCTTATATATCACTTAAAAACAAAAAGCAAGACCAAAGAGAATACCCAGGTTATCTGCATGAGAGTGCTGCTACAAATCAAGATTAACTTTTTTTTTTTTTTTTTTTTAAATCCAATCAGACAACACAAGAACTAATAAGGGAAGAACTGTCTGTATATCTACTGGTAATTAAGAAATGAAAAAAACGAGCTCCAGCAAGCTTCACTGTTTTCTTGTAAACAATCAAGCAATTGAATGCACTACAAAAGTCCTAACCACTCTGCAAGAACACGTACTCCTGCTAAAACTTGGGTCAGCTAAATGGAGTGTTCTGAACAGAAACCAGAATGAATGAGAGAAAAATAAAGAACTTAAAATCTTTTCTGAGGAAACAGATTTCTCTGAACAGACTAACAGCTAATTAGCTCACATAATTTATAACAGAAAGTGAATTTAACCATTATAAAGGATTTCATGCACTGGTAGGCATCCTGAACCAAATTCCATTGTTGCTTACACTTTGAAGAGATTATTTGTGCAATCCCCAGTGATTTCAACATAGAAATTGCCAATATGTTTCTAAATGCTGAACTTGAAGCTAGAAGATTCAAGATTGCTCTTGTATGTTGGCCTTATCAGTAAGACTTACATTCTCTTTAGTTTCTTGTACTGGGTAAAAGCTCCAGGGGGGATGATTTTGATGAGGTTTTGTTCCAAACGTCTGAAAACAAACAAACAAAAAGGTCATATACATGTTAAATGCACAAATGTAGGACAGGAATTACATTAAAAATTACAACTTTTTTTTTTCTTTTTGTACAAGTATAAAGCTATTTATAGAGGTTCATATGTGAAAGAGATTTTTCTTTTGAAAGGCACTAAATAGGAAAAATACTGAGGAAATAACTTTCCTTAGAAAAGAAATTCATCTCATTGATTACATTAAACCTGTACATAAAAAAGCCACAAGCTATAGAAATTGCATCTTTAAAGTTCATGAAATTAAAAAAACAAACAAACAAACAAACAAACTTAGGTGTATTGTATTACTACTTAGTCAAAATTAAGGTAGAAAATACAGAAGCTTCCCCTGACCAGCTACTGCAAATAGTAGGCAGCTATCCAAACTGCAAGCTATGCTATTTGTGACAGCTTAATGAGCAGATTAATAATACTACCAGAGTGACTCAGGAGCAACAATCTGTGGGAACATGCTGAAATTCCTTCCCTGTATCCACCACTTGCATTAATAATACTTCTGCAAAACAATGTGGAATGCACAGCGGTATAAATGCAGATTTTTAATTTTGAGAGGGACAGAGGAAAAAGGACCGTGTCTTCTGATTTTAACTAACAAATACTGGAAGTGTTCTAAAATATAGCCCAGCCTAAATGAAAATGCTACTATTCTCATTTCTGAGATATGATTTGAAAGAAATATTCTTTACAGAGTAGCATAAATACTGATATCGGTAACAAAATGTAAGCAGCTTTAAGATACCACATCCAGTAACCACTGAGATTCATTTCTGTGCCTTCACAAAAACATTTTCAAGCCTTTGACAGCGAGATCCCCAAATACCTGCTCAAAAGACTGTCTTCTCCTCAAATGAACCCTAAATATTCATCTCAATTAGAAATGTAAAACTGGACCCCCCTACAACAAATTCTAATGTCCATGGCAGCTAAAATTCTACAATCACACTTGGAATTGAAAGGAAAATTTGATCTTACGTAGCTTTTACTAAAAGTTGTGTATTTTTCTTTTCCAGAAATGTGATACAAACAAACAGTTACAATAACAAAAATCTGTGGTTGGAAATGGTTTAGAATTGAAATGCAAAAACAGACTGGAAGGAAGGAATGAATCACTCTACGCATTTAGAGCTGCTGCAGCAGTGCAGAGGAGAGAAAAATGTTAAAAAACAGGAATGGAGATAAAATGAGATGCAGAAAGAAGTAAATCATGGTTTTTAAAGGACTTCGGAAGAATGCAGGGAAAATGTGCACAGCCCATCAGCCCTCTACTGCACAGCGTATCCTTCAGTTGATCTGTGCTTTCAATAGGCAAAAGAAAAGTCCCCTTGAAAATAAGATACTTTACCAGCTCAGTTATACTCCAAGAAGCTACTTAAATCATGAATATAGTGATACTCATACAGTCAATTTGCACAGCCTTTTTTCTTTTTCTTTTTATTTCTGTAGTACTCTACCGCAAAGGTTGTGAGCAGGGTTAATTCTATTCCTTGTTTTGCGATTCGAATTAGTTTCTGAGACTTCCCTACCAGTTGGTCTAAATATAACATGCATCATTCCTGGCAAGTCCACAGTGAAATGCAAATTGCTGAAAGCTTCAGCACACTACTATTATTGGGTGTTTGTCACCAGAATTAGCAGTACACATACTCTTCCCATAAAGGCTTTTTGTCAGCCTGCCAGTTTGGTGTTTAACTCCTCCCAAGTCTTTCTATGTAGACACTTCTAGGAACAAAAGAGGGCCCAGCTCGTCAGATTCCTTGCCTCATGGATGGAAACTGGGGGTTCACACACTGCATACAGGCGCAGAGCAGTCCTTGCAGTGACAAAGTACAGTGGCAGAGGGAAACATGGCTCCATTTTATCACTGCTCAAAATTCCAAGGAAATTTCAGTCACTCAGAAGTAGAAATACACCCAGAAATAACCCCATGATGGGCAAAAAAGTCAAAATCGGAATAGTCACAGCCCAAGCAATAAAGGAGATTTCTAGAAATAGTGGAGAGGAATACTGAAGAAGTGCTGTTTCACAGAGCTCCCTGGATGACTTCTTCATCCTTTCCTATACCATTTGCAGCAGATGGCCTGTATACAAATAGACATACTCTTGTCTTCTGCTGCTAGATTTTCACCTTATCGCCTTATTTTTTTTTTTTTTTTTGTATGAAGTTCTTCATAAAAGAAGAACTAAAGACTCCACATAATACATGATTTTAGGGCACTACATTTTGCAGCTGCTACCGCAAGGGCAACAAGAAGTTGGACAGAGCTTCTGTCATCAGGGCATGTTCTCAGGTGGATTCCCACTGGGAACAAAATGCAGCTGACCTTGAAGCCTTAAATAAAGTGCAGCATTACATAAACAGGTACTTTAAAAGTATGAATCACTAGTCTGACTTCAGTTTATTTTTTCATAAATGCATGTATAGACTGAAACACATAAGCTGAAAAACACGACGCAGTTACACAAATAATACAGTAGAAAACACATTTTTTGTATTAATACTTGGAGCTGTCTGTGCTCATAAATGACATGTGAAGGCCAGTACAGGATTAACAACCTCTAGGAAACACTAGGTTTTGCCTGAAGGGGTGTTGGCAATTTCAAGTTGATGAAGACTTAATTATAAACCAACGTTATTCATGCTGTAGTGGGTAACATTGCTGCTAGAGGTGCCATCTTTCAAATAAAGTAAAAACAGACTTCTTACCAAGTCTTGTCATTTTTTTAAAGTGAAAGGCTAGTCCAAATTTCACAGCTACATTTTATTTCAGAGAGAACTATCTAGTTTACCTACAAAAAGAGCTGTGCAAACTTCATTTTTCATTGTCTACACCTACATGTTATGAAGTGCTGTCATACAAAAACAACCTGTGCTAGTGCAAAGCAGCAAGCTGATTTTTTGTGTGCATCACTGGAATACTATAAATACTATAACTTGTAATACTATAAATTAGGTTTACAACACATTTGAGAGCTTTGTACAGGAGATAAAGTCCTAAAAGTGTAAACTTTGATCATTTGAACTACTGTCTGCCACATTAAAGATTTCTTACAACTCAATAAAAATTTTCCTTGATTTTCCTCTGGTATTTCATAATAAGATTCATTTAAAACACTCCAAGAGTAGAATTCACAAAACTGATAAAATAAATGGGCCATGTTCAAACCTCTTGGGCTTTTGTTCCTCCTTCCAGTTACCCATTTCACTGTGCCATGTTGCCTGCTGGCAGCTGTATCGTTTCAATGAATTGAAGCATATCTCCCCCCTTCTGACATACTGCAATGCTGTCTGACTCTCGATGCTTTATTTTATTGGCTTCGACAACAACGTCAAAGGACAAGAACAATTTCCTTTCTCCTCTCTAATATATTATCAGAGATTGGAAAGTATGCGGACCCAGTGGATTCAGATACATTTTTCTTGTAATAACATGATGCTAGACAGGATAAAGTATTCCTTCTTCCCACTCTTTTTAAATAACTTTGCAGCAATGAGAGCAAAAAGTAAACACATCGGAAAAAAAGGGGGGGAGAGGGGGAACTATGCAGTTAAATATGACAAATGATCCCAGAGCAAAGAATAAGCACTCAAATTCCCATGCTAATCCATCTCAGAGTTCACTAAGGTGCAAATCTTTTCATCACCTCCTCATCTGGCGCCTGTACTGCTCACACCCAGGATGGCAAAACACAAAGGTTAAAAAATTCTCCCTAGGCAGCCTTTGCAGAGCCGGCTCACGCTCTGGGGGATGACGGAGCCATTTGTCTTGAAGAGTGATTCCCCCTGCAGAGTGGGGGAGACAGCCGTATTAATTTGGGGCCTTAACTATCTCTCTTTCAATGAGGGAAAGAAAGAATTTGTTACTTGGGTCTCTAATGGAGCAGTTTGCTAGCAATTTTCCCATTTCAAACACCGTCTCAGCTGCTAATGTGTAATGTTTTGTCAAGCTTGCCTACCCATAACATAGACAAATCACTAGCTTGGAGAAAAGGAGAGAGGGAGTGAAGCATCAGTACTGATAATTCTTAGCTGTCACATGAATAGAGCCTACAAATGAGACGTCCATGCTCTATTAACAGTGCCACCGAGCTCTTGCCTGAGATGTGTCAGAGAAGTTCCTCTGCACTGGGCAGTCATGAGCTTCCCTGCTGGGAGACAGAGCATGAGTGAATGAGCCAGACTGCTCCCTGGATCACGTCGCTCCGCTCCCCGTGCTGGGGCTCTTCAGGCCGGCATCACTCGGGCAGCCAATAACTGAAAGCAGTCGCCAGGAGAGAGAAAGCCTAAGGTCAGGTTAGTGCAGCAGTAACCTGTAGCACACACTTCTGGCAGGATGCACGCAACCTCTGGGAAGGATGGGACACTTGCTTTGCTCCTGCCTATAAGCAGGGATTTTCAGGGAGCCAGTAAAGGACCACTGGGGGGAAGTAACCCACATGTACATCACAGCCCAAGGACAGGCTTCCTTTAGAAAGGATGAAACTTCTCGAGCATGCAACAATCAGAAGAGAGCCTGTTTGTCCTTGCCAGGGAGGGAGAACAACTGGATTATAGAAGCTGCTTGGACTGTTACTTTCCATTTATCTCATATTTTTGACTTACATATCTTATCATACATTTTGCACTCTAATGACGAAAATTTCACAAATGTATTTTCAGTATTTAAGAGAAAAAGATCACTCTTAAATCTGGTTGTCTTGGGGCTAGAGCCAAATTCTGCCCTGAATCTTTTCTTGCCTCTCCATCCACAGCAGGTTCAGGTAGCTGCACTGTGGTATTTACCCAAAGGCAGCACTGCACAGGAGAGAGCCTCGCTGGGTAGGAAGGAATCCTGTACTGCAGTGGCACTGTCAGCACCTGTGGCTTATCCTGCAATGAAGAATGCAGAAGTCACACTGCCCTTTACACTGCAGCACTGTGCAGGGCACTTCCTGCAAAGCAGGAGGCAGAAGACCTGTAGACCCATTGCTTTACAAAGTGTTTATGGACCTACACTACCAAGAAACAGCTTTTTTTGTGACTCTGTCTCACCCCTCAGCTCTCTGACAGGTAGAAGACATAGTGCTTTGGGAGGAAAGGACATTCAGCATTTTAAATATCTCAACACTTACTGCTCGTTTTAACTAACAGACAGTTAAAACCTTTAGTCTGTACCCTAGCCAAAGACTCTACCACCACTATAAAAACCCTAAACACATGTGGTTCTCCAAGACTTTTACACTGCTACCTTTCATCATAGTGCCTGAATGACTTCCAAATAAAATTAATAATATGTATTATAACTCCTTCTCTCACTGAGCCTGCCTCTCTGCCTTAGGAACTGGAGAACTGAGAGCCAGTAAACTGTCTGCCTATATTAATACAAGGTGACAACTAGAGTTTCCCTTCACATTCTGATATTTGGGGTTGATTTTCAGGGCCTAGCTGTCAAGCTCATCCTGTAGTTTTAAAAGGACTGCTTCTTAACTATTCACCTAACTCAGGGCAGATCTGCAAAGGACAAAATCCTATTAAGAATGAAGTGACTTCTCAAAATAAATCTATCTAGGAAGTTACATTGATAACGCTCACCAAAAGATGTCTTTCAGAGTGAAACCAGATGTTTTGATGTGTTCCCTGATACCATGGTGTCCATTTAAAAGTGGTGCTGGTCATATTGGATTTTCTCTCCTACTACAGCTTTTAGTAGTTTAGTTTAAGCTGACACCAGTCACTAGTCGAGCAGTTGGTCACACTAACAAATGCTGGATTTATAGTGTCAGACACACTACAAATCCACCAACTCTGCTGTATTTTAGTTTTTTGCCAAGCACTGTACAGACAAACAGGATGACATCAGATAAATCTGTGGTCTGTTATTCTGCAAAACAGTTTTTGACATAACACTGATGTCCATAGCCATATAACTACAGAATGCAGTAATATATTACCAAATCTCAGGGCCCCTCCACCTACCACTGTGATACTCCACATTCCCAGGTAGAATTTTTGTCCCTTCTCATCACATTTCATTGTTACCTTCTCCCTCTAGTCTCACTGACTTCTTTTCCCTGCTTCATCCCTGGAGTTAGGGCGCAGGCATCCACTCAGCATTCTACCAGTACCCGAGCTCCCTCTCACTGCAACACCACATCTGTGTGACCTCTTTGCAGAGCCTTCAAGTGAGTGTTCCTCCCCTGCGAGCCACCACCCATGGGGGTAAGATCAGTGAGGATGTTAAAAGTACAACAGAAGCTCTTTTTTGGGGTAGAATACCAAATAATGCCTTCTCACTCTTCTTTTGCTGCTTCCCTCATCTGATGTTTAGTATCACCCCTGTACATCAGGAGGATCTGAACTGGGATTAGGAGGACAGAATTTCCCTTCTCAGTAGACTTCACTGGCTCCCATGGATTTGGGATTAGAGTTTGCAGGAAGATGTCTGCCTCTATGGCATCTGCCTACAGGCACATGGCTGTGAGTAGAAAGCTGGGAAAGAAAGAGTCCCTATCCTGGAGAGATTTGGCAATTTCCAACTACAATTTTCAACTTGTAAGTATAAAGTTGTAGTTACAACTACAACTTTCCTACTACTGAAACACAGCCTAGTCACATACTTCATTCAACCACCATGCAAGTGTTCATTCAGATTTGTGTTTCCAAGATGTTTTGACATAGGAAACACACCAGAAACATGGGTCCCACTTCTTGATTTTTGTGACACCTGGTGACTGACTGTTCAGATAGCTCCAGGGAGTATTACACAGAGGATGAGGTTCTGGCAGTCGCTTCTTTTTTCAACAATGCAGCATCTGCTCTGAGCCTCAGATCTCTGCTGAACATGTTTGCTGTGTTTGTTGTTGTTGTTGCTTGTTTTGATTTTAAATCTGAAGCTTCAAGCTCATACTTGGGACACACCTGGTTTCTCCAGTGCCTACTAGCAATCAATCCCTGGCCTACAGATACATGTCATAAATGTAAACAAGTTGTAATGTTTTTTAATGCACCAGACTCATAATGGTTGCTTTACTGAAAGTGCTTTTGTTCCATTAGGTCCCAGAAAGACTAAATTCTTAAACCAGTCATGTTGCTGTATCAACATTAATTTTGTAGGTTGATCCAGCCTATCCTCTATCAACTTCCAATTACCTTAAGATATTTCCAGCACAGATCATTTTTCTAAATTTTCTAACAATGGTATAACTAGTTCAGGAATCTGAAGATTCCTTCAAATTGGCTTCTATTATATTTGTCAAGTTGTAACTTAAAATTATATTTTTACACTTAAGGTGTAGAGGAAAAAATAAACTGATGGAAAGGAGAAAAAAAAAAAAAAAAAGCCATAATTTAATCCATAATCTAATATCTTGTGGAAAGCTCCATACACTCAGTAACATCTGATTTTACTACACATTTGCAAATCATGGCAGTTGAAAGGCTGTCACCCACAATATTTTGTCAACAAACCAGATTCTAACATTTGCAAATAAACATTACTCATACCCTTTGTTCTTTACCCAATATTTTTTAACAAAACAAACAGGAGAACACATGTAAACCTAAGAATGATTAGCACTTTTTACAGTAAAAGTTGGATTCGTACATTATATTTCAAAGTGATTTTATGCTCTCTATTTTGTTTTCTGTGATTTCTTCCACACTTTCATAATCAGATGTCAGGATGTATGTGCTCATTATGCAGTTCAATTTCCCCACTTTGCTTGGCAAAACAGAAGGTTTTGAGTGACATTTGTATTAGATAAAAAAGACTTAGGGCTTTTTGTTGATGTAAATCTCTTACTCTTTGTTGGGTGATACTCAGTTAACAAATTTGATTACGTGGTGTAACTATTTATGACCCTCACTGGGGCCCCATACGTTTTTATTAACAAGGCTAACCACGTCTTCCTGCTGAAGAAAAAAAAAATCTGAAGAATTTTTTTTCTTCTCTGAAGAAAAAAAAAATCAACAAAAATATCAACACACCCAAACCTACAAGCCTTGTAAGAATACTAACTCCTACAGGGCATGCCTGCATAAATTTCACCTGCACAAAACTTTTTTATTTTTTCCTTTAGAAATCTATCTCACAATAGTAAGAAGGGAGAACAAGATAAAAAATGAGTCAGCCAAAAGATAATAGCCATTAATATCCAATAATATCCATTATTATCAGTGTACAAAAACTGTATTTATTAAGCCAAAACCACCTTATTATGCCTATAGATGACATTAGTTACACTTACTTTTACAAATAAAAGCAAACATTAGAAGTAAATCCTAACTTAGTCTTACGGCAGAAACTCCCTGCAGTTACTGCTTGTTTCTGTAACTCTGAAAAAGAGCTTCCTCAATCTGTCTCAGCAAACAATACACCTTTGTTCTTGACATTCCACATAAATATTTTCTCTACTGACTCTCAATCTAAAATATTTTCTTTATTATTCCATCATTATTTTTGTGTCTTGCCCTCACTGAATAGAAGATCTTCAATGTATTCTTGTCCTGTCAGTAGAAACCTCATTTTGATATTGAAAATAAGGAGCCACTGACACAGTTTGCCTAGTGAGATTCAGAAAATAGTAGTCAAATTTGACATGTGAAGCTGTCCAGAGCCAATTTACAGCAGTGAATTAAAATCATATTATATGATTCAACTACAGGAGCCAACCTGATTCCCTAGCCAGAGAACTTGCCACCAGAGGCAATTATGGAACATTTATTACAGTGTTCAGAAATACTGTGCTGGCTTCAGCTGCAGTATTTACTGGAAGCCTGGGAAAATTATTGTAATTTTCATTTAGAAGGAGGAATAATTTTAAATGCAGTACTGTCTTTCCTCTACCCCCAAATTTATAGTCTCCATACACCTATATTCTTGAGAAAATAAAAAAAGTCTCATCTTTCTGAAGCTGAGAACTTGAAAAGGAATAGTTAATTCACATGACATTGTTATGCTGCAGTTAATTTATAATTTATACAACGTTACTTTTATTATAATAAATAAATAGAATATCTTCAATCAATCTTTTTATAGCTTTTCCAACTTTAATTGGTGGAAAATTGGTTTTGAATATACCAGTAATTTACTCTTAAAAGACCATCCAAAGAGAATTTTGTGTATCACCTTCCTCACAATCACAAACGTTTCATGAAGATTCATGACTAAGTCCCAGCTCTACTGTAATAAATAACCATACGGGTACTGAAGAACAGAGAGGGTAATTTCTTCCCAGCACAATCACTGAAGTAACAAAACCATCCAACTTGTTTATCTACAGGTCTGTCTGCCCATGCACCAGCACTGCCCAACACTGTGGTACTCTCATGGCAGAAATTCTCTAAATAATAAATTTGTCAGAAAAGTGTTAATTAAAGGTGGAACAAGTACTACATCACATTTCAAAGCAATTCTTGCACAGAAAAGTAGGTTCATTTTCATTTTGACAGAACTATGCAAATAACAGCTAAATGTGTTAGATTTTTCCTTAGAGCTCAAATTCTATCATTCTTCCTAAGAGTAGAAATCAGGCAGCAAAATCAAGCACTACCCATACCTACAAAAATCTTACTCATCAATTCATCTATCAATAGTGAGAATGATAAATGAAACCAACACTGAGAAGTGCCTTAAAACTGACCTTAAGCCAAAGCTAGATGCTGGTACAAGGGCTACCATCCTATTTTATTCTCTGCTCAGAAGCTGGACTGGAAGCTGTGGTTATAACCTCACCAGATATGGGGGCCTAAGCAGCACTTCTCCTTGAGGGACTGTCAGTCTCTTTACTCTGTCTGGAACAATTACACCAACATTTAAACAAAATGTCCTCATTTTTAATTTAGATACATCCCATCCAGCATTACTTTTGGTTTATGCAATTATATTTTTCTTAATTGTACCAGACAAGAGAGCATTGTGAAGGTTAAGCAAGAGTGATACAGCAAGCTCAATATGGAAAATACACGTAACTGGTTTGAAATCTAAGAAGAGTTTGAATATCTAAAGATATACATGTGTATTTTAGATTCAGGATTTTGCAGACTCAAGTCTGCAGGTGATTGGGACTTGTCTTTTCAAATGTACTCAGTGTCTCACAGCACTGTATGTTCAAAGCACAGTTCCTATTGACTTTTACTGCACCTTTGAGTCCTCAAAACTGCTTCTGAATATCTCAGCTGAGTCAGCCAGAAAAGTAGAATCACATCATTAGTGACCACCCATGACAAGTTTGCACAAGTCACTTGCTCAGAATCATTTAATAAAACCAGTGGTAAAAACAAGCCAGTTTTCTGAAGAACATTCATGAGTTCATCTTCCTCAATGTCCCTATTTTCAAATTTTCCCGTTTCTGCAACACAAATCCTATGTATGCAGGCTCCCTCACTGCACAGCACACTGATCCATTCCTAGACAGTAAGAAATGAGTCCAAGCTTGCAACAGAAACATGAGACTATGCTGCAGTTAAAGTGCATACCACAACAAACAGATATGAAAGCACTGCAAGAAGACGGCAACAACAACATTAACTTGCCTTTTTTATTTTTTTTTTCTGATTCAATTTGAATTCTTTAGTATTTTAATATTTTTACCTATTTAGTGGATTCAAAACCAAAAGTTGACATAACCAATTCCATCACAAGGAAACTCAGACACAACAGAAGTGCAACACCCAGACCTCGGAATTAATGCCTGACTGGAAGAAATAACAGCAGGTAAAATAGTCAGTGCCTGTGCACTCTAATAGTTAAGCTCTGTGTGGATGGTTACCAGTGCACAGGGACAAATAGGTAAATTGGTGTTGGGTCTCAGAAGTGTATGCTGACATGTCAGGAGGGCTCTGAAGTTGCGTGGTTTCTGGTGAGACTGCTTGGCTCCATCCTCACTGTGTTGCCCTGCCCTGGCCCCGTCTGTGCTGCCTGGCATCCCAGTCCTCCTGCCACATCCCCACAGCCAGCCCTGCAGCGTTTTTGTCCCAGACTCACTGCCAGCAACCCCAGGCTTTATCCCCACACATTCCTCACTTTCTCAGTCTCAACACTTTCATCAACCTGTTTCAAGTTCCTTTGTTCCTGGCCTTTCTCATCATATGCTTTGCTGTTTCGTCCCTTGAGTTCAGTCTTCTCTACCCAACAGTTTCCCTATTGGGCCCGGCTAGTCTTTGTTGTCTCAAGTGTCAGTCCTTGGCTCTATCAATAAATCAATTCCTTCTTTGGAGAGCCACCACTTGGAGGGTCATGTAATTGGCTTTCACTCAGGAAGGTGTTGCACAACAAGCTTTTAAGAAACAAAAAGGTAGCAGTAGTAGTCCCTGCACAACTGCTTTAAGGTGTATGAAATTCTCAGACAGAACCTGTCTGGAACTAATATCCTAAAATGTAGCCTGGGTCACAGCAAATGTTGACCCTAAAATACAAATTGAAGGAGACTGGTTTTGAGATGGACAGTCAACAGGGAAACGTCAAACTAAAGAAGGGACAGTGAAAAGTGTAGTGAGGTGGGGAGTTACTGATCACTCTCCAGTACTGGAGGACATCAAACAAACCTGGTAGGCAACTTGTTGAAGCAAGCTTACTGTTTGAAGTGCTACAGACAGGGCTGACACTGCCCTTGCTCCCAGTCCCTCATATTTGAATGTGCAGGACAGCTGTCCTTTCCCACGCATAAAACGAGCCAAACACTATCAGGTGAGAGCTGGCAGACAGGGCCAGAGCTCAGGTCCCTCCAGCCCCATGTCCTGAGTCAGCAAGAGCCAAAACTGCCCTGACCCAAACCTGCTGCTGTGACAAGTGTTTTTCCGACAATGTGCTTCCAAGCTCCCACAAGCCACAAGGCAGTGATTCTCGGAGGTGTGGCTGGTAGCTTTGGATTTAAACAATTCCCCAGTTTCTAGGTCATCCCTTGCCTTCAAGGTCAAGTCCATTCTGCACGTTCCCTGTCCATTACACATAATGCGGTGAAATGATTATATCATTCACTTACAAGCAAACCATGAAGTCATATGTTTTGGTATTTCTTTTTAGTAAATGCCTCCTGGTACTTAATGACTTGTTTTCATGAAGGTATATGTGCAAAACTTGTCTGTGCTTATTCCCCCCTGCTTCTCTATAACATATGCTGCTTCCCCCCCCCCCCCAGAAAAACACAAGAGAATCACTCTGTAAGCGGGGAATCTTTTGTATCATACACAGTCTCAGATCCATATCCTTTGTTTCTTGTAACTCATTTTTCCTCAGTCAATTTGGCTGATGCCATCAGCTCCCAACTGAACACGAAGCTTTACAAAAAAAGGAACTGCATTCTGTATGTTCTGACTACCTATTTCATGAAATTATGAAAAATCATGCTTGGCATACAGCTTTCTAGCTTTCCTACTTTCCTTTATTTAATAATAAACATGCTTGTAATAAAGGCCTTCAGGATAATGCACCTCAGGGGAAGGTGGAATAGTGTAATGCAACAAACTTCAGAGTCACGTGTGGCAGAGGTCAGCAGCAAGGGAAGATTAGCGTTATACGATGCTTGCTTTATGTCCCATGACAAGCGGGTTGCCTGTTTTGTGATAGCTTTTTAAAAACAAAAACAAATTTAGGACTTGGCAGCTTTGCTGGAGAAGGCTCTGTCTACCCATATTAATGAAAAAAGAAAGGAAGAATGCAGAGTAAAAGATCTTTAATTAATATTGAAACACAGAGTAAAACGTATGCCATTGTTAATGACCGTGTTAGAGTACCAGCTGTGTGTTTCAATTTTGTGGGACAGTTTGTCAGTCAAGGGTGCTTATCTGAAACAGTTTGGCTTGCAAAGAAATATTGAGTTATGTGGAAATACAAGTAGAAAGCTGTAACTGAAAGTAACTAACAAGCAAGGGAACTTGGAAAGGCCCCATGGGGAGCAGAGTAGGCACAGTACTTTAATACTAACATAAATATTCTGGATGGACTATGGTCTATAGGGGAAATGTTTCTTACGTGGAATGACTATTTGCAATGCTAGAAAGAAACAGGTAAATTAAAAATATACCATCTCAAATAATATCCCATAGGACTTCTGAGGTGTGATCTATGCAATAGCAACCCAGCAACAGTTTGTCAGTACCACACATACACCGAAAGAGGAATCTTGTCTCTAGTAAGAGTCAGATCTCTAAAAGATTATTGGGATCGGATCATGGGATTACAGGGTCCAGAAAGAACTGTTCAGGCAGTGCCACTACACAGACACCTCTTACACAAAGTGTCTGACTGAAAATCAATCATAGGGAATAAATCCCAAGGGAAAAACACACAAGCCACAGCCTCTCAACTGTCTGAGAGTAAGAGATATGAGTCACAGCATATAGGGAAAATTTACTTGGCCTCACAGCTACAACATTACAGTGAAAGAGTATTATCCTGCCTATCACATCAAACCAAAAGACAGTCATTTTTCCATGTGTAGCTGGAATCTGACCTCTGAATGCATTATATATTGAATAAGCACAGAGAAGACTCAGACAAACTGAATTTCTAAGCAGTATGACAGACGTCTGCATAAAACAGAACAGCTTTCTTGGTCAAAGGAATTTATGCCAGGATTTTTCTGAGAAAACACTGTGGCAGCATCTTCCATCTTTCCAGAAACATTTTTCCCTGTGAGAATATCCTTTACTCAAACTAGATGCAAGAATGAGTAATACCCTGCCCTTGTATTTAAGGTTAATTGATTGCCTTTTTATTTATTTATTTATTTACCAGTACTTTTACAAAATGAATTAACTGTTTTACCGGTAGAAAAAAAATGGTATGTGATCAATGCCACTGATGTCACTCATTCTGATAGAACTACTTGAAATTCTTAGCATAGATTCCACAAAAATGAAATCTTCTCATGATTGACTCCATCAGAAAGTAAGCAATAGAAGTTTATATGAGGGTTAGCTCTCATTACACTTTGAACATAGCAGTCACCAATATTCCTTCTGCAGAACTACTCCCACCTGAAATGCTGTGTATTTGTAAAGGATATGTGCAGGATTAGAGTGATATAAGAGGTTTACATATGGGCAGAGACTCAAATAAGTACTACCTAACATACAAGAAATCTGCCAGATCTGTATCTTTAAAGTACTTCATGTGATGTTCAATGGAACTAGAAGATCTGTAACCTCCAGGTTATTAAAGTTTCTCAGAATGTTATACACATCTTGACTAGCTGTCTCATCGTCTACCTTAAAGGCTCTCTGAGTTTTCCTTCACCTTCTGTTCTCCTAAGGAGCTCTCCTAAGTTGTTTTCACAAGTTACAGGGTTTAGAGGAAACTAGAGGAACTAGAAAGGAGACAGGATGGGGATACTCGTTGCTATTATAACCACAATACAGACTGGCATTTTCACCTGCTTTCTCACACAGAGGAGTGTTGCTGACAGCAGACTGCTGGAGCACACCAATTTCACTCTTCCCGCAGAGACTGCTCTCCATGTGACTCTGGCATGGAGCCACAAAGATGATCTGACCTCTGCTATCATTTTTAATGCTACCAAATAAAATTTTACAGTTCTTCTAAATCAGCACTAATTTGGGAGCAAATCTAAAGACAGTCTCTTCTCTGCCTCTTATTATGAACCACTGCAGCCACTCCTTCAAACTTGTACTTTGACTTAAATTGAAAGCAGGACCACACATTGAATGTTCTTAGCATGCCAAATACAACTTATATTTATATTTTTAGGATAATTTTAAGCTAACTTTCAGGGATAGAAAATCAAGTATTACATGCACATGCACATTTTATGTGCAACCATATACTGGACACCAACACAACCAATAGATTCTGAACTTTGTCAGGAGGCAAGTAAATAGGCATTCAGAACAGCTTGTGTATGAGTTTATACTTCCCGTAAATGTTTTACATGCTCTAGATACATCCTCAACAATATGAATTTTAAGATGCTATTTGTTTCCTGCATTACTGTGCTAATATTTAATATGTATTTTCTATTGAAGTACACAGTCAGGAATAAGAAGTTACCTCTGTTACACTAAGATAAAAATCCAAACAATTTTGAGGAGAATCTTAAATGATAAAATCAATTGATAAAGTCACTTAGAGGAATTGTGGTGTAGAGCAGATCACCAGCAATGAACATAGCATGTTGCCTTCATTGTCCACAACCCTTACATTCCTGTTAGTCATAACATAGTGGGCCACACTTCACATAAGCAATTCAACTTGTGCTTTAATGTCACTGAAAAAGCAGTATTTCTACCACAACTAAAAGCTGAATGAGTGCACTGACTATAAACATATTTGAATCCATACTATGTAGCCTGTAAAAGCATGCTGGATGTTGGTAACCTCTGCACTACAAGCACCTAAACAGAAAAAGAACAGATTTGCATTCCTTATGGACTAACCAAAAGCAATTTGGTTACGGGCAACAGTACTTCAGAACCACCATACTATGATGCTATGGACACAAAATTAGATTATTGCAATTCCTAAAGGCACTAAAAAGAAACAAGTCTGTAAAACAAGCTTCATATCTTTCAACACACAAAAAAGTCAGAAAAACATTAAAGAATTAGAAATAACAAAATATGGCATACAAGAAATCAAAGATAAAATCAGCAGGGACAATCTGATCCAATGTCATACTTCATTGCAAATGAGAACTGCCAATTCACCAACCAAAGATAAAACAATCTCACTTCACAAAAACAAAAAGGGGACTGTCTATTTTTCTTTCCTGAGTATAGAACTGTAATCCCAGACTTCTGAGATATAAACACAATCTGTACATAACATGCCAAGATCTTCATCTTGTTTTGAGGTAGGACAATTTTCAACAGTATCTTAATATACATTAAATACTGATTTGAGCCCTTTAATCAAAAAAAAAAAAAAAAAAAGTGAAGGCAAAGAGGACAACTACAATATATCTGATAACTGCTTACAACACAGTTCTCAAAACATGCATTTCTTTCACATCATGGACTAAAAACTGAGAGACATGACAAAGAATGGTGCATTACACTGGCACTTACATTTCCCAAATGTCCTCTGGTAGGTTAGCTGGAATTTCTGTTAAGCCCCTTCCTCGACAATCCACTACATTGTTGCTGCAGGTGCAGGCAGATGGGCAAGTGATGGAACTGGCACTGCATGATGGAGGTTCAGCCTGGGAACCTGAGACATAATGAAAACATTAAATGTTAGTTTTGAAAAATGATCGCCTGAAATTTTAACAATAAAATACATCAGGCTCCAAGTTTTCCAGATCTTTCCACTATACTAAGTAATAATTTATTTGGATTCAGTGAATATAATGTGCCATAAATCAACTGCAGAGAAAATGTATAAAAGATTACTGTGTTCTTATTCTTCCTCAGTTTCCACTCAATCAATATTTCTCCATCATGGACACTTCTTTGGTCTCCTCCATGATCAACCATATCAATTTATTCAGATTTAGAAAATAAGCCTAAAGATCAAGGGGTATTTCCAAAAGTTGTCTTTGACTTGAAGTTGCCATTACACTAATACTCCTTGAGTACTTTTACATACTGAGAGAAGACTGTCATCAATAATGACTTCTGTTTTTGAAATGATGTAACCTGTTATGGTAATTAATAACTGGAAATAGAAAGCTATTTTTTTTCAAGATTACACAATGCAGTTAATGGAAACACAAAAAAAGTTATAAAAAATTAAGTTCAACACTTCATATCCTTGTTTAACCTAGTAACTACTGAAAGACAAGAAACTAGAGAACAAATGCTTAGCATAAAAATGTTGCTCTATATATGTTCTATTCCATCCATTAGACCAAAGTTTAACTGTGAATAAGTTTTTCAAAACTGTAGCACTTTTATCAATTTTACTTAAATAGTTATGACTCTTACGTTTAAAATTTTGATATACAGAATCACAGAATTTCTAGGTTGGAAGAGACCTCAAGATCATCGAGTCCAACCTCTGACCTAACAGTAACAGTCCCCACTAAACCGTATCCCTAAGCTCTACATCTAAATGTCTTTTGAAGACTTCCAGGGATGGTGACTCCACCACTTCCCTGTTCAGCGCGTCACTTTGTCATCGAAGGAGATCAGGTTCGTCAAGCAGGATCTGCCTTTCATAAACCCATGCTGACTGGGCCTGATCGCCTGCTTGCCCTGCAAGTGCTGCGTGACGACTCTCAGGAGGATCTGCTCCATGAGCTTCCCTGGCACTGAGGTCAAACTGACAGGCCTGTACTTTCCCGGGTCTGCCCTCCGGCCCTTCTTGTAGATGGGCGTCACATTTGCTAGCCGCCAGTCAACTGGGACCTCCCCCGATCGCCAGGACTGCTGATAAATGATGGACAGTGGCTTGGCCAGCTCCTCTGCCAGTTCTCTCCGTACCCTTGGGTGGATCCCATCCGGCCCCATCGACTTGTGCACATCCAAGTGCCGTAGCAGGTCACCAACCAGTTCCTCATGGATAGTGAGGGCCACATCCTGCTCCCCATCCCCTTCCACCAGCTCAGGGTACTGAGTATCCAGAGAACAACCGGTATTGCCGCTAAAGACTGAGGCAAAGAAGGCATTGAGCACCTCCGCCTTTTCCTCATCTCTTGTAACTAAGTTTCCCCCCGCATCCAGTAAAGGATGGAGATTCTCCTTAGTCCTCCTTTTTGTGTTGATGTATTTATAGAAACGTTTTTTGTTATCTTTAACGGCAGTAGCCAGATTGAGCTTCAGATGAGCTTTGGCCTTCCTAACTTGGAGGAGTTGTGGACTCAAATGAGGGCGTAAAGGACTTACAGAGGGATCTGGACAGGTTGGAGAGCTGGGTGATCACCAACCGCATGAAGTTCAATAAGAGCAAGTGCCAGGTCCTGCACCTGGGACGGGGAAACCCTGGCTGCATGTACAGACTGGGCGATGAGACGCTGGAGAGCAGCCTAGAAGAGAGGGATCTGGGGGTCGTGGTAGACAGCAAGTTGAATATGAGCCAGCAGTGTGCCCTGGCAGCCAGGAGGGCCAACCGTATCCTGGGGTGCATCAAGCACGGCATCGCTAGTAGCTCAAGGGAGGTGATTGTCCCGCTCTACTCTGCGCTGGTGCGGCCTCACCTCGAGTACTGTGTGCAGTTCTGGGCACCACAGTATAAAAAGGACATGAAACTGTTGGAAAGTGTCCAGAGGAGGGCTACGAAGATGGTGAAAGGCCTGGAGGGGAAGACGTACGAGGAACGGCTGAGGTCACTGGGCCTGTTCAGCCTGGAGAAGAGGAGGCTGAGGGGAGACCTCATCACAGTCTACAACTTCCTCGTAAGGGGGTGTCGAGAGGCAGGAGACCTTTTCTCCATTAACACTAGTGACAGGACCCGCGGGAACGGGGTTAAGCTGAGGCATGGGAAATTTAGGCTTGACATCAGGAGGGGGTTCTTCACAGAGAGGGTGGTTGCACACTGGAACAGGCTCCCCAGGGAAGTGGTCACTGCACCGAGACTGTCTGAATTTAAGAAGAGATTGGACTGTGCACTTAGGCACATGGTCTGAACTTTTGGGTAGACCTGTGCGGTGTCAAGAGTTGGACTTGATGATCCTTAAGGGTCCCTTCCAACTCAGGATATTCTATGATTCTATGATTCTAATTTTGTCCCTGCACAGCCTCGCTACATCCTTAAAGTCCTCCCTAGTGGCCTGCCCACTTTTCCAAAGTTTATAAACCCTCTTTTTTCTCCTAAGATCAAGCCACAATTCTCTGTTGAGCCAGGCTGGTCTTCTTCCCTGCCAGCTCGTCTTTGGGCATGTGGGGACAGACCGTTCCTGCGCCATTAAGATTTCCCTCTTGAAGAGCGCCCAGCCTTCCTGGACCCCTCTGCCCTTCAGAACCGCCTCCCAAGGGACTCCACCAACCAGTGTCCTGAGCAGCTCAAAGTCAGCCCTCCAAAAGTCCAATACAGCGGTTTTACTGGTCCCTTTCCTGGCCTCGCCAAGAATAGTGAACTCCACCATTTCGTGGTCACTCTGCCCAAGACAGCTCCCGACATACCGATACATACCCACTTAAACACAAAGAGAAGGTATTTTGCCACACTGGTTAATGCTGTTGAGATGTGGAAGTTATTGACCTATTTATGGTGAATCACACTTTCAAATTATGTAAGACAAGAAACCTTAGGCATGTTTTTGACCTATGACCAGACACACAGGACTGAGTGTGAATGCTTGTGTTGGAAAGAGGTGGCCTAAAAACCTAACAGAAACAGGAAAAAAAAAGGTTCTTTTCTAGATCACATAGATTATAATCACAAAACATAATCCGTCTTTCAGCTAGAACAAAATGCTTTCAGTTGTCAAATAACAAATACATGTGAAAACATGGGAAGCTAAGCATAAAGCCTGGGCTCTATTTTGGAAAAGACCCACAATTGATACTTTCATAACTTACAACTGGAGGTGGCAAAGTCAAAAAAATATCTGTTTACATTGATTAAAAATCCAATATCATTATGACAATATTACATATATGCACACTGGTTTAGCCCTGTGCACATCTAAGCCAACTCATTATACAGCAAACCTACATATGCATATATTCATAAAAAATCTGAATATAATACAAACAACTGATAGGTAGCAAAGATATTTGGGAAATATTTTGGGAAGAATAAGATCTTAACATAGATGGTTCAAATGTTGCTGGCAGACTGTCCAACATTTTATGGAACACCATAAGTCCAGCAAAGTTAGTTCCAATGTGTGTTGTTGTAAACTAGTACCTGAAAGATTGTGCTACTTAAATGTTCCTATTTGTCAACATCAGAAGTCAACATCAGGAAGTCATTTAGTTGCACTTATAACTATCATGACTTTGAAATGCAGGTACAGTTTGAAAAGATGTCAACTGAAAACTTCTAAAGGCTAACTTTATACTTGCAGACGGAGCCCTCCTTGAAAGCAAAAGACAATTACTGCAAAATCATGCCTTCTGTTTGAAACAATAAATTCTTTTGTAGATTTGTTTCCATTTGTCTGTCTGCATTTCCCTTAGTTCAAGCAAGTGATTATCCCTTTAAATATTATTTTGTAGCCAGGGATGACAGGGTTGGTTTATATTAAAATATGCTATTGAGTTTCAGTATAAGATAACCATTTTTAACTGTGAGGGTGGTCAGGCACTGGCACAGGCTGCCCAGAGAAGCTGTGGATGCCCCATCCCTGGAAGAGCTCAAGACCAGGCTGGATGTGGCTTTGGGCAACATGGTGTGGTAGGAAGTGTCCCCTGACAGGGGGTTGGGACTGGGTGGGGTTTAGGATCCCTTCCAACCCCAACCATTGTGTGATTTCAACTATGTATGAAATGTTGTCAAGTTATAGTACTGGGTTTGATTTTTTTTTTCTTTGGTCATAATCAGACTTTCTGTCAGGACAGTAAAAGAAAAATGTGGGTTTCAAAGCATTGT
Organism: Netta rufina; assembly: GCF_964035555.1. Taxonomy (NCBI): domain Eukaryota; kingdom Metazoa; phylum Chordata; class Aves; order Anseriformes; family Anatidae; genus Netta; species Netta rufina. The sequence continues at coordinate 5,629,814 of NC_140137.1, forward strand.
ATGTTTTAAATATAGCTTTTATTATTACTAATCAGAGCCATGAGTGACTCTATTTTGGCAGACCAGACCTCAGAACTACTCTGATTCAGGTTCTAGAGATTCTATTTCCAAAGGTGGCAACCACCTTCAAAAAAAAAAAAAAAAAAAAAAAAAAAAGGATCTCAGAGGACATTTATGGCATGGGTAAGAGTCCAATTCATCTGTCATGAAAAAGTGCAGCTGCTTTCATCATGAGTCTTGGGTCTCTCTTCTGGCCATAAAATGCAGAGCAGACATATCATCATCGTGAATTAACAGAATTCCTTTAAAATTAGAAGAGCTCTACTGCATATCACCAAAAGCACTGCCAGATCTGCCTTTCACTCGGTCCAAGGTTTCTACAAGATTTTAAATGTGAATGCTTCTAGAAATAGTTTATATTGCCTCCAAATGAGCACAGGCCTCTGTTATCTTTGCGTAAGAACAAAAGATTTGTTTTTACAATGTGATCACACATATTTTACTTATCCTCTCTGTCTGTCTGCACTGCAGTGTGATGTCCAAACCAGAAATAATGAGGGAAGTGCAAACTAGCTTTTTCAAGCTTTCATGGACTGGGCCAAACGCTCCAAGTGGGAAGGAACTCTTCAGAGCAATCTTTGAGCCCTGGCAGGCAAAAAGAAAGTTGGCACCCAACCTTTATCATACATGATAGATATGCTTTCTGAGGAGGCTTTGTAATGAGGTTAAAATGCATTTTGCAGTTAGACCACTGCAACATACCACTGTGGGTTAACGTAGTAATATACTACTTTTTCATTAGGGCACAACATCAAAAACAAACAAAATCTCCTGAAATACTGCCAGTTGGAGTTTTAAGAGTCTGTTCCTGACTCTACTGTATCTAACTCAACATCTAATAGAAAATCCAGTGGAGCTCAGCTCATCACCTCCACAGTTCGTGTGACACGGTGTTGCAGAGTGCTCTATATTAATGGAACACTTTGAAAGGAGATTGTATTAGGCACTCTAAAAAGCATGACAAAAGACAGAAGCACCAGTCTTCCTTTCACAGAAAACACATACCAACAATGACAAGGTGGTAATTAATGTCCTTCTACCGTTAAGTATCATGGAACTTTCCAGCTATTTTTTGAATGGAAAGGTCAAAAGTTAGGTCAGAACATTATTTGTGCTGGTCACTAAACTTTTCACATCCTCTCCAAACACATACCTGATATATAATTGAATAAAGCCAATAGGAGGCCTTCTATTTATCCTGAATTTCACAGAATCACAAAATTTCTAGGTTGGAAGAGACCTCTAGATCATCGAGTCCAACCTCTGACCTAACACTAACAAGTCCTCCACTAAAACATATCATTAAGCTCTACACCTAAACATCTTTTAAAGACCTCCAGGAATGGTGACTCCACCACTTCCCTGGGCAGCCTGTTCCAATGCCTAACAAAGCCAAGACCATTTCAAATTTGAAGCCAAGACCATTTACTTCTGCTTTTCCATTACGAAAGAGGAACTTCCTTGTAAACAGAATTCTGATTTATGGCTACTGAGAAAAAAATAAAACAAAACAAATCAAAACAAACAAACAAACAAACAAAAATCACTAATTAGTTAACCATGGAGGTACATAGAATTAAAACAGAGAGAAAAAGCTGTATATATATGTGTGTGTGTGTGTATATATATAAATATATATATATATACACATAATATATTTATGATATAATATATTATATATAAATATATATTTATATATATATATATTAGTGCAGGTGGAACTAAAATTAGATGAAAAAATAGCATTGAAGATGTGCAATGCTATAGGATCTAACCCTCTGCTGAAGGAAAAACTAAAGCAAAAAGTAAAGAAAGAGGCTGTCCTTATGTGGACCCTCTACTTCCGCACATAACGAGTGATTATTTTTTTTCATTTCACTTAAATTAGCATGGAAAAAGGAATATTTTTATAAAATTAATTTGTTATTATAAGCTTGAATTCTCTGAGTGCTCCAAAAAGTTCAGTACTCCTGTCACTGTTGACTGACATTTTATGTTTAGTGTAAAAATACTTCTGATTCCATACTGAATGCAGCCCTACATATTTGGTGAAACTCTTTCTTCTTCATGAACAAAAGATGATGTAGACTGTAAATTTCCAAAAACTTCAGTGGAATAAAAAGACTTTGTAAATAAATTGCCAATCATTACCATCAAATGGTTTTGTTATGTTTTGTAATATTTTTCTTTTGCAAAGGACAAAATACATATTACAGATGAACACTCAGCAGGCATCTAGCCCCTACTCCATCAGATCGTACAAAAACAGTAAACTGTTAAGGTAAAGATTTCTTGAATAATGCTGTAAATGGTATTCAAATTTTGATTTGGGTTTAACTACTTCCATTAAATTAGGATCTAGGCTTAGCTCCACAACAGATCTACAGAATTAAAGCACCAAAAACTCCACAAGAGTGTTATCAGTTTTATGTTTGTATAGATGTGGAGAGATGGTCAAAAAACAAGTCTTATGTAAGCTACAGAGTTTGAAGTATAGAAAATTAAACTTTGGATATGGTTTCCATAATTATACAGAGGATAAGAATAATGACAGATCAAGGGCACCGGTAAGAATATCTGAAATCTAAAAATGCACTTTACTTTTGCTGCCAGTACTTCCTTAAAAGAAAAGGCCTGGAAAAAGCATAAATATTTTAGGATTCCTGTTGGTGTCCCTCACAATTGTAGTAAACTCCCTATGCAAAGAAAAAAAAAAAAGAAACAGTGATGGACAAGCCAGCTGCATTTATCCATTTTCCTTTCTGAAGTTCTTACTATCTGTCATCTTACAGATTTTTCAGATTTTTTCTCAGTTACAAAGTTCAACTTTTTTATATTTTTCTCTAATACTTAACAACCACCAACTCAATTACACCTTTTGTTAAAAGAAAAAAACACTAACAGAATGTGGAAGCTAGGATAAGATCCCCATTAAAAAAAATTACTATGTTCTTTGAGCCTGACGTAATGGAATGATAGCTTCAATGATTATGGTAGTTAATATCTGGCATGCCATTAGCCTGCACCATTTTACAGTACAGTTTCAGACTGTGGGTTAGGGGGAGAGAGGGATGGGGGAGAGACTTAGAACCCAGCAGTTTACAGAGGAATTAAGTGCTCTTTTCAAATAAGCATCTCATTGGCCTCTAGCCTTTAAGAGCAGCAAATAGATTGATATTACAATTAGAATAGAATGGTTATGGAGCATAAATAAAGAAAGTTTAAATGTCACAACCATTTAAAATAAATTTTACGATGACTAAATAAACTAAATAATCTCATTTGCACTGACACCCAATTATGGCACACTAAGTAGTGTGCTTCATTACCTTCTTACCTGTCCAATTGCCTTTGTAGCACTTCCTTTCTATTTGGTAAATGCTAGTTATTTGTAAAACAGTATTGATGGATTTCAAGAAAAATAGGCTGATAGGTCTGATAGGATTTACTGGTTAGAAGTCTGTGGTGACTTTAAATCCTTTTAAGTATGGAAGACATGAAATTATTGATCATCAAACAAAACAGTACAAGTACTGCAGCTCCATGGATATATTATGACCTTTTGTGGTTTAATTAAATAACCCTCTGGAACTTCTTACAATGCTGGGACATTTGAAATCAATTAATACTACATGAGCTTTTACTAGACTCTAGTAATACATCCTCAAAAAGATACCTAAACCAGATACATTGCTCCTGAATAGTACTTACATCCCAGCATTAAAATACAATTTAATGTCCTGCAGAGAAATATTGGGAAGTCAATCACAACTAACTATCTGTAAATTTAACATTCATTGTATTGCTCCATTGCAAATACTCCAACAACAGAGAAAAAAATAAATGTACAAATGTGTTTATTCTACAGGAATATGCAGTAAACGGTTTATGCAGATGTTTCCATCCATGGTTGTTCAACAGCTTTTCACTGAGCATAACGTTAATTATTTATGATTAGTGACTTAGGCCCCTGATTGACGATGTTAAATACTGTCAAGTTCATGGTATGCAAAAATGCACTTGTCATGAATATTCATCATCTGATTCAAGTTCACTGTTTTGCTGAACATTCCCAAAGAGTACATTTATCTGTTAAAAAATCATAGCACATAAACAGCAACTGTTCCATAGGCGCAGTCAACGCCAATTGGTTTACAAACAAATACTGAAGAATACAAAAGAAAATATCCAACTGTTGCAAAAGGAAGGCCTGGTGTAATGAATGAAGTCTATTTTATTCTACCAAAAAAAAAAAAAAAACACAACCAAACTTATTTTGCAGGTTTCAAGATGCATTGGTAAATTAACACCACTGAAAATCAGACCTTACATCACAGTATCTTACCCTGCACTACTACTATTTGCAATTATTTTATTAACATTGATGGCCCCAGGATTGCATCAATTATTTCTAAACGAAATGGAAAAATGTAGGACAAAGAAGTAGCCTGACCTGTAACAACTGAGGTCTAAAATGTGATTTGTTCCTTCTGAAGAATTAGTAAAACTGCAACAGAATCTATTAGACAACTTAAGTAATTTCTGAACTATGACAAAAGTTATTTTTCTCCCAGGGAAGTTTATTCTGTTTAAGTTTTCTACAGAGGAGACTCAAAAGTTGAAGTCCTAAATGTCTCCTACTCACTGAGCCTCTCTGAGCCTTTCTTTGAATATCTTTCTCCAGTCAGGTAACACAGGCATTTTTTCCTAAAAGCAGCCATTACTCAACTTTCTGATTCTTGCACCCTGAGGAAAGCTGCTAGCATGTATTTCGCTCTCTAGGTTTATATACACACTATTTGGTCTTCCAAAGTAAACTAAAGGCAAAAGAAATACTGCTACAACAAAGTCTTAAAAGATGTAGTGCTTCTGCAGTCCAAAAGGCATACATGCACAGTAATCTCATTTAAACGTATTCCGCAACTTGTGTCAGCAGTCTGGAAGGTGCATACAAAGTGACATTTAAAAATAGGTCCGGAAATGATACAGTGACCTTATAAATATATTCAGGCATAAAAAGGAAGAGGACGAGAAATTATTTAAGCAAAAGGATAATAGCAAGGTCAAATGATAGATAATGTTCATGATCAAATGTAAGTCTATAAAGGGAATACTGTTCTCGAATAGCCTAATGGTGATAGGTTATCAGCATTAGAGAACCTGAACTACTTCGTGTTGAAGTTTGACAAAGTTATTGAATGGATATGAAGAGTTTAAGACTGCATTTTGAGGTCCTGTGGCTTGATTTGCAGGTATTTGAAAAGGAGTTTAAAAGAAGACTTGATTTTGTTTGACCATGTATTTGTCTTTGCTTCCTGGGCCCCAGTGTCCTGCCACAGGTAATAGTGCACTTTCCCTGCCTCAACACTAAAACTGTTCTCTTCAGGAACAGGAGAAAGATGGGATTCACTTTCATCAGGAGCATGACAGACTGACACAGCTAGACTGGGGACATCAGGCTGAATGTGACACTGCTCCTAAAAATGACATCTGAGCAGTCCAGCAGTACCCATCTGTGGGTACATCACTCAGCACACGATGCATTTCCATTGTATAGCAAAATACTATTATCACACTGGTAATAAATCAAGCCACTGGTTTTGGACATTAACATTCATTTTTATTTTTAGAGCAACAGTGCAAAAGCCAAATGAACGAGTAACTATACCTAAATCTGCTATCTTTAAACAAGGATCTAAGAACTACACATACTGCTCTGGGGAAAGAGAATTCCAGACCAAAGGTCATCATACTTACAAGATGGACACAAAATTGCGCGGCAGTAAAATTAAATTTACTGTAAACATATAGCCAATTTTCAGCTTTGCCCTTCAAAGCAATTTTAAGTGCCTGAATAAATGTTTTTTTAACCCTTAGATTTGAAGAATGGTCCCCCAAGTAAATAATACCATATGTAGCATCTTCATATGAAACAATCCAAGAAGTAGATTCTTAAAGCACAAGACAATTTAACTGCTAATGCTACAGTAAATTTAAATCATTAATACAAAACTTAATAGAAACAAGACACCAAATTCAGGTAAATAGCAATGAGTATATTGGGAAAACCCCTAGATGATTTCATTTCAGGAGCAGCTAACAAATGCATAGTATTGAAATGTTTCCTTACATTAGGTCTCAATGTTAGTTTGTGGTACAAAATTATAAGAGCAGATAAAAATTCTGTCAGAGTTCCACAAAAAGGTTCTATGAACAGATTCAAAGCACTTTTTTTTCCCATGAAAGTCTTTAAAAGTCAAACAATACTGAAAGTTCTGCATAGACTGCACTGTAAAAGCCCTTATTGAATCTTCTGATGGTCACAAAAAAAAGCATGAAATAACAGTGAGAAAAAAGATGTCAGTTGGCTATTATGACTCATGGGTCACTCTTTGGGAATGAGGTCAAAGCTAGACAAAATGCTTAAGCTCATTTCTAAAAGCAATAAAATAAGTTGTACAATGGGGATGTCCCACACGGCAAAGGTGACCGTTCACACACACAGAGGGAAAAGGCCTCCGCTTCCCACTTTGCTTATCCAGCTTCCTGTGACCACCACGACTAAGGGCCATTAGTCTCTGCATGAGCTGGGGCAGGCTGCTTGGAGAGAAACCACCCCACTCCCTCCGGGGCAATCACCTCTGGCCAGCACTTGCAAAATCTGCATCATTAGGAAGTATTCCTCCCCCCTTTTTAGTTTCCAGGGAGCACCAATCTTCCACGCTGGCAGTGCCTCTGTGTCCCATGTTGAAAGGAGCAGACCCGCTGCTAATTATGCAGATACACCATTGCACAGTCTTTTAAATAGGAACAGATGGAGGGGAGTTCCCCTCTCCACACACTTTTCCTTTGGCATTTTCTGAATGTTCTCATTAAGATACTAAGCTTGAGGAGTGCTATTTTATTAGTTGCTCATTGTTGGTTTTCTCCTCAACAATCTGCTATGAAGTTATTATGAGAAAACGGGAGCAAGACAAGCTACTGAGTTTTGTGGTCTGGGCCAGAGAGTAACAGCTATATTTTAAGACCGTTTGACCTCACCTAAACAAATAAATCTGCTTCCTCATTACAGCTTCCAGTCTGCATTAAGCAGCAGGAAGCTAACATATTTTCCTCTTTTTTATACCTCAGCTGCAGTTCCACCGCACGGATCAGAAACTCTAGATCTTCAACTGAGATTTCAATCAATCCAGGATTTTCTTATATTCAGAATCAGAAATCACCATACACTTGGCTCTGGTAATTATTTCTCTCTTGCACCAGCTTCAGAATGTAATTCTTAATGAACTTGAACTGATTTAATTCAGAATTAAGCATCTTGATTTTCATCAGTTTATTTTAGATTCTCTGAATGGGAACTAAGGTTCATGAACCAAATAAAATGATTTACAATGAAAAAGAGAATGGTGTATGGATTCAACTTCCTTCTTTGCTTCATTAATGAAGAAAACTATATTAGAAAAATACTTGAAATTATACATTTTAAACATAAATTTTGCTAAATTCCATACTGCAAGATATATAGGACAGATCACTTCCCCATTAATTTCAAAATTTTAGAACCTGATGATAACCTGGTGATTCCTATACCAGAAAAGCATGATTTCATTAATTGTTGGAAATAAACATTTCTGGTCTGTTCTAGGAAATCTTATCCAGTCCTCATACTCCACTGTAAATGCTGCCCACTGCAAAATACCTGAAGGTACTGGCAGAAGTAAAACAAATCTGTACCAACATACTCCTTCAGGGCCAACACCAACACCAACATACTGCCTCAGAACTGGCAGTAACAGTATGGTGGAAAAATCAGCTTCTTCCCAATAGCCACCAAATCAACCCACAATCTTTCTGCTTATTTACCAGACAGTCCCTCCTGCAAGCAACCAGTTGAGTACTGACTCCATTCAAATGAGCTATTCTGGATGCATCTAGCCGAGGAGAGCAGTGGTTGAAACATGCTACCCATCTACACGTTATAACTCTACAGGGTGAGTTATAATGCTTTCTGAATGCATCTGCTTTATTCTTGGATATGCAGTTCAGGTGCATATTTATTTTCTCATGCATATACTCAAGAAAACCAAAGTGATTGAACACTAAGAAAACTCAGATGGGTCAATCAGTTGGTCCTGCACAGAGCACTGAAAAGATCAAGGTGCTGCTGATGTTGTTACTTCATGAACGCACAGCTTCAGTTTGGAAAGCTTTACAGATGCACAAATGCAAGTGAGAAAACACTTAATCGCTTACATAACTGATCAATATGTAAATTAATTTCAACGTCAATAAGTAAAGAGCAAGTCAAAGAAAAATGAGGGAGCCATAATTTGCTTGGCTCTTTGATTGTGCCAAACTCATGAGAGAGGAAAGTGAAATAAAATTACTATCCTAAGGGGGCTGGGAGAGAGGAAGCAGAATAGGACAAAGAGACAGAGAGACCAGTTCAGCAGTGAAACATCTGAACATGGCAAAGAAGCATGACTTTCATCTGAGCAAAAAAATGGAAGGCTCTAAGAGGTACTAAGAATAAGCCAGCAAGCTCAGATCAGCAAGCTCAGATGCTTCTCTGCTAATTAAGGGAATATAAAAGCAAACAGTTCTCAAGCATCACAATGCAGTAAGTATTCTGACTGGCATCAAGTCTCTGCCTAGCATACCCTTTTTCTTGCAACAGCAATGATGCAATTGCAATGTTAGGGCAGTGAAAGAGAACAGAAATATACCATGCTATCTGCAGTTCATCAGCTGGGGCATTCATCACATGGTGCCACATGCATCATAAGTTGCCACTTGTAGGAGACTGGCTCACCAACACTTCCCAGAGTTCAATAACCACCTGTGCAGGGGAAAGCATATGTGTGGAGATTTCTTTGGGAGCAGATGGCTTTAAGACAAAGGCCCAGGAAGGCTGCTCTGTCTAGGGTGGCTCTAGAGGAGAGAGACTCCTACAAGGAGAGGCAACTTGCTGAAAAATCCAGCCAGCGGCTCTGGCACTGCCAGAAGCACCCTGTGCTCTTCCCAGTGGTGAGGGGCTGCCTAGTCCCAACCCTGCTCAGTTCTGTTAATGACCTTTTTCCCTGCCTCCTATGCAACACAAATACAGTTAGCCATATTTGCAAACCTTTCTCCAGGCAACTGAACACTATTTAATCCTACACATTTACCTACAGTTCTGAGCCAAATGCTCATGGGCATGACCAAGTGAATAGCTGTTCCACTGCTCACAATTTGCCTATAAGTGCCATTTGAATTAACATTTCTATAATTTATGTGCAGAGCTGAAGAATATTATTTGAAAAAAAAAAAAAAAGACTTTGAATTCACAGCGTATTGGCACGTAACTCTGATTTCAGCAACGTTCTCCTGAGAGACCTTGTACCTAATGCTTATAAACATCTCCATACAGGACCAGTAGCATTGTGTCCAGAAGGAATCAAAAAACTTGGTTTCCAGTTGTAGCACAGCTCTATCAGTGTTTCACATTTTCTTTTCCAACTTAAATTATTCTTTGGTATGTAGCATTTAAACTTTTTACTTTTTTTTTTTTTTAAGCAACATTTGTTGTAAAAGTATGTAAAAAAAAGTATTTTTTACATAGTGTTCAAAGAACAATCACAAATCAGTTTTTAAAGGATATATGTGTGTGTATATATATATATATATACACACACACATATATGGCCAGGCTGAAAAACCGGAAGATATATATACACACACACACACACACATATTTCTTTCCCTACATTATTTCATTCTTCTCTTTCTCCTTTGAAGACTGCAACAGTACAAACTTTGAACTGGAATGCTCTGATGAACCCCATTTTACAATGGAGGAAAAAATGAGACTTTTCTTTTCCTATGATGATATTTCCACTGCCATAAAAAATACAAGCACTTGAAATGCTGAGCCTGTACTAAAACAGAGTAGTTCACCACACTGTATTTCAGCACTTCATAAGTATGATGCAAAGAAGCTTTCACTGCCAGCTTGAGGCTAGTTATGGTGATTCATATAATCTTAAATTGTATAAAAATCCTTTGCAGAGGGACAATTTCAGTTCACCATTCACCTCCTGTCCTAGTCTAACTTCATAGTCAAACACGAACAAATTAAGCTGTAAAATCAGGAATAAGACCCATAATAAGGAGCAGGAAAGATTTATATTCTCTTTAAACTGGTTATCCATGTAGGATTTTGTGCAAGTAGCAGTTACTAAGCTGAGTTCCCTACTAAATCCTATACTAAAATGAGCTCTTCAAAAGTATTGCTTTTTCAGTATATGTAATTTCCCAGATGAAGGCTAAGGGATACAGCTGATGAACTGTCTCACTGGAAGCTTCTTTCCTTTAATTTTTATTAATTTATGTTTTAATAAAAAAGCAGGGCAATTTTCAGAGTTCTTTTTTTACATTCCTGGTTGAACAGGCAACTGAACTGTTAAACAACCTCTTCTCTTTTGGAAGTCATAGTCTGCCTAGAAAAGTCCATTTAGATCAGTTCTGTCTATGTTACATTTCTCATTCAGCAGTTATTATCTCCTCTTGATTTAAACCATTTTTTTTCTTTCAGATCACTGTATCATAAATCCAAATAACTGAACGCATGCCCCATCTGAAACTTCATTTCATAAGACAGACATGCTATGGTTACCCCTTTGGTAAAATGAGAGTCTACTAATAGCTCAATTCATTTATCCATTTATTTTTATCCTTCCTCTCCTCAGTTTGCTAACTTTCTCAACTTTTCTTTTAGTTCAGCTCTCAATGTGTTGTTTTTTTTCATTTGTTTTTGGTTTTTAATATATTTTTCAGATATTCTGGGCATCTTCAAATGTCCATAAATACACAGAATTTGCTCAGCACTCTTGAAAATCATGCCACAAAAATCACTGGTGCACAACTTCATTTTCCACATGTCCATAGCACTTCCTGCAAATGTCCAGGGCTGGACATTAATTTAGCATCTATGATATAATTAAGCTCGAGATCAAAGCTTCTCAAAGTGCCACCAATTCTCTCTTTCTTTGTAAGTGAAGACAATCATGTAAGTGAAAAGACTTCACATGTAAGTGAAACTATTCACAAAAGACAGCCAACCTCTGCATCAAGAGGATACTGCTTCAGGGAGCAGACACTTAGATGGCAACATACAAGTAAACAAAAACAAGCATATGAGAGCAAAACAAATTAAGAAGCCTGTCACATAGTTCTTATATTTACTAACTTTCGAAAGAGTTACATGTTTACATATATACCTAAAAATAAATGGTAAGTCAAGTCAGTCAGTATATCTTTTTGTAGGTTCTTTAATATCAGGTATAGTACATTTAAGTACAACAAAACTTCCCTACAAACTAAATTCTTTTGTCTTTAACTCAAGTATCCAAGATGAGCCGAGGGGTTTTCAGGCTTATTATGCCAAAGCTTACTACTTGCTAAGTTGTTATTTATTTTGATTGACTAATCTATAGGGAATTAACTTAAAATATACATTAGGAGGTATCTATCCTCTACAGACGCTTACACAGGCTTGACACCAATACAGCTGCTGAGTGTTCATGTGGTAAACCTCCATGCTCATCTTCTGTTTGATCCAGGTCAGTGTTTGCAGTTGTAATTTTTAGTGACAGAAGTGACCATAACTGTATCTCTTTCTTCCCTATTTCATACTGCTTTCATGCATTAGGCTTATCTCTTAAGCCCACAAAGTGCTCGGCTAGCCTGACTGTTGTCACCACCAGTAGCTCTGGATAGCAGACAAATGGTGCATGCTTCTGTGCATCTTGTAATGTCTCTATCTCACTCACAGGCTGTAGGCTTGCAAATTTTACCATTTTGCCTGCAAAACTGTCTCTAAGCTTGTGTCCAATATCTTCCCTTCTTTTTTACAGCATACATACTGGCATGCCTTTTCTCTGCCAGATCTCTTCCTTTCAGCCAAATTTCAATATTTTTTTTTCCAATTTTATATATTTTTTTTCCTTATATAAGAAAATGCATTTCTATCATAAAGCCAACTGCAGATCCGGAGAATTGATGAATAGGCCCAATATATAGACACATGGTTTGTGAGTTGGCCATGTTTATCTACAAGGAAACTTGTAGAACTGTGAAATGCTTTGGCTGCTGAAGAACCTTCCTCCTTCAGCCCCTGGTATAAAATCTGCCCCTGCTACTCCATAATGCATTCATATATCAACAGACTCTGATTAGAATTTTTTATTTCCTTTTCTTTTTTTATTCAGCTTTCGAGCTCTTCCCTTGAGAAATACTAAATTATCTCCACTTAGCTGATTTCTCATGTTGATATTATTGCCAATACAGAAGTAAAAAATAATTTGAGAAATGAATTATTAACTGGAATCCAATAATTCACATAAAGCTGAAAAAAAATAACAACTTGATCTATTATCATACAGTTTACCTATGATCAAAACAAAGCAGCATTACTACAGAATGGCATTCAAATGCAACATAATAATTTTCCATTCACTGTTTTTATGTGAATATGAATATAAAAGCATCAGCTGATAGATAAATGAATAATTGGTATCATTACCAGAGCAGACAAAGTCCTTCTTCTGAACCTCCGCCACAAGAAAACCCCGCAGGTTGACAGGCGCCAAGCAGAACGTGAACTGCCCGATGGTGCGCCGCTGCCGCAGCCAGTCAGACAGCCATGCCAGGTGGCAGTCGCAGTGCAGGAAGTTGGAATGGAGCCGCCTGCAACAGAGGGAAGCACCCCAAAATTACCAGCAATGCTTTAACAGAAGGCACATAACAAGTAGAAATCTGTCTGTTCTTCTCTACAGTGTAAAAAAGGTCATTGCAGGTTACTGGTTCCAGCTCACTCAGGTGTCCAATGTCTACTTTGCCATATAATATACAAGAAAATGCCCACATAAAAATTGGAACTATTTTTTATAATCATATAATCTTGACCATTCTAGAGAAAAGAACAAACTGAATTTAGGAAGCTTACAAGTAATCACTTTGCCTGTGATTTCATATCAGAAATAACTGCATGAATGAGATAGCTCTGGGTGAATTAAAAGGATGACTTGAATAAACAAGAAGGCCAGGCTGAAAAACCGGAGATAGGTAATTTTTCTGTCTTCTCCCCAGAGGCTATTGAGATGTTGCATGATCTTGTGTTGCCTGTAAAAATTCAGCGATGCCCCTTTTAGTGTGGCAATTTAAGTCAAGCATTCAGATTCCAGACAGGAACTTTCAACTCCTGAGGAAGAAGGGGCCCATGACAGGGTCATGGCACACGGACGTGCATGGACCTGTGGCTCCCTTCCCAGCTTCATGCCTGGCACTGGAGACTTCCAGAAGCCTTATCACATTGGAAAAAAAAATAAATCTGCAAAATCATGAATGAATCTGGTACTTTTAATAGCTACCAAACTTTAGGTCAAAACAAAAGCCCAGGACATTAATTATTTCATTGCTTGTAATGAGTCATGCATTTGCACCGTTATAGCAAAGCTGAAATGATAAAACAGATGGAAAATCCTGTCAGAAATGGTTAGACAAAGCATTATTCACTCATATTACAGGCATTACATTAAAAACAAAACAAAACAAAAAAAAAACACAATTGCTGTGCACAGGATTGAGCTTTATCCATCCACCAAAGGAATTAGCTGTCTATCTGTGAGATCTCCATATGGCAAGGCCTCAGCACAAGTCGCCACAGCGCCCCAGCTGACAGGCCTCAGATTTGCGTGGCTGGGGTGGCAGGTGCCGTAGAAGGCCACAAATCTAGAACTGAGCTTATTCTGTGGAGATGGAAAGCTCTAGACTGCCAGGAGCATCGCAAAATGTAACTGTTTCAGAAGGATGGCTAAAAAAATATATATTTATTTATTTATTTTAAGAGATTCTAAAGCTATTTAATTGACACTGCAGTAAGTTAGATTTCTAGTGAAATGTTTTGTTATTGTGACTCATTAAGCTGCCTGGAACACTTTGTGCCAAGTGAAAGCAAATAAATACATTTACAAAGAAAGGACAACAAGTATCATCTAGCCAGTGATCATCTAGCCAGTGATGTTCTAATTTTCTCATAAGCATTTCATTTAAATCCTCAAATTATTATCCCATCCCATCCCAGCAGTCAACAATGACATTCAGAGTCATCTTCCTTCTGGAACTGAAACCATGCTCATCCCATGCAGCTCCCTGCATCCCAGGCATGGATGTAGGCAGGCAGCAGTAATAAAATTGCAATTTTGCAAAAGGGGAATCTTTCCAGTTCTGTGAGGCTTCCCCCTTCATAAATTCATATAACTAGATTCATTTTTTTTCCCATTTTAGTAGTGTGAATTGTTACCTCTTCGCCAGCTCATCTGCCTCAGCAGACCCCTACCTTTTCATTCGTTCAATTTTTTTGTGTGTGCTGGTATTCTAGCCTGCTTTAGAGAGGAGTCCATTTAGCCTGCCCAGCTTAACAAGGCAGCTTACTAGAATTTGTTTCTGATAATTATATTAATGAATACAGACACAAAAAGACTTTTCACAGTACTTCAAAAGCTCCAATTCTCTATGAACATGAAAAGCACTGAAGTGATTCACTCCATTTTCAGTTTACGCTTAAATAAAAATAATAATAAAAAATAAGTGATGCAATTACTAATTTCAGCAGTCACTCACAAGTGCAGAGACAACAGGACACTTACCATTAAGCAAATAAGTATGAGGGACATGTTTTAACATAAATAAAGCTGTTTCAAGAAAGGAAAGCAGATCAATGAAAACTAACTCCTGTCACTTCCAATCAAGGTTAAAAGATCAATGAAACTTAGCACCAGAAACAACAGTTAAATAAAGAAGGTTACCACAGAAGGGCTGATTCTTATAAAGAATTCTTAAAGTGCTTCAAATCTTACTAGCACTTCCACCCGCAAGAGGTCATGTTCAAGTTGAATGTGCTTTTTATTTTTCCTTCTCTGTTCTTCTTAAACAAGCAGATTGTTTTGAGAGCCACGACGAAAAAGCTATTTATCCACAGAGCCAACACAGCAGAGGCAGCTGCAGCACAGGCAGCCCCAAATATCCTGCTAATGGATCTCGATAGTGTGTAAAGAGGGAAAATTGTCCACACAGCTAGATGGGAAAAGGAGCTTGACCCTGCTTGAGTAACATTCAGACGAGGGATTCTCTACAAGGCCTTCTAAAAGCACGTCTAAACGTGAAGCTTTCTGAGAAGGTAGACAAACTGATGATCATTTTTAAAGAAAATTGTGGAGTCACCAAACTGTAATGAATGTTACTGATTATCCATTTGACCTGAATTTGCATCAACAACCAATAAATTAAATAGTAGGTGTTATTCAGCCACTGTGCCTCAGACAGCTTTCTCCTTTCATGCAAACTTTTCACTGAGGTTGGGTACTAATGCAAATGTAACAGGTTAACATGTGAAACAGAGCCCAGAGAGGAAACAGAATTCTCTAGAGGAAGTATTACAGTATCACCTGAAAGATATCCTCATATAAATATTTTACATGGGTAAACAAAAGCTCATCAGTTTTATGTATGCTAGCTGTTCCAGTATTACTATGCATTTCAACAAAACATGGTTAAATCTAAACATTATTAGCATAACTCTGAACAGAAGATATTCAGAAAGTGCTAATATCTAGCTATCCAAACTTGCTTTACTAATAATTATAATTAATAAATTATTATTTGTGAAAAATGATGATTCAGGGAGAGAGAAAGAATTTTAAATATGAAGAAGCTGAAGAAATTAATAAATACTATTTGAATCCTTTGTTTATCCTATATTAATTGCTATTTTGATGACTTTTCTGCCTCTGTTGAAACCGATGGAAGAAAATACAGAAAGGAAGGAAATAATAAAACATTTTACTGTATTTCCACCTGCCTATGTACGTTGTTTAATCCTTATATTGCACTGCTAAAGAGGGTACTACATGTTATTTGGTAATCTTTGGAGACTAAAACATGCCACTTAATATTGATGAAACTACCTTTACAGAACATAAGTTGAATGAATACAAATGCAAGTTTGTAAAGGTGCCCTTTTAGCCACAGACCTTAAATTAAATTTTCAGCAAATCCTTTTAGAGTCAGTCAGCATTCATGTCCTATAAAATGTGGCTCTCAGAATTCAATATAAAAGCTTCCCTTTATAAATCCTATTTATGACTTCCTTCCTTTTTATTTTTTTGTTTATTTTTGTTATTTTTTCTTTAAATTTTCTTTCCTTAATTACAGCAGAGGGGGATTAGTCAGTGTAAGCCTCCAGGGAGCTATATACAAAGCCATCTCCGAAATTAAACTACAAGGAAAATGGCAGAATGCATTGAGCTCTGGTAACAGACAAGACTGATTGATCTGAAGAGGCCTTTTCTGGACTATGGCTGAATGAGAAAAAGCAAAACTCCAAGAACCATAACCCTACCTTTATCTCCTTTATCCATTCTCTTTTAAAAGAAAAACATCTCGTTTTCTTTTAATTTGTTACATTGAGATTTATGAATGTCACCATTTAATCAATAAATCAGAGGTTATCTTACATAGACTGCCATGCGTAAGAGGCATTTTCTTCAGTTCTGCTAATTTACTTAATATGATTTTACATGTACATATGCAGTATCCCTGCCTCATTTCATGTTTTGGCATGAAAAAAAATAAAGCAGGCTGGTTACTATTTCCCTTTCTTTGCTTGTAAGAGTAAATATACCTTGGTTTCATATTTTGGAATACAAAACAAAGAGACTTTCTTTACACATGACTTGTTCTGAAGCTGTATATATCCTAAAGGAAATGATGGGAATATTTTATTTAAAGAAAATCCTTTTGGTAGGCTATGGCTAAACTGCACAGATGCACAGTCTAATTTCATGGTCTTTGTATTTTGTTCTATTAAAGCCAATCAGAGCTTTTCCAATGGAATAATGCCCAGCTATAGAAAAATTGATATGATGTAAGAGAAGTTTTTATTAAAAAAAGAAAGTATCAGAAACAGTGACATTTTGTTTCAGAACACATCTGAAAAGAAACTTTTTTCAAGTTCTTTCAAAAATTTTATTGTTTTAGAAATTAATATTTGAATTTGAAATGAAGAAATAGGATTTAAACACGGGATATTAACACAATTAAGCAATTTGATCCAACTGATCAGTTTTCACAGTTTTGTGAGAGTGCTCCCTAGCCATGCCACAGCCCAGGGCCCCACTTCGGTCAGCCTGGGGCTGCACCAGGGCCCTTGCCTCACCCCACCCTGCCCGGCCATGGGCCTGGTTTGAGCTTGTCCCCAGCCATCGGGTGATGGCCTGGCCTGGCCTAGCCTCAGCCTGTCCCTGAGGTGGCTGAGGCTGCCCCACTGAGGCGTCTCCTTGGGATGGCCCAGCCTGCCCGGCCTACCCCAGCTCTCATAGGGTCAGGTTTGTTCAGCGAACCTGCTCCTCAAAAGTGCACTGAATTGGTCAAATCTAGAAGGGACTGGAATAAGATTATCACAAGATGACAAAAATTCAAAGGGTTGGCATACTCCCATTATTACTATATTCAAAGGTAATACTTACAGAGTCCTGATCTTTGGCATATGATTGAAACTGGTAACAGGAATGCGGGTGATGTTGTTATTGTTGAGAGTACTGTTAAAAAAAAAAAAAAAGAGAGAGAGAGAGAAAAAAGAATAACAATGATCAATTATTTACATTTCTTCATCAACACACCATTTACAGAAACAAGCTGCTTCAACTCTTATAATAAATCTGCCAGGCTGCCAGCAGTAACACATGCTGACCAGTATCTAAGACAATTTGTGACATGTCAGGAAAGATATTTTCAGGGCAAATAACAAATAGCTACATAAAAACAGAGGAGAGTTACTGTTTACCATGTCCAAGTACCAAGGAGCGTGCTAAATGAATTTTTACCCACTATGAAAAAAGATCCAGACTTATTGGTTAAGCTGCCACTTTGCTTGAAAACGTGGTGCAACTTGAGTGGAGAAACATCAGACTTGTATACTACAAGATGAAAGCTTTGGACTCAAAGTACTCTCTGACTCCAGAGGAGAGCTGTTGACTCCCATAGGTTTGTTAACACAGCCAGCTCAAACAGACTTTTTGAAAACACACAGATGGATGGGTTCTATTTCTTTGGTTTCCTTATGAAAAAAATATCTGGATAGTGGGATGGACCATAATAAAGTATGTCGTGACCCAGGCATGTAAGGATTTCTGCTACTCTATCAAAGCAGAGCTTAAGGAGAAAGAGCTTAAAGAAAAGTGATCTCAGCTGCTGGTAGGGATAGCCCCCCCTTCTCTTAATGCTTCTTATGAAAAATGAACTGACTAGATTATCATCAGCTGCGTGTGCTGCTCCCATTTATGTCGCTCCTAATTATATCAATGACTCTCTAGCAAATTAGGAGCTATAAAGTTGATCAAGATGGCACAGGAAATGGAAAGCACTCCAACAGGGCATAATTGCCATCCTCAGAGTGCTCCAAATCTGTAAATACTGAAGCCCCATTTGTCATGAGAACTGATCGGGCTGATGGTGGACTCTCTCCCTGTCCTGGCATGGCAGCTCCTGCCGCTGACTGCAGCTGCCTATTTAAAATGCATGGTGCCCATAGCACCACTGCACTGAGCAAACCCTGCTTTACAGAAGGCCACAGCACTCTACAGGACCACTTTGGTAGAAGACAGTCCTGTATCTGTGTATGAGGTGAAGAAAGTAACTGCTGAAGGCACATTACCTTTCCTGAACTATTCAGTTGTTTTGATGCTACACATTTTCAAAGGACATTTAATCGAAAACACTTGAAATGTTTTACTGAAGGTAACTAGTCTTTCTGGTCATCTACCAATCTAAAAACATTTTACAGTTCTGCCTAAAAATCACTCGGCAAAACCATCATCCACAACAGTAACGGATTAAAGTTAAATTAGATTATATCATACTACCTTTGCTACTACTTGATTACCTTAATGGTGCAAGACCAAAGTCTTTTGTCAACAGTCAGCCAAAACAAGCATGTACAACAAAATTTTAAAAAGTGAACAAAACCTCTTATAAGGGCACGTTTCTGTTCACATCAACACACCCACAGCTCAGTAGGTATATTTATTTGCTATTTGCATCGCATGCATGTTTGGAAGTTCAAATGGGACTCACAAATCGATTTTCTAATCGCACCAGTATTTTTTTCTGCAAACTTAACAGTGTAATTCATCCCCTGCCTCAGTTACCTGCTACATAAATAGGAGCTATGCACCTGGTCATAAGATTTTAGGTACACTGATAAACCGCAGCTGCGTGTAAAGTCAGCTCACAATAATTAAATCACATACACATAGCTGATGTCTGAATAGGTCACGCAGGGCACTACAGGATTCAATGGAAGCCAAAGGAATTCAAAGGAGACTTTCTCTTAATTTCAGAAGGGTGCGGATTGGATTCAGGCAGAACAGAATATGGCAGCAAGCTTCCCTCTGCACTGAGGGTACAGAACATATCCCTGTCCTCCAGTGTACTTTTTCATCTGTATGTGGAAAGGTCAGCCTTTACTGTGTTTTTATGAATGAAAAATATTTTTACATTTCTTAAAATATTTATGTTTAATAGACAAAATGTTATTCTAATCACACACAGTATTTCTACTTGCAAAATATAAGATGATGGCAGCTTAGTTTTTGCTCCCAGCAAACAAAAGCTTCCTGTAATTCATTAACAAATAAATAACCCTGCTTCTAAGAATCCTATGTCCAAGCTGAATTAATATATTACTTAAACAAAAATTTCAGGGATAACTCTAACTGGTAACTATTACACAGATGACTTAGTAATATATTATTTCATTGATATTTAAATGTTAACCATAATGAAGTCAATAAAACATCTATGATAACAGCAATTATTTCAGGACAAAGAAGGCCAAATGCTGCAAAGGGCACTAATTGGCAGTGAGCTGCCTGCACACAGCCTGGTTGTAGCTGAAGCAATTTAACCCTGCTGCTCTGTGTGCAGCACGCACAGCTCCAGTGCAGCTAGTTTTTAAATAGTGACATTTCAGGTAGAGAACTGCCCTAGAAGCACTTTGCAAAACTTTCTGTTACACACATGAAGTTATCCCAGCAATGATTTTTAAGAGTATGAGTCCTGACAGGGGAAGGCACACAACATAATAGCATTTTTAACATGTGAAAGTAAGAATAACTTCTGCTCCGGTCACTCCCTGGCAGCTGCAATGCCCTGTTCTCATTTCTATCCCTCTACAATTCAAATCCATTGAAAAAGATGTACAAACATCAGGAAGCTGTGAGAAACATAAAACTTGCAGAATCTCCAAACTCCTTCAATGTTGTATGGGGGAAACTTGTGTGATGCTGAGTTCTCCGCAGCCTTACGCCTTCCACCTCTTCCAGAGCCCTGTCCTTTGAAAAAGCACTACATATAGAAGTCCTCTCCCTGTAAACTATTCACATCCAAAATGCTGAATCAGGAAATTGAGGTTATAGACAATATTATTTATGCCAGCAAACTTCCCACCTTGGGCCATGATCCTTGTAAGATCTTGCAAGCTAAGCAGAAGCAGACTGCAGCAGTCCTAAGGATCCTCAAAGGACTACTTGGAAGAAGCATAACGGGGGATCAGCAACCTTCGAGGTGGTACATCCTCCACCAGTATGAACTGTCACGGTCCTACTGACTTCAATTTACAACCCCAGAGGAACTGCTCTGCTTTTCTGCCAGTAGCCCAAACTGGCTAGAAGCACGCATGGTGCCTCATTGTTCCATTTGAAGAAAAATGCTGATTTATAGCCCTGACTAATCAGATTTTTGTAAAGGAAAAAATGTTCACTCTGCAATCCTGCCACAACTTGGAAACAATTATTTGCCTCCCTCCTCAAAGTTCTTGTGCAAATTTAACCGCGTACAGTTGCATTTTTTCTCTTCTGCCTTGCGCCAAATTCACCACTGCAGTTCACTGAGAGAGTTGTTAATTCTACACTAAATTTAATTAAATTAAAATCATTAACCTGCAGAAATCACTCCCGTATATGATTTATTATTTTTCTTTGTTTTGCTTTTAAATAATATTTATGCATTAGTTTTTAGTCCTTTCTTCACACTCTTGAACAGGCCTACATTAGAGAAAAAACTTACTCCTAATACTAGAGGAAATCACACAGATTATATGGAAGATACTTTTGGAAAAAAAAAAAAAAGGAATGGATTTAAATTTTGAATCCCCCTAATTATACAAGTGTTATATTTAAAAATCTCAGGAACTATAAGCATCCCTTCATGTTCCTTGGAGTAATTCAAAGAAGCTGTCAGATCAATAGTTAAACACTCTCAATTCTTTAAATTACAGAGTACACAGATTTTGTTTCTCTTACTTGGAATTAAATTAGTGATATAATTAAGAGCATATAATGAATATCAGAATGACTGCTGACTTATTCATCTGGAATAATAATGCTTTCATTACAATACATCTACCCGCTCTGTTCCACTTAAATACTAGAAAAGGATCTTCTGGCAATGATGTCAGAAAATAGTTAAACAACATAACAGAATTATTTGAAATATTAACTATTTCAATTCTTCAATTAGTACTTCGTTAAGTACAATGTAAGTTAGCAACCATCTTAACATTTTACGGTCACATTTCATGTGGGAAAACATCTAGGAGGGTTGTTTGTTTTTGTTAAGCACATAACACTGATCACAGTAAAAATACCTACTACATCCCAAACTAAAAAAAAAAAAAAAAAAAAAAAGATAAATTTTATCACTGGCAAATGGTAAAACCACTATACGAATATCCATTTTCCTAAGTACAAGACATATTTGTAATGGACATACATCATGAGCTGTACATCGGTACAATACCCACAGTGATGCTTCTCATTTACAGTCTGAATGGATTAGGTTAAAAGAGATGGGGAAAACCTGTCTTTTTAGGGCACAGCTAAAGACATCCTATGTTCTTTGACTGCAACAGGGACTGAATTTCTCCCACATTCCATTTCTGCAGCTGATTAGCACAAACAGCTAATTAAATTGAGAAATTATATGGTAGATTAAATTTCTGATTAACACTTTTGTCCAAGCCGTAATAGTCATCTTCCACCGTTACCAGAGGTCTGCTGTGTTGGCCATGCAGGTTTTTGACATGCACCAGGCTTCTTTTGTGTCACGTTTTGCAATATATTCAAAATTTTCAGCCACAAATATTTAGACCCACACACATTCATACCCACCAGAGAAAGAAAATCTGAATGTACACAAAAAAATAAGCATACAAACAAGCTTAACATTGTGCTATATACTGACAACTACTGGTAAGTAAAAGGAAAGAGATCTGAAAAAGAGTTAGATGTATTTTTGGTTTTGAATGTCTTCTACCCTTATAAACTGGAGATTCTTTAGCGGCTTCTAAAATACATCATTTAATAGCGGGAATCCTGCAAACATTTCATTTGGCAGTACATACTTTGGTGTGTCTTTGGGCTTCACAACGTTTTTGTTGTTGTTGTTTGTTTTTTCCTGCTCAAAACTCTCTCAACATGCTGCAGAAAGAACAAGTTGCTGAGTTCCCTCATGGTGTGATAAACCCGTATTTTGAAAGAGACTTTGAAACGCGTGGCTGTACCCTGCAGCAGAGAAGCGAAACAGCACGGCTGCTTGGGAACAGCCATCTCAGGCCCTGCAGCACCGGTAGCACTAACAAGTCTAACATTTCCTTCTGTCTCCTTCAATTACACCGCTGCTTTATCACAGTATGCTCGTTGGCTGTATATGTAATCCGTGTGTTGTGTGTCCGTAACACCATGTAATTGGGCGTAATGCAAGATTATTATCTATGTGCATGCAATGGATAGCTACAAATGGTGTTATCTGCAGGCTGGTAGCATTCCCAAGAGTGAATTGCTGTTATAATCTCCGATTACTGCTTCTCCCCTAACTGCCATGGTTTCCCTGCTTCCTATCCCCAGTGCAACTATACATTCAGTAGATGAGACTGGAAAGTTTATTACGACTTAACCAAGGCATCTCCAAGCATAATTAAAGCTTTCATGTAAATAGTTTTCTTGAGAACGTTGTTTCTGTTTAAAAGTGGGTGAATTGATGCAAAAATTCCCTCTGAGCAGCTCACCCCAGATGGCCAGTGGAGCTAGAAGGGAGCCCAGCAGCCTTGCTGGGACAAAAGGACAACTTCTCAGAGCCCAGAGCCTTGAGGGGGAGGGAGGGGGGCGGAGGTCTGGACCGGCATGGAGCTGGAGCTGGATGCTCCCAACAGGGGTTGGACAGGAGATGACAGCTGTAGACCCCTTCCAGCCCTGAAGCACCACCTAATATAACTAACAGCATGGGCAGTGTACCAGTTCCAAAGACTGAATCTAAAGCTATTTTTAGTAATAAAACCAAGACTTGATTAATGTTTGTACTTAACTTAGAGATTGTAGAGAGAAAGGAGCTGTATTTTCAACAGCCTTAAAGTGCTATTTTTCACAGAGATTGGAGAGAATTTGCATTAAATTAAATATTTACTACTTTGTATGGCCTCTGATGGAAAAGCAAAATGGCTTTGGCACTCACTTGATCCCTCAGCACTGAGCAGTTGTCCTCACCCTTGACTTTCAAGGCATCCAAGATTTGCTCTTTTTAGGCAAGGCACAAAACCTGACCAGATCTCTGAGTTCTGATGAGCCCTGAGCCCCTCTTCTATTCAATCCTCTGATCTCCCCATGGCCTGGTTAAATTAAAGCCCACAACTACTGTGCGGGCATGTAATGAAAGCAACTGATGCTGCACTGATGAATCCATTACTCTCAACTGTTAGAAAACATAATGATCTCACAAGGGGCCTTATTCACTGACATACAGCAGTAGAGCTCTGATCTGACACCTCAAATTAGCAGCAAAAGCAATAACAGCTGGGATTTTGTCTCAATATTTGTACCCAGCTCTAAAATGAGTTGGCACTATGCAAGTGCTATTTTTAAACACAATGTTATCCCAGGCAAATAATCTTCTAAATAGTCTCCAGGTGACATGTAAGATCCACAGAAATAAATAAAAGTAACTAGTTGCCAATTTGTGGTTTCTGTTCTAGTATTAGTCTTTGCTGATATGCTCACAAATGTTCTCATCACCGCAACATGAGAGGCTCTAGCATCATTAGCTTGGGAAGCTGATGTCAGACATCTGATGAGTCTTGAGGATACAGAGAAAATAAAATATTCTTTTTAGAAATGTATGAAAAAGTAAAATAAAATAAATAAGCTTAGTATGGAATTACAGACAGAACAGCCAGAAACATTTACTGCTACAACTCCCTGATTCTTCCCATTCTATGACTGATTTTAATTTGCATTTAACTTTCAGATTTTAGCTATTTGAGCTTATTATAAAGGCCAGATGTTTGAGGCATATCGATTTTTTTTTCCCTTGAAGGAATGATATTACTTCTAAACACATCAGGCTTTGGGGCAATTGGGTTGTTGTAATAGGAAGTTCTTTTTCTTTTCTTTCTTTTCCTTTCTTTTTTTTTTTTTTAAGAAATAAATAATAAATATTTTTTAAAAATTATTATTTACTTTATTTATTTATTTTAAATTATTCCTGTTGCATCCCCAAGCAATGAATGTCCCTCTGTCCTCCCCAGAGACTTGGCTGTGCCTTGGCTGGAGTCTCTGGGACTGGCAATGTCAAGAACCAGGGTTACGAGCAGAGGAGAAGGAAGACAGGGCTGCAGCTGAACAACCGGTGGGCAAACCATCTGGGTAAGGAGCCTGGGACCAGAAATCAGTGTGAATGGATAAAAGAAGTGAGAAACAAATCATCTGGGTCTGTACAATTAAAGATCCTATTGTTGTACAAATACAACTGGGAGCGAAATTGAGGATTCTTGTAACTGATGTCTGGTCACTAATGCTGAAACCTTTCTCATATTATTTTAAGTTCTGCATTTGTGTTGCATGTGCGCACACACACAATTGTGCTGGAATTTACTCGCTTACACTAACAAGCAAATTAATAAAATATGCTAAAACTAGATAAAGTAGAAAATAGAATAATAGAATAGAATAAGGTAAAATAAGCTGAGCTAAACCACAGTAAGTTAAAGTGAGATTATACAGAGGATAACTGTACACTGTTCATTTGATTGTGAGCTTTGCTACATGTCAAGTCAAGAACTGTCACTCACGTGGTCTTACATGAGATGTCTTCTCACTTCCCCTTAATGAGGTTTCTCTTTTTTTCTTTTTTCTTTTTTTTTTTTTGGGAAAATAGGACGTATCCATTTTCCCAAATAATCAAATCACCTCTATCAGCTGTATAAAATGCAGATACCAGTTGAATCTTCTGTTTCCATCTAATTTCCATGTCTGGTGAGGGTTAAAAAAGCTTTTCAAAGAAATTTCAATCAGCTTTTAAATCTTTTACAAGATCTTATAATTCTAGGCAGAAAATACATATTCAACAGGGTCTGAACGGAAATTTAGGTATAAAAACATCAAGACAAAATCAAAAGAACACGGGTCAAAATTCCTCTGCAACCATTTTATTTTAAAATTAAGGATACTCCAATGGGCTGTTTTTCTAAAGTCAAAAATGGCATAAGAAGTACTGCCTTTACTTATTTTCGAACCAAAAATATTCTCTCAAGTGTTTTCCCAAAGCCTACACATTTTTTGGTACACCATATTGGGAATGACTGCTATGGCTCTAAGCCCCAACTACATCCACAATTTTTTTTATAAGTATTTGGACTCAGAGAATAAAAAAAAAATATTTATGCAAACACTGAGTAAATGTTCTACAGCATCAGGGTGGTTTTGATTTCCACAACTGATGTTTCTGCCTAGAACTATGGGAAACAAGTACAATTATCATAATACCGAGATCAATGACAACTGAAGTCAGTGCAAATACCGCTGCTGATTTTAACAGGCAATGAATCTAGTTCCTGCAGTCTGCTTATTTAGGCACAGATTTTCAGTGGAGGCAGAGGGATCAAAAATATAATGGTGTTCAATTTCACTGAGAATTTGCAGATTCATTTGAAAGTCCTTTGTCTGATGAATTAGTATACTTAAAATAATATTAGAAATATATGTCTTTAATATAATTCATTTATTAAATAGATACACTTTTTTGGGTTATATAGAGATCTCTTTTAGTAAATATGGATCTTGCTGTTACACAACTGGCTGCTTCTCAGATACTATAGTTTGTAGATTCAGTGTCAAAATCGATGGAAACTGGATTGGGTTTTCTATGTATACAGAGGTTTGAAAGCCCACTGGAGTGTATTTATGGAAAGGATGAAAAAGAATCAACAAGGCAGAATTTTATGCATCAGCACTTTAGCAAAATAAAATGGATTTTGTAGCTTCCTGCCTGAACAGTTGCTTCTGTTTAGTCCTTTCTGATGCTAGAGAAGCCTTATAGAAACAGTCCAATTCAAACTAACACTGTTCAACCCTATAATTTGAAAGGAGCAAGCAACTTCTGCCATTTGCTCAAGATGAAATGCCTTTCATGATACAGATTTCCAAGATCAAGGTAAAAGGTTTCAGCGCTGAGTTAGCTGAGTGCTGTGGTTTCCTTTCAGGACCTCCACCAAAATAAATTCTAAATAAACTTATTAAATATGAATTGGAAAGGAACAGTATAATTCTTCTGAAATTAAATAAAGAACTTATAAACTACTATAATTAACATATCATTTTCTGGCATACCCAGACCTGAAAAGACATTCCAAGTGATGCACCTAAGTTGGCTGTCTTTTCAGATGTAGAAAAAGTGACAAAAAAAAAAAAAAAGAAAGAAAAAGAATAACAAATTAAAAAAGGACTTCTGTATTCATTGAAAGGGGCTGTGTTACAACATTGGATGAAGTGGCACTCACCCTGTGCCAGCCTGGTGCCACTTCATCGACTGCCGCAATGCGACACTGCCTGCGGGACTGCAGATTCCTGCAAGTCCCACAGTGACCGCTAGGACCAAAGGAGGGACGAGCTGTCAAACTCAGGTGTGAAGCATGGCAGCTGCTTGTGAGGCAGAAACATAACAATGAACAGAAATGGCCCTGTTAGCAGTTTAGCCAGTGTCTGGGTGTCAGTGCAAAAGGTTTAATAAAAGCCTTTTAGAAAGCAGGCGACTGGAATACGTGGAGCGTGGGCTGCCAGAACCCCTTGTTTCTGTTTCCCTCCAATGGCAAATCTAACGGGTACTGCAGGCAAAATTACACCCATCATTCCCCTTGCCAGAGCAGCCCCCCTAATTTCAGGAGCCCAGCACCTTGGCTGCCCCTCAGTTCCCAATACCATTGGGATTCCCACTGAGAGTGCAGCAGGAGGACATTTTTAATAGCACTGGTAATATGGCAAAGGGCACGGCACAGCAAGGATCTGCAAAGGCAATCTCCACTTTGGACAGCAGACAGAAGAAGAAAAGAAGCAAACCTTGTAAAGAGGGAAGTTGAGCCTCTATCACCAAAAACCCCTCCCCAAAGCACAAGAGATGCAGACAAATATTTGCAAAATAATTTTAGATTCTAAAAGTACGTGATGCCCCTACTTGCAATTCATACATGTTCTAAGTCAAGGTTAATGCACAGTCTAATATAAATCTGCATGAATGATAGGGAACGTGTGATATACGCATTCTGTGAACTTAGACCGGCATGTATGAACATTTTTCAAGAAAAATTACCTTTTATAGAAAAAATAATTATTTTGAAAAAAAGAAAGCCAACACATAGTTCCTGGACAAGGGCAATTACGTGTTTCTTGCTGAAGCTGGAAAGGGATCTGCTTTCCATCAGGAATTAAACATCAAGTTTTATTTTAATAATACATTAGACAGCACTTGCATGGATCGCACAGGAAAATAGTCAATATGTTTAAAAACACCTTCCTTTCCCATTTTTAAATTTCTCCCAAACACCACTTGCCCATGAGAAGCAGCGATACCTGCTTATATTCATGCATGCATATGCAATAAAGCTAAAAAATCATAACCATTTGAATATCAAATACTCACAGTGTTTCATTTGTGTTCAGTCCAGAGTGAAAACGTGCCAGATAAAATATACACGAAGAAAAATTTGAAGCACTCACGATTTGTTCAGGAATATTCTACGAGCGCAAGAAGCAGCTACATAAAAGGAGTCAATTGTTCTCCATATTTGACTGTTCACCTGTAATATCTGTACCCCTAGCAAATAAAATATAACTGCCATTGCGGATGATCTGTCCTAACTGCTTCACACTAAGTATTAGCTGAAGCACCTCACCTGCTTTCTAACGCCCTAGCCGTGGATGGGAAGACAGGGTGTCTCGCAGATGAAATGGACCCAACCCTTTTAAGACACCGCTGAAATTGCCCAAGGAGCCAGTCAGAAGCTCGGGTGTGCGGAGCGGACTACCCCCTCCCAGAGCCCGCCCAGCCTACAGCCTCCTCTTGCACCAACGGGGGCTTCTCAACGGCCTTCAGGCGTCGTCGCAGAGATGCTGCAATGCGGCAATTTATTGATCGCAGTAGCCAAGTCCAAAGCTGAAAGCCACGAACAAGATCTGCCTTTCCACCCTGCTTTTTCCCTAGACCACCACCAAAAAAGCACTTTCGGTGACACACACAACCTAAGATTCTAATGGCAAAAGAGGCGAAAACAAATCTAAATTACCAATCTGGTGAACAAAGACCTTGTTCAATGCATGCTCTTATATCCCTTCATCGCAGCCATTGACCTGTCTTCCACAACGTTCTCTATTGTTTTACCCTCAAGCAAATCCCCATCTCAGCCTGTCTGGCATCTGCAAACCACAGATTTCTCCCACCCTCTAGCACCATGAAGACGAGGGATATGTGCAATTTTTTAAAAATTACTGGCAGTAGTGTTCTTTATTTCCTTCAGTGGCTTTATTTGGCCACTTCATTTGATGCTCTTTCAAGCTATTTTCTGTGATATCTCTAACATATGCAAGAGCAACATGCTACATTACAACAAAGGTTTCTGGATAACCAAACATACAACCTTTTAAAATATCTTGCTACTAAGGATCTGCAGATGACCACAACATGGCCAGCCATCATTTGCGCATACTGAAACAAAGCCTTCAGCCTATCCACCCCCTCAAGAAATACAATTCAGGTTTAAAAGCATCAGACCAGTTAACATGAAATTGCTTCATTTATGATAACAAAATTAACATAGAAATTGTGATTATTTGACTTCAAATTACTTTAAAATCATTCTACATTTCTTTCCTTAATGCAGCTCTTAAATGTTCTTGTTTGTTAAACAGAACTGGATATGGTATGTAAAGAAAGTGCAATTTACACTAATCATATACCTTTCTTTTTAAAGTCTTTGTAATTATTTTTCACGTGTTTCGTCATAGCATAAAGGTCTAATTAAAACATACGTTCTTTTAACATGTCTGTGTTAGGCACCCAAAATATATTCTTGTATTTTATGCATAACCTTGTGAATAGCAGAAAAAATACACTATTGGATTTTAGATAAGAAGCTTCTGCATATGCATTTGTTTAGGTGTAAATGTAATTATCTACTTCATTTTCAAGCCAAATATCTACATCATACTGTTTTGATTTCAAATTCATCACAGATACAATATTATTGTCCAAGCTAAAAATGTTGGAAAATGCTGATAATAGTACCCTGATCCCAGCAACTACAGATCAAGGTTAAATATCTGACACAATGCTTGATGTGTCACACCAACAATTCTCATACACAGAGCTCTCATGCCAATTGTAACTTTTATTTCCAGAGAAACCAGGTGTTTGAGCTCTCCCTTCTGTAAGGATTGACTACAGCTCCGAGCCTCTCTGTTGTTCTACCAGCACAACGGAGAGGTGAATGCAGCCTCTGAAAAAGGCAAACTATTGATACGCCTATAGACCATAAACAATACCTTTAACTGCATGCAAAGGAAAAGTGGCAATCTATATGCTTTGAATTTTTGTTTTAAATTGGCATTGTGGTGATTGACCCCAGAGTCAGCGGCAGTTGCTGCATTCACTGCCAGCTTTGGACTTGGTGTCACAGAAGGGCTGAGGACTTCCTGGTGTATTGGGTGTTGATAACACCAAAGCCTCTTCCACACGATCATGCAGCCTCCTCTCCCAACCAAAAAAGACTTTATTAATGCCAGTGGGATTACATCCAGCTTGTCTGGGGAGTCA
Source organism: Netta rufina (assembly GCF_964035555.1). Lineage (NCBI taxonomy): Eukaryota > Metazoa > Chordata > Aves > Anseriformes > Anatidae > Netta > Netta rufina. The sequence goes on from NC_140137.1 coordinate 5,660,102, forward strand.
CACAGTAAATTGTGAATTATGGCATAAAGTGACTACTCATCTACTTTGAACGTATTACTTCCCCTCGTAACTCCATCATCAGCTCAACTTCATCTGCAAGGAGCTTTATTCCCATCTCAGCCTTCAGCTTAGCTTTTGGATAAGGTGTTCAGCTGTATGTCTGCATTAAATATACAGTTGAGTGTCCCCAGGATCAAGTCATTCACATTCATTTGACTTTCAACAGGCAAAATGCTTGTTCTACATCTTCTATATTACTGACAAAGAAACTATATTAGTCAAAGGGGAGGTAGGCCAGGTCACAAGATGAGCAGAGCGTACAAATGAAACAATTAATACCATGGAAAAAATGTTTGCCAGAAATCCCTGTGTCTCAGGGAGTTTTGACTTCGGAGTCTCTCAGTGCAGTGACTGCAGCACCAGTAAAGGACTTGCACTATGCAAGCTGTAAACCTGGGCTTTCTCAAAAAGCACATTGGTCAGTGATTCATGAAACTAATAATTCTAACCTGGCGCTGCTCTTATCTTGATAAGTTCTGCAGCCTGCAGGGCTCCAGGCTATTCTTAAAGGAAAAAAAAAACAAAACAACTCCAACCTAATGGGAGCTAGAGAGGAAAATGAGCACAGGATTCAAATACTGCATATGTTCCAGGAGAGAAAAAAACATTTTCTCAATATATAATATGGCACCCACACTGAGGACTGATAGAAATGTTCATCAATTTGCTGGGACATGCCTGGAACACTGCAGAATTAGAAAAATCATTGATCAATGAATTTATGCAAATATATTCCCCCCCCATAAAGACAGAGTTACATTACATCTGTAACAGGCATCAGTGATTTTCAGAGGGCCTCAATTGCCTGCTCTTATTTTATCTCAGCTGGTCTTTGATATAAAGCCTGTCACCATGGTGCCATCTGGATAGTGTTCCTTTCACCATGCTGTACTTCCAACCTCACATTTTGTAATAAGTTGTAGAACAGAGGTTATCTCGGATTTCATTTCCATATCTTGAGCAGTGATGCCAGATCTCCCACGGAAATATGTCAGCAAATAAAAACATTCCTTATCAAGCAACTGTGTGAGTACCCCATCTTTCCTCTGTCTATTCAAGCTATTTATTTAATTTCATCAGGGTCCATTGGGGTGCAGTAGCTCTCTAAAAAGTTCTCCAGAAAAAAGGCCTTTCTCATCGCCAACTGATTTATATAACAGAAAACTTAAAAGAGTAACAGCAGTATTTGGGAGCACAGAAAATGTGCACAGAAAATGGGGATACTTTTAGAAAATCCAAGCTGTGTTCCCTGTTTTGGGGATTTCAACTACTGGGTAGACAATTCAATTACTCATACGCTGCCAATAACTACTCCAGTTTTGTTTTTATCACACACACACTATGCACATGCTGACTGATGAAATAACTAAAGATTTTTAACTATTTTTTATTAATTTACATACATTTAAACTAACATATAACCTCAGGTTTAAAAAATAAAAAGGTTAATCATTCTAATTTTAATGTACTCAAGTTAATACTTATGTAAATAAGTAATAATACATATGTAAAACAGCTATGTACAACGTTTTTAGTAGAAATCTTATTTTCATTATTGTATTTAGGTATTTTGGTATCAGTTATAGGAATTTACGGAGTTCAAATTTGATCCTGATTGCCTCAACCTATCATAATTTCCAGCAAAATAGAGGAGGAAATCACATTTGTGTGGCATTTTCAGGCTTTCATTAAGCTATGACATCTCATATATTTAAAATTATGTCATGACTTTAGCTCCCTGACTCTCCAGGTTGGGAAGGCAAATAAAAATCTTCTATCTAGTGAAGACATGCCCAGAATAGCATTTTGCAAATAAGCAAAACTGATCATGTAACTGGATGTTCAGCATACAGATGACAACCATAGGAAACAATTATATCCCGTCTGTAACAGAAAATAACAATTAATTTTCATAAAAGTTCTTAAAAGTTTGTTAGGACAAAAAAAAACAGTGTATTATAAGCTCATGCATCCATGGCAACTCTGTGTGAAATTCCAAATATTACTAAAATTTTTATGAAACTCAATCCTTTATAAGACGAATGCATGGGATTGAAAAATTAAAGCATGAGTAACCATAGTGCATTTGTAAAATACTTGCTAGGAACGGATGCTTTACCCAACATGCAGAAGAACTGGGGGATGCAGACTGCCACTGGCCTGGCAGATCAGATGTGTCTCGCACAACACAATTTGGTGCTGAATCAGAGTTTGAAAGAAAACAGCACGTAGCACTGCATGCTCCTGGACATTTATCGCGGAAGCATTCCACAAACAAGACAGAAGCACTTTGTGGAAAAAAGGATATACTCAAATGCTGATATAGCAATTGCAGTTTCTGGTTTCAACTATTATTATTTTTATGTTAAGATTTCAGAGATGGAAGGGTGGAGTGTTTTCATTTATTCTTACTTTTTTTTCTTTTTTAAGATAAAATATTTAGGGCTCATTTGGAATTAAAGTTATGATTTCAAACTGTTGAGGATATTTGGGTGACTGTGCTTGTACTTCTTCAGTATTACTTGTGCATGAATTATCATGATTTTTCACACTAGAGTGCTCAGAGTTGAATGGCGGATTCCTGCATGCATATTTTGGTGCTAGACTCTTAATGGCAGTCAGTGCTCATTCATATCAAAAAGCAGGTGAAGCTCAGGAAAGAGGATTTTTTTAAGGCTGTGAGATTTGTAAGACTTACAACTAACACAATTAACAAGCAAACCCTAATACTAGATTTTCAGTACTAGATCTGTAAAGCAAGAACACATTTATCTTCTTTAATAAAATTATATCAACAATCGTCTTCATATTAGCTCTTGATTCAATAATATTTTTTGGTTTAGAATTATTTTTTTCCTCAGAAAAAAAAAAAAAGCAATGAATAAAAGATGTTCAAGCTCCCGTCTCTATTAGCTATCATCTTAAAGTAGGAGGAAAAGCAGCTTTTCAATGTTAAACAAGGAAAATGCTCCAGGTAAGTTGCCAACAATGACTCATAATTCTTTCTATCCTGTCCACATGGCACTACTACCATGTCACCACACTGTTTCCAACCTATTCCATTAGAAACAAACAACCAAACAAATAAATAAATACATATATTTGCTACATTGAGTTCTGTATCTTGCTGAGAAATGGATCCTAAGAATTAAGTATTGTTCAGCACTTAACAGACTAATGACAGCAGCATGACCATTTGCTCAATCATAATGGTTTATCCAGTTCGACTGGGCTTTTCGAATCATCTTGAAATTAATTCCTTTTATTTATATATCCAATGAGACTGAAGGTGAAATTCTGAGCTCTGAATTAGTTTTATGCATTGCACGGTTGAACATTTGGATATGAAGCTATGGTGTAACACATTTGTAATCTATAACGGGTATGTCTTATTGCCACACCCCACAGGGAATAGTGGACAATTATTTTGAAGGTTTTATCTTTTTTTTTTTTTTTTGGTAAATTATCGTAACTCGCTTACAGCTACAGTAATAAATATTTCTCAATAACACTGTTATTGCCAGGTATTGCCAGAGGACACAACTAAAAATTAAACAGAGCAGAAAACCTTCTACTAAAAACAACAGTTCGTGAAAGTTTCTCACCAATTATTTCAACTTTTCTGCACATTGCTATTCCAACAGGTCATAAGTTAATTAATAACTTGAGTCGCTCCTTTAAAAATACATGACACTGCTACATGCTATTGCTATATTAATGGTTGCACACACCTTTCTATCTCTTGGAATGCAAGAACAAACCCAAGAAAGTATGTTTTACCATCTTACAAAAGGAGGGAAAAGAGGGACATCAACAAGAAAAACCCTACCTTGTCAACAGAAACAAATCTTTAGGGGAAGCAGTACAGAAAGTCTGATGCAAAAATGAACAAAAGCAGCTTCAATCCAAAGCTACAAAGAAACGATGCTTAAGTAAGCTGTCAGTTGTGCATCATTTCTCAGACATTATCTTCACCTTGCTGCAGGGGCAAAGACAATCAACAGAAGGCACCAAAGCACTGAGTTTGCAACATTTTCACAGCTTTTTAATCCAAACTCGCAGTCACCAGCAGCACTGTGCATCTGTATTATGGTCTACAGAGGTCAGATCACAGGATCAGGGGCACCTTTTGGGGCCCCTGAAACACTGAGGCTCATACACAGAGATGTGATCAAAAGACTGCTGGTACTGGTAGCCACAGTCAGTGCCTGGGTCTGATTGAAGCTCCATATGAAGTTAGCAGCTCAGTGCGCTGTTTAAAGGACTGACATTAGTAATGAATTCCAGTAATATTTTCATCTCTGCTTCAGTGCTGTTTGTTGGGATAGAAACTTATCACTTTTAAAAATAAAATAAAAGCAGTAAATGAAGACAGCTTGCTTGACAAGCAGAAATAAATAACACGGACCATGGAGTGCTCTGTGATTTGGAGGATAATTGCACAATTTCCTTCCATTCCTACATCTACCAAATCACCAAACTCCTTACAGTCATATTTTTTGATGAATTCAGGTTGAATGAAGAATGCAATCCAGAAACCAAAATGTTTTTATGGTACCACTAAGCATTTTGTCTCTGCCCCAAGTAATCTACAGAAATTTAGAATTCTGTAGACAGACAGGTAGGTAGAGAAAAGATGCAGAAATGTAAATGTTTGATATCAAAGAGGTCACAAGATATCAGTAAGTTAAAGAAGTAAATAATCTGGTTCATTTGCAATCTGTTCAAACAGACAATTGCTTGTGTTTTTTTTTTTTTTTTTTTTTTTTTCCCAGAATCATTAAATATTTTCTACATATTGCACTATGAGTTAAAATATATAAGTATATCTATCTGCATAAAATATACAGTGGCGAACTCCGCTCTGAAATGTTATCTTGAAGTCCTTTGGTTTTATTTGATAATATTCTTTGATGGTTAAAATTGACTTAACTTTTTTTTTTTTCTTCTTTTTTACATTTATGACTGTTTTACAACTAAAGCTATGATATCCCATGGGGCATTTAGCAAATGTATTTTGTTAGATATTTAAATGCTAAAACATTCTTTGAAGAAAAAAAATCAAATGAAGTTTGAAGTATACAACTCAAATTTCATGAGTGAGAGAAAACTAACTTTAGAAATAGATTTTATCAATCCTATTTTCTATTTTTTTTTTAGAATTAGGATTGATATGTCTTGTAGCAGTATGTCTGTGATGAAAATTAAAAATGCATTAAAGAATTTAATAAGATGTACTTTATACAGTGGAAAGAAATTTTCCTCTTCTCCCACCCACAAATACCTAGTGTAGAATTAACCACTAAACTAATTCAACATCCTGGGGAAAAGGAATGCATATTCAGCAGTTTTTTCAGAGCCTGCAGAACTTGGTATATTACAAAAAAAAAAAAAAAAAAAAAAGGTTTCATTTATGTCCAGTCTACTGTATCAGAAGCTATAGCACAGTCTAGTGTCAGTGGAGGACTGATTCTCCCACTGCAGAGAACATATAGTTCTGTTTTTTTTTTTTCCCCTTTCTTCCTTTTTTTCCACCACACAGTGGACTCTTTCACCACACAGACAAGTAAAACTTTATAGTGGCAACTCACTGCTTTTCCTTGAAAGGACTATTTACATAGAATTCAAACAATACTTGATAATGTAAGCTCTGATGTAAGAAACTCTTCAGATACCTCTGTTAGCTCAATGTGAGCAACACACAGTGTATGATCAATAACAACGTCCCAGCCTGGGAGGGAGAGGGACCACGGCTGTTTTGGATGATTATGACAGACAGACATGCACAGACACTACTCCTAGGTCTCTCAGCAGACAGAACTTGCTTCTGCTGCCTCCAACGGCAAAAATCCTTTGAGCATCAGTCCAAGGTGGCTACAGCCCTTGGGGAAAACTTCACAGTATTATCACATGCATATTAAAAAAAAAAACACAACTTTGGTTTATGGCACATTGCCATTTGTAAAGCCTGTTGTATCGCCCGTTCTCAGACGCTGAAGGCAATGCATTGAGTCTGATGAATCTGCAGCTGCCAGGGCTGCACGAGGCAGGTGCAGCCTTTAACCACCTACCATTTGCTGTTTCATACCACTGAACTTGAGGGCAACCTTGTCAGCAGTCTGAGCGGGCCTTCACTACTGTATTTAGGTGTAGACCTGCAGTGCTCCATCCACATTAACTTCACTCCAGATGTGAAGAGTCTGAATTAAGGAGTGTTCCCGTCCCCTGCACCCACTGCCACCATTCCTTTCTGACATAGGACCGAGTGCTTTCAGATGTATTAATGCTTGCAGCTCTGCAGTATTAACTTTCAAGTAACAGGAAAAGCTTTATACCAGTTCATATGGTCAAACTATTTCCAGAAGAGGTCTCTTTATGTGAACAAGTACCTGTTAGTAATAAGGAAATTATCTGCTCTGATACTGAGTTCTAGGTAATATCGGATTTTACATTACAACAGCAGTGCTCTATATCTAAAGCAGTTTTTCTCTGTTACAGTCAGATTCCACTGTCTTTCTTTCTTTTTTTTTTTTTTTTTTTTTAATCACCTGTGCTGCAGCTTTAACAGCCAATGTGTAAAGTTTGTGGCACTGGAAGAGTACAACGTGGTGTTATTTCAGCCCTCGGAGCAGGATCCTCCCCAAAAGCCAATGACTGCACTGAACAATCCTGCCAAGCCCCCGTCTCTCCTCCCTCTTACACACCAAACACCTTTTAAACAGCTTTTTGTCTAGGTCAGTTGTCAGATACCTCGTAACATTGCTCCCTCCGAACCTGTTACCCGTCCGCTACCCGACATTGCGCAGAGCCGGGCTGCTGTTGGCTGCAGAGTGCCCATCGCACGCTCTTTGCATACTGCCGAACCCCATCTGCTCCATGCAGCAGCGAGAGCAGCGATTTCCCCGCTCCTCGGGAGCGGTAACAGACAAGTCGTCTACTGTGGTTTAATTAGCGTGACATTTCACTCCGCTATCTATCCCACCAGCGGGAGGGCAGCGGATTAAGCCCCCGGATCCCCCCGGCACTGCAGCCCGGGGAGAAGCACCCCCGCCGCCCCAGCAAAGCGCCAAGTCAACTCACAGGATCTCCAGGTCGCGCAGGGCTCGGAAGGCTCCATCTTCGATGCAGCTGATCTGGTTGTTGTCCAGTTGCCTGCAGAAAGGAAGGGAGAGGATGAAGGCTGGCCGGTGCGGGCAGAGCTGCCTTGGAGAGCAGGTGGGGGGCTTCCCCGGCCCCGAGGGGTCCCTCCACCCCCTCGCGTCGCCTGCTCACCGCCCCGGCGCAGGGCTGCTCAGCCTGCCACGCTGCTCCGGCTCTGGCACTGCTGGCTGACAGCGCTGCACGCTACCGCACACTGAAGCCTGTCAGGTCTCAGTAAATATTAATTGCGCCTTTTTTTTTTTTTTTTTTTTTTTTTTTTTTTAAAGGCAGAAGGGAGTAATTTCATTACATTAGGGCATCCAATCCATTATGAGCTTTTACCGTCATGTCACTGAAACAATTTCATTAAGCTAAAGGCCTGTAAATCATTGGAGGTCACTGCGCTGCCCTCCGTGACCTCCCAGAATGCCTTTTCTTCTTTTACTGGAAGTTGGAGTCCTCTGTCCTGACAGTACTAAATCTCCAGGCTTTATCTGCCTGAGAGCTGTGAGAGTGCATAGGGAATATACCAATTCCAAATTAGACTCAACTAATCTAATTTTATAGTCTTTTTATTATTCTAAGCACCAAATGTCTGTGGTGGTTCGATGCCTCTCTGCATTGTTACTGGTCCCATCTGGTAGCCCATTCTATTGAAAGATTTCTGACTAAATGCAGGGTCTGTCTAACTCCATCAGGGAGAGCAGCCCAGCGACAGGAAGCATTATACGCACATACACTTAAAACACTATTCTGCTTCAAAATGTGTAATTTAATATTTGGAATGTGGAGTTCTCTCATTTGTTTCCCTACGTACACACAATTAAAATATATTTCACAATATATGTGGATACAGCAGTACAGCTACATCTGCCTTTCTTGCTTAGAAAATTAAAATTGTAAGTTGTAATTTAAAATTCAGCAATTACATTTTTTTAATATGTGATCCCTTAAATTTTACACTTAAAGAAATACAATTACGTACCTACTAATGTGTAAGTACAATGTCTGCACTTCATAGTGTATATATATATACACACACATACACATACGCATTATGCAAGCTCCTGATTCCGTATCTGTGATTTGCTTAGTATAAACTTCAGATTGGTGAGGCTGGGATCATTTGTCCTGTTTGTGTAAAGTATGATGAACAAAGATACAGAGATTGCACTGCAGTTTCTAGTTGCTGTTACAAAATAATAACTATACATACGCAGGTAGCAACTATATTACACATATACATAATATATCTCCATAGTTTTGCCAACTTCTTCCAATTTGCTGTACGTTAACTTTGGACTACATAAACATTCGTCACAACAACTTTCTTGCTGCACAACAGCAAAGCACAGGCAGAGCCCTACAGTATAATTACAAAACAATGAAAATAACCAGAAATCTCTTTTGGGGTAAAAAGCACAAGGCAATCTAAAGGTTTAAAAATAGCCATGTTGGATATAATCTTTACACATCCCTATACAGATTGAATTTAATCTACTAACACTGAATATATAAGATATAGTTGTGTCTGAAGACTACAGGAAAGTTATCCTTGGTCTTCTGTCAATGAACATCATTTTCTTTACCATTTTAAGTACATGAAAGTACATACAGACTATAAGGTCTACTAAAAAGCTTAGCAAGCATAAAGGCAGCTAAGGTTTCTCATAGCTCTCATAACTTCAGAGAAGATGCTGAATTTAGCAAAACTTCCAGCAATGTTGCCTACACTGACCGATACCAGAATTTAAAATCCCCCAGAGGTATATTTTGTAGCATGACAGCTCATGTGTATCATATATATGTATTTATACAACTATATACACACATTTCTTTATGTCCTCTCTGTCTCTCCCACCACCCTGCAAAGATGCTACTATCTATATAATTTTGACTGCTGGGAAAACAAAGTGGCTGTAGAGTGACTTTTTATGAGATCAATGTTTAATTGTGTGGGTTGTTAAAAATTTGTTGCTCAAATGAAAAAGATGGTGGATTCAGGAGGAATAAGCTTCAAATGAGTTAAATATAATGCCGGTTGCATGACTAAGTACTTCACACTTCAGTTGGCTTTATTAAGCATACTTTATTAAGCATAAAGTTGGCATGTACTAGCAAGATGAAGAGAAAGCAGGAGCAACTTGAGAACCACCTCTCTCTTTTCTTCTATGGGAAGTACTATATATTGCCTATTTTTATCTGAGTTACACTATAATATTGATTTTTCTGCCAGATACACTAAAGCAAGCAAATAAACCCAGCACGCTAGTCACAAAGCCTTCTATTAAAAAGCTTCATATGTGGTGTGTTGCTTTCTTTAATAAAATGCTACTCTCACAGATTGATTTTTGTTGAAAAAGCATGACAATCTTAATCATATTTCCATAGGTCCCGTCATACTAACACTAACAACGAAGTTCAGCCCATGTGATTAATGCACAGGACCACTGTAAGGGAAACCTCTAGACACGACAGAAGACATGCACTTAGGATGTTCAGTAAATTTGGAAAATATTCGTTAGAGATGTCACTTTACATTCAATACAGCTGAATTCTGCATGCCCCATAAACTAAATCTGCACAGTCTCTGGGAGGCCTCCACATGCTTAGCACTTCTTGATAGCAGACAGCTTCTGTCTCCTGATATCTATCATGCCCCGACATTCACATCTGTGTTTAACTCTGAGCATGAGAACTTCTTCCCAAAAGGAACGCAACTATTAGTTGTCTTAAAATTAAGCATGACAGTGTTTAAGACCCTTCACCTCCTCCTCTATGTGCAAAAATGGAAATTCTATTTCTTTGCATTCACATAGAAGCCCAGTGAGTGGTTAAGCAGAGACTGGAAATTTGAGAATTCAAAGTCTAAACAGTGTCTTCCTTACAAGACAATGTGTTAGTTTAAAGTTTTGGGAAACTTCAGGTACAGCCTTACAGAAAGCCATAGATAGGTGTTGAACAGATCCTTTTGTATCTGTGAAGACAAAATAAAAAGCCCATGACGTGGGCTAGCAGACAGACCATATACTCAAAGCAGACATGGTGTGCGTGCAGCTCTTCAACACAGAAGAGACACACCCACCACCCCTTGGAAAACATCTTATCTGAGTAACACTAATCCTATGCAGAGAGTGTAAAAATTCAACTTTAGAAAAATTTAAAAATCAGTGTTCAAGAACAGCTAGCACGTACATTTCCTTGAAGAACATGCTATACTCCTCTAGTTTCTTTTCCCTGCTGCCTTCTGCACGGGGCATCCACACCCCATGAGCACCATTACCTGAGATCAGCTCAGCTACACTGGTCTCAGGTTGACTTCAAAACTGGCCTCAGCCAACAGAAACATTTATTCAGATTTAAACATCACCTCTATTTCTATGTTCACCCTTTTTCTAAAAGATCTTTTTCTTCTCAACATTACAATTTGTTATGCATTTAATGGTGTAATGCAATTGTTGAAAAGAAAAAAAAAAAAAGTTAAGATGACACTCACTCACATTTTAGACACAATTTTGCAATGGACAAAGTCACCTTTTATTCCTCTGCTTGCTCCTGCCTTTTGCAAGAATAAAGCATTAATCTCAGGCTTTATCTATAACTATCAAATGTTTCAATTGCCTCTGAAGAAAATACATGTTCTCATGCTGAAAAAGTGTTCAGAGAGGCTTCTACAATGAGTGAAATCGCAAAGATGGAGCTGTGTGATAGTCGCATAGTAGGAATGACATATTATAAGAGCTATAAGAAAGGTGTGAACAAAAAAATGCCACCAAACTTTCAAAGTTTTTGCCAGGTTAGATGGACACTGGCCTTTATTTGGGTGATAGCACATGTTTGGATTTCAGTGCCGAATCGCTCATGCGTTAGACACAAAGCACCAGACTTGGGCTCGGTGACGTTGTCAAAAGGGCTCTTGCTCCAACGTCAGTGAGCTGAGATCCCCGCCTGGGAAAGCCAGCAGCACACGCGTGATTGAATTACCTCCTCTGACCTCACCCAGGAGGCTCCAGGGATCCAAGATCTCTGTGACAGGCAATTAGCAACTAGACAATGCTAACAGCTACAAAGAGTAACACCAGAAAACCTCAGAGAGCAGAGCAAAACACATGAGCAAGGAAAATATTTAGTGGGTATATGGGATTTAGGTGAAGTGTGACAAATGCTTGCAAATAATGCTAGCATGTACCAAACTGTTTGGAGAAAAAGACAGCTTTCCTATGATAGTTATAATGCATAATGCCACACGTATTGCCCTGTGACTCCATTGCCATTCTCAGTTTTTATTAAAAACATGAAGATTATGTGACTAAATTGCACGCAACAGATCATCATCAGTCTTTAAAATTTATGTTATAAAGAAAAAAAAATTAAAGCTAAAAATGGAGACATCACCTTTCTATGAAATGAAAACTAATGCTGCATCGTAACCAATTTACATCACAAGAAATTCTATGGCTTAGTCAAGACACTACGTTAACTGTTTAAAAGACAGTTCCCTCTGACAGACTATAACTCTGGCTTATCCATTTAGATTTCTATGTTATCTATCATACCAAAGAGTTAAATTTCAAAGAACATTTGGAAGGAATAAGATTTTAAAATGTTGATATTGGTTTGCCATTTCAAATAAGCCTTTAAATAAAATGATTTGGATTTTTTTTTTTTTTCACAACGATACTTTTGTTTTCAAATACATTTGAGAGAGAAAAATCAATAATACAACTAATGTAACTTTTATCATGATATTGGGTTTAAGATTAAACCAAATCCAAAACTGTTATAATATATGAATATAAAATATAAATATAAAATAATGAATGAATTGAATTCATTCAGAATGAAAATTTCCAAACCTGAAATTATCTAACATTAAAAGTTAGCAAATGTTTAGAAACCTATATTTATATATTACTGGCAATCGTTATTCATATAACACCAAGTAACCTGACGCCATATGTAAGAGCTTACACTGCCTTTTCTGCAATTTGCCACACACAGATACATGAAGACATCCTCCAAGTATCGAACACCGAGCACTTCACAACACCAAGCATTATGATCAGTGGTTTGTACTTTGCTGCAGAGAGGGTTGTATTTTTGTTTTTCTTGCTTTCAGTTACAAACAATACTGAGGCCACTGCAGAGATCAAATGTTAAGCTAGTTTTTAATTACACAGTCATAGTAGTTTAATTAGAATAACTTCTTTATATATTTTGTTCAGAACCTAGTTAAATATTGAAATAAAAGCCTGCCTTGACAGGTACCATGATAAATACCTGTCAGAGTTCTTATATTTTAGACATTTAACATTAAATGCTCATTGACTACTTGCGTATTTAAGGAAGTTCCACTGTTACAGATCACAGATTACTACTGTTATAGATCTGAGATTGAGTGTTTCCTGGTTAATAAAATCCTCTACCGCACATTTAAGTGTCCGTATTAAATGCATTGCCTTACAAAAAATATTTAAAATAGATGATTTTTCAATAGCCAATACAAGGGAAGGTAAATACTTATTGAACTGTTGTTAGAAGAAAATGGATTTTGTTAATTAAGTATCCAAAGGAAGCTCAATTTCCTTTGGAAATAACATTTTCCTTAAACCTTTCCCTTTTTTTATTTTTTTTTTTTTATTCCAATAAAAACTGCTGGGTCTGTGCAATCACTGTCCCATAATATTTATACCCTAGTATTAAAGAGGCTGTTCAATAAATTGTAAGAATTAGAAGGGCACTCTACAACATTGATTACCCAGTCTCCAAGCCATTCCTTACATACCTTTGAGAATGTTAAAAATAAAAATAATAATAAAAAAGTCACTCGATACATCTCTGTAGAATTCCCCACATACCAAGCTAAAGAACTTATCCTTAAGTTGATAATGAATGCACTGTAAGTGGTAGTAGATGGTAGTCTGTACCAATACTAAATTCAATTAAATTGAAATAATATAAAGTTATTTCAAAGTAGCTTTTAATGCATTTTCCATTTACAATTTGTACTCTTTATTGAAGCATTACTAAAAACATTTTATAAAAGCTTTCTTGTATTACAAAATATGAGGAATTGATACATTAAATTCAATGTTAAAATAATTCCCAAGTGGAGTAAATTGGTGGTGTGAAACACAGATGACAGAGCTGCAGTGATCCAGCTGAAATCTCCCTCTGGGATTTTTATGTGTTCCAAAATTCCATTAAAAAAAAAAAAAAAGAACGAAAAAAGAACGAAAGAAAGAGCAAAAGAACAAACGAAAGAAAAATAAAAGAAAAAAAGAGAGATGTGGTTTTACCAGAAGCTGTTGTGGAAGCACTGGGCAAAAACAACTCGTCTGCATGAAATAATCGGGCACAGTCATGTTCCCAGCCTTTGGTCATATCCAGAGCCATGCTGCCAGGCTGTTAAATAAGGAGGGAGGAATATCGGGGAGGGGAATTCCTTATAAACAAACAATTACTCTGCAGACTGTTTGAAAGTATGAAGTACTTGGTATAAGTTTAATAATTTAACTCAATTCAAAATGTTGTTGTCAAAAAAACAGAGATGATATTAACTTAATGTAAAATTGAGGTACCAAATGAACATGTTGAGCCCTGCCTCTTGCCGCAAGTATAAATACACACAGAACCAAGATTTCCTTTCAATATCAGGGGCTTTAGAACAATTAAAACAAAAAACCCTATTTCTGGTTGCTGATGTAACAAATAGTGCATACCAAACACATAAATGGCTGTCTCCATAGCAATTGGGGCAGGTTTTGCGGTTTCCCTAGTTACTCTTGACTGATAACCATCTGTTGTTCTCCTCTGCCATCGCCCCAAAGGGGAAAAGGGGAAGAATGAAATGGAAGATAAAATGGGTGTTAGAGAATATGAAAGTTATTTACTGTAGTAGTTTTTACATTATCGGAAGGTTACCACTTACTTACATCTTTGTTTTATTCGTTGTTATTTTCAGGTTCATGAGGATCAAATACCACACATAAAGAAAAGCTCTAATCCCAAGGTGTTACTGATCATTCACCCTATTGATAACAAACTAAACTAGGGAATTGTATTAGGAATATTAGTCAGAAATCACATCATTAAAATGTTAATATGAAACTCTGGAAAATCTGAAACCAAGACACTTATAGAGAAAAAAATATGGGGAAATTTAATTTAAATAATCAGAACTTTGAAACGTAAGAGCATGGCGTAGACGGGATGCAGAAGGTAAGCATCCACCTAAATGCTGCAGGTGAAATAGGATCAATAAGTAGCTGCTGCCTTCTGCCCCTGGCCTGCAATAAGGGCTGGAAGTTACCTCTGATGGTGGCCATCACTCACGACCAGACCTCAAAACCTCTTCCCTTCCGTGAGCCAGCAGTGCTGGGGGAACACAAAGGCTTCCATGCTTCCTTCCTGAGGACAGGGACACCGCCACAGTGCCACCACAGGCAGCCCTGATGGCCCTGCTGCCTGGGGCACCTGCCACGATGTGCATTATACACAGGCTCGAGCTTTACATAGGCTCGTGTACATCATGGTTTTACTTCTATGGAGCTGATAGTGCGTAAGTCATGCTCATTTCGAAGGAAAAACAAGCCTCCACAGGCTAGTTGTTAGAGCAGATCAATATAGCAGCATGCAGCTGGGGTTTGGGGTTTATTTCCTTGAAAAAGACTCTGTGCGTGTGTTCCATATAGCAACAAATCCATTACAGAACCAAAACTTTTAAAAATGAGAGACACAGGGTGCTTCATCCTTTAATGCGATATCAGCTGTCATTTGTCAGAGAGACAAAACTTGTTTGGGGCTATATTTCTAAAAACTCAGCTTCAGCAGGACTCAGCTTCAGAGGACTGCAGGAAATTCTAAAAAGTGAAGCAGCAAGGAAGGGTCACTCCACAGTGCAGGAGAGGGGATGTCCTGGATGCAAGGGACAAGGCTGCTGCTCACCACGCTCTGGACACCACTGAGGGCTTCCCAGCCTCCTGCCCGGCTGCCTTCTGGGAGAGCTACAGCCGCACAGGGAGGGGGGCTAAAAATGCCCACTTATGTCATATATTGCTAGGATAACGGGTGGGTGTAACAGCAAGGTGCTATTTGACAGGAGTGCTTAGCAAAAATCTTGTTAAATCTGATGTTTGAGTGTTTACACATCCTCATCGTTAATAATTTACTAAATGCAGCTTTGAGAAGAAAACTAGGGCTCTCGTGTCTTTAAGAGGCTTAGACTTTTTTTTAGCAAACATGAAAATTACATGATGAGACAGAGGCTACGGCAGAGAGCAAATGTGATAGACCTTAGCAATTAAGAGAAGGTAAATTCACTCGAGGGCCAGACACCAGAAGCACCTCTTGTACACAGTTAGGGAGATGACAGAGCAAAAAAGAATCTTGACATTCGATCTCCAGACATCTGGCCCCTTTAATATCACATATTATGTTAAATTAATTCTATCACCTACGGTTATACAATAACTTGAAAAATGTTTTCCAGATCTTCAGACAAAATTAGGAGTAAATAATAGTAAGGGATGTGAATGAAGTCACAGCAATGTGTTGACAGTGTTACGTGGCTGCTAAATTTGGGCAAAACAGTAGAGATTCTTGTGTTTTGATGGCTTAATTTAAATTTGGAAATGAATATTAACAGCTGGATGAATACCCAAACAACGAACATCTCGCATCTATGAACTGTAGTATCTTAGAATAACACATCAACAAATCTTTAAATCAGATCTTTGGTAATAAACCTCCAGACTACTGTTACAAAACATTTTGGTAAGAGATGTTGGTTCATCACAATGCTTTAAAACAAAAATGGCCATTTAATACTAGAGGGGGATGAAGAGCTTTGAGTGTCTCAGTGCCTTATTTTGAGTTTTGGGTGCCTTGTTATCTATTTATTAATTTAGTCATGGTTGTACTCAGTTCTTCAACATTTAAGAAGTGCCAGAATAATAACTAATCTCATACTCACTGGAGCATGGTCAATGAACACTACATATTTCAAGATGCTGCATTAGCTTTAAAACACTCTTGTAGAGGCTTCCAGTACTGATTCTGTTTAGCATAGGCTCAGAAGCTTTCCTACAGAGCTACAAAGGGCAGGCCATTTCACCTTTAATACAGGTGTGGGCTTTGATTTTAGGGTAAGTAAGTGGTACTTATGATGAAGAGCATGTGGGGTAGTCTGCTTCCAGGTTGGTTTTTACCACTTCTTTATGCCTCCACCAAACAGTCTTCCCTTTTACATTAACCAGACAGCAGCACGTCTGCTTTTGAGACATGAACTTTATTCTAATAAATAAAGGCCACTAAAAATAACCAGTGTTGTAGGCCACTAAAAATAACCAATGAAAAATAAGTTTTTAATTACATTAAGACAAACAGCCTCCTGGCTTAGCTACAGCTTTCTCTTGTTCACTGTCTACCTGTCTGGGCATTAGCAAAGTCAGAGATTTGGGTTGCTACTTGCAAGTGCTCCTAAATGGCTGAGGTCCACATGGAGCTCCAAATTCTGACTCCTTACTCTGATTACAGCTTACTCTGGGACATCTCATGCCTGCTGAAAAAGAGGAAGAAGATCCAAGTACACCATATAACTCTACTCTTAAGGTATAAAGCACTGCCAGCAATGGATACTAGAAAAATATTTGAGATTTTTTCTCTGGCATTTGCTTTGCTGTACATGCAACTTCCTTAACCTTGTTTTTTAAGTGCTTTCCTAATTGTTATTTCTTAGCACTGTACCTCATTTTGCAAGTCAGACCTGCGGCTGACTTGTAATCAATACTGGATAAACATATGGGCAAGTTTAGGTGAGAAATTCTAATTCACTCAGCTTTAACTGCTGAACTTTCTTCCCCAAATGCAGAACTTTTTGATTCAGATGTGAGCATTGTGTTGTCTTGCCCTGTCTGTTACATGGTGAAGCCTGTGGGGGAGGAGACCTCATTTCTGTCTGCATGAGTCCTGAACAGGCCAATCTAAATGTGACTCCTCCTTATCAGCACTGACCAAGCTCACCCACAGAAATGAAATGTTCATTGTGCAGTTACATGAGCATTTGAAGATCCATCCACCTTCCTCTGGTAGTTATCTAGGCTCAAGTTAGTCATCCCATGACACTTTTTAAGAAGATGTCACACAGCCTATTCCTCTGTGGCTTGTATTCCTCTGCCACCCACCCCTCTGCCCAAATCTACACTAAAGTTGGAGCACTTGTGAAACTCACCTACACAGTCACCACAACGCCTTTGCCTGCACATTACAATAGCCTCAAAGAGTTAACAGGGCATATACAGAACAAGAAGAGTTAGGAAAAAATAACTAATTTCTAGAAAGAAAAAAAAAAAAGAATTTTAAAGAAAAGTAAATCAAAAGGAAACCCAGAGAAGATGTTAGGAAAAGAAAACAAATAAGGGACCTGATATATTAAATGGAAACCAAAAATATTGTTGCTCTTGCTCATTTCGGGACCTAGCAATCACATCAAGTTTGAAATACTTTGAAAAGTGCTACGGAAATACACAACAAACTGTATCACAGTTGCCAAAAATAAAGCCATTTTGTTTTATTGTTTTCAAGCCAGCCAAATTTATGTCATCTGTGAAATGTGTATCACCCAGAGTAAGGACAGCAATCAATCCTGCAGATTTATGTTTACAAGCATTTTGGAACAAATGTTCCTATTTGAACATCCATACAAACCATAAGCATCCAATATGTTTGGATCACTACGTGCAGTTTTTGTAAGCAGATCTTTAACTTTCTGAACAATGTTTTACCAAATCAGTGTGGAACTACCATATATCCTGCAGGAACAGGGCACAGAGCATATGTGACAAATCTTCCACATATTCACCACGGACTGTTGCTTTCCTCCTACGTGAAACTGTAGGACTACTTTATTTAATTCACAAAAGCAAATGGTATTCATCTATTTTTGGCACTTATATGATCGCTGTAGTATTGGAGTGCCTCACTCTTTAATACATTTATTCATCCGCCCTGCAGATGCACAGCTGTCAGCAGCACAATGAGGTTTTATAAAATTTCAGGAACTGAATGCACTGCTTCCAGTTCCACTTACCTACATCATTTCTAAATTAAAATATGCCTCTCTGGCCTCAGGACATGTAAAGTACTAACACAAAGGATAGAATAGGGTGAGTTTATATCACAGACATACTGAATGTCACTTACTGCAATGGATAATTATTGATAATGTGACTATTGTCACACAGTAAATTTATAAACAAATAGGTAAAATGTATAACAGTAGTAATGCTTTACTGAATTGCAGTACTTGGAAGTAAAAATATCATCAAAAACCCTATTGGTACCCAATATCAACATGTAAGCTTGGTTCTTGGATGGAACTTAAAAATAGCTGGGTAACGAAGTCTTTCTTTTATCTTTCCTTCTGGATCATTATTAGCTAGATGAGATTAACTGTTGGAATAACTTGACCCGGGATCTGAAACTTCGTGGTTTTGAAATCCCAGTACCAAGGGATAACCACGATCTCCAAGACAGCATGCACTGCCAAAACAGGACGATAGGTCGCCTCCAAAGGGCTTTATTCTGTCTTGCAGGAGGCTCTAGTAAGGTAACTTAAAAGTCAGAATTTAAATATAAAAGCAGGATTTTTAATGAGCACAAATGTGAAAGAATTAATCCATTCCATTCAAAACTGGTAAAAACAGCATAATGAAATAACTAACTATATTCTTAATTTGAGAAAAAAAAAAAAAAAAAGAGAGAGAGAGAGAGAAAGAGAGGTTTATTATTAGAAATATGGTCAACTAATTTTTATAGCTTACTTATACCTTACTTCAACAGGAAATATTGCAGGTTTTAAATAGAATCCCTAGAAGATACAGACTTCAATATTTTTGTTTGCAGGTATCTTAGTTTTCATTTTCTGAATAAAAATATGTCATTTGAAAAATAATAACACCAACCTCCAGGTCATTTTAGACATTGTGATTTCTTAAAAATAAATGGCTACATGTCTAAACTGTTCATTCACATTTACTTATCAGCCTCTGAATAATGATTCTACAATCCTAACAAAACTGAAGCCATTAGCAGAGACTCTTAAAACTCAACTTAATCCATATGGCTTTGAAACTTTCTTGCTAAGTGGTGGTTTTTTTATTATTATTTTTTTTTCCTGACATTAATCCATAAATCTATTCATAGCATAGACAGCTGCTTCCTCTGCCAGGATTGCCATAACAAAAAGGAAGTCTTGTGCAAGAAAACTTTTACTCCCAAGTAAGATTAGGCAGCAGTTTTGGATGAAAAGAGCATACCAGTTACCTTAGCTGACCCTTTAAACAAAATCTCAAATGTCTAACATATTGAAATGTGAAAGCACTTAAATAAAATGGGCAGAGAAAAGCCCAAGTTTTCTCCCTTGCAATCAAAGCAACAAATCTTTTGTAAGTAGGCAAAGAGGATACCTGCACAACCTTGGCTTCACAGCACATTTCTCCCATCCTTCTCAGTCATTCTGCTGAGCGTGCAGCTTGCCTAACTCATTGACAAGAGCTCGCTGCTTACCCCCCCACCTCCCTGCGCCTGAGCATTAACCCTTAATTATGCTTTCCAGCTGCTCCATGAGAAGCATGAGAGCCACATCTTTGAAAAGCCAAGAGTTCAGAGCAAAGAGCTAAAAAACAAAACAGAAAACAAAAAAAACAACCCAACCCAACACCCCACCCCCAGTAAATCCCCAGCAAAACAGTTCAGACAACTGCTAGCCCTGTTCTTCAGGGACCAGTCCAGACAACCAACTCAACCTCCTTGCTGCAGTTATCTTCCTTGCAAGTCCAGTTTTAAAAGCAGGACATAACCCATAGGTGCTGCTGCATAACAGCTGAGCTTAACCATATCAATTAAATACAAAGTAAAGCAGTTTTGAGGGTAAAACTTGTCTATGGGGCTAAAAAAGAAAGCAGAAAGCAGAATTCAACTTTGTTCAAATACAAATGTTCAAAAGCAGAAGGGTCCGTTTCCCACATCAGGGCAAGTAGTTTTTAACATTAGCAAAAAGCAATGTTTTGCTGTGCTGAGCAGTACATTGGATGTGTCATACACCTGGAAATGCAGCAAAAACAGCTTATAGGAATCTCTGCAAACCATTTGCGTTAACAAGTTTTGGGCGGGCACCATGTCACAGCTCTATCCAGGCACATCAGGTTAGCTATTTAAATGAGAATTAATTTATGGCTTCTTTTTTTAGGGGAAAGTAATAATGTCGTATTCTAGTATCATATCACAACTGTATTCTAAGCAACTTTTGACTCACAGGATATTGAGCCAAAATTATACTGTGAAATAATCTTGACCACTAGTGAAAGTCATGTTCCTTCAAAAGAAGGATTAAGAAATCCTCGCCTTTTCCGGTAAAACAAGAGAAAGGAAGAAGAATTCTAAGTGTGAAAATAGCACCTGGGACAAGCTGTGCACAAATATTATCAGAGCGTTACTGTACCTTTGTTCAATGATTTGGAAAAAGTACCTCGAAAAAAGAGCTTTAAAAACTACAAAGGACTGAAGCAGAGCTTCATGAAGATAGGATTCTCTCATTTGTTTCTTTGACATTTATGGGACTACCAAAGGGTAAACAAAAGCAAAATTAGATCCCACAGGCTTTTGGTAGGAAAAAAAAAAAAGAGGAGGAAAATGATATTCTGTAGCAGAAATCAGCTGTACAAATGAGATCGTCATCTAACAGCCCTTTCCAATGCCTCTATCTTGCTTTCACCTTCTGTCAT
The DNA here is from genome assembly GCF_964035555.1 of Netta rufina. Lineage (NCBI taxonomy): Eukaryota > Metazoa > Chordata > Aves > Anseriformes > Anatidae > Netta > Netta rufina. The sequence goes on from NC_140137.1 coordinate 5,681,086, forward strand.
CTGGTCTTAAACAAAAGGATTTTTATCATTGCCAACCTCAGATGTATTTTGTTAATGCTACTATCAGATTTACACCTAGATCATCACCATTACATTATTTTTATTAATCTCATAACAAATATTTGAGTGTCTGAGGACTCCCTCTGTGCTTCACTTAGAGTTAGATCCTCCTTTTACATTGGAAGTAAACATTGCAGATCGCAAACACAAACATTATTCTTTTAAATAAAAGAAAAGAAGAATGCTTCACTGGATCTTCTTAATATTCTTGTGTGATTTACATGATCTCAACTTCTTTAGAGGAAATTTTTGAGTGATGCAGCACGTTAGTTGCATAAAAGAACTGTATAATACCACTTGCTGTATAAACATGGTGAACATATGTTCATATAAACCCCATTTATGATTAAAAGACTGTAAAATACAATTATGCCATTACATTTTTTCCCCCTCCAAAATGTTTTCAAGACATAACAATTTCAGCCTGAACTGAATAGCAAGTAGCTTTATTTTCCTGTGGTCACTTTATCTCATGGAGCCACCCAACTGCACTACAGCGAAGCCATACAACAGACGGAATCATTGAATGAGCAACATAATCATTCCCTTCTGGGCTTTGAATGTGGCAAGAAACTAGATGGGCTCTGCTGTTGTTTTGAATGTCCAGTTCTGCTCTCACACAGAAAGCTGCAGCTGAACTGAGCGCTGACAATAGGCAAGGAGCAGCCTTTCTAAGGTGGGGTCAGGAAGGGGGGAACATCCATCTTATTCTGTGGTTAAGGAAGAACAGGGCAAGAAATCTAGTTCCCTGATCAATTACTGAAATTAACTTTTGCACCTAACTCATCGCCTCATGGAAAAAAAAAGTCCTACTAATTCATCTACCTGTTTTGGACTGCTTTATTCATCACATTTTTTTAAAAAAGAAATAATTTTTAAAAATAACAATTGCGTTAAACAGAAAAGTGACGCAGCATTAAGAATTAAAGTTGTTTTATTCACTTTAAAAGGTGAATAAAATCCAACAACAAATCCAAAAACACTGCTGTCTATTTACAAGATGAAAAAAAAAAAAAAAAAAAAACTTAATCCCAATGAAATGGTAAAACAGCTTGAGATGGCAGAAACCTGTGGTATCTCAGCCTTGAAACCCAAAACGCATACTGGCTCTTCAAACCTTCTTGGAGGCAGCAGGTCAGCACTCCCTGTAGGCCCCTTTGCTGGAGGCAAATTCCCCATTTTGCTCAGGGCTGCTCGTGCCAGACAAGTCCCAGCAAATGGTGGTACTGGAGGGGCTGCGCGGTGCCTGCACCCTGCCACAAGCCCCCTCTGGACCCTCAGCACTGGGGACATGCCCTGTACTGCTGCAGTCCTGCTGAAACCCAGCAGGGTGTGTGGAGGGGAAAGATGCCTCACGTTTTGGTTTAACTTTGTCCGACTGGAAAGGTCGAGGGGAGAAGGCAAACTTTATTCTGCTGGTATTTACAACCCATGTTTATTTGTGGAGTCTGCACCGAAATGATATTGCTGTGCTGTTTTGGCTAGAGACTACACACGCTGACCCCTCCGTGCCCAGCTCAGCACCAGAATAATTCCATACAAAAGGTTTGCATTAAATGTAATGAAGCAAATGACAAAATCAATAAACCTGGAATGGTGTGGCTATCATAAAAATGATGTAAATTCAGAGTTCACAGTGGTTATGAAGCTATTTAGAATTATAATTAAAACCAGTACTTTTTTTTTTTTTCTTTCAGAATAAAAGCTCCTTTGACTATCCTAGATGAATGCTACAGGAAATTTTCAACAAATGTATTCAAAATTAAGGTATGGCACAAAGACAGCATAAATTATCTAAAGATAAACTGTAGGCATAGGTTCACCTAAAAAAGTACAAAATAAAGAAAATTTGATTTTCATACTTTTTTCAGCTGATGTCACATCCCATTTTAATCAAGTTTTATATCAAAAGGACAGTAAGAATACCACATAGCCCGTTTTTAAATCATGGTATTTTCTGGAACACATTTCTGTCAAAGAGACTTTTGTAAGACTATTAAACCAGAAAAGGGCCAAATCTGCTATTCATTATTCTCTATACAAAAGCATTGCTGCAGCATGGGTGCTGCATCAAATTTATCTATGCTTCATTAGGATAACGAATAATGAACCCAGAAAGCACTGAGCAGATCTCAGCAAAATATGTAAGCAGGTAAGTAATCCCTGGAAATATCAGCAATCACAGTAACTTTTTATAGTTGATCTCAAACACCAGATAAGGGACCTCACTCAAACCCAGCGGTGAGGTCTTCCCTCACCAAGCTGGGGACATGGAGCTTGTGGCCTCATTTAAAAATTCACGCAGATGTGACATTTAAGCAAAATAATTGCATACAGCTTCTATCTCTAGATTCCTGATATTTCTTTTTAATTTTTATTTTTTTAAAACTGTTTTCCCCTTAATCAAACAGAAAGCTCACTACAAATTTTAAAAATAACTGTCAAGCCTGGACTTCTCAGACACAACTGCTAAACCTTTCCAGCCTCCTGTGCGATCTGCTCCCATCGCTGGGCAGAGGCGCTGGTTTCCTGGCAGGTCTCTGGCTTGCTCTCAAGCCCCCACTGACGATCACCTTAGAGAGCTGCGTTACTAATTTGCAGAAGAAGCCCTCTTAGGCAGGCGAAGGCAATAAATTATGCAAAATGAAAAGCATAGGAAAGATCAGAACAGAATATGAAGGAGATGGAAGGGGCAGCTTAGGCTTGTGTGGTACACTTTGTCTTTCTTGTCAGCAGTGTTAGGCTTTTACCATGCGAACAAGGAAAGTGCAGCCTCTAAATGATGTTTCAAATGCATTTCCTGAAAATAAGAATATAAAATTGGTATTTATGCTTATCTTAAGCCTGCAGTAAATATTTTAAAATCTGTGGTTTGTCTGAAAACTTATACTGAAAATTATAGTAGACATATGAATAAAAAGTTGAGTGAATCAAAATTATGTATAGCGTTATCATGGAGGTATTCTGCTCTGATTCTCATCAAAATATTAAAGATTTAAAAAATATTAAATGTCACCATACTAAATGCTACCAACACAGATATTCTAGACTACTACATACTGTTGGATTATGTACTTCTATTTTATTGGCAGAGCACACTTAAGAGGTATTTCTACTTTTATTTATCTGGCGTTTTATTTAGGATAAAGCAACCTTTGCAGTGAAGAAATGTGTTTCTTGGCAGTGATGGTTTGGCTTTTAACGAGTTGTTGGTGACAGGTCCCTCGTGGCTGGCCGAGCCCACAACCACGGGCACCCACAAAACAAATACGCCCTGAAACGCAGTGGGACAGAAGAACAGAGCAGACAGCCACTCTACTTAATGCAGGTGTTTTCATTTAAAACACATCAGTGGTGTGTTTTCAAACCTGTGAAATCAATCTCAAGTGAGATACAAATGGTAGTTTAGCACATTCAACAGATTTAAGATCATTCTGTGCTGGCTAATCCACCTGGTGTTTTATTTATTAGCTAGGGACATGGGAAAGGGGATTACATAAACCAAGATGTGTTCTAAAAAATGTGAGCATGGCCTAATCGTACTAGCAAATACAGCAAACATTTAAATACTTCACTAAATAGTTCTGGAGTTTTCCAGTATTTATCACGTGTTGCAGAATTTGCAGCTTATTAGTCTGTGTACAGTTCTGCTATTTTGCCCTTATGCACTTGGGACCATCCCGGGTTGTTCAGGAACACAGAAAGCCAGCAGTGTTCTCTTTGGCAGCCCCTCTCGTAAAACAGGACGATGCTGCAGGTTGGGACCAATCCCTGCAGCTCGCCAGGTGAAGAGCTGACACAACACTGCTGCAGAGCATTCAAAAAAGTTTTCTATGAAGTTTGAAATTGGCTCACTAGCTAGCAAGATTACTGCTGAACTGGGACCTTTTAGCACCAGCAGACAGTGCAAAAATTCCTCTAAACTTTATTCCCAAATTTGAATAATGATGTCTCCTTACGATGCAAAAACAGATACATGCAGAAGTGTCAGGATTGTAATGACATTTGGAAAATGTAACATTGCTTGACTATCATGATAACCTGGTAGAGAACACGGCTATTCAGGAGGCACTATTCCAAGGCAGCTGTGATGTTCCTGCTGTAAAAGGGACAGGGCAAGCAGTAAGGCACCTTCAGCTGGGGACTGATGCAAAAATGCAATTCCTCCCTACATCTCCCTGCCTGCCAGAAGTCAGGCTGCACAGCCTTCAGATTTTCTTGCATTTTGCCTCCAAGTTTTACTAAAAAATAGGAGAAGACAGGTTATTTAGAAAGGTAGATTTTAAATGTTAATGATTCAGAACTGAATGAACTAGAAAAGCGGAAAGAAAGCAGCATCTGTGCCAAACTGTCCTCAGGCTGTATAGCTAGCAGCAGTTCCCCAAGCAAAATTATGATATGCAGCCATAGTCAGTCCCTGCAACAGCGGGGCATGACTCTTCAGAGGCCAATAAGGCAATGAAGTTCTGTGTGCTTGGCGTGCTGGCCCTCTGCATGAGACCAAGCAAAGACGTAAGGAAATAAACACCACTATTGCAAATTGTCCACTTACGAGTAAGACTTTGTGCTTGGTTTTGTAAATCTCACCTTAGATGCATTCTGCATTGTGTTGGGAACAGGCATGTGCATTTCAATCACTCATATCTTTTTAATGGGGTAATTGTGGAATACATGCATTTTGCGTTTATAAGAGGTAGAACAGATGGCAAAAGCTCAAACTAATATATTTATAAAATTAACTTACACCGCAGGTGATGTTTCTCCATGGAAAGAGGAAAGCTAGTAACATGTTAAAGTTACAATAATGCTGCATTACAATAGAATGTTCAGGAAAGCAAACGTGAAGGCCACAGAGGTATCTCTTCAATTCTTTACAGTCACTATCACAGTGAATACTAATACAGGAGATAGAAAGGAGTACACTGTGAAGTAGTACAGTGTGAATTTACAAACAGAAGGGAAAATCATTAACAATTTTTTAATTATTAACGTATTTTTTCTTCATCTTTTCACCTGCTAAAGACTGCAAGATGTTTGTCTCTAGCAAGTATTTCCAAATATCTGACTTGGTTTCATTACCTCTGAACTCTTTTGCCAGCTCTGAAAACACTTTAAAACACCAGCTGAGATCAAAGAAATTTGTATTATGGGACAGATTTCACGTTGATGCTATTAAAATTTGAATTTATTGATATTAAAAATATACTGTGCCTTTTATGCACATCATCATGTACTGACACCTATTTTTCAGGCTACTGAAAGATACATAAGCATATGCACAAGCCACCATGCAGTAACTGATTTTCCTCCAGCCATTCATTGCTTTTACTTAAGGTCAAGCATGGACTTCAGTAGATTTATTCCAGATTTTACACCAAACAAGTGGAAAATCTCACCAACTTTCGTCTTCCCTTTTTTTTTTTTTTTAATTTATATTTATTTATTTATTTATTTACTGCAAAAGCAACAGTAGAAATGAAGGCTGTATGTAAATGTCAAGAAATCTAAGCCAGAAATTTCAGAGGGCTCAGAATAATAGTTTCCTTCGAGAATCCAGCCTGTAGTTCCTATTACTAGTTTCTAGTACAACCTTTCATGGAGATATACTAAATATTTACATACAGTAAATAATTCACAATCATTTTCTTTCTGCTAGTGAAATGGCTGCACACGTATCAATCATCATTTTCTTGAGCTTATTCATCATTTTAATTAATTTGACAGGTATATTTTATTATTCCTATTCTATAGCTGAATGGTGAATATTAAAAATACACTCTGCAGTGATGAGTTGCAATGGATAAAAAAAATGACATAGGAACATTTTTGTTTTGTGTAGGTGAATGCAAGATACCTTTCAATGTAAAGGGCAAAATCAGCTTTTTCCAAAACCTGAATGTGCAATCTAGATGTTTAATTTCTGTAAAACTCATGTGGATCAATGCTAATAGTAGGTGCATGCAGAAAAAGCGAGGGTATCTTCCAAGAAAAGCCATTTAGCAAATAAGAAACTGAAACCAATAGTCACAAATATATTTAGTACTACTTATATAGCTCTAATTTTTTATGTTGGACAGATAATGTAACTACTCAGAAGATAAACGTGTACTGACTTACTGAAGTGGTAAATGTTACATATGTACTGACATATATCTGCATATTTTAAACACACTAAACGTTGAATTTCTTCCTCCAAGGGAATCTTTAGGGCTATAGAGCAGAACATTACCCACAATTTCCCAAATGGCCCCAGGATATATGGAAAGTGGCATATGGATGCAGTAATATGAGCTATTATCCTATGTATGGCTGCAAAATATTTGGACACGTGCAATGGGCCCACATTATCATAGCAGATAAACCTGTCAGCTTGTGTTTTTCTGCATCCTAATGCTACAGAATTCTATCTTTTAGTAAAAGCCTATAAAAGGAAAAAGACAGAAGATGGATATACACAGCACTGCGTTCTAGTGACTCAAGAACAAGAAATGACACAAACAAACCCCAAGGCATATGTATCAGTAACTGTAACTGAAGGTGGCTCTAGCTCTGTGTGGCATTCACCGTCAGCCTGACTCCCCCTTCACCCCACTGCACTGTTGCTCTCCCTGCAACCACACTGCGCACCTATGCGTGTTTTCCTTTCACTCAATCAGTCCGTTTCCGTGGTCCTGTACCGGTACAGATACGGGCCAGCTCCTACCACCTGGCCCTGCCATCAGCATTTGCTCCTTGGTGTGGGTCTTGGAGGCTGCGCAGGCAGAGGTGCTGACAGCATGTCAGGGCACTCTGCCTGTCCCAGATGTTCGCCTGCACTCGCACTGTTTACAGAAGTAGCTTTTCCTTCAGTCTGGAAGGTGCAAGATCAGAATGAGTGGCAAAGGAGCAAAGGCTTGGAGAAACACAGCCAGAGTGTTGCCATTTTAATTCAGACAGTTCTCTGCTTGCTGGTAAACCTATTGATTTTCCTTACTGCAATGCTGCAAAAAGAAAGGACCAAAATTCTGCCAGGAGACAGCAAAAGGACACAGGGCAGCAAGGTGCCCAGATCTTTTAAATCTGTCCTGTGCATTTCTTATGGAGGAGTGATCCCTACAAAACCACTAGCCCTGACATCATCATGGCTCCAAGATGATTGTTTCTGCAATGCTTTGCGATCCCCATGCAGCCCGACTGCTTACTGTCAGCTTCACAGCGCTGAAGAGAGCACAATGAGAGGAAAAGCTGGGAGCTCACCGCCAGTATGCACAGGCAGCATCTTCACAGAATGGCTTCTGCTAGTACAGGATCTTTGTTTGACTCAACTTCCGCATATTCCTGTTCTGGGAATTGGCCTACCCTCAGCAAAGTGGACTGGGCAGGCCGAATTCAACACAAATTGCAGGAATGCTTCAGCAGAGAAACACTCAGCTGGATGCCAAGATGTGAAACAAGCAGGGGAAACGTGCAGAAATCCAAGCAGCGACTCTATATATTTTTATGATGGAAGACCACTGCTGACAGTGCTGAGTTAGCCCAAAGCTCAACAAGACCCAAATCTATATTCTTTAATTCTTGAAATAAGCGTTTTTACTTGGGGCTAGATTCCTGCAAGAAACATTTCCTGTTCTGTAAGAAATTGAGTACAGGTGTGCACTGCAAACTGGCTCTCTCTTGCCCTTGCTTGTTCAACCCTTTATCCGACCAGTGAGCAGCATTTCGGCATCTATTCTACAATACTTGCAAAGTGTCAATTCATGCCAGATTTCTATATAAATGCATTATTCATAATGGACATTTCCTGAGACTTTCTAAAAGCCATATAATTGTTTCTACATTTTAATTAGAAATAAACTCACTAGATTTTTCTTTCTCCGAGCAGATTCTTGCTCTGCATTTCACAGTCAAATGGCAGAAAACTCTTCATATGAAAATAATTCACACAACTAAACGTCTCCCCCTTGGGAGTTTTAAATCCTCATTTCACCAGCCTCAGCTTTGTCTCTGTCTTGTGCAAAACATTGGCCTCCATGACATTTAAAAGCTCTTATTTAGCATAGCCCTAATGTGAGACCATTTTCCTGAGCTCCCTGCTTTGCTAAGAGAATAACAGATGAAAAGCTTTCACCGTTCAAAAAGAAAGGCATGGTGAAAAATATCCTAAAACACTGCTTTCTCTAACTCTTAATTTTTTCCTTTCCTATCATCTTAATGTTTAATTTTTCTAAATGGCCAAAACTGTATTTTCCAGTTCTGCAGTCCTGCTGCTAGACAGTGATCCCCAACATCTTGCTGTCCTTCCCCAGCAATGCAGCAGCACGCAGTCAGTCAGTTTACACCACTATACTCCTTTTGTGGGGCTCGCTGCTATGGCCATGCTGAGGTAGGGCTGTTCTTGCTAAGTTTGCCCACAGCGCCTGCTCTAATTCTTACTAAGCCCCTGCACTGTGTATTTCCTGTATCCAAAGGGAATTTGTGCCCTGCCTTAGTCTCCTGCATCAACTGTTGTACAATTTTTATGAAGGGAACCTTTCCAAGCTGATGTTAAAAACAGTGTTATTTTGGAGCCCTTAATATGATCTACCAGTTGTGTGTTCCTATTATAATACCTACAGAGGTATTTTTTTTTTGTTTCCATGAAACTTAGAATTTGAGGCCATGGTAAATGTTATGCCATGAAAACAGAGATAATTCAATGCCAGCCTTTTCCTACGTAAGTTCTAAAGATAAATTAGAAAAGGTTGAGGAGTATGGGGGAATATGTAGCTGCTTCTTGTCTAAGTCTCAAAGATCCCTTAAAAACGTGCTTTATAGGCTGAAAGAACTCTGAACCAGTACAATAAATCTGCAAATTGATAACCATAGAAACAGCCAAGCCTGCTGCTATCACATTAGTGCATATAAGACAGAGAGCCACCAGGAGATTAGCAGTGCAGGTGTTCGAACAGCTGAATGGCACTGAAAAGCAGAGACTCATTTTCTTCCTCTAGGTGCTCAAACACTCGTGCTCATTGGCATGGTCATTTCTGTGACTCTGAAGGGAGCGTGTTGGCTGCCAAAGCCAGGCTGAGAATGGGAACTGGCATGTTTAAGCTTTCTGCTTAAGGTTTTAAATATTAACTTTGTTCAACTTGCATCACACCCTCAGTTAACGCTGTAGAAATTTTAATGTTTCCAACAGCAAGACTTTGTCTCATTTTTTCTCAGCAACTTGTAGGCCACTGGTCTTTGACTGGAAGTAATGGTCATCATAATGAACCACTCGGGACATAAAATTCAAGCATTCATTAGCAAGAAGTAAACGCAGATCTTAGTGAAAAGTCTGCTTCTCCTGCTACGTGTCTAAACAATAATCAGGACTTGTGGCTGAAATAAGCAGATCTGTTAATTAGAGCACTGGGCTCTGTGCTCCTACAGAGCTTGAGGTTGAACTAGATGACCTCCAGAGGTGGCTTCCAGCCAGAATTATTTTGTCTCTGGGATAACATCAGTATTGCTGAAAGGTGGAAAGAGTGACTGCAAGGAAGCCCTTCTGATACTGTGCCTTTTACAGCAAAATAATAGATACTGCCTAACTTGACAGTCACGATTTTTATTAAAGCTTTAGATCCTGACATTTATAGAGTCTGTGTAAGTACTCCAGCCAGCCATCCCTTGATATCAGCTCACGCAAAGGTGAGACCCCGATTCCTTCTGTGCTGAGGCTGGCTGCATAAATCAAAGAACACCTGTGATTTTTCTGACAGCTCACCAGAGAGGTGTAAATCAACTCTGAATGCAAACTTTGCTATTTTAAATGAAGTTGGACAACTAACAGTGAATTATGGCTGGGAAAGTTAGATTTTCTGAAACAAAACACCATCTATTGTTCCTCTAGATTACACAGAGTAAGTAAAGTTCACTCTAACATGACAAAAGCATTGTGCTTTTGTCTAAAATCCACAAACTCTTCCCCTCGATAAGCTATATTCTCCGGAGTTTTCACTCTTTCTTCCTGTCTTAAGAACTAGACCTGTTCACACAGGTCCTCTAACACTCTTCCACTGAAGGGAAACATAAAAGCCCAGGTTTAGATGAATGTAACGTACTTCCTTAAGAGGTGCTTTCTCAGTATGGCATTCAGGAAAAAAGCCACCATGCCTGAAAATCTGAACTCACTGTTGAATAGAAGAAAGTAGCAAACCATTGAAGAATCACAAGCTTAGCGTGCCAAATGCCTGCAGATACAGCTGTTAATGCTACATGACATGTAGAAGTCTTCACATTCTCCTTTTGCCAAATAGTCCAAGGGAACCTTGCAGAGGGCTCAGAGAAAGCAGGGAGCATCTCACAGCATTGCTCCTGTGCCTATTTTTCCCAGCCTGGGGGAGGTAAGATGCAGCTTTTGTCTTGTAGCACCATTTCCCTTGCACTACTCAGTGATGTGACAACACTTGCAATGCAGCATTATTACAGAGAAAGTGTAAGAATTGTGCTTGGCCCTGGGATGCAGATGTGGTGGTGCTCTGACTCATGCTGACCACCCTTAACAGTTTCCATGCTGCCTGTAGAAAAAGTTTAGTTTGGGAACTTAGGAGGTTCAATGAGGAGGGGAGAGGACAAGTATGTTGCCAGGCTGTTCATAGATGTGTTTCTTTTTATATCCCCTTCAGCTGATTTTTATGCTAAGTAAAGTAAAAAAATCCACACTATTTATGCTACCCTTACTGCATTTTATGTTTGAGATTCCACCTGAGCTATTGGTGAGGTAACTCTGCTAATACCAATGGCTCTGAGCATGGCTGACAGTTTGCTCAGGAAATTCTGCTTTTTTTCTGCCAGCTTGCTGGCTGTTATCTCCTTTTGCAATCCACATTGTATTCACTGGTGAAACGCAACGGTGTGTTTGTGCATGGATGTGCATTTCTATTACACAAAATAAACAGCCCTGGAAATACAGAACCAACTGTCTTTCTATACACAATTTTATAACGAGATTTTATAAAATGGCAAAGGCCAATCTAAGACAGACAAGCTTCATTAACACAAACAGCAAAAGCAATTTTTCTTCCTTTAGTTGCTTGTAAAAAAACATTAATTTTCAAAAGACTGTCAAATTTTAGTTAAGCAAAATATCTCAATCTCACCTCCCAAAAGGCTATGCTTTAAGGTTTGGATCATGATTTCACTGGATTTTGAAGCAACACTACAGGGAGAGGTAAAGCCTTTAAGTGTACCTTTTTATTTGCTCAAAACTTCCCCAGGTGTGTTTCACAGTGTGCGTGTGGACTAAAGTAGCGCGTGGGGCCCTTGATGACAGCCTGCTGTTCACAGCAGGGTCCACTGCTCCCTTTTGTGTTGCAGAGTTGACCACATTGTACTTGAATAGTAACTACCAGAGGTAACCTAGGGGTAATTTTCTTCACCACAAAGGGATAATTTTCTTTACCACATATATTAATGAAGTGGTTACTTACAAGTTCTTCACATCTATGATTCCTCGAAAGGCCTTTCTAGGAATTCCTTTTATCTGGTTTTCACTGAGGTCTCTGGATAAGGGAAGAGAAAAAAAATGAATTATGTCAATGAAAAGAACACATTTCTCAAATGTACGTGATGTAATGGAACAAAACATTCTTAGAAAAGTAGATGTTTCTGAATTTGTTACACCACACGTACGTTAAATTTTTGTTGTCTCCATAGAGGTCTGTGGCATGAGCTGAAATGACTGTCCAACCAAAACCACCGGAGTCTGAGACAAATTGAGACCTTTCAGAAAACATAATTGAAATGTGGGCATGAAACAGGCACAATGCTGTGACACACTGTCACAGTACCTGCAGATAAATCTTATGCCTCAAAATTGCAACCCCATAGCGTAAATGCAAATGTTTCTCACCACACTACTGTTTATGAGCTGTAAAAACACTGGGTTACACATTCTCAGATTAATTGAAATTAATATTCCAGAAAACCATGGCAATTATTACCTAGATTGTTTTGTAAATTTATGGGAAAAAAAAAAAAAGATCTAGGTACAATGCATTAAAAATGAACAAACACTGCATTGTGTCAGTGGGAAGAGCAGAATTTTAAACTTTGATTAAAAAAAAGCAATTCAGAATGTCTTTGTGGTACTTTAAATGCTAGAAAACATTTCAGGTTCAACCATTACATCTACACGGTGAGTGCAGGTGGAGCAAGAAGCCCCGAAAGTTGTGAGGTTCTGTTACTTAAGCTGCATTCAGTTGTGTTTCCCTTTCTTTGATGCACTATAAATATTTCATCCGCAATTTTCCCATCGTGCAACCCCTGCCAGAGACAACAGGGGGAGGTGAACAGGCACTGGGAGTGGGAAGGAACCAGGCACAGAACCAGAGAGCTGGGATGTCATCACGCTAAGGAAAAGGAGTGCTCCCAGTGATTTCTCTGCTGGAGCACCATTGGCATGGAAGACAGGGAGAGATTTCACTCTGGTTCTGGGTACAAAGTGGGGGGAAGCACTAAGGGTAGAAAGATGAAAGGAAGGCAGCAGGTGAGGAGAGAAAAATGGAAGAAATAAGCAAAAGGAGGAAACGGAGGGCACAGGGATGGCTGGAAGAAAGGAGAGAGAAAGGTGATACCTCAGTACAGGGTGTTACAGAGCACTTTAATTGGTGTGATTGTGTCACTTTGTCATACAAACCCAAGACTTCGCCCCAATTTCAGAAAAAGCCTGGCTTTCTGATGGTTATTAAGACTGAAAGGCAGTCATCTGTACTGGCCACCAGATACTCTTTGCTGTAAGTACATTTTGTGTTGCAGCAAGCCTCCTTTCTAGCCTCCACCAAATTGGCTTGATCAAATGAAAGGCCAGAAATCAGAGCCTGTCACAAAAGCCCACATTGACACTGCAGGTCAAGACGTGTCACGCAGGGCTTTCTTCTGTTTTCCATCAGGCAGATAGAAAAAAAGGGGACTATGTCCTTGTCATGAGACTAATTCAATTTATACCAGTCATGCAGTCTACGCCAAATTCTCAAAGTAGCCACAATTGTTCATTCAGACTATCACAAACAAAAATGTGCTGCTGGATACAAGTCTCTTTTTCAAGCCAGATTAAAATTCTTTGTGACCTTCACAATTTGTTTAACACTGATCCACACCCTGACCCTTCCTTCACCTCCCCTTTCTTTTGCTAGCAACAAAATATTAGTTCTTTAAAGAGAGACCTTCAACCCAGACAAATGATCAGGCAACCCGAAGGCAGAGGAGTAGAAAGAAAAGTGCTTTTCAGACACGTAAGAAGGAAATCTTATGCTGAAGATGGATTTTGGGACAAGAAGTCACTTACGTGTGACAGTGAGGCACAGCAGAACTTGAGCCAATGGTGAAAGTGTGACAAAATTGCTCAGGAAGTCAAAAAAAAAAAAAATAGCAAGAACTGATGGCAAAAAAGCTACACTACCTCAAGGAGAAAGGGATTGAAAAAGTAGAAGTGCAAGACGAAACAAAATAAATCAAACCCACCAACACCTCAAGTTACATTTGTCCAGTATTTATTGTGCATTATTTCAAATCAGGTTTAAAAATAAATTAAAAAAAATAAAAATAAAGTATTTTTTCTAATATTATTATGGTCTGAAAGGGCCAATTTATATCACTGCTTTCTCCTTATGCTCCAATCTCCCCTGCAGTAAGGCAAAAACAGGAGATTGTAGGAAATTGATTGATTTTCTCTGACAATCTTCTCATAAATTGCATTAATTTTATTTTCCATTTAGGCACTCTCTAGCTAACAATACCGCCTCTCTAAATCTCCAGTATCGTGTACCGATTTCATAAATATCTCTAGCGGTCTGAACAACTGACAACCTGCATGGTATTAGCGCTGCAGCACGGAAGAAAATTCACAACTGCATGCTTCATTTTCCATAACTGCCTTCTCACCATTACGATCACGCCTTTTTGGGATGGTTAGGAAAAGCGTTCCTTGCTTCCTAACCATGTGTCGAACTCCTGTTGAGCATTTTTCATAAGCAAACAAACTCCACCAGGCTCAGCCCATGCACTTCACAAAATTTGCTAGGAGTAGAGGGCTGTAATGAGCAACTTGTCCACACAGTTTATCAGAGAGCTCCAGCTTTTCATTCCCTGCTTCTCATTACAGACATAACGGGAAGCTGTCCCTGACAGTATGTAAAATAAGCATTAGTTATTAATAGTAACTACAGAAAAACAGATAAACTAATGTGAGGCCACAAACCCCAAAGCAAAACAAAACAAAACACTACACAGACAGACAGACAATAAAGAATTGTGATACTCTAGAAAAAATAAACAATGAATCTGAAGAGAAATAAATGATAGCTGATGTACTTCCTATTTCTTAGGCAAAGGTTTTAAGCCGCATGTATTCATAACAGAAGATGAATTCCATGCCCTGATCCACGATGGATCCTTGAGGAGAAAATGTGTTGAAAAAGCTTTAGAGAAACATTCAATTTCCCAAATCCTTGTTTTAATAGACAATAATAGAGAGAACACTGAACAAAAGCAGATGACCTAAGCACTATGCTGTGTTAGCATATTGTTGTTCATAAAGGTCCTACTTATACAGGAAGCAGGAAGCCCAACACCTTGTGATGAATTTGTAGGAAACCAAGGGGAAAAAAATAGAGCTATTTAGTGATGTATGGTTACTGTCCTCAGCTAAAGACTTGTCTGAGGGTTCTCCAAACAGTTCTCCAAAAGTGTTGATGGTCAGCTGGTTTGGGAAAGAAAACTTGCCCTTGATTCATAAAAATCCCTCCTTGGACATTGTTACTTCCCTTCAGCCACAACAGACACACCTGCGTTTGCTTCCTGGTAAGTACAGACGATGTTGAGCCAAACAAATGTGTTCAAATTTAATTATTCTTCTGGGGATTTTAATAACCTGAGGCAAGTTTCACCCAGTTCAACCTGCCACACAACTGTCAAGAGGTGTGGACGGCTGAGAGGTTCTGAAAGCAGCCACTCCTCACTATGGCCCGGGCTCTTTGGGGAAGCAGCCCCTGCTCCCTCCCACAGCTGTCCTGTCTGACAGACACTGCTGGCCAAGGCTGTGGTAACAGATCACAGAGGAAGCCACTGTGAGAACCCAGCAGGGGATGATGCTGGCCTGGTGCAGCCAGCAGCTTGCACAGTCAGGAGGGTGCAGCGACGGCCCCCAAGGAACAGGGCTCGCAGCGCACAGGTGGGCAAATGGGGCCATGGAGACTTTCAAGATCTGACTGCAAGTGTCCATAGCCCAGCAGCTGTAGCTCTCCTGCCCTCACTGCACAGCACATCACACATTAATCTAACCCAGACTCAGGCAGGAGTTGGCGCAAGTCAATGGATATTTTGGTTTTTATTTTAATTCAACTAAAATGCTTTGGACAGAGATTATCTCCCCCTGCAAGTATAATGTTGTTTCACTGATCTTCAGATGTGACTTGCAAGAGCCTTATTGGTAAAACGACTGGAAAGGAAAAACACCCAAACTGCTGATTTCTAAGTGGCTCTGTAGTCTTTGCTACAGATGTTTTTTTAGCTTCCTGCTTTACACACAGAATCACACACAGAATTTCTAGGTTGGAAGAGACCTCAAGATCATCGAGTCCAACCTCTGACCTAACACTAACAGTCCCCACTAAACCATATCCCTAAGCTCTATGTCTAAACGTCTTTTAAAGACTTCCAGGGATGGTGACTCCACCACTTCCCTGGGCAGCCTGTTCCAATGTCTAACTTACTGCTAGCTGTTGCATCCTATGTGAAACATCAACTGTTTAACACAACCATACAATACATTACACTCCCCTCCCCTTAGCTTTTTAATTTGCCGGTGACAGAACTTAAATCAGTTAATTGGAACACGGAGTCTTCACTGTGACTACTGATCTAAAACATTAAAATAGCTACTTCAATACAGCTTCCAAAGCTACAATGGTACTGAAAATTAGATGTAGCATATGGAAATCAAAATTGATGGCATTTTGCTTAGGTTATCTACCTTTTAAAGGAGGAAAAAATGTATATATGTGTTTGTGTATTTACCAGTTATTTTCCACATCTTTTTTGGTATACAGATTCTGAAGTTCAAAACCCTTTTTTAAATGAAGGACAGCCTGAAAAGCAGCTTGTCTGGGAAATACTTCTTGTGCTTGAATGCCACTCCTATTATTTCTCCTGCTCAAAAAGGCTGAAGGAGAAATCATTGTCCACTGTTATCCATTCAAGAATGGGACTTCCCTTGAATGTCACAGGAGTTGAATAAGACATAAAAAAAACCTGTGAGCAAATGGCTCACAGCCTACCATGTATCTTTCCCAGCATATCACTGTATGTTGATTGCAGAATAAAACAGGAAACTCACAGAATTAACCATTACATGTGGAACCAAAGTTCACAAAGTTTTAGGGAACACAAAGTTCCCTAAAGAGAAGGGACAATCTAGTCTAACACGATTCCTTCAAGTACCTTCTAGCTTATCCACAATTCTACTGTGCCTTTGGAATAACCACAGAGAACTCTCACACAACTCTTACAGTGGCTGATGGAAAAACATATGACAAGCAATGATTGATTCAACTGTATACAGCCGGAGTGCAAAGTAACCCGTTGCTTCCCGCAATCACTTCCTGACATGTTACTACTGGGAAGTTTATGTTCAGTTTTATTTTGCTAAGCAAACAATGGAAATGTCTGGAAAGGTCTGGGTGCTGGTTTTAAGAAAATGTGATGGCTACCACCAGTGCTAAGAAATAGATACTTTGCACACTAGGTTCACTCCAGTTACAGCACACATGGCTGAGAAGAATGAGAATCAGTTAATTCATACTGGTAGCTTGCTCACACCCTTCCACCAAACAGCATTTCTGGGCTAAAAGTGTTTCAGTCTTATGCATTTACCAAAGTAAAATAAAATAAATACTCTTGAGATTTTTTGCAGTATTAAAGGCTATGGACTATTCTTCAGCCTACCTTCAACCAGGCTAAAGGCAGGCAGAATTACTCTGCAAAAGGGCACGTTCTTAATACAAACTGGTGACTGCAATTTGTCTTGTTAAAAAAAAATAAAATCATACAGCATGTTATACACCAACTCTATCCTACATTTTTCTGAATTAAATAACCCAATTACAGAGTTAAAGAGCCACAGACAGGGAAAATTAGAGATCATAATCTAAAGAGAATAGGTATCTCTTCAATAACCTGTAATAAGAGATAAGCAAGTCAGCTTTTTCATATAGCAAGAGTCAGATGGAAGGTAACTTCCAGAAGGTGAAAAGAGAGGGCAAAGTGCATACTAAGGCAAGAGTCTGCAAGACAAAACGGGGTAACACATGAAATCAAAGGCGAAATCCATAGGGGAAACAACGTTGCTGTAACAATGCCAGCACAGAACATGAATATGGGCAGAGATTTTTTCTTTTGGCTAAAGGTGCACCATTCCCAGGGAAGATTTGTCTTCTCCCAAATTTCCTATTACAATCCACAACAACCTGCAATGCCTCAATCCTTGCTCAGCCTCTAGCTCAGCATGACCAACACCATAAAACCAGCAGCAGAATGGCTGTAGTACAGATGCCCTTTTAATTGCTAGTTTCTTCTTGCCCATTGATAAAATGTCCCTTCAAAGATGTGAGCAATCTTACAGCTAATCTGGTGACATCCTCCTACCCAGCTCCAGTCACTCATTCTCAGGAAACAGTGGAAAAGGATGCAGATTTGTGTTCTTTGTAATAAGCATGCACTTGCAAGACTGTCGTGCTTTTAAAGTGTGTGTTAAGAAGACAGAGACACAAGAGTGATCACCAGGTACACAAGCAATGGGCGTGAACTCCTTGTGTGGCAAATGTGCCTAGAGGTATAAGTACCAGTACGCATGAGCTCAAGGGTGCAGACTTGGAAATAAGATCTGCACATCTGTTCAACCACAACTTTTAATAAGCCTCTGTATCGCGTTAAATCGGTATTTCACTTACAGTGAAAAAGAGAAAAATATTTTTTTTTCTGCTCAGCCAAAGTTGTGTGGCAGCTTTTTAATGGTTAAGATACTATCTAATACTTTCAACAGCTAACTGCTATTCCTGTCTTGGAGCTATTGTCCTAGTATTTGCAAAGCTGTTCAATATTAGGGTTTTTCCTGTTCTATAGCTGGATTAACAAATAACTGACTCCGTTGCTGAGGACAATTGAATTACTTTGAGCCTTGTAAATATGCAAGACATATTCAAGATATTTATCATCTTCCAGGTGGGAAAAGCATAGACAAAATGCCTCTCTCCAACAGCAATAGGGACAAGCTGTGGCAAGCCTGACGCTTACAACAGCACCTCCATCCTCAGGAGGGGCCTCACGCACTCCGTGAAGCCACAACTTCTCTCATTCAGGATGTTCACTGCAAAAGATGGTATTTACCTATCATAAAGTAGCAGTTATAGCTCTCTGTCTAAAAGGAAAAATGGGTAAGCTTTGTTGCCGATGGGCTACAAGGCAAGAGCTTAAGAACAGCAGTATTGTACAGAATTACTTGCTGGAAACGTGGCATCGCTGCTGATTTTCTAAAGGGAAGAAATATCTTGCTGCTACTATTGCAGTAAAAGTGTAGATGTTGACAGCATCCAAGTTCTGCAAAACAAGAGCAGGTCCTACAGATATTTTGCACCCTGAGCTATTCAAGGTGATTGTGCTTTTGCTACATAATACAGCTAAATATCAATTCATGCTCTGGGAAACTGTTGAGGAACTCTTCCTGGCTTCGTTTTGTTTGTTTTAAGGGAGGGAATTTAGCTCACAGACTCCAATTAAACCAGTACTCAGCACTTTCACACAGTCATGCACTACTGCTAAGCTTGCAGAAGACAAACACCATGATTTCTTTGTTGATCAGGTTTTACTGAGAGGTGATAGATGGTAACTCTACCCTTTGGTACTGCAATGTGCACTCAGAGCTTCACAAAGTCTCATTAACCCAAGTCATATAGATGTGCACAGACATTCACACTGGAACACTGAATATGTGTTGAGCCTGAGCTTGAAGACAGGGAAAGTGTGTTAGATAAGCAATCAAGGAAGAAAAAGACCTCAGTGGTAGATAATTATTTTAGCAAAATCTTTCTCCTTCTCCAAGACCAAATTAAAAGCCATTTGTTAATAAAAACTCTTCAATAGCTCCAACCTGCATGGACTTGGACAGGTTCATGACTTCTGTCTTAATGAGATTACAGGAGTCTCTCAGTAAAGTGTTGTTGTTGTTTTTTTTTTTTTTTTCTAAATGCTTATGAGAACAGAGAACACACATTTGTGTACTCTTTGCAAGAGGTTTTAAAAAAGCCCAGTCACTTCAGATGAACAAAAGCCCTCAGTTTCACTAAATTAGACACAGTACTACATTTGGCAGTCAACGCACCCAAAACAAACCCAGAAAATTAAATCTACCAGATTATTCCTTATAAAGTTAACAAATATTTTTATAATTCTAAATGATCTGTGTCTCAGTGATCTCTTAAGGGCAAATATTTTCTCTTGCCTCTTGCCATTTCTAAAATGCTGACTAAATACTGATCAGACAGTATTTAGGAGACCTTTATTCTGAAACCACTCATCTTGAGACAAATCAGATTTTTGTTTTAGAAAGCAGCACCTATTTTATCCTTTGGAATGTAACCAGAAAAATCAAATTGTACCTCTGTGTCTTTACATTCAACTTTCAGTATGCTCAGGAGCAGGAACTGGCAAATGATGGCCAGTGGACTCAGAGGAAGCACTTAAGGAAGAGAAGCACTCCTCTAGAAATATGATAAAGCTTCTGACAAATAAATGACAATAACACTTCTTTTTAAGTGGCATTTAATCTAGGTCTTTAGTGCTTCACCAAGGATTATCAAGAAAATTAATTCTTCCTTTAATAGATGAGACAGTAAGACCCAGAGACAGTGACTGGAGCAAGGTACTCTATCAGGGTATGGGAGGAGACAGGAAAAAATACCTGCAAGTCACTGGGTGATACACTGGGTATTCCATTCTATGCAATTTGTACCCTGAGGCTTACCACAGGTGGCAACGTTGGCTGACAATGAATTTAAAAGGGATTCTGTTTGAAAGATAATTTTATTTTTAATGTGGAATTATCCAGTACCACTACACATTTGCAACTGGATCACAGACACTACAGTGACCCACTGTGATGATGTTCCTACACAGTACCAAATTCTACTGAGGCACTTCTATTACCCCACCCTCCACCCCAGTGAGATCAGAACACAGAGACACTAAAATGATTTAGCAGGAACATCATGCACCTTGAAGAGTTAGCAGCAAGCACTGACATCAGCAGAAGGCAATGATTCTAAGTGATCCTCCATTATTTTTTTTTAAATATTCACTTGCTGTTAAAAGAGTATGAATGCAAACACCTCTTTTGCTGCTTTTTAATGTTATTAATTTTGAAAGTAGAAATCCAGAAATACGAAGGCTTCTCTCTTTCAAACTAGTTCAAAACATAGCTTTTGCACCGTTGACCTGTTGTGTTTTACGCTTTCATTTGTTATGCTGTGCTGGAAAGACATCCTGTATATTTGTAAATAGTAAATAAAAATCAGAAGGTAATATGACCCTCTTCTGATCTCCACAGATTAGATCCTTAGCTTTGGTTAAGCACAGTGTGATTGCTTAGCAAAAAGATATCTGCAGTTTATTGGTCACATCTTCTTAAAAATATGGCGAGTCTTTACTTTTAGGGGATAAGTATATGAAATCATAAATATAAAACATGAGCTAATAAACTGTGCCATCACTGAATAACCGATCAACATCTGGAGGGAGACTTGCTCTTCAATGGTCTTTCTTGACCTAGTCCTACTTTCGTTAAATGATTAGCATTTTTATAGCAAAGAACTTTTTGCACTTTACTGATATCTTAAGAAAAATACCTCCCCGACCAGTTATAATCCAGTTCACTGAAACAACACACAGAATAAAAATCACAGTCATAATAGTATTTGTTTAATCCAGGCTGTGATCCCATGTTTCAGCTATAAAAATAGACTATTTTAATAGGAGTAAAGAGGAATAACGTGTAAAAGTCTAGGTTTTATTTTTAATGAACTTCTCCAGAAAGAGGCCAATAATTTGTTTGCACAATCACCATAAGCATTTCTGTGACTATAGAGGTAATAGAAATTATACAGAATCCATGGATAGTAAAACCAACTAAAGTGACATTTCATTCACATTGGTGAGATAGAAATGAATTGCAAACTATCTGAATACACTTCAGTGAGGAAAGCAACATTTTGGTTATAGCTAAGCCCTTGTTATCATGAGGTTATTATTCTGGGGTAGAAAGTATAACAATGTAAAAGGAACACACTACTGCTTTAGCTGTAACTGAGCTTTTAAAAATAAATTATAATATTGTATCAGTAACATCTATTGTGGAGACACTCAGCGGTCTGTACTCCATTAACAACTACAGAAGCTCTAGACAATGGACAAAACAGTTTTATGCATCCTGTCCCTTCTTTCACAATATTTTAGCTTCTATTTTGACTTTATGACTTCACATTTATATATCTTTCCTACCATGAATAGTTTAATCCCTGAAAACCTCTGTGAAACACTGCAGATGTAAGAAGATACTCTTCAGACTGGTCTGTATCCTTAATTCATTTTTCTATGTGGGTATGATATTTAGATTTATTAGACCAATATGTAATACCATAAAGTAGTTAACTCTATTGGGGATATTCATGTAAGACGCAACTGTTTAAGTAATACTATCATCCCCTTTTACAGTAAGCTCCATGAACCCACAAGCTATTCAATTATTTCACAGCAAGTCAGCCCTGACCATTACAGCTGAATGATACCTCCAAACCTCATTCCACAACTTGATCCACACATACAAGAAAAGATTCACTGAAGCATAACCAAATCATTTATTTTCTTAAACGACTATCTAGGAAGCTAAACTCCATGAACAGAAATTGTATCATTCAATACTGCTAGGTTTAAAAAAAATAATAATCTAAATAAAAGGTGTTTTAAATACAAAAAATAAAATCAAAGTTTACTAGTAGAATGAACATGCTAATTAGCATAACAGAGAAATTAATACAAACTACTTTTCTGCTAACATGTACATGTAAAAGAATAAATTCCTCCAAAAGAAAACTCAACTTCTAATCACGTCACTCATCCTATTGAATGTTTTGTCACTTAAAAGTTTTGGTAGAACACCTACCAAGGAGTTAAAGGTTTTTTTAAAGATGAAGTTAAAACCAAGACAATTCATAAGAATTAAGTCTCCCTAGAACTTCATCACCACTTATTCAGGCCAGGCTTGCTTATAAGTTACAAGTAAGTTCTTCAAGTCTGCTTTCTGAAAACTCCAGATTCTACCTGGGAAACAGATTCACTTCATACCCCCAAAGACATAAAAATACTCATAAGGAGATGTGTACACATGTGAACCCTTTAAAATAAGTCAGAAAGATCCTTGTGGCATATTGTGAGCTTTATTCCTGAAGAAGACAAGGAAACAAGGGCACTACTCTGATTGATCAGCAAATGCCTTGCTTCAGTGATCTGCAAAAGGATTTATTTGCATAAAGCCACTTCCAAAAATGAACTTGGCTTTCCTCTGAGTCACTGTCAAGCATGTTACTGAATTTCAGATTGACAATGTCAGCTCAGAAAATTAAATTAAATGGGGGGGGAAAAAAAAAAAAAAAAAAAAGCTGATAGACTGGGGAGAGGGCCTCCTGCATAACAGACTCCAAAGAGAAGCAACAAAAAGTCTACACATCACTGTTCTACCTTTGAAGTACTCTCAAATCAAAGAACATCAAATTCAAGAGTGATTTGACTTCAACCCTGCTGGGAAGTATGACAACTTCCTCTAAAGTCCACTACAGCCATGTGAGTCTGCAGAAGAAACGCTACCTGACAATAACACTTGGCTTTTAATTAACCCAAACTAAAGTTCCTTCAATTTGCGACACAGCTGTTGTGCTATAAACTACTTCAAAAAGCTTTTGGAAAAACAGTTAGCTAAAGGGCAACATGTATACCCTAACACTAAGTACAAACTGATTGGCAGGACTGTTTTTGATGGTAAATGTGTTTTACTTTACTGTCAAAGCAGAGCTTTGCACTTGGAAAAAATCACATTCAAACACAGACAGAACTTGCATCGCCTAGACAGCAGGAGCCCCTCCACTTGCTGCTTTAGATGACGTATTGCATTCAAATTGTTACCAACAGACAATCAATGCAAGTGATAATGAGAGCTTGGGGCATTTTTACATTATTTTTACTTTTCTTTTTTGTTATTTCTTGCAGGGATCCGTCTAAGCTTCTGACCAGGAGGAGGGCATCCTCAATTATTATTATTCTGAATAAAATCAATGCATACTGCCAAAATGAAAACAAAAATAAGAAAATCAATTAACAACTCAGAAATAAACTGATTGCCCAAGAAACACTAAAATTAAACATCACAGCTGTATCTAACACTGAACATGGAGGCATGCTTGTTCCACATTAAATATACATATTTTAAAGAACTCATATCACCTTAAGTCTTGTATTTGATACTATAATACTTGAAACATTTTCACATGACACTAATAGCTCTATCTTATCAAAAAACAAAAACAAAAAAAACCCTACATTATAAAGCTCAGAAAGTTTACATCCTGATTTTTTTTATTTGCATCGTTACTTTCAGACACCTAGATAAAATAAATATACATGTAAAATAAATAAAACAGGAGGCAGAATCTAAAAGTCAGACAAAAAAATACAATCATTTCTGCATTGCAGTTCCATATGCAAAGGTTTTTGTTTGGTTCATGGCAGAATCTGTTTTTACCCAAGCTCAGATGCAATCACTCACCCTTTCTTTGAAAAGCTGATTTCTGGAAAGACAACCTAAATACCAGGGAACTACGTCTAACCCAGAAAGTGATTTTCTACCTAAACCTATCCCACCCTGTTAAATTTATATGATTATGATATAGATTATATCCAACTATAGCACATATGGTTCCAATATGGTTTCTAGCTTGCACTCTTTGTTCAGTCTTTCTAAATCATATAACATAAGAACGATATGAAAAAAGAAAAGCAAGCCAACATTAAATGGTTGGGTTGGGATGTATTACCAACACTTGACCAAAAATGATAATATAGCAGAAGCACAGTTTTAGATCCTTTAAATAATTTGAATTTTCACGTGTAACATGCATGCTTTGATTAGCAATATTACATAAGAGCCAGAAATTTTCTCAATATATGAAGCACAGTTGGAAGTATTAACCACACAAAATATATATGTCTTCTTCTGAGAGTTCCATATCGATACAAGAATAGAAACAACGTCAAATATTTTCAGTAAAAGCTGAAATTAGCTACTGAAAGACAAAATTCACTATAAGAGAGAGGAGACTATTCCTTCAGCTTTTCTACTGCGACGAAGTGAGAAATCATACATGACAGGAAATCTTCAGTGCCATTTTCTGCTCTACCAGAACTACTCTTACTGATTATTTCAATAATTTCTGTGCGTTAATCCATGTTACCCTCCTCTGGGTTTACATGATGATTTTGTGCAGTTCACACGGCAGACAGCATCTCTCAGAGAAGTCAAGGCAAGGGGTCTCACTGACATCTTCCAGTCAGATGCTGGCCCCACGTTACAGCCAAGCGACATGCAGAAAATGCTGCCTGCTCGGCAGGGACTGCTTGTCAGTTTGGCTCCTCTAGGTTTTTAAAATTGAGAAAGGAGGCCTGAAGGAACTTGTAGGGATATATTCTAACTCTCTCTGTTCAACTCATTACCTTCCAAATGACTCCGAGATGCATGAGGAGAGCGAGAAGGAGCCCGGCACTGGTGAGGATTGTGCACTGTTGGCCAATTTCATGGAGGGCTGGGGCATGCAGCTGCTCCCCTCTGGACCAGGGGTGACTGCTTGTGGCAATGCCACGGTGCCCCTGACCAAATAGATGCTAACATTTTTACTCAGAACAAAATCCAAGTTGATTACTAACCTATTAACATGGAAATACAATTTTTCCCCTACCACTCACATATCTCTTTTGGTTGTCAAATTCAGACATTCTTTTAGAGCAGCAGTGTTAGTTACATTTTTTACTTTATTGTACGGAATTGAAACCCTAAAGTATAGATAAAAGGCAGGATGAAGTAGTATCAGTGCATTACAATGGTACCTGAGGAGACCTGCTTCCTTCAAAGGCCACCTGCATGCTATAGAAATTACATCAATACAAGAACAGCAGAGTTTGTCTTTTCATAACAAAATAATGACGTGAATCTGGGACTGAGTCTTCTGATTATATTTTAAGCAGCGGTAGATTTCCATAGAGCTCAGGAGAGACCCATTCATGCAGAAATCTCTCCCCCAGCTGTGTCTGAGAGGGTTTCAGCACAGGCACATGAACACAGTCCCTGCTCCACACTTACACTACATGTACTCATGAGTGGCCAGCAAATTTAAAGGCATTTTTTTCAAGTTTCCTTAGGATATTTCATTCAAAACCGAAACAGATGGCCTGTGACTCAATGATAAAAACAAATGTGAAGTGGCAGTTCTGCATGCACACTGCTTCTTCAGCAGGGCTGTAATAGTACAGGCAACTGGGAAAACACCTACATGACTCCAACCCTCCCCCCCCCCCCAAAAAAAAAAAAAAAAAAAAAGGATTTCCAGTGGGTTTGTAGGAATAAAGAGGGTGGTTCAGTAGTTTTGCCATGCAGATAACAGTTATTTTTTTTTTTTTATTATTTTTTTTTCCTTGTTTGTTTTTCTTTAACTCAGTAAGCAAATCCTTTACAGGATGCTTCAGAGCTTTCTGCATTGGGAGTTTCTGTGTATCAGAGACTTCTACACTGCAAGCATCTTTGGTAAGGTAACATAAAATTGCAGAGCACATAGTTAATGTTCAAATGGCAGAATATATTGATTCTCTGCCCATCCCCTAGTATCTTAAGTTTACCCAGAAGACTATTTTATTTAATTAACTTGGTGCTTTATTAATATAAATATTCCACTATTGATCATAAGAGAAGCTGACGCATGTTTGAGTCAGGCATACATCAGATCCATTTAATGGAGCTCCACTTAGAAGAGTAGTTGGCTCTAAATCAAGGTAAATGGTAGCAAGTGCTCCTTTGGGATGACAGGGCTTAGCTGAATCTATAACATTTTTACGGAGCTAGTTTTTTTAAAAGCAGAAAGCGTATGGAAATTAGATATGAAAATGGTCTCTCCTTGCACGTATCAATTAAGCATGTCAATACCTTAATTAAATTGCTCAACTTAATGAGATTTATACCAATGAATATGTTTTATAGTTATAATAGCTTTTTTGGCTACCGTTCAAGATGTCAAATAAATTGTGAAAAGAGGATTAAAAAAGTAGTAATTGACATTCTGAAGTGAAGCCAGTATTTTTTTCTCTCATTTTTTTCCTTCATTCATGTGATTTTGGAGAACATATAAATAAAGTAATGAACCCTGTAATAGCTTTGCTTTTAAAAATGTCTTTCTTTTCCAGTTCTAATCCTTCTTATCAAATTCTCTAAGTAGCACACCATTTGAATTAAGAAGCACTTCAACCTAAATGATCGTAGGCCTTTTTCTCCTTTGAGGCTCACAATTATTCTTTTCCTCCAAGTTAAAAATAAGTAAAACTTTTCTATCCAGGCTTGCAGTTACTGTAAAGACTTCTTTATCGGGCTATGGTAGTATAATGCCTGGAGGTGCATGGATCCTACCCCACAAGCAATAGGGACCTCTACTTTACCTTGGGCTTGCTTTAATTTTGTACCCACCTTCTCTGACCAAACATAACTTTCTAAAATCACATCCATACCTGAAGAAGTGGTACTGAAGCATCAGAAAATTCATTTTGGAGTCCTTTGACTTTTCACCATGCTCTTATTTGTGATTGCAAGTATCAATAAAATACATATATATATATTAAAAAAAAAAAAATATATATATATATATATATTTATATATATATATAAATATATAAATTTATATATATAAAAATATATATATTTATATATATATATAAAAACCCTCTGCTATTAAAATGTATCTCCAGAAAGAAAACGTATTCTCATCTAGGGAACAAACCAAAGTGTAGGATGCTACATTTCCTGGAATAATTTCTGGCTCTGTCCTAAAAGCACTTTTGCAACCTTAATAAAGTCTTCATATGTCTCCATGACACAGTTCTCTGATATATGACAAGGGACACAAGCGTTTACCTTTACAGGGAGACATGGTTAACTCAAATGTAAAATTATGTGCGCTTTCAAGTGAAGTGCTATAAAAACGCCTTGCTTGGAATTACTAGCAGAACTGCAGGTGACCAGACAACACCAAGCGCCCCTTCCTTTGCTAAGAACAGGCTAAGGAAAAAGTTCTGTTTGTGCCTGATTCTGTCAATGCCTCATAACTGAAGAAAAACTGCAGAAAAACTGAAGATAACAAAAATCATTTCTGGGGAGCTACGTGTACAAAACACCATGTAAAATAGCTGCATTTATCATTCCTTCATCTTTACTTTCAGTTAAATAATAAACTGAATTTTACAATAATTCAAATTTCAGGTTTATGTATGTTACACTGTGTACTGGGTCTGGCAGATTCTGCTTGGAAACACTTTTAAAAATTATTTATTTAAAATATTCCATCACCTGTGCTGGGCTTTGCAAACACCTGTACAGAACTACAATCACAAGTCAAGTATGACTTGATAATTTTCATTCAGAACTAATAAATGTAGCATTATTTTAAATGTTTAAATGTCAATCAACCCTGCTTATGGCTGACTTCCCCATTCTTTCCCCACTCAGCCGTTACCAACAGTATTTTAAATGATACACTTGAACAACAGTAAGAGACATGCATTACAAGTGCTTTGACTTTATTTCTTATCCTTATTAAATGTCTCTGTAATGCCAATCTAATTTTTCTCCTTTGTCAAACCATTAAATCAATTTCTTTAGCTGAATTCCATGGTATCATCTTCTGTGACAGTGAAGGATAAACTCCTTGATATAAATCAATTTTTAGGCTAAAAAAAAGTCTGAAGAATGATGGCTAAAATGTCAAGAAAGGAGAAGAGGACTAATTTCTACAGGCCTCATCCTACCTCTCTCTCCAGTATTACAATGTAAACTGATTTTCTGCTGGTTAACACAAGCTAATTTTCTCTTTTTTATAGTGACAGTTCTGACATATTGCAGTACCATTATTTAAGTAAAATAGAAAATAATTTCTTATTTAATTAGGGTACCCACTGTTTTCTTTATATCGTTGAACTACAAACAACTGTTTTGTGTTTAAATTGCATTATTCCAGTTAGATTGTTCTGCTACCTTCTGAACATCACACCTAATCATTTTGGTGTAGCTTTTTACCCTCTTATTGCAGTAGTCAACAGGCAAAGCTAAAGAATACTAACCATACTGACCATTGGAATACATTTCCGATTTTATATCAAATAAATTTAATTTCAGGAAAGAAAAATACAGTCAGCTAGTGGCCTAAATGAGATCTTAGAACAGAAAAAAAGCTAAAGCTTTTACATTTATCGGCTGGGACATCTCCATAAGCAGTGTCTCTTCATAACAGAACGTGTGTGTAAATATGTCCACAAGTGTTTTACACCTTACCAGAAACCAGAGCCCACAGTCAGAACTGATGTCGTACACCTTTGCTTACTTGTAAGGTGACTTTTTTCTTTATAAATGAGGAGCATCTCCTGATACACTACCTGACTATTTAAATGTAAAATTTGACAGATGAATGAAATGCCGTAAAATCTGTCAATAATAATTAGAATTTGCGTGTGATGCTATTGCTGGAGGTTTGGGGCTAGGAATGAAAAAAAAAAAAAAAAAAAGGCAAAACTCTCTCCATGCTCTCACAAACCATTTGTTGTATGTATTGCAATTCTTGCTTTATAAATTAAAAAAAAAAAAAAAAAAAAGTTAATTCTCTAGTGTAATGGTTGACTTTAAGCTCTAACATATCATTTTAAAAACTGATTCCCAAACTCAGACCATGATGAATGTGTTCTTTTCTCAATATTCTGATTTTTTTTTTCTTCATCTGCACTCATGACATTGAATTGGTTTGTTATCCCATGGCATATTCTTGAAATCTCTCTCATTTCTGCATCAATTTTATTCTCATAGTCATTCTTGAAACTGCAGATACAAGGGTGGAATTTTTAAATTAAATAAAAACTAAATATCTCATGTAAAGATGGCTGATAGGTATGACTTCTCGATATATTTCTATTAGGAGACAACAGAATCTATATGATTATCAGAACTTGCTTTAATTTTTAGCTTTACTTGAGAAAGTCTGATCTAAGGAAACAGAAAAACAGAATATAACAAAGTGACATAGGCTATGTGTAACTTTTAAACAATCATTTATTTCCTAGGTTTTCAATCCACTAAACATGAAAAATAGCACTGTTTTCAGCTTAAACAGTAATATGATGTAAAGCCGAACCCCCCTGTGTTCCAAATTTAGAGGATAAGGGGAGGATTTGATATGTTATTGAAGACTAAAATTCCTTTTTTCTTCATAGCATTTGGTCCAAGCCAACTGTACTACTTTGTTATGAAATATGCTGTGTTCTTGGAAAAGGATGAACAAACAGGTACATGTTTTCAAAACAAAGCAAACCATCTAATCAAAAGATCTTATGCAGAACCAAACCATTAGTCATCCTTAATAACAAAGTCATATTAGTCTATTTCAGTGTTTTACTGATTATACTTACTCGCCGAGAAGGATTTATTTATTTATTTTACCCTCAATACTAATGAGACCTAAGATCTGGGTAGCTAGCTCCAAATCACAGAAACCACACAGTCAAAGCTGGAATACCCTAATAGGCAGTTGCTTTAGATTTTACTTTTTTTAAATGAAGTTTTAACTTTTGAAGTTTTAACTTTTGAGGGGCAACTCAAGTGGTGGACATGGCTGCGCCACGAAACTCAATTACTTAGATTTCTTAATAGTTTATGCTGGTATCTCAAGGACAGTTTTGTCTACAAATGGCAAGTTGCAGGGAAACCAATTTTGCTGTTACACTAAAATACTCTACTGTCCCTATTGCAAAAATGCCTAAAAATTCTGTTTGGAAAAAACCTCTTCCAGTCTTTCAACACTTCACAGCACTCTAGCTTGCAACTGCAAGCATAAGCAATAGATTAAAAAGTACTAATCTACTGCTATTAAAACATATCTGGAAAAAGAAGATGATACTCAGTTTGAAAGCTTCCTTGCCAGGTCTCACTGGCTTCCCAGTAAACCGGTGTTTCTGTCTCTCAACAACTCTGCTGCAGTAAACTCTAAATTAAGACTTCAGAAAGAAGAATTTTAATTTTATAACCAAAGGCCAATGAAAGCTTACTTTAAAATTAGGCTTATAATGTACTCAAACAAATTAAAAAACAAAACAAAACAAAACAAACTGGTCTTTAAATGAAACGGAATCACTGTTTTGGTTATTACTTTCAGTTTAACAAGATGAAGATGTGTATTTTAGTTAAATGCCAAAATATTTTTTTTAAAACATATTTGGCAAGGGAGAATGATTAGAGAATGCATATCTTATGAATGTTTATCTATTTAAAACAAAGGTGTTTCTTCAAAGCTGTCTTATTATACAGAAGGAAAGCCTCTAATATATGGGATGTTAGCATATAACACTATTATTCTTTCATTTTAACTAGAGATTCTTAGGCTGAAAGAGTAAACATTACAAATATTGTTGAGAAACAAGAAAATATACTTAATACGTAAGAGTAATATAAATGTGTTATTTTTAATCAGATTAGGTAATGCTAAATGAGCCAAGGATGCATACAGTCAACGTGTATCAGGTAAGGGATTGACTTAATGCTTACTAATGTAAGAAGGAAGATGATGATTATACAATAAGCTCCACCTTTCTGGTGGGTCTGGTCACAGTATTTGTCAAAGATTTTCTCTTTCTACAACACTAGCATAATTCTTGCCCACCTGTGCCAAAATGAATAATGTTTAAAGATGTCTGCCCCATCTTACTGTCGCACCATTAGCATGGCAGATCTAAAACCTGGATAGCACTACTTACTTCCCAATTCAGACAGGACCTTTGAGCATTTAAACCAGAGTCAGTAGCGTAAGCACAGTATCACCTTGTGCACTGAGTATACATTTAACTTGGTATATATCAATGTGCCTTAAATTTTCACTTGTCAATTTTTCAAAAAAACTTACAAAAGAAGTTGCAAAAACACTAGTAACCACTAGATATATATCTAGAGTAATTCCTTCATGAACTCCTATGAATAAGAAGAAAATAACCCCAGCAGGCCTTCTGAAACAGAAAAGTTTCCACTCCTTTCATGAGAGAGGGCATAAAAACGTGCACCTCAGTAAGGAGCCACCTTCATAGCAGGTTGGCCAGGCACCTTCCATTTTGGTGGGGAAGATGAGGTCAGCATTTGTACCCCTTTGTCTCCTCACTCTTTCCTTCACAACACTTATTTATTAACTCTAAAGCAAGCTGAACATTTTCTACAAGCAAGGCTGTCTCCTGCACCTTAGCCATAACATTAGAACCCTCCATATGCTAGCCTAAAGATGGTATTCTTGAAAGTCTTGAGCTTTACTGTCTTACAAGCAGTTTAGGCTAAGCAGCTTCAGGAGCTGCTGCTGCACATGAGCATTGTGCTTTAAGCAGAAGCACCGCACATAAGGAATGCTACAAAGCCTCCCAAAGAAAGCAGGAATGATCCCCATGTCTCAGGAGAAGGCCACGAAGGTGGTTGCTGCAGGGAACAGAGAGTAAAGTTTGCTGCTTGGGTGGGGACAACTTCTCTTTTCTCTCTTCCTTTTGTTTTGAAAGAAAATCATGTGTATGTAGGGGGTTCAAACTTGCTTTTTCAGCTTGATATAACAACAAAAGATGTCAAGCCTCATTTCCAAAAGCAAACTTGCTTTTCTCATGGAAATGAATGATTTTCAGGTGAATTCATATTTAAAAATAAGATTTATCCAAAATAACCCTTAAAACCTCCATCCTTTTACCAAGACTGCTAGTGCTCAAAGAAATCTAAGTGGTCACTGCTTTTTCTTTTTATTATTATTAATTTGCTACCTATTTAGCAGCAGCTCCACATTTTCTTAAAAATTCTTTTTGCTTCTGCTTCATCTGTAAAATATCTTCTTGTCCTTCCAGGGTGGGCCCTTGCTCTCTTACTCCCATCCCTGCACACTCAGACAGTACCTCTAAATTCCTCACTGGTCACCTTTCCCTGCTTCCAACTCTGGGATGCTTTTTTCTCACGTTTAAGCTGTGTCACAAGCAATATGTTCCTACTCACTCCTTTTGCTTGCATCCCAGCTCTGGGAAGGGCCACCTGAGCTTGGAGAAGATGATTCTGGAGTCAACACATTGTGCTCCTGGGTACACTAAATGTCACCCAAGGCCAGTCTGAAATCTTTTGATTAATCTGTGTTGAAAACATTTTCATGTAAGGGCTCTCCAGAAACATTTTATGGCATTTTATTTCTTGGTGATACCTCCTCAGGACAGTAGTCAGCTGAACTCCTTACGCAATTAGGCAAGCAAGTTTTGTCCTCTTTCCTATAGAGAGTTATAAATTTTGGCTTGTATCATACCAATAAGAAGAGAGGAAAAGGGGGGAGGAAGGAAGAAGGGAAGTGGAGAAAGAAGTGGAACTCCAACACACTGTAAATTAAAAATATTTCCAAAGCAGTCTCACTGCTGTTAGTACCACTGTTTCCTTTCATGCTACAGGAACTACAACTGCAGTGACAGTGCCGTGGCACATCCCAACACAGCATGGAGCAGTGGACCTGTTCTCTTCTGTGTACATGCCTCATTTACTGTACTCTGCAAAAGCGTTACTGCCCGTCCTTCATTACTGCTAATGGAATCTCAAGGTCAACAACCAGTCATAAATGTCTATTCTAAACAAAATGTATTGAAGACACCCTGCCCAGTATCTTTTACACACATTTCTGGTGAGACTATGAGTGTTAAAAACCCAGCTGACCTTTCCAGACTAAAAAAATAAAATAATAATTAAAAAAATCAGCTGCACAGATTTAGGTTTTAATCTGTTTCAATTAAGTGTACCCACTGGAATTATGTATTTCCTGTGCACTCTTCATAATATGTGACAGGTTTTACCAATATTCATTTTCTCTCTCCCATGTTCATAGGACTTCTCCCATGTACTGGTCTCCTATCATGCATATGTATGAAGACTCCGGCAGGAGTACTGGTATTATAACAGTGCTCTAACATTCTTTAGGATTTTATTATTAATAAAAATGTATTTTGTACGTTTAGTTAGCATTTCTTGTGCTTCTCATACAGAAGAGTTGTAAGTCATTAAGAATAAACCCCACAGTCCTCCTCAAGCAGAATAAATAATGTTTGAATTCAGCTAGAAGGAAAAGGACGGACTGACATAGAAAGTAAAAAGGAAACAAAACAAAACAAAAAAAAACCCTACCATTTCTGCTCAGCTGCTGCACTGGACTGACTAAGGGTAACAGATCAATGCGTCTTCTGCTCTAACATGGGAGCTCAACCCAAGGCCCTAGCGAGTGCTGATTCTGATGATATATAAAATGAACCACTGTCTTAGGTATTTCATAACTTCTCGTTACCATAGAGAGGAACTGATTTTCTGGAAGATGGAGAAGAGGAAAAACTGAACAAAACTACAGGTTGCAAGAACAGAACTATATGCTGACTTTCTCCATGGAAAATAAGTAATATGAAAATAAATGTTGGTTCCAAACAAAAAGTGATATTGAGTAGCTATCAGAAGCAACTAACTAAAATGATCTTTTCTTCAAAAGGAGGTGACTTTTAATAAAAACTTCACTTTAAATGCTTGAAAAGGGAAGCAGAGAAGTAGAAAAGCACTAAGATAATTCTCTATGGAGCACAAGGCCCCTACAGCAGACCCTGGCAGCTCAAGAACAAATAAGGAAGGGAAATCTTACCGATGGCAGAAAAACAGATCAGGAAAAAGACTGGACTGCAAAAGAAAATAAGGTAGGTCCTACAATTGGGTGGGGAAAGAGAATCAATGTTATCATTTCTGACTGGTTGGTCAGCCTAGCTGTAGACCATTCTCATGCCAATGTGTTATTTAAAATAGTCATCAAGCGGGCATCAGATGGCACATGTAGTACTTTGTATGCTCTGGCCATAGGATACTTCTGGCATAGTTCTTTTCACCCATTTGAAGGCCAAATAGCAATCTGCAAGCAGAGATTACAACACAAGGTGTGATAACACTGGGCATTGAATTAAATTATAATCTAGAGTTATTCCTGACTGCTCATCTATTAAAATCCAGCCCTTCTGAAGGAAGCTACAACCAAATAAAATTATCTTTACTATCCATACTTTTTTACCCCAAAGTCTGTTAATTCAGAGAGAATAATGAAGGTTCAGTTCCAGAAGATAGAGCAATTGGGAAATAGAGGGCCTAGCACATTTTTGCTCCTGGCCTTTGATGATAGCACTAAATACTTAATTTCTGCATGAACATGTTACGTTCCTTTACATTATATTCAGGAGTTTGACCTGTTTGGGCTATACTTAGAGCGTCAGCAATTGCGTAAGGATTTATAACTTCCCCTAGAACATAAGTTATAGCACAGGGATTTACAACTTCCCCAACACAGAAGACTGAAACTGCTTTATTTATATTGCAGATCTGCAAAGTTCTTTTTAGTGTTTCTTTTTTTTTT
Source organism: Netta rufina (assembly GCF_964035555.1). Classification (NCBI taxonomy): domain Eukaryota; kingdom Metazoa; phylum Chordata; class Aves; order Anseriformes; family Anatidae; genus Netta; species Netta rufina. The sequence continues at coordinate 5,715,966 of NC_140137.1, forward strand.
TTCTTCTCCCGTATAAGAAAGAAACTTCTTTCAACATCAGCATGTATTGGAGAACGTAAAATTACTGCTTTTAAAAATGTTTTGAAAATGGTGTTTAATATTTCATGCATTTGATGGGAATAGATTAACAGGGAAATATGTTTTCAGCTGGCTAAATAATTTTTTACAGAGCAAGAACCACAAGCATACTGTGTATGTACAAGTCCATACAAGACCATAAGGGTTAATTTTACAGGGGTTTGTTCAAGCATATTGTTTTCTTCAAATGAGCTACATTAGCCAGATGCTAAGCTGATACAATAAGCAGCCATGCCAAATCTAATGAATTAAGAATAAGAGAACCACATGAAGAAATTTTCACATGAAAACAGGTAATGAGAGGAAAGAAAAATTAAGATATGTTAAAGTACATAAAACAGTTCCATAGTCAAGTCAGAGAGAGATTCTAAACATGAGAGCTGGTGTACTGCTACCTATGCATGCCTAGTAAGTCAAAAATTCTTCCCTTTCCCATGGAAGCACTGGGTCTTTAATAAATCCATACACCAGTAAATATTCCAGACAAGGGATTCTATTTCTGCTGAGGGATTGCAATGAATGACAAGATTAATGAAAAATTTATCATACCATTTCTTAGAACAAAATTTTGCATTTAACGACATTGCTGTGTGGTTAATGCTTGTACCCAACTGGCCTACAGAGGCTTCTTGATTACAGGAAAGAAAAGAGCAGAAAAGGGATGCCTGGGCTCATTATAGATGCAAATGTATTTTAATGACCAATTTATTTATTTATTTTTTATAACAAGACAAGTGATATAGCAGTCCAACCGTGTTGCTAACAGAAGCTAAATTAACTGCAGAATGATTGAAGTGTTGTGATGTGCATTATTAACCCTATGCAAGATAAGCCTATACCACAAAAAGTACTAGTGGTTCAGGAAAACTCATTATTTATCAGCTTGTGCTATCAGAAATTATTTGTATTTTCAATCCCTTTTCATACAAATTAGTTAGAAATGACTAAGTATCTGAAAGAAAACGCTACTGAAACAACATATACTGCATGCACTGCAAGGCACAACATACATTTATTTTTTTTTCAAACACTGAACATACAGCTACAGTTGTGCTTCACTTTACATATAGAAAGGTGGCTCTTTTGAATGTTATGTGGATGCTTCTAGCTTGGGCTGCTCCCATGTGAGGTCTCTTGAGTCAACAGCCCCACTGATAGGGTTGCAAATCTATATGAGACCATCATTACCATTGCACAAACCAATGCTTAGAATAAAGTGCTCAGCAGCAGGATAGATCATACCATTAACATATAGCTTGCTCCAGCTCTACAAGGTAGAAGAAGAATTTAAACTGCCCCAAAATCGCCAAACGCAGCAGTATGAGCCCTTTCCTGTATGTTATAAAATTATTGGATGGCGGCAAGATGATTAAAATTCAGCTCAGGATTGGATCAACTCAGTAACACTCGCTCCTACATCTTCCCTCTCTACCTGTAACATGTGTAAATATATATGAACATACTATTGACTACGAAATTATATGTATAAATTATATACATTTCAAATGCTATCACTAAAATACAGACCACATTTGATTAATCAGTTGCAGAAGCTCTAAAATACAGATATATCGCAAAGAAACAAACCTGGAACAGCTACATTTTGTGAAGGAGTACTAATTATTTAGAAAAGATAACAGGTTGTTACCAGCCATGGGTCCAAACCCAAAGACGCTGTGAAAGTTTACATTTCTAATATCATCAGGGAATAATTATTTAAATTAAGAACAATCATACCACATGATTATAATATTTCAGAATAGACATGACTAAACAGATTCAGTAAAAATTAGACAGGAAGCATTGTGTTATTCAGATTGTTGGTTCCTGATTCATCCCTTTGTAACTGGGCTTCATGCATAAGAATAATGAATCATTCATGCTTTTCTGGATTTCTCTTGGATTATATAATACTAAACAACTAAAATCATATGGGTTGTAAAGATATCTGCAGTTGTAGTGGGACAAAATGCATATCAGTTTGGCTTATGTATTGCACAAATATATCCAAAACTGCAAAAGCTTTTAAAATGTATACGCATTTTGTAACTTGCACATTTAGAAAGCTATTAAAATATATGTATCAGAAAGAGGCTTCTTTTCCATCAAGTAGCTGATCTCACAGCCTCTGACATGATCATAAAAGCCCCATGAAGTTAAGCTGCGGCACTGCAGTGCTGTTGTTTGAAGAAACTGTATCTCTAAGTTCACTTAAACACAGGCAAGAGAACTCATGGACAATGTAAAGCTCACACCTCAGCATTAACCACTTGGAGTCTTTTGCAATAATTGCTTTTAAAAATATACTTTAAAAGCTAATATGGGTTGTGTAGGAAGTTTCTCTATTAAAGATTACATAATTTAGCAACATAAATAGCTTTGCCCTACATATCAGCATGGTAGAGATGGTTTAGAAGATTCATTTGAAAATTCCCGTGGAGTAACTCTTTACAGTCCTAGTAAATCCATACCACAAATGTCAGCCAACAATCTTACCATAAAACATTACTTGGTTTTCTCTGATAAAGGCAGCCGAATTACTAATATAACATTCAGAACCCACTGCACTGACAATACCTTCTTAATCTGCAGTACCACTATACTGATAATGAGTTATTTCATTTGTGGTTTTGATATTAGATGGAAGATAATAAAAAGTAAATTGCAGCACACAAAAGGAAGAAAGATATCTTCCCCAGGAGTAGATGATATTTAAATTCAATACAGTAATAAAGGATGCTTGTGAAGCAAGCAGACAAATCCCTAGTAAATATAACAAATGAATCCTGACACAAGTCCATTTAATATATTCTCTCAAATATCTCCTCATGTATGCTCCTTCCACTAAAAACCCATTATGCCAATCTACTTTAATATTACCTTGTATTGAAACTACTGCCCCCAGCTCTGCCTTCAAGACAACTTAGGAACTGGACCCTTCACTCATCTGCCTCTTTGCTACTATGGAAAAAAATATAAAACATTTTTGAAAGGTGAAATACTAAGGCTTAAGCATAATCAGAACTGTACCCTTTGGTGTTTGAGAACTCCACCTAGGATAGCCATGAGGGGAAAGATGGACACATCTTGTAGACCAAAGATGTGCGGGAAATGAATGTTTTAGAAAAAGAAGGAGCAAAGTTCCTAAAAGAAATGCCCACTTTTCCCATGTAAAAGAATACACAAGTATTATACAGAAGCAACATTACAAAGAAATCTACTGAAAGAGAAACGGCTACCTTGCAAAACTCATGATCTTTACCCACACCGACATCCTTGCCCTAGTACCCTTTGCTCAGAGGGATTGTGAAGAAGCTACTGAGTGCAGATGAGATGGATAGAACGAAGTGACCCCAAGTTCAAACCCTATAAAATCCCTCTAGCTACATTTTTACAATCTCTTCTTAGAGATGTTTTAATTAAATAAAAGGGTGATATATGCCACTGTACAAAGCTATTCTGATAACCAGAGTAGCTAAGATATAAGGACATAAAAGTTCCCTTAAGAGAGTTATTGTAGAAAGGCACACAGATTACTGCATCTGCAGCTTGTGCCAATTTATCATGTGCCTACCAATTTTTCCAGTGCTTCAAGCATGTTTCAGGAAGAGTTTATGGAAAAAGAAAGATAGGGCTTTTTTCTAATCTCTGCTTCACTGAGAGAGAGAAAAGAAGTATTATTGATATGTTTTTGTTCTAATGAAAATTTTAAAAGGAGAATCAGTATTTGAGCCTACTGGACTTTAGCTGATGTTCGATATGATAGAAAATGCACATTTCTTATTTTCTTGTTGCAAGTCTGCCTGGACAGGCTTGAAATGAAAAACAACTTCTTTGATAAAAATAACGTTTGCAGAGAGATATTATATGCCACACCAGATGTAGCAGTACCTGCTCCTAATCCAAACACTGTGACAGATACAAAGCCCCCAGGAGAAAGGGAGGATCCTCGGCCTCCTTGTGGTGATTGCAAAGTATTTCACTGCCTGGATCCTGAGCACTGCAAGCAATACCAACCTTTAATTTATTTTATTGGGAGTGCAGTGGAAGAAGATACATTATATTGTCTGAGTCCTTACATAAGTGCTATTTTTGTAGACAGAAAATATGTTGAAAACCAAATCACTCAAACACTTGGACTTGGTAACACAGTACTTCAGGAAGGTAAGCTAGCTCCCCTCTGGTTGGAAGGATGGAAACAGAGTGGAGCCACAGTCAACGTAAATGAGAAGTTTCACTCCAGCAGGGTTTGCAGGCCACAGGGCTCCTCTACCTCTTCTCTCTCTGCAGTGTGTTTTCAAATCCTGACGTGGCTGTCCTTGCCATATTTTGACTTCAATGGAGACGGGAGTTTATTCCTCGCTGCTCCCTATGCCATCTGATTATTCAAGCCTCCTTATCTTCAGCATGCCTTCAAGAAATCAGACTGTAAATAACAGCCCCTTCACAAACACTGCAAGAAGGATTGCTTTACGAGACAATTATGGATTGCCAACTATTAGACATAGCTTTCCAAACACGGGTGGCCCCTGACCCTGACGGCTCTGGCCGCACAACAACCTTGCAGGGCTGTCACCACCTCCCGCCTGTAACAAATGTGCTGAAGTCACAGCTGGAGTTCACAGGTTTAGCAGCCTCCTTTGCACAGCATAATGATGTCCCAGTGAAACCATAGTGATGCATTTTTTTTGAGCAATGTCTTTTAATCATATGAAAGATCATTGCGAAGGCATAGGTCTGAATAACTCCCACTGAAACAACAAATACAGATGTATCAATTAATAGCATGCACAATGTAGCCCTACTGCCAGCCTCAGCATTACGATCTTTTCTTTGCTGTTGCCAACATTTGCAACTTGATTTACCACAATTCAGACCTTCATAAATTTACCATCAGCAGTGTGGCTTGTTCTGAGACAGGCAAGCATATGTTGTGCTGCAGTGACTTACAGGTGTGCTAAAGATGGACCCAGGGCAAGGTTTGTTTTCGACAGCAGCTGTGCTGCTCGCCATTGCCCTCCCACCAGAGATTACTGCTCCCGGCATTACCCGAATGACACCTGGCTGCTTTGGGTAAGCTCTCCCAGACCTGCATCCATTGAAAGGAGCCAAGTAAGCACTGCTGTTATTTATCCAGGTTATGCTAACATTGCTGCAACAGACAAGTCCCATGGGCAACTTAACCAGCGAACTGAACGCACCCTAATGGGCATCTGGTAAAAGACATTAAAGTGAAGACTAAGCAAGGGGCATAAAATTGTTACAGAACTAAGATTTATATTTTGCAGAAATCTTAGCAGTCAGCTGTAGTTACACAGCTGGTGGCTGTCTGAGTACAGAAGGACCGTTCCTGAATGGGCAGGCCAAGCTTTCCCACTCTCGGTCAAGGCCAGAACGCAATGCAAGCACTTAGAGAAGGACTCCTTTGAAAAACAAACCTCCAAGGCAGATGTGAATGAACTCAGACTAGCACCATGTTCTATAGCCTTAAGCCAGAATATGACTTCAACACATTTTTCTGCCTTAAAATAGCACTGTAAGACAAAGCTTTCCAAACAGTTGAGTTTGGAAGAGACTTCTGAAGATCATCTAGTACTACCTCCCTCCTCAAAGTAGAGTCAGCAAGAATAGGCTGTAGAGTTTCCAGATAGCTATATATTATTCCCATTTGTGCCCATTGCCTCTTGTCTTTTCACTGGGCACCACTACAAAGAACCTTGCTTTACTCCCCTGCATTGGTTATTCATATACACTGGTAAAATCTACTCCTGCCCCCATGCTCCCCAGGCTTCTGTTTACCAAGCTGAGCAGCCCCAGCTCTCTCAGCCTTTACTCCAATGCCAGATGCATCATCTTGGTGGCCCCTTTGCTGAACTCTCCCCTGAGTAGCCCAGAATCAGACCTAGCACTCCTGACGCATCACACCAGTGTTTGCAACACCTGCAGACATGCTGAGGGTACACCCTGTCCTAACTTCTAGGTCATTAACAGGGATGTGTAACAGCACTGGATCCAGTGCCAACCACAGGCTGACTGACTGGCCACTGCTGGTCACAACCCTCTGAGAGCCTGGCAGTTTTGTGAGTTTTCAAACCACCTCAATGTCCACCTCTCTAGCCTGTATTTTATTAGATGAAGTATGGCATGGGAGAAAGTTTTCTCCTTCTACTGGTAAGAGCGTCACTTAATTTTCCTGTGCTAGGACCTTGGGGAAAAGAACATGGGAACTTCTAAGAACTTGGGGCACAGGTTCAAAAGCCATGAGAAATGAAAGGGCCAGCTCTCTGAACCAACCCTGTACGCGGATGAGCATTCCTAAATGGAGCTGGAGGTTCCAGTTTCCAAGCAACTATGGGCCAAGATAACTTTACTGTCCTCTAATCACATTTCCTGCATGTGTGGATGTAGAAATCCAACCCTATAGAAAGCAGCAGAGTACTGACACTCAGAAACATTCCGTCGGAGACTCTGGCTCTTAGAATCACAGAATATCCCGAGTTGGAATGGACCCACAATGATCATTGAGTCCAACTCCTGGCTCCACACAGGACTACCCAAAAATCAGACCCTATGTGTGAAGGCATTGTCCAAATGCTTCTTGAACTCTGACAGGCTTGGGGCCATGACCACTACTGCGTGGAGCCTGTTCTTTGGGAATCCTATTCTCAAAAAGCCAGATACATTTCAGACCCGAATTTCTACTTTGTATGGCTGAAGGAAATATACCCTCTTCAAACCACGTCATGCACAACACACCACATGACACAAGCACAGTCTGTGTATGGTATTGTGTGCTACTAACGTTGCTCAAGGCTGTACTTAAACATCTGCAGAAATTCAGAGATGCTGAATCTGAGGCAGGATGTCAGATTTTTCATTTTAGCCCGATTCTGTCTTAGTAAGATTTTTGTCTCAGTAATTTGAAATCCCCAAATCTGCCAATGCTTCTACAAAAGGGACTTTGGAAAGTCACTCACATTGCTAAATTATCAATAAAAATTATGTAATATCAATATATATTTATACTTCAGTAAAATGATATAATGGCTTGATTACATCAATTAATGTAAAACAGAAATGTCTTCAAAAGCACCAACTATTCTTAAGGAAACAGAACCTTTTAATATGGGTTATCTAATACTGTTAATTTCAAAGTTTGACAGATTAATGATATAAACTACATGTAACTAGCATTATTAAAACCTACAGTACAATAAAGCTGTTATATGGGGGAACTTACTATGTTGTCTTTAGCACTTAAGTCATAACCCACGTTTTGTAGGTGACTTCCAGCTCTTCAACAATTCAACAATTTGACCATGTGCAGTGCTTGTTTTGCAAGAAAAGGCAAGAATCTGTCCACAAAGACAGTATGTCATCAGTTGTATACCAGCTCCTTCCTGCTCTAAGGCAAAACACATGTACTGGACAGGATGCAAAGACTACTGCTGCAAAATAAAGTTAGGCTTTAAGCATCATCTTCCATACTTTAAGATATCTCAGAGCAGCCAAAAACATAAAGAATTAAAATGAGTTAATATGCACTGGATAATTCGTGTATACATTATCAGAAATCAAGATAAAAAAGGATTTTTTTAGTGAATAAAGGAATGCTGTTTCTCCCTCCCACATTTTGACAAATAGGGCTCATTAACCAGGAGACAAATAAGAGAAATCTCTGTTGCTACAACTGTTTTCTTTCCTCCCACAGGTATGTTAGTGTCATACTATATTAAATGTAGGAGTCACTTTTCCATTCCTTGATATCTAAATGTAACACCACTTCAAAAATCACTCCAGAACTTATCTATAACCAACCCAAGGCATTTTTATAGTTTATTGCTAACATTTGAATAAAGAGATGTGAATAATGAAGCCCGGTTAAAAATTCCAGTTGGTCACCACTTTTCCTGTCTTTTCCTTCTACGTTTACCCTGCATGTCTTCCCTTTCAAATAGGAGTGAGCATGCTTTCAGCCAAAGGAAAATGAAGAAGTTTTGTACTCTCCTATAAAACCGCTTGGAAGGCAGACCGCTAACACCAGACACTATCTTCTGTTTGAGTGGGTTCAAAACCCTTCCTCCTGCACCAGGAGAGGGCCACTGGCATCAACCTAGGGGCTCTGCTGGTGCAGTTTGTCCCTTTTAGCCTCCATCTTGAAGCCATGCTATTGACAGAAAGAAAAATAAAATTTCCATAAGGATAAAGAAGCAGGGCTTTCCATCAGAAAGAAGCAGGGCTAGAGTGCAGCATGAAGCAAACAAACAAAAAACAGCACAGGAAAAGCTGGGTTGCTGATCCTGGCTGTAAAGCTATTATATACTTTATCCAATGACGTGCACACAAAAGTGGGCTCTAGGAGCAGAACAGCAGCCGGTGGTCTCACGGGCACTGCATTTAGCCTTCGACTCCCACTACCAATATAATGATTTCATACAACTGACTTTCAAGATGAATTACTCTGATGCATGCCTGCGTGAAGTCAGAGTAAACCACTTAATTAGATTAACTGATCTAATAAGCTGGGAGCTGCACGAAGATCTTAAAGCTCCAGTTTTCTTCCCCCAGGGAAATCCTTCAAATGTCTTCCCAAAGGGACTTGTTACTAATCATGACAAACAACAACTCTGCAAGATGCACCCAAATCACCTCAGCAATAACTTCTCTAGTAGTCTTAAAATCCTTTAGCATCAATTTTCAGGGGGAAAGAATAAAAAAAACACATCCAGTTACATGCATTAAAACATCAGATGTGCTTCATTGTAGGTGAAGTACATAGTCCATTCCTTTAAATTAAAGCAAAAGACATTTCCTTCTCCTCCTTTGTCAGTTCCTTCTCCCTTTAAAGAGTGGCATAGGGCATGCTGCTTTTTCCTTAAGAAGCACACCAGATTTCCTGTCTTAAACACACTCTATAATTAACAACCAGCAAATAATGAGTACCCAGGATATATAAGTCTATTAGAGTGCTGGCAGTGCTAAAGACTCATGCTGTTTCACTGTGGGCTCCACTTGAAGAGGTGATTTATGGAGGACATTTTTTCATTAAGTAATAGCAAATGGTTTCCACCCTCACAGTACCCAGCAATCTTCTGGGAACAGAACAGCAATATTGAGTCCTTTTCTGGAGAGGAACGTTTCAAGGACTTTGGCTAGAACATAAAATGACAATCATTTACTCAAGGTCATTAAAAAATAAGGGCAAATACAGCCAGAGGTTAAGCATAAGGTACTTGACTGCATAAAATGCGTCTCTTAGAGAAATAATACAGTTGCTTTCAAAACTAGCAAGGGCTGTAACTATAACTTTGTAGAAATAGAGGGCCAGATTGTCACCGGTTGTCTCAAATTATCATTGATATTGCTACTTATTCTACATTAAGTATTAGTCCTAAACAGCTAAGCTCTTATTTCCCTAAATTGCTCTAGATACTTCTACCTTGAGTGAATCACATAGAAAGCTCCACTATAAAGTGACAAAGCTTTGAGTTCTGCCCGTGTGCCAGCTAACACCACAATAATATTGGTAGCTAATCATTTCAATTACCGACTTCCTTCTCCCCTAGGAGTAACCGTACAGAAGAACAAAATATAATTACACTGGCACTCCTGCTATTGCATCTGCTTTTTCCGCAGTTCTCCGGTGCTATTTACTACAAGGCTGTGCCTGCTAATAGGGATTTCTCCAGTGTATGGACATGCAGGAATCAAAATATCATCATTATAATGCCTTGCCTTCCTAGGCAACTCATTTAAGGAGTTCAAATACTATAATAATATGAAAATAAACTTTATGAAATTCATGGGAATTCTTTCTCCTATTATCAGTTACAGCACACCAATATGCTGGCATACAAAAGTACATATAAAATAAATAGCAGTCTTGGCTCCCCAAAATCCAACACCGATTTTCTCAGCTGCTTTTCCCCTTCACATGAATAAAAACAGAACGCCTACATTGAAAGATCTCACTTCAGGAGTCCATATAAGTACATACAGCTACTAGAACTGCTTCGTTTTCTGGGATACCAAGAACAGATTTTACAGTGACCTATTCCCACAAGGCAGGAATACCAGGCAAAAAATCCCCTCTGTATGTTAAAATCATTTAATATCCCTGTGCAATGCAATGCAGGTTTTTTCTTTTGATTCAGTACAGTTTAATTATGAAGTATGACAACAGGATAGAAAAGCTTAAGTCTATACAGTACTGATGCGATCCAAAGAGTGAGCTGAAATGAACACTGGAAAAATAATTCATTTCACACACACCCTACTGCCCTGAATGAGCCTCCATCCCTGCAATACCACTGTGCCATGGCAAAAGGGGGAAGGAAAATGGCGTGCAAGCAGCACCAACACACAGAAATATAGTTATTTTCTCTCAACAAAGTATTAGTTGGATATGTGCTTACTTTTCTATCTAAACTGAGTTTGCAATAGTCTGTGCATGTGACAAAAATATGTACAGGGCCCAATAACTAGTTCAGTTATCATCACTTTACTACTTCTCTTAATTTCTTTCCCGCAGTGCCTCGTATAGTGGAGATGTTGCACAAACTACAGCTCCCCTTGGAGGAAACGCTCCACTCTGGAACAAAAGCTGTTTTCCCAGAGCTTTAAAACGCATGAACACTTGGTTATAATAAAAGAGGGGCTCTGCTTTCTGAGCTTGGTGAAGAGAGTGAGCCTGCAGGTGCCTTACCACCACTATGCCTTTGGGGCCTGACAAGCAGTTTCTTGGGGGCTCTCTGAAACACGTGGCAGAGAGGGCTCCTCACCTGGGGCAAGCCTGGGAGACGTGATGAGTACAAGAAACACGTTTTATGAGTGCACTGGTCCCAACAGCTCTCTGACCAGTTCTGCACACTCCGAGCATCACCTGCCACCTTCTGGATACCAGAACATAACCCTTGGAGCAGACAAGCTCTCTGCCTGCCACTGCTAGAGTTTGGATTTGCTGCTAAAACCCAACAGGGCAAATCACACGCAACACTTAGATGGTTATTTTAAATCTTATGTGGCAAAACATCCTTCATATAACACTGTGAAAACATTCCCAAACTCTTCTGTGAGAATAATCATTATTTTATGCTCACCTCTCAGAAACTCAGAAACCGCTCTGTGAGCTCCCTATGGAAAAAAAGTACCCTATCTATAGTTGTCTTCAGCTCTTTTTCTTCCACTTCCACTAACTTGAAAGGAGCCCTATTTTCAAAAATCCAGGAGCCTGAATGTGTGCTAGCTGCCATTGCTACTGGGGCCCTCTTACACCACATGCTACCTGCCGGGCTGTGCCAAGCACAGCACAACTCCCCTCCTGGGAGGAGCAGCACCAAGAACCAGATGCAACCGCACCAGAGCAACTTGTACACTAGTATTAACATACACATACAGTATATTAACATGCACATACAGTATCTACAGAAGTGTTTCAAAAATAACACTGTTTTCTGAAATAACTTAGCATTTATTAACTAAAAATCCCATTTAATACCACCATGCTTTTCTGTCACCTTCCTTCCACTTGTGACATTTCCTAGAAATTTAATGTCACAACCTGCAAAGTTTTCAGATCATGGTAAAGGATACATTTTAGTTAAAAAGTGAAGAATAAACCTTGGACCTGCCCAAATTTCTGCTCTCCCTAACACTACGAAGGACTTATATGACGAGACATTTGATAGCTTGCTAAAAAAGAAGAGGACGTTTTTAAAGACGAAAAAACTGCCCTTTAGAAGAATCAAGTTTGCATAAGCAGTTCCTTTGCTTTTAATACCCTGGTTAATAGCCTGCCCTTCACAGTCACTTCTGTTATCTAAAGGGGTCAGTGCTGCTCAGGAAACCAAAGACACACAGAATTATCCTTACTACAGCTACACACATTTATAGCAGTGGAATCCATGCAGTACTCTTAACATTCCTTAACCTGGACAACTGGGGATACAAGTAAGAGTTCAGATGCTACATTCTTTTTCTTACTCAGAACTGAAATCTATTAGTCTTCATTAATTTAATTGATGATATTGAATGCTAACATGTGCACTGGAAGGAAAGCTCAGATGTTTCAGGAATGCTATATTGTAGTGCTCTTCTTGGGCTATTAAGCAGAAGAAATGATTTGGAGAATTGACTTTCAGCCTAAGTTTTCATTTGCACAAGAAGCCTACGTATCATTCTAACAGAAGAGTCTCCGATATATGCATATATATTTTACTGAAATAAACAGGGAAACCTCTGCTTGCAAAAGATGTCACCTTTCAACATGAACATTTTCATTTATACTTTTACCATAATATAATTATTTTGTATCACTTAGTATAAATACTATAACTATTGGCCAGAGTCAATGTGTTATTTTTTGTTTTAATTGTTCAAAAATGCACTTTAACAAAAGTCTGGTGAAGACTATTTCTACTGTATTGATATTCAATATTCCATATTGAAAGGAAGCTGTTGATATAAAAAATAAAAATGACAAAGAAGTAAACCTTGGTCTTGACCAAATCCATCAACTTTTCTTTGTTATTTTAAGGAAAATAAAGATGTATCTCCTAAAGTAACTAGAAGCTTCTGGATACTTCTAAATTTGTGATTCTGAAGGTGAATCCCTACAACCAAGGTAAATAGATTGCCAATCCCACTGACATCTCACAATCAATGGTTTTCTTCTTCCAAAAATATACCAGAAATCCCTCATATAGAAAAATCATGGAATGCCTTAATCCAGTGTTCAACAATAAAGGAAAAGCTTTATGAGAATGAAACACTGCTGAGATACCAAAAGGATAAAGTAAAATTATTGGTAATAACAGATTACTTGATCCATTTATCTGATTTGAGCATTTCAAGTTAAAAGCCTTTGCTCTTCCAAAAAGGTTTGTTTTCCTATAAACAGTACATTGTTAAATTACCCTATCCCTTCATTTATTTATATCATCTGCTAACTTTCAATCAAACTCTATTAGAGATGGATTTTCCAGCAGTACAATTCAGTTCAAACATTCAGCCATGAATTGTATTTAATACAAGAGCCACCCTATTAAAATAGATTATTAAAACATGTACCTACCCACCAGATTTTATGGCAAGTCTGCTTTAAGACCTGCAGCAAAATCAGCAAGGGAGTGAATCTTAGAACAAGTTAGGATGTTTTTCCTTCGTAACGCTACCTTTAGGGACTGCTAGGACAGTAACCTTCTCTATACCACCGGCTGAGGCTGGGCAGCATGAGAGGATACCTGCTGGCAGGGCTGTGACACCACTGTCAGTGAAACAGAAGACAGCAATAGCTGTTCTGGGAACAGGCATCTTCCCTACCCCTTACTTGGAAATTTGGATAAATTAGGGATTAAATACAAAATGCTAAACACAAAATGACTGCATTGTTAATTTAAATTAAAAAAAAATTAAAAAATTAAGTGCACACAATTATACTCCTGTGTCAGACACAGAACTTGAAAGCGAAGTTAACAGGAAGAGCATATACAATAGCAGTGGAAAATACTGCAGTAACGTTATGTTAAGAGCTGGCAAGGTCAAGCATCACATTAGACAAAGGGGCCTGTTCACTGGAGCCTTCCGGGTGGAACAAGTGTTTTCTGTACACTAACAGAACACACAGCAAACTGATAGCAGCAAAATGCTGCCATCCAGCTTGTCCATCTAACAGCTTAAAAAAAGACCAGTTTCCTCAAACAAATGAAAATTCCTTGTGGAGATGGAAGATTTTCCCCAAAGTAGGAAGGAAACGGACCGATACATAGTAGTGGAAATTCTGCACCAATATTTACTAAAGATGACCACCTGTCCTTCACCAAGTCCTGTTGGCCTGGGGAAAGCCACGTGAGAAGCAAGGAGCAGGTCTCCCACCAGCCTGAAATCTTTACCCACCACCTCCTCAGCCCAGCTGCAAGGCTGCCACATTCCCCTCGACTGTCCTGTAACACTGGTGTGAGATGATAGCAGCAAGATGACACTGCATAAAACAGCCAGAAAATTAGGTGACTGGGGCGGGGATGGAGGAGGCCTTTATCAACACCTGACCCTGGAGCCAGAACAACAGCCACCCTGCAGCTGCCTCGTCACAGTTTCTTAAACAAGCACAATACCACATGCTACTATTAAGGTGAAAAGATCCTGCTCTAATTGGTTCGTAATCTACAGCCTTGAAACATCCAAATACTGTTATCCAAGACAGCATTTTGTAATTTATTTTAGGAATAATAAAAGCTATTATCTACTTTTCAGAAGAGAGGATTATCAAAAAAATCACATTTTACATTCAGGACATAACAAATAGAATTCAGACTTTCAGCTGCCTGGGTAAGTAGCAAGATGTAGTGACTATTAAATAAAATCCATTAAGTATATCCTCAAACAAAAACATCCCTAGAAACATTGCTCTCAAACAAGCAAAGGGCAAAATTTTCTGTTCATGTGCAGAAAAGAGGTATTTTGCTATTGCTAACTATGTTACTGTAAAGTTTTTAAATGATTTTTAATGGACTGTCAAAGTGGTTTTTTTTAATTATTATTTATTTATTTATTTACTAACTAAAAGCCAAAGGATGTGTTTGTTTCCATTTAAAAGAAAATTAAGTCAAAATAAATGAGACAAAATATGAAGACTAAAGGACGGAATTAATTCATTCTACTTCCGATTACTTTTTGTGATACAGCTAACATTTAATTTGGCAGGCAATATGATTTGCACTTCAGAATCAAGAAGCTCCTTTTAACATGATTAGCTACATTCATCAGAAGTGTAAAACAGAATTCATTCTCTGTATCAGCTATAACAATTGACAACATAAATATGTGCCTCAATGAACCAAGACAGTTCTCACAATAACAAAAATTCCCTGAAAAAGGCATATGCATCCATACTGTGTATTTTTGATTTTGCAGCTATCAGTAGACTTGATTATCAAGCAACAACACCACCAGCCAACATCTCGTATATTCTGTGATCAAGTATCTTTGAACATAATACAAATTAAGTGATACCAGTGGAAAACTCTTACTTTACTCCAGTGGATCATTCCAAAAAGTTCTTGTATATTTTAAAAACAAACAAAAAAACCACTATTATTCATGATATTGTATCTATTGAAACAATATGATATATACTGAAACTACAGTCATATACAAATAGAAAAAAATATATTTTTATACCTCTACAGTAAGTTTAATACAGCTAATTTTGAATCTTGCTTTGCAATGCTATTGTAAACTTAAAAAGCATTATGGCGTTTAAAAAATAACCATACTGCACGTGGAAGATAAGAAATGTCCACATGGACATTACACTTTGCAGTGTAGCTCTTCAGCACTGAAAGTACAAAGAAGGAACACAACCACTTTCCAGCAAGTTGTTCTCAACTTGAAAGCAAACACAACATTGAATAAAAACAGAAAAGGACAAATAAGAGAGAATGGTGGTTACTGCTCCTTTAAAACAGGTTACAAAGGCAGACATCCTACTTGTACATTTTCAACATCTTAATACATTTGAGAAAAATATATACAAGGAATCCTAAAATATCTCCATAATGACAGGTTTTTCCCTTTATATACAAAGATAGGAAACTTAATGCATAAACTCCATTTATACATGCCTTAAATAATAAGGTTTTCATGTAGTGTCTTTGGGGAAAATACAAATCAATCATGCTGCAAGACTACACTGCCTGAGTCTTAATACTCCAACAGCCTGGGAATGCTATAAGCACCCTGCCTGATGCAGTTTGTTGTTGCTCTGTACTGAAAATTATATATGAAGGGAAAAAGGTCACATCCATTAATTTGCTAGCATTAGTCACACTGCAGATGAAATCACCAACACCCAGTTGGGCTCACTAGCCTACAGAGCTCTCATGTCATTTTTTAATTCTTAATATAATTTCTAGGAAGTGAATACGGTCCTCTACCATTTTTGTTTTGTGAATATTCAGTATTTATTCATGTGAGAAAGACTAGAGCTTAATGGTGTGAAATCAGAAGATATGGTACTCATACCGTGAATTAAATCAGCCCTGGAATGCTGCTTCTGAGTTTTACTAGAAAGTAACTCTTAGAGCAAAGATAGTGAGTAAATCCAATTAATTTCAAAATATTAACATTAAAAAAAAATGGTTCAGAATAAGCATCCAACACAGCAGCAGCTACAAATACTACACAAAGTAATTGCAGCATCTTCCCATCCTCAAAAATATTGTATCATCAAATCAGTACGGCTGGAAATTTGAAGCTAAGAAGACTGACCACAAGAACAAGAATGAGATCTGGCCTTACTCTTAAATCTTTTTTGTTTTTTTTTTTTTTAATATCGTCTTAGAGAAACCATGCTCCACCTATGCCTTTTTAATACTTTTCTAATAATAATCACGTATGTTGATCAAGAATACTGTATGTTATATATATAAATACTATAAACACAGAATAACAACTGTCATACTTCAAGAAAAAAAATATCAGTATCTTATGCAAAAAAATAATGCTATAGTAGTATGGTAGTAAAATACACTACTATTTTTTAATAAAACCAGAAAATACTCAGTTTGCAGATGAAAAATGTTCATTGTAAACATACAAAAGTTGAGGATAGGTGCAAAAGTACCTGGAATTCTGAGACCTCCCGAATACTGTTTTTCTTTGATTCACTCACATTTGCATATACCTATGCTAACCCTTCTCAGCTTCAGTTAATAATTGTGCTTCGTTTTCCTTCATTGCAAAAAGACTTGCAGAACTGAATTACAACCCCCTGAAAACAGAGATTTAATAGAACCACAAAAGGACCGCAGCTGCACTATTGGATACTACCCTAATTAATATTACATAATCCATACAACACATGTGATCAATTTAGAGGTCCCAGGCGGTTCTTAAGTGAATGAATGCAATTTGTAAGCTCTGATCTGTCACTTCCACTTAGAGCAGAAGTGTCTACATTTCATATTACATTGTAATGCATGCTGTAAGCCTCTATCAGAACTCCAATTGCTCATATAATGATCAAGTTCCACGGATATAATTAGGAAATAGGGAAGACAGGACCCATAAACTCATGAGATGATGGCAGAGAAAAGGTAGAAAAAAAAGGGAGGAATGCAGTTAAAAAAGGGTCAAGTGTAACCTGCTCAGGAAGGCTACAGTTGTTGGCCATTGGTTGGCAGTGTGGGGAGGAATTCAGGAAAACCTGATTTAATTCAGGGTTACTTTGCATGAAGTGGAAAAAATGCAGCAGATAATTGTGTACTTTAAAATTGCGTTCCATCTAGGAGAATTTCAGCTGAAAGCTTTCTGCATGTCTTATTTGCTATACCTAATCTATTAGTGTGGTAAAAAGGAAATAAACTTCTAGTCCTTTAGCAGTTCACCTGGTATAAAAAGAAGTGCATAAATATTCAGTGATGACTGGCTTTGGTCAGGAAATGAACTCATTTAACTAAGTTGTAAGCAAGAGCTGCAGTTTTCACAGTAAATTTTATAAATTCTCAAATCTGAACTAAGCTCCATTTTGAGAGACAAAAGGGTTATATACACAGTTAAGTTTGAAACCTGTTTCCATCGAAGAAATGAGAAAACCGAAATGAAGATCAGAGATCTTCCTTATAGGATAAGCTTCCTAATTAAAATACAAAAAGAATGGCTTCATTTTGGCTTTAAATATACATATAAAAGAATAAAATAAGCGTTGAGACACTGTTAAAACTTATTTAGGACTTTTCCCAGAAGATTATATGCAAAGAAAAAAAGATTTCAATACGTCTAAAATTCCATACAATACGCAGCTTACAAGCCATTTTTGCTAGTGAATCAAATCCAAATACCACCATCAGGGAAACCCGTGCGACAAGTACATTTTGTCCCCACCCAGACTTCACATTTAACTAACAGTGTTTTGAAAGAATGCCAGTTAGAGCACAGGTCTGGGAATGAGAGTTGTGGGCTGGCAAACCAGGCTCTGATATAGATGCAAAAGACTCTTATGCAGCTATTAACTTTTCTTTTACAAAGTACAATACTTCATAAGATGCTGAAACAACTAATGTAATTAAAATCATCCAGTATTTCCTACACAATGGTAAATCTTGACCAGAACTAAAATAAATCAAATTTAACGGTTTAGAATAAATAACCCGAAACATGAAAAAAGATACTATAACTGCAGTCACTAAACATGGCTCCAGATAATTATTATGCTGGCTTTCATTGGGAAGAAGTTGTTTTAAATGAAAAAAAAAAAAGTAAAAAACAAAAGAAAACAAAAGAAAACAAACAAAAAAACCCACTAACCCACCCAACAAAAACAAAAGAAAAAAAAAGGAGGTGGAGGCAAGGGAAGAAAAGCATTTTAGGAAGGGGAGGGGAAAAGCCCTCCCTTTGTGGTGTTTTGCAATGCTCCATTATGCCCTTATTTAATTCTGTAGTGAAGATCCCATTGACTTCAATGAGAACACTGGTTGGCAGGAAAGAAACGAGCAGAATTAAATATTTTCCAGACAATTTTAATACACTGCTTTCGTTTCTCAACTCTGACAACTTATTTCCTTTTTTTGTTGTTGTTGTTGCTATTGCAGTTCCTTTACTTCAACAGAGACAAGGTTTCTTTAGCAGCTCCCAAATCACTGGATTCTGTGCAGAGTGCAGGCATCAAGGCCCTTCACACGTGAAAGACCACAGAAATTCAAGTAAAAAGTGTTTAGTAACAGGGTAGTTAATGTGAGAAAAGTACAAAACAGGGAATGGAAATCTGCACTGCCTGACTGGCTGATCACAGCCATTACGTGTAACGTCTATGCCCATCCAAATCAGAAAGAAAAAAAACAGAGAGAGGAAAAATCCAGAAGAAGAAATGCGTTACAGAAGTATCAAATCTGCTATAAGGTAAAACCGAACAATTCCTAACCAGTCTAATATTTTTTAAACCACAGATATTTCAGAAAGGCATAGCATTGCAGCAAATATTAGAGGTAAAAAGAACGTGAACACTGAAAATACTGAAAGATTCAGGGTATCTTGTTCTTCTAAAAATGGACATTAACTATGGTGACAACATAGACTGCAACACACGGTACTTATGAAGAGGAAATGACCAAACACTTCTTTTTTCCACTGCCCTGAATTACTTACTAGAAAAACCTATCCTGAGAATGTGCAAGAGCTCCATAGCACTGACACATGTTCTAAATACTTTGTGTTATTCCGTGCAATGAATTACTTCTGCAGCCAGCCGTCACAGGGGGCCACACGCCGCCGTCCCCACCAGCCCTTGCGGCACAGCCGCCTTGCTCCGTTACGCTCAGCCCTGTTCCACGACTAATCTTTTTACAATGAACTTAATCCAGTTAACGACAAAGAATGGTAAAACGTCAGAGTAATTGGATAACAGCCTCCAATTCTGTAATTATTCCATTAGGGCAGCAGGCAAGGTTTAAGCAGGGAACGCCCACAAGCACTGAGGGGATTCAGCAGCCCTCAGCCACTCCTGAGGGGGTGGGGCTTAATGGCACTGGCAACCTGACAGAAATTAGAACGGGATTTAGGACAAATTTAACCCATGTTATGTTTTTTGTCAACGACAAACCAAGTGGCTGCCTTACCAGCATTGAGATTCCAGAAAATATCCCAATAGGGCTATCTTTCCCTCATGTTTTCTGCAGTCACTCCAGCTCCTTGACTGATAGCTGAGGGACACATGGGGATCATTCCCTCCTTTTCACCCCCTGTCCCTCAGCGGGGACGTTGTCTGATGCCTGGAGGTGAGGAGCAGCCCTGTCACCCATGGGGACACTGCCACAACAACAGGGACACCCTCGGGAGCTCCACTTTACTTCAGCCAGCCACTTACAGAGGGCAGCACACTGGTTAGCATGGTACTGCCACCAGGCCTCTGATGAGCTTGGAAGACAAACATAATGGCAGCCTGGGCAGAACCATGTAACGAGGGTCCCACCTCAGGCTTGGATGCTTTCCTATGGCTCCTTGATTGGTAGCCTATGGGCTACCAGTATTGTCAACAAAATCAGCTCTAGCGTTGACAGATAGTAGGAGTAATTCAGAACAGAAAACATTTTATTGAGGAGAAGGATGTCGTTTCAAATGTAGAACAAAATAGACCACAATATTTCCACAGAAATCACTTAATATTGACCAAAATATTTAAACACAAAGTGTCCTAAAATCTCTACAAACACCTGTATCCATGCCACAGGCACAGGTACACCAGAGAAGATAAAGCCAGATGAGTAGTCCCTGATCCTCAGTCGTGTGGACCAACAGTGACATCTGGGGGAGAGGCAGGATGAGCAGAGGTTATTGTGTTTCCTCAAGCAATCAGAAACAGCAAAGAGATCAGCTGTAACCAGCTCCCCACCCTACACACCTGGCCTTTTACCCTTGGATGAATTCTAATTCACTCTTCAAAAATAACTTACTTCTTAAAATTGAAGTTCTGGCTATCCATTTATTGCCAGTGGACCTGAGAATCTTGTGCTCAACTGAGGAGTGGTGCTGTCTTGCCTTAAGGAGCCACTGAGGTCACCCAGCACTGTTTTACACCCAGAAGAAGAAAAGCATATAGATATTTATATTCTTATGATTGATATACGAATAATTGGTATATGAAAATTTCCAACATCACTTCTTGCAGGTGTAATTATTTTCATAAAAACACTTATATTTGCTTAAAAAGAAATACAGTGCCACCAGAGGAATTAAAGTATTATTTTTGACTAAAATAATGTTATGAAAAAAAATCTTTCAAAAAGTTTTTTCTATTTGATTAAAAACTCTCCTTACAGATCGCTGTGTTTTCTGTTAACTACAGAGTGAAAATGCGAACTTAGTTTTGCACTCAGCAAAGGAAGAAATGACCTCCCACACATTCTCCTTGCCTCCTCCCCATCTGCACTGGCTTCTCAACTCCCACATTTGACTTCTCGCTCCCTTCCGAACAACCTGCCTCCCAGACCACAGCATCACTATTTATTTATTCATTCTTATCTTCAGGGCAAAGTGCTGGAGAGTGTTCCTGCCTGCCCTGAATTATCCCTCATTTCCTCTGCTGTGACGGAGGAAGCAAAGCTGCTCCACCAGACATGGAGATGGGCATCTCTGCAGCCTCCACTCCCTGTGGGGTGTTGTAATTGGGACAGGCCCGGCTGGGTAACAGCAGCTTCCACAGCCTTCCACACATTAGAAATAAGAGTGGATGAGCACTTAGTTGCAGGAGATGCTTTGCTCAGTGGGTGGTCCTAATGATAACGTCTAATTTTCTGAAAATAAACTGTAGATATTGAACAAGTATTTTGGCATTCCAATTGCTGAAATACCTGCGATAACACATTGTCATCTCAAATGTTTATCTTGAATTACTGTTAATCTGATTAACAAACAAACAGAGACTTGCTCAGTACTAAGCTAACTTGACAACAGCAGTTTCCTTCTCTCTGACTTCATTTGCTGTCAATAGCTCAAAGCCATGATGTTTCTGGTACTATGCATAAAGAATTTTATATTTTTTCTTCTATTTTCAGCTGAGTACAAAATGGCTCTCAGGAGCCATTACTTCTTTCAACTCACAAACTGTTCTGGAAATGTATTTATTTATTTATTGTAAAAGCACTTGAGAGAAGTGGCTCATTACAATCCTGTATCTTTTTTTATTTTTTTTTTCCCCCTCCAACCCTTATTTCCTCTCCCTTATATAATTATTCTACTATTCTGTCTATAGAAATACACTATTCTACAACTTCAGACTACTGGCTTTTTCTAGAAGAACCCATGTAATCAACATTTTAGGCCACTTCTATGTTGCTGCTTTAAATGTCTGTAGATGGGATTTGAGCAGAACACCCCACCCAAGAGCACCAAAAAGCAACTACTGGACAGTGCTGCAGCTCTCACCCTTCACAAAGTAAGTGTGCTGTGGATTATACTGAAAGATCGACGCTTACAAACAGGAGGAACTACATGACAGATTGTACTTATTGCTGTAGCAGCAATGTGCCTTTGTTTCTCCGGAAGATCATCTTGCTTGTTTTAGGCTGCCTCTCCTATATACTTTGGGAACCAGAAACCAGTACAGGTGGTTGGAAAGTTTCCCAGGCAGAGTTGGTGTTTTTATTATGCATGAAGGAGTAATAGTAAGGAATCTCAAATCACTTGTAAGAAAAGCAATTGTTTCTGAAGTGTGATTCAAAAATGTGAATAATTGAATGTGTTTCATGTAATCAATGTAGAGGAGTTAGAAAGAAAGAAACCTACTTGAACTAATGTACCTGTGGAAGTCACACATTTCAGATCTTATTTCATCTTTGGGGAAGAGCACATCTTAGAAATGGCGACTGCATGGTGACTCATAACAGCAAATCAAATTGTCATTGGAAAAAGACTTAACAGATGCACACACCTCTACGTAAGCAGACAAATTTGCTGCTGTGTGCATCTCTTCTTGATGACAACAATTCTCGTGTACAACAAGGATGCAATCCACAGTCATGCTAACAGTATACTGCCATCTCAGCTAATTTAGTGAGAAGTAAATCTCAATTCTTTCTGATGGAAATAATTATAATATTTTGCCTGTATATTAAGATATTTCCCACTTGAATGCAAATAAAGAACACAGTCAATAAATCAGACCAAGAGAAGATAGGAACTATTTATGGCATGATAAGGACTGGAAGAATACATATGAATGAAATGTTGAAGCTGACTGGAGTAAGATTGTTACCTGACAGAAGTTATGAGCTTCCTTACTAAAAAAGGCAAGGACTGAACAACACAATATAATAATTGGGACTAGAAATTCCATGTACTATTGCAATATACCCACTCTCTGTATGTTCATAGTATAGTTTTGCAAAACATCTGATTACAAGATATTTCCCTTTAATCATATATAAAAGAGCCCATACAGTAGGAGACATGTGATGTAAACTTATTAAATCAAGCCCCCAAAACAGAAAAGAGTACTTCCCCACTCCCCCCCCCAGTTGAATGCACAATTTGCAGATTTTACAACAGCCAAATAAATCACTTTTCAGTCATTCACATTCCAGATGTATTAGATTGCACTAACTCACTAGGCTCGATATGTTGAAATTATCACAGAATGCTGAAAAGCTGTTGGTCAGGGAGCAACTGCTCCTGAAAATTTTCATCACTAATAATAAACAGTCTAGGTGTTTTTACATAAATAAAGCGAGGAATAGCCATGGGATCATTAAAAACCAAATATGAACAACCAATTACTGAATAAATAAATTTATAACCAGTAAAAAGCACAGCTTTCTGCAAGCACGGACCACTCCATTAACTGTAGGAATACACTATTCTGATGACCTTTTGAAAAATTACAATTGTAAGGTAGAACTGCATATAAAAATATAAAAACATAGATGTGTAAGGGCTCCTCATCTCCTCATTCCTACAGCTGATCAGAGAATAAAGTTTGCCCTTCATTTTATACTACTGTCAGAGCAGAGTACTGCATATCTTCCATAGAAGACAAGAGGTTTAAAGTCTTGGCCAGGTAGACAACAGGAACCACAAATCCATTAGATTAATTGGCAGGCACAAGGCCTCCTGGGTGGCCTGCATATACTTCACCAGCATCAGTGGACACTGCAGAAGAAATTGTTATACAGTGGAGAAGAGACAGCACTTGCGTGCACATGTGTTTGCAGTGGTGCACAAGAAGACAGGTTTAGTCTTACATTTTCTCTAATTAAATGGGATGAATTTTCAAATACTTCTATGTGCTTAGAAATTTAATTGGTTGTGAAATACGCTGAAGAGTTCAAAAGTGCTTTTTGTTATAAATAAAATAATTTATTGTGAAAGATGTTGGCAGTATTATATTTTATTTTTATACAAAATGTTGGAAATGGCAAATTTTATGGAAGATGGATCACTATTCTAAAAGGATGAAACGGACAAGGGGAAAAATAAATATAAGCAGAGGCCAGAGCCTGATATAGCTTAAGTTAAAAAGAGAGACCTCATTTTTCTTTCCATCCTGAACATTACAGCTGTAACAGCTTTATTACTACAGCTTTATATATGTTTACATTTTTTGCTGATTGTTGGCATTACAGCCACATCTGGTATCATTTTTCTTAACTCGCCTTATTACCATTTGTAAAGTGTTTTCCCCCACTCCCTGAGCCTCTCAAGGATCAATCTTCCCTTGCCATTTTGCCCTGCCTTGCCCTCCTACTTTCTCCTTTAAGTGTCATACTTTCTAAGACCTTTATTCAAGAGGTAATGACAACATGAACTGATCCTTTTCATTCTTTTCAAATAAGGAAGAATGCAAATAGAAGGGCTGATTTGACAGCCTGACTGTTTGGCTGTGCTAGCTCCACTCTCATAAACCTAATTCCAACTCCCACTCTGATACGCTAGCCAAACAATATATTTAATTATATCATGCTGGTAGTACCAGGCCCAGATAACTGTTTTCCTGGCAGCGTTTTCCTAAACTGACCTTATGGTCAATATCTCAGCTTCCACAGCTTAAAATAAATTTCAGGCTTCAGAATACAAATTTATCACCTGGGAGACACCCCCACCTCCATTCAGCACTGAGTTATGGGAAGCTGCCTTGCTCTGAAGCACAGTTGACATCAACAAAAAGTAACGTGGGCTCCTTTCTTTCTTCCATGTTTCTAGCTTTGAGTAATTAACTACCTGTGACACTTGCACATTTTCACACTAATTGATAACATACAAAATATTTTATCTTAAATGCAGTTTTAAAACCTGTGGGAATCTTCTGCTCCTGTTATTAACAAAAACCAAAGTTCAAGATATTTTTAGGGTTGGAAGAGTCAAATTTGTCATTAAATAGAATACACCTTACTTACTGACTAAAAATAAATAAAATACTTTAAACTGTCTCAGTGAATCAGAAAATACTTGTATCACTCTAGCATTTAAACAGCAAAATGAAATGAAATATTAGAGAGCAAAAGGAAAAGTACATAGCTGGAATAAATCAATAGGATGTTCTTAAGAGGCCAAAAAAGAAAGTCAGGGACAGAGCATGGGGAATGCTACCCCCTCAAGAAGACAAGAAATCTGAATTTGGAAATTTTTATTCTTCTGTGCGGTGTCAAGAGTTGGACTTGATGATCCTTAAGGGTCCCTTCCAACTCAGAATATTCTATGATTCTATGATTCTATGATTCTACATTGGACATATCTAATACATTTTCTTTTAAGAAAAAATACATCTATTTAAATGTACTACATAGGAGAAACCTATTCTCTAGCGAAACTACAGAAAGCAGGACACTATTCTGGACTGGTTGTGTCTCTAAAGAGAACTATCGCTTTGGGGTGGACTTGTGACTGCTGAAGGAGGCTGGGTTTGGTGGCAGTAACAGATGAAATCATAGCATTAGCACACGAAATCAGTAATCCTATCACCAAACTACATATTTATATCATGTTGGCATTTTTGAGCCTCGGTAAAGGGGAAAGACTCTGCTGTGCTATACATGTACATACCATGCAAAAGGGCCCTGATGCAAAACCATCCTCATATGAAGATATACCCTGGTAAGGTAGCAATTATTTAGCCCACGAATATTTTTGAGGACCTGAGTTCACTGGCAACTGCCCACATGAACTGCCCATTACAGAAAACATGTTGAATGAAGAGTAAGACCATAAATTAAGAAACATTTTAACATCTGAAAGATTAATAGTTTTGCTAATAGATTTTGCTTCGATCTACTAGAGTTTAAAGGTCAACTTATCTGAATATTTATACAGATATGATTCCTTACATGGACTTGCTAAAAAAGGCAAAGTTTGAGGGAGCCTTGAAATACAGAAGGTCAACAAGACTCCAGCTGCAGAAGCTGCAGCATCTCCTTGTGTTCGTGTCTCTGCCAATGTTCACATTTATTTACTTTTTAATCCAAAAGGTGGTAATTCCAGTGCAGTAAATTACAAATTGAGAGATCTTTTCAGCACAGACTTTTAAAATTTAGTCCCATTTGGAGTGCACTAGATGAAGTTCTAGCTCTGACACTTTGTTTACTCCTGCCACTTAGACCACTCATGGTCTTTGAAAAGACATGCAGGTGTTTTCTATTTCACTTTGACATGCAGGTTTAAAGAAGAAGAAATGACAAGAATGTCATGGTCTCTGGTGGAAGCTATGGCTTCAAAAGCTGTACTTGTGCTGCCAAAACAACAGATTTTGGAGAATGTTGATTTTTCTTCTTTATATACAATATAATTATGCTTATTTGCTGAGTACTCAGCTCCAACCATTTTTCTTTCCTCTCTGCAAAATTATTATGTCTCTTTTTGTTACCTATGAATAAATAGCATTTTTCACACAATATATTGAAAAAGAAGGTATAAAAAGCATAGTGGCCACTTCACTTTCTATCATCAATGTTAAATATATATACATATATGTATGTTTGAAGAAAATAGCAACAGTGCAAACATTAAAAAATTACAATGGAACAGGATGTTCAACTTTTTGCTTTCTGGGTCAACAGTGTTTGCAAGCTCCTATAACATATTCAGCTCCCCATTTTCCTCCTCGCACCCACATACCTTCCAGTTTGACATGTTGCATGTTCAGGCTGTGTGGAACTCACCTCATGTATAGCTGTACTCCTTTTTAAGTAGGATACTTGACCAGAAAATTGGATATCCAAAGGTCTCTTCAATAGATTTTTTTTTTAAATAATATATACTTGTAGATAGATATAACATACACACTATATACACAATATAATATATGTAAAGGTAAGACAAGGTTTCTAAACAAAGTATTATTATTTAAACCAAGCAGTATAGTCGGGAATGGATGATGATTTGTCTAACACAAAGAAGGTTCTAGGTTCTCAAAAGCCTGTCTACTTCTTCCACCTCTACCACTTAATCTAAAAGTAACAAACCTAGGCATGCCCCCCCCCCCAAAAAAAAAAAAAAAAAAAATCATTTAAGAGATTTACTGCCAAGATCACACGTAAGGAAGCACAGCTGTACCTGGCTGTTGAGCTCCATACAGTCAGTGCAATCTCAACACACCAAAGACCAGATGCCTCAAAATACTGGGGAAGGAGCCACTGGCTCGTTACTGTGAGGCACCCCAGGCTCTCCTGAGCTGCCTTCATGCAAACACTGAGCACGCAGCTCCACTTGGTTTGGAATGTCAAAAAATTTCATCTTAAATTGATATATATGGCTTCACAAGGTAGAAATCATCTGAAACTTTTCAAATAGCTGAGGCAATATGAAGACAAGCATTTTTATTTACATCTATGAACACTACATGTAGAAAATTTAGAAAGAAAATCCAGGTGTATTTAAACAGAATTGCAGTGAGCACACAGATCAGTGAGAGAGAAGAATAAAGAGGAGGACAGCTAGGACAGTTCTATGAGGTGTTTAATGTCCCCTGCCTTGGCACAGGCATCAGCAGAGTTGAGGAAACTTGAGCATTGCATTTGAATGCAATCATTCAACTTGCAACATAAAAATGTTCACAGTTCTGACCTCGTCAAACCCACCTCCCCCGTCTCTGCTTTGTAGTTGATAAACGGTGTTTTTTTTTATTTATTTACTTTTAGCCTTTTAATGGAAGAAGAGTTACTCCCAAAAACTGCAAAGACACTTTCTGAAAAGTGTCCAGTTATCAAGAAATCGAGAAAACCATTGTCGCTTGGACTAAATCAAGCCAAACGTATAAAAGGCAACAGGTGTTGCGAATAAAAAAAAAAAAAAGCTTGGCCTCAGTTCCACATGCCTTGATTATTTATTCTTATTTTCTGAATTAGTGTCTGGAGTTGGACAGATAAAGAACCAGGACAGCAGACAATATAACTGGCTAGTGGTAATGACAGCTGTTATCCATATGCTGACAGAAGGAGGACTTAGTTTCTAGCAACTGGGACCAAATTTTTTTATATACACATATATATATATATATTTTTTTTTCTGTGAGTGCCTAAGGATAGACAGGCAATAATAATTGGCTCACTGAATAAAAAGTTTCTTACAGACCCCATAGAAAAAGGAAGTTAAGCTGTTAAATTATATGCTATATATATTTTAATCAGGGATATAAAGGCTTTTTTTTTTTTTAATAAGAAAAAAACTTTCATATTACTGATAAGATGTTTTAAATATCTTAATATTTGTGCACCCAGGGGAACATGAATATTGTACTGACACAGTCACAACCAATCATGCAATCTAAAGAGCATGCCAAGTCTGGAAGGCATATTGAGCATGTTCTCCGACAATGATATCATAAAGGTCCCCACAATGGAAAACATATGGCCCCAATTCCTTACATTCCCTAACCTGTACACATGAAGCTTCATTCAACTCTGATCACTTCAGTGACAAAATCAGAAAGTCAGGCTCTAAAATTAAGAAAACAAGAACTCCAGGTGCCTGAATTTTACACACTAATCCTGCACTTTGATAGATGCATTTAAAAAAAACACAGGTGTATTCCCAACCTCTAAATAGTGCTAGTCTGAAATTCAGCATAGGATTTGGAGTTCAGTGGTGACACAAAAATGTAATATATGATATGGAGTTGTTTATTACCAAGCATGCCTCGGAATGGTTGACATTAAAACAAACTCCTTTCTCCAATATAAATATACACGTTCATTGAAACAACGAAAAATCTGGCAAAGCATTCTCTAAAAGTGAAGTTACCAGATGTAAGTGCTATTGTAGCTGCTACAGATCCATGGAAGCACTTAATCATGCTGAGAAATGATGCCTCCTCCCAGTGAGCTGAAGTGCTATCTCCTTTGTCTTCCTGTGTGTTGTACACCCTCAGGAGCTATTCATCGTGTCTTCTGCTACTCATATTTGTTGCAGTTCATATGCTTTCACATTCATCTTTGACAGAGTTTACTGGAATTGTGCTGTCAGTAGGGAGCCATATGAGATGGAAATGGAGATGTATTTGAAATTCCAGAGAATGAATTCATAACGCCAAACTTTCTGTACCAAGAGTTTGCTTCATCATGTTTCGGAAAAGCTTACTCTAAGAAAACCATCCATGTTTATGAGATACAGGGTTAGAGGACATGGGAAAAAACAAGTTCTTGCTGGCAAAATCTTTATTATGTATAGCAAAAAACTTCAGTGAACGTGGTCAAACAATATAATTCTTTCTTCCCCTCCTACTGAGAGAAATCACAAGCCTCTCAGAAAGCTTGTAAAGACAATTTTTGTCTATGAAATTTACAAAATCCTTTCAGTTCAGACAGCATTGTTTACTATCTTGACAAGAGATCTGATACTTCCACAGGCATTTTATCCAAGTTAAAAAGAAACTTCTCAAGACAACTGATTTAGAGAAAGAAATCAGGGAACACACCTAGTTCACTAACATATAGATTTCATGTACTGATTTTCATGAAGAAATTTTTACTTTCTTTAAATGGAAGTCACAGAATCATTATTCCCACTTTACACGAGACAAACAGAAAGGTGGACAGATGAAATGACTTATTTAGGAAAAACACAGAAAAAGATGGACTAAGAATTAAAGCCAAGCTGTCAGAGAATTGGTTCAGTGTGCTGCCCCCAGGTCCAACGCCTTATTGATTACAAGGAATAAAGAAAGAAACATGATTGAAAAAAAGAAGAGAAGCTAAATTCTCCACACTATTTCAGCTTTTCTTTAACAAAGAAGGAAAAACTACAAGTTTTACTTGTAGCTTATCTGCAAGTGGTTAAACTTGTATTAAGTACTTGCATATGAAGTATCACACTACATCATACTAAATAAAAGCTCCCTTCATTAAAAACTTGCAAACAAAATGAAAGTCAAAACCTGAAAAATCACACAGCCAGTGTATCTCAGAATAGTCCCTCTAATTTAAAAAATGTGTTATGAAATTTTGGCTGCCCATATGTCACCTTCTATAGAAGGTCCAGACACGCTGAAAACACAGTCACTATTTCCCAATTGGTGAACATGCTTTGCAGATACACATATTTTCATGTCATGAAATGAAGGCCTCTTCTTCAGTGACTACAATGATCCCGAATACCAAATTTATTTTCAGTGCCTGAAATGTACAGCACAAGAGAGGACTAAACCAGAACTAGCTGGCATGGTGAGCTACTCTGCAGTATCAGCAGCCCACAATGAAAAAGCTGGTATCTGCAACAAATTAAAATCAAATAGGTGATCTCATGAAAACCTTTAAAACATTCTCAGATCACTCAGAAACCTTATAGATATGTATCAAACCTGTACTTTTTACATATTGAGATGTGTATGTATGGAGTCACTTTGGTCCATCTGGCAGCCTCTGCTCAAAGGATGTGGAGGACCGGGCAAGAATGTGTGTGTGTCTAGACAGAGGTACAGTGTAAAACCTCCCATTGTGTCTGCCTCCAATTGTGTGGCTCCCGCCAGTTCCATAAGACACTTAGATGGAAATATGTATACATATATACACAAACCAAAAAGTACATATGTCAAAAAGTACAAAATGTCTTGTAGAGATTTATGGAAAAAGATGGTTTTAAAAGTGAAAATTTATTAAAAAACAAAAAACTTTGTTCTTCCTTGTTATTAAGGAATACACAAGAAAAAAGTATTTTTCCTTGAACTCCAACAGCTCTTCCCCCCCCTCCCCTTTTTTTTCCTCTTCCGTTTCTTTCCATGGTTTATATATGGTTATCCATAAGAAATAAATTGGTATGAAACAGATGCTTGCCTTGATATGTGGAAATACATTAACAGAACACTTCTTGTAGCTGTGCCCCATTGGTGGATGCTGCAGCTCCAAGTACGTTACCACATGTATCACAGTATTAATCTCTACAAGGAGCTTTCTTACTGGTGAATCAAAATAGTGTGTAAATAATAAATGGCAGAGATTTCATCTTCTAGAGACAGAGATTTGTGACCTGTTTTCTCACTTAGCTTTCATTTTTGAAAAAATTGGCATGTGGTTTTATATAACCTGATATTTTTCAAGGAATGTTTAACCCTTGCTTTGGTTGGTCATATCTGACAACAAACAAACAAATACAAGAAAAAACATACTTCAGGGCTTTCTACTCTTAGCAGTCATAGAAAATCAAGTAAAATATATACTTTAGTAATCACAAATGTCTAGCAGCAAGATAAAAATACCAACTCAGAACAAATCACTTTCCTTCAGCTGAGTTTGATAAGATGAGGTTTTGAGAAAACTTTTTTTTTTTTTTTGAATGAGAAAGACTAAGATCATCCTTAGTTCCTAAATATCTGAGAAAGATAATTAGACCACATGAAATTTCTTATTTTATCAGACACTTTCACAGAAGAAAAGAGGAATCCAACTTTTGAAGATACTTTGCATGCAAACACAGAAATGCATCATTAACTCTGATGCATGAGGCACACATCAGTGCAGCCATATCAGAAGGTAATGACTGTGGATACTCTTCCTGAATCGATTGACATTGGTTCCTAATGGACAGACAGAGGTATAAGATCTGCTCAATTTCTCTTAAAAATTTCTTTATGACAGATGGTATAGCCCTTGTTAACCATAGCCAATAAAGCATTGAGGAGCCTCTTTTTTATACAGTAACTATTTATCAAAATTGCCAGGTCATTTTAACTCATAACAACCTAGACATATTCTAGCAAGCTCATTTATACAAAGCATGAGAGTTTCCTTTCTGTTGTTCAGACACAGAATTACATGCATCTCAAGGCAAGAGAGTTTTCTGATTTAAATTAATGATTCTAACTTTTTTTTGATCAATCACCAAGAAAATTCCACCTGAAAAAAAAAAAAAAAAATCAAACAGAAGTAACTTATTGGGTAACTGAAAGGGTTTTTCCTTTTCCTGTATGTGATTTGTAAGTCAGAGATACACAGGCTAGGACTGGAATGTCCAGATATGAGCTTTTTCAAAAGAGAACTGCAGCTTGCTATTGTTGCTGAACAAGCTCAGAAGACAAAGGTATGCTGTGAAATAAAAATAGCGCTTCTACTTCTTCACAGACTCTTCTCACACCCGGTAGTCATAACTTGCAAAGTTTAAGGAAGCTAATTGATGCTCTAGACAGCACAGTATTTAGGAGATAAATGACATCTCGAAGTCAAATATTTTTTAGTGTGAGTCTATGGAATAATCTCAATGTAAATTTTTAAAAATAATCATGTTTGTTTGATCCAGCACAATTAAGAGTTAGGTAAAGAAATCAGATAACATATAAAGTAGGAGAACAGAATCAAAACAATAAAAAAAAAATACTGGTATTAGACACCTTTTCTGTTGAATGAAACATTGTGCAAGTTCTGAATTTACATTCACCAAATCAGTGTACAAGAATACGATGGCTGACACGAGACCTTGCAAAGCATGATCTCATTAAGCAAGTACTTTAGGCGCTAGTAGAGCTCATTATCAACACAAACAGGACCAATTGTATTTCTCCAGTGGTCTTGAGGTGACCACATCAGAGAAAGGCAACATACATTGGATTCAACATACGTTGAATTCTATTTGTCTGTCAACACATTACGTCTAAAATGTTTCACTCTATTCCAGTTTCAAGACGTGTCTATTCACAATGGAATAAAATGGAATTACACCAGTGGCTAATTTTCATAGTGACCTGTCTAGATTTAACTTTAGATTTATTTAGCATGAACAAGTCACGTAAGTTATAGTAAACCCAACAGCTTTCCATGGCAAATTAAAGCTTGTTTCAAGATCCATATTCACACCTTGACGTTCACAATATCTCTTCAGAGCAAGTTTGATGAAAATGTCTGTATCGTAAGATTTAGTATGAAAGTTTTTATTTAAAGATTCAATTTATGTGTTTCTATGAAAGACTGCATTTTATATTAAATTCAGTCCTTGAAATACTGTAAGTACCGTATAGCCGATAGTTTCCATTCTGCAACTTCTAATGTTAAATAAATATTTGTTTAACAAATGTCTTCAAGGTGTAAGAATTCTCAACTCTATGGTTTAAGTCAGTGATCTAAAGAAAGAGTAGATTTGCAGTATAGTAGTAGGTAAATTACCTTACTAACACGATTTTAATCCTCTGTCTAGCCTATTGCTCTCATGACAGTCATCAGTGGATGTAATATAAAGAAAATAAGTTTGTTTCAACTGTACACTTTAAAGTATTAACTTGTAAATTAAAGCAAGAGTAAGAATATTTTTGTTTTCCCCTTAAATTTGCTGATGTCTTTAACTGAGACTTATGCTTTTCAAAGTGACACTAATGATTTATAAAAGATATTGATGCAGTAAAATATCTGTGTGCATTAGTTATAGCTACCTGATTCATCAAGATTGTCTCTGTACTACAGAGCAGTCAGTAAACGTGAACTGGATTTAGCATCAAACAATTAACTGGATTTAGCATTTCAATAGTTTTAAAAACATAATTTGAAGCGAACCATTTACATGGAGTTACGAGACTAAGACAACTAATTATAACTAATAGTAACAGAAGACAAACAGGACTTACACCCTCTTAAAACAGTTCATTATATTAGTAAGCAAACAAGCATTTACTGATGTCAAAAATAAACTGCCTAGTACTCAGAATTCTGTTAGGAAAAGTAGAATATTCATAGCATGTTTTGCAGATAATATATCTATGAGAATGAAAAAAGCTTAGTAACATGGACAAGTTTACAATTCAGTAATAAAAATCAAAGAGCATGTAACTGTTTCAGGAGGTTAGACCAAAACATGTAAGAATACATCAAACTGATGGAAGCTGCAAGCCTGCAGAAAACAAATCCCATAAATCACTAACATTATCCACATACTGAATAGGCCTAAAAAGATGCAGTACACAGGGGATGCAATGTCCACATAATCACTGTCCAATTTATTACTTCAGTGAAGGAGGAGATTAGAAAATGTAAATGTGACCAATACCACTATTCAAACATGGCTTTCCTTCTACTGAAAACAACATCTAGATTTTATGGGAAACTGTTCTAACAGCTTCAGAAGACCTTTTCCTTAGATATGGCTAAATTGAGCCACACCATACTATTGGTATTACAGAATATCTGTAGGAAAGACTAACCTCAGCTGTCTTAATATATGTGGAGAAAAAACAAGACCCTAAAATCACAAACAGGAAGCATTCTGACTGGTATTTTGCAGAGGCACAAGGATATTTAGTCCTTCAGATTCCTGTGGAAACAACTGCTTTGGAAAATTATGAAGGAACTCGAACAGATGAAAAAAATCTAGACCTGAAGTCAGAGGAGTACAAAAAACAGTGAGGGAAGTATTCATTTGGAAAAAGCTTTAGGTAGCTGAAACATCTGTCCCACAGGTGTAATAGTGGCCCACAGTAGATGTCTAGAGAAGACCATGAACAGGGCATGCATGCAGTGATACATACCCAGCTAATACACAGTTGCTGGTGAGAAACAAGCACAACATTATTGCCTGTGAATGTCAGTATGATGTAATTAGACTGAAGAATAAAATGGAATTAGGGGAAACAAAGTGGATTTATTTGGAAAGGATTCTGAAGAGGAAGCTCTTGTGAAGACACCTGAACACTCTTATTCACATCTTTTTCATGTTCTTAGTACGGTCCCTACAACCCTAAAAACAAGCAGTAAAAATCAGTATGTGTGAAGCAGAGCAAAAATTCTTTAAAAGGCACTGAAAAGCTTTAAGAGTTGGAGTTACAGCTCATTTTAAGGTAAATTTTGGATTTATTCTTTATATCATCTTCAGTTATTCAGAACTAACTTAGGTCAGTGAAATAACACCACTGCTAATAGAAAATGGCTAGAACCTCAGCTTTGAAACATTTACGGCAATATGCAGTAACTAAAGCCATACCAAAAGGTGTATTTTTGCTTAGATAATTCAGTTTACCACCTAGTCATAATAAATTACCATATATTCATCCAGTGTAGAATACTTTCTTCTCCCTTCTTTGCACTGGTACAAATCATAAATTTATTTTGAAAGGGATCCAGATGTAAACCTTCAACATTTCTGTAGGCAAAATAAACTACGACGTATGTTCTTCTTGGCAAATACAACATACAAAAGGTGCCTGGAGATATGCTATACTGATTATGAGATATTATTGTGAGGTTTTATTATCCTTCTAAACAATAAAACAAGAAAAGAAACCAACATAAAAGCAAGCAGTTCTGCACCAGATGTAAGAGTTTAATGCTATCCATCCCTGACTAGCATTTGGAACATGTGCTTCAAATATGAAACTTTTCTAAGTCTCCCCAGGTGAGCAGTTGATCTTATCTTGCATTTTCTGCTTATTTTCAAGCAGTGCACAGCACAATCTAGCAGCCGAATGATCTTAAGAACATTAAAATAAATAGCACGGGGAGGAGGAAGAGGGAGGCTTTTTATTCAACACCACCTTCCTCAAGTAAACATTACATTCAGAAGAGGAACTTCATTGCAGTATCAATCAATCAAACTCAATCTTGACATGGGACAAAAGAATGTGGAAGCGTTTGGAGTTTGTCCTCCCCACTTTCTCTTTCATTTTTAAGAGATCTTTCCATGACCCTTCTTGTAGGTAGAAGAAAACCTTTACTCACTCTCAAAATCACAGAATTTACAACTACTTTTTAGTTACACATGATGGAAAAAGCCTTCAATGATGTAGTAAAACAGTTGATCTAAAAGATCGGTGCCAAACTCCCCCTCCTCAGTAAGTCTGAAAAAATTTCTTGCACCCATCTAGTTCTAAAAGAGAGGTTGTGTTATCTCTGAAGGAGAAGATTACAACCATAACTTCCTACTGTATTTTTTTGTAACCAACAAAATGATGCGCCAGTTAATGAAAAAGTGAGTATTTCCAGGAAAACTTGGTAAGATGGTTTTTGCTTTCTTCCACAAAGTGTACCTTCAAGGAGGAAAAGCATCTGTGAAAAAATGTTATTTCAGAGTCTCGAACTATTTTCTTTGAAGTGGACATAATGGAGAGTTAAATAAAAATAATGCACATGTGAACAAGTCGTGAATCAACTTTCACTTCTGATAAATTACAAAGATGTTTGTTCTCTTCAGCTGACATCTGTAAAAGCTTGACTGTTAAAAGGAGCATTTAGCTAACTTCAGAGAAATGTGAAGTAAATGTGAAGTATACTGCTACTTAATTCTGCTTTCCAACTGTTCCTTATTTACATTCAAGTTATTAAATATTTATTATAGCAGAAAGCAAGTATTTTAAGTTGTCCTAATTCGGTGTCTTTCAGGCTAATGAAAAAATGAAATAATAGGTTGCTTAGATTTTTATTTTTATTTATATGAACCTACGACGTCATTGCCAAGAAACAAATGGGCCTCTACCACTTGACAAGGCCTATATACAAAAATATATTTGCCTGAACTTCTGACAACTTGTTGTTTGACAGCTTGCTAAATAAGGAAGAACAACACTACAATAATAGTTGACAGATGCTGTTTCCACTAACTCTCAAGTTCCTCAAACCTTTCCAAAAACACATGCAGAAACTGATCTGCTTGTCTGTCGACTTCGGATTCCAAGCAGTGATGTTCTAATAATGGCCTATCAATTTACACAGGATATTTTTATGTTATTCAAATACACAAGAATCACAAGTGAGGAAAAAAGCACTTAGAACTACTTGTAGGTTTACTTACAAAACACACTACTTAGAAGCAACACCTGTGGGAAGTTTCTAGAACGTAAATTTAAAATTTGAACACAGTGTTAAGTTACAATTGCCAAATAATCAAGTCTCTTCCATTTTCTGGCACCTGGTTATGAGGAAAACCACACCATCCTGTTTATCATTCTGTGCTCACCAGCATCTAATTCACATGTTTTTCTCATTTTATGTGGGCTCGCTGTAACAGAGGGAAGGGTAGAAATGCTATTGCTGAAGAACACCTAAACTAGCCAATACACCTGAAACACTGGCGTTGATTTCTTATAAAATTAAGTTCCACGTCTATTAGTTTTCAAGTTCATAAATGCCATAAAACATATCAAAGTCATGCTCTTCTTAATAATTAATGCCATTTGTGCAAGCTTGCTGACAAAATCTAAAATGTTTGCCTTTAGCATTGCCTTTAGTTTTCACCACTCCTATCTGCCCTTTGAACTGGATTTTTTTTGGTAGATTTTTTGCTATTTATTGGTAGATTTTTTGCTATTTATTGGGAAGCAAAAGCAAGAACAGATCCTAAACTGTTATGTTTATGTTTGTAAGCTGTCAATGAGTTTTCTTCCTAAGTGAGTCATTGGACTTCAGTAGAGAAATATATGACTAATCTCATCTCAGCTACCTACATTATGGGCATTTAGTAAATAATACCAGTTTGGGGGATCCCAAGCAAAAACAAGCAAACAAACAAACAAACAAACAAACAAACTCCTTTTTGTACCACTTTTTTACCACAACACTGAGGTATCCGCTATTTTTGAGAGTCTAAATCTGTAAAGATCTGAATACTCTAATACAGAGATAGACAGGACTCTGAAAGAAAAGACAGTGAAGTTGTAATGTCATGGTGAGGTTTGTGCCACAATGCAGTCCATTATTGAAAGAGAGCACAAGCAGCAGCTGAAAACATGGAGCAGATGATCTTCATGAAAACCCCTTCACTCAAGCAGCAGTGGTGTGAATTAGTGTGACATGAAATAGAGGAGGTTTGAAGAATAATTGCCTTCTCGTCAAGTCTAGGACATACACACCTACACTACGTGAATGTCTCTGAACAAACGATTTTCTCCACCTCGCTCGCTGATTTGAGTTTTCCTTCTGTATTACCACCATACATAAAAGCTCAGCAATACCATACATAAAATTCAGATGCTCTGACATTGAAAGAAAGCCTAAATTCTACATAGATTTTCCCTGCTGACACATGAACCAGGACATGGGTTAACAAAGTAAAGATATGCTATGCATTTCCTTTCCAGGCTATCAGAAATACTTTCTTCTGGGGGAAATGTTAATCATAGCCCAAAGGTAAACAAGGTTTATAGGTAACACAAGGCCTTTGGGAATGCAGGAAGTCATTCTTAATTTGATCTCTGGCATTCAGAGGTGGTGTGCAGACTACAGCAGAAAATATCTCAGTGCTTACTTAAACCACTAGTTCATAAAATAATGTCTGCAAGACTTAATGCTATAAAGCTGCTCCACAGAACCCTTTTGAAGAGTAACATTTACCACCTGATCTGCTCCACGTGGCTCTACTGATACTTCATGAGAAAGCCTGAAGGATATTGTGGTCCACCAGTTACTTGAATCATTAATTTCATTGGGCAAGACTTAAATGGCCTGGCTGTCATAGGTAGGCAAATACCTATGTAATAGGTATACCTACATAATTTAAAAAATTATTTATGTAATCTGCGTATGCGGGGGTGGGGGTGTTATGTACCTGTACATTAAGCAGTTTTCTTATTTCAGTCACTGACTTATTTCTGCTCCCATCAGCAAGGGAAGAATGATTAAAATTGTTTCTGGATAAATCTAGAAACTCTACTGATACAAAGTTCTCAGTGGCTTCCTGACCAGCGTTACACAATATAAGATTCTGCAGTCTACAACTTGCCATAAAATTCCCACTCCAATGTCAAAAGCACAAGCTCTTCATCTTAAGAATGCCCTGCAAAGCCGTGAGTCAGTTGGCTCTTCAGTTTTCTCCACAAGCATTACGAAATATGATGCTCAACAAAGCAGGTATCAGCCCATGCCTCTCTGCTGAAAAATATTTCCTGAAGTGGCAGTAGTGAAGGAAGGGAGGCTGACAATGTGTACTTCCTGCAACTGAACATAAAAGTTATTTAAAAACTCCTAGTTAACATGGAGATTTTTACATTCTTTAAAAAGCTTAAAGAAGCTTTAAACTTCTCAAAATCTTTTGTGAGGAATAAAAGGCAGACCAGATAATGAAGACAACCTATAAGCAGAAGAGGACAGAAAACAGATTTTCATATTCACTGCAAGTGACAGCTGGATAAATTACACAAATCATCTGTCTCTCTCCATTTCCTTTTACCTATAATACTGTATTTATCCATCTCTTCTTCTGCCTATCTTCAGCGTTAAAAAAGGCTAACAGTGCAGCTTAAATTATTAATTTTCTGTTCTAACACCAGTCTCAGTTCACTGATCTGTGTAACTCTATGATTTACCTACTGCATTATCTACAATGTTATGTATTATTAATTAAGTTTGGTCTCTCATAACATTTCCATGACAACATATCAAAATAAAACACTCACATTTGTCTGGCATATAAAATAATTTCTTCCTTCCTTCCTTTTTTTTTTTTCCCCTCATCCTCAGAAAAAGTGAATTAAATACAGATTGCTCTGTTCCTGTAGCAGTAGCCAGATTAGCAACCGATACTCTAATCTTGCTCTCCCAGAATGAGCTGCAAATCTCCCAGAGCCACTATTCCCTCCATCACAGGTATTATTAATCAAAGTTTTCTGCCATGTTGACATATACTAGCTAAAAATGTAAAGTCTCTAAAGATATAAAGTGCTCTCAAATTTCACCAATTACAAAAAGAAAAGAAAAGGTGTTTCATGCAAAGACCAAATAAAAGGCGTTTTTTTCTTCTTCTTTTTCCTCTTTTTCTTCTCCTGTTCTTCAGTCACAACAAATGTAAAAACGCACTGAACCACTGCCAGGAAAAACTGCAAACTGCTTGCCCTCTCTCACCTAACTCAAATGTCTTGTACCTCCAGGGAAGGGAATCCCAGCCAACATTATATTTTATGTTTTCTGCAATGTCATCATTGAATCTAATGTGTAGGACTGCAACAGATTATAAAAGAAAGAAGAGCATCATTAGGAAAGCTATAAAAAGCTTGAGAAATTATGAGGGTGATACACTCTGGTATTAACATTAATGCCAACTTTTATAGCTTGAAAAATAGTATATCCATAGCTTCACTGCCTACATTTCCTTTCATTCTTTCACATTAAAATAATCAGCATTTTGTTCCACCAAAGTAATCATTTATTTCAATTAAGCACCTGTATGGACAACAGGGGTAAGAAGCTGAGGACATTTTGCTACAAGGTGGGAGGGAATGAAGAGCCGTGCCACTGCAGGGCTGACACAGCCCAGTAAAACCTGTTGGCGTTTCTCCATTTAAAAACTTTCTTCCTTATCAAACCACTTGCTTTCATTCATTTTTTTTTTTTTCTGGCCTTTTCAGAGATAAAGTCAATAAACACATTTCTTTTCACTTAATATAGAAAAGCAAGCCAGATGTTGGTGTTTTAGAAAAGCTGCTTATTGATTTTCTGATATCTTTCTCCATGCAACAACTCTGGCAATATGAAATGAATACCACTTGCACCATCGAAACAATCATCTCCTGCTGATGTATTTTGGCCTTTCTCTGTGAGAGCAAGAGCGATGGAAAAGAGGAGTGTTTTGTTTTTGTTTTTGT
Source organism: Netta rufina (assembly GCF_964035555.1). Taxonomy (NCBI): domain Eukaryota; kingdom Metazoa; phylum Chordata; class Aves; order Anseriformes; family Anatidae; genus Netta; species Netta rufina. The sequence goes on from NC_140137.1 coordinate 5,756,500, forward strand.
TTTTGTTTTTTTCCCTCAGAGTTAGGATTTTAAGTCATAATGGAATAATCTCATTCCCTCTGAAAGCACAGAGCAGGCTACCTGAGCTTTCAAGTGCTATAAATACAGAGCTAGGAATCCCACAGAAATTGAAAAGGAAACATTTCACCTGATATATTCATTTTAACAATATAGTGAAAGATTGAAATTATTTCCCTTTACTGTCCCAAAGCCTTAAAGGAAAGCATGAAGAAAGCATTAACATTACTGAACTTCAATCTCTGCTGAAGATGAAAGGGGTAAAGCAATTCTTAAAATGTGGCAAGGCAAACATTAATTCCTCCTTGCTTTCACACAGGTACCTGTGTTGGTGGGTTATGGTGCCCTCTGCTGCTCACAGAGTATCTCAGCCTAGTAGTATTGTAATGGTGCCCACTCCAGGAATTGTCATTCTGCTTGCTCCAAGCACAATGGCCATGAGCTGGTGCCCTTCATAAGCCAAGCTGGGATGCTCCAGAGCCATGCTGCTGCATCAGCCAGCAGCTACAGAGCCTTCTGCACGCTGCTGCTTTCACAGCAAGAAAACAAGAACAACAGAGACAGCAGGCATCAACTGTCCAGCGAGCCATCGCCAGTCACCCTGCCCTCACTTTTGCATGCTGCTGAGCAAAAGCAGATTAAAGCAGCCTATGTCCAGCCACTGGGTCAGTGCAGCCTAGTCCTGAAGCAGCACGGGCCTCCCGCAGCTACTGACAGACAGACAGACAGCCCCTCACTTGCTGCTGCACTGCCACTTCCTTTCTGCCAGCAAAATGGTGGGACTCCTACCCTGCTAATGACATAAAGTCTCGTTAAAGTAGAGCCCTGCAGGCTGCTGAGGAAAGCTCAAGTGCAGGTCTCACAGTTCTCATTCACTGCCGAAATCTGGCCAGACTCATGACTCACAGCCACTACCAGCAACCACAGTGTGAATTAAAGCTAACACAATCCGAAAGCCATGAAACAACTTATTTTAGCTCTTATTCTACTCCACAGATAATTCTGCTTCCTGAAGTTAAACAACCCAAACCCATAGTACGCACACTAGTTCTTCAGACCTCCTGATCTACAATGACCGGACTCCTCCAGCCTCACAAATAAGAGGTTCCATTGCAGTTCATTATAAAGGTCGCCATCATCACTGATGACATAAATTTTCTGCTGTATTTCAATTTATATGTGCAGACTATTGAACAGGAAAAAAAAAATAATACTGTTTATGTTCCATAAATAATGATTTTGACACTGACATTATTAAATGTTGTAACTATTTTATCAAGTGATTCAAATATTAAAAAACTGATCCATTTGTAGTTCTGGCTGGAGCCTAAGGACAGATAATTGTTCCATGGCATTAAAAAATAAATAAATAAATAAATAAAAATTGAACACCTCCTTTGAACTTAGGTTCTGAGTATGAAAAATCACTTTTATAAATTCTGTAGTATTTGTCTGGGAGCTTTTTCTAATTTGGATTAACAGCTGCTCTTCACACAAATATTCACAGTAAAAATTTTAGTCTAAGAATATTTGCATAAATTGGAGCGTTCTTTTTCTAGCTGCTAAATTGAGGCTTCCACACCATCTTGGTTATAGTTAAGAGAGGTATTCACAGAATCACAGAATAGCTTGGGCTGAAAGGGACCCTTAAGTCCACCAAGTCCCAATCCCCTGCCATAGGCACAACATGGCCCCATCCAGCCTGCCTTTGAGCTCTTCCAGGGATGAGGCATCCACAGCTTCTCTGAGCAGGCTGGGCCAGGGCCTCACTACCCTCAGAGCAAAGAATTTCCTTCTAACACCTCTAAATCGCCCCTCTTTTAGTTTAAAACTATTCCGCTTTGACCTATTACTATCTGCCGAAGCAAAAGATTGCTGTCCATCTTTTTTTTTATAAGTCACCTTGCAGTATTAAAAAGCTGCAATAAGGTCACCGCAGAGCTTTCTCTTCTGGCTGCACAACCCCAACTCCATCAGCCCATCTTTATAGCAGAGCTTCTCCAGTCCCTTGATCGTTCTCCTGACCTCCTCTGGACCCACCCTAACAGCCCCATGTCCTTCTTTTGCTGGGGGTCCTATCCCTGGATGCAGCACTGCAGGTGGGGCCTTACGAGAACAGATCAGAGGGGAACAATCCCTTTCCCTCCCCTGCTGGCCACAGTATATCCTTTGTCATGTCAACTATTAAAAAAAAAAAAACACAAAACAAAACAAAAAAACACAACCAAAAAACTCCAGCACTGACAGAGACTCAGCCTCAATGTACCTGTTTGGACATCAACACTGAGAAGACACTACACAGCTCATGCCAAACAACATCTCTATTTATTTTATGAGTCAGTGCTCACAAATTTCAATTTTTTATGTCCCACATTTCGGAAAAAGCTGGGTCCAATGTACCTTCATTCAAAGGTAACATGATACTTTCACCACCCGGTTTCTGCAAGAAAGGCTCTGGGATAAATGAAAGGTGAAATCCTTGGAAAAATAAACTCAAGCCTGTAAAATATTACCCAATGTTTTCATAACTTTTTCAGCATCCACAGTTTTTAATAGATCATCTGTGACTGTATAAAGCTACATGGAGAAGTCTGAGTTACAAGGATAGACGTTGCAACTTTCCCTATGACACACAGATATGACATGCTCCAAATTTGCTGAAAAGTACCACTTCGGTCATAATTTGTATTTTACATAATTGAAGGTGAACTACAACATGAAACTTTATATCAGGTTTTTCAGCTGTGTTATTTCAGGATGGTTTATCAACTTCAGTAGCTGTTAAAATATGAAACAAATGCATATTTTCCCCTTGTTAAAACAACTTAGAACATCTTTTTCATACTAGTAATTCAAATGCACATTAAAATTGAAATATTTTTCAGATAATTCTCACAGGGAACATAGATTCACTGTTCAATACATGATCACTATTGAATAATGTAAGATCTACAGCAACTAATTTAAGTTACATGCTACTTGTGTTTATGTCTCTGTTTCTCTCATTCTTATTTATTTATTTATTTTGACCAAAATTATGTTTGTTCTCTGTCTGCCAGGCACTCTTGGCCATAACTTTTTCATGCATTTTCATTCCCTTACCTAGGTTGTCACTTACAGCCTGCAGTATTTTTCCCACTATTAGTATAAACACGGAATACTGTTTTAATAACAGTAACTTAAAACAATTCCACACAGAAGTCCTATGTAGGATTTGAAAGATAAATTCAATGAAGAAAGCTAAGACTGATTAGATGAATAAATAAATAAATAAAAGCTGAGACTGTTAGCAAGCTAAGAATACTAGCAAAAAATAAGGTTGGAGTCCCTGTACATTAAAAACCTGCAGTTACCCTCTTCCCTCCCAGCTCTCAAGAAGGCTTTTCAGCTTGGGATGAGAAACACAAGAAAGATGGGGAAGAGCATGAGGATTAGAAAGCCTGTTGCAGGCAACACTTACTTGCTCACAAAACTGATGGTCCCTATTCATCTATCGAACAAAGCCACAATACATTTATTCCACAACTAAAAAAAATAAGTTACACACTAAATATTATGCTTTGAATTCAATCATGTTTACAGCACTCAAGATGTGACAGGCACTATAAATACTCCATTTTAATAATCTGAATTTTAACTACGTCTGTCACAAACACATGTGAACTGACACAAAGCAAATTAACCAAGCATTTAATATATTTTCAGATCATGCACTACACATTGCCCTGATGAAGATGAAAGACCCTCAAAAGGTGACCAGCTTTTCTCTAAAATGTTATGAACAAGTACCTTGACACTTAGAGACTTGCTGAATAAAGGCATTTCTGTAGAAGAGATTATCACCTTCTCTTTTTTTCTTTGATTTCTAGAAAGTGAATAATCAGCAGCTGTCTGTTCAAATTTGGCAATTTCATATGGTGTAAAAAAAAAAAGAACAAAACACATACACACACCGTAATTTGGACAACTAATTTAATATTAGTCCACATTACCAGAGAATAAGAAAAGGGGGTTGGTGGCAAAACTCTTCCTTTTAGGTAACCATCAGGTCATCAGGAGCTTTTGTTCTGCAGATACTATTTTGCATCATGTAGATCTTAAATACTGCAAGAAAAATCCTTTCCCAATGGCACTAGTGAAATGAGTAACAGTATTTCTCAGGCTTTTAGATTTATTTAAAACGCTGGATTTAGAGATCAAAATGTTAAAAACTCTTCAGCTGTAACACACCCAAAAGACAACAAATATAAACTTTGGAAGGAAAATATTTGTAAATATATTCAAAATAGTTTACCATTCCAGTACTCACAATTTAGCCTCTTTTAATTCTGGCCAGGCTTAGAAATGATTCATTTCTATTTAAACAGTTTTGCTAACTAGAAAATTTAGAAAAGAATAGCCTAAAAATGTCTCTTGCAGAGGAAACATTTACAGCAAACTGACCTCTAGCATCAGGAAGACATCAGAATACCCCAGTTCTACTTCCTAGCAAAGGGAAAACCATAAATCATAAGCCACTTTGGTTGGCTCCATAAGCCACTCCTGCTCTAAAATCAGTCAAATAAACCCTCTTAATGCTAAAATTACATCCTAGCTTCTGAAAATACACTACAAACTTCAGCCCTTCATAGTATTTGTAGGATACATCAGGAATGCTGAGTCACTTGCATTTGTTTCTTAAAACAAAACGTGTGCTTCAGTGTGGTACCCAATTATTTACAGAAGACCGAACAGGAGAGCAGAATAAAACCTGCTTGAAACTTTTAAGGTTTTAGGCAATCTAGCTAGACTTTAGACATTTTTTTATTTTTTTTTTTAAGAAGAAAGAATAAAAAAGGAAACAACCCCCCTGCTTTTCTCTCAGAAATAGATTTTGATTGTGTCTGGGTAATAAGCACTTATGGTGGTGGTGAAAGGCACTGAAGTCACATATTTACTCATACAACAAGCGTAAGACACCTTGGTCCTGACCAGTAGAGACAAGTCACAGAGGGTGCCTCATTTTCCATCCCCATTTCACCTGTGAATTTTAATATAAAATAAGAGAGAGGGAGAGCACACGTGGGAAGAAAGTAAGTTTACCATATAGCATCAGTTAGCAGTTCAAAGAACTCTTCAGAAATGGAATTTGAAAGTCTGCCCATTTTCAATGGACTATCAGATGTCCATGAGGTTGCTGATGAGGCTTTAGGTCTTTATTACTAAGCAAATAGATAACAGCTTAGGAACCTTCAAAAAAATTAAAAAATAAAACATAAATTCACACACAGAGACAGAAATAATAGCTACATTCATGAGAACAGTAGTTAATATTTAGATTTATGGAGTGTGATGTACTAATGCATATAATGAAGCAGACAATTTAATGACTCGGAGTGCTAAAATGGGGGAAAAATAAATCCACAGAAGTCACAAGATTGACTTTCAAGATTAATGTGGATAAGCCAAACATTCCAGATGTTCTAACCCAGTGTTCCTGTCTCTACGCTACAGAAAATCACCTCTCCCAATGAAAACAACTCCATCTTCCTTTCAATCTGCACTTTTGTTCCCATTACCACTCGTGAATAGCCCATTTTCATCTATCCTTTTTTCTTCCACTTAAACAACCGAAATGAAGGACCAAACATATTCAGTATATAAAATATTTAATAGAAGTCGCTCTGAAGCCAAAAACTATAAAGTAGGGTAATGTAATGTAATTTATCAAGATGAAGCAAAGCAATATTTGTTTCATAATTGCTGTTTACTTTTTAAGAAGATACTCTATCAGACTCAGTTCTAAAACTACCATTGTCACCATTTTTCTTCTGCTGTAAAAACAGCTAAGTACATGCTCTATTTACCAGAAAAAAATTTACTGTTCTAATTACTGGACCTGTTACAGCTAATGGAAAATAAGAGTTACTGGGTTTTGCTGTGAAGAGAAAAGCTGTTCAACAAGGTAACAGTAGGATGTACAAGAGAGTGGGGAATCTGATGAATCTGACTGGCTGTTACTATGGAAATGAATGATCATAACAAAATATTCATGTTTAAACAGTGTTTTCTCAAGGACTGACATCCCTAAACTAGTTCTATTTTTATATTCAAGATTTTATTACCCTACTAATCCAACACTCACCACAAAGTGACCAAGTCACTGAGAGGCATGCTTGCTCATGCATGTCTGATGTACAAAACTCGGACCGAGCGGCCAGTGGCAAGCAGCACAGTTCTGCTTCAGCTCCTTGCACAACATCTCCACTGGCTTTGCTGAGCATCTGGACTCTAGCGTACAAGTAGGTCACACTTTCACTTCCATCTTCTCAAAGAGAAAAGACTGCCCTCTATGTTAATACCAGTAATTGTCCCTCACATTACTTACGTACGCTATTAGCTACGCGTGAGTTTTCTAAGGAACCTCTTTCAAATTGACTAAATAACTTACTGCATAAACTGTGACAGAAGTCTTGTGCAATCACACCACAGGCTACTCCAATTCCCATACCTTGGTATTATCCGCAAAATGAGCATAAGTGACCAGAACAGGAACTGAACATTAGATGCAGCAACCTAGACGACTGAAGGGAAAGTAACCACAGATGCCTGCTTAGAGCTGAGTTTCAGGGAGGTGTGAAAATTCCTTAATCACTGTCAAGATTACAGTTTTTTTCACAAGTATCCAAGAATATGATTGCATGGTTATTTACAAACTTGCATTACTGCTTGTAATTGCATCTGTAAAATTCACTGCTGCAGTTCTGAAGTTCACCCCTGGTCATATTTGGTCCTTTTGTAATGAAAAAGTAACTAAAATAAATTATATTAAATAGCTATTTACAGAAAGTGAATGGTAAACAGGCTTACGTACCTAGAAAGATCTCAAAGATGCTTTGAATATTACAGATAACACATCTGAGATGCTCAGACTGGTCATTTTGTACTGAAGGAGCTGGACTACTGCTGCATATGTCCTTTGGAGATGTCAGTCCTTAAAACTGTCTTAATACAGACCTAAATTTCAGACCGAGTTTAAGGAAAGAAGGGCTTTTTTGTTGTTTTTCTGGATGTGTGTTTTTGCTTCTTAATTTTGCAGTCAGAAGCCCAGCTTTATATTTTGCCCTACCTCACTGACTCTTCCTTAATTGGGTACAGCAAGAAGAGAGATCTCAGCATGACCTGCCATGATTTTCCTTGGGAGTAAGCACTTTTCACACTGATGTTCAGGCCCACAGTCAAAGCATGTTTAGGACTCCCAAGAGTTGAGGAAGGCTTTTTCCAATGAATTGCAAAGAACTGTGTGGCTTGGCAAACTCAGCATGTCAGGCCAGTGGTACCGCTCTTCCATGGCTGCCGTAATCACTGCCACATGAGAAGCAGTCATTTGGAGGGAGGAGGACAACTTTTGTGATTTTAGACCTAATTATGCATGTGGTTACCACATTTCAAACCCCACTCAGCTTCCCACATAACAATCATTCCCTGCTACAGAAAGTCACACGCCAGCTTTAGGTCTCCCGCCTCTGTCTACCCCAGTCAGATGGAATCTGGTGATGATGCACAGCCAAGAATGTGCAAACAGCATGCCTGACTCTGCTTCTCATCTCTCTGTTTCAACAGAGATGCTGAGATAAACAACTGCGCTCTGAAAATGAGGAATACAACAAATAGTCTGCAAGTACATTGTCAGCCCTAATTAAATAAAAATCCAATTCAATTTTTTTAAACTTAACAATGCAAAATTCTGAATTGTGCTTTCAGAATAGCAGTAAGAGACAGTTCAATAACAGTTACTTTCCAAATATGATAAAGAAACCAGCCTTTATTAAATTACATGGAAGGGGGTCAGAGATTAAAAATCCTCTGCCTCTCATTATTAGACTTGAGATGACAGATTCATTCCAGAGCACAGAAGGAAATATATGATCCCAAAACAGGATATGAAGTTCAGTCCCAGTAGATTAGTCTCTGTTAAGTAAATTTATTGTCTAATCTTTTAACTCTCCCCCAAACTGCTGCCCAAGATCCTCTTCCCTATCAATATAAAGCCCCTTTCCTTCCCTCCACTACCCTACCCCAGAGCCCCTGACAACATTGCTCTCTGGTCTCATTCCCACTAGTACTTTGATGGTCTATGAACCTCATAGAAAAACAAGAAGTGATGGGAGTGGAAGGGAAAGACTTACAACTGCAGTCAACCAACTAATAAAACCATGATGTGCTCTGAACTGTTAGGCAGAAGAGAAAAAAAAAAAAAAGTATAAATGTTTTGCTTACTTTAAACAACAGCAGAAAGTCTGGTGTTGAGCTCCTTTTGTGTATTTGTGTGCCTAGTAACCACTTTGTAATTTGGATACAGACGTTGAAGAAAACCTTCAAATGAGCTGTATTAGTAAGAGTAATTTCTAGGAAGAATTAAATGTACTATGTGAAGCTAGAAGGAACATCAAACAAAGAGCAACTTAATGCCCTTTTTGTTTACCAGGGCAGAAGCAAGCTTCCATATGACACATTTCCAATACACTGTTTAGTCTAACTTTAGACTCCATGAAATTATTTGCAAAGACAGGGATTCCCGAAAAACGTCATTAGAAAATGGCAGTCCTGCCCTCACCTTCCCTTTACCATTCCTTTAATTGTACGAAAATTTACTTGCATGATATAAAGAGAGCTGATGTCAAAATAAAAATACTAACGAGAGTGGTGCAGCTATCAATATTTCTTTCTATATGAGCTCTAAGATGGTTCTGTAGCCAAAGAGGACAAATATTTCACAAAGATCAAAAATTCAACATGCAATAATCCTAAAATCATTCACTAATTCACATGTAAGACTGCTTGCGCTTTCTTAATCTAATATTAAAGTTATAAAATATCCCTGCCTGGTATTGCATCCCAGCCCTTTGCGTGTTTTCATGTAGCAGACCTGTGATGTACCGTCTTTATGTACAGATAAATTGCAAAGAGCTTGGTTTCACCAACAGAGTGTGCTGTCCGTTCGTTATTAAATTGAGGGCAACATCATTAAGAGATTTTTGTATTGTTTTTATCTGGAGATCTTCTGGTACAAATACCCGATTCTAAACTAAGATGTTTGAAAAGCTATCTACGCTGAAAGCAGTTATTTTCAACACATCTGCTACAGAATGCCATTCTTGGCTACAGCATGCATTGCTGATGTCCTGAGCTGCTCTTTTTTTTTTTTTTTTTTTTCCCCCAAACCCTCTTCTAATTTACTTTGGGTTTTTTATGTTTCTTTTTAGACTCTGGGTGGAGAAGGCATGGGAATAGCAAACAACACATTTGGCAAGACTTCACTCCAGCAATGGTTAAGATTACCATTCCTATCAATAACGTGATGCTTTGCCTGGACTTTTTTCCTCTACTTAATTAATTCTAGGATTTTTACTCCCTCAACTTGCCCCTCTCTCATTTAAATTCACTGCATTTTCACAATGTATAATATCCTAATTTTTATTACTGAAATTTATTTTTGAAAAATCACTGTGGAATAAGTTCAGTTAAAAATATTTTTTAATTCAAGGAAGGAAACCTTATGAATTTTCTTTATAGCTTTGTTTTTGTTTTAGTCCATAACTTCTTTTTGATGTTTGCTCTGATCTATGATAGATTTCATATTATCTTATCTCAGTGGCAGACATAGAAAGCACTACTCAGATTCATTTCCAATTAACTCCTTACAGCACTCTCCGGAAAAAGAAATGCATAAAATAAAGCTCTGCATTCATCTCATTGCACCTGAATGAAAAGAAGAATACATACAGATAGCAAAGCCTAAAGGTCTCCAGCCAGAAGCTTGCATAACCCATTACACCCATACACAACTTGCCTTTCCTTGTAAATTCTCTCTTCAAATAGTTATGCATTTGTAAGTAACCAAAAAGACATTTGTTTCTTTCTATTGATACAAGTCATGCAGCAAGCAGTTTCCCTGTTTTGTGTACTCAAGAATCACTTTGAAAACAGGCTTTAAGTCATGTGGTGAAAGAGTGTATGGGGCTATGAACTAAATGGATCTACCAGACATCCGTAAATTACTCCCAATGCAATATACGTGAGACGCTTACATCTGCATAGAAATATTTATGGGGACATACAAACACACATGCACACACACAGCAAGGCTGACAAGGTGACTGGCCAAGCAACTTCATCAAGATCCTCTTAGCACATTTCTAATTTCCTCCGATAAGCCTCATGCTCAGTGGAATAAACCACAGGCCCTCCATCCAAAGAAATACAGGGGTAATCAGAGCACAGGAAGAACTTGACAATTCTACTTGTAATGTAACTAAGAGGACATTAATACAAATCTAAATCAAGCTACCCAATTGAGACTTCTGGTGGAAGCATGCTAAGGACTTGGTCTATCCCTATCCAGATGTATCCCTCAGCCCCACATAGTTCTGACTGACTAGAAAAAGGCCAAATTATTGACTTTTATTTTTTTTAATGAGTATTTTAAGAAGCATCTACAAAATAATATTAGTTTGTAGGCAAAGCACAACATACATGTAAAACACTACATAATTCAGGAATTTGTGTTGGGAAAAAAAATGAAATTATAAATGAAAAGTTTTAAATGTGCAGCTTTGAAAAACAACTTGGAAATTGATAAACTTCATCCACCACATCCCTGCAGCATGGTAGCAGCCACTGCACAGCCTCTGGCCCAGGGATGCAAAACTGTCCAATTTCAAGTCAATGGTATTGTCAGGTATTTTCAGGTCAGGATAGAAGAGACTTTAAAGTTGTACCAAGAATACAGAAAATAAAGGGAAGAGAAGAAATTTTGAGTACTGAGCAGACTACTAATCAGTCCATTTGCAATATGACATGCCGTGCCTTTCTAGCCTCAGTTGAAAATGCGCCCTCAAGCCAAAGGAGAAATTAAAGGACACATCAGGACAGCTGTCCTCCTGCCCCCCTGACTACCTCTGCAGCTCTCAAACTCAAGTCCCCCTGTCCTTCATGGCAGGATCTGTGAAATGAATGATTGTTTCCATTAGACATGAGGAAATGAAACTAATTTTTCCCTGTATTATAAATAGTTGGCTAAGCTGAATACTAAATGCAAGAATCCTCTGGTTACAAGGGGCAGGAGAAAGGAGAATAAATGCTAAACGCTACTTAAGTCAAAATTCAGATGCCTGACACAAAACAAAAAAAATGACAGAAACCAAATGACAGTCTCTCTGTAGATTTTTAGACCAGATGGACTACCGTGGTCATGAAGTCTGATCCCTTGTTGAACAGACTAGATTTATCTACTGTTAATTTATACTACTATGATGTATCTATTCCGAGCCTTTTAAACAGGTATACATTCTATATTAAATAGTCATTCACACATGCAGCATACACAGTACCTGATCGCTGATATTTTTAATGCCATATTAAATTCCACCTTCAAATGAGCATTCCACCATGGTTCAGAGGGGGACAGAAATCTAACTACATCTGCACTATGGAAAGCTTGAGTCTACACAGCTTGAAAGGACTTGCTCATTGTGACTGGTTGCTTTCACAGCTGATATTTATAGCAGTAGTATAACACTATCATTCAACCTTGCAGCTTGACAGAAAGCCAAAACCTTGATGCCTTGTGAACATTAATAAAACTCAAAGAAGAGTTTCTGCAGATCTACCTGCATCATTCTGAGAAGAAAAAAAGAAAAAACCTCTACCAGCCAAACCTCTATTCATTTTTAAATCTTTCCTTTCCTTTACAAAAATAAAAAATAAAAATTGTACTCTTTCATCTTGGTCTTCACCTAATGTAACAGATTGCAGCATACCAAATAACAAAATACTTTAAAAGTGAGTGCAATTACAGAAGAAATTTTTAAGCTGACTCATTAACATGCAAGAATTTGACCTGAATATGACAAATTCACACATCTCTCTTCCATTAAATCCCACTGGAAAAGATGAGTGTATGAACAAGAAATTAGTCAAAGTTGTAATTCCTGCAGTTATTTCCCTATACTTAAACACAATCTATCACTAAATTAGATACTTGTTTGAATTCCAAATGACTGATATGTTTTATATGATACATACTGTACCGCTGTGGATAACGATCGCAGTATTAAGAACAAAGTTTGCATGCTATATGTGAGCATTCAAACATGCCATTCAGATGTTGTAATCTCAAGCTTCTAATTGTGTGCCTGTGCTTTTGATATACTGACTCAATCAGTCATAATAGATAATCATCATGTACTTGAGTAATTTCTTTAAACTAAGTTTCACAAAACAGATGCAGACAACTCATGGAAGCAATGAAATTTATTTTGGAAAGTATATGTCAAAAAAACGAACTTATCATCCTACTAGGTTTAGATTAAAAAATTAGAGCTCTAGTTTCATAATGAAAGCCAAATGTACTGGGAAAGCAAGACAGAAATCCTTACTATTGAGATGGATTTCTTTAGAAATTAGTATCTGAGTTCAGAAACTACCTCAAAAAACGTTGCATTATAAAAACAGATTCACTGGCCATTTCCACATTTCTCTCACAATCTGTGTCATTTCAGGAAAATCACAACAAAATAAGCCACGGAAAATGTACGGAAGTCTTTTCATAGAATAAAAATGGAGTGACTAACGTGGATGACTCAGTTAATTGCATGACTTTCTACTAAGAGTATTCACTGAGAAAGAAATAATACTAAATGACAAGGAGAATACGGGAAATTATTTTGAACCAGTAAAAACATTTTACCAGAACAAATGCCTCGGTCTGAAGAGTATTATCTTCTTGTGCATACTGGAGCCAACAAAAAAAGAAATAAGATATCTATCTTCTCCTGATCTTCACCTGAGACCTTACAGTCACCGAATAATTCAGGTTGGAAAGGAAGCCTGGATGTCCATAGTCCAACACTGGGTCAGCTCTGAGGTCAGACTTGTTTTTCCATGGCTTTATCCAGCCCAGTTTTCAAAACCTCCATGGCTGAAGACAGCACAACCTCTGTGGGCACACTGGGGCCCACTGCTCAGCTGTCCACATGGAGAAGAAGCTTTTTCTTAATTCAGATATCCAGATACACACAGAGCAACAGAAACATCCTGAAGATGAGCCTATTTTTGTAGCAAAATTCAGAATTTGATTTTAAATTCAAGACCTCTTCTTAACATCTGCCTGTACCTATACTGTGTTGCTTTCAGAAAGTCATTGTTATCTATCAGTTGAAGATAACTAAGAAAAGATTCAGGTGCCATATCTGAGTACAAGCAATTTGGGTCTATTTAACCTCTTCACATGGCTTTATGAAAGACAAAAAGACCAGAACTGTTAACTCTGTCTCTGATCAAGTGAACAAGAAATATCAACCAAGTACTCAAGAGATTTTAATGACATTAGGAACAGCAGTTCCCTTATGAGTGTCATATCCTTATCAGTGGTTCTGCCAAAGAATACACTCTGTACTAGCACTGAGGGGAAGGAAGGGGAAGGAAATTCAGAAGTATATAGTTACTGCCATCCTATTATCTATTATATTTTATCACTATTATATATAAATATAATATATATAAATATAATATATATAAAATATATATTATATTATTATATTTATCATCTATTATATTTTACACATTTATTTACAGACACATATACAATATATTCATAGGTATTATCAGTATGATTAAACAGCATTACAGCTTCCTTTCAAGCTTTTTTTGAGATACTAAAACATCTGATACCCAAAGAACTATAAAGCAGATTCTTTTTTTTTTTTTCCCCTCCCATTGGTAGCTAACAATAGTAAGTATGGAAACATTCACCATTTTAGAATGAATAAATAAAACAATTAAAGTACAGCAAGACTTTATGAAGCCATGACCATAAATTCACAGTTCTCATAGCTGTATCATTTGGCTGCATGCACTGCAATGTAAAGTAATGAAACTGTGAATGTTATCATGAATTTGGTACCAAATATAATTACTATTCCAAGAGGAAGCTATTAGAGTGATAACTTGATTTTTTTGTCATCCCAGTTCTGCATTAAGCAAAAGCAAAAAAAAATTAAAAAAAAAAAAAAAAAAACAAAAAAAAACAATTGATATAATGATTTTTGCAACAAGCATCTAATTGATTTTTCTGCCACTACTATAATTTACAAATAGTCGTACAGTAATTGTTTGGTTTAACTTCAAATATCACATAAATGTTCCAGTAGTGATATTTACTGTGTACGTTTGAAAAAAATAAATTATTTAAAGCTAAACAATGTATGCCACAGATCAGAAAGCATACGACAGAAAAATGCACTAAAACACACTAATATGCACTAATAATACAAGTAGCAAAATGGTTTTCTAAATCATCTTTTTTATTTTAGATGTCACTCTTACCTCACTAAAATTTCTACAAGCAGTAGAAATCAAATAGTGGATAGGTTCAAAACACTTTCTGGATATGCACTTTCGTTTTGGTTTCAAGAGAATTTTTCCTTGATGACGCAGGCATGTTTAGCATGACCATCCATCCATTTTATTTCTCTTCTAAGAAAAGCCAACTGATCACAGAATCACAGAATTTCTAGGTTGGAAGAGACCTCAAGAGCATCGAGTCCAACCTCTGACCTAACGCTAACAGTCCCCACTAAACCATATCCCTAAGCTCTACATCTAAACGTCTTTTGAAGACTTCCAGGGATGGTGACTCCACCACTTCCCTGGGCAGCCTGTTACAATGCCTCACAACCCTTTCAGTGAAGAAGTTCTTCCTAACATCCAACCTAAACCTCCCCTGGCACAACTTTAGCCCATTCCCCCTCGTCCTGTCACCAGGCACATGGGAGAACAGACCAACCCCCACCTCGCTACAGCTTCCCTTGAGGTACCTATAGAGAGCAATAAGGTCACCCCTGAGCCTCCTCTTCTCCAGGCTGAACAAGCCCAGCTCCCTCAGCCGCTCCTCGTAGGACTTGTTCTCCAGGCCCCTCACCAGCTTCGTTGCCCTTCTCTGCACCCGCTCAAGCACCTCGATGTCCTTCTTGTAGCGAGGGGCCCAAAACTGAACACAGTACTCGAGGTGATGCTACAATCATTCATTTCTAACTGAGATTTCTGCACTGAAAGCCTCATCTTTACCGAACTCTACAGGAGCCTAAGTGTTTGTGACAAGTTAATAAAACACTGAAGCCGCCAGCTCCTGTGTTCAGCCCTTTCAAGCCAGCAGCACCCACCCAGCTGCGCTGCCCTGCTCCGCGGCCAGGCCAAGAGGAGCGCCCTGCTGCTCCAGAGCCCTGGTGTCCTGAGGAAAATGCTTCAATCCTTCCCCCCCCACACCACGTGTCATATTCTGAAGGAGATACTTGTCTTGAGCTTGAAAATGAGTAACTTCCACAAACAATGAAAATTTCTGGTCAGCGACTGTGATATAGATCTATAGAGAAACTTCAATCACAAACACGTGAAAGAATTACTTTTCAAAGCTGATCAAGAATTATTTATTAGCTTATTAGCTGAACTGAACCAACCAACCAAACATTAGCTTTTGGTCTTTATGCAGAGAAGTATCAGTGTCTAGTTTCTTTCAATATTTATTTAATGACGCTATTACCATCAGTGGAAAAAAATAAATATACATATCTGCTGGTTTTACCTCCTTGTTCTAGCACACAGTGGTCCATGACACAACGTGGGCAATATACCATCTGAACAGCAAAGACTACAAATGTTGGAGGCCACCTGTTAATTAGTAACATTTATTATTTGACAGCTCTGGATCTCTCTTTACTGAAGCCACTCTGGAAAGAGCAAGCTTGCTCCAGATACATGCAATGTTTTGCAGGGCAAACACAGATGGTGTCGTTTCTATCAGAATCAGAAACTGATGAATCTTTAGCTCTGCTTATTCTGTATTTCAAACACAGTGTTACTAACTTACCACTAGGACCTGATGACAGCTAATTCTGAGACTTACACCGTGTGTGTAGCAAGAGTATACACATTTGAAAGAATAATTTCTACAGAGAATACTTCTCCAAAAATTCTGGAAACAGCAGTAGTGAGGCACTGAAACTCAGACAAACACAGATGTAAATCTGAACACAGCATTGGACACTGGCGTGTGGAAGTACCAAGTAACTGCTTGCAGATAGGGCAGAGAGCTATTAGTAATTACATGTGCAGACTTGCCACCTACGCTTGGCTTGGACTTAGAGATGTAGCATTTACTATGTCAAGAACATCAACATCGTACTAGTTTCACATTTCTTATTGTTTCAGTTGAGCCAGTAACATGAAAGAACATTAAATTTACCAAACCACTGGGGCAATCCTGTGGAAAAGTGATGACTCCAAGCCACAAGCTAACCTCAGAGATTCATTTTGTTTGTTTACCTTAAAGACATCTAAGATCCTTCTCATGATACTGCTATAAACAAATTCTTTTTCCAATTGCAGTGTTTACAACAGAATCTTGACCCCTTATAATCTATAATAATTACCGTACTCAATAATAATTTCAAAACTATAATAATTACAGTTTTCTATCTTAACTTATCAAAGGGATAAGAAAATAGCATCCAAGTGTGGACCATATTTATAGAAAACACTGAATATAAACCTCGCTCAGCTCTTGGTTCCACAAGTGTTGTATGAGAACAAAACCTCTGTGGTTTTTTTTTTTTTTGCATGCCAGATGCATCCCTTGATACACACCAGTATGTTGTTACACAAACAGCGCCACACTGAGCAAAATGCATCACAAGCACCAATGCCACTGAATGTGAAATCACAGGGTCAGAATAACTTTTGTGGTTTATGAGAACCACTTCATATAGTCAGCGCCACATTTTGTTTTTCCTTTAGGAAAATAAATAAATAAATAAATAAATAAATGTATTCTTCAGACAAACCATTATGGCAAAATAGCTTTTTTTGATCCCTTTTTTTTTTTTTTAAAAAAAAAAAAAAAAAAAAAAAGATCTTGAATCTTTTTAGGGTAGTAATTTTTGTTTTACAAAGTACTGCCTTTAATCAAAAGTCTTTTCCTTTTGCATAGGTGCAACTTTACTTAATTAGCCCACTAGAAAGCAAGCACTACCGACACCTTGCAGTGTTTGACAACTGAAATACAGCAAATAGGCACATCGATAGAGGACAATCAATGTAAATTAGATTTTCCCAACATGGTTTCTTGAGAGTATAACCCAGGGTGTAAAGAGACTTTATTATTAAGGAGAAGAAGGATTAGTTAGTTATTGGACAAACAACTGTTCTGGTTTACTAAGCTAAATAACTACTTCACATATGTTAGCAGCATCTAGTTGCATGCTAATTATACCCGTCTGTTTTGCATTACCCATTTAACATTTTCATCATTCACATCAGCCTAGCAGGCCATAGATTTGTAATACTTCATCCAAGACGTTCAAAAATCTTTACTGAAATTATCTGACAATTATCATTTCACTCTTCACTGAATCTCTAGGTTACTGCCCTCATCTCCTCTACTGGATTAACTGCTGAACCAGCCATGTCTAGACACACACTCAGTAGTTCCAGTTGTTGTGCTGAGAAACTGCCCTACAGCTATGCTCTGGTGGCTTGTTACTTTTGATAGTAGCATGGCACCACAAGCCATCCCAATACAGATCAACTTATTGTATTTTTATAGTCTTCCCCGTTCCAAGCCAAAGTTAAATGAAGTTGAAGGCAGCATCTATAGGACAAACCATAGTCACACAGCCTTAAAGGATTAGAAGAAGCCATTGTTTTCATGTCAGACATGTTTTTATAATATAGACCATGTCAATTCTTGTTATTTCATTTTGATCATCACACCAGCTTTTCAGCAGTCAGCCGACCCTTTCCCACACCACAGTTTTAAAGACTCATAAACTTTATCTTTATTATATTAAAAGAGATTCAAAAATTTTAAAACAGATGTGAAGTTGCTCCTGCCAAGAGCCTACACACAGTGTGATTCAATAGGATGTGGGTGCTGTAATGTACTCAAGACAAGTAATTCTGAAGCTCTGAGCTCAACTCACTGAACACTTATTTTTGTCTAGGAAAACAAAAGCTTAAAATAATTTAAGAGCTCCTATCTGCCTTGGACTATGAATGACCTGGCATGAGTGATCTGATGACACTTCCCATAAAGACATGCTGATTTTTGTATTTGCTTCTTAAAGCCCCAGAAGACAAACAGCTTCCACCACATATCTCCTGGTAGAAAGAGACAACAGAAACCTGTGCATAGCTACAGGTTGGCCAGGTTCTTTCTTCACACCACTAGCAGGCTCCTGGAGGTTTGAATTACTGTCCCATACCTAACAGCCATGAGCCCAGCTACAGCACATGAGCTGCTCCTGTGCCGTGCGCTGCTCAGATTTCCCTGGTCCCTCTCCCTGGGGTTGTTGTAAGCTCCTTTCTTCGGCACCACAGCTCCTGCAGTGCTCACAACTTTTTCTCCTCACAATCTGGGGCTAAAACAACATTTTTCCCACAAAGCAGAGACGATCCATGTGGCATCTGTATTTCTTTTTCCATTTCCTCTCAGCTTCCAGTAGCATTGGTTTTCTAACATTTTGTGTAAAATCTGTGTGGTGGTATCTGCAAGAGCTCTTTGGGGTCTCTTGCATTTACCACTTTCATCTGGAGGCAGTCAGATGAATTTCTAAAACAGCTGAGAACTTTATATAAAACAAATAGAGAGTAGTCTCAAGAAACAGCCTTTCCTCACAGAAGTAAAGCTGGTCTTGGTTGTTATGTTTGTTTGTTTGAGCTTTACTCCAATACAGCTCTGCGCCTCATGAATCAGAAAGAAAGAAGAAGAAAGTCTTATAAGATAATACTGATATAAGTCATGATATAAGTCATCATGAAGAAGAAAGTCTTTTGGTGGGTGTCCAGGAGGGGGGACCTCCTGCTGCTGATGCATCAGGAGGGCCCTGGAGATAGAAGTGCCACAGCTCTACTCTGCGTCACCTCACTTGCAAATGCAGTGGCACAAAGGCAAAGCTAAGAACAAGAAGTTAATGAATGTCTTAGGATATATAGTGTCCCACATCAGGCACCATGATTCATGTGGACTGTCTTCAATAGGCTCCCCAGGAGCTGTGCCAAGACCCCACACAAGACCAGGACAAGCTGAAAACTAAAAGGGTGAGTATAGCCCTGGATTTTGTTCATTACTTCAGGGTATTAAGCTCACAGTTCATCCTTTTAATCACTTATCTCTACTCTTTGTCACTTTCCCCAGTACTCTCTTACCACTGCAGTCTGCAGCTGCATTCAGGCAGTCATGACCACAGCTAAAGGAAAGGAAAAAGAAATGATTTTGTCATTTCCACTATTTGTTTGATAGATAACACAGACGGAATAACTAATGATGTATTAAGATGTGAAATTGTGTAAACTATTCCAGATATTCAGCTCTTAAATACTTTGAATGTCACTGAGCACAAGGAATCTAGTACTATGTGCCAGGAAAACAAGCTACAGCTCAGCAACATTTACCATACACACAGATAAAGTGAGGTAGTTAACAGTCTGCAGGATGTTTAGGTTGGCAGTGACATGCCAACACGAACCTTCCTGTTTGCTGGGAGTAGGCAGACATTTCCAGAACCTTTTCTTTTGGAAGATAAGTCTGGAAGAAATAACATGATTTGCACAACTACATGGACAGCTGAACATACTATGTCAGAAGTGACCAGAAATTCAATTACAAAATAAGATTTGCATTTGTAAATGCAATATAGTAAATTAGAAAGAAAATCCTGTCTAAAAATGCACTGTAAACAACACATTCCACACAGCAGTATACATGCAGTAAATGCAAGGAAAGAGAGAGCAGGAATTATTCTGGGCTGTGAATGGCCGTGTCCCCAGGCCAAACACTCCCAGCTGTGGGTAGCTCCAGATCCCAGCTAACAGCAAGTACAAGGTTCTGTCAGTGAGGGCTTTTACACAAGTTACAATAAAGAGGAACATGCAACATCAGTCCAGCATACTAACGAGGATTAAAGTTATTTACTCATGTAGCACAGACAAAACATCCACTCACTTCCGTAAAATTATGAAGTCCTCAGGTAGATCTTGCCCTGAAAAGTGTTTTATTTGTGCTAAAAGAGAGAACTGCTAGGCTTCTGTTTCCAATTGCATGTTATGGACACAACCCTATGAAGACCACTCCTGTAGGCGGAGGGCAGCACAGGCTCTGGGACTCAGATGCCGCACCACGTGGGCCGTGCTGGAAGGCGCCCAGCGATGCTGTGCATGACATGACTGCCCTCTCCTGCAAGCACCTCAACTGCACGACCTTGTTTTCCCACCATTGGCTTTCGGTAATTTTTCTCCTTGGTGTAGCTAAGTATTTGAATTTTCCTAGCAAATTTACACAAACATGACAACAAAAAAAATCAAATGTCTAACATTAAACAATGTTATTTTGTATTTCAGAGACAGACAAAGAAATGACAATACCAGGAAGCTGATACAAACTTAGACCAAGACCAGTCAAAGTACCTGGTCCTTAGACCATGCAACCTAACTTGAAACACTTATCTACAAAACTTAAATACATATGAAACAATAAAGCAGATGGTTTACTCTATGGAACACCCTCCAGATATCAAGCAGCATTAGAAAGCAGTTTGTTTCGCATTTAAAACTAAAGTAAACAGTAATATAAAATCCCAATATAACAAACTCACTGTTCAAGTTGGGATGTGCCTGGAGCAAAATTTCCTAATTTTCCTGAAAACACGCATTTTGCTCTTTGGACCATTGCCATCTCTTTTTCTGTTGGCTCTGCCCCCTCAGGGCCACGCACTATTCAGCTGAATAACTGTAAGGCTCTTGCTTGCAGGCAAATAGGAAGGAGCTTAATGAATCACAACATTTTGTTCATATTTTGCTTGGAGGAAGCATTTTCCACATTTTCCCCCTCTTAGTGAAGTTCATAGAAATTCCACCCTAACCCTGTATAACTGCTTTATTGAGACCAAAAGTTCACTGTCAGATCTTAGGGGTTTCCCTACCAACCAGAGGGAGAGAAGGGGGCAGGGAAATAAATGCTAGTATGGAGAGAATTAACTAATGAGCTTGCTGAGGTTTACTTATATTCCTCCAGGGACCTATGAAGACCAAGGCTGCAAACAGTGCTTACGCATATATACAATGATAGCTCACATGCTGAGGAATGCTCCTTCAATTATAAAAAAAAAAAATCTTTTGAAATTCCTTCTTGGTGATATAGGATTCACTGGAACTCAAATTCCCACTGCTGTTCAATGTCAAATCAAGAGAAAGACAGGTGGGAGACAACAGAAGAGATGTGTGATTGAAAATCTGACTTGAGCTGGCCCAGTAGAGTAAATGAGATGATAAAAGCAATTGGCAGTATCTATCTCAAGTAAAGGCTGGCAAAATGGAAATCAATGAAGGGTTAGTAAGTGTTGTTGACTGGATTCATATGTTGCTCTTTCTTGGGTCCAAGGAAGTGTAAGAGTTTGAGGGAACAGCTAGCATTTTTGGTTCTCCCAAATGGCCCTCTGAGATAAGCATGGAGGTCAATGAGGACAACGTGAAGCAAAACTACAGTGTAAAACTTTTAAACTGGGAACTGGACTTACGGAAAGATACCCACAAAACAAGACAAACATTTCATCACTAAGATAAGAGGTCCCTTCTTTTGACTCCAGGGAGTTAAAAGAAAAGCCAGATGCAACATAAATTCACTAAAGAACAAGCAGATTAACTCTGCTAAAATGGGATGGTCAAGGTACAGAGTCTACAGTTTCATATTTAGATATACATTTTGTCATGAAGACATTCATTTACTTATTTTACTTATTTCAAACTTTTAATTAGAAGTTCAGCATTGTTGGACTTAAAGCAGAGGAAATTAGCTTGAAGGCACATTCATTTGTAATATAAAAGGGCCTTTCATTAATCCCTAATTAAATACTTCTCATTCTTAAATCAATTAGACATTCTAATAAGATTGAAAACACAAATTATTTCCAAGGAATAGGTACATGCAGCTCAAGAAAAAGTCACATTTAATTCTACCTTTCTTTCTTTTTTTCTCCTCTGATACCCTTCCCTCCAGCCAACTGCTCCTCTATGCCCTCATGAACAATTTGCTCCTATTTCCAAAACCCATTAAAAATAAGTGAATACAGCTCTTTTAGAAATAGCACTTCTCTTCAAATTTACTAATATCTTTTCAGAAAAAGATCTCAGATGGTGAGGTAAGAAAGAGCTGTTATACGTGTATGTGGGGAAAAAAAAAGTAATACAAATCTCTAGATGGGTGGAACAAAAAGTGCTGAAGTTTACACATAATTAATAAATTAACTGTTTTAAAAAAAAAGTAATGAGAATAAAGAAGCTTAAGGAAGTAGAAGAGCTTCCAGGAACTATGTGTTACTAGGATTTTTATTAATTTATTTAGTTTTTCCAAGCATAGCTTTTCTGGAGGTGTTCTTAATAAAAACACAGTTAGGGCAAATTGCATCTAGCAGCAAAGAAGACTAAAATACCAACTCTTCTTTCACATTTTTCATCTTGCTTTTACCTCTGCAGATCAAATAAATTATATTACCAGCCTTATGAAATTACCCATCAAAAAAAGCCCAAAAAAACACATCACTAAGAAAAATATTTTACATTTAGAGATCAGCTTAGCAGTTCTCCCTATTATTGGGGTTAAGAAAAATAATTTATGCAACAAATTTGATGCAAAGAAATCAAAAATATAAAACATGGTTCCATCTTATAAAAACTAATGAGATGTACAGACATCTTCAGCATGAGTTTCATTTCTTAGGCTTCTTTCTTGCTTGTCTTTTATTTTATTTTTCCCCTTACACAACTTTGATCTTGTGCTTGAGATTTATGATATGGATTTTATTAATCAGCAAAACAATCTAAGAGTTCTGCTCCCTCCTATTCATATTGTTACTGAATACAGGCAAGTGCAATGGTAGTAACCAGTCAGGTTGTCCAGGCTACACCACAGGACTGAAATGTCTGCTTCTAAAATAAGTTAAATTAATTTTATAAGAAAATATAATTGTAGATTTTCTTATTAATTAAACATTTCAAGACAAAATACAAAGCTGAGCTCATACGGAACAACAAGTACAAATTTGTTTTGGTTTTAATTGCAAATTACATTCCTCAGTTTCTTAATCTGTTCAAGGAAGAAAACCTGTTCAGATTCTGTGTTGCCTAGTTTGTCCCTCTTGAAGTTTCTCCAACTTTAGGAAGAGTTGTAGACAGCAGAGAAAAATAAAACAAGTAAATTATCATTCCTCTCTTCTTAATGGGAAAGAAAAGGAAAAGTGGAATCAAAGGCAGAACATTTCTGTAACAGAAGCAAAAACACCTCTTTGCCATGAATGTTTCTCTCCTGACTGTTTTCATCATGTTACAAATAATGTCTTCAAATAACCTTTTTTTCAGCAAGGTATAACATTTATAAAGATGATCCCCTGTTGCTTAAGAAAACAAAGCTCTTTATATAAGTAGGCTCATTCTTATCCTGGCTAGTCCTGAAGCCTGTCTTCCAGCTATTGACATATTCTCAGGACTTTTTTTTTCTTCCTATTTTTATTTATTTATTTATTTATTAAATACTGGAGGTATTGGTTCCTCTGGGAGCTGATCTGAGTGAAGTACTGCTCTCCCACATGAGTGAGAATATCACAGAATCACAGAATTTCTAGGTTGGAAGAGACCTCAAGAGCATCGAGTCCAACCTCTGACCTAATGCTAACAGTCCCCACTAAACCATATCCCTAAGCTCTACATCTAAACATCTTTTAAAGACTTCCAGGGATGGTGACTCCACCACTTCCCTGGGCAGCCTGTTCCAATGCCTAACAACCCTTTCAGTAAAAGAAGTTCTTCCTAACATCTAACCTAAACCTCCCCTGACTCAACTTAAGCCCATTCCCCCTTGTCCTGTCACCAGGCATGTGGGAGAACAGACCAACCCCCACCTCGCTACAGTCTCCTTTAAGGTACCTGTAGAGAGCGATAAGGTCGCCCCTGAGCCTCCTCTTCTCCAGGCTGAACAAGCCCAGCTCCCTCAGCCGCTCCTCGTAGGACTTGTTCTCCAGGCCCCTCACCAGCTTCGTCGCCCTTCTCTGCACCCGCTCAAGCACCTCGATGTCCTTCTTGTAGCGAGGGGCCCAAAACTGAACACAGTACTCGAGGTGCGGCCTCACCAGAGCTGAGTACAGGGGGACGATCCCCTCCCTAGCCCTGCTGGTCACACTGTTCCTGATACAAACCAAGGTTGCCGTTGGCCTTCTTGGCCACCTGAGCACACTGCTGGCTCATATTCAGCCGACTATCCACCATCACTCCCAGGTCCTTCTCTGCCTGGCAGCTCTCCAACCATTCCTCTCCCAGCCTTTAGCTGTGCTTGGGGTTATTGTGCCCCAGGTGCAGGACCCGGCACTTGGCCTTGTTGAACTTCATGCAGTTGACCTCAGCCCATCGGTGCAGCCTATCCAGATCCTCCTGCAGAGCTTTCCTACCCTCTGTCATGGTTCCGCTCGAGTGGGCAGCCGAGCTCCACCACAGCCGCTCTCTCACTCCCCCTCCTCAAAGAGGAATGGGGAGAAAATATGTGAAAAGGGCTCAAGGATTGAGATAAGGACGAGAAAATCACGCAATAATTATTGTAACGGGCAAAACAGACTCGGCATAAGGAGATAGTAAGATTTATTGCCTATTACTAACAAGCGAGAGAAGTGAGAAAACAAAGAAAAAAAAACACACCAAAAGCACCTTCCCCACCCCATCCACCCTCTTCCACCTCCTCCCCCCGAGCGGCGCAGGGGAACGGGGAATGGGGGTTATGGTCAGTCTACAGCACTTCTTCTCTGCCGCTCCTTCTCGGTCACTCTTGTCCCCTGTGCTGTGGGGTCCCACCCACGGGATGCAGTCCTTGATGAACTGATCCGGCGTGGGCTTCCCACAGGCAGCAGCTCTTCCAGAACTGCTCCAGATATGGGTCCGTACCACGGGGTCCATCCCTCAGGAGAAAACTGCTCCAACCTGGCTCCCCTACGGGCAGCAGCTCCTGCCGGGTCACCTGCTCCTGCGTGGGCTCCTCTCCACGGGCTACAGGTCCGGCCTGGAATCTGCTCCGGCAGGGGTCTTCCACAGGCCGCAGCCTCCGTCGGTGCAGGGCCACCTGCTCCACCGTGGTCTCCTCCACGGGCTGCAGCGTGGAACCCTGCTCCACCGTGGTACTCCATGGGCTGCAGGGGGACATCCTGCTTCACCATGGTCCTCACCACAGGCCGCAGGGGACTTCTGCTCCGGCACCTGGAGCACCTCTCCCCCTCCCTCTACACTGACCCTGGCACCTGCAAGGCTGTTCTCTCACTCCCGGCTGCTGTCTGGCGCAGCGTTTTTTCCCTGTCTTAAATATGCTCTCACAGAGGCGCAAACAACATCGCTTATTGGCTCAGATCTGGAAAACAATGGGGCCCTTCCCAAACATGGGGCAGCTTCTAGATCTTTCTCACAGAAACCACCCCTATAGCCCCCTGCTACCAAAACCTTGCCACGTAAACCCACTACACCCTCAAGCAGATCGACACACGCACCTAACTTGGTGTCATCTGCGAACTTACTGACGGTGCACTCGATGCCCTCATCCAGATCATCGATGAAGATATTAAAGAGGACCACAAAAACTGGACTTTCATAAAAAAAAAAAAAAAAGTTACCAAAGCAAAAGCAAAATCCATGCACAGTATTACACATATGTAATATTTTCATTAATTACCAGGGGAAGCATCAACAAATAATGTGCCAATTAAACAATATCATGGGGTAGACAATCACCTCTGCCTCCCCAATGCTGGGGATGAGCTCTGCCGTGCGCAATGCACACATGGGGCACTGCAGACCACAGGCAGCCCTACACTGGGAAAATTATCCCCCCCTCCATTCATCTCCCTCCCTACCCTCATTTTTCCCCACATCACTCTTCTATTACTTTCTCTGTAGTGTTCTTACACATCCTAATGGCTCACACCCAGCCTGCTGCCACACCACCCACAGCCCACAAGACCTAAAAGGAAGGAGATTCGACGCCCCCAAACCCTCCTGTGCTCCGGGACACCGCTGAGGAGTACTGTTACAGGAAACACTTACAGGCAGTTGCAGTGTTGGATAATGCTGATTGACGAGCAATGACAGCACTTTTCAAAGTTTGGCATACATGGACATGTAACAAAAGTAGAACTAGATCGGAGAAGCACAGCAGCAATCACTATTGAGAAACGAATTAAATATATCCGCTATTTCCTGTGTTAGGGAGAGGAGAAAATAGATACTTTTGACTAAACACTGTACAGATTACAAAGTAGCCATCTATGAACGTGTCCTATAATTTAACTTCAATTAATATGCAGCATATCTGACTCAACACGCAGCCAGAAGTTACAGCTGGGGTTCATCTTATATAGCTTTCTCTGGATACTTAAAAAAAAAATCCACACACACGCAAAAACAAAACCAAAAAAACCCACACAAAATTAATAAATAAATAAATTTGACATTGCTGAACCAGTGGCAGCAACAGCAAGCACATAAATAGAAGCACGTAAGTAGATACAGGAAGAAAACAGAGATGTTGCAAAGGATGAAAACACAACAGTAACAGGAGCCTTCCATTACCTCCATGGAAACTAGATAACGTCATGTCAGGAGGTGTTGCAAAGCGTACATCTAAGGGTAGGATTAGCAACAGCTTCACAGAGCAGACAGTCAAACAGAAAAACGGCACTTCACTTAATGCTGAGCAGCATGTGGTACCTGCTGAAGGGCTAGCATCAAACAACTGCTCTGCAATATTGACCGCAGCATACTCAAATCCCTTTTTAATGTAGGAACAGCAAGAACCTAGAACAGTGGATTTTTGGTTTAACTTCAAAACCAATATGAAAGAAAGTAAGAAAATTTGTTAAAAACATTTCAAAGAGGCAGTCAAAAGACTAAGGAGCAGCATGGAAACTATTTAAAGACTGAGGATTCAGAGAAAATGTCACTTAAAAAGTTAGAAGGACCAAAGCAAAGCCTACACATCTGAAAAATACGGTGAAGGACACCACAAATAATAATAACAAAAAAGCAAGCATCTTATGAAAACATCAAAAAGTTCAAATGACATAAGAAGGATCATGAACTCCAACAGGTTAAGTGTGAAAACATGATTAGGTGAATTAAAAAAACAAGTATAAAGAACTCAAAAAAATCCTTAAAGCTAGTAATGCACTCATGTATCAGAAGTAAGTACACTGCCAGAAAGCCTAAAGGACCACAGGAGGATCAAAGCATACAAGGATCGTTCAGAGATAAAGCCAAAACTACTACTACAGGGAAAAAAAAAACTTTATGTGCATCCGTGCTCCCCCTGCAGGGAAGGTGTCAGACCAGCACCGCTCTGCTGGGTGAATGTTCAAGACCTTTCTAAAACCAAAGCAGTATTAGACTATGGAAAACGTCAATGAAGTAAACAGCGAGATACTGACAAGATGGGAGGTTATCTACCTAAAATTCTAGAGGGTTTCTAGGATTAAACAGTCAAAGCCATGGAAACATCAGCTCAACAGCACTTCCAAAAAAAAAAAAAAAAGGTAAAAAAATTAGTTGGATTTTATTAGGAGTGAAACAGAACAAAAGCAACAAGTCATTATATTACTCTCGAGATCCAAAACATGCTCTCCATACTGAACACCTCGAGTACTGTGTTCAGTTTTGGGCCCCTCGCTACAAGAAGGACATCGAGGTGCTTGAGCGGGTGCAGAGAAGGGCGACGAAGCTGGTGAGGGGCCTGGAGAACAAGTCCTACGAGGAGCGGCTGAGGGAGCTGGGCTTGTTCAGCCTGGAGAAGAGGAGGCTCAGGGGCGACCTTATCGCTCTCTACAGGTACCTTAAAGGAGGCTGTAGCGAGGTGGGGGTTGGTCTGTTCTCCCATGTGCCTGGTGACAGGACGAGGGGGAATGGGCTTAAGTTGAGCCAGGCGGAGTTTTAGGTTAGATGTTAGGAAGAACTTCTTTTACTGAAAGGGTTGTTAGGCATTGGAACAGGCTGTCCAGGGAAGTGGTGGAGTCACCATCCCTGGAAGTCTTTAAAAGATGTTTAGATGTAGAGCTTAGGGATATGGTTTAGTGGGGACTGTTAGCATTAGGTCAGAGGTTGGACTCGATGATCTTGAGGTCTCTTCCAACCTAGAAATTCTGTGATTCTGTGATTTTCAATGCAGCCTTCAGTACTGGCACACCTAGAAAGAGCTGAAAAACAAGTAGAAAAGAACCTACTGGTAGAACTGGGAAAGGTTCAGAGAAGGGCGATGGGGAAGAAAGAGCTTCTGCAATGAATGATGAAGACAACCAGGACTATTCTAGATGAAAACGAAGATGGAGATACACAAAGACTGAGGGGCTGTGAACATCTACTTTTTCCTATTCATAAAGTAGCTGCTGTGGGATGAGACAAATGCAGCCAGAGCAAAAATGAACACTGCAGAAAGTTCCTCAAACACAGCAAAGCTGTGAGAACTTCTTGCTGAAAGGTATAGATGCCACAAGTTCACATGAATTCAAACAAACACCAGTCAAACTAATGGAACAAAATTCTCTTGGAACTACTCACAGCTATAAAAACACTTGTTATCTCCGGGAGCTTGGCATGCAAGGGGCTGGAGACAGGCAGGGTATGGCCACGACTGTAGGCTCTGCATTCTTGCTCTCCCTTTATGTTTATCTCCAGGCATCTGCCACAACCACAACCAGAATCATGGTATTGGGCTTGACAAACCACTGCTCTGATCTGATCTATTCTTGCATAACAGTCATTAAAATTAGAGTGGAGTGGTTGCTCCTGCTTTACATATATCACCGGGCACACTCTGAAAAGGATAAACAAAAAATCTTAAAGCATCTGACACCTTAGACGTAGGAGTGACTGAGGGCACTGGGCCTGTTCAGCCTGGAGGAGGCTGAGGGGGGACCTCATCGAGGTCTACAGCTTCCTCGCGAGGGGGAGTGGAGAGGCAGGTTACCTATTCTCTGTAATCACCAGCGATAGGACCCACGGGAACGGTGTTAAGCTGAGGCAGGGGAGGTTTAGGCTGGACATCAGGAAGAGGTTCTTCACAGAGAGGGTGGTTGCACACTGGAACAGGCTCCCCAGGGACTTAGTCACTGCACCGAGCCTGTCTGAATTTAAGAAGCGATTGGACTGTGCACTTAGGCACATGGTCTAAACTTTTGGGCAGACCTGTGCGGTGCCAGGAGTTGGACTTGATGATCCTTATGTGTCCCTTCCAACTCAGGATATTCTATGATTCTATGACCTTACTTTTCCGCTCTGAAACATGTCTCACGCTGGAGACCTAGTTAGAGAAGCAGTATTAGCAATGACTGTCCCACATTAACTGCTCCATCAGAGCTGGACAGAACCATCAGTTCAATGCTCCTGTGGTCTGGTAGCATTACACAGGAAGTAAATGGAAAAAAAAGTCTAGAGAAAGTTAGTTTTTATTTGCAGAGACACATGATATTATTCTCTAGCTCTTAAACAAACAAACAAACAAACAACAACAACAAAAAAACAAAAACAAAAACAAAAAACCACAAACAAATACTGAAAGGAGATTCAGATTGAAAAGGACTCAAAAATCAAGTCTCACTCAGAATTCCAGGCATTACCACATAACATCCTCACTGTCACTACAGTTTTAGACATGGTGATACAAGTCAGAGTTCACACATATTACATTAATGATAAGAAACCTTAGCATAGCTAAGATAGTACAAAACGGACTTGCATTTGCAGTCCCTCCAATGCCCTCAGCAGTCTCTTCACACCACTTTTAAAGGGAGGGAACAGGGAGGTCCATACAAAGTGACAGTAGATGAAGAAAGTTTCACTAAGTTGCAGAGAAGTGCAGTATTTCATAGAGGAGAATACATCCAAATGCAGTGAACGCAAGATGGCAGGACTGGCAGAGACCCTTGTATGATTTGATAGCCAAGTCCCATTATTTTTTAATACCATCTGTGTTCCTATGTTACTTCTGAAACTCCCATCCAGGAAGAATATGCAAGACAGGCACATAGATGAAGCTGGGAGATCTGGGAGAAGAAGAAACCAAAAATCAACTTGGGCCAAGTAAAACAGATTTGAAGCTCAAGTAAAAGAGATTCAGCTTGGCTGCACTTAATTAAAACATCTGGCACTTCACATGAGAATTAACTGAAAAGTATCTGTTGTTTTTTATTTGTCTTGAGAAAATACTTGTACCCCAAAAATTCAAAGAATGAGGTAAAAACTGAATTAAAAGCTTAATGAACACATTTTAACTTACTAAAGAAAAGGAGAGAAAGAGAACTTTGTTCTTACATAGAGAAATTGACCTCAGTCAACTCAACTGGCTGGATTTTGACTGATAATACTCTTTGAAGGACACAGATTTTATAACCCAGGTTTGCAAAATTACTTTACTTCCCAACCTAAACTAGTAATAGCTGAGTTTCACTGCCCAAAAATCAATGGAAAAATGAAGTGACACCACAGGAATACTTTCCCATCATCAGTGAGTTTTGGATCATTTCCTCCCCCACATTAACCAGCTCTGTGCTCCTACTCACTTCCTTGCAACCAGTCTCATCTCAAGCCATAACATACAGTAGAGATGACACCAGTTCTTTGCAAACATTCTTGCAGCTGGCGATTCTGGTGCAAATCGATCAGCAATGCTTTAAAAAATCAATATGCACAAAAAGTGACTCCTGGGTGACAGCATTAGCTTAGTACTGTGAAGTACACATGAAAATACAGAGCTGCCAACTGACCTGGGCCATAAGTTTTCAATCCTCTCTTCTTCTGCAATTTAATTTCCTAAATTGTATAAAATGCTTGAAGAGAAATGCTGGAAACCTTACCCACCTTCTAGGCAAGGGAGATGGAAAAATAATGATAACATATATTTTTCTACAGAAATTATTAAATGTCCAAACCATAATCCAATATTTTCTACAGATCATCTTGAAACCATTTCATTCCATAGCAAAGGTGTAATTTTTGTTCCACTTTACAATGATTTAGGAAATTTTGAAAAAGATCACTTCTTGAATTTACATTCAGTGGGGACTTACAACATCATCGTGTGTATAGTGCGTGTTAATTTACACACGAACATACAGCGACTAGAAAAAAAGCAAGCAACTGAAATGCTGACTGCACCCCCCCTCCTTTTTTTCTTTTTTTCCCCTACTCTTGTGTTTTGCTGCTGGCTTTAGGCCTGTGGCTTATGAACTCCCTGTCAAATCAATCAAAGGATCCATAAAGATACTGGAGTCGAGCAGCATCAACAGGGGACTTCTTAAGGCTTCTAGCCAGACATAACAAGGGTCAATACAAAAATATTACTTTTCCAGGAACAAACTAGTGTCAGATTTGCAACCAGCAAATGCCCAGTACCTCAGCCTTTCTGCAGGGCCCCCGGAGCCTTCCCTGTCCCTGCTTCTCTTGGAGTTACTACATCTTGCTCTTGGGGAAAGGTTTCTCAATCAAAAAGCCATTGCAGTCCCTAACTACTCCGTGCTTTAACACTGCTAGGTTACAAACCTAGTTAAGGACAGACTTGATTTCGTACTGTGAAATTATATTTCCTTATATGTTTTTCTGTTTCTCGCTGTGGCTATTGTTCTACTTCAGGCCTAATCTTGGTATTGACACTGTCACCAATACAAGAAAGAATGGGGAAACAGGGCTGGTCCCAATGACCTCCCCACAGTTGTCTCCAATTTGAATGACTGATATCTTTGTTTTTGGCAATGACATCTATATTTTGTTACCTCATTCCAGTTAACAAATGAATTAATTTTTAGCGGCCCTTCAGAGTCCCTTGAACACCTATGTTTACCTGCTCTCATACCAATCCAAAGAACCATCTTACTGTTACTTCCGTAAATTATAGTCAGGGAACATTACCAGGTTAAACCTATATGTAACAAAGAGTTTAGCGGACATCACATGATAATTTCTTCATTTCTAAGCTTTTGCCTGTAATAATGCTCTAAGTATGAGCTTTGACAACTAGAAATATATAAATATACACACAAATATATTATGAGAAAGAAACAGAATAAAGCTTTAGAAAAACACCGTTTTGAAAAATATAACACCGATGTAGTTCTACAAAAAAAAAAAGCAAAAGGACTCAAGCCAGGTAGAGGGTAACGTAAAAGTGGAATGATAGCCATATAGGGATAGAAGTACTATGTATCTGAGCAGTTGTAAGATAGTCTTCCCTCCTTGTTCATAGCCTATTCTTAGGATCTAAAATCTGAACTTCTCTTTCATTTGAATTAAATTACAGTCTCTTTCAAATACTCAAGTCCCAAATAAAGACCTTAGAGTAAGTAGTTGTTTAACGATTTTAATCACTCAACATCAAAGAACTAGGAAGATTTTCTTAACAGTGAAGCCATTTACCATTCAACCACAAATGACACACTATATCAGTCCACAACCTATTCCCAGCACCTCTGCTACAGTTTTCAATAAAAGAACAGATAATATGTAGGGATAATAGTCACTAGACTAGGGCGAAGGATATGTCATAACTTAATTTATACAAAAAAGCAGAAGGAGCTGGCAGAAGTGACAGCAGTTTATCACCAAAGTGTAAGAAAATTGCAATGTTATCTACTTAAAAAAATGAAGTGTTTCATAGTTATTTCTTCATAATATACATTCTAGTTCAGCCACTTATGTAAGCACTGCATCTCCTAAAAAAAAAAACAAGGTTTTATATATTTTACATATATTTCATTTTACATATATCTTATTTTTAAACATATTTTACATCTATTTCTTTTGTTTGTTTTTTGATTGCTCTTCCCTACCTTTAATTCAGAAAATGCACGTCTTTCCCTTCCTCCTAACAGACCTTCTCTGGCTGGGAACGAGCTACCCAAACCCCCGCCTGCTGTCTCTCACAAGGCTTCCTACATATCACATGTTGCGCTGTGCAGTGACTACCCTGCAAGCTCCTGCTTGTTACATTTTAGGTTTAATTATGGTCTATAACAACATTTCATTGAGTTCATGTCTACAGGAAAATACAATATTTCACTTAGTAACTGACACAAATGGGAAAAGAAAAAAAAAAAAAAACAAAACAGAAAACAAAAACAAAACAAAAAAAAATACAAACCTTTTATTGTTCAAAATATCTGAAGCAAAAACTGCTATTCCCATCTGTACTAGCTTCCCTGCCTGCATTTTTAGGCTATGACAGTTATAACATAACAATACTTAACTAAGAAAATATTAATAATTTTTCTCACGTATTTAGAAAAAAAATTAAATCTTTTCATTACTTTTCTGGTAGGAATACAAAACACTGTATGTAACTCTGGAAGAAAAAGTCTTAATACGTTATGCAGTCAGTGGTGCAGAAACCCAAATAATAATACAAGAACAGCAGGGACCAGTCTCTTTCCACACAGGCTTTAAGCATTCCATCTTCAGGAAGTGCCCTAATCATAACCCACAGAATATCATATGAGTGAGATTAGAAAGGATGTATACAGACTAGCATTAAATTTTGGTCTAAAATATGTTGAGATATCTACCATAAAAATGGTAACAATCAATTGGATTTACCACAAATGTCAAACATATGCTTAAGCCAAACCAAATCCTATCATAACTGTATAAAATATGGGAGCCAACCAGTCCAATTTTATATAAAACCGTTAATTCACAAGACTTGTGATGCTGTCTAAAGGAGCTCTCTAAAGCAACATTTATATTTTGCAGAAAATTAAATGAAAATATAGCACATTCCCCCCAACCTAGCTTTAAAGTAGCTGATCCTTACAGGATAGGATCTTGCCAAAAACTACGCTGAAGCCTAGAAGAGTTTGGTGCTCTCATTACAAAAAGCTGAGCCTTTCATGAAGCTTCCTCTCCTTGAATTTAGGGACTTCAGTTTTCTCAGACAGATCCCTAAGGTCTGGGGGTGCTGCTGCATTGCTCTGGGCAGGTTTTTGCACTGAGACCTGTATGCACATTATGGCGATGCTCAGCCATAGGGGAAGAGCAGCAGCTGTGAATCCAGAGCATAACGCGGCATCATAGGTTTACACAGACATGCTGCCCACTTACACACTCATGATCATGAGGCAACATATTGCCCAATTTTGTCTCTGCTTTTATTGCCTGACAAACTCTGTTTTCTCTGCAATCACTAATCTGGTGATGCACTATAGCAGTAATAGCCAAAAATTATGGCAAAATGGCTGACAAGAATACATAAGCACTTTTATTAAGCTATTTATGATAAAAATTTCAAAGTTAAGTTGCAAGTCATCAGCATCAGCTGCTCATTTTTCTTCTCTTAGGAAGCATTATAAGTATTTGGTTTCCATACCATTCCCACTGCAAACCAACTATTTTTCTTTCTTGGTGCCAGATCCAACATTCCTTGCAGCCTTTGAGGATTAAGTCACTTTTAGACTTAATTCCACACAGGAAAAATAAAACCAAAATTAGCACAGAAAGCCAAGCAATCAATATTTCAGAGAAAGCTTTATGAATGAAATAGAGAAGGAAAAGTGCAGAAGAAATTTCAATAACGCATTAAAAACATATTTGAAAGTTCTGATAACTGTATGTTCATGGCTAGCAAACATTTCTCCTAGATGCTTTTCCAGTTCCATCTTGCCAATGGTATGACATCATGGTCTAGGAATCCTCAAATTCCCACAAAGGGGGACTTGCTTTGTGCATTGTTTATCAGAAACAATAATAATCACCTCACAGTTGTACCGTATCAGACCCAGGACCAAAAAGTTATTAGCTAGACCTCTCAGAAAAAGCCTTAGTATTGATTTTCAATGCATATCTTATTCACCAAATTATTTTTCAATCTTGGCACACATAAGCCTCCAGGTTTTTGAAGTTCTCACATCCATTAGAGCTTTAAAGTGAAAGCTTTATTTGTAAGTAATGATTTGATTCCAGCAACAAGAGTTTTATGAAAAACACTTCTGTGAGATTAGAAGATCACCAAATGGCTTTCAGCATTAACTTTCCTTCTCCACTCTATCTAAAGCAGACATCAGAGTTCTGTGAGAATCTCCTTGAGCTGAAACACATCTCATGGCCATGGCCAGTGGCAGGATGGGCTTGGGATGCGAAGAGACAGCGATCCCTTTGGCAACACAATCAAGCACCTGGCTGGCTTTTGCTCTTTCTTTCTTCTGTGGCCAGGAGTAGAAACTGACCTGTTTCCTAGCGGTATTCCTGGCAAGATAGCAGGGATTGTTTCTGAAATCAGGGAAATGGGACTGAGGTAACCTCGTCACATCTGCCTTAACTGTGGGAGTGTTCACATCAGGAGCTTTCTGCTGACTCTGGCTTTGTTACCCAGTATCACAGATACTCTTCTTTATTTTTACTTGGAAATAATTACAACTTTACAACTCTAAGTAAAACACTGTTTCGACTGCACACAAACACATGATGTTAACATTGGATTCTGCAATTCTAAAGGCTCATTAATGGGATTATCAGAGCACAAACCATGTCTTGCAATTTAGCACTTATGGCTTACCATTAAAAGCTGCAATAAGTGTTTATAAAAACAATAGCAAAAAAAAATTGGAGTACTTCAGTTCTGAGAGACTACATACTGCTAGTAATAGTTAATTTATTTAATAAAAAACTTTTATTCTCTCACTCCAAAATCCATATCCTAGAAACAAAATTAAACTGCTGTTTTGCATAAACAGCATTTGCCAGCTGATGACCTAAAGAGCAGGCTGCGCAGGAAATGATGAGGCTGTTGCAGTGTTGCAAAAACAAACCAAATGAACAATAAATGTGGCAGCCTGGAGGACATCTCTGCTTCAGCTATGATAGCGTAACACAGTTACTGAGCAATGCATATTCACTGCTGCGCTAACAATATCAAGAAGTACCTGCATCACAGGCACTGCTCACCCCTGTTCATCAGACTGAGTTAACAAACAGTTTGGGTGGGCAGACTTCAAAAGAAAATTATAAGCAGATTATAATTACTATAATTATAAAATTATAAGCTTGTCTTGAATTTGAAGGAGCAAGGCTGCCTGTCTTTCCCACCATCCAAGGGAGCGACCTGGTCAGGAAATAGGAAGGAAAAAAGCCTTGGACCAAGGAGGAGCAGCTCAACGCCATTCCTGACCTTTGGCTACTGTGGGTGATAACAGGTTTCTACTGGAACAAATGTCCAAAATGGGAACTTATCACCCATCTACAAGCAAAGCACACGTTCCCAGAGTTGATTTCTGTTAAATATATTGCCCTAGCACTGCACAGAGACAGACTCAGAACGTTGCAGATGAAGTGAAACATTCTTGTATAGATACAGTTTGATATCTGGAGAAAGGGAGAAATTTTTCTCCTAAATCACCACCTAACTTTTGGAAATTGATGCTGCTTTACCACAGAATACCAATTCAACAGATTTGTTGCCATATGCTGAATGAATCACTGATCTCTTTAATAAGGCAAAGGACCTACTGGAAGCAGGGAAGGAAGGAAAGAGGAAATGTACTTGTAAATTCTCTAAATTCACATTCCAAGCATTATCATTTTGTCTGTGTGTGCATAAACCTGTGGTTTCAGATTGAATAATGAGTGTCTTTTGCTAGAACTAAACATAACTTTCTCATAATAATTCTATTTTTCTTTGAATTTGATAACTGAAAAAACTAATGCTGTACAAACTCACAAAGGCCCTTGCATAACAAGTAGTGTATGTCCCAAATCTAACCTACCATTAGCTATAAGCTTTCAGCCTTCAAGCCTCATAAAAAAATAAAAAAAAAGGTCTGTAAAACTGCCCTCTCCAGAAGTGTGTAACTGTGTAACAAAGCTACCAGAAGTTTCTAAGTCCCACATTATTTTATAGGCAGACATTCAACTATGGGCTATGGCAGTGCATAGTATTGAAATCTCTACAGGTACTGCTGGGAGCATGGCCTTCACACTCGAGCTGGGTAAGGTGCTATGCAGGCCAGATTAGGTAGAAAAAAACATTTTAAAAATACAACGGTACAACACATGAAATGAGATGCTGAAAAATTAGATCTTCACACAGCTGTGACAGCTGGCAAAATAGGAGGAACTGGGTCAGTTGTGACCCACCCAGGACTAGGTGTTACCCCTTGCAGGCTGCAACACCAAAACGTATTGCTGGGCCCGAGTATGCTCTGCCTCTTGGAAGCCACTGAACACCAAAGCAGGCCCATAAATCACAACCTGCCCATTGACTCAGAGGGAATATTCTGGCATTGAACTGTTTTAATGGCATAAGAGCTAAGGCGTTACTCGCCATTACTGCAATTTCAGGCATCCCTTCCTGAATTCATTTAAGGCAGAATACAAACTTGTTTCTAACCACTTTACAGTGCATATCCTCACTTAAGCTCTGAAAGCTTCATTTATTTCCCAGAACTTCTGTGTAACAATTCTGAAAACGATCGTCTTTTTTGCCTCAGCAGATTTTTTTTTTTTTTTGAGGTGACTTAAAAATCATGTCAGTTAAAAAAATTGCTTTGCCCACTAACTGCTATTCCCTTTATTTGTTCTATAAGTACATCCACTGAACCATCTGAATTGTTTAGCTGTGGCAAGCAGCTCTAAGGAGGTATTTAGAAAAATATTTCCCTGCAGGCACAGGTGCAAATGGCCAAAACAAAGGTCTCTAGTCTAAATATTTAATAAATACAAAACCATAATAAACATGACTTCATTCACCATATTTTTTTTTCTGTTGATTTGACAAGGGAGAAAAATAAGTCTTCAGATTTCAGTGTCAAACTGAATTATCCAGAAAATGAACTACAGTTTACAGGATACATTTGTAAATGAAATCACAGATATCAACGATTTTCCATCAAATAAAACGACTGCTTTAGGTAACAATGTACATGGATTTTGATCACGATTTCCCTTTCCACTTAGCATTCCCTTTTCCTAATCACCTCCAATGCATTTATACACACAGAAAATTACTAAATTGATTTTCAATCCAAAATAATATTTACCTTTAAAGCTGGAGAAAGATCAATATAGCTCACCTATTCCCATAAGTGGAAGGATGGAAAAATGAACATTCACCACTTAGAGAAATAACACTCCTTTATTATTAAATATTTATTATTGGTCTTCTAAGAGACTTGAAAGCTGAATCACAGTGAAAGGCATTTTTATTAGTGACTAGATAAGAAACGTTTTCATTGACAGATCCAACACTTGCCGTTAGATATTTGTGTCACAATAAAAAATGATTTTTGCTGTTTTCTACAGGTATATTATTGCTGGGGCTTCTGTCCTTTGCTTAGTTATGTTTCCCCTAGTTCTGTTCATTTGTTGGTTTAGGGGGTATTTTTTTTAGTTTTGTTTTACTGTGCAGTAGGTCCCTTGTCTCCTCCCATATATAAACAGTGGTCACAAATTGAAGGTTTCACAGCATCTCATTCCCCTCACATGCCTCTCCACAAAGCCCCTGGCTCTGGCCCACACAGAGCCAGCAGGCTGCTGTGTGGCCCCAAAGTTGTCTCTTCTCCAGGCTGGACAAGCCCAGCTCCCTTAGCATCTCCTTCCTGGGCGAGCACTTCAGCTCCAGCCATCTTGGGGGCCTCCAGTGTCCTCGCTCTGCTTTAGTAATGCCTTCCTTGGAGTGGGAGGGCAAAACAAGACCCACTTTCACATGTGGTCTACATGTGATTCACATCCAGCCTTGTGACCACTGGGACTCCGGGTACTCTGCAGCAGAACTCCCCTGAGCAGTCAGCACCAGCCCGTGCAGGCTGTTATGCTATCCTGGGGACAGGGGCAGGGGGGTGGGAGGGGGTGAACTTGCTAAAAATCGAGGTGGACAGTGTCCACTGCCCTCTTCACATCCACAGATCCAGTAACTTCATCACAGAAGGTGGTCAGGTTGGTCAAGAGTGATTTACCCTTGGAGAACACATTCTGGCTGCTGCCAATCACCCTTTCCTCATTCACACACCCAGAAATGGTTTCCAAGAGAAATGACCTCTCCCCTTACCCACACCAGCACACTCCCAATGAGTTTCTCACCCAGTCCATGGAGGTGCTCCAGGCACCTGAGCTCTCCCTTCACAGGAAAAGCAGCCTCTCCTCCTCCTCTTCTTCCCTTATCTTTACAGAGAATCCTCTTTCCATCCCTCCAGACACAGGTATGACCACATGAGCTATCCCGCATCTTAGTTACTCCTGTGGTGTTAAGAGTTCTGCCTCCACTGACAGACTTCATTCTGAAGGAGAAAGCAGTACTAATCTTACATCCCACACAGGCTGAGAATAACTGAGTTCCTGTATCCATTTAAAATCTTCTTGGTAAGTCATGTTGCACATGTAAGCTTGAAACCAGCACATTTATAAATTACTTACCAAACCTGAACTATCAAGGGATGCTACACAAAGCTTAACGTTCTACCAGTGTTCCACAGTGCAACTTTGGTGAATCAACCAGAAACATAAACAAACCTCAAAGCCCTAAGATCCCTAGAAAATCTTCATCGCTTGTGGTTTCTGGAAAAAGCATAACGTGTTGGACTACTACTTTTTTTTTGGTTCATCAACTTTTCTTACATTGGACACCCGCGAAGAGACAATGAGCTCACTTGATTGCTAAGCCCAAGTTAAAATGCTGACTGTGATTTATGAAGCAGCAAGCTGTGCAGAGGCTGTCCCCTTGTGAATTTTCTCTTAAGCCATGGAAAAATATAATTGTAAGGAATAGATGTTAGTAGGAAACCGTGGTCTGATGGTTCAATTATTGCTTTTATTATGGCATGCTACCTTAGCACATCATCATATGTTAGAATTTCAGCAAGAGAATCAAAGTTTAATGGCAAGTTTTGTTTATACATTCTAATTATGCAATTAATAATCTCAATGCAACTGTTATAGTAATCATGGCAGACACTTGCTGTATGCACATGAGGGGATCACACAGAGAAATTTGTAATCCTGTCAGAGGCAGAAAACACCTTTCCTCTCCATAACGAAAACAGAAATCTGTGTTAAAGGCATTTCAGACACTCTGTGCAAGAGATAACCACTGTAAAAACAACACAACAGTTTCACGTCTCATTACAGCCAGGCGCCCACCTGCGATTTGAAGGAAAAGACTTGCTCTTAGACATCTCCAGCTTTTGATACTTGAGTTACCAGTCAACAGAAACGTTGAAGTACAGGAGGACATGGGCTTCTGTTTTCAAATGTTGCTTGGAGATGGTTAGAGCATCAAATGGAAGAACACACTAAGCTCAGTTAGTAAAAAAGAAAACAGTAAGTATGCTATTTACGAAACTCAGCTGTTGACCTTATTTACCTGATAGGTAAACAACTACTTTTTTTTCCAGTTGAAAATAAATGTTGACACAGGAATGAAATTTTACCTGAGCTAGAATGTATTACACAAGCATAACCTCCAGCCTAGGGGTTATAAAGATCAAACTAATCTGACCTTAGCAAAGGTCAACAGGTAATAACATAGCACTCAAATGAGAGAAGCTGTAGCTTGAAGATGAGGGAACAACAACTAACTTTTAAATGAAGACCCATTACTAAATAGATACTTGGGTTTCATTAAGAGTTTCATTAAAATTTACATCAGCTATTTAAAGAGGAAGTTAAAAACAGCTGAAAATATTTTTCTGCAGTTTATTCTGCAGTATCTACAGAATGCACTGAACCAAGCAGTGACACTTGCTTCAGATTTACTGTAGAACGGTTTAACTTGGTCAGCAGCAATATAGCCCAAAGCCCAGATGTCCTTACAGACATTTTCCAGAAGCTTTGAACATTGCACATAGCATGGTCTACGCACTTATGCGCACGCAAGCCTCAAATCTGCATGTACTATACTGATAGAGCCCATATGGATATTTATTTATGCACACCATTAGATTGCATGATGATATTTTAAAGATAATTCTGTTTAGTGAAATAACAATTTGATAACAAAATGATCTAAACAAGTAACTATACACTCTTCAATTGACACTTAATATCTAGTATTGCTACACCAGTAATGCTGCACCATCCTAATTTAAAGTATAGCCAAAATGAAGAAGCAACAGAGGAGACCAGAGGCAAATACCGGTTAATCATTCATTTAAGAGAAAGCTTACCACACACAACCAGACCTAAATCAAAAGCACGTTCATATTTCTATGTATTGTACATGTATAAACCACCCTAATATAGACCAGTCACATTTTGTGATGCTAAATTTTTTTAGATATCAAATTAACAAAAATGATTTTTCAAATAATAAAAGGATTAAGATAAAAATCTCAGAGAAAATAAATACTATCTTTTCAATAATACCTAAAAAATGAGAAAGGCCAATACAGACTGAGGAGCAACTTGTGAAAGATATACAAAGCAGTATTATATCTATTTTCATAGCCTTTGAAAGCAGGAACTACCAAAGACAACTAAGGGCAGAAAGATAATAAGATGCCATAGATACAGTGCTGCTAAGACTTAAGGCCACAGCAGAAAAGTTAAGTTAAATGATTACATTGGAGCTGAGGAAATTCCCACTCTAGACCCTTTGCTTAAAGTAGGTGAGAACCAGAGGAACTGCCAGGAATGATAGGCAGAGGAAGGGGCCTTAAAACAATTCATAAAATTCACAGAAAAAAACACCTGGAACAGCTGTCATCTGAAGAACTGCTCTGATACAAGGTGACAAATATCATCCCTTTTTCTTAATCTGCCTCAGGATAAGATTCACACATGAATCTTCCCAGCTGTGTTCATTTCTTTATAACTGGCATAACATTTATCCATTAACACCTGCAGAGCAAAACTGACTACAATAGGAACCAAACAGAAGGCAGTAAATGTGGAGGCAATACTCAAAAGCACCTTAGAGAACAAAAGATGGACCCCTAAAATCTTTGTGTTTATTTGAGACTGGTATTATCAATTGGGATGAACAGACTCATATACATCCAATACACTGCAGACCTTCTACTGTGGTTTCTTTCAAGTTCAGTGTTATCTCAAACTATAAGAATTATTTGAAGAAGCCAACAAGCATATTATTCAGGGTGACCTTGCTGTCATGACACATTTTAATTTCTGAAAAGCTTTTTGCAAGGTCCTTGACCAAAGGCACTTACAAGGACTACGTTGCCATGGGATAAAAGGAAAGGTTCTCTGTATAGATGAGGAATATTAAAAAGGCAAGACAGAGAAGATGGGAATAAATGGGCAACTTTCATAACAGGGAGTTCACAGTGTGGTTCCAGATGGAGGGTGCTTGGACCTGTGCAAGCTAAACTATTCGTAAAATGATTTTTTTATTTTATTTAAAAAAAAAGCATATTAAGCAACGTTTGTAGATGTTGTAAAAGCAAAAGTTCCTATATCATACAATAACATGCAAGTTCTTGCCAGAGAACCTTGTGAAAATTGCAATATATAATACTTCTCAAAAACAGGAAGGCAAACATTTCTGGGAAAAATCCTAATTATAATTAAAACAAAACAACCTGCAGGTACTAGCTGCATGGAATCTCTTCAGTATGGGGATGCCAGAAAAGCTACCAGCCAGGTAAACACATTGCTCACTTGCCCCATTTGACACACAGCTCACTGGACCAGAACGATCTCTGGTCTGACCGCTTAGACAATTCTTACAGTTTTGTTTGCTCAATAAAGACTTAGCCACACAAATCATCCCTGATCGCAATATATTAATGGGACAATTAAGCAAAACAAAATAACATTTGAATCACTTGCTGATTGTGGCATAC
Organism: Netta rufina; assembly: GCF_964035555.1. Taxonomy (NCBI): domain Eukaryota; kingdom Metazoa; phylum Chordata; class Aves; order Anseriformes; family Anatidae; genus Netta; species Netta rufina. The sequence goes on from NC_140137.1 coordinate 5,799,396, forward strand.
TTTGAAGTATTAACCACAATTATGTTTCAAAGTCAGCGCTTGTAAAAGATGTTGTAAGTTTAGGAAAATATGTTTGAATCCTTTATTCATTGAAACGGGTATTCTTGATATGCCCTAATATTTTTATTAAGAACCCAAAAAGATTGAGATATTTCACCAACCAAACTTATTTGCAAATCACCTACACATTGGGCATGGGAAGAAACACATAGCAAAGGGAACCTTGCTTAAAAATTAGTGTTTTTGTTGTTGTTGTTTTTCTTAAATACTCTAGAATAGAATTAAAGTTCTGGCTCAAGGTTGAACTGTGAACCAAAAGAGACTCACTTTCCACTTGAAGGTCATAGGGGACAGATGCTGTAAACCTTAGCAATGCCCATAAATCTCATGATGTGAGCGAAAATGAGAATAAATGATTTTCCTATCAGTCTTTATTACAGCACCATTCTGATCTCTTGGAGCTGCAAAGTTATCCATCATCACCATAACTTAAAAATTGTAAATTACACACCAAGCAGCTAAAGATAAAAAGAGAGATGGAGGCACTATTCAAACCGTAAAAGGCTTGCCATGCAAGTGAACAAGACGACAGATCAAATACATACATGAAGGCAGTTAATGGACTTAAGGAAGCAACAAATACTGGTCAGTGTGACAAGAAGTGTTTTTAGCATATTAACTGATAGCCGCAGAGATATTGTTGTCAGGAAACACTGCAAGAAAGAATTTAAAGGATGGATATGGAGGAGCAAAACGAAGGGACTCTGTTGGTATTTACAGGGGATTCTTCCCCAATACAAGAGCAGTGTGTTAAAAAACAGGGGTGTTAAAAATTCTCAGAAATGCAGGAGATGACATCTTGTATCACCACAAGCTAAGCTGATGAGTTGGGGGGATTGTTCCCTCAGGTCTGAGGATGGGATCTGAAGATGAAAACAAACAGCTTTGGCATCGCATGCTTCCAGGGACTCCATCTCCCTGTTGCAGCAAATAAATTGTCATATGTGAAGCAACAGATCTTGGAAATGACCTTTGCAGTGGCATTCTGAATCACCACCAGAAAGCAAAACTGTATCCTTCAACCCCAGAAAAATGCCTCAATAATAAAGACAAGAAATGATCGGTCCCAACCAGTATTTATCAATGTGAACCTAAATAAAAGGTTGAATTTAAAAATATCATACAGAAATAAGCAGACAAAGATAAGCCATGCATGGTGCAAGTCTTGTTTGCTCTTTTCTTTTGGCTTGGTAACGAACAGAGTCTACAAATCCTGAACGTGTACTACTTATGCTGCATACTTTTTATAGAAGTAGGTCAGTGGCCTCAAAAACAGCATATTTCATATATACATATATTTTTAGATACTTGTCTTTTTAATCTGTACCTGAAGGATATTCTCACATACAGAATCAAAGCTGAACACAGCTCATTATACCTTCCTACGGTGTGCAAAACTCTAGGATAGAGGTCTCTTTGGTTTTGTAATTAAAACTGAAAGACGAACCCTTCTTTGTGGAGTCTCGACTCCCAGCTCCAATTTCAAACCATTTACCTTGATGTTTATTAAAATCTCAACATGTCCAAAGTATTGAATTACTCAACACTCAGCAGCTGCTTGACCTCTCTCATTTAATCTCCTCCCTAGGTGAATACCCAAATTGAATTAAATGTTTACTAAATATGTGACTCAGGGCAAAAATCTACACCAGTTCTGAGCCTCATGTTATGAAGGCAGTTGTTGGTGACAAATAAGGAATTCAGTTTTCTTTATACAGCAGGTAGTTTGGCTGTAAGAAATATAAAACGATATGCCAAATTCATGGCAGAATAAACAGAAGTAAAACTACTTCTGAGAAGATTAACAGCTTCTCTTAGACCTTAATTAACTAGCTTGCTAAGCGTTATTTTCAAGTTATATTAGCAGTTTTCAATACAGATGTTTCCACAACTTCAATAGCAAACCTCCCCAAATGTATCAGCATCTTTACTTAACCTGTTCCTATTAAAATGGCTCTGACCACGTACTAGCATTTTATATAGTTAAGACTTAAGTCTCGAGTCTACTGCTACAGGCATTCTGCTTTCCTTTCAACCTTTCAAATGAAGAAATACCAGCTCTGAGAAATCTGAATTCTTAAGTTCACCAGCTAATTTGCCTCATTCCATCTATATCTACACCTTTAAATAATATATAAATAAATCAAGAGAGAATATCAGCTACACTTCCTTCCCATAGGCTGAATTAACTCACAGGGGCACGAGTAAGGTGAAGAGTTGCTTTCTGTGACAGTGTTCACTGCTCAGCAAAACCGAAGTCCAGAGAGCTTCCTTTTGCTTGGATTCATATTGCTGTTTGTAAGATCCCCACTAGTTGCTGCATTCAAAAATGATTGGGCCATACCTTTAGTTACCCTTTGCTGTTCTCCATTATACATAACAGGGAACATGAGTTCTCCTACAAATCTGTGTGCTTCTGGCAAAGCTTATCGAACAAGGTGGGACACTGCTCTATATCCAGGACCACTTGTAGCAGACCTCAAAAGCTGTACCAGAAGTACATTTTGGGAACATTCTTCCTTTATTATTTCATTCACATTGTCATTTCTTCTTTATTCTATACACCATCAAATGAAATGTGTTACTTCAGTCACTCTTTTTTACTCCCAGACTGGCACTTGTCTCAAATGCAAATGCTGTCACCCTACCATACCCATATCCATTCCTGAATTGCCATTGAAATGCACGGGCAACTACATCAAAGATGGTGTTTCAGAAGTGGACCAAAATCCCAGACCACAGCATCTATTTTGGCAGCTGACAACGAGCTATGAGCTGACATAAGTTAGGTCCTCTATTCTCCGTGTAGGCCAAGAGCCTTCTGATAGTCTTGGTACTACATAATTGTATACCCTCAGATCAAAGTAAACTATTCTGTCTTCTGGTTTGTAAGCATTTCAACCTCATGAGTAGGAAAGCTTTACTTGAAGTTGTTTGCCAAGTTAACATGCCTAGTTCCTTTCTCCAAATCAAATTTCAAGCTAGCTTGCACTCATCAGAGGCTTTACTTATAACATAGACACATGGCAAAAACAAGGAATAGAACAAACTAAAAGATAATAAAACAAAGTGCATGCATGCTAACTAAATGAACTGAAAAATGGATCACCAGCATCAGGTAACTCGTGTGACAGCACCTCCCAGAAAACCATTAAGTATCTACTTGGTACAGTGTCCCAAATCTCTTCAAGATATTTCCCAGCTCCAGTCAGAGACCTGCTGAGTTCTGTGTTCCTGATGCATCACATTTCATATTGACTAAATTTAATTAACTAACATCTGACTTTCCAAGGAAGTCACATGCCATGTGAATTCTGAAGCAAGATTAGGAATATAACAAACCATACTAACAAGAAATCCAGTAAAAATGGGCAAGGGGAAAAAAATGAAACTATCAAAGACTCAATGGTTTGTGTTGGAAAACCCAAAAGAATATCTCAAAAGAATATATATATATATATATATATATATATATATATAAAATGACAGAGAGAGAGAGAGAGAGAGAGAGAAAGAGAGAGAGAGAGAGAGAGAGAGAGAGAGAGAGAGAGAGAGAGAGAGAGAGAACATTTATCTACCCATTTTCTAGCTTTAATATTTATTGAACTTTTATTCCTTTCACTAGCCAGGTGCCTGCAGCCGCTGGGTGGATGAGCAAGCACAGGCACCAAGGAAAGCCCAGCTGCCTCCCTGAGCAACCCCAGCCGGGGTACTCTGGCGTGGGCACTGCTCTGCAAGGCTCTGTGGGGTGTCTGCTCCTGCAGGGCCTGTCTGTCCTATGACCTCTATAAGTGCAGAAACCCTTATCCTTTCTCTTACTCTCCTCGTGTCTGGAAAACAAAATATTTAAATCCGAGGCAAAGCTGGTAATGAACTTGAAAGAAACCAGGACTATTAAATGTAAAGTTGAACAAACACATCTGTATTATTTAAATGAAAACTTCGTTCTTTGAACTACATTGACAAGTCTGTCAAAATGGTGCAAGAAATAATAAAACACACTGAATTTCAGACGCTTCTATTCAGAGAAAGCAGTAATTTAACGTGCAGGGAATAAGCAGATTCATAAACTGGGAAACTAAATCCCCATGTATCACACTAGCAATTTACCTTAACATAAATCACCACAACAGCAACTCTATTTTTAATATATTACAACACTATTAATAGGAAAGCAATAACCCATGGAATGAGATTTCAATATTGTAAACTGGGCTAATGTAGAGGTCAACAGCTCTCGGCAGCAGCGACCACTAAGGAGATGCAAATGCATTTGATTTTCCTCTCCGACTGTAGGAAAGGAACAACTGGGGCAAAGCCCCTCCAGTTCCCCGCCAGCAGTCAGCAGCCACATGAGGCTGACCCTGCGCATCATTGCAAAGATGCCAAGTGTACAGATTGCAGTGAGATGGGGCAGGGACATAGAGGAGGCCTGAAGGCAGGTAAGAAAGGACATGCAGGGGAGGTGACAGAGCTGCTGTCTCCTGCAGTGGTGCTGGTCTCTGACCTGTAGCTGGGGGGCTCCTCTGGCTCCAGAGCCAGAGGCAGCCGCACAGCAAAAAGCCGGGCACCCAGCATACGCAGGCAGGACCCAGGCCAAGCATTGAACCATCCCAGTCTTGGTTTTGCCAGAGCAGAAAGGAGTGGGGCCCAGGACACTGTAGTGCATGAGCCCTACCATGCCCAGCCTGCCCCATCGGCCCACAGCGACCAAAACGGCAGGCAGGGGACAGGACCAAATGCCACCCTTGCACATATTTCCAAGAAAACCAACCAACCTACATTTGATAGCAAAAAATTACCAGCCATGGCAAATGTAAGCACACACCACACCTCTCACATTGCCACACTATCTAATTGGTCTGCAAAAGACATCAGGTATCAAAGTTAACAGACTTGTACGTTTTGAAGCAGTGACTAACTACACATATGCTAGATTATCCCACAATGCTTAAAACAGAGCAACAGACAGGGAGGCTTTAGACTTGCTAAATCCTCTGCTTTCTTCATCATAAATTATGCTCCAGGACACAGGCTGTTATAAATTGCCATTACCAGCGGTCGTTTTTCAGGCTTAAACTTTTACATCTAGGGAAGAATGGGCAGGAAGAAATCTCACATACTTAACTGAAGTATACATCCCAGATAATCCCACAAAACATTTCAGAATTGTAGAAGGCTTCCTTCTAGCAGTTTTCTGAAGTACTTTTAAGAATAACAAAGCTAAGAAGGAAGTGAGAGCCAAAGAAAAACCAAGCGGCACTTCAAGTATTCTTTCAAAGACAAGCAGCAGGCACAGTAGTTAAAAGCACCCTGCGAGCTAACAGATAAACATAACCCAGCCCAGGTTCGGAGCACGCATGCTATCTGAGGTAAGAGGCACTGAAAAGTCCCAGGGTTGCCCAAATGACAGTATTCATTTGTCTAAAACGGGAAAACACTTCTTCATCAAAAGCGCGTACAAACATTTCACTGTAGAGGAGCAGAGCACAACCCTGCGCACCACACCAGGGTCTCGCTGCAAACACATCATTTGTTACTGTGACTGCACTAAATAACACTGTGGGATACATTCCCCAATCTGAATGAATAGCAGGAAAGCTTTACAAAGAAAACAGAGCTTTTAAGACTCGGGCTACTAGGGATATTTAACAGCACTTCCATCTGGCCTTACTTCAGTTTTCATCGAGGCTTCATTTCACTGTAAGAGTACATGTGTAATCCTTTCCACCGCTTCTCTCCCTTGATGCACAAAAAATGACTAATCCAGTATCTGCCACAATTGCGGTTTAAGTCAGAGGAAGCTGCTGTACAAAGAGATCCAGAATTAAGCAGAAAACCCACATAGAACTAAGAGGAGGAGAATAACCATTAGGGGCTGAAGAACAGGGTTTGTCACAAGGAAAAGGAGGTACAACACAGATCTAACATGTGCCTTCATTCACTCAGGTGCCTTGCTGTGGTGGACATCCTTGCTACTTCTGTTAATCTTATAGACTAAGAACACTGGGAGCCAGAGCTTTCTCTGTATATATGGCTGGAAAGCACCTACTGCACAGTGAAGACAGTTTCTATGTAGAAAGGTATATAGGGTCAGCCACACTGGCGGACCAAAAAGGCATCTTACAAAACGTTTACACTGGCCACACACACACTCAGCAGGAAAAGACAAAAGTGGAGCAAAGTAAGTTCGAATGAAGTCAAAGACTAGAGAATTGGTATGAAAAAAATAACATACACAAAGTGGTACAAAGACTGCAGAGATCAGAGAGTCACTAAGCCAACAACGGTATTTTAACTTAACAGAAAGTGGCATGGCACCAAAGCATTAGTAATCATGAAATAATTACAGAGTAAATTACTTTAACAAATTGCCAAGTAAATATGCAAGGCTATCAATGCCTGGAATCTGTACACAATATAAATAAAATGTTAGAAATTACAGGCCTTTAATTACATTTATTCTGTAAATTTAATACAGTACTACTCAAAAAAAAAACAAAAAAAAAAAACACCTTTGCAAACACAGCAGTTGGCTGGAATCCTTTAACACTGTTGAGCAGTATAACCATACCAAATTCAACACCTTAGTCAAAGACAAGCAACATTTCTTGAAGGCAAAAAGCACCACCTTCAATTCCAATAGACCCAAGAAGAGTTAAAACCCGTATGCCTTGGTGTCAGACCACCCACATTATACAACACCCTATTTTGAGGAAGTGCTTTCATAAAATCCCATGAATACTAATATGAAGAATAAAGCAAACAGGTCCTTATGAATTAATTTTGATGGCAACAGATTGGGAATGATTTTCCCAGGTATGTACCAAGATGAGGACACGAGCAGCCCATGGCTGTTATGGCCATGAGGGAATCCACACAGGTTAACATTTCCCCCCACCATCATTCGGTCATCTCCAACAGTGACAGAAAAACCTGTCTCCTTCCTAACAAGTGTAAAGCCTCCCCAAAACAGGACCTACTAACACTCCCTATAATGGGGTCTATTTACTAAAGATTTTTCCACACAGGCATGCTCCAAAGCTGCCCAGAGGGTTTTGTTTGCTTGGAGGAGGGGGTCAGGAATCAAGCACAACCCAAGACATGAGTTCAAGTGCACAGGTGATGTAAACTGCCATCTCTGCCACACAGCAGTACAGCCTCCAGCACACCTTATGTCTAGCTGCGAGAGTGCTGCTCAGCATCCTGAGGACCTTCCCATAGCTGCAGCAGCCTCTGCGCATTGCCAGGACAGCTCAGTGGCACATGAGGATGTTGAGGCTGTTGTGGGATGCGACACATGCACCAACCATATGGCCCCAGGCAGGCAAAGAGGGAGGGATAACTTGTTCGCAAACATGATGCTTCTCATTTCCATTATGGCACTTCAGCTTTGAGCTTGTACAATATAGCCCAAGTTCAACAGTATTTGATATCCACATCTGGACACATCATTATTTCTATGCCAGATTATAAATTAATTTGGCAATCGACATGGCAAGAATATGACTGCCCTTTATAGTCAAACACTTTATAGGAAAATGTATATTCCAAAATCCAGCGAAAACAAGACCCAAATATTTAAGCTGTTCCATAAGTTCAAATACCTAGAGTAGATTAAACAGAATTCAGAGGCAGTTGTAAATTCCTAGAGGCATATCTAGATACATCAAAGCTGAATTGCTTGCTATTTACTCAATTCAATTCCTGTGCTATGTAGTGTTGGCTTCATAATGTATCTTGAAGCTGTTTGCTTTTTAACAGTTCAGATGAATTAGGATTGATTCATCTGGAGTAGGAACAGCACTCAGTTAGACTGCATGCACTGAGACCTGGTTACATACCGCAATTCTACTGCAATCTCACAGCGTTTGATGGCTTAAAATTTCAATTTCAGGAGTTGTGCATTCACGCAAAATTGTTGGCTTTTATTTTCAGAGAAATTCTTGTGTGTGTGTGTGTGTTTTGTTGTTGTTGTTTTATTTTATTTTTTTTTTAACATATTAAAGCTAAAAATTGAACTAAATCATAAAAAAAAAAAGAATAAAAATGAAAAGAAAAACACATTTTATTTTCAGTACTTAATGAGCCAATTTTATGTCACTTCAATGAAATGGTAATTTTTCATTTTAAAAAGAGTGCACATACACAACTTGTTAGGAAATTCTGCAGCTGTTTTTCCTATCATTCTCCTTCGGATTCAGAATTCAGTTCCTTGCTTAGTTTGCCTCTAAAGAGCTTTGAAATCCACCAGCACTTTGGTCATGAGTGCTCTCTCTCTTCTTAAACCTTCCGTGTCGTGTAACCATACCTGCTACAAAGGCAGCTGCTATGCAGATCAGCAGTGCAGCTGCAAACTCCAAGCCCCAGCAGCAAGTTTCAAGAGAGCCCTTTCTGTGGCAGCTATTCATCTGAAAGGGGAAAGCATTGCAACACAGAGCTGGCAAGAAGAGAAATTTCTAAACAAATGCATTAGCAACAAAAATAGTAAAAATAAAACCCAACTAATCAGGGCATGCAGCAATTATTTCATTTTAACAGAAACTCAGTAGCAGCCTAATTCCTGAGAAACCTGATATCCCGTAATTCAAAGGGGTTTTGTTTATTTGTTTTGCAGATGCACCAAATAGCAATTTTGTTCTAAACATTTACAGATAGAGATTAGGACTTCTTTCCAGGCACACAGGGAAAGGTAACACAGAAGACAGCTGCTGAATAACAAGCTACTAATGCAACACTATCAAGAATGTGAAGGCATTGCTTCTGTAATTATTTGGTGTTTAACTTCATAGTTGTGAACTCCTTGGATGTTGCCGGGGTATTTAAACCAGAAGACCCCTCTGACACCTTCCCTGGACCTTCCTTTGCTTTCATGTTTTTTTTTTACACCCATGTGAAGTGAATTTATCTCCCCCTCCATCCATCACACAAACATCCCATCACAGTTGTGTCTAATTGGCACCTCCTGGCAATGTGCAGGCGTGTACACAGGTGCAAACCCCAATTTCTTTCTTATCAGTTTGCAGCACAGTGATGGGGCAGAAATGGGAACGTAAACAGTCATTGCTTCCTCACAAGTACTCAAAGCATAAGGGTATAATTCAACTTGCTGCTGAAAACCTGCTCAGTTGAACACTGTTTTGATATACTTAAGAAAAAGCAAAAAAGACAGAAAAAAGTAATTCAGCATTTAATTTTGACATAAATTGCTATACATGTTATCCAGGAAAGAATAAAGTTTTCCTGCTATGGACATTTTGTCAGTAGCAAGCTTGATTAAAGACTGCACTCTAAACGGAATTAAATCATTAAGAGATAGGGTCTAATGATTTCCAATAATTAAAAATTTGTTTTAAAGTCCAAAAGTTTTGTTTTTCATAGGAAAAAGGCTTTAAAACCTTAACTTATGACCTTAAATAGAGGTTACAAAATGAAAGAATAGTCCTCTAATAATGTCAAATTCTAATAGTTATGCTGAAAAAATCCGTATTTCTAAATTCAGGAGTGTTTTAAAAATTGTGTGGCACAAGCAATGCCCAAGAGCCATCAGCAAAAATAGAGAACGGACTGCAGAAATTCCCAGCTCCAAATTGCTGGGTTTCTGGTTTTCTTTTCTTTTCACTACCAGTCATTTGAATCCCCATTTATAAATTCAACAGGCAATCAAGAAATAAAAATCCTTCTACAAATGCCAGCAGCTGTTCCTGACACAGGTTGGTATACTCAAACAAGAGGACAAACTGCAGAGCACGGCAAGAACTTTCTTCACCATCATCAAGACTTTCCAATACAGAGACCAAGGGGAAGAAATGAAACACAGACATTTTTTACTATGCGTTTAAGTCCTCCTGATCTTTCCAAGTTAAGTGGAGTTTAATATTTTCTCTGGACTGCCAAGTAACTCCTGTCAGAAAACCACATGCACTTCAACATAATAAGCAGTCTCTGCTCAGGATCTTTGCTCTGAGAAAGAATTACACACCTCACCCACGGGCAGGGTGGTCTGTCACATGAACACTGAAGCCTTTTTGGCAGGGCAGAGAGCATGGACGAGTGCCTGGTGCTCAGATAAAAATAAAAATTAAAACAAAAAATTCTGCAGCACTTCCAGCACTTGATAGCCTGAAGCTAAAAACATTTTAAAACCCCTCCCTAAAAAACTTCTCTCATCTTTTGTCTGAAAACCCCACTCACACTGGTGAGCATCTCAGAAACGAAACATGCCATTAAGTGAGCTCCATAAACCTGTGAGAACACCAAACTCCTGATATTATTACTAATAGTCACTGCTGCCTTCAGCCTTCACCGCCAACCCAGCCAGCACCACGATAGTCACGCACATTCAAAATGGCCCTTCCTGGATGTGTACTACTGTACCACATTACTGTTTCCCCTGCGTAAGGGCTCCAAGTGAATAATTTATCTTCATTTCATTACGAGTGCTCTGACTGAGGGCCAGTAAGAAATACTGCTGGATATCCTGTGCTTTCTGAACAGAAGGTGTTCAGGTAAGGTTCAATTTCAGAAGCTTACTTTTTCTTCTGAACTAAACAGAATCTAGATAATACTTCTTTGTTACTTTTCTTTAAAAAAATCTTGCTTGCTTAAAGATAAAATCAGCACAACATCTAATAATCAAGAGCAATAATATGGTTAAGGATACTGAAGCAACTCAGACCTACAATATTAGACTGCTTCAGAAGAGAATTGCTGTTTACAGACTCTTGCTAATAAGCAGTGTAATTTGGATTTCAGATTGCTTCAACACTTAAGCAGAAGTTTCAACCAAAGTGTGGTTGTTGATATTGCTGTATCCCACCACAGAAACCGTGTGAACCCACCCAGTTCTCTGTAGCTGGTGACTCCAGCATCAGCATTGATCCTCCCAAGTGGGGGCAAGAACTTGAGTACTGTTGTACAGACACTGATGAGACCTCCTACGAAACACCGCTTACAATCCTTGTCACCACTGCTCACTAAAGGGTGGACACGGTCTGTTAGAGAATGCAGGGTGTGTTTAAGAATGGAAAACAAAAACAGATTGCCTTGACTGAATGACTGGGGTTATGTGAATTAAACAGCCATTTCATGCAACACAAAAAGAGCAAAGGGTTTCTGTCTAGAGATCAGAATATGGATCCCAAATTCCAGGGAATGATCAAAGGAAAAAAGCAAGGAAAGAAAAGGCAGAACTCATTTGAAAGCCCGCTGAAATAGTGAGCGTGCCCTAATGCTACTGCCTTGCAAACTGCAGCTATACCAGCTCTGCCAAACCCTCCTCCTCTGTCATCTTCTGGTGACCAACTGCTCGCAGCTTTACTTTGCACATGAATGCCCATGCTTCCAGTCCCCTGCTTTGGATTTAGAGAGAATGAGCCAAGGAAGCAGGGCTTCTTGTTTTGAAAAAAACATCTCACAGAAAGACTTCCTACTTAAACACAGTACCTCATATTTATACCCCTACTCATTCCATTTAAACCATGATACCAGGAAGAGGTCAGAAAAATAATAATAAAAGAGAAGCACCGTGATAATTTCAATCAGTATTTGTCACAAGAGTACTTCTGCACTGCACAGATATTTTCATCTGTGCTAAGACACCACTGCTATTCAGTTAGAGTCCTGGATATTATACACATAATATTTTAAAAAATAATATTTACATGTAAATATTTATATATATCAGACAAGAAGACACCGATCTGGCCAAACACTACTGAAATAAGCCCAAAAAGTCCACATCCACCAAGCAGGTGCTTTTTCAGCTGCTCTTTGACTGCTTTAAGTATAAGCAGTTTACAGCTGTTTTGATGTTGAGTGTACTTTGGGCATCTCCTCCCAGTCCTTCCAGATTTTCCAATGGGCTCTGAAAAAACAGAACAGTTCAGCTGGTTGGCCTTAAGCTTATTATATTACACTTTTGTTTCTCTGTTGCACTGAGAACTCTATCCAAAGACTAGCACTAACATTTCATTTTCTGTTCTTATATTTCTGCATGTGAGGTCTATAAAAATGTATGACTGCATGAACTTTCACCATGAAAACAGGACCCACATCATATAATCCCTCCTACTGCGTAAAAATATTGATTCATTGAAGGAAATCTATTTATGGTACTTGACAATGGTATCAGCATATTTTAGTTTACACTACACAAATTAATACAAAGGGATGGATTGTTATAGTCTAAAACAAATGAACACGGAGGAAGACATTTTGTACTCAATTCTCAATACACTTTACAGCATCTAACTTCAGGAAACGTAAAAAGTACCACCGCTCTTCTAGAGTGTGAATACTGGTTTTCAGACCTATTCCTTCCTTTTTATGCTTCTATTAAAATCTTCTCAAATTTGCTTCTTCATGTAATTTCTAAGAATAGGACAAATGTAACTTTCTGTCAGAGGAAAACAAAAACAAAAACACACAAATTAAATGATTCTGCAATGATGAATTATTTACTCTGTGTGAAGTTCCTCCAAAGAGGCTAAGAATATAGTGGCCCTGGTTCACCAGAGGAAACAACAATAAAATGTTCTGAAAACCCAAGCTCAGTTACAGGAACAGCTTGCTGAAGCCCCTTGATGATGGTAGGCATGAAGATTAAATCAGTCAGAAGCAAGGAAGCCTCCTCCTTAAGTAGGTTTTATGAAATCACAACAACAAAGCTTCTACCCAAATTCCAGGATTGGTACGTAAGTAGGGATAGAATAAAGTTGCTTAAAGTTGGCCTCTGGCTACGGTGTTGTTCTGCTTCGTGCTGCTGAGAACCCTCCATGCTCATTTATGTCAACAGGCATTAACAGTTCTTAGAGTAGGATTAAGGGCTTTCACTTCTGGCCTCTTTACCATTCAAATATCAAATTAAGGATCTTGCAGATGGTATATTTGGTACACCCTAAGAACTAACATGCTCATCTGATGTTCAGCAGTATACTATTTCGCACACACAAAAAAACAAAAACCCTCTGATGAAGAAAGTTTTGGCAGTGTACTGTCGTGCCTGCCCCAGTTCTGACAGTTGCAATCTACAACAGTAGGTGAAAGATCTCTACAGCATAAGAACTGACTGAAAACACTTCCTTGGAACGGAAGAAAAAAAGCTAAAAAGAATTGGGTGGGGTTTCCCAGCCCAAAATGCAGTTGCCTCCCAGATTCTGATGCTGTGAACGCAGAACTGGACTCCACACTATTTCAAAACTGAATTGCAGGCCTCTCAGAGACCCTGCCTGGATCACCACTAACAAACCTCTTGGCATGATAGAGATCAAAGTGCTTTAGAACATCTGCTTATGATTGCTTTGTGCTCTGATAATTATAAAATGGCAGTTTAAATCTTTCACATAAGTCCATCTAATGTGCAGTTTTGACACAAGATTCTATGAAAGTACCACCTTACAAAAAAAAAAAAAAAAAAAAAAAAAAAAGCTTGTCTGAAGAATCACCATCAACAAACAAACAAAAAACAGATATTAAAAAGCAAAAAAAAAAAAAACAAAAACCACCGACACCACCACCCTTGGCTGAAGATCCAAGGGAAGCAACAGGTTTTAAACATGCAAGGGAAAACAAATCTCTTTTTATTATGGAAAATACAACTCGAGAGTTGACCAAAGAGTGTGAAATCAAACGTCAGTCAAGCAAGAGAGAACGCAGTGGAATGACTTCATTCATTCTCATTTGCTAAAGAAAATGTAAATATAGAGCATTTAATTTCTCAACAGGGCAATGTTCTTTTTATTGAAATGTTAAGCAGGGATTAAAGACACAATAGGTTATAACTCAATTCTTAGTTACATTTTGTTTTCTTAAATCCGAAAAAAATCATGGGATATTTTGGCATGAGCTTTTCTTTTTTCCGTCCCTCCCCCCCCCCCCCCCCCCCCCCAGTTACCTCCTTCAAATAATATTCCTTTACTTATACAGAGTTTTTGTCATTCAAAATACATTCATTTTATTACTATCTTTTTAATGCTACTTCAAGTACAGTTGAACAAGGCTCAGGAACAGCAAAAAATCTGAGCACTGAATTGCTAATTGGCACATTCTCACAAAAGATCTGAGGGTGCCAGAGGCCACGCTTTCCAAGTCCTAATGTTAAAGATAGGTATCCTAGACCTGTGAGTGTTTGCATGGCTTCCTTTCCTTTTGAGAATAATTTCTCAGAGAAAGGAGAGTTATACCCTATGCAACATCAAATATAAAATGAGCCTTTTCCATAAAAAAGCCTGTGCATCTGAGCAGGAATTAATGCCTGCACTGAGCATGCATTGGTCTTCTGGCTGATCCCAACAAATGGTATGGCAAACCATCTGTATGCCTCCAACCCAAGCAACCACATTAACACCCTGAGCAGAAAATGGTTGCAACGAGTGTGCTGGTACCACAGAACATCAAACAAAATACTGCTAACTGCAAGCGGCAAGCTGCCAGAGCAACTTTTTTTCCCCTGTTAAAGTGGTCATGTAAAACAGACTGTGCAACATTTCACGAGCATATTCAGGCCAGGCAAAAGACTGGAGCAGGAATTTGAGTGGGACACTTCAATTAACTTGCTACACTAAGAATAAAAGTGCTGTTCTGAGACATGGCAGCGTACTGTGTCCCAGGCTCAGGCTCCCATCCTCAATCCTTGTGCTATCAGCTGTGTACACAGCCTGCAGAGAGACGCTCCGCAGGCAGTTTTATCTGGGCTCCACACAAGTGGATGAAGGCATTTCTATGCCTCCTTGCATCCCACTCAGAAGTGGGCTCACAATTTACTAAGCTTCCCTGCTGTTGTGCCCAGGGCAAAACACGATTTGGAAGGCCAAACTGCTCTTGACCCCAGTCAGGATTGGACACTGGCTCCCCCAAGTCTCTGCCACAGTTGGATCCTTGTGGTGAGTGTGTATGCATCTGCATGTAGGTGTGTTTTTATTTCATCACTTTGTCAACAACCCTTTAAATTGGCACCTGGAAAACCTCTATCCATCAGGGAATTCCACCTCTCCGAAACTGGAACTCACACTACTGCATTGTGGTTCAATGAGAAATGTACATGTAGACTAGAGAAAGGCTCTAGATTAGTGATGGCAACCCAGAGTCAGTGAAGGCAAAGCTATTTTATTTTTTTCCCCTCAAACCAACCATCCTCTGTTCAGTGGCAGGACATGGAAAACACCATTTCTGTTAAGAATGGCAGCTTCACAAAAGCTCCATCAGTCCAGCAAACAAGACAAGTTTAGGATCTTCAACATCGTCCACCAACAACCTGCCACCATCTCTTCCTGTAACAAGAGGCTCTTTGGAGCACTGAGATATGTTCCCTGGAGGAGAGGAACTATCAGGCAGGTGAAGGGGCCCTCAGCATCCCTCACACAGACCTCTGCAGATCCCCTCTGCCTCCTGTATCACACACCAGCCTTAAGGAGATACAGAAAAACCATGGTAAGACATTGCTGACCTGAAAGCGGCTGCACCAGAACGCTGAGAGAATGTCTCTGGGCAAGCTTAAGCCTTTTTTTTTGCTGAGCTCAATACCACAAAGTAGACATGCTGTATGCAAAAGAGGGACAGTCCTAACCTAGGAGTCAGCACGGAGGCCCACCTTGCCCTGCCTGCCCCTGCACACAGCAGCTCTCTAATAGCTTCCACAGTTAATCTTAAAGACTTCTGCTTACCATTGCCTGCCTTAAGCAGCCATCTTCAACTCAGATTAAAACAAACAAAGAAAAAAAAAAACAAACATCAAACTGAATTGTCCCAACGTCAGCATCATCTGCTCCCAAATGTGACACATTTGTGAACAAGTTGTGAATTAAACGGTTTCCTAAAGTCAAGGTTTGCAGTTACTGCTTCTTGGCTTAAAAGCCCTGTTAGCAAATCAAAGGCATTCTCTGTTAAAAATACCTTGTACCATTCCTGTTTTCTGGCACTTCAGTTATTGTGGTGGCTAAAATTGAACAAGTCTCCTGTAAAATCCTACAAAAGGATTGGAGCTGTTTGGCAGCATATGCTTCTACACGGCGGCTTCATAATTACATTCCATTATTTGCAGATGCTTTTCACTGGAAATGCATCTTAAACCATCAAACTAGACAGAGATCCAGCCCAAAAGCTTTTCCAGTGTCAGCTCTGGAATTTGGTGTGATAATCAGTGGTGGTCTTACACAACAAAAAATTAAATAGAGAAAAACTCTTTTTAGATGCAAAGTACTCAAAGCCAAGCCAGTCACAATTCTGAAGATGTGTTTTGCATAATGAAGTGTCTGTTCTCTCCTTTCAAGCACTTCTTTTCACTATCAAGTCTGTCTTTCCTCCGAGGATGTGGAAATAAAAATTAAGAATACTCTGAAACTGATCTAATACCACAAATAAAGGGCTTACCCAACTAAAAGACAAATCATAACAGCAGGAATGGTGGTAATTAGGTTGTTTTGTATTAGAAAAACTTAGTTTACTTTCAGCTAAAAGCCAAGGTTTGTTTTTTTGTTTGTTTGTTTGTTTTTTTTTCCCTTTTTTTTTTTCCACAGAAGTGTGTGTGTAGCTTCAGCTTGGTTCCCTTTTTTCTCAGAACTGTTTTATCTGGAAGACTTGTCTTGTTTCCTTACCTTGCAATGCCCATGCCTCACTGCTTTGTGCAGTTGTAAGACATCAACAGTGGAAATGCTTAAGAGCAAATTACAGCCACAGTGACATCACCACGAACACACAATTTTGTAACCAAAAGTCAGGCTGTTCTTCAAGTGTTAACTGACCGATTTCACTCTACAGAGTGAAAGACGGGGTATGTCGGACACAGAAGCAGTTAATCTGAGCAAAGTCTAAGTAAGGAACCAGAAAACCTAGGCATCCTAAAATTGTAAAAGAATGTACAAAAGGGAAAGTCAACGCAAACAAGAAACGGGTCACAACAGTTCTCTGAATGCATTTCTATCATACATCAATACCTAGAAGAAACTAAACAAAAACAGAACAAAGCTCTGTTTCCTCCAGTAATGTCTTCTCTAATGCCAGGAGCTCTTGCCTCTGTTCCTCTGCAAGTAAGGAAAATATGGAACAATTAAGTCTCTGTGATGAAATTTAAACTGCTATGATTAATTGCCCCCTCATAAAGAGGACAAAAGAAACAAACTAGCATTTAAAAGGTAATACATAGAGGCCTACAAATAGTTGAATAGCATATGACCTACTACAACACATATTAACAACTAAATATCCCAAGAGAAAAGGAAGGTCAATTAAGTAGGCACATTTCAGGTGCTGAAAATCCAAAGTAATCCTTTGGGCTGTAAGCACAGTAGTCCTAATATGCTGTTCTAAACAGCATATTAAAAAATATTAGTATACAAATATTAAAATATTGTTTTTATTGTATATTAATATAATATTAATATATTAAAATAACCTTCTGTAACTATATTAAAAATAACCTTCTGATTTACTAGCCATGCCTTTTGAAATACTGGAAATTATAGATGATGTTGACAATGAAGACAAGGGACAATGTCCAGTATTTTGAATAAAATAATCCTACTTACAGTTGCTTATCTTTTTGCAACATAAGCTAAAAGCTTCAGCAAAAGTGATTCTACAGTTTCATAGAAGGCTGCTACAGAGAAATATTTTGTCTGTATGATGTGTTCTCCTGCAAGTTTTTTGCCATGAACCAGTTGGACCCATGCAGGCAGAAGACCTGTGCATCTCCAGCAGTAACAGAACCATATGAAGAAAGAACAGATACTCCATCAGTCATATGAATAGGGCACAGTTGCATCCCATCCCACATCTATCTTATGCTTCGTGTTGGAATACAGAACACAAAATCTGAGAGAATCCCTGCCTCAGCACTGTTTTCTCTTAGCAAACACAAGAAATAGCTGAGCTCAAAAAGATGCCAGCATACACATGTTCACTCATCTGTCTGGAGTTTACCAGAGGAATCCTCTGAAGGCTTTGTTTGTACTGGGCAGCCTTTAACCAAAGGCTGCTAAAATGAATAAAATGTCTCGTGTGACTGATATTTAGTGACTGGGACCCTGGTCCTCCTGCTGTGGCAGCACTGGCTGGACAGGTGATGTCTACAAACAGGGAACAATCTTCAGCTGCTCTTGCTCCATTGATGGCCACACAACTACAGCGGATTACCTCTTAATGCAGTTTGCAACCACGCTGAATTCAAAAGAAATTTAAAGAAAAGAATGCCGTGCATCAAGAAAGTTTATGCATCTGTGGCAGAAATATTCAAACCTGCCTTTTTGCATATGTGACAAAGTAGAGTTTCCTAACTAGGCCGCTCATTTTAATATGTTTTCACATACCTAACACTAACAAGAAATTATGTAAAGCTCAGCTCTTCTGAATGCATGTAACATCAAAAAATGTGTCAGGTATCTCAACAACAATCTGTTAGGAATAGCAAAATCTATATATAGTTTAATATCTCCTGAGCTCAGATGCATATTAGCAGCCTGTTATAGCTGTAACTACTAGAGAACGCATCATGCTGTTGTCAAAGAGTTTGCCCACTCTTTACATATTTGGAAGGAATTTTATTTGTTATCTGATATGATGTTCAGGGAACACTTTTATACACAGTGTAGAGTGCATCACATTCAGCAATTAACATGAGCTTCTGTAGTATTCTCTTTCATATGAAAGCATAAAGAAGACCAAAATGTAACACTTTCAGAAGTGAATACTGACTTGACTTGGACCATTTTCACAGGACATCACTGAATAAATCTTGAATCAGATCTACAGAGATTCCCCTTCACAAAGCTATCAAAAACAAGCAAAACATAAGCCTGGTTTGGTCCACACTGTTTATATTAATTTCCAGTTTGCATCACAAAAATAGATGATCTGTAATCATGGCCTGTCAGCTTGGTTTAACAAAATAGACAGTTCTTTTAGTTTGTGTATACCTCCACCATCTCTGTATACTGGTTTAATAAAACAGTAGTTAATCTAAATAAGAAAGTTAGCCTTCCATCCCAAAGTAACACACCCAAATTTCACAAACACTTAATTTTGGAACCTATACAGATGATGAATGGCACAAATATTTACAAGTTTAAAAATAAATTAAACTGGAAAAAATACTTTGCAACTGAGCTGCTTGATTCTTCTCGCGTAGCTACAGTCTGTTTTGGTAGGCATACGCAGACTCTCCATGAAAAACTTCCCTTCCCTTAACGCTGTCATTCCTGCATGCTTAGAGACAGAAGATGAATATTTAGGGTAGAACATGACTGCAATTAAGTTCCCAGCACATTCTTCATCTGTACTGCAGCTCCTTCATCTGTACTGAGCATCTCCACCACTCCTATCTCCCCTATGGGAGAAGTCTCTAATTGATGTATTGAGCTTTACACAAAGGTGTTGGATTTAAAAAGAAAATCTCCAAAGACCCTTCAAAACCTCCATAAGTTCTCTTTTAAATGAAAAAGGTTATGGTTCTGCCCAACCTCAAGCGTTATATATTACAGAAAAATACATTAAAAGTGAATTGAGTTTTAACCTCTTATGTTTTGATATTGAATTCATAAAAGTGAACTGTTTCCTCTGAACTTTGTGAAACAGTAGAATATGTGGGTTTTGTTGTTACTACTGTGGTTTTTTGTTTGTTGCTGTTGTTTTTATTGAAAATAATAATGCCCATGTTTTCACTGCTTCTTACTAAAATCATCTGAGCCTGGCACCACAGGCACACCCGCTCACCCTCCAAGTACTCAGAAGTAACACAGCAAAGCACAAGGAAGCTCTGTTGTGTTTTGTGGCAGTATTTGTCCTACCACACCACAAATGGGAGAACGACTTTTATGAACTAGCAGCACTCGCTGCCCCCATCTACCCATCACAGGGTGGCAGTAAGGAGTACTGAAAACAGGGTGAACCTGTTTCTATTATCTTAAGAAGCACACTCTCATTTAAAGCTCTCAACCAGAAATTAACTCATCCTAACTCCCAGAACTACAAGCCTTTTACACTCATATATGTAATTAGCAATTATATTAAAGCATCAGTTTTCAAAAGCTGTATGTTTGCTTTTTTTTTTTTTTTTTTTAACTTGGCCTGCCCAAATCGCATGTTCCACATCCAAGTTACCAACCATCTACACAGCTGTCCACACTGATAGCAAAGGGTACCCAAATGCAAAGCAGCTTTTCTGTCTCTGCATGCCAAGGCAAAATTGAAGTCATTTCTCAAAAACATCCCCCAAATATCTCCTCCTTCTCTTGTCAGCTCAGCATCGTTGCAAATTTCCAGACTCACAGGGTGGGTGACATTGGAAGGTGCCCGTACCTGGCTCAAGCAAGGGAAGCAGCAGCAGCACGTGGCTCAGGACCACTTCCAGTCAGGTTTTTAACATCTCCATCACCTCTCTGGGCAGTCTGCACCAGTGGGCCACCTACTCTCAGAGTAGAAATGCCTTGTACATTTAAACGGATTTCCCTGTGATTCAATTTGTGCCCATCACCTCTTGTTCTGTCACTGGGCACCACTGAGAGGAGCCTGGCTCTATCTTCTTTACTCAATTTCATCACATAAAAGTTCACACAGATAAAATACCCCAAGCTTTCTCTGATGGTACAAGGTCTCATAATTTCCCTTCCATACTCCAAGCCTTCTGTCATCTTCATGGCTCTTTGCTGGACTTGATCCAGTAAGTTCATGTCTCTCTTGTACTGGGATGCTCGGCACTGGACACAGCACTCCAGCTGTGTCTCACCACAGCTCGAGAGAGGGGGAGGCTCACCTCCCTCAAACTGCTGGCCGTGCTCTGCCTACTGCAGCCTAAGAGGCCGGTGGCTGCAAAGGCACACTGTCTTAAGGGTATCTTTCCCCCCCAAGGGTCCCCAGGTTCTTCTCTGCAAAGCTGCTTTCCAACTGCTCAGCCCCCAGTGTGCATCGATGCAGGGGTTATTCCTCTCCAGGTGCTAGGCATTGCTGAGCTTTATGAATATGAACACATTGGCTGCTATCAAGGTCCCTCTGAACAGTAGCAAAACCATCTGGAGTATCAACCACTCCTCTCAGTTCTGTAGCTCAAAATTTTCACCTTCTGAATTTGGAGACTAGAGCAAAATTAGATGCACAAAGTAGGGGGAAATTCTGTTAAAGAAAAGCAAATCTGTAGTCTACGGTTCAACATATTTCCCTTCCACACCACCAGAGAGTCTTTCACAGAAATGAAAGATTTCCTTAATCATATATTCACTCATATCCACTCAACTTCAGCGTAATCACTTGAATAAGATTATGCCGAGATGCCTCACTTTTGGTCCAGCTTCCATCTGGGATTTTTGTTTTACATTTTCCAGTTGTCTGCAGAGGGAATATCTGTTACAGACACAGAAGAACTACATCTAGAAACACCCAGTTATTCAAATAACAGACTCCTGCTTTGCAGAGAAAAAAGGTTAGTGGTAATCTAGGTAACATTTATTGCATCACTGACCACAGTTTATTCTTTGCAGAACACAAAGACTGTTAGACATACATTTCTATTCACCAGTTAAGCTCTTCAAACCACCCATTCCCTTAAAGATAAAACAACCTACAACTGCACCCATCCTGTCTTAATTTTCCCTCCCCCTTGCTTTTTCTCAATCTATTGCATTTATTAAAGTTGTCCCTTTTCCTGATGCTTCCTAACTTCACAAACTCCTACTGTGTAATCTCCAGTCATTTTGCTAGTGTTCATAGCTCTGCATTGCTATACATATATAGAACTTTACACACAAAAAAAATTTTCCCACTTGCTCCTGTCTGCTAAAGGGTCTACAATTCACAAGCTGGAAGTTTTCTTCCTTAAATAAGCATGTGTCCAAAGCCGCAGTACAGCAATATTGCAGCCACACCTAAGTTCAGTAATGGAGATTAGCACAGCCTTAATTCCACTATGTAGCAGAGAATGGCCTTAGTTAATAAGGCACAAAATTTTTTCTTTTTTCTTTTTTTTTTTTTTAATTTGAATTTTTATTTTAGGCGATCCTTAACAGAGACAGCAGGATCACTGAATCACAAGTGCCTCGAGCAATACTCTGTAACTTGCAGCAGTACACTACTGTGCTAGAATGCAGTCAACTTTTCAAAATATTATTGCCTACGAAGTTTGTTCTGTTTTTTTTCACACTGTCTTGTGCGGTTGCATAAAATCCTTCTGTGAAACTGAATCTAACACCCCTTCCATCCACCCGTTAATTAAGGAAAAAGAAAATGTGGAAAGATTGCATTATGTTAAAGCAGAATGTACGAGTTGTATAAGAGTCTTTGGAGATTTTCCAACCCTATTGAAACTTCCCTCTTCAGAGGAAGGGGGGAAAAAAAGGGTCAGAAAAGACCCAAATTACCTTCCTGATTATGGAAAGACTTTACACAATTCAGCCCTCCCCACACACATACAAAAACCCTCAGAAGCCAAGGGAGGTTTCACAGGAGCTGGAGGCACTGTGAATTCATGAAAAATGAATTTAATCGTCAAAGTTAAGACCAGGAAGAACTGTTCTACATAACAAAAAAAAGTTTTCAGTTGCATTATTAAAATCATTGCTTGAAAGATCAATTTATTTCACAAGGTTGACTCCCTACATTAGACGTTATCAAAGGCACATGAGCTAAAAGAAGATTTCCTATCATGAACAGTGCCCATCTGCTATAATTGCAACTATTATAATCGTAAGGCTTATGATCATTTTAGATATTTTCCATTTTATTTTTATCCAAATGTAGACATAGGATGGCTGCAAAAAGCCTGTTGAAGATAGAAAATAATACGAACCAAACTGTACCTATGATTTGCTGAATTGTAACTACATGTATGTTCCCATTTCTTTAAATTTTAAATACAAACCATTACATCCTATTCAGTTCCCATTCCAAGCCAATAGCCTGAACACACTATATAAACTTTACATTACCAACAGAATTAATCAATACACTCTTCAATGATTTGGATCAATTACAGAAGATGAATACTGAACACAAAGGTAACTCTGAAAAAGCAAATACACCTCCCCCGCTGCCAGCACTGATTTCTCCCCTCACTACGCTACGTATGCCATGCACCCTGCATGATGCTCATGTAAGAATGAGAATAATTAAGGAATACAGCTGATCCCAAAGCCCCTACTCAGAAAGCCTAGAGAGAATCAAAGAAGATGCAAGAGCCTTGTGTCTCCATACCACATTTCTTTTCACACCTGCTTCTTATGTTCAGCTGATAAGAGGTCAATTTTTTTTTATTTTTTTTTTTTTAAATAAATGAAATTTAAACATATATCCATGTGTAGGAAGAAATACAGGAATCACTAAAGGAAATAACAGTCTTTATTGTTTTTATTTTATTTTTTTCCTGGCAGGACCGTAAGTTTAACTAAGACATCTGGCCTATGGATTCTGCTTAAATATAATTGATATGACCAAATAATGCAGCCTTGCTTTATAAGCCCATACAGACTCACACTATCAACTGCACTTTCTGACTCCCCTCAAAAATTTCATTGCTCAAGTTGATTTATGATTCTCCTCAGTTTTCTCTCTTTTAAAATCACATCCAACTATTAAGGCATGGGACAACAGATAGCCCAGCTTCTTCAATGTCCTACCCTGTTTATTTGCTTCTTCTTAAAGGCTGTAATTCTCAAAGGCTACCCATTGTAAAATTCTCTGATATAAAGCTTTAATATGAGGCTTTGGACCTATAAATAACACAAGACCCAACCTTGCTGTTTTGCTTCCTGCACTATCCTGCACTTCCCAGTAACTATGGGAAACCAGATGAAATCTGAACCCATTCATCAAAAAACAGAAAATATCTTTTAAATTAGAGAGATTATACTTGCGGTATCTAAGTCAGTATCCAACATTCTTACCCAGTGCCACAATGTTAAAGAATTTATTACACCTGCTGACAATATATCAAAAAGAAGTAGGAAAAAAAAAAAAAGCTGGCAAACAATGACAATAATAATACAGGTATTTTTATCTCTGAAACAGAACAACTATTCACCACGACAATTCCTGATATATATATATATATATATATATATATATATATATATATATATATGTTGTTTAATGGCAAGCATCTATTAAGCTGAAGTTTCCAATACAATACAATCAGTTAGTACCAAGCAATAATCTGACTTTAAAAAAGAACAGGCATATACTCAGATTGACAACTCATTTGACAAATTATTATTAGGCTTACTAATTCGAAGATGTGTGCACAGATCTGTTTACTTAGGTGATTTCATTTCCTAATAATTAACCACAGAAGTAATGCTAGGAATGCAACATAATGACAGAAGACTGAACAGTTTTTAGGGAATATGGTTTTAATTTAAATACAGGCCTTCTATAAGTACACAGAGATAAAGATGTAAGTTACAAGTGTATAAATATTCACTATAATAATTTTTTAATGTTTGTACTAAACAAGAGCACAAAATCCCAGTTTTCCAAGACTATTTCTCTGGGAGCTACTGTCTGAATTTAAAATCTCCAATAAAGGCTGACTTCATTTTAACGTCTGTTATCAAAGTTTGCTAACCTTCATACCTGCAGGCATGTTCCAAAAACAATAAGGATAAGAGCAATTAAAGTCTAACTCTCCACCCTCATTTTGCTGCTACAATGAAATACATTACTTGGATAAGCTACTACAGAGAGTGCAGTCTCTTATGTTATACTGTGAAATACCAGGACACAAGCTAAAAACTGAAATAAGCAGCTGGACTATATGGAATTTTGAGGTAAGCATCCTTCACGATTCACGCCTTCTCTCAGTCGCTAAGAGCAACAATTGCAACCGTAGTTCCAGTAGTATTTTCAGTTGGATTGTGCGTGAATAGTCAGGTATCAAGTTCAACATTCAGGAAGAGCAAAGCCTTTTATCTCCAAACACAGCATTTAATTCATAAATGTTGATGTAACAACTATTAAAGTTTAGACATAAATCTGATTTCAAGGTAAATGAGGTCTTTGTTCAATTTAACTTCAGCTCTAAACCAGGACTAACAAAATCTAAAATTTATGCGAGACTGCACTTAGTTCAAGTAAACAATTCACCTTGAATTTTAGCAGGTCTTGAAACACAAGTGACCATTCCATAGCCCTTCTATTTTGCAGACAGAAGTTTTCACATGGAAGTTAGAAACAAATGGCCTTGTAGGTAATAAATCTTTTGTAATTTATAGCAACTTTGTAAGCAGCTGGGAGACAGAACAGAGGAACTGGTTAGCAAGACTCGGTTGGAGTTTGAAGACAGATTGTGTAAAGTGGTTCTGATATTACTTGAACAATACCTCTTTGTATACTGGTTATACTCCGTATGGTCAAGAAAGGAAAACAAGAATGCACAATTACTACTCCCATTGATGTTGTGGATATCATGATGCAGTAGAAACCCAAAAATGTAGCAGACATAGCAAACTAAAAAGCATAAAGTCAGAGCAATGGTAACAAGGCTGTGAGTACATTCTGGGGTTTTCCACACAATGCCTCACAATGCAAGATTTATGGAAGTAGTCAAGTAAGGTGAAGGAAAATCACTTGAAAACAGCATTTCTGTTGACAGAGCTGGTCCTACACCAGTGACCATCTTTCCTACATGAGTACACTGGAGCTACGCAGTTAGAAAAGCAGTGCAGATGCATAGTTTATACAAGGAGCTTAGCTTCATAAGCATTTACCTAGGAAATTATTAAAACGTGATGATTTTAACCTTCAGAGGGGAGTAGCAGCCTTATCTGGGGGCTCAGCAGTGTCTTCTCTTTATTTGCTGCTTGTCACAATTATAAATTTTCAGTAAAGAACTGTACAGGTCATGGTAATTTAGTATGAGATAAAGATCTATGAAGCCAGATGGTAACTCACATTCTAACAGCTCCAAATTGCTAAATTGGCATGGGAAATCAAGATAGTTATCAATTCAGTATTATTATTCCAGCTCTCCTATTCCTTCTCTATTTCTGTCTTAACTATTTAAGCCAACCTAGCCAGACATTTTATTTTAGCACATGGTTGCAAATTTTTATAGCTAAAGCTAGGGTCAAATATTGTAACTTAAGGGACAGCTGAGGTTTCAGATAATCTGATCACATGCTCAATGTGCAACTGCTGCCAGAAGTAACTGTTTTGAACTCAATAGGATATTCATTTCAATTACAGTCACCAACTACAGATGATAAATACAAACATTTTGTCTATTATACTTAGTAATGACATAGGAAATTCTCCATTCAGGTAATCTTTACACTTCTACTACTCTAAAAATATTTTTCTAAGAAATCCATGCTTCACATCCAAATCACAAAACCAAAAAGGGATGCTACTATCACTAACTCCTCCCCCCTTGTTTCATATGAGTTATTTCTTAGCTGAAAAATATCTTCGCTGAAATTTGAAGTTTGATGACCTCTTCCAGCAGTCAGTGATCAAGGTAGAAGGAAAAGGTAGGTTGCTTGACCTTTGAAAAGTCTATCAATTTAGCTTGGCCAGGACTGCTTGTAAAAAGGTACTTGTGTTTCCAAGGCATTGGGCTTAGACTTGCCATACAGACTGGACATGCCTGTGCAGTGTCTGTGTTAGTCTCTTTAAATGCTCAGCTGAGCAGGACAAGCTCAGAGGAGGAAATGAATTCACAACAGGGGATCCTCAAGTTGATTAACTTCACCCTCAGCAGTGGATGTCAGTCACGTTAATTGGAATCAATACAGAGCAGTTAAGGGGGCACAGGGATAATCAGGCAGGGCAGGGTGACAGGTCCATCAGTTCTTAAAATAAGCTATCTGTTAACAACTTACAGTGGCATGTGACAAATCTTCCTTGCAAAGGAATGCAAAGCATCTCTAAAACTCCAATTTAACACACAAATAAAGATAATTGGTCAACACTTAGCCTACAATCTACAATAAAGAAAACAGCCATTACAAATTAAATCAATGTTAAACTGATCTAAGCAGTAAAATGAGAAAATAGGCTTCCACCACAGCTTATACAAAATCCTTCATCTGACTATTACACAGAATAAAAAGAAAAAGTAAGTCCTAAAATCCTGCCAGAGATAACTTTAATTATGCCCAGCTGCAATTTTATTGTACAACTAAGGCTGAAATCCAAAGCACAGATTCAAAAGTAGTAATACACTATAAGATGAAAAAGGAATAACGCCACAAAGATTTCCTACTCTTTAAATGAGAAATCACTTGGGGCACAGTCATGTCTTAAGCATCCCTTTCTCTTAGATCTACAGTCGAACACCATGGCCTCTTCCTTCCACTTCAAAACCCAGCAGGCTATCTCGATCTATGAGGCCAAGATTTGCAGTTTTGTGGAATAACGTATTGGCACACGAGACATCTAGGCGTTACACTGTACACAGAAATGTCTCTTGGATAGATCCCACTAAAAAAAAATCCTGAAAAAAAAGTCAGCCCTGTCCTTAGCACTGTTATCCTTTCTGGTAACATTGCCCATATTGGCACATAGATATGATATTCCAGATGTCAATCCCTTCTGCATAACCTTATATCTGAAGTTGAGAAATCTGTTTCAATAAAATAGTAAGAGAATAATGCACCTATAAGAGCAGGTATCTTAGCTTCTTTAAGAATACAAAATACCAATGAATTTAAGCCTCGCAAAACATTTTTTTCTTAGCCTGTTAAAGCCAATACAATACAAAAGGGAGTAAATTAACCTTTGGCCAAAGGCTTTTGTATCTTTCCTTCACTCCTTCAGGGAGTGAAATGAATGCCAGATGTTTTATTGCAATGTCTTCATATTCTGAACTACAGCAGATATCTTTAAGACAGCACCAATGTTTTTCTTTCTTTTTACTAAGGAGTCAGATCAGATTTAACAGATTTATATAAAATCTGTAGCCATCTACAAACTATTATTCTTCCCTTTAAACTTAACCTAAGCAATTAAATGGACAGATGAAAATCATTGTTTTTTTTTGTTTCTTTTTTTCCAGGTCAGATCAACACAAAAACTTTGTGAAATCTGGTTAAGTCCTTTAAGGTGGGAAGCTTTCTGTTAACCTCTTTAGTCACACAGAAATAAAAGTCACAGGGTAATAAAAGGAAAGGAAATAAAGGCATCCTATTCATTATTGTCAATATCAACTGGTCACCCCTTCTACAAACAAACGTATCTTACAGCGCCCACCGTTGTTAAAAGAACTTTTAAATGAAGAGAAAGCAACAATTTCCTCTTCAAAACCACAGCTCTGCTTTCTGACATTTGTCTACCTGCCAGTGCTAAAACACCAACCCCATCATCGAGCAGGTCAGCTCGATGGACACATGATAGTGTCATTCCATCCACCAAAAGCTTGCCTGGATATCAAAGTTAAGGAGAAGCATTTGCTTAGCAAAAACAGAAGTGTCTTTTTCCAGCTAGCAGGATCTGAGCCACATGCCCATTTCAATGAAACCTTAAAATTAATTTAAAGAAAGATTACTGATGTTACTCTACACTTTGAGAATTCTGTTTAAAAGTATAATTTCCCAGTTTGCAGGGGTTATATATCAACAGACATATCTTCTGTTTCTCTACATCTATGTATTAGAACAGTTGCCTTAGGAGCTAAAACCAGTGCAAATATTGGGCTGGTTAGGGTTCTTGAAGCTTTTCTTAGGAATCCATCTTTTCTTACCACTTCATTCAACAGATCTGTTATTGATTTTTTTTATTATTATTATTATTTTTTAACTATTTTCTTAATTTAACGTGATAGTGAGCCATTTTGCAAATGGTTTTATTTTCAATAACATCATGAATGTGAAGTGTGGCAGAGCTTACACAGTCCCAGAACACATGAGGAGTTACAGTACATCTTTCTTAGAAAGGGTTTCCACTCCTGTATTACATGGTGTCTGGCCTGATGTTAAACTTTTGAGTGCTCCGGCCAGAATAACCCATTAGATGGTCTAGTAGAAGTCCATAACCTCTCTTGACTTTCAGTTTCTTTGTATATAAAATACTAAAATTACCACACCCATCTGAATGCTTTTTTTAAAGTCTATGATCTTCAAAAGAGGTGCTGTGCTTAACACTTATCTTGGAAAAAAAAAAAAAGTCAGTCTACATAACAGTAATATCTGAATGCGAACCAGACATTACAGCATTGTATTTCTTTGGGCATCTAGTTTAATTTTTGTTCACATTCCCACATCAACTGCTTCAACAACACACAGAATTATCACTTGCCAAGAGAAGACTCAGATGTCAAACCAAGAGACTTGCCTATACAGGATATATAATAGCACTGAATGTGCAAGGTATGTAATAACACTGAATGGATTTCATCACCTCACTAGGCTTAAACTTCCAGCCAATGAAGCAGATATTTGGACATTTCTCAAGATTGTTGTTAAGCACTGGCGTAGCTTCTATGATTTCTTGGTTGTTATTCATATGCACTGGTCATGCTGACTGATGCTCACTCACTTCCAAAGAACAACCACTGAAAGCACAACACACACCAACTTAACATAAACTGAGAAAGTTGAGACTATCTATATGATAGTGGATTAAACCAGCAGTTCAAGCTTCAGGTTAACAAAAAAATATACAAGAAAATAGTTGTTTGTTTGTTTGTTTGTTTTTCCCCAATGATTTCACATTAACAGTTTCAAACAATATAAGCTTAACTAATAATAGGAGAGAGATGAAAGTCATCTTGAGGTAGCAGATCAGTATAAATATACTGAATGTGATACACTGTCAATTTAATAGCTTCAAAAAAGAAATATTGCTTCTAAGTAAGCAATAAATTACTCTCTTACACCAAATCAAGACTAAGAGAGTGTTCTGTCATTTTAGTCCTCAACTTGGAATCATTTATTAAAAGTATAGGTACATTAAAAAAAAACAACACCATAACATTTCTATGTTATGAGCATAGGGCACATTTTTTTTTTTCTATACTCCAATAATCCAAAAAGCTTTACAGAAAAGATATTTCTGGAAGAGATATTTGAACTTAATGGATACAAGTCAACTTATAAAAACAGTAAGGCCATTTTAATGTTACAAATGGTTTCAATCAAAACTAGCATCTTAACAGCATAGACATTTTTTAATTAGCTGTATCATACCTACTGTTTTAGATAGAAAACTTAGAACTATTTCTATAGTTGGTTTCCATTAACTGCAAAGGATTAATATGAAGTGTTTTATTATTACAGCAAGTGGAAGTATGAATGTTTTACACACAATGAAGACAAGCTAGTTCCAAAGTATCGTTTAACTATAACTGAATACATCTTGGCATAGAACTGCAACTGCCTAGGTCAGCATTATGGGTCTTGGCCACCTGGAGAGATGTGAAGAGACTTCCGTGGTAAGCAGTACCATAGCTCCTTCAGACTGAAAGAGTGAGAATTAGCTGTCATTACTGGTTGCAAACATTTAAATTACCTTGGGAACTGTTAAATGCCTCTAATTGATGGATGAAGCCTGTTTCTCCCAAGGCAAGGGGCATTTGCACCTCTGGCCTATAATTGCATTGGTGTTTCATTCTGGAGGAACTGAGTTGTTACTGACATAAGGAATCACACAAAAGCAGTTAACTGAGAAATTCCTGTTTTCAAGAAAAACCTTGAAAAGCACCCAATTAGATGAGCCATGTTTCTTATTAAAAGAATCCACAGTATCAAAGTATGTTAAACATTTCAGAATTGGAACAAGTGCTTAAGTCACTTCATATAATCAAAAACTTTGTAAACATGAGTATGTGCACAATCTCCTAGAAGAATATATCTGAATGTGATATTTCCTGCAAGGGCATTAAGAAGGCTGGTCCTAGCACCATGTGAGCAAAATGCCAAACACAATTTAGTCAAAGTGTTGCTGCTAATAAACACTATTACCAGGTAGAGTTTCTTCAGGGCTTCTACCTAGAAGACTACTTTGAATTGAAGCTCTACAGATCGAAAAATCATTATGTTACCATTTTAATGAACGGGATAATTGCAGGAGTCATGTCTAAATATGAAGATCTTTCTCATTGAAGCAACTGGCTTATGTGAGAACTTTGGGCTTTTTTCTTAAGTTATTTCCTTGAGGCACAACCCTTATTTTTCTTGAATACATATGGTATTCCATACTTCATTGCAGTCTCTAAATATTATGTTTTGGTTTAGTTATATTCTTTGTATTAAGATTATTTTTGAAGTTCTTCTGAAATATATGAGAAATCAGCTCAAGAATGCATGATTACATGGGATTCAAGCATATACAATTTACATTCTTATAGATTAGAGTGTATCAACATTATAAAGCTCATGTGCCCTAAATTGTTCCTCTTAAACGTTCTTTTTATCTCAGTGTTAATATGCCAGCTATGTGTTTTTGAAGCATACAAAGTAAATCAATCAACACTTAAGTATTGTCAGGATTTCAGGGCCTGTCTGTTGTCTTCTCATTAAGCTCCATCCTTTTTTCTTCTTTTGGGATAAAGTTTCTCTCAAGTATACTTGCCTTCTTCCATGTTAACTGAAGCTAAACAGAAACAACAATAACTGACAGTCCAGGATATATCAGACTCAGCAACACCACACCAGTATCAGTCTCCCTATATCTTCATCTCTTCTATCAAGATTAAAAACAAAGCTTTACACAAAGACAACTGTAAGGGATGGTGGCCTAGAAAGAGTATATGGTAATTTCCTCAGTCAGGTAGGTAAATACAAGCATGAGACAATACACAGTCTTCAGGGAAAGGTAACATACCTCTGAAGTTAAAGTTAGACACA
Source organism: Netta rufina (assembly GCF_964035555.1). Classification (NCBI taxonomy): domain Eukaryota; kingdom Metazoa; phylum Chordata; class Aves; order Anseriformes; family Anatidae; genus Netta; species Netta rufina. The sequence goes on from NC_140137.1 coordinate 5,831,213, forward strand.
TTCCTCAAGCAGGGATTTCAGCAGGAAGATGTGATGAGCAACAGCAGTATCACTTGTAAAACGCTAGCTGGGGCTGCATTAAGAACCGGCAGGAGGGAGATGAACTGCAAAGAAAAGCACTGAAGAAGCAGTTCGCTCTGATCATACTAAATAAGTCCACAAATTCAAGGCATAAACGTTTAGTATGCCAATCCTAAACTCATGGAACAATTCTTACTGAGGACAGAAAAAATAAGAAAATCTGCTTGCATGATAACATGAGTCAATCACCTTCCTGCACCCTCAACAAGTTGCAGGCTAGCTTCTTCATGCCTGCAGGACAGCACAGCTTCATCACACATCACGAGGTTTCAGCTCCCACAATGATGCTGAGCCAACACAAAGAGTGTGGAGCTCCAGTCTCCAACAACCTGAGGTTTTCCTGCTGATACTGGGAGGGTTTGTGCAGAGAATGACTGGTATGAAAGAAAGAAGCCAACTTCTGGAAACAGGCTGAAGAACCATCAGGAAAGAAGAATCCCATTCATTTGGCAAATCCAATTTCTACATGCTTTTGGTCTGACAAATCCTGGCCTAGATACTGTTTTTTTCTCTTCTGTATTAACAAATCAGACAAATGTTTACCCTATGCACAATGAGATCTGGTTTTGTTATCTCTAAATATTCCCCAAGTCCAGTCAGCCTGAAATTAAATACATAAGGGCTGCGTTCCCTTTGACATGAACATTTTCTCCATGAAAGAGATTAATGGCAAAATCTGGGACCTAGACTAGCATTCTGGGACTACTGCTAAACAGCGTTTAACTCTGATATTGGATTAAGATCCCTTACAGCCAAGATACGAATGTCATGTAGAAAGAAGCTGCTTGGCCAAAAACACAATAATTGCACTTTGTGCTTAAAAAGGGAACTAAAAGAGAAAAATGATGCTATCAGATTACTGATGCACTCATCAGTGAGATGCCTTCTCCTTACATAAACGAACAGGCTTAAAAGAAAGTTAAACAAAAAGTTTTCACAGTGCAGCTTAAGTAATCACGAAGTTCTTTTGTGCACACTGTGTTATTTTATTAGCTACACCTCAACCACAGTATTAACTACTCATGTCTCTACCCGATCATTCATGGCAACACGCAACTAATTATTTACTAATAGCCAACTTTCATTTTTGTAGTCAGCTCCTGCCAATTTAAAGAGGACAAGTTAAAAACAAGATGCAGCAGGCTGAGCTGGACACAGAACAGCAATTTACACCACTTGGAAATCATAACGTGGGAATATTTCCGAACTAACAGAAGATAATGGGCAGATTACAGCTCAAAGTAGAGAAATTTGTCTGAAAAATATGTAACATAAATCCTCTCTGTTAAAACTAGCAAATTTGGCTCTATTAAATAGAGACAATGCTCAACAGCTAAATTCACAGAAGTCTTCAGTAGCTAGACTCTTGAAAAAGTGTCACTCACTGCACAAGTGGGTATGCATCACAAATGACATTAAACCACAGTTGTATCCAGAAGACTGACAAAGATTGTTGTTAACCCCAGTACTTTGAAGCTTTATATAACCTTAACATCAAGCAAAAATCAGTTGAATTTGTTATTTTTATTATTTGCTTCAGTCTGCATTTAATTTTTATTCCAGTACCTCACATATTTGATCGTTTGTAAGTTAAAACTAATTACATTTACATGCAGAATATATCTGCTTAAGAGTAACAAGCACTTCATTGGGGGGGTGGGGGTAGGGAGGAAGCACAGTATTAGCTGACAAGTTCAGGAGACAATTCAAGTTGGAAAAACAAAGTCTCAGCACCACTTGATGTTCTTTGGATAGCTTTCTTGCTCCCACAAGCACTTTCCTAGGCAGTGGGGTAAGGGGTGGATTTCCTCCCGCTTTGTAAGTATTGATGACTTCAGATTGTCAGGATTGTAGGATTGTTACTGCCTGCTTCATTTGATGTCCAGTCCTGCTACATACTGCCTTGGACATTCCGTTTTACACTAAAGTCCACTGAAAGCCAAACTGGATACACAGTGTATGCAAGAACTAGTGAGAGCATGGCACTGAAAGTTTTGCATGTGATATTCTGCAGTGTAAATCTGAATCCCTGACAGAGTTTAAACCTGTGAAAAGCAAAGGGAATTTAAATAATGATTCAGTTATGGGAGCAGGTGGTTGTTCAACTTGAATGTTCATCCTGCTGTTAACAGCTTACACATTTATACTACAGTACAAGAAACAGTGAGGCGCCAGAAAGAATATAAGGTGTTAACAACCACTACAAAATATTTCTGTAAGGGTACATTTCCTCCATTTCCCATCAACATAAATTCTGACAACAAAAAAAAAACAATATTAATCCATGCATTCATTCATCTATAGCATCTGCTTTTAATTTACACATTAAAAGATGAAATTTAGTCATTATTAATTTTTTCTTATAAGTGATTGAATCAATATTTCTACCCCATTTTATACAGTCAACTCATTAGTTTCCTGAAGCTGATTAAGTTTTTTCAGATACGTCAAAAGAAGACTAATTTCTATTTAAACAAACATACAACGTCGAGTGTTCTCCTTCACAGAGACTTCATTGCACATCTGCATCTCTTTAAGTGGAATCACTTTGTTAGCAGGAAAGCCTTCAGTTCACATCTACCAGGCTGAACCAAGTTTGTTCCACAGCAATTCACCATACTGTTGGGTAAAGTACACCCATGTAACTGAAGACCATTTATTAGCAAAAAACACACAGTGGCAATGCAATGAAATAGTTTCTTCCTGATTTTTTTTTTCTCTGAAAAACTCTGCACATACTAGAAATGCAAATTTTCCATGGTTGTGAAGTCTTTGGTAACATTAAGTAGCATATGAATTTGCAAGCCTCTCAGGTAACACATCAAAACATACAGCTTCACACTTCATGGCAGTGTAACTGCAGGGCTGTTAAAACATTTTTCATCCAAATCCAGAATTATCAAAACTATCATGACTGGGAGGACGAGGGACAAGGGACTGGCAGCAGTGTTCCTTACCAGCATTCAATTGTTATCATCCAAAAATAACAGGGATATTTTGGACATTTTGCAGACAGAAAGCCTCTGAGCAGCAGCTTTACTGCCATGGGCACACAGAACTGGGCTTACAGATATGTTTCATTGACAAAGGAGACTTCCAGGCTACCCCGAAATTCCTCTGCAGTTCTACAAGTTAGGAAAGGAACTGCAATGCAAATTCACAATGACGGGAGGGATTGAGCACCTGATCCCTTTGGTAAGTTAGTTAGACTGTCCTTTTTCCTCTGCCAGAGATCACAGCCCTGACAGCAAACACAATCACGTGAGCTCTCCATAATCCCTGCTGCTACAAAGACAACTGGGTTTGTTCAAGCCTGACCTATTGGCTGACTTTCCACTGAAGCACGGTAGGGATCAAACAAAGTCCTGCTTCTGCTAAGCCTGGCATGGAAAGCAAATGACAATGTCTTAATCATGGCGGCTACATTTTTTTTTTTTTTTTTTTCAGGGGGAACAACAGCAACACAACTCTCTCTCTATGCTGTATCTGAAGAACAGGAACTAGTAGTGTTGGCAAGCAGTCCTCTTTTCCCTTTACTCACAAGATTTACTACCAGCAACCTCCCGGAGAAAGCAATAGGACACATACTGCATTGCTTTGGGGAATGTGTAGATAGTATGGAGTACTATATCGTGCTTATTCATTCATTCCCTTGCAGATTTGATTTGTAAAAATTTCAAAGGCAATTTTTTACCTAGAATTTTGTACTTGGTATTTCTGAGGTTTGTGTGTTTTGTTTTGTGTTTGTTTTTTTTTTTTAAGTCTTTTCATACATATTTAAATTAAAGAAACTAACTGAATTATTTTCAATAATTATTAACTTAAGTATTTTCAGTAACTCAGTTGTCAGGCAAAAAAGCAAGTGCAAACCACAAACAATATTCTTTAATAACTTTGAAACCCTGGAAATGTGTGAAAGGCAGTTTATACAAACAACAGCTTCTGTAGCTGCATAAAGAAAGTGAAACAGCTGACAAAAATGTATCATTTTTGTACCTTCAAATAATCAGTTTTTACAGTGTCAGAGTAGAACACATACATTAATGATTCCTCATTTGTATCAGCTCCACTGATGGAGAATCAGAGTCAATTTCCTAACTAAAGAAAACCACATGCATGTTTTACCACTTCCTGCCTTTTGGAAAAGCCTAAATCTACCTATGATTCCAAGTTTATGAACCAACTTCACTATTTCCTTTGGAAGATGACAGGAATCCACTAATGATGTTAATGACTACAAAGTTTTAAAAATTGAGACAATTACCTCTTTCAGTCTCTAAACAGGTAATCAGTTGTGACCAACTTTTCTCAATTTGCTAACAATCAGTAAGTCTTAACTAAACATTTAAAAGCATAAGGACTTCATTTAAAAGTTTAAGTAGAATCAGTATAAAACTTAAATGACACCATCTGTTCCTAGCAGACCACATTCTTCAAGTGCTGTAAGTAGAACAGGGATATATAGCTCAACCAAAAATAGAAAATCGCATGCTAAATTTAAGGAAATCTCATGAAATTCAGCTCCAGAAATACTCTGAGGCACCTTCTTAATTATTATCTACCACGAAAAGGTAACACATTCATTATTTCAGTGCCTGATGTATATGCCGCTAAAGGGCATAGAAAAAAATCCACTGTGAATGTACAGTGTGAAAAAGAACTATAAATAATGATGTATAGTAATAAAAAATCATGGTTTAATTTCACCTTGTTCTGTTAAATCAGAAAAGGTGTACAAGGACTTAAATATTTGAAGACTTAGACAACGTTTTAGTAAGCTGGCAAGATTTTTAGTTTTTTGAAAAGCTACAAGGAAAAGTGTTAAAACTGTAAAAGTGTACAAAAGTGTACAAAGTGTAAAAACCCTAAAAGAAAGCTCTATGAATTCAGTAAGTTAGGCATAACTTATCCAAGTCTCACAAACAATTGCCTTCATTCTTAAAAAATATTGAACGGGTTTCAAGATGACATTTTCAAGATGACCCCTTCACAAGGAGTGAAGTCACAAGGAGTCACAAGGAGTGAAGGAGTTACGTTTTGCACACAATGAAAACAAAATACAACCACAACCATATTAGAAAAGCATACACTACAGATCAAAGATGTGCACACTTGTACTACGATTGCAACCCACAATGGCATATCCTACAGCATTAAAAAAATGGTGAAAACTCATGTGCAAACACTGTAAAACACTGTACTGCTACTCACTGAGATTTTACTGAAATGAATATGAAAGTTCAAGTTCTAATACTTGCTATACACTTGTTTTTTACCACTCTAATCAGGCTAAGTCCTCCACTATCCTGAGCACTTACAGTGGAATACTTCAATTCCTTTTCCCTCCAGTGTCTCTTACTCACCAGCTCTGTTAGAGCATGCTTTTGAGGGGGAAAAAACAACAATCAATCTTTGCTGGAAGCTTGTTAGGAGCACTGACCACCAGGGAACCCAAACCACTCATCCCTTACCTGAAATCATCACACTACATGCTTGAACTGAAGGGAGAATTTGCAGCTGATGATAGCAAGCAATGTCTTTCTTGAAAACAAAAACCTGTTCTGTTCTTTCTGTGTTTTACTTAGAGATTCTAAACATGGAGTAAACCACGTAAATCATGACTTAGAAGGCTGAGGTGAGAGGGGTGAGGATCACACCACTCCCACTGGAGCACCAACACATTCCTGGGCAGCGTGGGGGGACAGCAGGGGCAACAGGCTGCAGGTGCGGACTAATTCTAGCAACCCAGGAGACAAGGCACTTTATAAACCTTTGCTATCACTCTGTCATCCATAAAATTTGTACAAAAACCTAAGTGATTTTCAGTACGGTATTAGGATACACACCATATCCCAGTTACAACTGTTACTTCTTCAGAAATTGAAAATGATCTGAAGACACATTTGCAACCTACAAGTGGTTTAAGATTTATGAACCTACTTCACACTACTAAAGCTACACTGCACTCAGTATGGCTTCTCAGGAACACAGCCTTAAACTAATGGAACAAAAAGTTGTACTGTCAATGAGTATTTAATGTTACAGTTCTGACATTAACTGGCCCAAATCACAGTTTGCAATGGTTTGGGTTTTTCCAAGTTAGGCCGTCTGAGTTTTCCCCTTACACGTGTGTTGGAAAAGTTCCCATACCAAAATTACAGCAAATACAAAATAGACTTGAGACAGTCTAATTTAAATCGCCGTATCTCCTATTACAAAGAATTATATGCTTAAAAAAATATGTCAACACCAGCACTCAATATCCACCAGATAATGCTATCTCTAGGCACATCGAGGAAGCTGGAACAGGGAGGGGCTTATTAACCTCAAGTAACCAGCAATGTATTTCCATCCAGCTAGATCTTGAAACTACACAAACTCACAAGGCAATTATTCTCAGAAAATCTGCAGACTACACAAATTCAGCAGCAACGTGTATACAAGCCCCAGCCTCAGCCTCCAGGTAGCAAGTCTGCACACGGGCATGCACACACAGCCCCAAAGGAACAACGCTTACAGGAGGGTGGGGAAGCTGCAGGAGCAATGCTTCCACAACTGAGATCACAGCCTTTTTCCTTCTATGCAATTTACTTGTGAAAGATTGGTTTCCTCCCTATACCAAAAAAACTTCCCTGCAACTTCACACTTCTCTTTTCCACCTGCCAGCAAATGATTCCTTGCTCAGTTACCAAGTTTCTTTTACAGCCATGCCAATCTATTACTTAACTTGGTGTGAGTAACAACCACAGCAAGAAAAAACACTGTCAGCTCCACTTTTGAAAGAACGCTGGTTAATTTATGGCATGTTATATGAAAATGCAGCCATTTGTTCTCTGCCTTGATTGGCCATTCTGTAACAGATAGACTTGGGGAGATGAGAAACTAACAATTCTGCCAAATAATTTTGTTTCTTGGTTTTCATTTCAGTAAATCCAGATATATAAATTGCCATGGAAAACTGTTACATTGTCATTCAGAAACAGACAAGAACAAATTTCATATTCATTACATCATTCTCGGAGCCAGTACACTTATATTCTTTATCAATGACATTATAGATTTTCACTTCTGTTTTATAAAGAGGAAGACATTTCAGTTACTATCACCTCATATGTAAAAATGCTATAAAGGAGAAACAAGTGAGAGGCCTCATCGGGAAACTGCTAATATGAGAAGCAAAACGTGCTGAAATACCTGAAGGTCATTTTCTAACTATGATCATGATTAGCTGCTTTTAAATCACGGTAATGAGCTAATGAAGTAGTGCTCATGCAGAGGAAGTCAATGGGAATCCATTTTAAAGCTAATTAAAAGACAGTCCTCGAGAAGAGTCATGGTTTATTTCTCTGTTAGGTCAGATCAACCAGTGAACTGTGCACTTGAAAAATTTCTGCCAGCAAAGCTGGGAAGCCCTGTTCCCCTTGTGCCTGTAAAACCACAATAAATTTTGCTTTAAGGGAACCTTCTACTTCAACAAGGGACAGAAAAATATTTTACGTGTGAAGAAAATAAAGAGATGTAACTAAGAGCAGGTAAAAATACACACTGCACTCATGCTTACTTGATGAACATCTAATCCTGTCCTAGCAATGAAGAAAAAAATGCTGAACAAGTGGCTAAGTTAGAAGCTTGCCAACACTTTCACCATTTCAGTGCTGCTCTTCTTCTATCCCCAGTGGCCCATTCATGCTGCTTTAGCATCTAAAAGGAAAATTTCAAGACAAAAAATGTACAGTTGTTCACAATTTAACAATATTAAACTTACTGAAGCATATAATGAATTACTTCAGTAATGACTTGTAATTGACCTGGCAGATAAAGATTTATGAAAGATTCAACGAGAAAAGTAGAAGCAAATACCTGAGCAAAGCTGCATTACTATTTTTGGTTAGAGGAAGAAGAAGAAAAAAAAAAAAAAAGAAAAAGAAAGATGCCTTGAAGGAAAACACAGATCCTAACACATTGGCTACAGCAATGAACAGAGTGATGAATGACTATGCTGTGCTGAAAGGGCACATGACAAGAGGATATTGTTCTCACCTGTGGACCTCTACTTCACTCAGATTTTAATGAATCATAGTCCTTTCAGTTCACTTACAACTCTCAGCTTCTTTACCCTCTGTACAAGACTTTAACATTTCTGTTCCCAGCATTCGTAGAATTACTGTTGACTGAAGAATTTATTACTCAATCCAGTCGACAGTATGATGGAAACAGAAAAGATTTAGGCTGTCTTTTCTATACATTCCCAACATCTCATTTTTACTCAGGAAATATTCATCATATTCTAAAACATCCCCCCCTGCTCCTTTAGCTACAACATGGCCAAGGAGCTGAAGAATACAACTGTGCTACACAAAAACACACACTTACTGAAAGGATTTATTTAAAGATTTTATTACAACTGTAGTCACAGAGTAAAAAGTAAGTTCAGTATAGCATCACTAATGCAAAAAAAAACAGTTTTGGGGTGCAATAAACACTTTACGCACCCCTTCTTTAAAGTGAAATAAATAGAAATCTTTCTGCACTTATCAAAGTTATAATATTCAACTGGAATGTTCAACATTTTGCCATTCTACTGCACTTGACAAATAAGTAACTGTCAGATATGCTCAAAAAAAAAAACCTACATGTGTTTAATCACCTCAAATGTTAATTACACTAGATTAAAAGCTGTAATGCAGAAGTTAATGTAGCTTTTCCTTAACTCCTAATAAAAAAAGAATTGAGTAAGCACTGCATCTTTGCAACAAAGACATCAACATTTTATTTTGAATTCTAGGCAGCATTGTACAGAGAATTCTGTGCTATTCACACAAGCAAATACTTGTTTCCAGTTATGCCCCCATATTCCAACAAAAAAGCTGCATCTTTCAGCAACTTGCAGTATTTCATACTCAGAATTTGCTGCCAGTGGTCACGATTATTATACCAACAGTAGACATTGCAACAAAAATGTGTGTTAACCAAAGAGATGCTCTATGTTGAAGTATTCAACAGAAGAAAATAAAATGAGGCAACAATGATTTAGTAATAAATGTTTGCCTGTCAACATACAACTAAATGCCAAAAAATCATTAAAGCAAGTCTTCTGAACACCAGTACTGTGCTTTGTACTGATTCAAGTTGTTTCCTACCTTGTGTTTTAAAATCCATGACTAAACATTTCTGACATTGTTATTGGAAGTTGTAGTACGTACCAGGCATTCCCCATGATAATACCCTGCTTTTAGAAGGCTAGAACTTCGTTAAAATTAAAAGGTTACATTCAGAATACAGAAGTTAAGCTTCACTGAAAAAAATAAAAAAATAAAAATCAGAGTGAAACATTTTAGATGTTCCTGAGTTCCATGCATGTTCTATGCAGATAGCATGTGCAATTATGGTGTAGGCACTATTGTGCAACTTATTGTGATTAGTTGAATATGGATTTTACTTTTTGAATACAAATACAGATCATCCTAAGTCACAAGATGAGTCATCTTTTCTCTTATTTGGAAACAACAGAGTGACATTTGAAAAGATAAGTTTTTTGGACACACACAGGTTCTTAGGAGTCCAAATCCTTGAAACAAAATCCGATAATAACAACTCATCTCCGTTATTTCCAGCTGGTATTCACAAACACTCCTACCTATTTCTAGTTACAAACTGATGGACTTTTCAATTCAAACTGTGATAAATAGTTTGCCCATCACAAAAATAACGCAACTCAAAGACTTTAGATGTCAGTTCACACATTAAACAAGCAATGTACTCTTACACTGCTACTGACCCCTTAAATCAATAACCTGAATTTAAGTCAATTTGAATCACTGCTTTGTCTGTTTTACACTTAGAGCATCTGGAATAGCTTTAGTGTTTTAAAATAAACCACAAGACAAAAAAACATCAGAAGCAAGATCATGCTTAAGATGAATACACCATTTAAGCACATTTAATGGCAGGATCAGATATCATAATTTTTCTTAACTGAGATTTATCTCCCTTTTTCTTCACAGCACACTTTATCTGCATATAAGTCTACTTTGATCCAAATCAGACAGACTGATAATGCCAAGGCAGTGTTTGTAATTTCTCTTATGTAATTAAATGCCAAAAGCTGAAGTGCAATTACATATACAATTTTTACATGTCCTAGAACTTTTACACACTTGTATGCACCAAAGGAAATGTGACAGGACGTTACCCATTTTTAGCTTCTAGCTCCACTGAAAAATTCATTAGAGCATGGGAAAACTCAAGATTGTGTTCTTAATCTTACTACATGAGAAGTCATATATCTGAAGTCAAATTCCTGTGGATCTATTTAAAACTACTGGAAAATATTAATATTTGCAAGAAGTCTTTCTGCAATTAGAATCCCAACCACCTTCCTCCCCCTATCCAAGACCAAGAATCAAACCTACATTTTGAAATTATCATCATCATCTCTGAATTAAAATTCACGTGATTAGATATTCACCTACAACAGCCATCATACTGGTGTCTTCCCAATTCATCAAGTGCTCTTAAGCATAGCAAAGATTTTCACGTTCTGAACAACCAACACCTCAATCCTGTAAACTGACTCAATGCTTTCAGTAGTTTATATCCTCTACAGGATTGAGTTTCAACATCATTCAAATTGGTATTTGCTGTAGTCAAGTTACTACCAACAGTAAAGCTAATGAAGCTATCAATATGAGCAATCCAAAACAAGCTTTGTGAACAGGCAGGAATTTACCCATGCATGACTATTATTTTTCCTAATAGAAAATCATTTCAGAGCCCTTGAGCAGTTTCAGAGATTTAATCACTGAAACAACTGACTGCACTTTTATTTCAGAAGGGTGCTGTTTAGAAAAAAAAAAAAGTTGTATCTGTCTATCAATCTGGTATTCCAAATGAATTTTTTGAGAACACTCTCAAAAGTAATTATATATGCCTTCCTAGCATAATTTGGAAATACTTCCTTCTACTCAACCTCATAAAACTCTTTTCATGTTACTAAACCTGAATAACTGCTCTGTTCTGAAACCGCAGAGTTATAGTTCACTACAAAGCAGTTAAGTAACTGAACAGCTCAAAAATATTCTGACCTTTCTATTTCATTGAGTTGAATCATCAGCACATTTCTTTTGTATCTCTCCATATTATGTAGTGTATCTAAAAGGATAATACTTTGGTCTACTTAATCAAAAGGTGACCAACGAACACTTACCTGCAAGGGTCATATTTCTTCTTTTTGCCAAAACAAACATGGAAGGACAATTCCTCAGTATACTTGCATCTCCAACATATAGTTAGTTATTAAGTAAAATTCCTTTTGCCATCCTCAAATAGTTAGTGCATGTCCTTTTATTTATTTACTTGTGTAATAATAAGTAGGGAGGGGAAAGCTGGGCCTGGCCAGCAGAAAACACAAGCTCTTGTATACCTCTTCTTGGCTGTCATATTGTGGTTCAGCTGGACCCCTCCGGGATGGGCAGGGAAACAGCCGAGCCTTCTGCAGGCAAAGAATGGCACAGCAAGGAGGCAAGCTGGAGCACAAGTACAGAGCCAAACAATCCTGAAACGGCTTCTAAATCCTTTCTAACAGACTGCAAAGAGTAAGCTGAATATCAACTACTAAAGTAGATAAAGAGGAAGAAACTTGTTAAAGTAAGAGCAAGGTTCATGACATTTGGTAGAAACCAGGAGCTAAAAGTACATCTGAGAAGGAGCATTTGGCTAGTCCCAGGTAGAGAGCACAGGTCTGAGTTCAGTTTTCCTGTGCATGCTCTACATTCCAGAACCAGCTTCCGATTTACAGAGACACCTCGCCTAGCACTGCCATTCTCTTCTCAACATCCAGCTCATGATCATGGACAGAAGACCTCCTACAGGTTGGGGTCAGGTCATAGACAAAAGAACTCTTATAGCTTGGGGTCATGCTCACACTCAGGAAAATTGCAACTAACCTGAGCTTCTTACAAAGATATTAAGGTACACTTTAAATATGTACCACAGAATCACACAGAATCACAGAATTTCTAGGTTGGAAGATCATCGAGTCCAACCTCTGACCTAATACTAACAAGTCCTCCACTAAACCACATCTCTAAGCTCTACATCTAAACGTCTTTTAAAGACCTCTAACAACAACAACAAAAAAAAGTCTAACAACCTTTTCAGTAAAGAAGTTCTTCCTAATATCCAACCTAAACCTCCCCTGTAGCAACTTAAGCCCATTCCCCCTCGTTCTGTCACCAGGCACGTGGGAGAACAGACCAACCCCCACCTCGCTACAGCCTCCTTTAAGTACCTGTAGAGAGCAATAAGGTCACTCCTGAGCCTCCTTTTCTCAAGGCTGAACAAGCCCAGCTCCCTCAGCCGCTCCTCGTAGGACTTGTTCTCCAGACCCCTCACCAGCTTCGTTGCCCTTCTCTGGACTCGCCCGAGCACCTCAATGTCCTTCTTGTAGCGAGGGGCCCAAAACTGAACACAGTACTCGAGGTGCGGCCTCACCAGAGCCGAGTACAGGGGGACGATCACCTCCCTAGCCCTGCTGGCCACACTGCTTCTTATACAAGCCAGGATGCTGCTGGCCTTCTTGGCCACCTGAGCACACTGCTGGCTCATATCCAGCCGACTATCCACCAATACTCCCAGGTCCTTCTCTGCCTGGCAGCTCTCCAACCACTCCTCTCCCAGCCTGTAGCTCTGCTTGGGGTTGTTGTGCCCCAGGTGCAGGACCCGGCACTTGGCCTTGTTGAACTTCATGCAGTTGACCTCAGCCCATCGGTGCAGCCTATCCAGATCCTCCTGCAGAGCTTTCCTACCCTCGAGCAGATTGACACACGCACCTAACTTGGTGTCATCTGCGAACTTACTGAGGGTGCACTCGATGCCCTCGTCCAGATCATCGATGAAGATATTAAAGAGGACCGGCCCCAGTACCGAGCCCTGGGGGACGCCGCTAGTGACCGGCCTCCAACTGGACTTGGCTCCATTCACCACGACTCTTTGGGCCCGGCTATCCAGCCAGTTTCTAACCCAACAAAGTGTACGCCACTCCAAGCCACAAGCAGCCAGTTTCTTGAGGAGAATGCTGTGGGAAACGGTGTCAAAAGCCTTGCTGAAGTCAAGGTAGACCACATCCACAGCCTTTCCCTGATCCACCCAGCGCGTCACTTGGTCATAGAAGGAGATCAGGTTCGTCAAGCAGGACCAGTATTACTCTGACCTGTGCAGCAGATATTCTGAACCAGAGGTTCTCTGCTGCTCAGACTCCAGTTGGTTCTTTCCATCTCTAGCCAACCTGAAACATCTGAAGACATAGGACTGACCCTTGGTTATGCACAGAAGAGTAACAAGAGTAACAGTTGGAAAATGCCTTAGCTTCCAAGTTAAATGGAGCTCTGGAAATAAGATTCCAGGATATATAGCTGGTTTTGTCAGTGAATCTTAGTGTGACCTTTACAATGTTTCAGACCAAACGTGCAGATCTCCTGAGCAGCTGACACTACCATTATCATCAAGTGCACAGGGGCAAAGAGTAGATCTGAAATCAGATTTTGATTTCCATTAACTCAAGGGCTTAAATTTACCTTAAGTATTTTCTACCTTTAACTCATTGTTGGAAACAGCACTGGAAAAGAGGGATAATTTATTATCCTTTTGTCTACTATAGTTGCTTGGATGTCTCAGTATTGGCTTGATTGTTGTTTTCTATTGAACATATTCCTCAGTTTTCAAAACGTACCCATGTGTTAAAAGAATAAAATTTTGCATTTAACAGTAAGCATGGTCAACATTACTATGCTTGGGTTCAAAAGGAGGCCTATGTTATAGTGAAGCATGGTAACATACGTGCACAGCCAAAGAACTTGGTCAGAATTTTATACCATTCTTGCTCATATGTTAGAGTTCACAAAATAAATCGTTCAAATTTGTGCACCAACACAGGGGCTCCTGCCAGAGTACAGCCCTTCAGGGTTTTACAGTCCTGGCACTGCAATCACCAGGCTTTCAGCAGTGCAACATCTCAGCTGCTCACAAAGGCGAGCAGGGATACCTGCGGGAGGAGTGGGTGCCCGACACACTACTGGAAAAACACGCGGAGTTTTACAGGCTACAAGAGCTAGTTATGCACAGACTGCACATTGTAAATTCTTTTACTGTTATGGAAATACCTAATTCTGTGTGGCCTTGAGAACTAACCAGATCCACTTTCAAAGGCCTTTCTTCAGAGTTTCCAGCTCTGGCTTTTTCCTACCATCTTTCCCAGCTCTGCTCAGTTCACCTCTGAAGAGCTGCAGCTTAGCCAGAACTGGAGAATGAGATGGGGCAAGAAGGAAAGAGTATCCCCAAGTAATGCATTTCATACATTTTACTTATGTAATGGCACTATAGTTTGGATTTCATGCCCCTTTGCCTCATTTAAAGTATCAATTCTTAGCTATATCCCTGCAGAAAACTCGCAATGTTTCATTGTCAACTCCCTCAAATCCCATTTCTCCTGAGCACCAAAGGAAAAACCCTGACTAGTTCCAGTCAAAGTTTTAATGTTTTGTGAATTCCTTCAGCTGTGTAATACAAACCTAATATTTTATAAATAGCTTGGGAGAGGAAGGTTTTCAAGTAGTAAAAACCACCGAGTAAAATTTAAAGTTCTTTCTTCTCTCCCATCACCATGTTACTCTTGCTGTATTTAAAATGTGATCAGTCGTTAAAAAGACCTGTTATTTCATTAGTATCTTCATACATCCTTCTTGTGCACCAGAGATGATTTCAAATAACTTTAAAGAGTAGAAACCAAGAATAGAATAGATACATGAGGCAAGCCCCTAGGAAGAGGGGAGAATTCTGTGTCTTACAAATTTTGTCCCTGATGTTAAGCTATGAAACAGATGATGTTAAAAAGATAAGAGGATGCCTCTCTAAATCTCTATGTTCTGACTCACAAAATGGTTTTCCTTCTGGGACAACCTTCTTATAAACAGAGCAAGCGGGAGAGTAGTCCTCTGAGGACTCAGTACCAACCTCTTAAAATCTTACATTTTAGATGCTTATTGATTCACTTTTTTGCATTTCTGATCCTTGGCAAGTAACAGTATTTTTGTCCTCCATTCATATTATGAAAGAAGAAACTGACTTTACAATAACAATCCATCTCTGGAAAATTACAGAGGAATTGTAACTGAAGCCACATACTGACCACATAAACAAAAATCTAAAGAACTCCAAACCTTCATCTGAGTGCCCACTGCATCTCAACAGAAGAACATTGTATTAACAAGAACTCCAAAATGTTTAAGCATCCAAGATCCTGTTGCTGTATTAAGTGAGCTTTCTCACATAGATCCTTGAAAATATTGTTTTAAAATAAGCCTGCTGATTTTTTTCCTACTGGCATTTTCAAATACTGTTGATGACACCTCCGCAGTATTCATAATTTGGCCAATATATTGAGATACAATGAAACTTAAGGATGCTGTTTCTCTTCAGGTTAATTACTGTTTGCAAGTAAATTGCCTTTTATTCTGAAAAAATGCTCCACAAGATTCAAAACCTGTTCAGATATTAAGAGGTCATATTGTGCTTTTAAGTTAAAAAGAGAAAAGAAATAAGTCACTCAGTTGGCCCATGAAATTCTCCCACTCAGGTTTCAGACAATTATCTCCACCACGCAGTAAGCAAACGGTATTTGCAGCTGAAGCAATTCTTTCAGTGAACCATTCAGGAGGTGCAGTATGCCATGGGGTCACTGCTGCAGTTACTGGGAGCACAACACTTTCCGCACTGCTATCTTCAGCCTGCTAGTCCTGTCATGCTGATCTGCTCCTTCCCAGATGGATACTGCTACGGACATGTGCAGTCAACACCACCCTCTTGCTCATTTTCTGAAATAAAAAATCTCAAGCTCCGTGCTGACTTGCTAATTGCCCAAGGGCATAGGTTTTACACTCAAACCGCAAAGAATTTCAGGCCACATTCAAACAACAAAGGGTCAGCCAGGTGTTGTCCCATACAAGAAAAACAATTTTCTTGGTTCTGAACTTTACCTTCTACTCTGGAGTCCTCTCCAGGGATTCAGTTTCTTTTTGATTCAATGAAAAAAAAAATCACTGGAAGGTAGGAGAAAAAAGAATACAAGCCAATAGAGCTTTGTTAAAAGAAATAAATTCTTGGTGATACACAGTAAATGTGAGCCAGGAAACTATTAATTCTTAATAAAAGTTTACTATGTACCTTCATATTTCTTTACAAAGTCAGCAGGAAGCATGTGTTAATCAATAAAAAGGCATTTCTTTATATAATATATTTCTAAGGGAGATGAAAAAATTCTGACAGGTCTATTTATTATTTGGAGAACTACTTTCCCGATATTGAATAATATAAAAGCTTAGAATTACCTCAAACTTCACCATAGTAAACAAAAACAACAACAAACACCTCCATTTGGATCCAAAAATAATTTTGACTGAACACAGACTAACTTTCAATATTGGCATTTTCAGTTCAGAATTATCACAAAGTGTGTACATATATTTGTGCATGTATATATGTATAAATATACATAAGCATACAGAATATGTAGACATTTGTTTACAAATGTACTTTACTGCCTATACAGAGAATTACTTGGGAATAATTACTCCGCTAATACGACAATAGTGGAGAAATATACTGGAGGTAATGAGCTCTGGGTGGCAGACTATCTACTTTGACAGAGGTCATGATGTTACCTGCTAAGTGACTGTCAGGCAACATTTTCATACATAAAACTTAATTTGTATGATTTAAATTAGCGATATGGGTATCAAAAAGATACTTCACTAAAACAAAAAAATCTCAAGATCTCATTACTGGGATTGAAAAGAAAGTACACTATTGTAGTGGAAATCACCCCACTCTTTAATAAATTATACCCTAGGTAAAAATAGGGATAAATTTGTATTTTTACATGTTATATTTGCCCATCACGCACCAACCAAGGTTCCAAGGTGCTGCTGCTGGATAAAAGGAGGGGGACTAGTTTTACTTAACACAGAAAGCTGTTGCACCTTCACATTAAGTTGTATCTGAGCAAAGCAACTAACAGGAAATTGTTCTTGTGATCTCCTGTTCTTCAAAGCAGCAGACTCTCAAATCTGTTTATTGGTTCAAAGTTTAATTACCCAGCTATACACACTCAACCTGGGCACAGCAGGGAAGACAAAACACTGTCAAGACTGCATTCAAATATCACAGGCAATCAGAGAGCACAAAGCCCATCTGGGGGATCTGCTCCTTAGCTGGGCAGGCTCACACCGCTCCATCGACACATACATACTCCTCCAATCCACATATCACGCTCCTTGTTATTGTGCTGTAAGATGTCCATTAGAATTCCATCAGAATTCTTACCAATGCACACCAAAGGAAAACAACACGAGGCATCTCTACCTGGAAGATTTTGTAAAGCTGTGAATCAGATTTCTTTTCTCAGCAGTGGAATGAGACCGTCAGTTCAGAATTAGTTGATAAAGTAACAGCATAATTTCATGTCACTAAGAGAAAGTATGAACTTAAAATAATTGTGCTGGTCTAGCAAAAAAAAAAAAAGGTTACAGATTAATTTAGTAGTATGACAACATCACTCCAATACCACAAATGTCTTTTAGCGGATAAAAATATACACAAGTCTGGGGGAATGGGAATCGAGTACAATCCTAAAAGTTTTTCCCAAGCTTTTGGGAAGTCAAAAAACAAACATGTTACAAATGAGAAATGAATGTTTTCAAATCCATAGAGGAATTAATCTGAATGTAGCAGCAAAGATAAACAAACATACTAATAATGCTTCAGAATGTGTTTACTGCATACAAATGACTGAGGGTGAAAGATGACAAAAAAAACATCCAGGCTCAGGTTCCATAGAATTAGCCGAGAGAAAAGCAATTACTATTTTGATGGCATCACTTCAGATGAATACAAAATGAAGACGTGCATGTCCTGTATCTTATCAGCTGCTATTTTTATGATTTGGATGGATATGTAGACAATTACCCAGAGCAAAGATGACAACTCCAAACCAAGCCTGTATTATGTGGTGATACACACACACACACACACACACATATATATATATTTTTAGATCACGATTTGAGAGTTACTTTATTCTAAAACTGCAGAAGGACATCAAGACTACCAGCAGTTTCTTCATAGTGATACTTCCCTCTCTTACACTCATTACCTGCCTTCTGTAAAAAATCAGTAGAGGACTGCAGAAATCATTTGCTGGTTCAGATACATAATAGGTGAAAGCTTCATTTTGTACTGAGTCTCACTACTGACAGCAAAGCAATTGCTATCTAGTTGCCTTAGTCAACCAAGAAGAAGTAAACAACTGAACTACAGAGCTCTGGAGGCACTTAGCACACTCCTAGCATAGCCACAGACCATTCATAAAGCAGTTATGCACATCATTGTGCACAACAAAGCAAGGATTTTTTCAATGGCTACTGGGACTTTAACACACAAGTCACTGATTCTGGAGCTGGGTAACAGCTCCTTGGACAAACAGGAAAAAACAAAACTTGCAAGTAGGGCAGGAAGCTTTCTTACCAGAGAGTGTCTGCACACTTGGTTATGCATCAAGTGCCAAATGTAGCATGCCCTCTCACTCCACCCACAAAGTGGTGTCAGGCTTTGGGATGCCCTACCTGAGGAGCTGCTTGATTTCTGAGTCAGCATGGTGCCTGTTAGCTACCCAGTGGAAAGAAAAGCCAGTTTCTGCAGTCATGCGTGAACCCCAAGATGTGATGACACACACTGGGCACTGATGTACATCATGCAGAAGGGAATGGATCAGTTTCAAAGGAAGAAAAGGGAAGCGTTAGGTCTGATGCAGCAGGAGAGATGACTTCTCATCTAATTTCTCCTTCCAGTGAACTCCAATTTTAAGATTAAAGACCATGGAAATATTTTATTTCCTGTTTTAATTATATTTAAATGAATCAGTCCACTGATGCATCCGATTTGCATAACCCACAGATGAATACCACCTCACAGGTCTGATAACCACTGATGATCACAAGGTAAATTAACAATAATTATTCAACAGCCATTGAACTGCCTTTAGGATATAAGTTTGGGAGGTCTAGCCAGCAATGCATAGCAAATATGCACCAGACTCATAATTTATACCCTGCTTTACTACCCTGTTGAACTGCACTGATTATGCACAAGTTGAAACAAATCTAGTATATTTTCAGTCATGTTTAAACAAATGTGATTTCCTATTAACAAACAGTATTTACATTAAAAAAGAATATATACAAAAAATCACAACCATACCTATATTATTTTATTTTATTTTTTTACTCTGCAGATGGTATTTTAAAGTTTATCAAGTGCATAAGCTCTCAGATCTAAGAGTACCTTTGTGAACAAGAATAAATTATCAGTAATTCATACTTCTGGATGAAAATGGATGAAAAACAGGAGAATTGCAAAAAATCATATCCTTGACAGCCTGCATTCCTGCCTGAATGTGCACACCTGTGCCACTGCTCTGCAACTCCAGAGAAACTCAGTGCAGAAAAGGTCAAGAGGCAAGCTTGACATGCATACAAACACTGGAGGTAAACCAGAAAGCAATTTGCCACTTTCACAGGATTGTAGATTTTCTAAATTCATAGCATACTTTGTCATCAGTAAGGCCTGGAATAAAGACCAGATGCCAGAGTGAGTCAGTGCAGATAGCATTCTTTCTTCACAGATCTCCAATTTATAAACTAAGCACCTTTGGAAAAAAATAAAAAACCCTGCCACTGCCCAAGCAAAGCAGAAAAAGAGATTGAAAGATATTATGAAGTATAACTTACAATTTCACTTTATCACCACTACGTTTACACCTGGAAATTTCTAAGAACATTTACATATCTTTCATATTATAACTATTAACTGATTTGCTAGAGAATTGTTATTCAATGTATGGCTAACTTTTCATTGTTGTTTCCGAAGGAGAAAAGCATTTTACAGCATCACCTTATTTACTTAATCCAGGTATAAAAACTCCTGTGGCAATACGGCAACTTAAATTTTGCCAAGCTGAAACAATTCTGTTATACACACAAGCAACGTAGGAAATGGTGAAATTGCAGGAGGAATATTGCCATTACAGAGTAATTTTTAGGGAAAAAAAAAAAAAATTCTGCAGGGTGATCCATCATCTAGATTAGTTACTGAACTGACACAACAGGAAAGCATCAGGGTTATAAAAGGAGCACTTGGAATAAAGCTCCTCCATGGAAACAGCTACCTACACAGTGCAAGTAGACCAAGTGGCTAGCATGGAGAGATCATAGACTCCATTTCCCATCTAGACCTTGTAATTTTGTTCAAAAGAAATTTTTATTTATTTATTTATTTTAATTGGTGGGGTGGGGTGGGGGTGGTTGGCTTGGTTTTGATCCATTATAAAACTACAGGCTTCTGACAGCAGGCAGTTCAAAATCCTTCCTTGTAAATCCAACAGAAACCAAAGACACTCACAATTCATCAGCATGTTCCCCAGACCTGTCTCTTGTGTTCCTGGTTCTCTACTAAAGAGTACATTGCCAATGAACTGCTAATTTTTAAAGATGACTATTCCTTAATTTTGTAGTAAATAAATCTTCCTAGGGTCCGCAGCTGTGAAAATAAAAATATTTAAATATATTAATATATAAATACACCTGAAATACAGATGAAATCTGTTCTCCTCTCCCTATTCCACCTACCAAAAAGTTGAGAGGAAGATTGCAATGTACTTAGTGGTTTGGTACCCTTCTTTATCCCGTTTTTCAAGGAAAAATCAACACACATGACATCTCAGTTGAGTCTCTTTCCTTCTAAACCTCTGAAGCTATTTGCACAGTGTAGAGTGGCTGTTGTGTTTTGCTTTTCTCTTCAGATGGAAAACTCGAAAGCAAACCATGCAATTCAAGCACAATCCAGGTGCACACACATTTCCTCCTTTTCTGCAGGAGACAAGCTCTGTTCAGATTTATTTTAGAAGAGTGCTCAGTTACACCAACAAAAGACATTCCATGTATTTTTGCTGAACCAGTTTAGTTCTGACAGATGTAAACAGAAAAAGAAAGTTGAGGGAAAAGGCAGTTTTCTTCTACGAGCCCATGTACACAGCCTTCAGAACAGGACACAACCAACACTTGAGTATTTTTTATGATATTGCAGAGTTAAGTCTGAATTTTGAAATGACAGACTTTGATATCATCACATATCCCGTTTCTCCCAGATCCTTTTCCAAAAATACTATTAGTCTTATTATATAACACTGTATTGTGCTTAATTCAGATATATGTGCTGCTTTTCATTCAAATCATTCATTTTACAGCCTTTAACATCCAATCTGTTGATTTACTGTTTTATACATAAGAGTTTGTCTTTAGCACTGAACACGATATGAGGGAAACAATATATAATGAACAGTTTTTATAATTATTTTAATATTTTTTTTCATCCTGCACATGAAATCAAGTATTTTTAATAGCAGTAGGTATTTTACAAATTCAGAAAAGTTACCCCTCAGAACATTTTTTGTTGTTGTTAAATTGCCATTTGTGGTTCTAGAGGAAGACTTGGTTCATCAAATGCATATAAACAGCTGTCCCAAAGTCCATAAATTATTTCCCTCAACTGAATTTGGGGGATTAGATCTAAATCCATATGATTAGATATACTACCAAAGTCAGCCACTTGCTGCTGGTACTTCTGTCTTTGAAGCATATTTCGTTCAAGCTTAGAGCAACCAGCTTGAAGCAACAGAATACATTTGGCCTTCCTGTTCACTCTGCTTTAAAGCTATTTCTCTGTAATCATTTTATTTTTTAATGATTTAACCTATGGGCCAAATTTATTCTTCATTTCTGCAGGTGGTCCATAAAACTGGAATACTCATTCCCAACAGAACTTTTGCACACAGATATTTTTTCCTGTTTTTACATTCAATTGAATATAGTAGTTTTCAAAACTAAATTTCAACTTTCATTCCACTTGAAGTCTACAAAATGGAAATTAAGTAAAATAAGAAAAAGATGAACAGAGATGGAAAGGTAAGAGATGCCTCATTTGACCTACACAGTGACAATTTCTTCTTTTGATTTGCGTCTTTTGCTGAGTTGCTACTGCACAGAATATAGTAATTCACAACAGTGAAACAACCACAAAGAAAACAAAATGTAGAGAAAATAAATCACCTAAAATTAATACTATAAAACTAGAAATAACTACCATTATGAATCAATCTGTTCTGCAGCATATTTTCAATATACTCACTATATTCTGGGCAATTACAAAAGTGAAAAATAAGGAGATTGATAAACTGTGAAACCATCTGTATTCTCACTTCACTTTTAAGTATTTAATTTATTTTTATATTTTAAATTTATATTCATAGTCACAAATACATCTCTGGCCTCATCTTGCAATGCTATCTTCTTAGGCCTTTTTTTTTCACGGCAATGTATAAAAGTTTTTGTTTTGTTTTTAAATGTATATACCTATAAGTTTAAGCATCACTGACTTAAAAGTTGGCTACAGTATGAGCAAGAAATGCACCAACTGAAGATCATTCATTTTTTTTTTTTGCAGTAGTAGCAAAAAGGATATCAGGAATCTTTCACAGGAAGATTATTTTCACTTCCTACTCTGTACACTGGCTTGCTAAGAAGAAATTTTTGGGAGGAAAATGGCTAGAACATACAGTGAAAGTTTATTCCTCCAAATTATACCCTTGATATGCCAGAAATAGACTTTGCCTCTAACTACCCTTGCTTGGTGACTGAACAATATAGGGAACAAACTATCAGTGTTTGCAGCCATTTTTGTATGTGCGGTTTCTGATCACAGGCAGCTTGGTTCCTCGCCTAACCACCTGGAAAGAAGACTAAAAACAAACGAATGTCTCCCAGATGCATAGAGATGCAAAGCCCTGATTAAGCCACGGACATGACAACTGGCAACCATGACTCCTGGCACTCTTTTAAAGAGCAATATGGCAATTTTCCAGTCCAATTCTCCCAATTAAGCAGTTGGGAGAATTTCATCCACCCTAAAACACCAGTGCTAAAGTAAATGCAGAGATTATTAGTTTAGGAGTGTCTTAGTCCTGTCCAAAGCAGCTTCGAGTAGACATTTAGCTACTTATCTGCTCCCTGTCTGTGCAACAGGCTGGACAGCAGAACAGGTTCATTGGAAGTAGATAAGAAGCCTGCAACAGCACTTGAAGGTTGTATTACAAATACCCTCATCATTCTCTTGGAGACAGTGGTGTCAAGTATAAGAGCCATTTTGTTTCTTCTTCTTCCTAAAATCAGATGCAGAACTTATTCATTTTTGATTTGCAACTCATAATTCACTATTCCTAAATTTTCCAGGACAATATAATTATGTGCAGGGGGCACACGGGGAGTAGTTAGTACTACTTTGCTACACAATAGTGTAGCCAAGGTGGCATTTCAAAATCCTTTGGCATGTTCTTCAGGATACACTGTAGGTGTTCCTAACAGCACTGTGCTAACTCCTGAGCACCACTCATAGTGACAAGATGATCTATTTCTTAATTTTCTCAATGAAGAGTCCAAGCAACTGATAAAGTTACCACAGCACATAAAGTTATAAAGAGTATGACTGCTCATGGATTACAGTACTAAGTAACATACTTAGTGTTTTTACTTTACATAGCACTGAGAAAAGTTCTTACAAGAAACATCTGTCTCCTTGCTCTTAATAAACAAAATCCATTTACAAAAGCCTGGGTCGCATAATGGTTACACAAACTGAAGAATCATTTTATCAAAAGCAGAAGGAGGAAACACTCAAAGAATCCTTACATTAAGGGAAAAAAGCACAAAGATTCCAGGTTTTGACACAGCTTGCACAAGCTTTTTACTTAACAAGCTGGCACAGAACTGAGGCTTGCCCAGTACAAGTAAGCCAGACTGCACACTGGGGGCTCCATCATCTTGTAATATCCCACCATGGCATTTTAGATGGCATGCTTGATGTCATGCACCATCCTACTAGGATACTTTGACAAACACATACTGACTCAGGCAACATATTATGCATAATACATGGTATTTTACATCTTTTAAATAAAACTTCTAAAAATAACACAAGTAATCCAGAACACTGGATACAATGAGCTAGTTAGCATCATGTGGCTAACTCATGAGAAGAGAAAGTATCTCTCACTTCTAATGTCAGGGAACGCAGCACAAGTGGAATAAAAAGGAACAAGTAAAAAGCCTAAAAGAGCCAGTTTCTTCTCTTCGTAGAGTTGAAAGACCATAGAACTATCCATTTTCAAAAATAAGTCATGATTTTAGTATGTCACACTTTAGAGTGCTACACTTGTGTCCACCAACAGAATCTGTCTAATTCAAGGAAAAATGATTCTGTGCAAGTAAAATGTTTAATAACCTTATCAATGCAATAGATAATGGGATCAAATGCACCCTCAGCAAGTTTGCAGATGACACCATGCTGAGTGGTGCATTTGATAGAATAGAAGGAAAGGATGCCATCTATATGCACCTGGACAAGTTTGAAGTGGGCCCATGTGAACTTAATAAAGTTCAATAAGTGCAAGGTGCTGCACCTCTGTCAGGGCAATCCCAGACAGAAGCACTGACTGGGAGAAGAACTCACTGAGAGCAGCCCTACAGAGGACTTGGGGGGTTCTTGATGGAAGAAAAGCACAACTGCATCCTAGGCTGCATCAACAGAGGAGTGGGCAGCAGGTTGAAGGAGGGGATTGTGCCCCTCTGCTCTGCCCTCATGAGACCCCATCTGCAGTACTGCATCTGGGGCTGGGGCCACCAGCAAAAGAAGAAGATAGGTCTGTTAGAGCAGGTCCAGAGGAGACCATGAGGATGATCAAAGGGCTGGAACAGCTCTCTGATGAAGATTGGCTGAGAGGGTTGGGGGTTTTTCAGCCTGGAGAAGAGAAGGCTTCAAGGAGAACTCCTTGGGGCCTTTCAATAATTAAAGCAGGGGGGCGGGGGCGGGAGGGGAGTTATAATAAAGATGGAAAGTGACTTTTTTTTTTTTTTTAAACACAGAAAGTGATAGGGAAGGGATGAATGTTTTTTAAATTGAGTGTGGAGAGATAAATTGGATATAAGGAAAAAATTCCTCACTCAGAGGGTGGCGAGGCACTGGAACAGGTTGCCCAGAGAAGTTGTGAATACCCCATCCCTGGAGGTGTTCAAGGCCAGGTTGGATGGGGCTTTGGGCAACCTGATCTAGTGGGTGGGATCCCTGCCAATAGCAGTGGGTTGGAATGAGATAATCTCTAAGGTTCCTTCCAACCTAAGCCATTCTATGATTCCATGAAAATACATGTACAATACTTACTGAATCACACCTTTGTCCCTGAATAAGCCCCCCTGATCCAAGAGGCAGGTAACATTTTCTGCGTCAGTAAATTGACCAAACTGCCCATGGCAGTCAGTACTGCATTCACTATTTGCTGAAGCACACAGGCCAGAAAAAAACTTCTGGAAGTAACAGCATACTTAGACATGGGACAGAGATTCTAGCAAGTCAAGTGCTTTCACTAAGCACATGCAGACACAGTATTGAAAAAAATGCTCTCTCACTAAAGGAACTCTGTAACTACAACAGACCAATACTCATCTAAAGCTTT
This sequence comes from Netta rufina, assembly GCF_964035555.1. NCBI lineage: Eukaryota > Metazoa > Chordata > Aves > Anseriformes > Anatidae > Netta > Netta rufina. Next base: position 5,856,963 of record NC_140137.1, read on the forward strand.
TCACCCACCACTCACAAAAGACCTCAGGCTCATCACCCTTCAATGAGGGAGGCAGAAAGAAAATAAATGGCATAATCACGGATTTTTAGATGAAACTTCTGCTCAGTTAGTTGAAAAGGCAGAGTTAAAATTCTGTATTTTATTAGAACATTATTGTGCTCAAGGCTTTCTACACTGCAGCCTGAACTTGACATCTCTCAGATCAGAAACTCTTTAGACTGCTTTTAACACCTGTGTAATTATGAATGCACCTATTCAGCTAAATTCTTGGAGGACTTAACTGCCCTATGCATCTTCCACTGTGATACACCAGATACTCAGCATCAGTAAAGAAATAACTCAGCTTCAGACAGTCCACTGTATCACATGGTGTTGTTATCTTGCCAAAACAAGTATGTATGCATTGTCCCCTTTCTTCCAAACACAAAAATCCACCAGTACAGTGTAAAAGAAGAATATCAGAGATGTTCATACTTGAACTTAAAAGTAAATTAGAGAACTACACCGTAAGTCACAACACCTCATAGAACTTTGTACTTCTACTCGTAGGGCTTTCTCTTTTTACAGAGAAATCATTCATTTAGCTGATTCTTTTCACTTTCCTTATTTAGTTTACATATATTAGTTCTTGTGGAACAACCTCAAAGACTTATGAAGCAACTCAGCAAGAATGTAGATCAGAATAGCAGTTTATATGCAAATATCTAAACTGGGAAGACATAAATTGTGTTTAGAAAGTGAAAAGACTTGAAAATATTTTCTTCAAGGGATCATCCCTGCAGCAGTACACGTCAAAAGTCCTAATTAACAGCTGGATGTAGATACTAAAACACCATAAAAATAGACAAATTAAATACTAGTTGGGAAATAAAATGTAGGTTTACTTTGTAGCTTCTTCAATACTAGATTTATATTTGGCAACTAATAAGCCCATTAATGCTTTCAGGTATAAAATTAAAGCAGGTACTTGGGACTCCATCCTAAATGCTACAGAACTGAACTCTAGGTGGCATTTCAATTCTCATAAAACTTGGTAATCATGAATTAAAATATGGTTACTTCATAAAAGGTAATATGCATTAAAGAATTCACACATATGCATGAAATGTGGACTGGAGTTGGTTTAAGCCATGACATGCATAAGTGAACATTCTGCCAAATATCATTTACCAAGAACACTGCTTGTTTGATTGCCTTGGCTACAACATGAGCTAAGTATGATTTGGCAATGGGAACTGATGTGACAGCCATTAAATTGCAAAAAAAAATCAATTAATAGAAATCAGACTGGATTAGATTTATCCCAGAGACACTTTTACAAACATTTGATTTCAGTTAGTGATACGTCAGTTTAATCAAGTTAGAAACAAATTTCATGCATTTACATAAATCTTCTTCTTTAAAATGGATCTTTCTCTTAAACATTGAAGTTGAAAAGATGCCTTCAACAAGTTTGGGGATTTTCTGTTATAGGTCTGTGATGATTGGTAGAATTTTTGACTAACTGATTAGTGGCGTATCCTGTTTTCCTGTTGATTTATAGTTCCTGATTAGGCCGGTTGTGGAATTCACTGTAAACAGCACTACATCTGATGTTTGCTTTTTGGGGGGCTAGACTGTTACTCATTTTCAGATATAGAGATTCTCTTCAATAGAATGTAAAATGAAGGCTGTCATAAATATAAATTTGTGTACACTTGAGTTCTTTTACATGCTTTGATTACAGAAGTGGAGGTCTAACCCCACAATCGTCCCTGTTCAAGTCAGACTGCCTATTTTATGCTCTTGGTTATTATTCCAACCACTGAAATTAAAACAAGACTGCTTTGGAATTTAGTGCAGTATTTTTGGAAACTTTTTTTTTTCCAGACTCAAATCTCAAGCACACAAACCCCGCCTTCTTTTGTTTGATAAGTAATCTTTGCAAAATACTATAGCACTGAGTAATGTTTCATTGTCACAAATATACCAGAATTTCTAGAGATTCCTCTAGATTTTGGATCTTACGATGAAATTTTGTTCATTATTGTAACTGAAGATGAACAAGACAAACCAGGAAAGTTAAGGCTATTAGAATTCACATGGGCATGCAGTTAATACAGCAAACCACATACATCAGGCATCAAGTAACACAGTCATTGTGCCAGTAAATGAATAAATAAATAGAGTGCAAGTAAATAACTTTGTTGGGTATTAATCATAAAGCCAAATGAAAAGAGCACAAAAGAAAGGGAACAAGAGAAAAAAAAAAGGAAAGGGAGCAAGGGGGAAAAAAGGAAAAGGAACAAGTGTGTGTGTGTGGGGGGAAGGGGGTGGGATTTAAAAAAAAAAAAAAAAAAAAAGAAAGGAAAAGAAAACAGAAAGCATCCTCTGACTGTATAATCCTCATGAGTCTTCCAGGCCACAGAATGTAGGATAACTGCATTCCTTCCATACCGATCTCTTGCTTGAAGAAATCAGGCCTGGAATCAGTTTCTGCATCTCATTTAACAGACCTGCTTTCCCTTTAGTTTAGAGAATAGACTAAAATACAAAGAAACTTGCACATATGAGAAACAGTGGATGCTTCTAATTAATCAGTCACTCCCTCAAAAAGTTTTAATCTTTTCCTATTTTGAAACAAGTTCTAAAGTCTTTGTAGATGTTAAACCATGATAATTTCACATGGAAAATACTAAAAGAACTTATTTTTAGAAGTCATTAACTATAAAAGGGTTCATAGTGATTTAAATTGAAAAGCATAAATGTGCACAAATAAAATGCATCCCAAAGACAGGAGTTACAATCCTAGGACACATTTTACCCATAACCACATGCAGTATGCTGTTATCAGTTACAGAGGAAAAGCATAGTGGCTAACCATATTATATGGGGAAAAATGTATTGTAACATTTTGTGGCAAAAGGAAATTCAATGATAGCAAATGATTTCAATATTTTGAAATGAACCTGTTTAAACGTAAGTGAAACCTGTACTTTGAGATCTTCCGAATTCCCTACAATCCAAAATTTTAAAACACTAGTACATTTAAATGAAACAACCCTTCAAGAACAGCACCATTTAAAAACAACCAACCATCCAAACAGCACTTAGCTGATAAGAATGTCAAAACATGGGCATGCGGTGATACTGAAGCGTCCATCAACATTCCTTTCTGAAGGAGAAAAATGTTGGTGAGATAAAACCCATTTCATCAAATATTTCATTTTGTCATACCTGAAAAATTAGTCTAGGTACAATTATTACCCATCCATTCATAGCAGTCATTTTCAGATCTAGTTGAGGCCTGAGCTTAAAAGTGACCTGCATTTTGCCACATGCTCTCTTCTCAAAAATCAAAAGCAGCTCATCGTATCTGGGAGTGATTTAGATGCGTATGTGCATGGTCTGAAGTCTTGACTCCCCTTTTTCTAGTGTCTTCATGCACTTAAGGAAGACAACATATCATACTTTATAATATACACACAAAAATGCATGCTGGTATTGCAGATGCATAAGACTTGTTCAGACATTTGAGGTTAAAGGCTATAGATGAGCAAAGCATTGGTGATCTCGGGCCTGTCCTGATGCCTATATTAAATACTAGCTGCTATTTAGATATTACTATTTAGTCTCAAGAGAATATAGAATTTAGTTTGCCCAGTTAAGCACAGTTAATAGACCTATCCCTCTTATATCTGTCTCAAAGTTGCCACAGATCATGTTTGTTTCTTCATAAGCATCTACATATTACTGCTCAGTGTCAGAGTTCACCAATGAAGCACTTGCTTCACATTGACTCAGGACTGATCCTTCAGCTAAGACTACTCAACACCGCTTTTGCCTTCATATATCTGGAAGTCTGCATTTCCAACTTCTTTAATTTTAAAGTATGTTGTTTAAAGTTTCAGGAAAAAAAAAACACAAACACACATTTCTTGAAATATTAATTCATATAGACAGCACGTCAAGTTTTTCATAAATGTATTTTAGAAGTTCCCTACAAATTCATTCCTTCAATGTATTTTATTCAATTGGCCAACACTACAGAAGCTGTTGCTCCTATGTTCTTACTTTTTTTTCTCATTCTGTTGCTTGTTTCAGACCTTGTAGGATGGCACAGAGCTCTTGTACCAGCATGGACATTCATGGAACTCCTTCTGCAAACTAGATCATGTGTATAGTAGATTATTTATTATTTTTAAGAAAACATATGAAGTCAGTTTCCCACTACAATGCATCATGTACTCCTACAGATATTGCACTGGCACAGTAGAGGTAGGATAGTGGCCCTATTGTCAAAAAGTTATGTAGCAAAACCATGGCGTAAGCACACAATTCAGGAAACCCTGATGCCTTCCTTGCCTTCTTCCTGCCAGTGTGTCACAACTCAGCACTGCCTTCACTGCACCGGTATGACTGGGGGACGAAGGCAAGATCCAGCTTGAATTCAGAAAACAGTGATAAGAAAATCCAATTTCCAGAACCAAAAAAAAAAAAAAAAAAAAAAAAAATCAATAATGGAGATCACTTTGGTGAGGCACACATACAAGTATATCTATAAAAATCGACAAAGCACCAACATACCAGAAATGAGAAATCAAAGGAAGGGTGATGATGTGTGAAAGCACGTTTTTCAATTTTAAGCCAGCATCTCAAGAAATCATAGCATCCTTGGACATAAGTCAGTCACCAAGTAAACCTTAAGGAAATCAGTACTCTTGCTCCTGCTGCTCACTGAATGACTTAAAATCTCAAGAATCTAATCTCTGACCTTCTCCTGTACAGCTTGCGTGCTTCCCGTCTGCGCTGTGCACGGGCCCATTCCACAAGGATTTCCCACGCAAGTATGCCAAAGATTTGTTTTGAAGGTAGTTTTATATTACAGGATGTAAAACTCCCTGGAAGAAAACATTTTCTTATGTAATGATGTGAATCACATGTCCATGTACAGAAAGCTCAGTCTGAATGAATACTCCTTGAAATGTAAGAATACTTGACAACAGACATCAGCTAGGTGCAGAGATTGTGGCAAATGAAAGAAACGAGGTGATAGTCAGCAGAACTTCCTTGTCAAGTCACACACAAGGGGCACAGCTGTACACACAGATCCACAATTTGAAGGCACCACACTCAAGCCCTACAGGAAGAAACCTAAACACCCAAAATCAGACTTAATTTTCACCTCAGATCCCAAATAAAGAATTGATCCATCTGATACTGTCTTCCTGGTTTTTATCATAAAACGTTATTCCTATATATTTGTTGGTAAACACTGCTTGTTTTCTATAAAACAGCGTCAGTTTACCTAATGTGACAAAAATACTTATATTCTTCAAAAAGACAAACAAACAAAAACACATTTAGGTGTTTGTATTAATATCACTTTTTACCCTTAACAGGAACTAAGCCATCTTTTTCTTTAGGCTTTGGCTTCATGAAAAATGTCAGTCACACCTCACCTAACCAGAGGCAACTTGACTGAAGTCAGCTTTCCCACCGCCTCATCACTGATGACATCTGAAACTGTGCCTATCACCACAGTGTCTGTGAATACCTTAAATATATCACCAACAGATTCAAAGAAAGGTGTAATATCTGCAAAAGCAGATGGTGTAATAGGTCTGGCCAGTTGGATAAAAGCCCAGGTTTTCATACCTTAAAATCAATTGAAAGCTTCAGCAAAATGAATCCAGCAGCTTTCTGAATATGTCCAGATTTGCACTTCAACATACTTTTTGCATGAGCAACCTTTCCTCACAGTCTGGAACAGTCCTTAGCAAGATAAATGGAGAAAGCACGTTGCCATGTAATGAAAGTAAAACCAGAATCTAGAATATGACCTGATGACTGGTATATAAAATGCCAAAAAAAAAAAAAATTAAATTAAATAAAAGATGTACAGCTACAAAGGATGAAATATTCCCCAAAATTGTCACAGTTAAATCTATGGCACAGAAAGAATATTTATCAATGTCTGCCGAATATCTGTCCTCCTACAAATTGAATTTGTATATATATGTTTTCCTCCACCACTTCACACCCAGAAGCCTCGAACGAGCATCCAGAGAAAACACTCAAAAAGCCTCTCGACCTTAAATATTATGAAGAATGTTAACGTTCATCAGTGCACCAATACATCTAGTAGGAAAAGACTCTGAATAGCATGAAAGAACTTAACATAGAAATTGAATTTATTCTTATGTTTTTCCTTAACAACTGCACAGGAAGTGTTATCTAAAGTTACTTATTTCAATAAAAACACACATGTTTTCAAGGAATAATAAAAATTAAAAAGGAGCTTTGAGATGGATTCATGCATGCAAATTGCATCCAGGAGGACTTGTAGCATTGATTTCTCCCAGCGCAAAAATCAGCCAAGGATTTGATGTAAATTCTTCCATTTAGCCAAAAAGAGAAACAGGTCATACAAACAATAAAAGATTGCTAATGAACTTCTTATGAATATAAGTTTGTTTGAAGCACTCAGAGACAATTATTTAACATAAAACAGCCCTGTGGGGAAGCGTGATATAATTAAGTGCTCAATATTATTGTTAATTGTCAACATTTGCTCACAATCATTCACATAATGGCTATAAACAAATTGCATGGTCTAAAGCTTTGGTGGGTCATCTGGAAGAGAAGCGGTATTTTTTTCCTCCTTCTGAAGCCCAATTAGATGCAAATTCTTTTTTTCTTAACAATTACAGATTCGTGTCACCACTGTTGACAGGATACCAGATGATATTGATCATTACTTTGAGATAATGTGAGCAATACTGTTTTTTTTTTCAGGTGATCAGAGTAAACTTCCTCCCATGAAGACAGCAGACATGGTTTTGGGGAAAGGTAAAACACAACTGCCTGTAACATAAGGATTGGACTATTCTTCATTCTAGCTTTCTGTAACTAAAGACATAACTGATTCAAGGACCATTTAGCACTTTTCATGGAAGTCTCCACAAACATACAAACTGGTAGTGGGCTCATCTCTGCCAGTGTCATAAACCTGCTTTCCCCAGTTGCTAAAACATTTAGCTAAACCTGACAAAGATGTAGGCTTAGTTAAGTGCGATCTAAGAGAATTGTAATGGTACGTATGGCATTCACATGAATTGAAATATAGTTAAATAGTATCTGACTATAGTTAAATAGTATCTGTAGTTTTATTAACCATAAAACTACAAAACATTCAGACACAGAAGGATATCTCTTAAGAGATGACCATTGTCATGGAAGGTTAGATTTGTATCATTACATTTCTTATCTCCTACTTTTTATCATCTGAGTTCTTAAAAGTCAGCCTGAAACTTGCACTCTCTTCTTTACAAGCTACTGCCTATGCACAAAGGTGTCCTTTAAATTCTGTACCTATGTTTTGATGATGTTACCTTCAGTTGTCAAATACATTTGTCAGACACTCTGGCACATATTAATAACATAATCTTAATCACATAAAGTAAGATCTACTTCAGCACAAAGTATCACTGTTTATTTTCATCATTAACATCTCTTTCCAACATCATTTGAAAACGCATTTTCTCATTCAGTGCAGTATTCTTAAGTTTCTGAAACTCAAGAAATAATAAACTCAAGAAACGCACATAAAGGACATATCTTGCATTTAGTCAAAATACTTTAGAAATTATATATTTTAAAGATACCAAATTGAATGAGTTGACAGTCTCAGTTTACTAAAAATAGAGTTGTAGACTTTTTGAAGTGGAAGCTAGAAAAGCAGCAGAGTGCCTTGCAGTTTATGTATTCTCCAAATCAACCTGAGCTGTATGCATGTCATTTACAATTCCAAATAACTAACAAAAATAAACAGCATTTGGTTCACAAAAATGATTTTGTAGCCAGAAAAAAAAAGATGGATGACATTACATTGCAAATCTCCAAACTAAACAACAACAACAAAAAGAGAGATCTTCAGCTTCTGTATCACTGCATGCTTTCTATTTTGTCTCACCACTTAAGTTTAAATCCAGCCACTGGACAAGGTGTGTTCTAACAAATGGCTACGGAGAACAAGGTGTGCCATTCTGCCTTGGATTACAGCAAGTCTCTAGACACTGAACATAACATTTGAAAAAGCTGTAAGCAAGTGAAGCACAAAAATAGCTTTAATAGAGACTTTTTTTTCCTTTTAGTTTTTAAATTGAATTACTTGGTTCTAAACAGACTTAGCTGACACACAACCTCTGCCTCCCCAGCTTATGCTTTTTTCCTCCCCCCTAACTATCAGTTGCTACCAATGGCCTTAATTATTTACACCTAGGCATCCATCACCTTTTCTGACCTTCGAACTAACTTCTCTCTAGACTACAGTATCAAGAACTTGGTTCCTTTAACTTCTGCCTCACTCTCACTTGCCATTCAAATTGAGCACAGGATTTGGTATTCATGCCTAGTACTACATAATATTACGCACTTTTAAATTTAAGCAACAGGTTCTTCTACTAAAATATTTAGCCCACACGTTCTTGATGTTATAATCATGTATATAGATACTTGCTTAAAATCCTTCTGTTAAAAGATTAATTTTTTTTTCTTCTATCCAAACTATAATTGGGATTTCTCACTATGATTGGAAATATGCAAAGATTCCTATTAACTGGTACATATCTGAAGAACTTGATTTCACTTTTAAATTAGGGAACAGTCATTGCCAAAACATATCTATAATATCTTTGTAAATTCTACAAATTGCTTGAAAAACTTGTCACAGAAAAACAAACAAACAAAAAAAAAAAAACCACAAACACTAAAATTTCAAAAACTTTGTTTATTTTGAAATTGCTGGAAATATTTAAAATAAGGCCTATAAGGCCTTCTGGCAGAACCTTCCAAAAATATTAACTTCAGAACTGAGATACACTGCATAAAAGAAATGTTCTACATTATATTAAACAGAAACCCTTCTCCTCTACTTCAACAACCTCAGTGCTCTGCCATAACTTCAATCTCTCTTTTGAGTACCATAGCATCTTTGTGAGCAGTTTTTTGCATCATTCATTGATTTTGTAATGTTAACTGAAGTCTCTGACATAGGAAGGTTATGATACTCACAGGTCAAGATTCAGAGCTGGGAACTGCATAGGTACTTTTTTTCTTATAAAAAGAAATACTGTGGAACTATCTTATCTCTACAGTAAATTTAATTCTCTGCTAGCCCCCATGAGACACAGAATTTCTATGTTTTAAGGATATTGGTTTTCAAGAGTACTTCTCATTCTACATCAACCTCTTCGTTCACTGCAGACTACAGCTAAATGTAATTATCGAACAGACTTGTATGTTTTGTAACTTGAACTGAAGAGCTCTAGTCTTCTATATTCTGCCTAACCAATCTTCAGAACAAGAAAACCCTCTAATTGGAGCCACCAAAAAAAGGAAGAGTCTCTTATTAAAAGGTAGACCTCACAACAGAAACAGGACCGCATAGATGCTGAGTTTGATTATAGTTACAGCACATTGTTTTCAAATTTTGTGGGTTTTGGTTTTGTTGTGGTTTATTTTTAATAGGCCTCTGAAATTTATAATCCTTCAAAGCAGAACTATACTAGTTCACTGAACAACTTCTATCATCTCCCTGCTGGTTAATATTTCTCTCATTATTTACCATTCTCTATGATGTAAGAAGATGGTCCATACTTGGAATACTGAGAATCAGGCACAGGAAGAAAATAAACTGGAGACAACATCACCAAGGTTTTCCTAGCAATATGATAAGAAAGAACACTAAGCTTCAACTTAAACATTAACTAGTTACCATAAAGGGGATTAATCAGCAAGCATATAATATTTAGTAGAGAGCATTATAAAGGCACATGCTGTTTCAAACCAGATGCAATTACACCTCAGTAAAGAATGGTCACTACTTACACAAGAGGTCCATTACAAATTGTGCAGCCAGCGTGATGCTCAGGACAATCAAAATGCCACCCTTAGAACACGGGCAACTCAATGCATACTTGCCTGTGAAATATCACTTAAATAGATAGTAAGCTTTGACTTAGTCTTAGCAGGTATGACCTCTGGCCTTTCAGCAGCCACAGGAAACAGGCCTTTGTAACATCTAAAAGAAATTGGGCTATGAAGTCAAGTTTCATGCCAGCAAGTACCTTGCTGACTGTACCAACTCCTTAATAGCCAAATGGATACTTTTCAAGGAAGGTATATTTCAGTTTAAAGTCAAGCTCCTCACGAACACGCCTCACCATTTTTTTCATTTTTTCCTTCAGTTCAACAAGATACACCCACAATAAACCTGTGTTAGTCTACTACTCTCAAAGCACTCTACAGCTGGCCTTCTGTAACCATCAAGTTATTCTGATGGGTGGCTAATTATATTCAAGTTTCCCCTTTGCAAACTTTCCCTTGCTTTAGCTGCCTTTCTCAACACATTCAATACATAATGCAAACACATCTATTCAAACATCATCACCTTTTGACATTCCACTTTCACAGACACATCCCAGTACCTCAAGGACCTCTTGATGTTCTCTGTTGCAAATTTTGTGTTGGACAACAAACTACTGTCAAAAGAACTTCAATCTAGTCAAAGTACTAAAAGGTTTCATGGTCATTTACACCTGTGTCAAATCAATTGAAAATGAAGAGAGCCACTCAGCTGAAAGACCACAGTGCATCACATTGAGATGTTGTAGTCAAAGTGTTACAAATTAAACTCATCACACACATAATTACTTGACTCTTTTTTTGTTGTCTCTCTATTTCAGGTTATTCTCTAACTTACTAAAGCCTAATGACAACAGAGTTTTGACATTAGTCCTTCCCAGGCTTCTCGCTTTTGAGAACACAATCTTCCTTCCAAAAAGTAAAAGATTTTGAGTCTACAAAAAGATAAGGCTTAAAAACCACTCAACTACTTCATACACGCATGGTTTTGACACAATATGGTACAGTCTTTTAAAACTATGATTGTCTTAAGTACTCAGTAACATAATATAGAGGGGTTTTTTTTTTTAATTGGCAATAGAATATGTGAAGTCATGGAATACTTCATTTTCTTCTTGTCTAACTGTGGACTTTGAAGAAAAAATTGTTATCCTACAGGACCATTTAAAAAAATCTTGTTCCCCCCTACCCTCTACACCAGCAACCTTAATTAGAATTATTTTGAATAAAATAGTTTGTGTCTCAAAAGCTTCTCTCCAAACCAAAAGAACACTTAAATAGACTGAAATGCTTCAGCCTTTATCCCAATGGCAGGTACTGTTTTCATTTATTTGCAACCAATAGCTAATGCCCTATAGCAGCAGCTATAGTGTGAGCAGCTCTGCTTTGGGGCATCATTTTGTAACTAATGATGTGCTGATACGTTGACTGACAAACAAAAAGCTCACGATGCTGTGACAATTTTACTACCTCTTTATGCACAAATGAACAGGCTGGTCAATCAGACCACAGCTTGGTCCTCATTCTATGTGTTTTTCACTCTGCAATGACTACCACTTAGAAAAAAAAAAAAAAAAATCTCTTCTTCTCCCCCTAAGCTCAAACAGCAGAAACCTAGAGCAGTGCTAGTTTCTTGTGAATGCCTGTTTTAGAATTCCTTTGACATTGATCCAAAATAATCACAACAAAGAAGAAAACATATACTCTTTAAATGGCAGAGTAACAGACCAAATGAAAATCAGACATTTGATTTACCTGATTTGCATGGCACTTCAACAGTTAGCTCATCTGTAGCCATTAAGGGAGAATTCCATTGGAAAATATATATACCTGCTCATCAATCGTCATTTGTAACTTCAGCACAAAGCTAGAGAACATCAGTAGGTTTTTAAGCATCAGTACCTAGTAAAAGTCATATTTATAACCTAACTAGTTTTACAATCATAAAACAACAAATAATGTTTTTCACATAACTATACATGGGAGCAGTTGAATGAATGCAAGAGTCTGTGACAGCTCCAAGAAGGACACAGCAATCAGAAAAACAAAGTGAGGTCAGGTAAGACCACCCAGACAAGGGTAAAATCATACTGTAAAATGTTTCCAGGCAGAAACAGAGGACATGGTCACATGCTGCACAGATCTCCAGATAAACTTTATAGATTAAATATTTTAGCTAGAATGAAACTGCAATTTAATAGCACAAAGGAAAATGAAGCATTAAAGCAAAGATTAAGAGCTTTAATCTTCTGAGAGATTTTAGAGTAGATAGATTACCACAGTTGAAATTATATGTAACTAGTAATATTATGAACGCCTAAACTTGTCTTCTGCTGATCTGGTTATATTTCAGCACTCTTAAGAGTGTTATGTATTTCATTTTGTAAATGACTTTTTTTTTTCTATGCGGTGCCAATTTGAAGCTTTAAAAATATTGTATTTAACTCTTAAGGAAAATGACTAAGAAATAAAACCCATCTACGTGTTAGAATTCCATAAAGGTGCCTTTCAGCAGAGCCTCTGCCCTGCCTCCCATTGCAGACCCAGGTAAGCTGCGCTCTCTGCAGGGATAGTAAACCCTACAAACGTGTCACGAACCAGACCCAGAGATACTTTGAACACAGCAGCTACTTGGACAAATGACAAATTTCTCAGCAATATCTTCTATTTTAGCCTTTAGAAAAAAAAACAATCAAAACAATGTATACACAGTTGTGGCTTAAGTCTGACTGCAGGGATGTCCAGCAGAATTCACTCTTTGACCGCCTCCCCCCAGGTGCCAGTCAGGCCAAGAGCCACTATTTGCACGTGAACCTGTGCCAGGTCAAGATCCAGCAAACACCACCAGAGCTACTAGTGTCAAGGTATAAGAAACCATGCCTTGCAATGTTTAGTTCAAGCAGTTGGTGCTCAAACTACTTTATTCAATATAGCACACTGCATCTCACAGCTTTAGATGCCAAAGCCCTGGGACGTTTTACAGGTGCAGCAATCCTTTACTAGCTGACTGCTCCAGTCTATTATAGCTTGTTCATGCTTTAGACAAGGGCTTCAGCTCACATACTGACCATTTCATCAAATGATTTATCCAGATATTTCAAACTTGAAAACACAATTTAGAACAGAAGATATAAATGATATTCTTTTGAGGGAAAGGTAGTGTTTCATGGTTTTAATTTGATATCTCCCCATAGATCAAGAAGCATTGTTAATAGCTGCTGGAAAACAGTAGTGCTAGTAAAATTATGGTTTCCATGGAGAAAAAAAAAAGGTCAAATCACAATTTATTGAAAAGAATTAAACTCTGCATCAGTCAAGACTGACACACACACACTTTAAAAAATAATAAAAACCTGGCATCGATGTTAATTGTTTACATTGCTTATCAACTGCAACTTGAAGGCAACATGTCAGGTAAAAGCTGTCATGGAAACACATTTTCACTGCAAATAAGAAATTGGCAAGAAGATAAAGCAGGTGAAAAATAGCTAAAGGAAATAGAGTTACATGTCATGTAATCACAGGGCAAGGTGTGCACACAGAATTTTATTTCTGTAATTAAATGTCAGATTACAAAAAGCAAGAATATAATTAGTTCAGCATAATTTAATGCCATTCAGATGGAACTGGAGCCTTGTGTACTCACCAAACAATTTGTACTGAAACAACACAAGCTGTTCAAACAAATTGACATTTTATTTCCTACTTATAACAGACCTTTATCATCAGTTTCTGAGATACAATGTTTATTACGAATAAAGAAATCATTGAAAATACTTTGTGAAGGAAGAATATAGAAAACGTGTGAGTGGTTTACCAAAAAAAATAATCATTTCAAGATAACACTACAATGTATTTCCACTTATTAGGAGTTAACAGACCACTTAAAGAGAGCTAACACTGTATGAAAAAAAAAAAAATCCTGAAATTAGTAATTTAATTAGATTACATCACAATGCTCTACGCTGAAATGAGATTTGCGTATCAACGTAAATGGGAGTGGAAAATATAAGGTATGTCTGTTGGTCTTGATATTGTTCCAGATAAAGCCCTTCTGCATTATTAAAGTATCCGATCCTTCAAGCCACTCAAGGACTGAACATATTTGAAATATCTAAGTCTAAAGTATTTCACACCAATACCTGCAATTAATGGGAAGTGAATCTATAAACATCTTTATGTTCACATAATAGTAATTACGATCTTCTAATTTGTCGATACCTTACTCAAGAAAAAAATAGTCTTCAGGGGCAAGGATTCAGAGAAGTAAACCCCCACACTGAAAACTGAAGATCCATCCCTTTCCATATGGAAATGAAAATGTAGCTAATTATTGCAAAAGGTGATCAAGTTAGCACTCACTTGGTCCTAACTATACCCAGAACATTTCTGCATCAGAATACATTCCAAAATTTGCATTATTTTATTTTTTAAACTAACATGAAAGTCTTACTCTTCTCACTCAAAGCCAGTATTCCTGAATTTTGTGCATTTACCACTAATTATGTTCAGAAACTGAATCACATTACCGCCTAGTCTTAATCTCATTTAAGCAAAGATTAACCTTTCTTGACTTTTCACCACAGAATCAACTCTTGAGAATTACATTCTGAGGATGGACACGTGATGTTCATGCATCCTGTGTTGCTAAAGCACAATTCCAATTATTCTCACATCATCTGTATTAGACTATATAAACTATTTACAAGAGAAATTTCCTGTATCTCATGATTTTCTAATTATAAAATATCAAAGGATCTGTCAGAACAGTGTCTAAGACAGAAAATGTTTTCGATTGCAAATCACAAAGGAATTTTTTCAACTTTCCAGTGATGGAAGATGCATAACCACTGTTGTAGCTAACAACGTAAAATCTGGTTAAAATATTGGAACAACAAAAAACACATCTATAAAAAATGAGCAATGCTGACAGTGAACATGGCTTAGCTGAATCAAGAAGAATCCTGTTCCCCTCCAGAATGATATTCCCAAAGGTAACATTTGAAATTAGGCTTTCTATCTGACAAGTACTTAGGTCCCATATATATACATACATATATATATTATTTGAATAACCCTCAAAGTTTCTTAAGCTTCCTACTTCAAGATCGAGGGTGCTGCTACTGTTGTTTTGTTTTATTGATACACATGGTAGGAAGGGGAGATGAGCATTGGTAGTTTGAAACTGGTTACACCACCATCTTAACAAAACTGAAGGAATTCTTCCAGAAATGAAACAAGGGTTCACACAGAGAAGTCACAGCCTTGAATTTACAAGAAACCTACAATCACTGAAGAGGAGCAATACAAAGAGACACCAATAGTCAGGATCTGAAACTGTATACCACCAGCAATACTGCTTGCTCAGATGACTTCATATTACAGGAAGGAACTGGTAAACCACGTACTGTTAATGCATGGGAGTCAGCTTCCTCCTCATGCACCGAGCTTGTCCTGTAAACCAATCGCTGCGACAGCACAAAACTATTCATTCTAGCTCTGTAAAATCTGGATTGTGAACACCAGAGCTATGCAAAAATAACGGTCAAGAGACCTCTTCTTTAGAGCTGCACATAATACTTGCAGGCTGAAGAGGTTAAGATATATATCCATATGTTTAAAAGTGACTTTGTGATGACCAGTGAAAAATGCCTGAACACACACAAGCAAAGTAAAGTAACCATTTGTGTTTTGGACCCTCTCTCTGCCAAATACTTTCTTAAGCTAATATTGATATTTTAACCACAGCTCAAATTCTCTGACTGAAGTAAATATGCCTTTATAGTGGATTGCTTTTTCTGGACATTTGCCACTCCAGATATTATCCTTCGTTAATGACAGAAACGGGACTAGCCCTTGTCAAGACACTGCTTAAGAACATGTTAAAAAAAAAAAAAAAAAAAAAAAGGAAGGAAAACATAAACATAGGACATAGAAAACATTAACTTATTGAACTATACACAGAAAATACTCATCTACAAATTAAACATTTGAATTTACTTTACAACAATTACTTCTCATCTCCAGGCATTTTTTATTTTTATTTTTTTTATTTTTTTTAACTATTTTTTCTCCATGTTCTTGAATTTAGACTTTAATTCTTCTCTACAGAATTACTAAGAAGCTGATCATGTCAGGTAATTATTTGATGTCATGCTTCAGTGCGTGAAATGCATCACGCCACTGATTTTTACAACGCTGAACGAAGTGACTTGTTTCTTGTATATCATGAAGCTTTATATCAAGACTATGTTACCATTTATAAATAATTTCATTATTTCCTTACCATAATTTCAAGAATATAGATATGCCCTTCTGCCAATGTCATGCAATTGCTGGGGGCTGGACTAGGTCATCTGGAGGTTGAACGTGGATGATCTTTAATGGTCCCTTCCAACCCAAACCATTACAGGATTCTATGTATAGCCTGTATGGTACCCTCATATGCAGGCAGCCTCTGGGATTCTTTGTAGTATCTTACTTCCCAACTCAAATGTTTTCTTTAAAAGCTGACAAATTAAATCTGATTAGCCTATACTATGAATACAGCTGGATTAGAAATAAAAGATGCATTGTCCATTTTTGAAAACACCGTTTGTATTCCTTGTTCTGTGAACAAGGGTATGCCAGCTTTACTCACTGAATGCAAACTGTGATGCCAATGTAATCATTTCATCTCCAATAATTCAGATTTTAAGAAAACTTTCAAATACAATCAGAACTCCTCTGAAGTGACATCTTAGCAATGCATCAGCGAAGAAATCAAGGAGGTCAGGGCTAGAAGCAAGTTGTGGTGATGCCAAGACAATCACAACAGCTGTTAGTAAAACCTTGAAGGGCTGTTTTTCTTCTGTAGCTGTTATTACACATTAACATTAGAATGCCTGAAAGTATCATTTTTTCCTTTGGAGAACCCAATACAGTACCTCATATTTAAATGTTATAAGTACTTAAAAGTTAAGGAGTTTGATATTATTACTTTAAAGATGATTTCTAACATGTTTCAGATGTTCTTTTATTCTGCTTTTTAGTGTTAGAATTGGATGACAAAGATATGTCAGAAGTAATTCCTATGGCAAACATTACAAATAGCAGCATCTTGAAGAGCAGACTGAACTCTGGATAGGAGAGAAATTATTCTTGCAGTTTGGCTATGTCTCTGATACAGATGCAAGACTTGCATTCACTCACTTGCATTCATTCTAATTACTCAGTATCCATCTTTTTGTATTTATCTTTTGATTTATTCTTATTTTATCTATTATCTATTTATTTCATCTTTTTCTATAGGACAGTACCTTTCGAGAATCACATGTAATACCTGGCAAGAAAGCTGAACCATCATGTACTGTACAATACAACTTAGGAGAGACCAAGAGAGATCTCAGAACTGTCAACATGTTAATAGAACACCTTGTTTTAGGGACAACTTATTCTAGAACAACTGGTATATTAAGGGCCTCGTGTATTCTTAGGTTTCCCGATTCCAACGCATGTTTAAACAATGCAAAAGGGACATCATATTCCTGCATTCTGTTGACTTACTGTTACCAGCTGCTCTTCCCTTTTCTCTCTCTCCTCTACTTAGAAAAAAAATCACAGAAGTTTCAGTCAGCCATAAAAAAAGATAAGAAAAACACATCCTTTTGAAGAATTCCATGACTCCGACAAAGTGTTTTTTTTTTATTATTATTATCATTATTTTATTTTAAGGTTTATATTAGAATAGGTTTATAATGTTCTAAGTAGTTGAGTTCAAGTAAATTGCTAACGGGAATTTGCACTTGGCAAAATCCACATGCAGAAATTTCACATCTGTGAGATTCGTTTACAAGAAGTCATAAACACTGAATTTCCAGTCAGTTTAAAACCTCATCAAGAATCAGAATCTTTGTTGTTAATTGTGTGACTCTTTGAAAAGGGAGGAGAATAAAGAAAGATTAAACTTGGCAGTGCATACCATCCTCTTGTAGCTCAGAGTTCACTGAAAATCTTGGTTTTTTGGATATTTAAAAACAAACTAGTACACAGATTCTTAAGAGTGTTCATAAATTGCAGCATCCATAACTAGAATAGATTAGAAAAATATTAGGAACAAGTATGCAGCATGGGGCTTAGATGAGAAAGTCACGCAGACTTTATTTTCCATTGTGGGTGTTTTTTGTTGTTGTTTTTAATTTGATTGTTGTAAACAGAACTGGGTAAGAGTAGTCATTTTGTAAGCCACTGCTGTTCCTATGCCATTACTTCCAATGATTATTTAAGAACAGCCTTTTGTAAATTACTTAGTCTCATGTCAGAAGGATGGAAATAACCTAAGTCATTTATGTATCATTTTCTCCTACTCCTTTTGCTCCCCTGTACTCGTACCCATAACCTATAGAGTTATATACAACTCTAAACCTATATATACATATATATATATATATATATGTAGGTTTATATATATAGGTTTATATATAACCTATAGAGCAGGAATAAAGTTCCTGCTACTTCTGCATTTTCATTCATTCCATTAGAATTTAAATTTCAAAGATATCAAGCGACAGTATTATATTGACAGTACTCTGAGCAACGAAAAGGAAGTTATTGAAACTAGTCATGCACAAGTGCAGAATATCACTTAACTCAGCAAGAAGCTGAGCAATAGTTCGAAACACAGAAATGACTTAAATTCAAGTCCTATTCTGAATATCATTACGTTATCTGCTGTCATAGCAAAGCACCACTTCTGCATATCCAAACTTCCTAAATTTTATGCTGTATTTCTATACTTCATTACCTGAAAAGGCGAGCCTGTATCTTAGAGATCTAAAATATTCAATCATGACTGATATTAAAAAAAAAAAAAAAAAAAGATTTGGTTTATCTACAGAGTTAAAACTAAGCTTCTGATTTACACGGCAGTTTCAATAAGCATTCTGTAAGGCAGCATAAGAAAAAAAAAGGTAGGATTAACAAATTATTCTATTTCTGAAATGTGAAAAAAAAAAAAAAAAATTAATAATTACAAACAATAACATCAGCCTCATGGCCAGTCCTACCTACATCCTTAAATGCAAGAATTAGTATCACTGACAGCCAAATTCTCACTGCAAGATGACTTTCAACTCTTACCTATATATGGGTTCCTCTTGGAATTATTGTCAATTCTTAAATTTCACTAGTAACTTGTATGAAAAGATGATGTTTCACTACGGCTGAACTAACTCTGCAAAATCTTTTGGAAGATATTAAAATTAATTTTCTGATTGTATTTATGAAACTGTACCTACAGAAACAAAGACAGTGGGCTTTGTATAAATACTAACAACATTTTCAAATGGGAAAATTAATTATGTTCTATTTAAAATCTATATCTGAGTTTACAATTCATATCTGTCACGTAACACAGAAACAGTTCTTGAAATATTTGCAATACCCTGGCCAATAATAATAATAATAATAATAGTAACAAACAGTAAATTCAAAAAAATATACCCATTACCTGATAATAGTAAATAATGTTTGTTGAAGCACTTATACCCTACAGATTGTTCTTCCCGCACCAGCGATTTATCCAAGGGCAACGAGGTTTACACATAAATGCTTCAGGTGTCATTTATCCCAAGAACTAATGTAAATTGAACACAATCAACTGAAGTGGCTGATTTTCATTTCATCTTCTCTGAGGTTATACTGAAAGGTCCCAATCTTCTTAATGGGACTTGGGTGCATAGCTAAGTGCACCAGCAACTAAAATGCTGGCTAGAAGCTGTTAAGACGGCAAACAGTAAAGTGAATTCCTCTAAGCAAAAAAAATAAACACAGACTTGGGGAGAGGGGGAGGAGGCAGAGGAACTAGCTGTTTATTATAGAAAATGATATAATGAATTATGATGTCCCAAAATTCACCATTAAAACTATACTTGCCTCTGTTTATGCAGGTAATGCAAGTTTTGAAGATTCAGAGAAAGCCCCAAAATTAGAGCAGTTAAACATACCACAAGCTTCTAACTCTGATATTAGGAAACAAGCAAGCAGACCACCATGCAACCCACTCCATCCTCTCCATGTATTCATTTCATTTGTTAGGCGATTTACGATCTTCTCAAGTCTTGAATGTCAGAAGTCACATACAGCTTCTCCTCTGCTTGCTATAAAGGAGAGCTGACACTACTAAGCTGGTGCTGTTTCTCCTAATTGATTAAGGAATTTTGCAATTTTCTCACAACTGTGATATACCCATTAAAGTCCCAAACAAGCAGCAGGAGGAATCCTCCATAGCAAAAGAGATTTAACTATTTAAATCATTGCACCTTCTGCTGACAACCAAAACAGCTCTTTATTTGGAGAATTTGGCTATATCTACGCCAAGAATGTTTAGCTTAACAAGCATTATTTTACAAACTCTTTTCAACTACATTCCTGTTCACCTAATACATCTTTGAGAATTAAGATCTATTGCATTTGTTATTTACCTATTCTATATTCTGTTATTTCTTCTATTCAAAACAATTTTTCTGATGTTTCTGTAATTTGCAGTTTATAAGTGGCAGAGCATTCTTGACTACATGGTTACAGGTAAGGACCCTGTGGAACAGAAATTAAGTAGGCAGCAGTAGTTACTGCTATTTGGCAGCCAAAAGTACAACTTCACTGCAACTGATCAGCTACCGTTGTTCTAGCAAATGTGTTAAGATGGAAACATCAGGACAGCTTGTCCAGTGCCAAGTCAGGCTTCAAGACTTCACCCCTCACGTTCCCTCCGAAATGTAAAGGGCAGGAACAAAACAGATCCTGTCCTTAAGCAGACTCTGCAGCACACAGAAATAAACAATGTGAGTAGCACATGACCACCCAAACAAATAATTATGTTTGTATTTGGGAAAGATTTGTGTAAAAGTCAAAAGGTGGCAGAAGTGGGAGCTTTTATACATGAGAGGAAGATACATGGAACTAACAGCTTTGAAGAAATACTCTAGGCCCTACTATTTTTTTCTATTATCAACAGAAGTTTATGCATCTTCACACACAAAATAATTACATTTAATCAGACAATTCTGTCCTAAGGTTATCATTATCACTGATTTGCTCTAAGCTGCTAAATTAATGTCCTGTGATGAGGCAGTTTTTCAATTAGGAATTGTCAATCTGTAGACAAAAGACCGATTTAGCAGTTACAGAGAATTAGTTTTTAACATAATTTGCACTTCAAAAGGCAAGTATGTAGAATATTTATTCTTCTATATTCTCAGATAGTTAATACAGACAGATGTAACAGATGGCTTCCTGCCTAAATAAGTACAGAAAGCTGTTTGGGTTATTTGGCTAACAGGATTTTTAAAAACCCAGAAGAAAAACATACGTAGGTTTTCCAACTGCAAGTATTCAGAATATTTACATTACATGGCTCCACATCTCTAGTCACCTTTCAGAAATGGTCATTAACTTACCATGCTCTGCTTTACCCCTGGATGCCACTATTTTACTCTCATCTCTGCACTTTGCTGGCTTTGAACACTAGTCATTTTTCTGCACAACTGTAAGCATTTGTTCTATACTTAATAGGACAAGCTAATTTGTCCTCTTTGTTCAGCTTACACAGGTTTCATTGCCTATAAGCACTTGCAGAAATATTTCTTTTTATACAGCTTGTATACCCCTACTGTAATAATTACAATTTTAATTTTAGATTACCTATTTAAAAAAAATGAAGTGAGAGTCACTGATAGCTCACACAGACAACACCAGTTCTTATCTATCCCTCTCATACTTGTGCAAACAAGAAAGATGAAGAACCAGGCTTTAAAGTTTGTCTGCTTTTGGGGATAAGGAAAAACAGACAGCTATATGCTCTTTTCTATTTCAAGACCAGATGAAGCTTTCTGCATCACAAGTTCACTTATAGTGCAAATCCATTCTGAGGTATGAGGTAAAGCTGACGAGCAGTCTTCCACCTAAATTGACTAAGTATAAGACAGTTGTAACCCCATCTCCTTCTTATGTTTGTTTTACTTGTCTCTCCATTATGTCTTTCTGCAGAAAGCTAAATTAATTTTATCATTGAAGTCTGCACCTAAAACTGCAGTCATTTCCAACATAGTCTTCCGTTGGTTGCAAATACAATAAAAACACATTTGAAAAAAAAAAATCAGACAAAGCAAGTAACATTCTATATAGAATCTGATCAGAATCTGATCTATAGATCAGAATCTGATGTATATATATTCTGTAGAATTAACGTAGAGTTTACATGTTATACACATATGAAGGAAAAGGGTAATTTCATATGGCTACAGATTACCTCAAAATTAAGCAGTTAAAATAAAAGTTGCAAACCCCCCAAGCAAGAAGCGAGATACTTCAGTAACAAATGTCAGCAGTAGACCACCGTACAACCACCTGGAGGAGTGCAAAGTACTATGGTCTGTACGATGTGGATGCAAGTATAGCATGTTTGGCTCAGAAAGTGAGTCTAACTTGCAATAATATGAACTTGTTTTTAAACCAAGCATGTTTTTTGCTTTGTTGTTTAACTTATGTTCAATTGTACTTCAATTGTATGCATCCTACTGCAAGAAATGTACCCCATAAAGACCAAAATAACTTTGAACTCCTGCCTGAAAACAAATGTGATTTTCAAAGAGTAAAACGTTTAAACAAATCAGCACAAGATTTAGCAGGCTACATCAATAAAATCAAACCTAGAATTAATAGAGAGGCTACTCTATTTCCCAATACCAAGTCAACAATCTTATTAAAAATATATTTCAAACCTTTCCTACAGAAACCAGATCACTTGATGAAATTCAATATTATTCTATTCAGTTCTTTGCAAGTGCTTATTATTGTTACTAAATTCCCTGCTTCTCTAAAAACAAGACTAAAACCTTAAGTACTTTTCACCACGAGGCCTAAGTAATGCTTTACATCAAAGGAAGATTCAAATTTAGTCCACTGAAAATGTCTGCTTGGATCAGTACAGTCTGCTTCTCTCTCCAGCTCAGGTGCCACTCAGTATTGAATTCACATGTGTATTTCCTATGTTCAGTTTATGTCTTGTTATAAAAGCAGCAGGCTTCTCTCTGAATTCAACGCTCACAGTCCTCATTCTTGGGAGAGGTTTTAATCACTAGAAAGCTGTGCTTAGAACATATTGGAAAAGCTTAAAGCCACCTGAGTGCTAAATTCTCCTGATTTTGTCTGTCAAAGTCTTCCCTGAACTTTTATGAGCACCTTGGAGTAAAGCTCCATCTGTTTCATGGTAGATCAAAAACTCGAGTGAGTCAGCAGAGCATGCTTAAATACCAGAAGGGCAACTGCATCCTGGGCTGCATCACCAGAGGTGAGGCCAGCAGGGGAAGGAGGGGATTGTGCCCCTCTGCTCTGCTCTCATGAGCCCCAACCTGCAGTGCTGCATCCAGGGCTGGGGCCCCCAGCACAAGAAGGACATGGGGCTGTTACAGCAGGTCCAGAGGTGGCCACAAAGATGATCAGAGGGCTGGAGCAGCTCTCCTGTGGAAATGGGCTGAGAGAGCTGGGATTGTTCAAGCCTGGAGGAGAGAATGCTCTGGAAGACCTTATGTCAGCTTTTCAGTATGTAAAGGGGGCTTATAAAAGAGATGGAGTAAAACTTTTTATATGAGCTGGTAATGACAGAACAAGGGGGAACACTTTAAAATTAAAAGAGGGGAGATTTAGATGAGAAGTGAGGAGGAAATTCTTCACACAGAGGCACTAGCACAGGCTATCCAGAGAAGCTGTGGATGCCCCATCCCTAGAGGTATTCAAGGTCAGGCTGGATGAGGCCCAGGACAACCATGGAAGTGTCCCTGTCCATGGCAGGGGGTCGGTATGAGTTAATCTTTAGGGTTCTTTCCAACCCAAGCCATTCTAGGAGTATAAAGCGGAAGCACTTGAATTAACTACCATTCTGGCTGTAACCTGCATGACCAACACCTGACATTCTTGTTGAATACAGCCACTGAAAAGCAGCACAACTACCTTGTAGTTTGCGATATAAAGGTGTGGCCAAATGCACTTAGATATGAAAGCCAGAAAGTTTACTGCTTACCATTGGCTCACCCTGTGTGTGGGCTGGCTTTACTTGGCTGGCAGCTCAGATTTGTCAGCCTTAGCTGCCCTGCTGTAGTAACAGTGCAGAAACCATTACACAGTAATCAAAACAACTGTGCCCTAAAGAATAAGGTGAAAAATACAAACAGCAACAAACCAGTCCCATAAAAAAAAAAAAAAAAAAGGTTAGAAAACAATTAAAGGTATGAAAAACATATCTATTTTGTTTAAAGAAGCACACTCAATTCCTTGTCTAACAATTTAATTTGTCCCGAACTTTAGAAAAACATCCCAGTGCAAAACACAGTCATCTTTACTTGGGTCTCCATGCTCATTCAACAGTCCTGTGCCACTAATATCAAAAGGGAAGCTGACTCTAGCGTTTCTCTTTTTAAGACCCTTCTGTAATGTTGTTGTTGTTTTGTTTGTTTGTTTTCATTGTTGTTTTTTTTTGGTTTGGTTTGGAGGTGGGGTTTGTGGAATCATCTTCATTTCATCTAACAGTGATCATGTACTTGAAGCTCTACACACAAAGAAGTTCCCATGGTTTGCAGCAGCAGCAGCTGCTATTGAAAATTATTTATCTTTATCACATCTGATGTGGAAGTAGATCATGAACTGCAAGAAGATGCTGCATATATTTCCAGAACTGTAGATTAGAAACTTCGTGTATTTGGAATGAATATGCCATAGAACTGCAGGGTTTACATGAAGAGTCTCCAACATGCACACACAACAAGCCTGCTGAGAAGACAGCCTGGGCAGCGCTGCATGGCATAGCTGCAATTACATCAAGGTAGCTACGCTGAAGATTTAAGTGGAACACTCTCTGTTTTCTGTAGGTCTAGCTCTGATCCCAGCATGCAGTTTCATTAAAGGTGCAATTTATAGCCCATCTCCCTCTGTGAACAACAGTCTCTTCTTCCGATTCTTCCTTTTTAAACTTTCCATTGGTTTTGAGCCATTTTCACATCAAATAGTTCCTAAAGCACACCTCTCCCTCTAGCAACTGAATTTCACTAAGCTCATTACTTTGAAGAAATTAATCTGAAAGTTCAGTCTTGCTTAAAAAAGGCAGCCAATAGTAAAAACGTGCATGCTTTGCTGTTGGTAAAACATGATCTGATCGCAGACAACATGAGCCTTACACATCAGGATTCAAGAGAGTTCTTTACAGATACGTTGCTGGAACATTAGCTTCTGCACTTCCAGTATGTTAGTTGCCAGAAGACAGACCACACAGATCACAAAATGCAATTGGACAGAGTTTAATAACTGCACTACATTTTGACAGAGACAATAAGTTACCATATTTATGCATTTGCTTTGTGAATTGTTTTGTGCTGTTAAGCTGCTGCCAAATACATGTCTGCTGCATACATCTTCTCATTCCTCCTAAATACCTTCAGGGATCCTGAGAACTAAGTAATCTCCAAAACATGCACATGAGTATTTTACATATGGAGGTCTTCAAAGACAGAAGATTTCCTATCATATTCTTCGCACAACTTTCAGGAGTTGTATGTTTCCTTTTCTCATCTGAGTTGATGACAGGGTACATGCCAGTTTCTCCAGGCACAGAAATAAAAAAAAAAAAAAGCACTCCCACACTATTAACTCAGCTATTATAGACCTAACTCTTCTTCCTATGTGAGATCAAAATATTCCACACACTGTAAAAACAGTGTAATTAAAAACATACTTCAAAGTCATTATGTGCCAATCATTATGGTATTCATACATTTAAACTATAAATCTCTTGCATACATCTGTGTATTTTTAGGCTTTCATCTTGTTTTAAGAATGCAGAAAACTTGGAGCTATAACTATATATTTCCAGGTGGCTCTGTTACCTCCCTACCCTTTGAAGGTTGGCTTGCAGTTCCTACCTGATCTTCCCTTCACCTCCCAACCATCTGCCAGAAGCACCAGTATGTTTTGTCACTGGTACAAAATGCAGACTCCAGTATCACGTGGCTAGGTCTTGTGGTGACCTCTTAGTCCCTTCACTGAGATATCAAGATACCTCCTGAACATCTTTCAGATCCTGCTACACACCACTCTATGTAAACAGAGTCTGCAGTGGAGAATGCTGCTGAGAGCACAGAACAGATAGCATTTTATGCTCACCAATTTAACTCATCCTTTAGGAAAGAGACATCCCTCAATCCAAGTAAGGGAAAGTCACCTTCAAAGCAGAGAGACATGTCACTACAGCTGAACAGCTTTATTTCTCTACAGCTGCAGACCATCAGAAAATACTTCTTAGTTTAAAAATTCTTCTTTTTGAAATAGATTTTACAAGACAATTTCAACCTTTAACAAAGCTGCCTCGGCCAAACTACTACTACACTGCTGCCATTACTTCATCATAACCCTGCAAAAAACATAGAATGATGATCAACATGGATTTAGTCAGAATACTTTTTGTATTTTTTTTATATGTTACTTACATTATATACATATATACATATATATATATATATTTATTTTTTTTCCAAGCAACGCAAGTATAAAAGTATTATTACTGTGTAGACTTCTCAAGGGGATACTCCTGGAAAGTGCTTCCTGCTTCATGAAAGCAGGTGTTCAGTGTTCTCTTGTTTAAAAGGGGGCCTGTGGCAAACAAACTGTGAGGTTCCACAGCAGGTATCAAATTCAGTGTAGCAAGTCAGGTATCGTACTGCAGCTTCCCATGGCTCCGTACAGAGAAGCAGGGAGGGACTGCTCCACACAGGGAAGAACTCCAAGATCTAAACAACATTTTGCACAGAAGCCTACAAACCCCTGCTAATTTACAGTATTAATCCTGAAACAGTAAGAGCTCTGCAATTACTAAATGAATAGGCTGGATAGATTAATTCATACAAACAGATTAATGCAACAAAACAACTACCAATTGGGGAAATTGCAAGGGCTTGCTTTTAGGTTAGGTTTTCTATAACTTTCACATTAGTAAAGAATGTGGAATTACATGTACTGAAACATATAAGTTGAAATGTGTAAGGAAATGAAAAATCAGGAAAATCAACTGGAAATATCATTAGTATTGTGAGGGGAAGAAGCAAGAAATAAATAAAAGCAGTCCAGCCAAAAGAAAATAAATCCCAGTGCTATGTAAGGCCCAGTGCACAGGCTCTCTGTGCAGTTAGATAGCCATGTCTTTCAGTTGCAGTTCTGGCTTGACCAGCCCTCACCATTTCAAGTGCCCCTGCCTTGGCTGTGATAGTAGAAGTGCACGTGTACTTGAACAGGAACAATACTGGATGACTTAAAAGCTCACCCAGGTAAAAGCGCATTTTTTTATTTCTTGAATTTATTTTTTACCCCAGTCAATTCCCTCCAGTTGCCATGCTGAGGAGCAAGTTCCATCACCAGATCACTGGCATCACAACACCCAGTACACAGCCACTGCGATACTGCATAACACAGCAGGCTCACTGAGAGCAAGGGCAGCATGAACCTTGGCATTTACACTACAGTTTCAGATAGCAAAGAACACCAGCCAGTCCAGAGCTCTGCATCACTTTGGGACTGCTCAACAGAAAGGACCCACATGTTGTCATTTTTCAGGAAAGTGATCCAGAAAGGGCCTAACTCAGACTGGGGGCTCTTATGGTGAAACAGGCTGGTACAATTAATCTAACCTATAGCCTTCCACCAGAGGAATTCAGAAGCATCAGAGAAGCAACATGTTTTGATTGTAGCAAGGACCTGGCTGCTGGATCTCCTCTTAGAGATCGGTAACACAACCCCACTCTACTTGTGATTTGCTGTGCCAAGTCACAGGGCCCTGCAGTCCGGGAAGCAACCACACACATGCAAAACAAAATGCCTCTTTACTTAACTGACATGAATGAATAAAGAAGTTGGACTTGGAAAAATTCGACCTGAGTACACTCACAAATCACATCCACAAGCAGGTCTGACTAATACAGCCAGTATTTACAAAAGATTGCTTCACAGGAGGGGAAAAAGGTTAAAAAAAATTTAAAAAGGCATTTTAGTGTATTAACATTCACTTTTCTATTTTGTTTTTACCTAGTTATAGCCTGTGCCACAACATGCCACATTTCTTTTACTTTATGATTCAGAAAAAAATAGTTAAAACCATACTGGAATCACTTGCACACGAAAGGTCCCCTTGCTGTAGGTAAATTTTATAAAGCAGCAATCAAGGCAGATCCAAGGGATAATTCTTTTAATCTGAAGAAAATAAAGCCGAGTAGTAACTGACTTTTCAGATTTCCTCAATGTCTTGAGTATTTAAATACACTGATTCAAGTCCCCATTTGTACCTATGCATTGTTTGGGATGTGCTCATTCACAGCGTTAAACTGGTAGTATGCTTGATACCAAAAAAGAAAAGCACACTGAAGTATGGCAACAATTGGATAGCCCGGCAGTGTTTTGCCCTCCTGAACCCTGGCAATGACCCAGAGGATTTGCACTCTACTGCTAATCTCAAGTCTGGCTGTGGCCATTTCCCATGACATAGCTGAAATTCTCCAAAACTCGCCAAGCCATGCTGAAACTATTTGCTGTATCCTTGGGCTGTCAGTCATAGCATCCACAGGCCAGACCCTCCACTTCAGCTCAGCCTCCTACAGCCTGTAGTGGCCCGGCTGTGAACCTTCACACTTCTCGTTGACCCCAATGAGAAGTCAAAACTCCCTCAGGGAAGCAGCTCCTTCTACAGAGCTGCTTCTCAAACAGCAACATCACAGCAGAAGCAGCAGGTGCTCCTATCTAATGCACATTCTAAAAGGAAATTACACATTTAATACTGAAGATTAAATATGGAAAATATACTCTTGGTTCACACACTTTGATTATCTTTTTATATCTCTATCTCAAGTCAATAAACTAAAGGCCTGTTTCTGTTCTGCATGCTGGTTGCTGCTGCAGGCTCACCTAACACTTATTCTCTTCAGCAGTGTATACTAACAGCTCTGATTTATTTTATTCTTCCCTATTAGTATCAGGAAGCATGGGAAAGACAATCCAATTTCCAATCTGTCCATGTCTTTCTATTACACTGCAAAAAGTCAGCAGAACTAGTAGCTTTGAAGAAAATGGCAACAAAAATGAGTGTCACTTAGAGCACTCATTCACGTTGGACCATTTTAAGTTCACAAAGTTCAGCCAAGAAATTCTGTGACTTTCAAGGCAAGGCACAGCTAAACACAGTTTCCTGTCTATATACCAAGAGAGTATTTAAGCACTGTATAAAATTAAGATTTACAACTAATGAAAATACATCTGTACTTCAGGAACAGGAATGGTAAGAAATGAATCTTTTAAAAAATTTACTTATTTTTCAAAAATTTAAGACAACTCAAAGTGTCTGATTTTCTAAATGTTTTAATTGAAAAACAGAAAAAGCAAATCTGAAGCCTGTGAAGGTTTTCATTAAAAACTGCATCTCAGCAGTTAGCTATTTATGTAACATCCCCAAAATACAATCATTCCAAAATGAATAGTGACATTATTGTAATATTTAAAATAAAAAATCTACAGTAGTGTGCATATTTATAACATGCTTTGTCTGTTGTACTGCACACTATTTTCATAAGGAACTACATTTTCTCAAGCAAGTCAGGAAGTCCGTACTAAGAAATCCTTTTTAAGAGCAACTCAATCAGTGCAACTTCAGTGATGAAAACAAGTAACTAAGTCAGTAAAATACTGGCATATGTGAAACCATCAAAGATGTTTGGTCATCTTTAAGAAAAACAAACAACAAAAAAACCTCTTAGCACCAGTATACACACAGTCGCTCAATTAAAAATATCCTCCACTTCTTCAGCAGCTAAAAGTTCCTATCACAGCACTGAGTCTTGCTCACCACATTCATAATTCTTTTGTCCCTCTCCATGCCTAATAATTAATATTTGCCTACATGACTCTAAATATTTGTCTGAGCCACTCAGCTGTCACAGGTAGTTTATGAAGAAAGATTTTCCACGTAAGATTTTTGTTTTCACAAGCTATGACATAGTGTAGTAAGAAATACTGAGCAGAACAATGTGCAGATTTACAGTAGAAGGACTGTGCAGACACCTAAATCATACTCAGTGCAGTGACATGTAACCTAATAGGCACATATAAATGCACCTCTACACAATGGCAGCCTTCAGGTCCCAGTTAGTCTATAACTACGGATATTTAGAATGTGGACTGCAGGCTGTGCTATACAACAACATATATGACAATTTAATTTTTTTTTTTAGTGGTCTCATAGTAAAAGTTTCAGAAGTCATACAGCGTCACCACTTACTTCTATTTCTGATATCAGGTATTTAAGTAATGCATGCTTACATGTTAGCTTACAGCATGACCCACATGTGTGGAACTGCAGTAAATCAGCAGGCACTACCCCAGAGGTAATCACGCAAATTCGCACTACAGAGAGCCTCCTATACAAATACCCAGTGGGCCTGGCTCCTGCTAGCTATTATTTAGTTTAAAGACACTAGAACAGCAAAACTGGAATGAAACCTTTGCTGTAAGAGCTTCCTACACAACTGTCTCTTCCACGCTGCCAGACAGTGCAGAGATCCCTCTGCCTCTCTTCTTCCGTCCTCTCAGAGTTTTATGTCCAGGCACAAGTGAACTAAAAGCAACCAATTAGTTGATACCAGCATAAAATTATGAGGAGGGGCGTTAAAAAATAAAAATAATTTTAAAAAGCTTCAATTCCCAGAAGTAGTTTCTAGCTGTATTTTTATTAAGTGATGACAGCTGACAGTAAGCCAAAATAAATTTCCTGTTTTTTTTTTTTTTTCCTATTCACATACTGAAGAGCACTGAGAATAACTCAAAGGAAAGAAAGGCATTGCACCTCAAAAGCAGTTTCTATATTTTCCCTTAAGAATTGTAAAAGTATGACCCTATGAGCTGCATTAACTCTGCAATGCAAGTAAGCAAGTTCCTTCGTTAGCGTGTTAAGTGATAATTAAATATAATATTTCCAATAAGCATCATAGCTACATGCATAAAACTGCAATGCACAGAATCATGAACAGAAGTTGCTTGATAAAATAAACACTCCGGGAATTATTTGGAACACCTTCAAAGTAACCAAATAAAAAGCAGTTTAAGAATTAAAGGTAATAATTATCTAGAATTATTTAATATAAAATCAGCATTGTCTCAAATTTCTAAAATAAGCAACGTTTATTTTCTATAGTTAGCACCTCACATACTGACTAAAAACACTGCCCTAAGTTCCAATCCGTGCCTTTAACAGAAACACAAAATACAAGGAGATACAAGGACAAGGCAAAAATTTTGTCAGTGGAGTAGACCAGTTCAAATGAAATGTCTTCATTATTATTTTTAAACAAAATAAATCACACATATGCCCTGAAGAAAAGCCAAGTAACAAACACAGTGCTCAACCATCTCGACCATTAACCATTATTCTTTGTTGGGAGCAATTTCAAACTGACTTAGTCTTCTATTACTTCTTTTATATATATATATATACACACACACACATGCACACACATAAAGAACATCATTTCAGATGTTCTTTTCTTTAAAGATAAGTCCTCCTAGAATTCAAGTGCTTCTAGCATTTACATAATTGACAGTTACTTCACGCATCACCTATTATTGACATACCAGTCTAAGCAATATACCCCATTTCTGTGCTGGCTATGTGAAAACTCCAAACTCATTAGTTAATCTGCATGTCAGAACAAAATGTTAGTATTTTGGAATATATTAGATGATTTTATACACACACAGCCCCCCATATATACTCCCAGAACTTGAGGGGGAGAAAAGACAATACTTCTCGGGAAAAAAAAAAGTTTTGATGTACACATCTATGTCGATGTACACATCTATGTCAAAGTAAGTAATTCAGTGATTGTGGTGAAAAATATATATCACAGGAAATGCACACAGGAAAATTAAACTGGACAAACATAGTTCCAATACATTCAAGTATTCAAAAATGATGCATATCGAATAACAATGTCATGCATCATCTTTAAATATCTTCTCTTTGGCAAGATAAATCTTTCTATCACCTGCTCAGTTACTTTTTTTTTTTTTTCCCTTGGTCTCTATTTAAAGTTGCTTGATCTGTAAAAGAATCTACATTAATTGCAGAACCTAAACCCAACAAAATGAAAATAACAGAATATTCTCTCACATATACAATCATGAAATTCATACTTTCTATCACAGAAGTGAAATCTACAGTGATTGAAAATATTACAATTAAAGATAGGTATACCCCTCCCCAAAATCCACCATCCAAATACAAATGCAATGAAATCTGAAAGAAGGTTAGAAAAAGGAAATGAAATCCATGATTCTCAAAACACATAGACACACAGGAAATAATGTGCATGTCTCCAAGACACTGAAGAACACATGCTTATATTTTTAAATAAATGCATGCAATAAAACAGAATAAAGACTCAGCAGTTGCCTCCACAGGGTCACACCAGTTCTGCCACTTCACCATCCCATTTTATATATTGTTTGGGCTCATCTTTCACTTCACTTAGCAATTCCACTTCTGACATGAGCTCAATTTTGGAGTAGCTTAAACCATGCCTGACTTTCAGTATACATTCCAGTCAACTTTACCTTAAAGTCTTTTTTAATCATTCTTTAAAATAGCTGGGAATTTTACGGAATTGAAACAGATTGCTGACGTGATAATACAATTATATTAGAGGCCATTTGGAAATAAGTTTAAAAATTAAACCAAATTCAACAGATTGATAATCAGAATTGGAACAACTGCATTTCTATAGTTGCAACGTTCAGTGAAGGTAGCATCATTTAAATTCAAAAGCTATGTTCTTTGATACTGCAAGATTCAGACTAATTTGCCCTTCTTCCAAATTTTAACCATTCAACACTTTTACAAAAACGACACAGGGCAGAAATAAAAATTTTGGCAGACTCAGAAATACGTGTGTGTAGAAATATTGAAACTATTCCACTTTGAATAATGAAAATCTTATTTTATTGGAAAAACTCTATACTCGCATTATTGATATAGCCATGGTTGCCATGTGGCCAAAAAATGAAAGTGGGCTGGTAGCTAACTCACAGCTGTCATCATTACTGCAGTACCCACAAGAGGCTACAAGTTGTATGAGCAGTACTGACCATAGCACATGTCCCAAATAGCATCTTTATGACTCATCCAATGTAGGAAAACATGGGTCTTCCAGGAAAAAAAAAAAAAAAAAAAAAAAAAAAAAAAAAACAGGTTAAAAAAAAAGATAGAAGCCCTCTCTGGAAAAGCTTATGGGAAGGAAACCTCTAAGGCCAAGAGGACGTTTGTTATTTTCTTTTCTAGAATAGACAAGGAAGCAACTTTAAGTACATAATAATCTTAACAAGGCCTACTATGCAAGTCATTTGGCTTTCACAAGATGGTTTTAAGTAGAGCAGAATTGGGTCACATTCAGGAAAGGGATGGAGCAAGTACCTTTCTCCCACAATGAGTTGTAACAACATGGAAAGTAAAAACACTCAGCACCAAGGCACATCTACTTCTGAATAGGATACTAAAGTCAACATTACAAGCAGATCTGAACAGCATAATCTAGGGCAGCAAACAGACAAAAATGATTTGCTTTAGCAGCAGCTCCTCAAACTTTGCTAACTTTCAAATTTTGTGGGAGTTGAGAACCTTCATCTCACACTCAAGCAAGATACTGGTGATAAGCACAATCTTGCACCTCTTAGGCACAGCATCTTCCAGCACCCACAAAAATCCTGTCTACTACATCTAATCTTTTATATGGAATCCTCAAAAAATAGAAAAAAGAAAAAGGAAAAAATGCACAATCCACAAAAAGTGCCAAACCTTAAACTAGCTGAAAGCTTCCAAACTGTTGCATTAACTACTGCAAGTAATATATTTAACCACATAACAGCTCAGGTTGTAGAGGTCCTGTGGAGGCCATCTGGTTCAAATTCCCACTCAAAGCATGGCCAGCCTCAGTCAGATGAGGTTACGATGCTCCATTCTTCCTTAAGTGACAGGAAGAAAACCAGAAGAATCTCTTTCTTCTGTAGAAAGGGACAAATGACTTTGACAACATAATATGATACCCCAAAAGTGAGACACATTAGTTGGGGAAAAAATGAAAAAACAAATCCCCACATAACCTGTACAGAGGAAAACAGTTGAAACAAGTGAAATGGTGGAAAGTTACTCTAACTCTGGTTTCTAAGTTATTTACTCAACTTTAGTTTCTCAAGTATCTAACTGTTGCATAATTCAAAAAGTGCAGTTTAAAGTTACACAGAAATAGTGTCACTGGGTATCCAACTCAGCGGAAATTCAGTGTAGACATCAATACCTCCAGCATTTGTAGCATATATCTAGCATTTAATATCCACTGGTAACTGAAGGAGCTTGTTTCAGTATGAGTATCTGAAGCTTCAACTCTGAAGTTGAAAAAAAAATCTAGCTCATGATCTTTTTCCAATTTCCTTTTTAAAATAACATTATTATTTTGCAAAGTTTGACATCAGATCCACGTCTTTTGTAAGCCGCTACTATCCACAGACCAATCTCATGATGGGTTCTCTGTACACATACGTATTTAAATACAATGAAATTGGATCATCTAATTAAATAGGAGCCACAATAAGTTGCAGCTGCAAGAGAGTGAGGTAGTCCTCATTTCTAAAAAGTAGTAATGCCATTTGGAAAAACAACTAACAAGCAGTGAAGGAAAATAATTCCTTTCAAGCAACTGAAATACCAGTTTTGAAGATAAAACAGTGAAAACCTCAAGGCCAATAAAAAAGCAACATCAATTGTTTTCTTTTGAAGTTCACCACCAACTGGCTTAAGTGGCATGCTGCATTCCCAAGGCTTATGGAAAATTTGCATGCTCTCATGTCAGGAACAATGCCACTGTCACTGTGGTCCCTCTGGAGCATGTAATTATTGATGCATATGAAGTACACTTTATCAAAATACTTGACAAATGTTGCCTTGCAAGTCAAAACTAAGCAGACTAACTGAGCAATGGTAGTCTAATTCTGTCCTCATTACATGAAGGACTGATAGAAATAGCAACACTGTACCAAGCACTTCCCACTACCATAGCTAATAGAAGAAAACACAACAAAATGCGTGGGGCTTCAGTAGATAACTCCGTTAGGTGAGTCACTGCCTTCTGGAGCAATACCCTTGCTCAGGTGAGGATGTGCCACCACATCCTCTGTATATTAAAATGACTGACAGACATGTTTTATGGCAGCTAATATTATCGCATTGCAAAATCCTGGAACTGCTATTTCAAGGGTAGTCTTTTGCAGCAATAGAAATACAGAAAATATTTCTTCTATAGCAGAAGAAATATCAGGCCTCTAGAGCAAAGCAAGGCAAGTTAAGTGAAGTACCTCCTACTGACCAAGTACCCAAATAGACTAAGCCCAAAATAAACTAAGATCAGACATCAGAACAGCTGCCAGTTCTGCAGAAAAAGCTCAGGTGCTAACAGAAACTAAGCAGAAGGTTAAGTCAACTCTGCTCCCAGGAAGGGAATGTCAAGTATGGGATTAATAAAGCAATTATTGGGAAAGAGCGGAACAGGAAAGTGTGAATACAAGTGAATCAAGGAAAAAAGCAAATATTCTATTCATAATACTTTCAAAGATATGGTTACCGTGTACATGCACATCAGTCATAGAAAAATCAGCCTAGCTCTTGGAGACTGATAATGTTCTAGTGCACTCAGCGACCTTCTGCACTTGCATTGGTACAGGAACCATGTTGCAAGCAGGACTGGCACAGTGATATTATCAGAACTGACAAAATAATGAGTTCTCTTCACATGACTGTATGATAGGGCACAAGATTACACACTTCACACAAGACACTAAGCGTGGAAACATAAAATTTAGATGCTGTGATACTGGCTACCTTATTTTTCAACATTTTTTCCATTCAGAGTTCAGTAACAACTGTCATTGCATTTTTCATTTAAACCACTCCAAAATATAACTTAATTGCTATTGTTATATGAAGGGATGTTAAGTAAATCCTTATCAACTGTTTCCTAAAAAAAACACAACTTTTCATGGATGTGTCTGTCCTTATTAACAGCCCACCAGCAAGTTTTAAAAAAGCAAATCAAAAGATGTATATTTAATTCCAAAAATGCTTAATGACATTTCTGAATAGTGTTTGAATTTTTATTGTAAAAATCTCAAACTTCAACAGTGGAATTACTGCATCTTTGAATTATCTACTTTCCAAAGCATTATATAAGAAGAAACACGCTGAAAAACAGCTCTTAGAATCTTTTTACACAAGGTGTCATAAGCCTTGGCTTTCAATATGTTACAGGGAGCTAAGAAATAAGAGCAGCTCTAAGGCACACCTTGTATCACATCCTCCTCTTAGTCATAAGACTGAGAAGTTAATAAACCTCCCTTGCTGATCTATTTCTGTAGTAACATAACATTGCATGACTTGCACAGGTTATTTAAATTTTGTTTCATAAATAGTTGCTACTCTTACAAGTTTTACAATGCAGACTACATTTGGGACATGAAATCACCTCAGTCCTGATCCCATCCCTCCCAGCACAGCTCCACGCTGACCCTTGTGAAGGGCAGCATCACACAGACACATGCCTCAGGCTCCAATCCCATCATTTCTCTCAGCTGACGGAGATCTAAATAGTAATGAAATCCTGGAACATTTATGATTTTATTTCAAATGCAACTATGGTGCATTTACAAGGTATAGCAGTATTCATTTTGATGATCTCTAAATGTCTGAAATACTTTAAATAGGCATGGCCTATTGCTCCCATATTGAAACATACTGAAAAGATCCAGAAAGCCTGACTTAAGCTTCCTATTGTACACATTACAGCTTTCTAGAATAAAATGAGAATTAAAACAACGAAGTGTTTGGTCTTGCATCATTTTCCTCACAATAACCTTTACACTCAGGGCACTCTGAATACACAATGAATCTTCACAGATAAAGCTGCGTTCGACTGCTACAAAACAGCAAAGTGCAGAGGTGGGTGCCAGAAAGCCAGTGATGGAAAATGGCCTTTCACTTTTTAAGTCACTGATTAAAATCCAGACTTGCTGTGGAAGCAGAATAGAACCCTCTCTTTGCCACCTCAACAATGACTGCATCACCTGCTTCTACTACCCCTGTGCACACCAAAACCAACTCTCATTATTTCCAAGGTATTTCCAGAGCATTTCAAAGGACTTTTACAAGACACTGGATATAAATTCATCTTGAAGGATGAATTCATCTTGAAGTATGACAACCTGTTATGGCAAGGAATGGAAATATTTACATTATCACTATTATATTTTTCCCTGTTAAGCCGATGAGATGTCTGTGTTTCAAGTCACCCATTCAATCTGTTCCTACATTCACCTCAGGGAAATAGCCTCAAATACAAAAATAACGTTAAGCACTCCTATTCTAATCTCCTGTTAACCAACAAAGTTGTAACTATTCTGCACTTTCTCCAAGTTGCAATCATGAAAATTTAAAAGGAAATTTGCAACCGTTCATTTAAACCATGGGCAGGAACCACTAGTAGAGCATTCAGCAAAATGCTTTTCAGCTTCTCTCAATGCAAAATCAATAGGGAAATCACTAAAGATATTCATGCATGAATTAACTAAAAGGAAAATTTTAAACAAGAGAAGCAATGTTAGTTAATTATATGCAAGGATACTTGTTAGCGTTAGGTCAGAGGTTGGACTCGATGATCTTGAGGTCTCTTCCAACCTAGACAATTTTGTGATACCATGATGTGCTGACATTTGCAGGCTAGCTCTAGTAAAGGGACCAAAACAACAAGTTACCAAAGCAAATGCAGTAAATCTGACTGCAACAAACTTCTTCCAGCATGCAGTCAGACCAACATGGTTAGTCAACTTCTGGAAAAGAAGTGGCCTACAAACCATCAGGTCAGAATACCTACAGAGATAATATACTTGCAGATAGGACCTAACTGTTCTCTGACCACCCAGCAACCTCCGCAGCTATTCAGTCCCCTTGAATTGAGCAAAGTCACCCATGACTTCAACAGAAGCACCCACTCTGACAACTGTCTCCCAAAGCTCACCCCTACTTCAAAGGGAGCTACACTTGAACTGGTGCTAACAAGAGCAAAAGACTGAAGTTCCAAACACTAATGTAAGAAAATGGTAAGCCAATATGCCCACCCACAACTACTGTATGTCAAGAACTCTGCAATAGCTGTTAGTCATGTGAAACCATCATAACAAGCAGCTGAGTCACTGTGCTTCCCCCCCAGTTCTAACTTGTCACTCCAAAACCAGAAGCTGAAGCTGATGCCTTTCAAAATTGGCAGAGCATACACGAACACCTTCACAAACCATGTCTCCATCTACCCAGGTGATGAGTAACCAAGGAGTTCTGATCGAGCTGTCTTTGTAGCAACTCACATAAAAGCAGCAAAACAGTCTGTTTCACCAACAGATCTTAAAAGATTTTATTGATACAAATTATATCATTTTCATGTGAAATTACTGCAAGACAACACCTTTGACACCATTTATAAAAGGGCCTTGTAATACTGGTTAGCTGAGCAAAATACAAGAATCATAAATTTCCCCATTTTACAAATCATGCAGGATATTCACCCAGAACAACTCAATGCAGTCGGTGCATCTACAAAGCCTTAAAAGTGATGTAGCTTGCTTTCTGCGCTGATCACATTTTGGTCTCTACCACTTGACAAAGAAGCCATACCCTGAGAGATGCACTGAGTAAGAAAGTGGAATAATACACTGGATAAAAAGTAGAGGGAAAAGAAGAAGAAGAAGAAGAAACAGCTGAATTAACAGACTGAATTTGCAATTTTTCTCAGAAACTTCTCTAACGAGCCTATTTCCATGGTTGCAGTATTCAATTCACTCATGACACAGAAATTGAAACTTAGGGATCTCTCTTTAAAAGCAAAATCTAGTTATCCACAAAGTTTGATCATTTCACATTAAAATGTGAACACAAGCACCCTCTTCATCTGCTTAAAAGAATTATATCTAACATACATATTTTGGCACTAATCACTTTTATATTATTTCATGCAACTGCATATCTATAAAGACATTCAATCCCACCTTCACACACAGATCCAGAACCGAATCAGCAGTTACTCAGTGCCAGAAGTTGTTGACATCAGGATTTCCATGCTAACACAGAAGTCCCATTCTCTCCAGAAGCAAAAGTCATCTATCAAATTCCTGAGCTTAAAAAGACAATGGCTTTGCAACTGTTAAAAAAAAAAAAAAAAAAAAAAAAAAAAAAAAAAAAAGACCTCCAAAGCAAGGAAAACAAATATGAATAGCCTGCAGAAGTTCAGAAAAGATATGTTTGGCTGAACAACATAGGATATTAAATATTATGGAGGTAAGAAATAATTCTGATGGGAATTAATGTCTAATTGAATTAAATGACTAAATATTAAATTTTACTGATATTTCTTCTTCTTGATATTAAGAGTAAGAAGAATTTTAGAATGCATCAGAAACTATTTACAACAGCCCTGTTAACATAAAGTTCTGGGGCTGGACTTAGGAAGTTCACAAGGGTATTCTGGGTGTTAGTAAAATAAACTAACACAATCCTAAACTGTAAAATGCTTAAGTGGGCAATAACAGTATAATCCTATTGAAAGTTATTTCTCTTACTTAATGTTATCTTATGTCTACATGATATGCAACTAGAACACACTGGTAAGAGTGCTTTTAAAAAATATACATTTAGGAAAACAGACACCCAGCAACATGTTTAAAGCTACCAAATAAGGTAGTATCAAAATAATCTTACAAATTGTGAACCTCCTGAATTCTTTGACTGAACACCAACCAAAATAGTATGTCTCATTTTACAAGCATGGGAAAACACATTATTTCTAGTAAATACTGAAAATGAAAGGTAATATTTCAGTTACTCAGATAACAGTAATACAGCTTATTTCCAATGCAGACTTGTACTTAATTGGCATGTGTGATATTTATTCTGGAAATATATGTACCTTTGCCACAAACTACCTTAAATAGCTACGTAATAGAATAACCGATCACAGAAGTTGGCAATAGATGTCTTCTTAGCAGAAAGAAGCCACTAAAACCCATAAGTAACTTTTACCAAGAGCACCCGTTCTACTCCAGTCATGTCTATTTGCCCTAGGAAGACAAACAAGACTTTTGCTCAGTATCATTTTGAATAACCAGTTTCACAGAAGGGTAAAAGCAACACTGAAGCCAAAGTCTTTTGTCCTCACTTATTTTATACTTTTAATTTTCTTTTTTAAAAAAAATCATATTCTTGAAAATTCAAGTTATCTTCTGCACTAATTTAAACAGGAGAAAGAATCCTTAGACTTCCCATATAAAACTGGTGTATTTATATGAAAAAAATAAATATAATATATTATTTGCAACCAGAGACAAAAAGAAGATATAAAATGACTTCGGCTTGATAAACGGTGTAAATGTCATCCAGCTATCTGCAGCACAAACCTCTGACCTAATGCACATCTTTCTCAAGCAGAAGTGCTCCCTGGAGACCAGCAAACACTTACTATAATTATTTACTGTCTTCTAAAAAGACCTGCTGCGATCTATGCACAGTAAAACTACAGTTATTGGATGTGGAAAAACCACAAAACCATGCTTTTACAGCCCTTGCTATTTTGTCATGGCAACACCATAACTCAAACTCGTGTAGTATCTAAATTGTCAGGATCCTGCTTTAATATGAAATGATAATGGAGCTGTAAGCCATATCTGCAAGATCGCTCTTTCTAGGAAGAGAACACAAAGAAAAATTAAGGGGACACTAAGAAAAATTATGAACTGTCCCTTTTCCAAACAGGTCTTCTGATGACAATTGTTAGATAAAAGCTTCAGAATTTGATCAGAAAGCATGATTTTATGCTTTGCTTGCTAAGGATCAGACTGGAAAGGATGGTTTACAAATGACAGCTCTAAAAAATCAGGAACAAATTTTTGGTGAAGCAAACATATGAATTTCCAAGCTACATTAAGCATCTTAGCCATAAAAGCCCTCAAAATAAAGCAGAAATTAGTAAAATCTAATTTACACTGCACTTGTCAAAATCATGGTTGTAAGTAGCACATCAGGTTCATACTGTTATTTTAAATTAATTGTAAACACAACGATCATTACACTTTTCTTATTTCAGGAAGAAAACATTTTGAAAGTAAATGGCATGCAGAAGCAATCAGATAAAACACCTTAAGTTTCATTACAAATGACAAGGGATGAGCGCAGGTTAATGAAGTTCCACATATCCTCTTTCATTCTCCTAAGAGCAGCTGATCCACAGCAAGACTCAGAGCACTTACGGGTTATTTTCATCTGAACTAAGGAACGCTGCTTTCCTTTTACAATTCAGGAGCTGGCTTGAGTTGTTTTTTTTTTTTGCTGTTGTTGTTTTGTTTTTAAATATTTAAATATCTCATCATGGACCATTAGCACACCTGGCCTTCAGTGAAAAAACAGATACAGTATGACCATTTTATAAACCAGCTGTGCATATGGAAGAAACTCATGATTTCAGTACACACAAAGCTATGTTTATAAACTTCATAAATAAATTTCCCAATTTATTTTAAATATTAAAAATACTAACCTCAGAATCAAAGCCTGTTTTTATAACTTCTATCTTGCATGTTTTCATTTACTATAATTCTTTTTCACTTTTACCATGTATATTATGTTAATTACTTTTTTCCTCAATGGCTCAATATTAATATCTGAAACTATACAACATTTTTTTCTAGTTTTCATTTCTGGAAATATTAAAAATGTATTTTTCATGATTCAGTTTTCTCATTAAAAGTGCCTGCAGTTTGAATTATTAGATACTCAATTATTTATCCTAGATAAAACATTCAAGAAGCTGAAAGCCTAGGAAGTCAAGGCATCAGAGCAATGGTAAACATTTCCACCAGAGAATCCAATCTGAAGGGCTCATTCACCAGCTAACTAACTTAAAAGTCTCATTTTAAACTAAAGCAAACAAAATCCACAAGTCTCATAACTGTTCTTTCTAGAAGAAAAGGCTCAAAACCTTATGAGAAACTAATTTGGTGGGATGTTTCACATTCCACTTAAGGTTTATTCCCCCTATAGATATTTTTTTCCTGCTTCTAATATTCACCAGATGTGACAAAGAAGTCTAAGCAATGCTGTAAAAGATGCAGGATATCCTGTAGCTCAGAACTCTGGGAGAAAGTTGGAGAAAAAAGCCAAGGTACCTGGAGTTAAGTGGTTCATTTAGAAGGCTTCTCAGACAGTATCTATTTCCTCGCTCAAATTTCTTAGTTATCTTAAAGATGAATTTTTAGTGAAAACACACAGTGCCCTGACACAAGTACGCTATGGAGACAAACAAGGAAAGCACGTGGGACACCTGGACAGATGTCCCAAACTACAGAGACTGTGTGTAGGCAGAACAAGAGAAGAACACGTCACCAAAGAGGTTTCTTCTCTAGATTTTCAAGCACATCACTGACAGAGAAACATCGTGATCTGTACCTCCATTTCCAGCAGCAAGACATAAGATACACTGCTGGTATGGAACTACATCAAGGCTATTCCTTCAGTAAACTCACAGGCCCATTTCAGTCCAGCTGACAAAAGAGTGAGAGAAATCTTAGTATTTGTTTTAGAAGTTTTAACCATTAACCATTATTTATATTCATTATTCAGGAAGAAATTAACCATTTCTTCCTGAAACTCTCTGGCAAGCGGAATTTCTGCATATTTAAGCAGGTCACTCACCCCATCTACACAAAAATCTATTAAAGCTAATAAATATGCTTAAATTTTATGCTACTATCAAGTTATCAAACTTAAAATGTCATTAAGGTTTTTATTTTTATATTTTTAAAAATAAAGTCTGGGCTTTTATTGACAGTTGTAGTTTGCTATGGTTCCCTGTATGCCTGCTAAAGAGAACAGCTGTAAGAATCACTGCTGATTTTGCATTTGCTATGTGGCCATCGCTACAAGCTCCTCATTTCCACCCAATATGATCAATTTTTCCATGCTGGGCATGATGTATAGCAATAATTAGTTCTTCACACCTGGCACCATTTGAGCTGTATTGAGTTCAACTATTAAAAACTCCATTTTGCACTTACAAGCTTATCAGAAGCATAACCATTTAAAAAGAATAAACTAACCGGTACATAACTTACTAGCCTAGAGTTAACGTAGTTTGAAAGTATGTCTGTAAAAGCAATATACCACTATTATGGGGAAAAAAAATAGCTACACCTTTTATCTCCATTTTAATTCTCTTATCATAAATTCCACAGGATCTGCATCACCCATGTATCACTCACTCACACATTTTTGCTTCGCTTTTTACTCCCTTTCATCACCTTCTCAGCTATGCTTTCCTCTTGAAAGGCTAGGTCAGAGCAGCTGCAGTAGAGGAATGCATGCATCATGCTTCTTCATTGATGTGATTTACCCAGAAAGCCAGTTGTGAACTAAGTAGACTGGTACTGTTACATTTAAAAGTAGTTTTAAGAGAAGTGAGAAAGAACAACTCTGAAAGCTACAGTAGGAACAAAAGTAGTAATACAAACAAAGTAATTATCTTTGATGTATACTTCTATTTTTCTTCAAAATTTAACTATATACAGATATGTACATATATCCCAATAGGTAACAAAGTTCTCATTCTTACCCCATCATTGAAAAACAAGCCAACTGCATTTGGAACCATAACTGCTCATTTCGCTAAGATTTATTTCACTTAAAATATACAGTATGTATAATACTCAAAAGAAAAAGCACATATTTACTGATAAACAGTGCTACAGTGATCTATCTAAATCACTATTAAATGGTAACGAGACTTTGAATGAATGTCAGTGAATAAAGACAAATGTTTCGACAGCATCCATTGGGAGGCATTAGAGAATATAGCACTCATATTAATCAGTGTATTTAATGTAATTTTGTTACAATCTTTATATTCTAAAAGCAAAATTATTACCCTTACTGTTAAGGACTATAATGCATCATGATTATATGATCTACTAAAAAAAAACAAAAAAACAAACAAACCACTCTGGTATTGAAAAATCTCAATTACTTTCATATAGCTTCTTTGTGCAATGTTCTTTAAGATAAACACACACAAGTGATCAACAACCAACCTTCCTTTGAAACCACAAATGACCAGAAAGCTTATTTCAAACCTATAATACGCCATGTACAGTGCTACCACACACAGAGAAAGCTACAGCATGCTCAATATGAATTGATAAAAACTCTGTAATTCTTCTTTCTTTATTTTTAATCTTAAAAGGCATCACCATCACTTTAGGAAATCTCCATGAAGCAAGTCTTCTAAGAAATAAATACAACTAGCATCTTCTGGAGAGCAGATAATGGTATCCACAAGTACCTGCTCAAGCTTTATACTCAAGAGAAGTTTCAAG
Source organism: Netta rufina (assembly GCF_964035555.1). Taxonomy (NCBI): domain Eukaryota; kingdom Metazoa; phylum Chordata; class Aves; order Anseriformes; family Anatidae; genus Netta; species Netta rufina. The sequence continues at coordinate 5,901,429 of NC_140137.1, forward strand.
ATACAGAATTTCAGAAATAAGCAAACAACATTAGGAAACACAAACAAATCACTAAGCCCTAACAAACCCATTAAGCAAATATTTTCCAGTGCACTTAAAAGCTATGAAAAAGCTGAAGTAGTCAAAACCAAGTCCTAAGATGTTTCAAGTACATTTTGACACCAAAGAACAGCTATGGTTTCTCATTTTTTGTTTATTTATTATCTCCAGAACAATGTGGTCCTTTACTTGCACAGTAAGTTTTTCATTGGCAAGTTCTGACACCAACCTCAACAAAAAGACTATTTTTTTTAAATATTCAACCAATTCCGAAATTAATCTTCATCATCACCATGTGTTTTGCATTTCCACAGGAAGTAAGAAAACTATGTCACTGCTTTGTTTGGTTACATACATAGGTATAAAAACAATTATAAAACTTCCACATGGATTGTATCAACTTTTCAGCCATCCTACTGTAGCTTTTCAGTATCTCTAACCAAATCATAAATCTTATATGAAATCATCTAGAAATGAAGTCAAGCTTAAAAAAAAAAAAAAAGTTCAACCATATCCTTCAAAAATACAGGCCGGATCATGAGTTAAACTTTGGCAGAACTTGTTTTTGATGAGTTCAGCTTTTTTGTAGCTCCCACCACCCCAAGAAAAACATGATTTGAAGCTCATGTTAGCTGGGTGTTCACACTGGTTGGGATGCCTTCTAAACATCTAACTTTTTGTTTGTTTTTCTTTTTCCATTTCAATAGAATGAGGAAATAAGGGAAGAAAAAGAATTTTTCATCTTCCTGACTGGAAGGGCAACAGCCATAACCACATTGCTTTGCCTGGCAATGATTTGGCTTAGTTTAAAATAAATAAATAAAATAAAATTTAAAAAACTGTGTTATGTCAATATGGTAAATTTTCAATACTGAGAGTATGCAATCTCTTTAAGGACATCTAGACTATAAGGGATGAGATGTTGCCACTTTTAGTGATTTCTGTATCTCTACTTAGAGAGTTGAGAGTAATTCACCTTGAAGTCATCATGGTGAAGATACAAACAACAGGAGCATTTCACAGTTTCTCTTCTCTTTCCTATTTATGCTCTATGGCATTACCAGTACACATAAAGACAACACATCACCTTAAAAACCCTTATTATCTAGCAGTTCTAAAATCATGAAAATTAAAGCTCTCACCTCAGTCAAAACACATACATGCAAATCCATATAACAATAAGGAACTTACAATAGCAATATAAATCAGATAGTACTTACAATCTGGTTAACTTCTGGGTGTTCTGAAAAAGCAGCTCTGGAAGAACTTGCAATTTATTCTTGTTCAGACGCCTAAACAGGTAAATAAAAATAAATAAATAAATAAATAAGATTATCTTCCAATGTAAAAAGCTTATTATATTATGCATCAACACATGAAGCTCCTCTTCCTATGAACTCAGCATAGACTGCATCGTGTACATTACTCATAGACAAGCCAAACAGACCATGCCATCTGTAGACCACCTGCCCACATTCTTGAGGTAGGGGAGTCAAGTGACAGTCACCAGGAAGTTTGAATGTTTTAATATGGATGAGTACACATTTATTTATCTTGAATTTTGCTCTGGATGCCTACTAACAGTGAATCATATGGCCCCCATATCCAGCTTTCACTGCTCTGAGTAACAGTTACCAGTATGTATCTGGATTTTCTCTTCCACTTTCTAAACATCTAGGCACAGAAAATTAAATAACCTGATCAACTGAGATTATTTCCAGATTAGCTATTATTTCTACAGTACACACACACAATATACATATGTATATATTTATATATATTAAGAATTTTCTTAAATTTCTGCTTTGAAAATATGCACAGTGTTGTAGAACGTATGAAAATACAGATAACAAAATACATGGTGCTTTGAAATACTATCTTTAAGATGTTCTATAAACTGCAAGAATCTTCGTGTTTGTACATTAGTCCATTTTACTTGGTAGTCCTTGGTAAAATGCATAAAACAGCCCTGCAATATTGAAAAACAGAGCTATTGATAAGAAACTTCTTTTCCCTCTAAGTCTTTTTCACTGACAATAAAATGTCACTAGCTTTCAGAGTCCTAATTAACGTTACTTACGTATTGAAGTTAACCTAAACTAAATCTATACAGCTACATTACTCTAAATAGGAAGATAACTTCTTGCGTATGCTTATATACGACCATATTTTTGCCTCCCTTCTTCTAGTCTACCTTAAATTTCACTTTGATAATGGATGCATATTTCCTAGAATCTAGATCACAGAAGACACCAGGAGTTTGTAGAAACCCACTGGTGTTTAGCACTCAATATCTGTTTTCCAGTTTCCTTACACACTGAGTTATATCACTACCAGAATTCAAAATTCTTTTTGAATTGAAAAGCCTTTTCAAATATCACACTTAGACTGTAGGGTGAGAAATGCAGAGTTTTCACATGGCTACCATATGAACATGTCTTGTGGAAAAAAAGGGGAGGGGAGGGGGAAGAAGGGGAGAGAAGGAAATATTTCCTTCTCTTTCTGACACCTATAATAGATCAAAGGTTAAATTTCCAACCTTATTTACAGAGTCTAAATATTACACACTAGGCATGCTACTTGCTAGCAGAAGCAGATATTAAAATTGGTTATTTCACAGTACTTTTACCAATTACTCAATTCCATTTCTGAAATTAATGAACAAACCAGAAAATGAAACACTCAATTAGAACATGGGAGATACTAAGCACTAGTTTGCATTTAGGGAAGTATATAGGAGCTTTTAAACTGAATTCTTTTTCCCCAGGTGAAATCTCACACTTTTATATTGAATTAAGCTAGCCTTACTATTGCATTTTTTTTTTTAAGGTTGATAGCGTACAACTTAATTAATCCTCATTAATTTCATATTTTCAGTTAAGCATTAATATATTTTAGAAAAAAAATCTTAACAGGATGAAATACAATGAAAAAAGTGTGATGAGTCTAGAACGTAACCTTCCCAAAATTACTGACAATTTTCATTACATTCAGAATCATAGAATATCCTGAGTTGGAAGGGACCGATAAGGATCATCGAGTCCAACCCCTGGCACCACACAGGTCTGCCCAAATGTTTAGACCATGTGCCTAAGTGCACAGTCCAATCGCTTCTTAAATTCAGACAGGCTTGGTGCAGTGACTACGTCCCTGGGGAGCCTGTTCCAGTGTGTGACCACCCTCTCAGTGAAGAACCTCTTCCTGATGCCCAGCCTAAACCTCCCCTGCCTCAGCTTAACATCATTCCCACTGGTCCTATCACTGGTGATTACAGAGAATAGGTCACCTGCCTCTCCACTCCCCCTTGCGAGGAAGCTGTAGATCTCAATGAGGTCCCCCCTCAGGCTCCACTTCCCCAGTGCCCTCAGCTGCTCCTCATACGTCTTCCCCTCTAGGCCCCTCACCATCTTTGTCGCCCCCTCTGGACACTCTCCAACAGTTCAATGTCTTTCTTGTGCTGTGGTGCCCAGAACTGCACACAGTACCTGAGGTGAGGCTGCACCAACGCAGAGTACAGTGGGACAATCACCTCCCTCGACTGACTAGCAGTGCCGTGCTTGATGCACCCTAGGATATGGTTGGTCCTCCTGGCTACCAGGGCACACAGCTGGCTCATATTCAACTTGGTGTCAACCACAACCCCCAGATCCCTCTCTGTGGGGCTGCTCGCCAGCATCTTGTCGCCCAGTCCGTACGTACAGCCAGGGTTGCCCTGTCCTAGCTGCAGGACCCAGCACTTGCTTTTGTTAAACTTCATGTGGTTGGTGACTGCCCATCTCTCCAATCTGTCCAGGATTAAACCATTTCTTAGTTTAACTCGCACTCAGCACAATTGCTAGCTCTTGACTAATATTGTGTTGAATTTATTTAATCTATCACAATGAAAAAAGACTGCCAGAGAAATGTACAGATGCATTCTAATGGTTGTTACTCTAATTGTTATTTCAGCTCTAATCATGTACACAACTATCCTCTGTCAATCCTGAGTTATCTGACTTCTCAAAGCCACGTCCAAGGAATATGTTTTTTGAATATTCTTAACTCTATTTGCAAGGATTTGAACTTGTGCTTGCAGTTTTCAGCAACAGAAACTAAGCAAAATGAGACTGAATTTCTAGAATAGGATGTGTTACACCAGCAAACACAAGAATATATATCATGGAATCACAGAATTTCTAGGTTGGAAGAGACCTCAAGATCATCGAGTCCAACCTCTGACCTAACACTAACAGTCCCCACTAAACCATATCCCTAAGCTCTACATCTAAATGTCTTTTAAAGACCTCCAGGGATGGTGACTCCACCACTTCCGTGGGCAGCCTGTTCCAGTGTCTAACAACCCTTTCGGTGAAGAAGTTCTTCCTAACATCCAACCTAAAACTCCCCTGGTGCAACTTTAGCCCATTCCCCCTCATCCTGTCACCAGGCACATGGGAGAACAGACCAACCCCCACCTCGCTACAGCCTCCCTTGAGGTACCTATAGAGAGCGATAAGGTCGCCCCTGAGCCTCCTCTTCTCCAGGCTGAACAAGCCCAGCTCCCTCAGCCGCTCCTCGTAGGACTTGTTCTCCAGGCCCCTCACCAGCTTCGTCGCCCTTCTCTCGACTCGCTCAAGCACCTCGATGTCCTTCTTGTAGCGAGGGGCCCAAAACTGAACACAGTACTCGAGGTGCGGCCTCACCAGAGCCGAGTACAGGGGGACGATCACCTCCCTAGCCCTGCTGGTCACACTGATTCTTATACAAGCCAGGATGCTGCTGGCCTTCTTGGCCACCTGAGCACACTGCTGGCTCACATTCAGCTGACTATCCACCATCACTCCCAGGTCCTTCTCTGCCTGGCAGCTCTCCAACCACTCCTCTCCCAGCCTGTAGCTCTGCTTGGGGTTATTGTACCCCAGGTGCAGGACCCGGCACTTGGCCTTGTTTAACTTCATGCAGTTGACCTCAGCCCATCGGTGCAGCCTATCCAGATCCTCCTGCAGAGCTTTCCTACCCTCAAGCAGATTGACACACGCACCTAACTTGGTGTCATCTGCGAACTTACTGAGGGTGCACTCGATCCCCTCATCCAGATCATCGATGAAGATATTAAAGAGGACCGGCCCCAGCACCGAGCCCTGGGGGACGCCACTAGTGACTGGCCTCCAGCTGGACTTGGCTCCATTCACCACGACTCTTTGGGCCCGACTATCCAGCCAGTTTCTAACCCAATGAAGCGTGCGCCAGTCCAAGCCAAGAGCAGCCAGTTTCTTGAGGAGAATGCTGTGGGAAACGGTGTCAAAAGCCTTGCTGAAGTCAAGGTAGACCACATCCACAGCCTTTCCCTCATCCACCCAGCGCGTCACTTTGTCATTGCAACCCGTGAAGTCAAATGTGATTTTTTTTTCCCCTTATCAATATAATCTGGACAATCAAGTATGTTAAACAATATCACTGTATAAGCCAACACTGCCCTACCTGCAATGGCTGAAGGAGCAAAAACAGACAATGAAGAGGAACTGAAAGAGGATACAGAGCAGATAGGGCATGCATTGCAAATTGTCACATTCACTTGGGGAATGGTTGCAGCACTAAACAGTTTGTAAAGATGCTCGTTTGTATACTGCACTTCTCACATATGCCTAAATCATCTTCTGTCACACCTATGCAAAGTTAAGGGTACTGTGTGTTCTGATTTTCTCCCAGAATGCTCTCCTGGTATTCTCCCAGAACTACAGGATTTTATGATAAGCAATGGAAATTAATTTATTCAATAGCAAGATTGAGAGTATTGAAGGTTAAAAGAACAGATGATGATTTTTTGAACAAGGGAAAAATATACCTAAATGAGAAATTACTTAGAAAATTTAACAATATTTTTCTCCACTTGTTTTTCCAAAACCACTAAGTTCTAAGCTGCTTTTGCATGTTTTCCTCTTCCTAAGCATTTTAAGATTCCAGCCTGATATTGTCTTAGTATTGATTTTACTTAAAAAGAAAAATCATATGAAGGGAGGTCCACAAAATAATTAATGAATTAATTAAAAATCTAAAAGCTCACATCCACACTCCATCCACAATCCACAGCTCACTGGCAATAAACATGGCATATTGGTCCAAATTTATCATAAAATTTTACCATGGTACTGTCATAAATTAAGTGTCAGTCTTCTTATACAGCACCAGTAAGCTAGCTGAATCCTCCTGTCTAGACCAATACTACAATGCCATTGTCCTTTTGCCTCAACTCATGCATAAGCTTAATTTTTGAAATAACTCATCAGTACGTGCTAGTGCTTCTGCACTGTATGGCATGTGATACTGTCCTCAACACACTGCAAGAGTACAACATTCTGTCAAACAGGAATGTCTGCAGTTAGTAAGACAATGCAACACAAGTAACTGATTATGAAAAGAACCTGAGGTAACAACAAACATTTTCAAAGTCCATGGTTACTGATGATTTGGTTCAAGCTATGGAACTCTCCAAACATTTCCATCACTTCAAGTTGCAATTTCCACCCAAAGTCATTTTATTCATGGTTTGATTCTCAGGGGAACTCAGGGAATTACCAGGGCATTGTTTCTCTTGAACAACACCTACTGTATGTAAATAGCTCCTAGTGCAATAGTCATCTCAGTATAAGACTGAGAGAGCTTGAGAGATTATTCTTAATAGAGAAGTATCAAACTGCAAAACAGGATGTTTCTAAACCCTATAAAAGAAAAATAGAAGTGCTTGAAAACTATTTGATGAAAATAGCAAACACTTTGCATGGTCATTAATAAGACTTGTTTCCTCTGGTTTGAAAGAGAAGTGCCAAACATGAATGAAATTTAATGGAATAGTTCCTAACACACCATTGTGTGCGAGCCTAACTTTATTCTCATCTATCAGCAAGCCATATGACAATGAAAGCAACTTCAAGCACAAGGTGAACCAAACATTAGGAATGCCAGCACAGAGCAGGGCAAGCTCTAACGTAGCTGTTCCTAAGCAGACCTTCAAAGCACCGCTGAGCACACTTTAAAGAATCAGTTGGGCAGCAGCACCTTCACAAAAAAAGAAAACAGAAGAGCAGTACAGAAATTCCCTATGTTCACCTGGTCCTTTTACCTTGGACAGTCTGTCATCACCATGTCACTGTAAATCTCAGTTCTGTGAGATGGTTAATTCTAATTTTAACAGCATTTCTGATTTTGTAACAAATACACTGGAAAACATGAAGCCATTTATTATTATGGCAAAATAAAAATGGATAGGAAAAAAAAAAAGATATGAAGAAAATGTGCTAAAATTTTTAAAGATTTTGTGGGCACTGTTCTTGGGACTGCACTATTAACAAACATAGGTAATTCTTTTTTTTAATCTGCTGTTCATTTAAAATAAAAATAATGTGAAAATATGATAGCTGGAATTTGGATTTAAAGCCAAGCCATTTTTGCAGCTGCGCTTAACTATCTACATCATGAGGTAATGGCATTTCAGCTTTGTCAGTTGAATTTTTTTCAATTCAGTAGATCTGAATTGACAAAAAAATCATTAACATTTTCTGAGCAAAAGTAGTCAAATTCTGACTGTCACACCAACACCTTTGCATTGTTCCAAGCAAAAACAACTCACAGCACACTACAAATAAAATCTTCGATCTGTCCTCTTGTCTCGTGTTAGAAACACAGCCGCCACGCAACTAGCACATGTATGCATACATGCCACCAACTGTCACCATATCCAGAGGGAAGAAGCAATCATGGGTGCCAAGCCTGACAAGATCTGGTCCGGTTTATTTCACCTAATACTGCTGGATGAGAATGCAACTGCTCAGTCTCTGAAGTATTTTCAACTGGATGTTTTAGAGCTAGTAAGACCTGAAAAGTATTCTGGGAATCCTAAGCACTGGGGAGAATGGTGCATAATCATCTAATGCCACAGAATAGATTAGCTCCAGTGCTGGACCAGAAACAACTTTGTGGATGTGCACAGCATGGAGCCCAGACTAATAAAGTCTCCTGAAAACTGAAGAACTGTGCAGAGAGGCTCTCCAGGAGTCTTACCAGCTCTGGCAATACCTGCACTGAGTCAAACCATAAATCTGATTAAACACATGCTGACTGTATAGTCTGCAATCTCTGTACACTGCAACCCCCTCCATCATCCAAGTTACTTTAACCACTGCTGCACATGGGAAATTGAACTTTGCATATATTGTTCTGTTATTCTGCTCCTGAAGTCCCCATAAGAGCCAACCAATCGCCAACTTCACACAACAGTTCTCAACATGTAATCACTGGGCCTCCAGGAGTCCATACATCACCTCCAATGCATTCATCTAAGACCACCACATTAGCACAACATCCTCCTCTAGTCTCAAAAGTATGTTCACCTATGTTTCTGCTGGAATATGTTTGGGGAGTTGTAAATAGTAAAGGTTAAACCTATATTTCTTTACACAGTTGTTTGCTACAGAAGTGATCTATTGTTTCTTATGAAATGATTCTAAGGCATCAGCACTTTTTTTTTTTTTTAATTAGAAAAAAATAATTAGAAAAAAAAAAAAGATTGGTTACTAAACTGGAAAACTCGGTCTACCTGAAGTTCAACTATGCTTGGGTGTGTTTTTTTTTCTCTTAAAATCCCTCACATACTGCCAGACACATAAGCCATCAACTCTTCTAATCACCTTACATAGGAATAGACTTAAACTTTCAGTGTATGCAGTACTGGGGTATTTCAGGAGTACCTATTTATATAAAATGCATAACACTTGACATATAATAATGTTCATAGCACATGATATATGCATATCTCAGTCCACCACAATAGTTTTGGATGATAGCTTTACATAATAAAACTTCAGCCTCTTATCACATGTGCCCATGCATTTTTAATACAAGAAGAAAAACTCCTTCCTTCAGCCAGCAAGACATGTTGCTATTACTTCCTAATATACATACACCTCAGGTTACTTGTTGACTTTTTCTGGATATTGCAAGAAATTATTTTCAAGGCAGATATAAAATAAGACAAGCAAGGAACAAGCCAATTACAATGATAGTGCGCCTCCAAGGACATAACCAAATAAACCTTTAGAAAAAACTGGTGAGCTATGCTCTGAGAAAGACTCACTCTTAGCAGTGGAGAAAATAAATCTACTTTTCTTACACAGAGTACTAAGTTACTTAATAACAGCCAAACAACATAATATGCTTAGAGAGAAAAGCTGCACAAGCTACAAATCAGGAAACATAATAAAATAATAAAGAAATTTCAGAAAGACTTGCTTATTCTTCCCCCACAGACAGACAGTCGTCCACTGCATCGTCAGGGACCGTTTGCTGCAGCTGAAGTCACTCAAGCTTTTTACAGGTGCTGGGCTCCAAGTTGCACTCAGGCATATAACTACCAATCATTTTTAACCCTTCCTCAGCTTTTTAACTTCTTAACTCTACTTGATGGAAGCTATCTGAGCTTGTTACGCAGTCAATACTGAGATATGTCAAAGACTGTGTTACAGAGATCAGCTGCAAATAGAGCTACAGTGATACACTGAGTTGTGTAGGTATATGAAAATTAAAAATGTTAGGCTTTCCTCAGAAGTAGTCATAGACCTTGTCAACACAGTCATGCAAATAGGTATCAAAATAGGCTTATCCTCCATAAACACTGCCTGACAGTGGCAACAGTTTGGTGATCCTGATTCAGCCATAGCTACCAAGAAGGTATCCACCTCAGAAAACAAACAAACAGAAAAGCATATTTGGGAAGAACTTGGGTCCAACTGCTTGAGCCATCACCTGTTACACTGTTAATTGAAAACAGGTGTGATGCTTAAGGCAAAACAATACCAACAAACACAAAGAAAGCAACAATACCATAGTGGTTTTTTCCCCAGCTTTCCTCCCAGAATATCATACTTAATTTTAGATGGCTCTCAAGTTCTTAAAATAAAACTTCTCATGCTTTAAAGTCAGGTATCACAAGGCTGAAGTTTATTCCTGATGGAAAACTTGTCTTATCTTTAAATTTAAAAGAAAATTATATCATGCTTGTAAGCACGACATAAAAATAAATTTACAAAAAAAATTAATGTATTTTGTGCATTGCAACCCACTTCCATTGAGATGTAAAATGGTTTGTTTCATCAAGATATAGTGCCAAAACTGAACAAAAAGATACCAAAAATGACTACTCATGACTACTTTGCAGAGCCATAAGAAAGGAATCCACAAAAATTAACTATCAGGAAGTGCAAAGGATCTGGTTCTCAAATTATACATTTTAACCAGGACTATGAGAATAGAAACGCAACTGTATTGGATTTATTGTTTTAACTTTGATAAACGGGCCTCAATGAATAACTGAAAGAAAAAAATTAAAAGTATTTAAAAGGTTAAAATATTTGGAGGCACCACAGAATGAATACACCACTGTGAAATAATTGAATAATCCAACACACCACTGTGAAATAATCCTTGTTTTATCCAAATATTTATCTGTGCAAAAGTAGAGGTAATAAGGTCACCACTGAAGCCAAAGAAGAACCTCCGTGAGGACTGAAACAGTTCAGCATACTCATATGTGACCCAAAAATGTGAGAATGGGAGGCTGTATGTGTGACAATGTATTAGTGACACATAGTGAAGGCTGATTACAAACTCTAAAAAGAACTAGCACTATTTAATGCCTGAATGGCAAAGTAACATGTAATTAATTGCAGGTGAAATTTAATAAACGTGTAAGGAAGCACACTTTTAAGTTGACACACACAACAACAGTCTCCAAATCAAAAAACACTTCTTGGGAAGTAGACCCATGAAAATATCAACTTACTGCTGTGTCACAATTCCTAAGGTAAACATTACAAATTATCAGAAGACTACTAGATAACATATTCATTCTTTGTATAAATTCATGGTGTATCCACATATTGAAGACCAAAAACTTTTGGAATTTCCACTTCAGAGAAGATCCCACAAGGTTTGGAGAAAGATAAGAAAGATGATCAGTGACAGAGCAGATTCATAGTGAAATGACTCCTAAGACAGAGACTTCCCACAAGGAAAACAGCGGAGTAAAGTATGGTAAGGATCTGTGCAATTATGAATCAAGGGAAGGTGATAAACAGTTGTCCTCATATTTGGTAATAATAAAAAAAATGCTTGGAAGTATCCAATACTGTTTATGGTAGCTTCAAAAAACGAAAGGAATTATTTTTTTCTGTTCAACAAGCAGTTAAATTGCCTAACAATTGATTGTATATCATTAGTTGTAAGTTTACGTGAGTATAAAGTGACTATACAAACAACTAAGAGAAAAATAATAAATAATATTAATAACCAAGCCCAACTGATGATTCTCTATACCACTTGAGGCTCAGAGTGTTTTCTCTACAAGTATCATTTATGTGTTTGCTTTTCCTTCCATTTGTTCTTCCTTAATGTTTCAACTGGAGACATGATACTGCCCTACTGGCACACTGGGTCTGAGCTGGTATGGTCATTATATTCTGGCTTTTGGTACATTTTCTATTTTCCGTTCAGTTTATCAGGAAAGAATTAAAACTCAACACAAAAAATTGTAAATATATACTAAGCGTTACAAGTGTGGGTTTTAAATCTCTACATTTAAAGCACTTCTGCCAGGCAAAGTTTGCCTCTTTAGACAAACTTCGTCTGCTACACAAATTGAGCTATGTTCCCAACATAAGACCTAAAAACTTTTTGAACAGCAAGAAGTCAAGTAAAGGATTCATAGCTAAAAGTGCAATTGAGAGAGGGTTATGTCTGTACATGGATACATAGGCATATGTACGTTCACCCATTTATCTATGCATGTATTTCTGTGAACAGTATTTTCTTTTCATTTTGATTTACTTCAGCCAATTTTCTTCTGTCCAAACAATGGACATCCTCACATGCCTCCAAGCAAGCACTTTTGCTCCTCCTAGACATACTGGATACAGACTTCCGTTCTCAAATAATGCAAATACATAAATGTGTATACTTCACAGCTTGCTTATGTTACAAGCTGCATGTTCTTGTTTTATGATTCAGATATATTAAAATAAATATTTACAGAATTTGTGACTTTTAAAAGTGACCCATATACATCTGTTATCCTTCAGTGTGTTTATTTGTTTTGTTTTTGGAGGGGCCACATCCAGCAACACAGTGTTTCAACAACAGGCAAACATCCTCTCCCCTCTCAAAAATATTTTGGTTATATACTTAACAAGTGCCAGTGCCCCTTCCTCCCTCAGCCTACTGCCCATTTGGGGGTTCCCTTGTCCTGAAGGCAATGGAAAGGAGGGAAACAATGGTAGTGTCAACGTCAATCACAGAGTATCAAGGGCCCTCAAAAAAACAAAGGAGAAGTTATTAACTGAGAAATTCCCACCTTCCTGGCTCCAACCAGGCTAATAATATTTCTTCCTCTGTCTGAAGCTGGGATAGGAGAGAAACTTAACTATTAAGATTCCCCTGACTATTAAAAAAGAAACAGCCAGTGGAGCTTGGAAACAGAGAATGCTACCAGCCCAGAGGTAAGATAGAAAATGTTTTTCAGGACCATTCTATGAGATAGGCATAGAAGAAAAGACCTACACTTTACATGGGTTGTTTTTAATCTATATTATCTTTTTTTTTCTTTTATTCCTTTTATTAGCTTCTAGATAAATTCTGAATGAATACAGAACCTCAATCTTGATAAGACATTTTTCCCATTGTTTTCAAGCTAGAGGTCATGTTTCTTGGAGGAGAAGGCTTCTTTAGGCTATTGACTTAGCTGGATCTCTCATGCTTACAAAATCGGAAGTGTCACTTCCAGATCAGGCACTGCTGTCTTCTGGAGATCCTTTCACAACTAAAGCAAACAGCAGCTACATCTAATGTAAATGAAAGGCATGATAGTGGCAATGGAAGAGAAGAAGTTGAATATAGAAACACTCCTATACTGATCAAGACAGCTAACAAATTCCTAGGTCTGCAACCTTTCCATCATGGGAAACAGTTTTCAATATGGTAAAATGACTAGGTTAATCTGCCACTTCAGCCACGCATTGCAACTTTTAACTTGCTCAGTTTGCTACCATTGCAGTCTTTTTTTTTTTTTCAAGAAGAATCTAAACCACATCCTTCCCTATTACAAATTAGGAAGAAGAATCTAATTTCAACACTCTTTTTATTGCCATTTGCTTGTTGAATATCCTTTCCTTCTCAAAACCTGTACAACCAAAGATGTCAGAAAGTTCAGATAGAATTTCAAGGTTCAGAAGTCAAAGAAACGGGTAAAAGAACATTTTAAATCTCAGATGGCTGTGCATTCGTTATACAACATACAATTAATTTGCAAAGTTCAAAATTAAAAGGGTTTTTGCCAGTCAGCAAAAGTTTCTTGATTAACAGTGAACAAACCACTAGAAAGTTAGTGTACTGTCAATAACACACTGCCAAGATGGAGTGGCAACTCCATCCTTGAAATGGACAGAGGCCTGAGCAGCTTGCTCTAGTTGATCCTTCTTTGAGGAGAAGAGTTAGACTCTTATTAAAGAGTATATCCTGCAGCTATCAAGTTTAAATGAATGACAATCCTTGATTATTTTATGTATTTAATGTTCATGCACCATTATTTCTCTGTAGGTGATAAAACTATCAAAAATCTGCAGATTTTCGACAAAGATGGGTTTTTACTTTTACTATCATTACAGTGACCTCATTTATTTTCTCACAAGGTGTACAAACATACACTTCATGTAGGTCTGAGCAGCGTCAGTCAGATCATACTGCAAACAACTGTATTCAGTAGTTTGGGAAGGAGCACTTTCAACTTCATGCTCAGAGTAAAATTATTCTGTTGTGAACTGAGTAAAAAGCAAAGCCTTTTCTGCAAACATACAGTGAAGGTACACCCTTCATGAGGTACACTATCTACATGAGAAATTTCCTCCATGCTCTCTCCATAGCACCCAATAGACACTCACATCCTTCCCATGGAGAATACTGTTTGCATGGAAGCCTGACGTTAAAGAGACAAGTATTACTCAAATTTAGGAGATTGTACAATTTTCCGTGGCAATTTTATTTCTCATTAAGCTACCGAAATTCTGTGAAGATTGAGAATATTATCAGTAAAACATGCTTTACACAAACTGCAAATACTCAAAATATGAGCAGGAATCACCAAGCTTACATGGCTATGGTTTCCCTCTCCTAGAAGATCTCATAGTATAAAGCTCTTATACATACCTTTGTTTTCCATTCAAAATATCTTGCAGAATTATTTTTACTAATACCATTGTTTTGGATATTACTGAATACGTTCTACTTAGAAACTGAAGATGACACAGAGGCTATGAAATAAACTGTCAGCTTTATTATTTTCTCATTGAACACAGTAATTGCCTAGATATTTTGTGCATGATCACTTTTTTTTTTTTTTTTTTTAATATAACAATTACCTATTTTTAACCTATGGAAAAATATGATACCTACTGGCCTCTATATTACACGTCTGCTTTTCTACCGAACATTGATGGCTTTACTGCCAAATCAAACAACTGCACATTTGTCATGAAATTAGTGGTACTCCACTCTTTTCCTCACAAGTTCAACACCTTTCAAACTTGATTCAACATCTACACACAAAATGCTGTCTATTCTACAATTCATTCTTCAAAAGAAAGTCAAAATTACAGTGCTTTTGAATTTTTAAAATGGGTATTTTTTCAAGGGAGCAGTCTTGGTAGTCCAGCCTTTAACACCCATTAATTATCCAAGTAACTGGGTTCACTCCCCAGCTTGATCATTTATTCTATTTCACACTCAAAACATCTGGATCTCATTTTGGTAATAAACAAGCTAAATTTTTCTCCTTTGTTATTAAGAGCTCTGTGGCATTGTCCTTGGAGAACAGCCTCAGGGAACATGATGCAGTTGAAGTAGTTTCTGAAAGTTACTTTAAGAGAGAATCAGTTACATCACAAGCTTGGGTGTAACCAAGAAGCAATAAAAATGAAATAATGCATAACAGCAGACTCAGACAGAAAGACAGGAGTTATTGAACTCTAAGGAGTTACTAAGTTTTCTCTTTCAAGCAGTACTGACTCAGGAAACAGTAAAGTCAGAGCATGGCCAATTTCATTCAATGGTTTCATCAGAAAATCCTATCATCATCAAGAAATATGCTGTGGTCATTGATGTAACTTCTTCCCTTGCTTTGTATCAGTTCTTCTCATAGGGGAAAACAGTAAGGATGCAGCTTCAACAGGGGAAAAAAAAAAAAAGTCAACTTCACTTTCTGTCAGCATCTTGTTATATTACTAAACTAGAAAATAAAGCAAGATGATATATAACACAATTTCAATAAGGTTGCTATGAGGAAGTCCAGTGCAACCATTTTACAAGGTTATGGTGTGAGATAAATGAATGTTATTTACATGACATGTAAGTACAGAAGCTTTTCCAAAAACTGTGAAAGATAGCACTGTATGCCGCTAAGGAACATTTTTTTGAAAGAAAACTGTTTACAACAGTTACAAGTCTGAGATCCCTTATTACAAACATAGCAGACTGGGTGGTCCTGGTTCACATTTTCAAAGCTGTCAGAAGTAATAACCTCTACTAGTAACTTTTCATTAGACTGGAAAAGATTATCTACCCTCTATCGGAAGCAGACTACATTTCTCTTCGCATGAAGAAGCAGCATAGAAACTCGTAGCAACACAACAGTTTTCAGATCTCAGTATAAGAATCTCTCTTTTTCTTCAGGATCTTTGCATATGAAAAAATCTCTTATCAAGATGGAGGATAGAGCCATTGTGTAAACATCATATACAAACTTCCCCTAACTGGGAACAAACTAGTAACACAGGCAAAAATAAGTACGAAGAACAGGTTTAAATTTCAACATTTCACAAAGCCAACATGAATAAACAAAAAAGGTCTAACACCTTTCACATGTGCATTAAGGACTTCAGTCAACAATTTACATCATACAGAAAGGGACAGAAGTGTTAGTACCAACTGAACCGAAGTAAGGAATAGCGAATCTTAAGTAACAAAGAACACTTACTAACGACTACGTCAACAGCAAGAAAATCCCCTTAACCCAGAAAAAGGGCAACAGTTTATGCACAACCTCTTAACTCACTACCATATATTTATAAAAGCAATCAACTACATGCATTCTGGCTGGTAGTTTATATCTGCCTGTCCCAGCCCTTAACATATAACAATTCACATTTTAATTATCATTCAAATAAATCAAAAAAAACTTGATCAATACACCCTGAAGCAAGATGTATTTCAGTTTCTGCTATGTTTTAAGTTGAATACCAATGCTCTCTTATTTCAAATTAAAAAAAAAAAAAGAATTCACACAGAACGTTTGAATTTTTGTCTTCCAATCTCTAACACTGAATGAAAAAAAAAAAAAAAAAAAAAGAGTAGTTACTTCCTAATTATTCTTCCACAGCCTATGTGAAGATAATTGGCCTTTATCCAAAGAACCTAAGGAATCTATTGCAACATCCCTAAACATCCACCACTGTAGACAGTCCACCAATTTCTGTGAGGCCAGTAAGATAAACATGGTGAATGTATTTCTTACATCTGAGTGTAATCTCTCCAGGTCAGGGCTGAAACTCTATGAAGAAAACAAAAAGTAAATTTTAGCATCAACATCTCCAAGCTGTGTTGCCCCTGCTGACAAGTCCTAAAAGTTTATATTAATCAAACTAACCATTTCCAGAAGTCAGAAATAGCTGTGAATAATTAGCAAAACTTGCAAGTAGAACTACTGTTGCAATTTTTACCAGAAGAAATAGAACAGTGTTCCTAATTGATCTGTTTTAATAACTCGATACCAGCACAGCTCACCACGCCTCTCCATATATAGTAAAGAATGCTTCTGTGGCAATGTGTTGCTCCTTCCTCCCTGGGGCTATATGCCAAGCAGTACTATTAAAATAGGAAGACAAACAGCATCATCTTTTGCTTCAAATCAAACTGGATGCTTAACAAAGGATACTTTTTCCAAAGCTAACAGAATGAAGACAAGGAAATAATTAAGTGGAACAAAGAACACACTGTACACTAGACATAAATTTGAGAACCAAAGACCAGCTTTTGACTACTTTATCACAAGCCTGTGGGAATTACTTATCACAATTTATTCAAAGGACATTTTCAGCACTACCAAGCCACAAGGGGTAACCAACCACAAAAATCTGCTATCGTTACCAAAGCTCTTATCTAAAAACTGAGAACACCCCCTTTCTCTGATAATTACCTCTGATCCCCTTTCATTTTCCCAGCAAGTTATCAAATGTAGGGGGTCAGTTTTCCTGACATGCCTCAGTACCTAGAGAAGTTTGTGTTTATCTCCTGTATTCCTAATGTATTGCATCACATCTATCCCACTCAATGATCAAAGACAAAAATTAAATGTATACGTAATATCCAGAACATCTGCATGAACCACAGAACTTTCTCTTCTCCATGTGATCCTCTAACTATAGATAAAGAGGAAAATCTGGAGAAGAGATTGTCTCTAAACAACTGAACACATAACACGAGCATAAAAGATAACAATAGTTAACTATAACCAATACTAAGTTGTTCTGTTCTATATGTAAGGCTGCAGCTTCAGATGAGTTCCAGAGGAAAAGCAAGTTTGATGACAGAGTGGCTGCAAGACCTACATATTCATATATTTTCCAAGGGGGGGGGGGGGGGGGGGGCGGGGGTTGTTAAGTACTTTGAATTCATCATCAGCATTTCACTCACAAACAGGACTATTTGATGTCTACTGTGCTTGACAGCAGGAAGTTTAGCCTGTAGCATTGATGTAGCATCATTCAAATATGAGGAAGCTCACAAAAGTAAAACCTTTCTGCTAAAATTATTTAAGCTAAACAAAGTTCATCCAAATTATTACAGACCACTGACGCAGCAGTTCTTACCCTACAGTAACACAAACCTTGAAGTATTTCCTACAGTCCCTAGAGAAATGACTTCTAAATCCCTAAGTGTTTTCCTTAAGCAAATACTCTCATAAATCTTCATCAAGAATTTTTTAAAAAAAGTGCTAAAATCAAACAAACAAGCCACAGAAAACAATGTTTAAAACCTCTGATGTAATGTTAAACACTAATCATCTATTCCAACCAAATTATGGTTACACTGTAGTGGAAACGTCATGATTCCATTACATTTTTAACCATTGCTTTCAGAAGCTTAAGAATTCTGTGGTTACAGAACCTCCTGTATACATAAATGAGACCCAAATTTGTTTTTCCATGAGTTCTTATGGGTCAGTGACCTACTATGAAAATGTTTTTGATGAAACCAGGCTCGTTTATTATCATATTATTAAAATAAACCTCTTTGTTTTGCAACCCTGGTCAGATGTACTAATTCAAACCAAGCCCAATTCACTGAAGCATGCATCCTGCTTTCTTGGTAGCTGCCCTTTGCCTCTCTTGCACTCTTCCTATGTTTGGATTCCTCCTGTGCAGATCTGTTGACAGAGCTGCTAATAGCTTCCTTCAGAGAAGAGGCGTCTTTTATTTTTTCTTAAATAGATATATATTTTTTAATGTTTACAAAAAAAAAAAAAAAAAGTCAGCCTCACATCCGCAATAACAACAAAAAGTTTGCCTGCCCAGTAATGGTTGAGTAGCATGTAATTATGCAATTATATGCTACAGACAGACATACAACACTGAAATTTGAGGATATTAGTGCCCTCTAAGACCCTACAATATGTAGTTATTGGGCACAATCGTTTTCCCAAATGTATACACCCAATTAAAAGAGAAAACTGCTAAGGAGGCAAATCTACATTTCTTCAAAGAATAAATGGTTTCTTGTAAGATTTATTGGTTCAAAGAAATGTATTTTATTCAGTGAATAGTCCCCACCAATAGTCCAGGGTAGGAAAGTGAAACCTACTATATTATTTAAAAGATACCAACAGCAAAAAGATGGTTTTCTGATGTTCAAGGAAACACACATTACTAAACCTACCATTGATGGATAGATAGGAGCAAGTTTTGCCAAGATTTTGCTGGACTTCTTTCCTCAATTAATCTGCAACTATTTTTTCAGTCCCAGAACTTTAAGCACAGCAATCACAGGATCTTGTGGCAAAGTAACATCTTGTCATATTTTTGATAGGGTAGTAGGAAAGGGCAGGGCAATTTTTACTTTTCTCAAATGACCACGAGAAATCTAAATTACTTCCAAACATATAACCTGTATGCATGTCAAACATTGTTCATTTGTGTACAGACAACTACAAATACCAATGGTTGAAATTACGCTTGACTAATACCAAGAAAAACAAATATAAGTTATATGCTTTAAAATTGGAAAAATATTACAAGCATCAAGATCCAAATTGCAGAAGCCCCTTATCCCTTAGGTAACACCAGGGTCAGAGTACTTTATGTGGCTAAGAAATACTGTGGTTTTTCAAGTGTGCCTCCAAAAAAGCTCCAGACAAAGATTTTTTTCATGCTAAAACCTTTCTTACACTTTCTTATGCTTTCCCAGTGACATTTCTAAAATTATCTGACCTTTTCAGAATGTGGTTTAAACTACTTAAATACTTTGAAATACAAATGCTGCCAGCTGTACTAAGACACTGAGCAGGACACTGACCTTCTGTATAAGCAAGATGGAGACTGGATACATATCAGAATTACCAGGTTTGGCTTCTACAGGTTACTTCATACTTAGTTTTGTTGTTGTTGTTTGTTTGTTGTTTTTTGTTTGTTTGTTTGTTTGTTTGTTCCCCCCCCCCCCCCAGCACAGTCTTCCTACACTAGAGATCTGTGCTTACATCGTGTCACTGTAAAAAAAAAAGACATGACAAAAGTGCAGGTATAGTGTGCTCACTATGTTGTACAATTATGTAATATCAAGTTCTATCCTTGAACCTTATGTATATCTAGGATTTTACTAGCTTACCCCAAAAATGCCTTCTATTTTGCCTTTTGGAAATACAGTTTGATTCCTTCAGTTTCTAAGTTTTAGCAATACTTCATCTCTACAGTACATATGAAGAAAATTAAGGAGTTTTTATGAAACTTCAGCTATTGGACAAATTTATGTCTCCATTGCTGCTACACAAATGAATTTGTTTGAACGTGCATTGTCCTGTCTTGCACTTGGGACCAGGTATCTTTTTAGAGTTGCAAGGAATGGCACTGGCATTTAGAGGAGCTAACTACTGGTTATCAGAAAGCTTTAATGGAATAGGACCATAGTAACCAACACCATGCACAGCTGGACTCAAAACATGATTAACAGCTGAAGATTCTCAAGGAAAGACTAAAACTAGAAGTTGTGCTAAATATCAAGTCATCAAAATTCAAAAGAAAATCATGAGAAGTCATCATAAACAAGGAAATTGTGTTTTGGACTTCCAAATTTTTAAGATGTTTCAAAAAGCTCTACATACTTTTAATTTTGGGATGTGTATTTACTATTCAGGTTACAAATTATAAGTTATTTATCATTTCTGGACAGTATCATTCTACTCTAGTCAAAATAAAGTGCTTGCAAACTTAATATAAATAATAGTTTATGTTACATTATTACTATATGAACTGAGTATCTGCATTAAATAGGCTGTACTTAAGTATTTTATGTAGCATTTAACTGTTGTGAGAAACTTGACTGTATATGGAAATGTATGTACTGGAGATCTTATAACATTCCTTTCCTACAAGAACAACTTTTGGACTAACAGTTGCAAATTCCCCTGCCCCCACCATAATTTTAATATTGACTGTATATTTGAATTGTGGGAACAGAAAAGAGAAGGTTCTTTTAAAAAATAAAAATAATGTAAATAAATAAAATAATAACTTTCCTGACCATATCTGGTATTTCATTTACACAAATGACTAGCATTTCTCTGAATTATCACTTGAGTACTGTAAGAAGAATACATCACAGTGAAATCTTCCAGGGTACCCAGCATACAGCATTGACAGATAAATGAAGTATGTGGGCCATACCTTGGGAACATTTATTTTGTCTATTTGAGCCAAGACTAGCACATAAAGCTGAATCAAAAGCAATACAGAAGTAATGAATTTCCTTCTTTCATCCCAAGAATTAATAAAGGTATGTTATCAACATGAGCCAAGATGTCATCTGATAAAAAAACAGTACTTATATTTCCCCCCCACAAATATTTACTGAAGTGTACAAATCACACTTCAGTTGTCAATATCTACCTATTTTGCTTTTTTATTTATACACACACTCCATAGATTTATTGATAACTACCATACCAAGTTTTTGTCTTCTGTGATGTTAAGTGTAAGTGAAGGCTGAATTACACAGTTAAGTATTTCACCACTTAAATCTTGAAAGTCAGTTCCTGTCATCTCATTAACAAAATTTATACCTGTTATTTTTATCCTCTACTAACACTTTTATCGGGAAACTACCAATTCTGTCCATGTTTTTGTTAAGCAAGTCTTCTAGGAAACAGGATTTCCTTACTTGTGACTTTACAGCATTCCTTTAAAGTCAGATATCCAGTACGAACTTATTGGTGGGGATGAGGGGCAGCTGATAAATATCCCTGTGCTAGACATGAAAAAACAGTAGAACTTTCTGGACTATCTCACCACTGAAAGAACTGAACATCCTTAATATCTCAGTTGTAGGCTGCTAGTTGAGTAGAAGCAAATTAAATTTGGAAAAGATTATGACCAGTTCAGTTTTTTGCAATAGATGAAAATCAGAAAGCACACAGTAATGGAACAGCTTGCCTGAGTCAGACATTGTCCATCCAGATTTGTATCCCGTTTCCAGCAGTGGTAATATGTAGATGCATACAGAGGCATAAACAGAGGTTGTCTATTATACTAATCCCCCAGCAGCTTTGCTTTTCAATCTTTTTTCATCTACAGTTAGCTGATAGAGGTTTTGCATATGTAGGACACCTCAATGGATCTCTGTTGCACAAACCTAGCCAGCCTTCTGATGACCATCTGTGAACTTCCATTTTATTCTTTCACAAGCTTCAACATTTCAGGATGTTTTTTTGTTTGTTTTGTTTTGTTTGTTTTGGTTTTTTCTCCCTCCAGTTCCTTGTTCTTCAACCCTGAATTACATCTACTATATCATTTCACAGTCAGTCAACCTCATAAGGTCCTTCTACAATTCCTCAGTGTGGGCACTTGATTAAAACTGCCCATGAAGCAGTTTTCAGGAAGACTATATAAATGCGATGGACATATATGACTGGGTCTCAGCAATTCTGCTAACCAAGTTCCTCTTGAAAGTACTGGTAAAAACAACCTGCACTGTAAACAGTATGAGTGGTAAACTGATGCAAGTTTATGAGGGAAGGGAGGACTCGAGGACTTGGCTCCTAGTTCAGCCAGTCAAATTAGTCGAGCCAGTTCCAGAAAGTTTTGTCTGGCTGGAAATGATACCTGTGGTTTAGGGAACTGATGAAATCTACCCGTAGATATAGAAAAATTCCATGGAGGCTCCAATATTACATTTAGAGAAGTGACCATTAGCTCCAAGAATGAGTCATAATCATCCCTAGTTTAAACTGAGGGTGTTACTCATCCCACAAGCACACAGAAACAACTCTTTCCCCTTAGAAGAAAGGAAAAGTATTGCTGAAGATCGAATGCGATTTAGCTACACACAAAAGATGCAGAAGAGCTTTGAGGAACTGTAAGTCAAACTGATTGAGGAAAAGCAAATCATTCTTTTTTCACTACAAGAAAAGATGGCACAAGGTAGGAGATTGTAGCATACAGACCAGCACTGTGTGGTGCAATAAGTATGGTGGAATAATGAGAGAGAGATAATGACAAAGACAAGTAAAACCTGTAGTAATCCAAGCCCAGAAAAGAAAACCAAGGCACCTCACCTGCAGTTGCTCAAAGAACTTCATGGTGCCACACGAAGAGATAGCACATCGCTGATGAACTTGCACGCAGCCTCGATGGCTGTGCCAAGGGCATCCAAGAATATGACCAACAACATCCTCTCAGATACTGGTACCCCAAGCATTCTATCTAATCACTTTGGACTGTTCACAGTGTCAACTGTCAGAATGACACTCTTTTAAAAGGCAGTAACAGACTTCTCTTGAAAACATGAGGTAAAAGTGATTGCTTTTTCAGATGTCAGTTACAAGATTCCTTTTTTTCCTTTCCCAAACCAGAATTATTTTTTTTTTTCAAAGCGCATGGACCAAATCATGATCAAACATCAAAAACTATTTCTTGAACCTGCAGTCAGGAGCCAATGCAGCCAAGGAGCTACACATTACTAGCTCCTAAATGCAGGCAACACAAAACTTAAGTACTAGATATTCTTCAGGAGAACAGGAACATATTTGAAGATAACAGAAACTGAATTTCATTTTTGTATTCTTCGCTGGCTCCATCAAGCAGTGGTTAAGCTTGCAACTGGTCTCAGAAACTGATTTCTGCCATTTACTAAAGATTACTTTACTGATACACAGCCTGTGGCCTGGGATTAAACAATATAGTTTCATTTCACCCAATTGATGATGCGTTGTTGCAGCAGCAGTTCTGCCCAGTGTGACAGATTAGCTCAGGTTTTGACATTTGCTGCATGCACTCCCTCACAAAACAGGGGGAAGCTACCATCTTAGGCATTATATATGCATGACAAGAACAAAATCCATTCCTCCCAAATACAAAGACCTTAAGTTCCAGATGGCTCTACTAGCCTCAATTTACCATTCACACCCCCCCCTGAGGGGAAAGGCCCAGATGAAGGGCTGTCCTGGGAGCAGGATATAGACAGAAGGGCTCGCTCCTGAAGCACCACAAGCTCCTGAGGAGTTCGCTAGTGAGCCAGGTACTACTCCAACTTAGGCACAGCAGTTTGAGAAGGAAGAGGGAAGTATGCAAGCAATAAAATTGATGAAATACCATACTGCAGTGCTAAGTTTATTTGAGTGTCTTTATTCTCCTGCATTTCAAAATGAGCATTTTACGATCACTGATCTCAAACTAGATATTATCCATAATGCCATACGAAAACGGAGACATTAAACAACAAAGCTTCATTCTGAAAGGTTACATTCAAACTGTCTTCCATATTTGCAAATCCATATGGCTTCATAAATGAAATAAGTGTAGCGCACGCAGTTCCAGAAATACCTCTAAACTGCACACACTGCAAACCCTGTATAAACACTATGGATTTGTCCACGCTGCCAAAGATTCTCAATAAGCTTTTGTTTACAACAGCGGAGAACTGTCCAATGCTTTTATTGTTTTGCCCACTACTCTGAAGCACTTAGCAATCTTTCCACTTAGCCTGTTAATTATGGAAGATGCTTTTTGTATTACATGATTTATTTAAAGCCTGCTCAATCTCAATTTATGAAATCCAGATTGTGAAGCATGTCATAATTTCTTCTCCTTAGCATCCTTGGTACTAATGCAGATTTTACAGTACACTATGCCAAATAAATATACTTTAATTCCTTAATCAAGCATTTAGGAAGCAGCTTACAAAGATCCAAAGCACAGTAGCATCTCTACAGTTAAGGGTCTGCCAATTTCTATTTGGACCTCTGTCTTAACGCATAGAAAACCAAAACCATACATGTATATGCTAGGGTTAAACTTTTGGATTTAAGAAAAGAAAAACTAATTATTTTTCTCAACTTTGAAAAGATATTTGATTTGGCCACGCTTATACATTCTCTCCCCCCCCACACACCCCCCACCCTTCTTTAGACAACAAAAACACATTTTGAGTGTTTTCAGATGTTGAAAGCCTTTATGCTAGCTAAAGACGCTAATTTGACTAGAAAGAACCAGCCACCAGCCAAAGTCCAGCCTTTTGAAGATAATACAGCTACATGACAATTTCTGGCAGTTGGACGTGGAAAAGTCAGAATCAGCTGGTGTCTTATATCCTGCCTCATTTTTCACATAAATGTGCGACATCTGGCTCTGGAAGAAATTTCAGTTCATCTTTTCAGTCCACTAGTATGCATCTTTACTCTTGATCTTCTTTGTATACGAAATTTTGTAATAATTTTATCTTGAAATCCTACATCATGTTAACAGCAAAGCATAGAGCTGAATTGTCAAAATTCAATATCAATTTGTGTATAATGCACTGTCCATGTGTGTATAGACACACGCTCACTACTTCAAAACACAAAAACAGAAAAAAAAAATTCAAGTCAGAACTTTAACAGTTAACTTTTAGGACAGAAATGCAGAATGAACTAGAAAAAAGAATTAATTCCTGAAACGTTCCCTACAACAACAGACACAGGTGTTGCTCTAAAACTGTCTACTGGCAAGGAAGGCACACTCAAGATCTACAGCTGGCACTTCCAATTTTGAACAACTTATCTCCATCATTTAAATGCTTATTGAACATATGCAAAGTATATCAGTCAACATTAGTTAGTAGTATTTCTTGTAAAGTAGCACTTTGGAGCCAAAGAAAAGCTGATAGCTAGAAAAGCAACTAACAAGTCTGGGAGGAGGCATCCTGAAATCATTCTAGCACCTCAGACATGCAGGCTTACATTGGCACATAGGATCTACAAGCTTTAGAGTTTCTCTGCATCGGCATTACACTGCAGAAGAACAGCTTGACATTTGACAACAGCACATCAAGTAGAAGGTAGTAGAAGCTGTATGGACCAATTAAAAATTAATATTTCATCCCAACTGATCAACTTTTTGTGGTCAGCTACTTCACTACTTATCTGTGGGTTTTGGAGTAAAATCATAGACACTTCTTTGAATAAAGCATTCCTGGTTTCCCACTGCATTGATACCATTGGATATTCTCAAGAACCCTGAATTTTAGGACTAAACCGAACAACATACACACAGACAAAATAAATAAATAAATAAATAAAACAATTATTATAAGAAAAGAAATGGTTAAAATCCCATGTATTACTCAGCTTTATCTAGTAAAGCTAAGAAAAAACATGTCAAAGAATGAAGTGGCACACCTTCTACTCATCACTTTATTTCTCAATTTCGCATTTTCCGTCCTTTTGTCATACCCTGCATTATGTGCTTCCTTCAACTGATATTGACAGACTTTATTAAGCTTTTGACAATACCTTGACCTCTATTTAAATAACGTCTTTAATGCTTACAATTCCAATGGAGCATCTTAATGTCCCATAAAGAAACAAAAATAAAAAATAATTTAAAAAACAGTTGTAAACAGTAAAATCCCAATAACTGGAGAGACATCATTATGGTGTTTTTGGGACCAATAGCAAACATCTGTAGAGACATTTTATACAAAATTTACTTACTGTTATGCAGGACAGTACCAAAAAACACATTTCACAATGAAAATTCTGCTAATTCACTTAGATAATATTGATGAGTTTGTTTTGACATCCACACAAGTGAGACTACAGTAAGCTAAAATAGTATTTACATAAGGTTATGGTCCATGCCCTTTGAAGGATTACTGTGTGGGAGTGGAAGAATAATATTCTTTCACTGTTATTTTGAATAAAAGTAATATATACATATACATGTGTGTATATATATATATATATATATAATATATATATATATATATGTGCCAAAAAGAGAAATTACTCCTGTTTTTTAAAGTCTGGCCCAATACAGCTGCTTTGTTTTAAAAAAAACTTAGTGATTACTTTTGCATCCACTTCAACAGATCAAAAACGAATGTTATTCCAAAATTGAAGCAATATATGCAATTTTTATTTGTTATTTGAAAGAAATTAAATGGAAAAATGCCAGTTTTTTATTCAACCATCATACTTTCTTCATTAATGTTTTGTAATGTTTGACAATACTTAATAAAATAGCTTTAATATTACCTAAAATGTTGCAATTTAGCTGTTATAAGTTATGCCAAACTTTCCACAGTTCATTCTCCAAAGCCTACTGACTCATAGCAAAAAAAAAAAAAAAAAAAAAAAGGAAAGAAAGAAAAAAACAGATTTATAGTTATGTCCTAAAAATGATTTAAGCTAAAATACCAAAAAGTTGTATGTTTCCAGCCCTCCCTTTCATACAACATTCATTTAGGAAATATTTTAATGACAGGCAATCCAAAAAGAGAAGCAGAAATGCAGTATGTTTAACTGGCCAAGTTAAGAGTTTGCACAGGAAAAAAAGAGAAAAAAAAAAAGAGAGAGAGAGAGAGAGACTTTCAAACATCACATACTTGAGCAGATGCTATTAAAGGTATCATATTTCCTAACTTCTGGTTTCACAAGATACATTATGCTCATTTGCTAACAGAGAAGGCTCTACAGAAAAGCAACACATTAAGAGAAGTCTTGAGTGTTCATAATTTCTGGTTACAGATAGCTAGTTTGTCTCACAGATATTTTTCAAAACACATTTTTTAGTTTCACTAAATCTATCTTTATCTAAGATGACCTAAATCTGAAAAAAAAAATTTAAAAAATGTTTTCTACAGCATCACAAAATGCTTAATTTGGGAAAACTACAACATGAGTTTTGTTTTATTGTTCCCAAGAACTGTGAAATAAGTCAGCCATGGCATAACTCTAGACCTGAAAGTGCTTTCTAAATGGAATATAGGTATCAGAAACTGGATGAGTAACTTATAATCAGAATTTAAAACTCAGCCCCCTTATTGTATAAAGAGCTTTTTAATTTAAGAAAAAAAAAAAAAAAAAGAATCCTAAATTTTAAAGATAATTTAAAAATGATCTTTACCGTTTTAAAAGCCATTTACCATTTTAAACCATTTTAAAAGATCAGAACACTAGTTGATTAACAACTTAAATGCAAGTTTAATCTTGAGATCATCTGAAACAGTTTTAGTATAACATATGCTCCATACCCCAAAGTTGTCTTGCACAATTGTTAATGGGAACTTCACTCTTAAAAGCTACTTTGGGGAAAAAAAAAAAAAAAAAGTTTAAAAATGCCAAGTTCTACAATAAATGCCTTGCAGATAATCAAGCATAAAAACAAATCTGGTTCTCTGTTTTAACAAAAAAGCATTCCAAACCAGCATGTGATTTCTTTCTAGTCACCTAACAAAGAGTAATTCCCCAAAGTATTTCAGCATTACAGAAACATTGTTCAGCTCTCACTATAAGCTGGCAAAATTAACCTAGCTTCGTGACAATGCTGAACATTATACTCCGACAAAGAGTAGCAATTTGATATAGCATTACTTTTGCTGATATTACTGATATTAATGATTGCACTCTTACAAGACTAGTAGTTTTCTATGAGTTGGATTTTGCATTAAGAGAGCTTTTATATTCACTAGTGTTTACTTTTGATTGCTATCAAAAGTAGAAGATATCTACACTCTAATTTTCTCAGTCTAGTATGATATCCTGGAATCTACTGGTATCAGTGGCATTGTGCAACTTGAAATTAAATCAAGATAATAAAAAAATTAAGTTCAAAGTCAATTCTACAAATACTCTGGTTCTTAAACCTTGAGGACAATTGTAACTTTCATTAGTGATGATTTTTATATTTTAATTAACTGTACAAATAATCATTATTATGAACAAACTTTTCTTCACCTATATATCAGTTATAAAAGTCGCTCAAATAATCTTAACAACGCTATTAAAATAACATTCTAGTATCAATGATGGTTCTGTTTTCTTGGTGAGCAGTTGCACATTTTATTTCAAGCATGAGCTATGATTCAATATAAAGCCAACTGTGTTTAAGAGCATTTTCAAATTCAGGTAAGTACCCCCTCCCTTTTTCTTTTTTTTTTTTTGCTTTTGACTTTTTTTTTTTTTTTAAGCAAGTCCAGTTTTTCATCATTAAATATAATAATCATTTAAAGCGAGGTAGAAAAACATGGCATTTTTGTTTAAGTATTTAAATTGAGATACTTACAGTCGCTCGAGTTGCTTTAAATCTTGAAATGCTCCACGTTCTATCACACTGATCTGATTTTCTTCCAAGTGTCTGCAATTCCAGAAACACAAGTAAATTTTAAGACAAAAGAATAAAAGTTTTCTCACTTCACACATATGTTATAAAGGTGGTTTTCATGGATGCAATAGTAAAACTTTTAATTAGAGATTGTGAAAATTCTAGACCGAAAAGCACTCTCTTGGTCACTAACAGCAAGCTAATTAAAAATTGCCTCCTGACTCCCAGATTTGATACGCATTTTGTTCAAAAACTTTTGTAACCACAATGCTCAGAAAGATGTTGGTTTAGGGACTGATTGTTACATCCTCAGTCCCCTACTCTTGGCTTTTGTAATTGAGGAGAAATGACTGACTACCTGTAGGTAGTCAATAGCAGAAAAATCAACGTAAATATTTTTTGTCCAGTCTTTATGTTCTGCCAAGACTTCAGGTCTGCTTTAGAGTAAACCACTTGTAAACAAACCAAAGCAGTTCAGCCTCACCAGAAATACAGCCGTACCAGCTACGTGTGACAGCTGTATACAGTCCCACTGTACAACAGGTGTAATAATGTAACAGAAAGCTCCCAGGCTCCCACTGTGTGGAAATCTGCTTTTCTTCACCCTCTAAGGCTGAGGCAAGGATAAGTAATAAACAATGGCGACTGACTTCTCTTTGATTTAAACTGTGGAGGAAATGACTACTCATTCACACAGCAGAAGTGCTCTTCGTAAGTAAAAGGGCACAGATACACCAATATTTCCATTTAAGCCAACTTTTTTCTCTCTCAGTGCTGCCTTCCAGCACACACCCATTCTCTACTTCTGTGAGAGCACTCAGATAACAGAATGGACTAAATCTCTTAGCCTTCTGAATATTTTAGGTGGTTTTAGCTAAAAACACATAAATAACAATATACAATAAGTCTGGTTTGAGTGATGACTAGTGAAAAAGCACTCCTCTCCAGCAGCCACTCCTCTGCATCCAATCCTATGAGGATTCTCAGAGTCATTCTACTGGATTGCAGTTGTGAGGACAGACAGCAAGAATCTACAACTATGAAAACCAAAAAATAAAAATGAAAAAACATGCAAACATACTGTGTTCCTCAAAGTAAGAGAGGGAAAAATATGCAGTTATAAGGTATGAAAGAACAAAGTATGCAATGGAGTACTTTGCATTTATGTTGTCAGTTTGAGATGGGAAGCTTTTTTCAGTTGGACCACTGTGCCAGCATCTAGTTCATTCATCATATAAATAGTTCTCCTCACTGTGATGTCTGAAGACAAGACCAGACCACCTGTTTGGGAGCTCTGGGACAGGTCACACATTTCTGCTCTTCCCACTACCCCCCCATCACATATGGGGGGAAAATAGGGAGGGGAAAAAGGAGGGGTGAGTAATGTAGAATAGCCAGAGTTACTAGGGGACCATAGAGAAAGTTCAGAAAAATTATTAAAAATCTGAAGGATTTACAGAGATCAGATGTTAAGCTGCACAAACTGCAAGGAGAAAAACAAACAAACAAAACAAAACAAAAAACACCCACATACATGTTCCAGATACAACGGGAACGTGGAAAAGGAAAATACATTGACAATGATCAAAAATATTTCTGCAAACAAATGCTGAAACGGCACATCTTAGGTTTCAGGTAGTCTTCATATATCACAAGACAAAAACAATACAAATACAGATTTTCTTATAGGCAAGTTCTGCTTTTATTCCTAATGACTTGTGTGGCAAACACCGGACACCATTCATAATGGTTGAACATGCTACATAAATCTGAAATGAGCACAGAGCAAAAAATTCAAATAACTGAAGTTGCATATTTCGCTTCTTGTTAAGGACATCCAGGGTAAGTGACTGCAGTGACATTAGGCAATGGCTGACAGTAAAGATAGTAGAAAAAAACACTACCAAACCAACTACCGACAATAATGATAGTACTTCTAAACAGAATTATAATACAGACTTCCAAAATGGTATTGGCAGCTGGGATTGGAGCCAAAGAAATCTAAATGATTCCACTGATAGAGGTGAGGGAAATGTTATGAAAAAGAGGAATCTTCCAATAGATTAGAATGATGCAAGACCAGAAGATTAGAATAAAAGGTTAGAAATGCTTTCTTGGTTCAAAAGTGCTTAGGTAGCAGCAGAAAAGACTTGTCTTATCCCTGACAGGATTCAGGGAATTTATTAATTGAATTTTCACTAAATTAATGTAACAATTCATCATTACAGTTTTAAGGACTTATTTTACAAAAAGATACTTAAAGGAAAATACTAGCTGCAGAAGGCAATCTCAAGAAACATAAATAGAAATTTTCAGGGAGTGCAGACAGATTTGTGTCTTGATCTTCTGATAGCTATTTCAGTAAAGGGGTCAATAGAACAATAAAACCAACCTGACTCACAGTGCCGGAACTAACTCAAGATTAGGTTTTTGCCTCGATTACTACAACCTGGAATTTGCAACAGTTTAGTAAAATACTTCCAGTGCACTAGATAACAACTGCACAGAATGTAGTCACTACTAGGTAAGGGGCAATATGTAGATTCATGTTTTTGCCTTTTGATTTTCAAGGCCTATTTAGAAGCACACTTGAGCTCTTGAATGATAATTCTAGAACAAGAGACAGGACTACCTAGTTTTTTTGCATTTGTTACTTCATACTGGACTAAAAGAATTCATGGATTTCCCCATGTACAACTTTTACAGCTATCAAATATTTTATGCTTAATCTTCTGCGAAAGCACTATTAAAGTCAACAAAATCTGCAAGTCCTACTTGCTGGTGTTCCAATACAATTTATTCATACATAAGTGGTAAGAATTTTAGTCCACTTCACAGTACTTGTTAAAAGCTAGTAAGAAACACAATTAAACAGCTCTGAAATGGCATTTGGACTTCAACGTGGAACTAAATTTTTTTTCACATCACAAACTGTTCCAGTTGCCTGGTTTAAAATACCACTAACTGAATAATGTACAGAAATTACTAACATATGATCATCCTTAGTACTAGCAACCCAAAATAGTCTTTTCAAGAAAGTTAAGTTTTCTGTTATACTCACAAGACACGGAGATTCTTCAGCCCTGCGAAGTCCATCTTTGTGATTCTTGTGATATTATTTTTTTCTAGATCACTGGAGGGGGAAAAAAACAAACACAACATTCAGACACAGTAACCAACATCCAAATTCTGTTAGGAGAAATTATCTCCATCAGTGCACCATCTATCAGCTGTTCAAATTGTACAAACTCATGCTTCCATTATGATCTGATGATAAGTATATGATCTGCTCATCATCTACTTATTCCTCAAGACTACAATCTTTTAAGAGGCTAAAATTCAAGACCCAATCTGTACAACACAGCTGAAATGCAGCACTCTGCCCTAAAAATTAAAATTAGGCTCTGGAGTTGTACTAAGCCTGCTTGAGTCTAGCCTGCTGCAGAAGCTGCTGTAGAGCCTGAGCACAGAACTACCAGCTTTGGTTAGTGGAGGCGTGGTGTCACCCAAATGACTGAAAGATTTGCCAAGTTTTAGAACAGCTCCCTGCCAAACGCAGCATTAGGCAGCTCTTCACCTCATTTTTTTGGAAATGCTGGTTATCAGAAGATAACCAGTGAAGTGTTATCACTGTTTGAAAAAGCGTTAATCACACTGACCTGTTTCCTATGTTAATCAGAACTTGCCAATTTGTGTCTTCTGTCTTTACTTGAACTTTCAATTTTATGACACACATGCTATGCGACAACACATTTTCCTCACGTAGTCACTTAACCAAGTATTACCTCCTGCACTGTTTCAATGTGTGCTAATTTATGCTCTAGATTCCAAATTAATAAGTAACCGGTATTTTTTCCGCAACAGGAAAAACCATTGTAAGCAGACCTTGAGCTGTCTGCTTTTCTTTGGAGTGAGCACACCAAAAATACAAAAGAATTTCACACTTAAACTTGTATCTTGATAGACTAAATATCCAAATAAAATAGTGTTTGCTTCTAAGACAAATTATACTTAAATCAAAATTGAATCAAAGTGAAGATAAAGGAATTCATAAATCAATCCTTCTTGCAAGATTAGTTCTGTGCTTAAGGCTAAGTCTCACTACACTATCAGCCATTTTTTCTGACAGTCATAACAACTGAGTCTAACTCCTCATTTCCCAATATAAAATCTTTCTGTCATTTCAGAGGACTGGTTATGTGTCTTCTTTTTCTTCAAAACAGCACCTGCTGATATTGGTGCACTATATCATATGTTGTCTTGACTCTTGGATTTGCCTTGACCAGGAACCTACCCCCTTCCCCCACCCCCCCAAAAAACAAACAAACAAACAAACAACAACAACAACAAAAACACTTTCAGTTGTTTTGCCTTTTTTTTTTTCCCCTGTACAGATTGAGTAAATCAATCTAGTGATAACCACCAGGGACAAGACAAACAGCTAGCCTTTTTTCCTCATATTCAACCATGCATATTTTAAAATAAGCAGTATTCAGCAAACTTAGAACTAAAACAGGTATACTTCTCCAGCGTAACAACACAAATTTGTAGTCAGATTTTCCTAGATAAAAGAAGCCTTCTTTAAAAGTATTATTATTTTTTTTTTAATACTGGAGTATTTTTTTTCTTCTTCTGAGTCACATTTTATGCCTAGTAAAAAGCTGCTAAATATATTTTAAAAAGCAAGCATTTGGGTTAACACTTCTCAGGCCAATAAAGCACTGGGTAGCTTTCTAAAGACCATGAGATGGTAAGCAATAACATTCCAACAAATTTTGTTGTCTAGTGCCACTGCATGAAAATAGTCTAAGATGAAAAACTAGTCATGGGGCTAGATGTTGATTTGTTAAAAGACAATGACGTCACAAGTTCACAACAGGAAGTAGGGACTTGTCTTAAGAAATTCAATTTTACCATAGTTCCTGCATTAATTTGCATTATTTTTCTTCTTGAATTTTAAATTTCTTACATTTAAATTTCTTCTTTTCAATTTCTAATAAGATTCAACAAGAAGGTAACTGCTATTTTTAAGTACATTTCACAATCATCTCAAACCTCGACCATGAAATATTTTCTGAAACATAGGTAGATGTTCTTAAGTACTATTTCAAGTTATTAGTTCTGTAGGTACAAAAAAGAGTCCAAGGAAGGGGCAGAACTCAGAACTCCCATGAATGCCTCAACCGTCACCTTTGTATTCTGAAAGAGGCTGCCTAGATAGCTGTCCTTGGATGGCTTTTAAGTGCCTGACAAGTAATACTACAGACAAAATAAGAAAGCTCTCAAAGTGTTGAGGAGAGCTAAATGATTTGCAATCTTTCATATACCCTCCTACAGGTACTAAAAAAAAAAAAAAAAAGGAAAAAAAATTCCTGCCTCCTGCCTGGCACAACTTCCAGTAATTTTCCAGCACACATACAATTCCATACAAGCCCTCCAACATGGCTGCTACCTAACCCAGTCCTCTTTCACCTCACATCAGACCCTATTAGTGGGATAGATGCAATACTAATAAGAAATATGTGAGTGTTCAAGAAAAAAATAATAAAATTATGTACCTTGAATCAATCTTTTTTTTTTTTTCCCTCCACTGACATTAAGCATTAAGCCATTAAATGAAAGGTAATTGTCATGGTAACTAATGCCATTTTTTTCTGCTGTGAATCTCAAAGAAAAGGCAGTTACAAATTTATAAATTTAAGCTCATTGAAAGGTACATTTTCAACATTCAGAGAAGAAACAGAACTGATTTCTTAGTATACCTACCATGTTTCCCAACTCCTCCTAACCATGAAAACAAAGTTTCTTCTAATATGAATGCTATCCTTCGTTTATCAAAAACTTAAATATTTAGATTAGCAGAGGTAATTGTACTTGTTTGTTAGAGAAAATAACGCCTCATATTTGTAAACATACATGATTGTTTTCCTCATGTTTTCCCTAAATCTCAGATGCAAACCAATGTGGGTATGGGGAGAATCCCTATATTTTAACTGCAAGAAAAAAATAAAAGAAACATTACCTTTGACAGACCTAGGTTGATCATATTTAAGAAAATACCTGTTTTGGGGAGGGGAAAAAAACAAAACAACAACAAAAAAAAAAAACAACACACAATTACAGGACACTTTCACTGTATGTAAGAACCACTGAATCACTCTTTTCATGGGTAATACCTTTCAGTCACTGCCTACATTTTTCAGATTTTCCAGCTTGATTTCCTCTGGGCTCCCAGCTCAATTCCTCTACCCTGGTGCATCATTAACTACTCACTGGTGCACCAGGGTGACCTGACAACAAAAATCACTGAGAAGAATTAACTCTGGAGTAAGCAACACATAAATAGCTTCATGGTTTATTTGCATGTTGTTTCCCCTCTGCTTTTTATGTCATTCCCTCAGAAGTTTTTCCTTGCCTCGGAAATGTGTCTCGGAAACATTCTACCAAAACACAGCATGCAGCTGCTCAGAATTCTCCAATTGCCAGCTAAGAGGTACACACATCAACAAGGTCAGCGACCCACTTTTTTGCCTATTTTGGTAAGCCTCATTTCTCAGCATAGCACATTTACTCAGCCTGAACACCTGTACGCAGAGTGTCATTCCTGTCACACATACAAAGCAGTTTTTTCCCCTTCAAGTCTGAGCCTGATACCCCACAAGAGATCCATCCCTCTCTTTTTTCAGCCCCGAGAGCACTCCTGCTACTCAGCATGCTCCTCCCAGTGAGTTCTGCACCCCTCTATGCTGAGAAAGACTTTCTTAAACATTCTTTGATCAATATAGATATATTGAGATTACTGTTTATTCCACTCCTTCAGACTGACACAGCCTATACCATACACATAAAATCAACCATTCCATTAAAGCCTTCTGAACATCAGCAGCTAAGATACAGTATCCGTTTCTGTAAGTAAAGTTACTTGGACAATTCTCTAATTTTAACAGAATGCTTCTTCATTAAGTTCACTTTCCTTAAGCCAATTTGGATTTTATTGATAACTGCCTCCTCTGCTTTAAAAAGCTGTATTTGCCATCTGAGCATTTACCTGTTCCAGTAAGCTCTCCCTCGAGGCTTGTCTGCCATTTGAGGAAAAACAGGCTAAAGCCCTGATGTACTACTATGTAACACTTCCTCCTCCTGTTCAGAGTAGGTCTAGCACTGCTGAGGAAAAAAAAAAAAAAAAAAAAAAAAAAAAAAAAAAAAAAGACCATTGCCACAAGTTACTGTATTAGTCAATTAAACTTTGTTACTATGAAGTTATTGAACTATTGCAGACTTCAGTGGTTTACAGCTGGTATTTGTGGGCAACTTAATATTTTATATTTCCTTTATAAAAGTTTGCCAGCTGATTATGAGACCACTAGTGGGTTTCAACTACAAAAAGCTAAACCTTAACATCTAATCTTGGTTGACTTTCAAATACACCATGGTTCATAGGAATTGTTGGAAGCAAACACACAACCAGCTTTGAAAAGAAATGGTTTGGATCAAAGACATGGAAAAAAATTATAATGCAAAGGTGAATTTGATTTATATTTAGCTTAAACAAGTACCTATCTGCAGATACATTCATTCTAAATTAAATGCTTATTGTGCAAAATTCCTAAATTTTGAATATTCTGTGGGGCCAAGTGGATCTTAGGTCTTACTCAAAATCTCGATCTTGCCCCATGCATATACCAGCCCAGCTGCAACTCTTTGTCATTTCACATTCATATAATATCGTTCCAAACAAATCTAAGAAAACACCATTATGAAAGATAGATCTCTTCTGGTCTGGCATCAGATCAGTTGACGGCACTCATTAAAATGAAAAGAGCCTGGAGCTTTTGATATTAAGTCTCTGTTGTCAAACTATTTTTCTTTTTAGCATAAAGTATGCTAAAGACAATGCAGGTGTAGTGGCAGCTTTAAGAAAACAGATATGGAAGCAATTATTTCAGTGGGAGTAGAAATATGAATTGGACTAGAATTGTACAAGGCTTCACTTACTGAAAGTGAGTTCAGACTGAACTATTAAAGGAAGCCTTACTCATAAACATGTCCTGCTATGTTCTAATAACAATTTAATTCAATACATATTTTGTAGATGATGACGACTAAGTTACACAATGTATATACTTATTACAAACAGGGACATTTGGAGCAACTGGAGCACATCCCTCTACATAGCAGGAATTCCTCTGAATTGCTTCATCTTTCATTCTTCTCTCAAGAAAATCTGATGAATTTAGCCAGACATTTAAATATTTTCAGGAGTCTCCAAAACTCTCTGGAGCGTGCCATTATGTGGCTTCCAACAGCACTAGAAGTGCTAGATAGACTTCCTCTTGATACATCACTTCAATTTCAATTGACAATTATTCTTCTGAGCCACCCAACACTTCCAAAATGCCTGGATGTTTGTCTTCCCAACACCTACCCTTGACCTTATACATACAAAATCCTTACATACACAAGAATGCAAAAATTCAATAAACACTTGCATATTTTAGCAAGTTCCTATTACTCAACTGTCAATTTGCTTCTTGATTTTAGTCTCTGAAGTAATCCAAAATTTCATCTCTCATCATAGTTGTGTATCTTGAATATATCCAGGTGAATCCCCAACTTAATTCCTTCTCATTTCTTCCTAGACTATGTTTATGTAGCATATATATATATATATAATTATTATTTTTAATTAAATTGTTGATTTTGAAGCTAGTTCTGGTTGCTGACCTATGCCTTCTAGGTACACAGAATAAAAAACAGAGATCCCAATGCCAAAATCAAGTCTTATTAAATGGTAAGAAATGGTTAGTTCTCAGTGCAACTTGTAACCTTTTTTTTTTATTTATTGTTGTTGTTGCTGTTTTTCTCTTCTTTTTATTAAGCCTGTGAGCTACAGCTATGGGCACTGTACAAGTTCACAGATGTGGCAAGGTTTTGGTAGCAGTGGGGCCACAGGGGTAGCTTCTGCAAGAATTCAGAGATAAAAAAATATAACAAAAAAATGTTTTTATAAATACATCAACACAAAAAGGAGGACTAAGGAGAATCTCCATCCTTTACTGGATGCGGGGGGAAACTTAGTTACAAGAGATGAGGAAAAGGCGGAGGTGCTCAATGCCTTCTTCGCCTCAGTCTTTAGCGGCAATACCGGTTGTTCTCTGGATACCCAGTACCCCGAGCTGGTGGAAGGGGATGGGGAGCAGGATGTGGCCCTCACTATCCACGAAGAACTGGTTGGTGACCTGCTACGGCACTTGGATGTGCACAAGTCGATGGGGCCGGATGGGATCCACCCAAGGGTACTGAGAGAACTGGCAGAGGAGCTGGCCAAGCCACTGTCCATCATTTATCAGCAGTCCTGGCGATCGGGGGAGGTCCCAGTTGACTGGCGGCTAGCAAATGTGACGCCCATCTACAAGAAGGGCCAGAGGACTGACCCAGGAAACTACAGGCCTGTCAGTTTGACCTCAGTACCAGGGAAGCTCATGGAGCAGACCCTCTTGAGAGTCATCACGCAGCACTTGCAGGGCAAGCAGGCAATCAGGCCCAGTCAGCATGGGTTTATGAAAGGCAGGTCCTGCTTGACGAACCTGATCTCCTTCTATGACAAAGTGACGCGCTGGGTGGATGAGGGAAAGGCTGTGGATGTGGTCTACCTTGACTTCAGCAAGGCTTTTGACACCGTCTCCCACAGCATTCTCCTCAAGAAACTGGCTGCTCTTGGCTTGGACTGGCGCACGCTTCGTTGGGTTAGAAACTGGCTGGATAGCCGGGCCCAAAGAGTCGTGGTGAATGGAGCCAAGTCCAGTTGGAGGCCAGTCACTAGTGGCGTCCCCCAGGGCTCGGTGCTGGGGCCGGTCCTCTTTAATATCTTCATCGATGATCTGGACGAGGGCATCGAGTGCACCCTCAGTAAGTTCGCAGATGACACCAAGTTAGGTGCGTGTGTCGATCTGCTTGAGGGTAGGAAAGCTCTGCAGGAGGATCTGGATAGGCTGCACCGATGGGCTGAGGTCAACTGCATGAAGTTCAACAAGGCCAAGTGCCGGGTCCTGCACCTGGGGTACAATAACCCCAAGCAGAGCTACAGGCTGGGAGAGGAGTGGTTGAAGAGCTGCCAGGCAGAGAAGGACCTGGGAGTGATGGTGGATAGTCGGCTGAATATGAGCCAGCAGTGTGCTCAGGTGGCCAAGAAGGCCAACGGCATCTTGGCTTGTATCAGGAACAGTGTGACCAGCAGGGCTAGGGAGGTGATCATCCCCCTGTACTCGGCTCTGGTGAGGCCGCACCTCGAGTACTGTGTTCAGTTTTGGGTCTCTCGCTACAAGAAGGACATCGAGGTGCTTGAGCGGGTGCAGAGAAGGGCGACGAAGCTGGTGAGGGGCCTGGAGAACAAGTCCTACGAGGAGCGGCTGAGGGAGCTGGGCTTGTTCAGCCTGGAGAAGAGGAGGCTCAGGGGCGACCTTATCGCTCTCTATGGGTACCTCAAGGGAGGCTGTAGCGAGGTGGGGGTTGGTCTGTTCTCCCACGTGCCTGGTGACAGGATGAGGGGGAATGGGCTTAAGTCGCGCCAGGGGAGTTTTAGGTTGGATGTTAGGAAGAACTTCTTTACCGAAAGGGTTGTTAGACATTGGAACAGGCTGCCCACGGAAGTGGTGGAGTCACCATCCCTGGAGGTCTTTAAAAGATGTTTAGATGTAGAGCTTAGGAATATAATACGGTTTAGTGGGGACTGCTAGCGTTAGGTCAGAGGTTGGACTCGATAATCTTGAGGTCTCTTCCAACCTAGAAATTCTGTGATATGTCCCATGTTAAATAAGGGCCCCACTCCTGACCAGAGCCAGGCCAATAAGTGATGTTGTTTGCACCTCTGTGAGAGAGTATTTAAGATAGGGGAAAAAAAAAAAAAAAAAAAAAAACACTTTGCTACACAGCAGCTGGGAGAGAGAGAGGAGTAAGAAACAGCCTTGCAGGTGCCAAGATCGGGGAAAAAGGAGGAGAGGTGCTCCAGGCGCTGGAGAAGAAGTCCCGTGCGGCCTGTGGTGAGTACCATGGTGAAGCAGGCTGTCCCCCTGCAGCCCATGGGGTACCACGGTGGAGCAGGTGGACCTGCACTGACAGAGGCTGCAGCCAGGGAGTGAGAGCTGCCGTGGCGGAACTCGGCTGTCCAACCGAGTAAAACTACCACAACAGGTACATGAAAACCTCTTGACCTGATGGTCTTGCTGCAAGTGGAACATTTGCTTTAAGACTAGCTTCTACTCAAAGAATTTTTCTAAGGTACTATTTCTTCTGATATAGAAAACAACCAGTTGCCAGGCCTAATCCTGTTCACTCTTGGTCAGAAAAGAAGTTGCTTAAAATTTAATTATCTTTCCAGAAGAAAACCAATTATTTCATTTGGTGAAAGCTATTCATTGTCCATAAAGTTACCAGCACAACAGAGTTATCCTCTCTTTCAGAAAACTCTGAGGTACCAGGCTGGCAAACACAGTGATATTCTTAACAACAAAACTGAAGATCATCTCTGATATTAGATAACTTCACGTCAATACCTGATTTTGCATCTTAGTGTTAAATACTACAAGTCCTATATGGGAATTTTTTTTGAAAAATATTTATTAATCCATTTGCCTTTAACCTGGGAAGATTTGGCATAAAATAAAAATACACAACAAAGTGAAAATAACTTGCTATCCAAAGAGAAGGGAAGCTAGAGCAACAGCTGCAACTTCATTCAAGCCCTCAGATGTTTTCCTGTTTATATTAATAAAGAATTCAATAAAAGCAGTAGAGATACTGCATACTGTATTTTAGAAAAATTGCCACACACTTCAGAAGACTGCTCTCAACCAAGTTACACAGCACTAGGATTCATTGCTATCCAGCTTCTTCAAATATAGGTAAGTAATTTCTAGTCATAGAACCTCTAATCCAAAATCTAGTTCTGTTCCTGAAAAGTATTCAACATGGCTTCCACATATCAGCTCAAATATATAGATACTTGTGTCATATTTGTGATACACAAATCACCAAGAAACCCAATACTCTCAAAAAAAAATGTCATTAAACCAATTCTCCATGTGATCCAAAAAGCATTAAATGAATTTTCCTAAGAACCAGAAAGGAAAGGAGTTAACATGCCATCTAGCACTCACATCAAAACAAACTTCAACTAGAACATAATTCATGAACTTCTGGAACTTCTGTTAACAGAAGAAAAATAATTTATCTTTGAATTTAAGAGTGACACTATTAAGGGTATAGCCCATAGTCCTTATTATTTTTTTTCCATTTGTAACGTAGTCCAAGGGATGCACTTCAAATGGTAAATCAACTTGGCAATAAGATATTCAAATGTGGAAAGTAAAATTCTAGTGATAACAATTCAATCCATATTCGTGAATCTCAAGAGTTACTGATATCTTACATTAGCCCAATACTTGCAAATAACTCAAGCATCACACAATCTATGGAAACAAGGCCTTCATTGTTTTGCCATTACATTGCTAAAAGAATTGGTCAATCCAAAACACCTGCTAGAATGACAGCTGAGTCATCCCTTGAAAATTTTCCTGTTTGATTTGTTTTCCCAACCCCCATTCACTTTGCAAGGTAACTGTGAACACAAACACACACCACCTGAAGTAGAGGAAACTTGCAGTTTCACAGGTAAGTTAACCATTCACTTGGATGCCTACTGCATTCTAGAAGCTTAAAACCAGGAGGAGTTCTTGATTATTATTTTTTTTATTATTATTTTTTTTAATCAAAGCTACCTGTGGGGTTGGAGGCAGAAGGCTCTTTAGTAAAGCCCTTCTCTCTCTATGAGTACTTTCGTTCTTAATTTGGGAACACACTAGCACCATACACAATAAAAAGAGAAAAACCCTTTCCCATGTGTAGATGTATCCATTTCTTCTACATGTGTTTCTGGCTATCCTTTTCAGTCTTTGCACACCCATTATGATTTTTGTTTGTTTGTTTGTTTTGTTTTCACCCTAGTTTCCAGAATTCCTGCTATAGAGTTAATTTGTCTTTAATGCATATGGACTGCCACTAGCCTCTTAACCTTAAATGACTACAATTCCCTATGGAAAGCACTTGGCAATTTTCTCATGCCTTCAGTCCAAGAACTTCAAAGTTACTATGATAAACGACTCAATTATAACATTACCCTGAAGCCCTCTGGCAGCAAAATCTGCATATCTTCTGATTTAGCATATTTCCATCTCAACTTATGCAATGCAGGAAATAAAGACCTAGAACCAGATTTTATGAAATCTACAAAATCCATTAATTCCCAAAACACTTGGGCAAGTATGAACTTCACTTGTGAAGAGAAAGACAAAAAAAAAAAAAAATCAAAATCCTATTCAGCTGCTGTCTTTTCTTGTTGTTACTAAAGAGAAGATAATACAGTCCACTTCTATATAAATAGAATTAAGCTATTTTTTCTTCCTAAAACAGAAACAGTTCACTTCTTAAATGTGCATGAGAAAAATATTTATTGACTGACTTCTGGGAAGACTGATATATTCTCTAAATATTTCCCTCTACAATTAAGTTTAAAGGCGTTCTACACTTCTAAAATAAGCGTGATACACATACTTTTCATTTTACTTGAGAAACATCCTGCACAGTTGAAATAGCTAGAGATAGCTAGCTCTCTTGCTAGTTGTTTCCACTGTACAAATTCAAGAAGCATAAGAACTCCATTTTATGTCACCAACTCTTTCCTTCATATTTTTTGTACTCAAAGACATGAAGAACAAGGTCATGGGCAAGAGCCAGCACGGATTCTCAGAGCCATCTAAAACATGTTCAATTGCCTCATGTGACGAGATGACTAGCTCCACAAACTATGATTGAACAGAGGATGTTTTTACCTTGATTTCAGAGAGACTGCCACCCATACTCTTTTTTAGATCTAAATTGATCAGATAAATGAATAATAAACTGCATGTAAATTAGCTAGACCATTGGGGGCAAAACGTTTTTAACAGCTGGTTCCTAGTAGTGTCCCTTTGAAATCAATAGTAGGGCCAATGTTGTTTAGTAATCTTTATTAAAGACATTATGGGGAACAGAGTACATACAAGTTCACAGACAGCATCAAATAAAGGGGAGCAGTCAGGGCACTGAAAGACAGGCCTTCAATTCAGGTGTACAGGTCAGAAAGTTAGGCTGACAGAATCCTCATTAAGTTCATAAGGGGGAAAAAAGTCACATACATAGGAGGAAACAAGTCCCTGGTCCCTGCAACACTTAGAGGCTAGTCACTGACTGACCAGGGAACTGCTTTGCAAAAAATAAATAAATAAATAAATAAAGCATCTCAAAGTCTCAGTGGGCCACACAAGAGTATGCAGTGTGCCCTTGCAGCAATGAAGGCCACCCTACACCAGTCTGTCATAGTAAGATCATAGCCAGCAGGGTGAAATAGTTGACTAACCTCTTGTATTCAGGATTTATGGAAGTTAATCTGCCATACTGTATCCAGTTGCAGGCTCTCCAGCACAAAAAAAGGCAATAACACGTTGGAGCGAGTAAAGCAAGGGGCCATTGCGATGATCAGGAGGTAGTAGTATAAAGGCATATGAACACATGCTAAAGGAGCTGCACTTGTTCAACTTCAATAAAGGGTTATGGGGAGATCTTACAGAAGTAACTACAAAGAAAGTAACGGGATAGGAGAATAGAGACCCTCTTCTCTGCTCCACAGTAAGAGCAGGTAATATGTGGATGAACATTAGTAGAGAAAAAACAAGTCCTGCCAGAACCACCAGTTCCTGAAAGGATTCAGAAACATTCCACATAGCTTCAGTACTACCAGTATCATGCAGAGTATGTTAACACAGAAGTAGTGAGGTCCAGTCACTTTGATAGTCATGTAAAGTCAGAATAACTGTAATTTTACAATCCAACATTTAATAATTTTATTGCTCTTGTTGGGTAGTACCACAGGTATGATATTGGATAGTTTCAGTCTCCACAAAGTTTTAAATGTTAATTGAATAGCCACACAACACCTGAGAAGTACAAATTCTGCTGCAGCTCACCCTACTTTAACACACCTACACAACACAGCTTTTAATTCAAAAAAAAAAAAAATAAGAGATGATTCCTTCAGATTAGAGAAGGCTCTCAGGTATGACTCAAACAGTGTTTTCTTTCTGTCTGAAGGAATGAGAAAACTGATCTTAGAGGTTAAGTGCTCTGATCTTGGGCATAAACTATCCATTATCAAGCCCTTTACAGTAGTGTTTGGTTAAAAGCCCACATTAAGAGTCCAAACGATCTGGAACTGCTTGCAGGCAACACACTTCTGTCCTCATCTTTATAAAAATAAACAAATGGACTTGGCAAACTATAGGTGCTAAAAAACACTCAGGAATAATTCCTTTTTGAAACTCCTGCAGTGGCTAAATTCCCCATTGAGTAG
Source organism: Netta rufina (assembly GCF_964035555.1). Classification (NCBI taxonomy): domain Eukaryota; kingdom Metazoa; phylum Chordata; class Aves; order Anseriformes; family Anatidae; genus Netta; species Netta rufina. The sequence continues at coordinate 5,945,829 of NC_140137.1, forward strand.
ATTACTATTTAAAGCCATAACTGAGACCTGCATAAAGCACCACAATGGGCTAAGTTCAGTAGTTTCTTCAAGAAAATATGTTTGTTCCACACTGCAGGAACTCCTGACTGATTATAATAGCTTGCAGATTTTATTATATAAAAAGAAAATATTATGCTGGCAGAATAACATTCTGAGAGTAAGTTTTATACTCGCATGTCCTTCCACTTTTCTCCCAAAGTTCTGTCGTTACTTTCCAGTCCAAACATCACACGGTCACATCATCTGTACATGACAGACAGTCTGCAGGAAGGATGAAACAGCTTGAAAGAGGGCCAACCTCAAGCAGTACTACAGAAATACAAACCTTGTGAAACAAGCAGGAAGAACTAAAGTTTTTGTCACAGATGCAGATATACATCATCAGAATAACCAGCATGTGGTGGAATAGCTCATGCCATCACACCTGTGTTTGATGATAAAGGGTTCTCAAAGAGAAGCAAGGAAGAGCAGAAAGAGAGGTTCCTCTTTGTGAGGAGGATCAGCTCAGTTGTCTGGAGGTGCTCTACAGACTTGTTGAGAAGCTCACTGAGATGTGCCAGCCTGGATCAGGGGACAGGTAGTGAAAGACACATCATGGCGGAACTTCATTACCAACCACCCACACAGGGTGAATAAGAGAACGCTCTTCTTTAAGCAATGACAGGGAGCCTCCAGGTTGCACACCTTGGTTCTTATAAGGGACTTGAATCTCTGTGACATGTGCTGGAAAGGCAGCACAGAGTAGGCAAACAAGTCAGGATGCTTTCTTGATAGCGTCAGACAATTTCTCAACATAGATGCTAGATGGGCCAACCAGGGGTGAAGCTTTCCTGATCTACCACTCACAAATGATGAGGTGTTTGGGGGTGTGATAAGTCTGTAGCATCTCTGGCTTGAGTGACCACAGAAAAATGATGTTCAAAACAGTGAGGTGTGTGAGGAAGATAAGTAGAAGTGCATAGGCACTGGCATTCAGAAGAGCAGAAATCAATTTTTCAGAATTCAAGGGAATCGCAGGGGACATACTGTGCAAAACAACCTGAAATAACAGCACAACAACACTCCATCCAGCTAATGGGGAAAAATGAGCAGGTGTATCAGAAGCCAACCTTGGCTTAACACATCTCACAACTGAGCTCCACTGTAAATGAGATGGTAGAGGACAGTCTTCATGGACACAGACTCTTAAGTCTTAGTGATGAAACACAAGTTTCAAGAAGGAGTGGAATAAACAGTAGTGGCAGAGGATTGAGTTCAGTCTCTCCTCAGAAATCCTGACCAGTGGGAACAGGTAGCTTCTATCTGGGTGTGCAGAGAGATCTGTCTCATGAAGTGCCACCTTGAAGTGCCATCTTTAATACAGGCAAATACTCGATTTGTCTTCAAAAAATGGAAAAAAAAAAAGAACAGTATGGTGAAGTACAGGATGGTCAGCATCAGCCTCTCTTTGGTCCCTGAAAAAATCATAGAGCAAATACTACTGAAAGCAATTTCTGGGCACAGAGAAGGTGACTGAAAATAGCCAACAGATTTACCAAGGTTAAATCAGATTTGAACAACCTAACTGCCTTCTATGCTGAAGCAACTTCTATGGACTGAGGGGAAACAGTGGATATTGCCTGTCCTAAGTGCATCTGGAATACTGTGTCCATTTTGGAACTCCTCAGTCCAAGAAAGATGCTAATAAACTTCACCAAGCCCAACAGAAGACCACTGAAATGATCAAGACTTGACTACGCACGATGAGTCTAAGGAAGCTTGATTTGTTTATCTTGAAGAAGGGCAGGCATTGGGGTGACTGAATACCAGTCTTCCAATAACTAAGGAGAGGTTTCTCAGAAGATGGAGCAAGGGTCTTTATGAAGGTACAGGATGAGGAAGACACAATGACTGTAAACTGGAACAAGGAAAATTCCACCTGTTTATATAAAAAATAAACAAAAATCTGTTACTATAAGGACAGCTAAGCTGGAGAATGAGTTGCACAAAGGCCCTGTGATATTCAAGACTCAGCTGGGCAAAGCCTTGAGAAGCCTAGTCTGAATTTCATGGAGACCTTGCTTCGAGTGGAGGCTGGACTAAGAGATCTCCTGAAGTGCCTTCAAACCCTAATGATTCTATGAGTCTATCTTTTCCACACAGAAGGGATTAAAACACTGGTTTGTTGATTTACCATTGGGGTGAGATGGGGTTTAGCAGAAAGCTTTAAAAGTAAAGCACAAAATAAAACATGGAAAATACTTCAAAACAGTTGGTACAGAAATGTTATTTAATATGCAGAAAACAGGATGTTTACACGTTATAAAGAGCAAGTACTGTGTCATTTTAGTTCAAGTATTATTTTCATTCACCAAAAGTAAAAAAATACCACACAATTAAGGTTAACAGTCACAGACACAAAAACATTTTTTCATGTTATTTCTTTTCAGTTCTTGAATTCGTATAACTAACCATTCCTACTTAACTACTGTAACTGTCTTATCTTTCATAACCAAAACATACCAGCTGGTTGGATATGAAAGGCTGTTACATCAGTCCTTTGCTATTGCAAAGACTAAACAGTTACACAGGTAGAAGCCAGAGAATGTCAAACTTCGCCCATTTGATAGTTAAATAAAAGCATGGCCCAAATGGTCTTTTCAGAACATAAATAAGTGCCTGCACTTCAATCTTCATCCCATTTGGCATCAAAATCTTCACTACAACTTATGGCTAACTTGAATATTTCTCCAATTTTTTTTTTTTTAAGAATTTCTCCAGTTGTTTAATGCTACTTTAATGTTAATTGGGGACTTAAAAAATGGTAGACAAAGCAAGAAACCAGGATTGACAAAGGTTACTATTCTTCACAAGATTGTTCTTCTCCCTGACTTCTTGGCCTTTTCATTCATTTTATATTCTGAAATCTATATACTGTCAAGTATTGCATGCTCATTTGGGGAAAAAACAACAACAACAACAAAAAAAAACCTGCATGTAAATTTCAGGAAAACTCACATTAATTTATTTCAGAGGCAATATCTCTTGTTTATATACAAGTATGTATTTCATTTAACTACATTGTATATTACTGAATATAATTCGGTAAACAATCTGATCATCTGTTTAGTTGCTCTTCACCAATACAATTAGATGTTTAGGACTTCAGATATTTCACACCTGCATCTATTATGATGGCTACTGTAACATTTGATGGCCTGAGAAAAGTGTTCTACCAACAAACATCAATGATCTTAGTGAAGTCTGAAAAGAAAACAGAACTGACTTCAACTCCTTGTTCACTTTCAGATATGCACAGATCAGAAACTCTTCTTAGGAGATCTTTTCATGGAAATGTAAAAGAGGTTGGATTTTTTTTCCTTTACTTTTAAATTCAGAAACATCCTGTTTCACCAACTCTATCCCTTCTAAGAAGTACCATGCCGAATATACACATCTCCTGTAGCCATTAAGGAGAAGATTAAGCCAAGGAGTGGCAGTAAAAGATGTAGAACAGTTTTAGTAAATAAAATGCAATTTTGAAGGATGTTTTGCTTGACAAAGTTAGCATTCAGATGTTACAACCACAAACAATTTTCTTCATTTTCAAGTATATTCCCCCTTTCCCTATCCCCCATCCTCATCCAACTATATTTTCTAGAGTGAAATTAAATAGATTCTACCGTGTTTGCTAAATGGACACAAAATTCATTTGTTTCTGAAAAAGACCAAGCACATGTATTTGACATTTTGACTTGCTGAAACTACTCATGATTATGAAAACCATTTTGCACTAAGACTCTTACATACTTAAGAACAATGAAAGAATAACCTTGGAAAACAATTGTTTTGTAAAATGAAGTTAACTTCAACTGGGAATAATTCATTTCCAACTTCTAACAATCTTCATGAGCAATTAAACTAGAGAACTTCCCAGGAAAAATACACACACACGATTGCTCCTCATCTTTTGCTGCGTTTTCATATGTTAGCTATTAAAAATCACTACTCCAAAGGATTGCAGGCCTGTTTCTTATACTTTCACATTCTTATCTGAGAAACTTATATCCAGATGTGTTTCTCAGCCTCAAGAACCAGCCTCTGCCTTATGGCTTTGCTTCACAATATCCACTGCCATTTCTGGAAAACAAACTTTCTTTGCTCAAGAGCTTGACTTCTGGGCTTTGTGTCACCACTGTATTCTTGTCTCCAGTTTACCACCCTACTGCAGTTAGGCATTTCAGAAATGCACCATTACTTCCCTGTACTATTTCCTTCTAATGAATTCTCTTTTCCTCCCCAGCTATATTATTAAAAGACCATCTCTAACCAGCTCTACAACTTCAAGAGGAGACTGCTAGCCTCTTCTCGTCACTCTACAGCTATTTCAGTGAAGCCTGTAACCCAGTTCTCACTTCACTAAGTGATGTTGTAACCACTACCACCATCACCAAGCCAACATGTTTCATCCAGCATTTTCTGAAATCAGCATTTCAAAACACGTTTAATATAATGCCTGTTCCAATCAAAACAATACCACTATACAGACAAAATAAATTTCAGGGGAAAAATCCCTAAATCCCTAAAACTCTATTCAAGTCCAACACAAAGCATGTCTCATGACTAACAGGAAGATACAATACATTTGAACTGCTTTCAGGGTGCACCTTTTCCTTGCTAAAAAGTGATCTAAGTGATCCTTGAACAACACAACTGTATTACACTTCAGTGTCTCCATATCTGTGGATGACCAACGCAAAAGCAGTGGTAATTTTAATGGGCTTGATGTGACTACATCTGCTACATGAGATTTCTTTTGCAGATTATACTCTAAAGCAAACAGATTGGGCAATGAAATCTTTGGCAGAAAAGTATCCTGTGTTCTTTACTATTCCCTTACTGTAAGAGAAAAAATACTAATATAAAGTGAAACTATGTTCTTACAGACACCTCTGTGTAACAGTTGGAGGTTTTTGGTCATCCATCCTTAAAAGAACTGCATGTTCCAAGGAACTCAACTACTAAATTCCAGGGTAATTTCTTCCACTTTCAAATAACCTTTTTGGAATCTCTGAAGAAAAACTGAAAGTAGGAATTAGAATCTATTCTACTTTGGGGAAAGTTGTTTGTGGAAAAGACCTTTCCAAGTTTTTTGCATTAGGCTGATATTACATACTATGCAAAACTAGCTACTCTATCACTGCTAATAGCCATTTTGCCAAACAAAACTTTTTACTTCCCCAAGTTTAAAAGCTGTTAAAATACCGAAAGTGCTCATCATTCACCAGTGCATACCAAAAGAAAGATTTCAGTGAAAACATTAATAGAGTAGGTTCAACTACCTTAAAGCATTTATTTTTATTACAACCTGCAAAAGTCAGTAAAGGCTCACAAGATCACCATTTGTATCTTTTGTAACTATTAAGGTTATTTATAGTGTCCCTATAGAAACATATGGCAGTAATACCTTGCAATCTAGTAATCAGTTTATTTTATACAGGTTAACTAACACATTCCTTACCAGCCACAGGAACAAAGGAAAAGACCAACCGAAAGAACAGGGATTGAGAAATATTTCCTTAACTATTAGTATGCACAAGAATGCACCTATGCCTCTGCTTTCTGCATATTATTTCCATAGTAGTGAAGTGCCTATCTTTTGAAACATTTCATGAGAATGTTCATTCACAGGACAGCATACTTTCCCCTTTCCTCCCTGCAAATCAAGCAGCCACCAGCCTTGACAGAATGCAGCTCTTGGAAAAGCAGTTTGGAGCCAGCTATTAAACCCTGCATTTTACAGACTGTGATTTTGGATATGGGAACCTTAAATTCAGTAGTATGAAATTTATTACTGTTGCCATTTTCATCATGCCTAGAAGGACCCTTATGACCATTCAAGATTTCTTCACATCAAGCATTGTACAAACAAAGGTGGCCCCAAAGGCCTTTCAAAGACCAAAAAAAAAAAAAAAAAAAAAAAAAGTAAAGAGATGGAGACAAAGAAATTAAACAGTATTGATCAGTACAGATACTGACCTCAACTCTACAGTAGCCCAACTTGCATTAAAATTTTCCATTTGCCATCACGAAAAAGAGAAAAAATTGCAAAACTACCTTTTAATTCTTCTTTTTTTTTTTTTTTTTCTTTTTAAAGGGGGCAGTTCCTCTAATGGAAGAACATGAAAATGGAAAACCAAATAAAGAAATACATCTAGAAAGAGTTTGTCACCAGCCAACAACACCCACCACCTTCTTCAACCACATCCACAGACTATTAAAATAAGTTACTGATTTTCAAAGTGTTAACCTCCAGAGAAGTTTCTCCCTCCCTCTCACATGGAGCCTTGATTAAGATAGAAGAGCTGATCTGTCTGCACAGACAGGTACGATTGTGACACTACAGAGAAAACATTCTGAAAAAATTACAGGCAGCTGATTTGTCTTGTTCTTTTGGGTGATTGCCTACATATACAGTCACACCGTAAGGTGACTAGAGTACCCCCACACAGCAGAAGAGGCTTGAAGCATATCTGTTAAACTCCTAAAGATAGCATCACTGCTAACAGCCTCGTACCTCAAATGCAAGTGAGCAGAGGTACATGTAGCAGCCAGTAAGGTATTGGCCTAATGAGAATGCTATCTGCCAAAATTGTCTGAATTACTCAGGCTTTAAATACATATATTAGGTGTTTGAGGAACTTCATTAGTAACCTGATACTACTTCCACAAGGCTGATCATTCACCATACAGTTCAATAGTCAGGTAATCTTACTGACCTCTCTCTGCAGGAGGCACTGAGGATTCTCCAAAAAAAGTCCTACTGACATAAATTAAGAATTGCTTCTGCAACAGTATCACAAATTTTCAGGAAAACACAGGGAAATGTGCGTTTGCAAGCAAGACAAATTCTGAAATCAATTTAGAAGTTCAACATAGTTTTTGCAGATTTATCTTAATAAAAATGTGATGGAAAAATCAAGTCAAAACCAGTTTTAAAACAGCAAGGTATTTTCTTCATTTTAATATAACTGTTTTTTATTGAAAATGCTCTCTACATCAGTGACAGGGAAGGAAAGAACGTAAACATCAGTTCAAATGATTTCCCCCTGTGAGGGACAAAATTAGATTAAGGTCTCAGAAAAAGAAGCAACTCCAAGATAGAAAGGTAAAAATCTAATTAAAAGCTCCAGAAATCTATCAATCACAGGATTAAAAACACATATTGCAGCCACCAAACAGATGGTGTAAAACTGAAACACAGGACAAATTTATTCTGACAGAGACAACTGATTCAGTTGGGGTAAAAAAAAAAAAAAAAAAAAAAAAAAAAGCTGATATGGATCAGCTTTTTACAGATATGGATCTCAGAACTCATCCAAAACTTACTCTGCTAGTACAAGACAACAGACCTATCCCCCTTATAATAGGGGGAGAGTAGATCTATTATGTATTTAGTGCCATTACAAAAAATGCCAGTTGCTTACAAGGCCATTTCCCAGTGGAAAAGAACAAGTTCTTTCCATTCCTGAAAGCCATTCAACATATTAAACGATACATCTGACTGGACAACACCAAAAGAAGATCTGAAAATAAAACATTATGGGTCTCTTGAGTAAAGAATTGAAAAATATTGAAAACAAAACTTCTTGGTCCATGTCACAAATAGAAAATTACTAGAGCCCAGCCCTTCCTTATCCTGAGAATTACTTAAAAAAATAAACCAATACAGTCAAATTGATACAGCCATACACTGTCAAAAAAAAACAAAAAAAAAAAAACACTGTTACTGAACTTAAAAGGGAGAGGAATGATAACAGCAGACCCTAAACTTAAATCCATACTAAACTCCAATAATATAGCTGAATCAACAAGAATGAGAAGGAACTTCCTGTTATCCAAGGAGCAGAAAGGAGACAAGGCATGTTCTACAGACTTATCAAAGACTTCACAAGACCATGGGGCACAATATTTACCTTTATACAATGTTTTCTGAACAAGACTGCTTGCTCATCTACACCTCCTTGGAACATGAACAAACAGATAGACAATCACCTAAATGAATGTCACATTCATTCTAGTGCCATTGCCAATATAATTTTTCTTCAGGTAGCTTTGTCATTTGATGTTTACATGAGTTTTTCCCCCAGTTATCTTGACACCTTCCTTCCTCACTTGAAGCTAGAAGCTTGCTTTTTCTCTACTCGATGAGTATAAAACATTGTTTTGTCTTTGCAGGGGTGGAAAAACAACCTAAAGAGGAAAAGAGAGCTCCCCTTCAGGGAGCTGTTGAACAGCAAGACGGAGGATTCACGTTTGTTCCTACAGCTTCAAGACAAAAGTTGCCTCTACTTAAATTTAATACAAACTCTGCTAGCATTGGAGAAGCATACTGGCACACGGGCTCAGTTTGTCCCCAGCTGCTGAAAGGTGTTTCAACTTTGTGCCACAGAAATTCTTGACCTGATCCAGTATCTGTACTTGCAGAGAGCAAACAGGTAAAAGAACTAAGAGGCACTAGGTTACTTATGAAGAACATTCCACAACCTCTTCCAAAGGTTAACACAACATCTGAGATAATTCAGTAGTTGCAGTATTACAAGACACTGTGAAGCTTATGTCAGAATTGAAGTCCCGTATCAGACGTGCTGTTCCTAACTCGTTTGAGTGTTTCAGGGTTACTTAGGAAAGAGGGATCATCTCTTTAATCACAGAGTTTCTTAAAACTTATTTTCTCATGAGGCTGCAGGCACTTTTGAAGGTAAGTGGCTGCACAACTTGCAGTTCACATTCATTCAGAATTGCATTTAGTTATGTTACTTCAGTAGAAAGATTTAGATTTCGTAGGTTCAAATTTAGAGAAAGAGGTAAATAAGAAAACAAAAAAAAAAAAGATTCAAATTTACTGAGGGGGAAGAGTGATTTACTTTTTAATTACATTAAACACAAATGAAATTACTTTCTTTGCTTGAAACATTACTTGAATGGTCTCTGCAGCACTCAGCCATGGTGAAAGAAAACTCACTTCAAGCTCAGTCTTCAGAAAACTTACTAGAAATTTACACTGACTTTAGCAGACGATACATGAGAAAAACAAACAGATGTACAGTTGTGAATAGGAAAGAATCCTGACAGTTTTTAACTTTGAACCCAGAGCAGAACTGTTTTCCATTCATTCCTGGTGGATCAAGTGTAAGCCAACATAACTGCAATATTTAAGGAATGGCTTCCATTCTCCATAGTTCTTCAGGGATGATTCAATCTTCTAATCAAGGACAAATGGATCCTACTAGACCACCACCAGGCAAAAAGCTATTCATTTTTAAAGATTAGCTGCAGCAACAGGCAGACAAAGGAAAAAAAGCAAGCACTGTGGACACCACAGGAACAATATCAAAAAGTGTTATAACAATGAAGTTTTGAGTCATTTGAGCTATTAGCTTGTGGTATAGAGCGTATCCTGATTTAAGTCTCCTGAACTGTCTTCCCAGTAAACAAGCCCAATTCTTACTGTAAAATTGCCTAAACTCATTCACTGCATATCCTTATTAGAATCTTGTGCCAGGATGTTGTGCTAAATCCACATGGCTACCCCAATCATCTTGTGAGATTATGTGGGAAAACTATCTTCTTTCTGATCTATGGAAGCTAAAGAGTAGCATAGATATTACTAAAACACAGACAGCAAGTCATATCACATGTTAATGTCCATGAAGAACAGGTTATCTTTGTTTTAAACCTAAATGGCAATGCTTGAGCTATAAAGAAACATACATAAAACAGGCATGGCAGTTATGTTCCAAAAGACTACTGACAGTACTCCCTATGAAGTTTAAATGACTTCATAACAATCAACTAAAATCAAGGATTTTTTTATACAGATATCTGTAAGAACACAAGAGTAGGATTTATTTATTTTCTGTATCATTATCCATTTATACAGGTGAGTTACACTGACTTTGGTACACACTCCCCTGCCAAGAACACACACAAATTCCAGAAAGAAAAAATTACATCTTGTCTGTACTTTAGGACTACATAAAACAAGATAGATGTTCTTTAGAGGGGTTATTTGCCATTCCTCTAATTCTTTTGCATGAATCAATAACTCAGCCACAAAGGTAAGATCATAAAAAAAGTGAGTAGCCTCATTCATTAAGAAATGTGCACTAAATCTGATTCCTTGGATTTCAGAATCCTAGCCAAATCTGTGGGGACTACAGACAGCATGACAATGGCCATTATTTCCTTATGTAGCTACCAGAATTATAATAGCTAATTTCATCATTCTTCCTGTTTCGATCACTTCAAAACAAGGTAACAAATTTAATAGCACAAGACTCTGATCCCCTGTAAATTCATTTCCACATTCAGTGAAGCACAAGCAGTCAGCATTAAGTTAGTAAAGGGAAATTAGCCAAATTAAATTAAGCAACTCAGTCAAGTTTTCCCAAGATCATTACCTTTGACAGCAAGCTCTTCGAAGCCAAAGCCATGCATGTCTACTCATTGACACATTCCCTAGAGGGAGGAAAAAAAGGCCCCATGCAGGATTTTGGAGATTATTACTACACAAACAAGTGCTACTCCCTAGTGGGAAGAATCCTAGAAAAACAGAAAGTCAATGTACAAGTCAATATAATATTTGCATGTGTTTAACACTGTATTCCACTATAATATGGAAACATCCAAGACAGGAGTTTAGATTTAATTCAAAGAAAAAATGAGGAAGTTGAAGACATAAGACAGTGCAATTTTAGCAGCTACATGCACCTAGGCCAAAACCACCATAATAATATATTTGTATAACAAACCCCAGACCACATGAAAACTCCAGAGTAAGCAGATGACTAAGCTTCTAAATTGCACCTAAATGTGGACATACTCAATTTAGCTACTCAGGCAAAGCACAGAACAGATTAGTCCTGCAAACTTTATCAATTTAGAAAGGTAAAGAATCCTCCAAAGTAAAAGACAAAACAAAGACCAAAATTAATACAAGAGCTATCAATTAAAACAGATTCCAAGCCAGAAGTATAAATTGAAGAACTCAACATGGCTAAATTCTTCAAAGAAATGTATGTATATATGTATACTCTTACATACATACACACACACACAATGTGCTTATAATAGAGAGAGAACTAGACATGAGTGGGAGGAAAAATGCAGAGACTCATCCTTCATATTCAACCAGAAAACACACACTGACCCAACACCCCTAAGCAGTTTGTCCATTTCACTTGTTCCTTTCAGAGCTGTTGAACACAGCAACCATTAATCAAGTGGCTTTGATCTGCTCATTACATTTACACCATTTCAAACTAAACTTGACTATCAGCACTAAGTGTTATAAAAACACACATGTATAATACTTCACATCTATAGAAAACATCTACAGAAGAAAATTATACAAATACAGAGCACATATAAGAACTGAAGCACTGTGAAACAAACTCTGATGACAGAAGTCTGAGGAAGCAGTCCTAAGGAACGTTTTAGAAAGGTAAAACATTCAAGATGTTTATGGATGCATTTACATAATCTTAATTTCAAAACTGTGATTTCTGCCTCCATTATTTGTGCAGAACATTTTCTCGGTTGCAGAACTTGGATGTAACAATCATTGCATGCACCCCTAACAGTTAACTCTAACCCTGTTGGTAGGATTTTAAGTTACTCAGCAAATGTGGAATGGATCAGTAACTACTAACAAACTGGAAGGTCAGCTATATTACTCTTGCACTTACACAGGAAGAGATAGACATGAAAGCAGGTCCAAGATGCATATGTGTGAGACATAGGTTATTCCAGGGATTCCTGGAACTTACTCACATTTGTTTCCCCACTCATTTATTTTCTCCAGACTGAATCATCTCTGAACCAGTAGCATACAACATTCATTGCGCTTTTTAGGTCTTCATGAGACTTAACTTCTTAAAAACTACAGTCTACACCAGACAAATAGGATACTGCCACAGAACGTAATAACAAGGTAAACTGCAGCACAAACCTAATACTACTTGCTATATTTGTAAAGCTACTATTAAAGATGAAACTGTATAAAGAAAATTTTAGGCTAGTTGTATGATCTGTGATCACTGGTTAATCTGTGAATTCCCTTCAAGATATAAATCACAGGCACAACTATTTATAAAAACTGCATCTTCAAAGCACTGAAAAAAAAAAAAAAAAAGAAAAACACACATCACATTTATTATGAAGAAGGAGTAATCAAAGCTCTGGTGATGTTCATTTCTTGCAATATCAGATGTTCACTAATTTATTTAATAGAACTTCTCAAGAAGACATGTTTCCCCCCTTAAGACTTTTTATCATTTTTTCTTCATGTTATACTTTTAGCTTTCTTGGGTTTCATATTAATGCAAATTTAAATAATATTTAACTTGGCTCCTGTATCCAAAACATTCTGTAACATTTGTACAAACATAACTCTAAAAGTTTGGTGGCAAAATATTTTAAGTGGTGCTGTTAGATCTCTTATTAATTAAAGCCAAAAGTTTCCAACTTGAACTGGTAGGTGGATTTTTTACCTCAAAAGAGTGCAGACAGAAGACAACATGAGTCTAAAAAGTCACTTGCTGTGTGGCCCTCAAGAAACTTGTCTGAATTATTTTCCCAGCATTCAAACACTTTTTCTGAGATCAAAAGTATCTTTGCCATTTCAGATGCAATCAATTTGTTTTCATTTGAGTTAAACTAGCTAAGACTGCATACCAACCCACTGTCATGTCACAGATAGAGGAGTCCATGGACCACAGAGAAAATGAGATACCTGGATATATCCAGTGGCTGACTGATGTTTTACCTAAGAGCAGAACTTAGACTCAAGAGAATAAGGTCTTTCCCTCTAAAGATCACAGTAGAAAATTCAAGTTAGTGCAATTAGCAGCAATCTATATTTAAAAGAATTTATACAAGCTTTAAACCACTGCTGTATTGAAGACGACAGTGAACTTTACAAAAACAGTGCAATGCTCATGGCAGGCTAAGAGAATAAAAAGTGAAGTTAGTAACATGTTCTGTATTTTTAAATACTGCATGATCCTCTGTATGTTATTTTCACAAGGTTTCAGCCACTGAATGCTCCAATAATACACTATTTCCTAAAAAAAGGGAAAAAAACAACCAACCAACCAAAAAAAAACAAAAAAACGGAGCATAGATATATATATATCGCTCATCAGTAGATTATCTCTGAGGTTAAAGATTTAAACTGAATATTGTGAAATAGAATTGTTCATCATGCAGACATTAATCTAAAACTTAAATCTGTAAACTATACCAAAAATTATCAGGACCAAGAGCACAGTAATTACACGTTCTTTCATTCTTTTTAACACTTAACATGCCAAGGCCAAAAAACTTCCTCTTTCAGCTTGGCTTCTCACAAAAGGCAAGGAAAGTTAACATCTCTATTAAGTACGTTCTCACAAAGGAAACCTAGTTACACAGTGAATTCAGCCTTGGTAAAACACAGACAATTACAAATTACTGTATTGCTCTTTAAATAGTTCTCAGGTGGCCAACTAACCTTGTATTGTGGATTATTCTAACCTGAAATCTAAATGTTTTATCCCAGCCCTTGAGTCTTAAGCCAAACAAACACACCCCACCAATGAAGCATACAAAATGTTTGTGTTATCACACAGCTACACTTACTCTCACTGGCTTGGTATACTACCAGCCTGGGAGGGGCGGTGTTTGTTTGGCTTTGGGGTTTTGTTGGTCTCCAAACTGCCAAGTTGCTACCCATCAGTTTTAGAAAGTACAGAGTTTTGTGCATAGAAGTTAAGCTTTCTGTAACAGTTTTCTGAAAGCTGTTGTTCACATGGCTGGGGTGGAAAAGAAGGCTGATATGGCCACAAAACATTAAATATGGTAGAACAACCTAGGAAGAAATCTGCACATTGCTATCGTTTAAGATCTCTCAGCACTATAAAAGTAATTTAGAAACCTTCAAGGATGCTATAAAATTTCCCTCTGGAACAGAACTTAGCCTTTGAAAGGCATCTATATATGAAAGCTTTGTAACCTAGTTTAGCTTTCTTACTTCAGGAAAATACGCTTGAAGTTCCCCCATGTCTATGGCCCAGAAGGAAATAAAACAGGAAATCAGGCCATAGAATAAGCAGTTGTTGCCAGCAAGTTTTAAAACATTTTAAGTTATCCATTAATCTACATAAGGCACGATTAACTGCACTTCTCTTAGACCATCAGTGGAGCCCAGCGCAGAGCCACGCTGAAGCTCTGTTTAAGATTCCACTTTGGACATCTTCATATCTAGCACTGGGCATTCTCTGAAGTATGCCATATGCTGTGCATTAAGCAAAGCCAGAGATGCTGTCCTCTGTGCCAAATGAGTGCCAGAACTGTATCATGGATCTCAAAAGTTTGCTTTCAGTCCACTAAAAAACAAAATAAAATAATAATACAAATTTTGTCTGCACACACTGATTACATTCTCCTGTGCTGAGGTCTGAAGCACCCCACAATATTACACTGCTAGCATAAACTCCAAAGTAGATTAAAAAGTAAATAACCAGCTTCCTCATAACAGTGACTTTGGCAGTTTAAGACAGAAACTAGAGACTGCTTTAATGTGACCTCTTATCCATTTGAATTAGTTTATAGCAGTAGTCGATTTTTCCATGGTGATGAAGTCACCATGCTGTGAAAGTATGCAAGGAGAAACTGCTACCAGCCACCAGGTGAAAACATCCAGGTTTCTAATTGCATATGAAATTGGTGTTTGCATTGACAATGATTATTGCTGGGAGCATTCCAGGTAGAGGTCTAAGCTCCATTACATGCAAGTCACTGCAAAACCCAATCAACAAGATCCCAATCAGCGGTTATTAAACTGAGGAGAAAAAATAAAAAAAAAAAAATAAAAAATACTATGAAGCTCCAAAAATGCTGGGTTTAGTGTTTGGTTTTGTTTTAAAGCAAGAGCAGCAGCAGGATACCTGTAACTTCTGAAAAGCTCCTCCCCTTCCCTCCTGAAAACATTAATCCGTGTTTCATTAGTTAAACTGCTGTAACTATGTACTCCGCGCTGATAGGCAGGTGTTGAGAAATTCATCCCAGGTGTTTGAACAAGTACTCGAGGAGCCCCTAACGTTTATTACTTACAGTCTCTCTGCATTCCTGGGAATATCCCTCGGTACAGTTTTGAGTCCTAGTCCGTGGCAATCCACGTTGGAAGCAATGCACGTACATTTATGTGGGCATCCTCCAACAGGCATCCAACTTGCGGAGCTCCAAAAGCTCAAGATCGTTCCAAGGCACAAAAACGCGCTTCTTCCACCAGCCAACATGGTTTCTTGAGCACTTCAGCGGGTACAAAAGTGTGCGCGAACAGCCGGCCCTTAAAGATGAAATGCCTCTCTGAAGGAAGGGAAAAGAAAACAAGAGGCTCTTAGTACAGCCCAAGGGAACCCACCACTGCCATCATCGCCGGAGCACCAGCAAACCTTCAAAGGCGGCTGCGAGGGTTACGTTAGGTGGAAGAAGGTGGGGAACCGCCTGTCGGGCTCAGGTTTCCTCCTGTTATTTACGAGCGGTACCAGAAGGCAGCGACTTCAACCCGGCTGGAGCCAGACGCGTCCTCGGATGAAGGGGAAGCGGCGGTGCCCACCCGCCGACCATCCCTCAGCGGCGGCGGCGTGCCGGGCAGCCTCCCCCGCTCCGCATCGCCGGGGGCAGCAGGTACGAGCCGGGCAGCAGGCAGGTGAGAGCCGGGCACAGCAGGTAAAAGCCCCCGGGGCGCTGCCTGCAGCGCTCGCTGCTGCCGCCGCCGCTCCCCCGCAGCCCCGCGCTGGCGGAGCCGGGACCGGGAGGCGGCGAGGGGCGGCCGGGGGGCGGAGGGGGCGGCGCTCGCTGCCTGCCTCCCGCCCGCCCGCTCCCCTGCACCGGGCACGGACGGCAGCCGGGCGAGCGCCCGCGGCGAGGGGGGGCCCCCTTGCACACACACACACACCCCCTCCCAAAATCGCACCCGCGGCGCCCATTGGCTGCGGGGACCTTGACGTCAGGCGGCGGCTGAAGTTTCGGAGAGGAGGGAGGGGGGAGTGCGGGGCTGCGCTGGAGCCGGGGGGTCCCACCGGTGTGTGGGTGACCCCCACGCCCCCGCCTCTTTTCCCCCCCTTCCAACAAGCTCCGTGTTTGGGGCCGGAGCCCGCGGCCCCGAGCCGGCCCTCGGCGCCCCCACGCCGCGGCCCCGAGTTGGGCTGCGGGGGGCTCGGGGCTTCCTCCGCCTTTTGTTCGCCCCGTCCGCACTCCCCGAGTTCCCTCTGGCGGCCGCGGGCGGACGCTCACCGCCCGGCCCCGCGCTGCCCCCGCGCAGGTGGCCCCCTTCACCTCTCCACACCTTCATCCCTTCATCAGAGGCCGAAGGCAAGCGAGGTTTGGGAAAGGAGGGCAGGCGGAACGCAGTCACCCCATAGGTCCGGCAGGGGGTTGACCGACGGCGCTGCTCATCACCTTGTAGCCAAAGTGTGCTAAAAAAACACGCAAAAACAGGGTGCCCTAAAAGTCCATAGACATTTAGAGATCGATTGGAAGAACTGGAGTCATGGGAGACACGCAAATCAGCATTTTCCCAAGCCAAGTCGTAAGACCATTAACAGGATGAAAAAAGTAAAGCTGCTGTATACAAGTCACAAAAACCCTCTCAAAATACTCAGTTCCTTACTTTGCACACCTAAAGACAGTTTCAAAGGCAAACTTATGCATAACACATTGCTAATAAAGATACTGCATAGACAACAGTTGTTCTGCCTCTACATCACCAAGGAGTGGCCCATGACAGTGGAAGCAAGGCTTTGCTCATGCAGATAGGGATAGCACACATTTCCCCGGTCCCACAAAGAACCAGACCAGCAGTCCCTTGAAGCTCCCACAGCCACCTCCAACAAAGATGTTACAGGGTTCAGTTACGTTTGGATTCAAGTTCTCAGGCTCTGCTCAAAATGTGTTTTTCTATGAACATAGAAGTTTAGTATTCTAGGTGAGGGCTTCTAGGAAAAAAAACGCAAAGATGTTCACTATAAGATATGGACGTGGCATTCCACTGTGCAGTAGCACACCTTAAATACCTGTTCATTTCTGGCTCCATTTACCTCACCTTGATGACTGACATTTGTAATCATCTAAGGCGTTCCTGCCTACCTTGAGAGTTGGCTTTGCCCCAAACCATGCTATGTCCACCAGTACAGCCATCTGTGCAGCCACTTGCTGCTGCCCTCTCCAGCAAGGAAAGATCTGACACTATGGAGCATTTCCCAGTGAAAAGGAATTGGCCAAACAGCGTATGTAAGACCGCTGATGAACCTTCACCTCTCCTGTTCTGGTCTTTGAAAAAAGCAGTTATAAAAAGTCATTAAGAGATTTTCTCATTTTATAGGGAATTATTTCCATGACAATTTTTCTTTTTTAAATAGAAGCCATTTGGATCAAGGCTTAAGATTGAACTGCTTACATGCCTAGACTCAAAGCTCATTTAAGTGGCCCTTAGACTGCATCCAATGCAAAAAGGCTCGGTGACAAGTCCCACAAGGTCTGAAAGTGCACAGAGAGACTCAACTGTCACCCCTTTAAGCAGTCACTTTAAGCTGCTTCAGAAAAGATTAAAAAATACTTTTCTTCCACCTCTCCCTAATCTTCAGGAGGCTGAGGTTGGAGAAGGTGGGCATAATTCTGTCTGGATCCCCAGATAAGCCTCTCCTTTTCTGGAGCAAAGGGCCGAGGAAGATCACTTCAAGCTCCCGCATTAACAAACTGAGGGGCAGAGCCAGCCGTAACAAACCGCACTCTGCTCTTACAGTACCCAAGGCAGCACTGCTAACTGCAGCAGCCTAATCCATATCCCACCCCTTTACCCTCTTGAGAGGGCAAAAGCACAGCCAGCCCCAAGCATGTCACTGACACTCATCACTATCTATTCTGAGGCAAGCGCCCTCAGTCAAGTGTTAGTCTACAAGAGATCAGCTCTTGAACAAGGAACAGCTGGTTCAGCCAGATGACAGAAATTACACTGCTTAGCAAGACAAAGTACTCTGAAAGCTCTGAAGTCTCCTCCACACACAAAGGATGTCTACAAAGGTAGACATCCTTAGCCCATTCAAGCAGTGAAAATACTTTTGTCAGAACTTAGCTTGCCTCAGCAGCCAGGCGACAACAGTCCAAAGAAAGATTTCTTCTGGTTCTGGTCTACTAGCAAGCCTCCTCCCACTTCAAAGATGGCCCTATGGAGAGACACATATTCCCCCCTCAGGACAGAGATACAGAAAGTGTTGAATACTAAGTAAATTAAACTATAGGTAATGCATATGTGACCACCCTATGCTATAATTATTTTTGAAGCTACTAATATTCAGCTCTGCAGAGCTTCCAATTCTAAGAAACGCTGAAAAGATTCCCTCAACCTCTTGATATGATCATCCATAGCAGCCCCCACATGCCAGGTTTCCCTGTTTCTCTCCCCAAAAATTTGTTTCAAAGAGCACAGGTGAATCAGACAAAATAGCAGAAAGAAAGCTGAGCCAAAAGTCAAGCCTACCCTTCAAACACGCTTCAACATTATAAAAACTGAGTCATGTTGTCCTATATTCCAGTTAAAACAGCATTTAATGGATCTGGTTATGTTTTATCAAGGCACACCACAGAAAAGTAGCATTGGCTCTGCTGTTTTCCTTTTAGATACCCGCTATGGCTTCCTGCTCCTGGCACTTACTAGAAGCTGGCAAACCAGTCCCTGTTCATCTTATAGTATATGGTTAGCACAGGGTAGAGCATGTGTGACACAAAACCACAAAATGACACAGATCATGGAATATCTATGGAATATGAATCTATAAAAGGCTTCTTATTTGACAGTGTTTTGTATTTATACTCAGTTAAACACATATAAGCTATTTTATGAAGGTATCTAAAGATGAACAGCTTTTATCCATATTGTCTCCTCAAGTATTAGAAGTGACCAACATTTCAATATGTTACACTCCTTACAGACAAGTTTATCAAAGGTGTACTCTCTACCCAGCAGGAATTTAAATCTTGCCTACTGCTTCTGTGATAAGAAACACAGTCCTCTCTCTTAGAAATGACTGGTTCAGTGCATTTAGAACATCTTTGCATCAATTTGGAAATTGTCTATTTAACACAAGAAAACAAACAGATTCAATAAAAATATTTACTAAATACTGGAAGAACACCAAGTCCAGTAATCAGTGGAAAGATAGGGTGAACAAAAACAGAAGATCATGACAATGACTTGGGGAGAAGGAACTAAAATCACTTCTCTAAACAGTTTTGACCTTCCAACAGCTTCTTCACAAAACACGCAAGCACTAAAAGTGTTTTAGAGTTAATTTCAAGACACATTACATGGTGTACTATGCATAACGTCACCATATTTCTTGTCAGGCACTTTCTGGGTAGATATGCAAGTGCACACGCTATGTAGCAAGTGTGACATTTCTGAGAAACATGGCACTCACTTCACTTATGTTGTACATGTGGCTTGCACGTGTGCAGTAAATCCAACGGCTCCCAAATGCTTCCATTTTTTGCATGGACAATAGTGAGTTGTCTAGAGGTCTGATGGGAACTGTAGCAAGGTCTGATCAGCTGGATGAAGTCCTGAAATCTGAGAATTTATGGGCAAAAAAAAAAAAGACTGGATTAAGAAATCCAAATATACAGTGCCCTGGTCCAGGCAACAAGAGACCATCGCAGAACCTCATCCTGCAGGACGGTTTGCATGACAGAGAAGAGTCTCTACCATCACCAGCAGTAAACTAGAAGGGTGTGTGGGGGAAATGACTCATTTTGATCACTTCCAAAGAATCAAGGCCTGAACCTTACCACTTAACTGACAAGGCTCCATGAACAGCTCTAAGAGGAGCTCTTAAGCACATCCACCACAGAGGTTAATGCTTTGCCACATGACTGAGTTGATGTGTGCATTTTAAAGATGCTAAGTTCAAATTCCACTTAATTTTCAAGTCACTGATGCAGTCATTTGGGAAGCAGTGACATATACAAAGTTATATAAAGTATCTCAGTACATTACCTAAAAAGGACATAAAGCTAACACTTGACAACCCTGTCAATGCTGAGGAATTTGAACTTGATTTTTACTAGAAGCTAGAAATAGAGCATAGGTTTAACATGACAGATGTCAATACTGCCACATTATTTCAGAGCACATAACATCTAAGCATTCGGTTACGCTTTCCATAACCACCGCACGAACTACAAGATGCCTATTTTAAAAGCAAGAGCAGGACTTGAGCGCTGCTATCCCAAAGTCGGAGCCTAAATTGTGCCACGATGCCCTCTTGTGGCTGCTGAGCTCCCCCAGGGTCCCGAACAGGTATTCTGCCGCCTTGTAAAGGTCTGCAGAATAAATCTTAACCTGAAGGCTTCCTTGCCTACTGCACGCCGCCCATTTCATGAGGTTAAATCCTTTTCGAACCTGCGATGTTTTAAAACACATACGCAAAAGATGTTAAACTACAGTCAAAAACGGTAGCAAGATCTCAACACGGAGAAGATAGATTCAATTGATGCCAAATCAAACTGGTTTTCACTATAAGTTGTCTGAGCCCTGAGGGGTTTCATGCCTGAAGTTCTGTAAAGATAGTAGGACTTTCAATGTCCATTTTGGTGAAAAAGTTCATAACCAATTAATACTAAACATTGGCTTTGAGATAGACAGATATAGACATATGTAAATTCACTTTTTTTTTAAATTATTATTATTTTTTTAATAACTACAAAACCAAAGTTTCACTTTCCTTGTTAAAAACATGTCAGGCTGAGCAAAACATGTTTTCACCTGTGCTTTTATTTTGAAATATCATGCTTGTTGAATAAATATTAGCTGCTTTTAAAAAAGCTGAACTACAAAATAAAAGCAACCATTGGGTTTATAGACACCAACTACTACTAGGTATGAAACAAAAGATGGATTAGGAAGTCCAGCAACTGAAGCCAGTCTTGTGTTCCCCTCAGACAGAATAAAAACCTCAAGATTATCAATCTGCATGACTTCCCTCACAAACCTATTCCTGTTTTGAGATGTGGGAATAAGGAAGATCATTCCATGTAAGAACACTTATGTCACTATTTCACCTGTCACAATGTAATTCACTGCAAATATGCAAAAAGAGCAGCAAAGAACTTAAACAGGATTTCTACCACCTACATTGGGGCTCCCATTCATAGTAATTACGCAGAAGATTGTGAATGAAACTTAATAAGCCATATATTTGCTCTCCTGGTAAGATTCGGGGATGGCATTGCAATTGTCCTTGAAATTTAGAATTAGTTTATTCTGTTAATTTAATTCTAATAATGGACGGTATAGAATTTCCCTGATCCTTAGGCTGGTTCCTAATACCCCATCGCTCTGCTAGATGAAGTCCAACTGGGAAATAGGAGCAAGCTAAATGACTAACGTTGAAAATGGATCACGCCCTTCACCATTTTAAATGTGTTAAAGCATTTTAAATTATAGCTTATGAAGAAACAAAAAAAAAAAAAAAAAAAAAAAGTTTCACTAAAAGCTCTGAAAATCAAATTAGGTTCTGCTGTATTAGATTTTTTTCATACAACAGAAATAACCTAGAAATCATCCACATTATATTCACTCTGCTATTGTGCCATATATTCCATCAAGTATCAAGCATTAATTATTAAGTTACTTTTGTGTTACATAGTTCACATCCACATACAGCTTTCTACAGGTTTTTCTGCTTCACACTAAGTATTTAAGTAAACATTAGAGAAAAGGAGGGGAAAATGCAAAGCAATGCCTTTTATTACATACTTTTAGTGCATAAAAGCTACCTAAAAGAGCATTTTGTTCTTAAATTGAGATCAATAATCAATACAAACACAGCTTGCACATAGCAGCAATCTTTAATACATTTCATTCTGTTTCCAATGTATATATGCTTATGTGAGAATCCTGAACTAGCTAGAAAATCTGAATCATTTAAATAAATTCTATAATATGTGAAAACCTAAGGAAGCAACAGCAGAGCATCCTTTCAGAGTGTTACTTTTGATGCAAGGCACAGCAGATATCAGCATGGGTTGCCAGGACAGATTAGTGTTAAAACATATAATCCATGGCCTTCACTGGTTTATAAAACAATTAAATGATATTTCTTTAGCTTGCATTTGGTTTGCTTCAGCCAGAAAAAAAAATTAAGAGATTGTGCATTAGAGGAAATTTGGCTTTCTTTTATTCAGAGCATAATCATTCATAATTCATGTCTGTCTACACCAGCAGTGCAGACAGTGCTGCAAAGAATAAATAAATAAATATTTTAAAAACATGAGTTAGTAGGTACATGGCTACACCTTACCTTCAAGAGGTAGGACAGTCTAGACAAACTGGTTTCATACACTAGGTATTACGAGTTTCTGGCATAAGCATACTTTGTACTTAAGCATACAGGAAAACTAAGTCTCTACACACATGAAATGACACACTGTTGGTGGTGGAACCGAATAAAAAAAAAAAAAAAAACAAACAAAAAAAAACAGTACAATTTACAGGAGAGATTATTGGATGAACAAGCTGAAATTTCACTGTTCATAACAGTAAAAGCTCGCCACATTAAAAAACAAACAAACAAACACAAAACAAACAAAAAAATCTTTTCTTATATTTAGAGGTTACTTTCACATAGAACCAAAACAACAACAACAAAAACCCTCCTGTTGAAAATTTTCATTTGGAAATAAGTCATGTCCATTTTCTCACCCCAGAAAGTATTTCAGAAGTAAAGAGAAGGTGCCGGGAAGAGGAAAGGAAAGGGGAAAGGGAAAAAAATCCAAACACAGGCTTCTTCACTCAGCCTTTGGAGAGTATGACATGCAAAGTTTTTCAAAGCAATAGGCTCACAGTTGGATACTTCTCTTGCACAAGAGGTAACAACTCCATACTTTGAGACAAAGCTATCCTTTGGAGAGACCATCAACTTCATAACCTAAAAGAGATGTTTCAAATCTCCTTGTTTTGACTAGTTCCACACTATTAACTAAAATAAGGCATTTTCACATGGAAAAAAAACATGTATTAGCTTACATTGTCTTGGGAGAAGAAGCTAATCTCAAAGTCTTTGCAGCAGAGAGAAAATAAAGCTTTCAAAGCTTCTATTAATAATCTTTAGATTTTGAGATTTTGCTTAAGCTCTGTTGAGATTGCCACGTTGAATGAATTATGCTATTGCCACTATGCAAAACATTTCATTATCTCAGTTCTGGATGGTTAACATAGCTCAACACACCAAAACAGAACTCTCTTGCTTTGAAGCCTACATAGCTTCCTAGACCTTTTCCTTCAAAGATGCTGCCATAGAAGTGAAGAATCGTTTAGCACATGCTGACATCATGGGTCACATCTCCATCTATAGATTGCATAGTAGTTCCCCACCTTTGACGATTAAAAGTTTTCAACAACATTTCCAAAGCTTAATAATGTTCAATGCATAGCTTAGACAGCTAAATCCCCATCATGTCAGCACACTAACATGACAAAATTCTTTTGACTACAGAAAGGAAGTATCTAGTGCCTAAAGCAGGAACCAGAAAACCTGAGTTTTGTTTCCGTGTTAGTTCTTGTTAGTTTTGTTTCTGTGTTACTGTGTTTCTGTGGGCTCTGACCTTGGCAAGTCAGCCTTTTGGCCTCCACTTAACTCGTTCATAAAGATTTATAACACACACAAGGTTATACCACAATCTGAGCTTTACAAACCATGATTCAAGCATTATTTTCAGTCTACATTTAAGTCTACATTAAATATGAGGTACCAGAAGTATTTTGTAAATAGGAAGTATTTTTCCTAATGTGAACCTTCTGACATCTTTTTTCTGACATTCTATTTTTTTTTTTTTTTTTTCTCAGCCTTTTGGATGTTTTTAGTGCGTGTGGTATTTGAAAGCAAAGAACTAGAGAAAATAATTTTGAATTTTCCATAGTGGATGTACACTATTCTACAGTAATCTAGGTCAGTATTTGTAACAGCACTCCTCAGTATATACTCTGCCTAGTGAGTAGAAAAGGGACAGCAAGTCAAAGAATGAGGGATTTGAACATCTTCCATACAAAGCGTTTGAAGTGGAAGATTAAATATCTATTTAATCCAAGTAAATTCCCAGTCATTTTCTGGGTTCATTATAAGGTTGTTTATCACACTGCAGACAATACTTCCACTGAGGGCAACCTTGATACTATGGAATCATTTAAGCATTAACTGCATTTTATCCTATATATATACATATCTATATATGTTCTTGTGCTGGTAAGTGAGGTATTGAATTTATAGTTTCTTTTGATTGTAATTGCTGAATGTCTGGCAACATCCTTACTCCTCTATAATCACTGTCAAATGTAAGCCAATATTCACAATTTTATCAGCCATTATTTTCTTTTGCACTGTTATTCTGATTTTTAATTATTATTCTTTCTCATTTTCTCTCAGCAAATAGGAATTTTGATTACACATTGCAGGATTCATTGCACGTGCCTCCCATACTGTTATTCACAACTGTTCCATGTTCTAAGAGCCACAGCTCAACACTGATAAACAGCCACGAAATAAAAGTTCTCTTAAAAAAAAAAAAAAAAAAAGTAGGATATTAAGCATCTCCAGGTTTAGGGTTGTTTGTGCCATAACAGCTTTGCCTGTATTCTGTACCAGGTGGTGAGTACAAAATACCAGCTGTTCCACTTTTTCTTGATATTTAACTATCTGAAGTAGGTTGAGCAGGGACCAGTGATCAAGATAACAAGTGGCTAAACCATCATTAACCAGTTTAATATTTGAGAAAAAATAGTAAGCTAGTATCTCATCTGTGTCGAAACATCAAAAGATGGTGTAAGACCACAAAAAGAAAGCAATAAACTATTCTGCTACTGGATTATAGGGTCAACTGAGGAAAAAGAAAATGCAATAAGAAGCCTGGATTCCTACTCATCCTCATCAGACTGAGTTTATGATTTATTCACCATTTAGCTGAAACAACTGCTTTCTTGTGCCACAAAAAAGTGGTATCAGAAATTATTACAGAATTCATTTTCTGCAAATATGCACCTTTGACTGCCAAGGCCATCAAATGTAATTTTAGCTGATTTCTGTGAAATTTTCTGACAAGCTAATTAAAGTAGCATTTTATAAATCAAAACAGGCAAGCGACAGATCTAGCCAATTGCCAGATAAAGGCTTTTAAAACATCGGTTGGAAGTCAAAATTTTCACTTCGCATTTTCACATGAACGTAATAGCTTCTTGTTGTGGTTTTTGACATGGGATTTTGAATTTGAATTTTATTTTTTACCATACTTAATCAGCATAAACATGCAGGAGAAAAGGCTAAGTCACAGAACAGAAGTGTTTTTTGTTTTATTTTGTTTTTCCCCACAAAGTAACTTAGCCTGCTAGAATATTTATCTTTACTGTAGTTATGATTGACATTACTGGCTATATACACCTAACTCTGTTCTTTAAAACTTAAGTCATTAGTGCCCAACTAAAAAAGGCCAAGAACTGTGGCTATTATTTTTCCATGTCATGTTGTCAACTTCCATTATTAAATCTTAACATCATCTTCACTTACCTATCCCATGTTACTTTCAAGTTATCAGCTAACAAACTCTCACCTGAAATATGTGCAGAATACATGACAATTTCAGAATTATACGCTTTAGGCTAGACATGTTCAAATCACTTCACAATCTGGTAATTAGCATTACGGCAACAACATTCTTTTAAGCATGGTGTTAGTCACAAGCAAACCTGTGATCCATTAAGGTAACAAACCTTACTGTAGGACTCAACATCCACTACTATATTTTAATACTATCATATTTTTGCTGTGTCAAATTTGCCACATCCATATAGAGAAAACAGGAAACGTGCCTTTTGTAGGCACATATCCTTGCAGGCAGTGCTCGGTCAAGTCTCACAACAAGGTTTCACTCCTGGTTTCCCATAGTGTCACTGCTGCTGGAAAGTGCTTGCTGTGGTGCTGTTTCAGAAGGGTACTCCAAGCAGTGCTCATTTCCCAGTTACCTGGTCAACTGTCATGTAGCTGTGTCAACCAGCATTATCACTGCTAGTATCTACTTTTCAAGCTGTATATTTAAAGCCAATATCAAGTAAAAGATTCAGCCTAGATAGTCAGGGCTCATCTGCAGTTTCCCTTAACAGACATTTATGAGTGCCTGACAAAAAGAGCTGGTCTTTAATTCTGGGTTTCCACCAATGCATTGTTTCATTCCATAATTTGCAGTTGGATTGATTATACAACAAAAAATTAAATTTAAAAAAAAAAAGAAAAAAAGAAAAAAAAAAAAAAGCTGGGCTAAGTGGGGAAAAGAAAAAAAAAATACTTCTGAAAACTCAAATGAGAGGAACATAGTGCCCTGCTCCACTTTCCACTTCATGCTTTTCCTTTCAAGACATCAAATCTCTCAAATTAGAGAGCAAAATATTGGTGTACTTAAGGTACATATGCAGGTAGAAATAAGGGAAAGCTCACAGCAGTAATTCTCATGTCTGTTTAAACCTCTACGTTAGCTAGAACTATTGTCTTCATTAAGAATTTTCAAAAATGTTTCCATGCTGATAGGAATCAAGCAGCATTGCTACCCCAAAGCCATTTTTACATATTTGAAAATCAGTTTTCCCTAAGCTATTCAGCATAGTACAGTTGGTAATCTTTTCATCTGACCTCCAGAACAGGCTTTAAATGTCTTAACATCTGAGTCATTTTCACACTTTGCCAACTGCAACCTAGATTGAGAACTTATTGAAAATAGTGACTCACAATAGAACAAAGAACCACCAGGAATTTTTAACATCAATAAGGGTTGCTGCTCTGAAACCATCTGTGCAGCTTTTTCAACAGCTTCCTGATAGCCATCTTGAGATGCCAATTTCCAAGACATAATAGGCAAGATAGAATTCAATGTTAAAGAAAAGCTACAACTTCAACCTCTAAAGGTAACTTCTGTGACTTACCTTATGTTGTTGAAAAAAATAAATACCGAGTGATTCATGATCTCGAATTAATTCATTTTCTTTAATAACTATATGAACGATTTCTCATCAGGAAAAAAAAAAAAATGAAATAAACTACAGATTTCTCAGTAATCTTAAGGTCAAAAAACAGTTTCAGGAACAAATCTATGCCCTGGCAATGGATATCTTACAAATTTAGGTCAGGGCAAAAAACAAAAAACAAAAAACATTTTTTTTTCTATTATTTATAGAGTACAGATACAAAGGTTTTAGAAGGCTTATGACACAAGATAACCACCAAAACATTCCCATAAGGAAAAATCAAATCAGTGTTCATTGCATGAACTGCTAAGTTTTACAAGGAAGAGCATGGCCACATGGAAAGAATGATCTTTTCTGCTGATTCTGAGAAGATACCTCATTCCGCATCAGAGGACAAGAGCAAAACAGCTGAGCACACAAGCACGTAAGTAACATGATAGAACCAAGTTCAACAGAAACTTAGAAAAAAAATATTATGACAAGTGTCAGATACAAGATGATATCAACAAATCCAGTAAGGCCACGTTCCCACAGAAAGAAAGTCAAAACAGCAGTTGTGAGCTATGACAATGCAAGTCCCTTCCGCCAACAAAGAGTCCAAATATTTGTTTGCATTGCGGAATGTTTTATATTAGGACCTATAGTGCTTATATGTTTGTTTCCAGCTAATACCACAAAACCCTTATGGTAACATACTGAATTCACTTCAGTGGGTGAAATTAATATGGTTTCAACTTTTTCTCCCACTGTAACAAATGAGCACAAGGGCCTGGCAAATTCATTAATGTAGCAAGAACTTGCTAACTTTTTTTTTTTTTTTTTTTTTTTTACAAGTTGTGCACAATACAATGAGGAAACAAACTAAAAGTATTGACTGTTTTCTCAATTTAGGTAGCATATGCACTCACTGCAATGATAATTTTAATCTATTTTGTTATGTTCAGTACTGACTATGGGTACTGTTCATCAACAACAATGTAATATAAAAAGATCAGGATAATTCTTCTTCAAACTAGGAGACCCAAAACATTCAGTAAATTGGATGGACTAAAAGCAGATTGTAGTTGGCTTCTCAGGGCTTATGGAAAGCGATGACAAGACTAACATCACCATACTTCTCCACAGATATCAGCAATTACAGGTTATTAATGTACACTGAACTGAAAAAACAATTCCTCAAGAAAAAATAATTCCTCAAAGCCTCTATCAAATCCCGAGATGAACAGCTGTTCTTACCATCACAGAGGTGTCCTGCCCCCCACCCCCTTTCCCCAGCTCAGTCTTGTTCCCTTTTTAGCATTTTATTAGCACAAACCCCAGGAATAAGTGTATCATTTGCTATGCTACTAAAAGTGTATTTCTCTTCTCTGCCTAACTTTGTTAATGCTTTAAGTTTACTGTCACAAGCCTTTTTGAGACTCAGTTCACTATACATGACTCTCCATTCAGAATTCAGGAATTACAAGGTTAGTCATCATCCACTAAAGCACTGTTACTAACAGTTCATGATACACTATGCTCCTATTGCTCATGGAATGTGAGGATGCGCACATATGCCCATCTGTGTCTCAAAGCTCTTTAATCACTAAACATTTGCAGATTATCCACATCTGCACAAGCATTAATGCACTTTGGACCCAAAGTGCTTAGGCAATGTCATGAATTCAAATTTTACAAATCTGCTTCTGGAAGAGAAAATTTATGTAAGTTAGATATCACAGCTCAATATGCTGAAATGTACAGGCAAAGTACCTTTCAGATGTAACCAACTCAACATCCTACTATCACCAAGCAAAGATGAGTTGTTTGTGCCACTGTGAACATCCATAAAGCTTTGACCCATCATCAGAAGAATGTTACAACTCCACAAGCACAAGCTGCTTGGCTGATGTCTTGTTATATCACTGCAGCATCTCCTTGAAGAGCAACACATGCTTCAATAACAGAGTTCTTTTAAATAGCTTTGCATGCTTTCATGCTCAGGATACAACTGGAACAGGTAAAAAAAAAAAAAAAAAAAAAAAAAGGAGAGAGAGAGAGAGAAAGGCTAAACTGTTTTACTGTGTAAATGCCATGTAAACCAAAATGAAATCTCTAAATACTCATTCAGTTCTTACCTGGGTAGTACACCAAAAACATTAAAGACTCCTAGAATGGACAGAGACGTCTTCAGATAAAGAAGTGGAGTAATAGCATGTGGAATGATACAATCAAGAGAAACATACAGCAGGCATTTTGTACATTGATTCTACCATTGAATGACTATGACTAACATTGAAAGAAAAAAACATTCTACAAGGAAAGATCTTCTGGATGGCATGGTTGCACACTGGAACAGACTCCCCAGGGACATAGTCACTGCACCAAGCCTGTATGAATTTAGAAAGCTATTGGACTGTGCACTTGGTCTAAGCTTTTGGGCAGACCTGTGCGGTGCCAGGAGTTGGACTTGATGATCCTTTTGGGTCCCTTCTAACTCGGGATATTCTATGTTTCTATGATTCTTACAGTAAATAACCAAAAACAGTTACAGAAGGGATCAGCTTTAACTCTAAAACTCAACTCCAAATGAAATTAACTGCATATACTAATAAAGACTGTGTCTTTTCTAATAACTCTACCAAAATCTAATGATGGTAAAATCATTCAGAAAGAGAACATTCATACTGGCTGACTATTGCTGATAGGTAACCTCTCTTAGGCAAAATAAACATGTACAGTAAGGTGTGGGTTGGTGGGTTTTGTTTTGTTTCTTTTCTCTCCAAAATGCTTAATTCAAAATATATTAGATACATGCTACACATTCATTATTCACACATATCTTTCAGCTTATGCTCTGATGCCTACAGACGTATTTACTTATCCCTACAAGACAAAGTGTACCAGAAGTAGCTAGATATTCACAGACCTTCATTTAATGACATTAAACTTGGCAGAGTAGGTGTTAGAAATTTCAAGGTAACAAAAGCTCTTTATCTTGTGATTATTAGTAGTCCATTTACACTCCTGCCAAACTAAGACATGATTGTTTGAATATTTGCTTAAATGCATTATGATGACTTTCAGAATATATATAATGAAGTCTCCAGAGACATACAGATAGAGCTTTGCTTTCTTCATTTAGAACTGGCCTTGTCACCCTGAATTTAACTGCAAGATAATAAGGTTGCTCACACTGAACTCCAAAGACATAGGACAGCTTGAGCTAGCTAGCGTGAAAGGATATCAAGCATAGGATTTATCCACCTGTACTTATTTGTCAGTGGTTATCACACCTGAAAAAGCTATCCCAACAGCTCACTGTCTGCCATTGTTTTCAGTGGCTGCCAAGCGATACATATAGGAAGTGGGGATCTTGAAGATCCTTACAAGTCAGATGCCAAAGTTGAATGCTAATAGAAATATATCAAAAGTTGCTTATCTGCTTACCTTTCAAGAACTAGAGAGAAAAGGAGAAAAACACATCCTACTTACACAGCATGGAAGCCATTTTTCAGACACATGTAGTGCTTTACTTCAACTTCGAAAATATTGGGTTTACATTTAACATTTTGTGTAAGAACAACAAAGCTAAGACAAGACTACATTTCTCAGTGAAACAGATATATGCCATAACTGTTCCTGAGCTTCTCCTTTAAAATGTTAAACACTGCTTATTAAAAACACTTTTTAAGTGTTCCTCTAGAAATTATTGTGAAAGCAGAGCTATCGGTGAAGTGACAAGTTCTTCCAGAGCTGTATGTCTACTAAGTTGTACGTGTATTCCTTTCCATCTTACTGCCAGAATTTGGTAAGCCCAGTATAATTAAAATATAGGTCATTTCAGAATAAATATTTAATATTAAAATAAAAAAAAAAACTATGTATTTTTCTCCACTGTGAAAGTTTCAACTGCATGCTGTTCATGGTTTGGCATCAACAACAAAAGCACACAGATTTCCATTCAAAGGAGAGCATTTGATTGCCCTGGAAAAATTTCACCTTTGTTTTGGATCAAAGGCATTAGCAGGTCTCCTGCACCATCACTGGAACATCAACACCAGCTTAAAAGTTGGACTTTGCCCTCCTCCCCCATCTTTGTTCACTTATTAGGAATTTGATCAAATTGTTGGATTTGAGGAATCCTTCAGAGCAGATGTAATAGCTCACTCAAGTGCAGTCCAAGAGGTACAAGTGGTAGCACAAAGCTAGTTTTAGTTACAGCACAGCTAAATATTCCACCAGAAGTTACATGCTAGACCATCGAGAACCTTTCTGCACAGAGCCATCAGTAATGTGCAAATGTGGAAAATAACCCGAATATTTGCAGGCACTTGAATTAAAAACTGTCTGATTTTTATACAGGAAGAAAAATTAATCTGGAGGGAGGGATCTTCTTTTTTTTTTTTTTTTTTTTTTTTTTTTTTTTAAACTCCTCTATCTACCTGGCTTCGAGTCAAGTTCATTTAACCAAAGAAAGCATTGAAAGCTCCTATGATTCTTTGCATTGCTCTGGACGCTGTATTAACAAATCTCTACAAAACTCAAATTTGTATTATGCAAGCAGAAGAAAGACTTGCAGGTGTGATAAGCCCACAAGAGGCTTTTTTAGTTCAACAATGTGTAAGATTGTGCACTTCTACAGGAAAGAACTTCGTATTTTCAAAACACTTTATAGCAACCTGTCACCTTTTTATGAGACAGTGTTATTGCCATTAAAGCAGCCAGTATTAGGAGGAATACCAGTTCTGGCTTTGACTTAGATCAAAGCTGCTAGCTGTAGCTGCAAGAGTCCTGCTTCTCTTCTGGTACACAGGACCCTTTCACACTGATTTTGGCAACCAGAAATTGGACCTGCTAAATCATTGTTATATTGGCCAGCAGCTGGCCGCCAAATATCAGTTCTGTCATTATTATACTTCATGAGCTTCCTGACATACCATTTTTTCCATTCCTCTTTTCTCTAGTTTCAGATGTGATTTTTTTTTCTTTGTAGTCATAAATGAACGTTTGACATAATCAAAACAAGACTTGCAATTCTGATGAGACTTAACTACATACATGAAATCTAAAACAATTGTTACTGACAACCCACAGACATATCAGAAAGACAAGACTGGGAAGCATTCCAGGAACATCCCCATGAAGTAGACAGAAAATATACATTGACAGGAAGAACAGGGTACACACATTTGCTACAGAGAGGACAAACTTGTCAGAATATTTTGACTTTCTTTTTGAAGCCAGTTCTTAAGCCACTAAGGTATCAGACTTCATCGCTTAAAACAGCTCATTCAAAACTAGTCATCATGAAGTATGTTTAAATAGGAAGGTGCTTGCATTGCCTTTGGTTTAGTTATTAAAGAGCTAAGGAATTTCTTATCTTGCATGTCCTGGCTTAAACTACTTCTACAATCACACCAAGTCAAAATAATTATCTGAAACTCTTTGCAACATACACTTAAGTGGTAATTGATCATTCTCATTTTGAAGAAAAACACAATGCTACTCTCATGCTTTCTTGTTAACACAACACTTCTTGTGTTACTGAAAAAAATACCAAAATGTTTGCTAAAACACCACTGGGAACATGCTTAATGCAAGATTGTGCTAGGTGCTCACTGAAAATCTGGCCCTTCCTGCACCAAAAAAAGAGACTGGGTATGCTTAACAATCATACCCATAGTATCTCTGATGTCATATTCATGGAGACATATATATTGTTTATGGAAATATACCTACATGAACTGTGAAGTATGTCTTTATGAGGCCTTCATTATATTTTCGAGGGTTAATATATTGAAATTTCAGCTTCAAATTAAAAGCAACTGGATTATTCTAGACTGCAAAATGCTTGCAGTGTCAGTAATAACCACACTGCAGGACATGCATCCATCCCTGGAGAAAAGGAGGCTCAGGGGCAATCTTATTGCTCTCTACAGGTACCTCAAAGGAGGCTGTAGCGAGGTGGGGGTTGGTCTGTTCTCCCACGTGCCTGGTGACAGGACGAGGGGGAATGGGCTAAAGTTGCACCAGGGGAGTTTTAGGTTGGATGTTAGGAAGAACTTCTTTACTGAAAGGATTGTTAGGCATTGGAACAGGCTGCCCAGGGAAGTGGTGGAGTCACCATCCCTGGAAGTCTTTAAAAGACGTTTAGACGTAGAGCTTAGGGATATGGTTTAGTGGGGACTGTTAGCGTTAGGTAGAGGTTGGACTCGATGATCTTGAGGTCTCTTCCAACCTAGAAGTTCTGTGATTCTGTGATCTTAATAAACCTCCAGTGTTTTAAGATTTAAATAGATTCTAATTAATTAGTAGTGAAAATAGCTACTTTTTTTTCTAAATGTCTAGTAATACCTAAATAAGTGATCAGTTATGGGTATTTTCATCAACAACATTTATACAATAATCTGATTAAGAGAAATTATCCCCCCAAAAATTGTAGAGGAAATTGACAGCAAGAGCTATTACTCCAAGACTGAGAACAGTCATTCAGCTCTTACTAGTAACATAACTAATTACTAGCTATTCCATCTGTAAGCAATGCCTGAAAATATGTACCTGTAATGAAAGTACAGTGTGAAAGAAGCCCCAGGAATTGTGGGCCTAAACTTCATTTGGTTTCACACCAGAGATGCTGGAACTAAGAGTCGGGGATCACAGCAGCCGGTGACAGTGGTACAAACATGAAACCTGTGTGCTGATATGTTTTGCATGTTATAAAGATATAAAGTATCTATATATGTATTTTATATCTTTATTATGTCTGTACCTAATTCAGACACTTGACAACCTGCTTCATAAATAAGTCCTATTTCTGTGCATCTGTATGCCTGGAAGTCTTTAATTTGTAATAATAATAATAATAATAATAATAATAATAATAATAATAATAATAATAATAATAATAATAAAATGAGTTTTATTCAGCAGAATCCAAACTTGGTGTTAACAAAGTACATCCAAACAACCTCCTGCCTGTGAAGTTGATTGCTGACTGGCACAGTCACTTCAGAGGTATGTCTCCACTTGTCACTTGACTCAGACTTTATTCTGTCTCCAGACTAAGCCTGTATAGCTTAGCAGCTGCCAGAGGGACAAACTCCTGCTTCACATCATGTCCAACAGGTCTGCAAATAGCTTCATGGACTGGCTAACTTCCCAGAACCATGACTCTTGTAAAACGGCTCCTGAATTAGAAGCAACGGCCATATAGGTGTTGTTCTTACATCTTAGGCTAGTATTTCACACCTGTTAATACCAACATGGAGAAGCAGCCACTGCCTGCTTCTCCCCTTTTTCTACAGTTGAAGCAGCACTACATTTGAATTTCCTAAAAGGAATTCCAAGAAAAAATAAGTTAAATTCCCTGTACCCCAATCCTTACTGTCATGGAATGATCATTCCTCTTTAATGCTACTATAAGAGAGACTAAGATGTACTTGCCAGATTACTGTTTAGGTTTGCCCCTACATTGCCCCCAACAATCACAGTTTGATGTTGGGACTGTACGTCACTCTCACATCATGCAGTCTGTTAGAGAAAATTGGAGCACCTTCTTTAACAATGCATGCCCTAAGCAAGTTTTTACAAGGCAGAGCAAAGCATGGTTTTAGCTCATAATCCATGACATAAGTTTTAAGTGCACTCATGCTCTTATCTGCTTTTTGTGGCCTATCAGCTTTATGGTGTTTACAGTAGAGTATAACTTCCCTCATTTTTAGTATGAAATAACAAACTGCACAAAGGAAAAGACGAAAAAAAAAAAAAAAGATGAACTGATTTTACTTTGTTACCAGAAATAAATGCAGAAGGTAGTAAGAATTCAGAAGCTATAGGTGGCATTAGGTATTGATAGCCCCTCCAAACCCCTCTTCTACCCCAGTTAGCACTAATTCCTCAGTGTGCTCATTTGGTAACAGCTTGCTCAATAATCCCAAACAGTTAAGTCTGGAGTTTTCATTAGACAATTGAGCATTTCTTGGACCACCAACTTTCACAGTGTGTTGTTAGTATTCCATTTGTTGTTGTTTTTCTTTTCTTGTTTCTCAAGTACATTTAAATATAACTGGTCAATACACTACCTCTGTCATAAACAGGAAATAACTTCAACATACCTAGCATTCTCAGCACCTTCAGTGATAATGGGATGTAGTGCAGTTTGCAGATCATTACATCCCTCTTATTACTGGTACATCTTGGATTAAATAATAATAATAATAATAATAATAATAATAATAATAATAATAATAATAATAATAATAATAATAATAATAATAATAATAATAAAATCATCTTGTTTCTTTTAGGTTTCCTTTCCTTTCAGAGGAACCCCCAGAAGAGCCAGATGGCATTCACAAACTCTCACTAGTTGTTTCAAGACAAATGTTTACTTCCTTTATGGAGTGCTAAAATAGCACATCAATGACAGCTTAATATCAGAACTGAAAGCAATTTCCTATGGAAATCACAAAAATAGCCTTGATTAAAACAGTCAGTACCCAATTTTGAAACACAAAGATATCAGACAAAGTAAGAAAGTCTAGAATTGAGCTGTTATTTATTTTTTCTTTGTTAGCATCTTAGATTTCACTGAGAAAAAAAAATGAAGTTTCCATGTTAATTGATTAAGAAATCAATCGCTATATCACAGCTAGATAACACCCAGTACTGATTCTGTGTGGGATCTAGCATTGTGAACAATCAGCTTCTCATTCTAATGGATGTAGGCTTTTGGTTTTTCATAATAAGCACAAAGTTACCATCACCTAAGGTTGTAAAGGTTTGTACTACCCTATCTTTTACTACAACTGGGAGTTTAATTTTGAGACTCATCTCTCACTCAGCTCTGAACTGAGAAGCTGATAAACTTGCAAGCCACCTGCAGGAAGCTTATGTTCCATAGGGATGAAAAAACAATCACTTTTTAAAACATAAGATGTTAACAAAATATATTTTTCTACTAAGGTATACCCAGCTCGAATACAGCATATTTTAACTGATATACACCCATATTCCAGGACATTTTCACAACTCTGGGAGACTTCTTCCAGTAACAAAAATAGAGCAAGTCCAAAAATAGCTGCCAAACAGAATACACATATTCCAGGATAATAATTTTACATGGTTGAGAAAAACAAAATATTAAATCCTGACACTATTCACATGCATTAATTCTTCTGTGGCTCTGTGAGCTTGACTATCAGTTTCTCAGAACCTTTGATCCCTTGGCAATTGTTCCCTTTGCTTCTGACAGCTTTCTGCAGCAGGTTTCTTGGTCTCCCAACGCTTCCTCTTAACTTCCTCCCCTTTTTAGTTTAATACTTGCTTAGGGATGAACATATGCATGCACACACACACATAGCTTTGCTTATATTCTCACTCTATGACAAAACTATCTAGCTACATTTTATTTAGTTACTCTATTCTTTCATTCATTATGGACTTACAACTTTGCCATTTCTTCTTCTTTTCATCCTGAAAATTACTTGCTTTTGATGTACAGAACATAACCAGATGTCTTTTTACTGCATTGAGCAACACCATCCTATGGAGTCACAGGTTGACTTGGAAATAATTTAGAGATCTGAAAACATTAAATTTTACCAGGAAATATTAAATTAACATACTGACACTAACTAAAAAAAAAATAAGATTAGGGCAGTCATGAGTTACCTTTCCCTGTATTGGCTCTCTTAGGATATAGGATTTCTATCAACTGGTATAGTTACATATGAAGATTAACAGAATTTATTTTTTTCAATAAACAACTGAAGGTTTGCCTAGATAGCTCTCTCTTATGGTCTCTGTTCAAGGCAGTGAGAACTACATAATTTTTTTTTTTGCTCAGCTGATCTAAACTCAGCAGTTACTAATTGCCTCAGTAGCCAATTCCATTCCACTCCAAACAGGTTCATCAAAATCCCAGGAATTCCAAACTGACAGGATGTTTATGCTTACTCTCATAGACTGTTTCAGATACTTAGAATTTTGGAGTAAAAATGCAATGGGGAGAGTTTAAAGTTTCAAAACACAGATGAATTTAAAAAATATTTATTTTATGTCTGTCTTGCCAAATCATCTTGTCAGTGTATCATACTTCTGCCCTCCAACTACTACACTTTATGGTGACAATTCACCTTTCACAGATTGCGGATAACTTAGAAAAAAAGACTGAGATCACTGCTTAATACTGGGGAATGTCTATTACCCGTCCTTTAGCAAGACTATGTGGACTAGACCTTCAGAAACATAACTCTAACTCAAAGAATTTAGCTTTCTTTTCTATTTCATCCCTAGAGAGAATATTTTAGAGATAAAGGAATTAAATGAAAGTAGGAGAGGATCTACCCCATTGCAGCACAGACCTCTGACTGCAGACCACAAAGGTACAAAATATCCCTCCATTATACTTTTCTGGGACACTGATTCTTTTTCCAGTTTCAGGATTTGATCTTCTGTGATTAAATCTGTAGTCCCTAAAACTCACTTAGCTACCTATTGCTTGAACAAAACTGTTTTTTTTTTTTTTTTTTTTTTTGTTTTGTTTTTTTTTTGTTTTGTTTTTTAAAGCTTTAAATAATTCCAATATTATGTAACCAAACATCACAAGAATGCAGCTGGAAAAAAAAAAAAAAAAAAAAAAAAAAGCTGGCAAAAGAATGCTGGAGAATAGAACTAAAATTCAAAATTAATCATGAAGCCCAGAAAAGTATAATAGCTGTTCAGAAATTAGTCCAGATTCCTGCCGACCATTAATCAGGAACTATCAGGAACTATTTAGGCAAAGTAGGGGCACAATAGTTAGAGGCAACAGGGAATATTATAGCCCTGTGGGAGAACCACAGCTCTAGAAAAAACAGCAAAGAAACTAGACTGTTGCCAGCATTGACAGTTTGCTCCATAGAAAGTGATTTCATGTCAGACCATGAAAATGCCCACATGAAAACAGGCTTAATATCTCGTAAGGAAGATGCAGAAAAGTGATCATGAAGCACAGACCTTTCCTGAACTGCAGCTATCCAAAATCACTTGGAGACTTTTTCTTTAGGGAGCCCCTATCAGATTTGCGCTGTCAGATTGATACATCAGACAGCACTTCTTTAGTCACAGTAGGCAGCTTAATAAAGCTAACACCACAGCATTGTCCTTTCAACCAAAGAACTCCTTAGCTTATACCTGTTTGATTTAGATAGCAAAAATAACACTACAGCATCCTAGATGGACAACTCTTTGCACTGGTTGCAAAGAGCAGCCAAAAGATGCAGTAGGAAAACAGATCATTTCTGAACAGGCTTGCAGAAAAGCATCAGTTACTTACGATGGACTATATTTGCTATTCTGAAGACCCAGTATCTGGTTTTTTCCCTGTCTTGAAGAACACATAGCTGAAAAGGTCATGCTAATGAAAAACAGAAGAGCACTAAACCTGCAGTGTCATGGGAAACAGATACAGCAAGGGGGAAAAATTGTAAGCAAGCTTACAAGCAAACTCTAAGCATGATAAAAAGATTAAAAATTATTTGTCATCCTCATCACCAGGAAGATCTAAAAATGTGTTAGGCCATCCATTTGATGTTTACTGTGAGAGGTTGCTGGCTTTTTTTTTCTCATGAAATTAATGATTAAATGTTAGATAGTACCAATTATGAATCTAATTTACTTATGACTAATTTACACAAAATGGCAATGCCAACATCCTAACTTGTGGTTATTATTTCTGTACTACTACAACCTTTAAATACTTTTTTAAAATGTACTTTATTTTTTCCTAGATATTATGAAGTCACTAAAAGCTATTTGGAAATTAAAGATCACAGGTTTAAAGGTTTAATCCTTATAAATATGAATTTACTAAAGAATTTTCTAAACATACCCACTTCAGCTTACTTAGGCTATCTAGTATTTGAAATACTGATTTGCCTAGCTTGACAACACGTTTTTATTTACTATTAATGTGGTAATTAATGTTCAATTCATTCTTTGTCCTCCTCTAGCATGGGGAATATAACATCAAAGAGAGAAAATGAGAAAGATTGGCTGGCATTTGAAGTAGCCAAGTATTTTTTTAACATTTCTCTGTGTGTGTGTGTGTTTGCGTTTTGAGTTCAAAAAAACCTACCAATTCTTTGAGATAAAAGGTGAAACCAGACCTCCCAAGTGGTATCATATGCATTTATGCACAGCTGAATAATTAGAATCAAAGCTGAATAAAACAAAATCCAAAACCACAGCTGCCCCATGTAGTTTTTACCTATAGAATCCATGTGTTATACAAACTAGTTTTGAATTTTCTTGGCACAGTTTCAAAGTAATTTTTCATCTCTGGCAGATAGCAACAACTTAGACATGTAGTTTGTTCCTCCTGGAGTCATACTATACATTGAAATTATGGTAGATGAAAAAAACATCTGCTGTCTCTTAAGTGGGGCCTGGTTTTGCCATAAGAAATAGTTGGGTTTGGTTATTCTTTAGAGATGCTTTAACTTTTTGATTGCAACATTCATTCCAAAGTCTTCGTGTACCATTAATATCAATGTTAATTACACTGAAATCTTTTTGATATGGAGGGCAGAGGGAAAAAATAAATAAACTTTAAAAATCCCCCACAGAAAGTGAAAAAATGGAAGCTTGGCTCACTGTTCGTTCAAAGTTTCAAGGCTTGGAATTTCAGAGTATCGCCATAATGCTCTGTCAATACCCAGGGGCAAGATTTCCTTTTTTTTTCGCATGAGCAAAATAAGTAAATGAGTGAAACCTTTGGATAAAGAATACAGACTTATTTTAATGTATTTTTAGAAGTGAACTTTTTGTTTGTTTGTTTGTTTGTTTTAAGTACTTCGTTACACTCAGTGAAATTGCTAGCCGCTTACTCACTTTGCCTACCAAATCCCAATATAAGAATTTTGGTAATATTTTGAAACTTTCATGTATACTACACATTGTAATCTATTCTATTACCCTAATAACTAACTTGAGGTCATTTTGTGCTGCCAAAAGGGATTGATCTCATAGATTTCAAGTATCATATCTACATCTTTGATGGAATGACACAACCCCTCAAACAAGTACAGAAATCTTTATTGATATCTTTATTAATAGCTACCACTGTGTTGAACAGGAGACGATGAACAGACAGCCTTTCACAGGGGTATTATCAACAGGATAATTGTTCAGAATATTGGACCCATGAAGAAAAGGTTCAGTATCTTTATCAAGTGCTATTTATAAAAGGGCCAGAAGAAAATGCAGTTATATTAAGAGGGCCAAAAGAGAATGCAGTCAAACAAAGAGACTATCATAACTCAATTCTCCATGATTTTTGCACAATTTCTATAGGCAAGTGTACAGAAAATTTCATTATGCAGTTAAGCAAAGCTTTTTTCCTGTACATACTGCAGCAACTCTGACATAGCAGAATGAAATAGTGAATTTAAATTAGAGAACTGATTTTTTTTCCACAAAAATGAGAAAATAAAAGCTAGAACATTATACACATCAGAAAAAAACAAACAAACAAACAAACAAAAACAAACAAACAAACAAACAAAAACAAACATAAAAAACTGTCATTCTACAAAAATCATGTTGGCTTCTTAGCAGTTTATAAGGCTTAGATATTTAATAAGAAGAAATGAAAAACCCATTAGAATAGTACAGCACTGCCAAATAAACTCTGTTTCTGTCTCTGGTTTTCACTCTAACTTCATGACATTTACAAAGGCATCATATTCCTCTCAGGTATTTCTGCTCATCTTTAGGGTGGCATTCATACTTCTACAATTCTGTTGCACAATGGTCTGAGAGCTCAAAGAAATAATATTTAAGTTGAAATAAGCTACTCATGAGCCAAACAAATTACTCCAAATTACTTAGGTATATAAAAGTTAAAAAGAAAAAAAGGTAAATAATTTTGTGACAAAAACAAAAGCAACAACAACAAAATGAGGAATGCAGGGAAAAGCAGTTTTTTTTTCCCTTCAGTTCCTGCATGAAGATATCCAGGTACTTCTAAGGAAATTCGGTTCATGTTAATTTTAAAAAATGTCACCATCGTCACAAAAAATATCACCTACATCTCTTAGTAATGTAGGCTTCATTTAGTTTATTCACCAAGGGTACTTTTCAATTCTCAGCTGCAGAGTGACCTGGGTGCTGGGAAGCTTAGTAGCACTCCATACTGTGCCTAATAAAAACCTTTTCCAGCAGTACTGCCCCAGATGGTTTAGTACAAGATGGTCACCCAGAACAGAGCACTAGCATCTCCCACATGTGCTCCCTGGAGACTGTTGGAAGGAATGGGGTGGAGCAAAATCCCGAATCCACACCAACTGCAGCTCCCCCTCTCCCCAGTTCAATTCTCCTTTCTTTGATATGATTAAATTTTATTTTGAGTTGGAAAAAACACATCATTCTTCCTTGCTCCAGGAAATTCCTTTGGTTCAATCACCCCATTGCATAGTTATTCTGTTTGACATGATTTATGGCAGTTTTTGCCTTCTGCATGTGGACTTTTCAAGGTGAACTCTACTGAAAGCTGTAGTGACCTGCAACACTCATTTTTCCCTCAGCCTGAACACTTAAGGCCATTTACATACAGAAACTTTTCAAGAACCAAATCACTTAAACCTGCTCATCTAGAAATCCAAGAACAACCAGTGTAAAAACCCACATTTCTTCTTGTGACCTGAATGAAGTATATCCACACGGGGCTAGTCACTGCAGGAGAGCTACTGCTCGGATTTCCCCACTAGATGGCCTTATTTAAGTAATAACCAGGCACCAGCAGTTCCAGAGGTACATGCAGCAGCAGCAGACAGCACGTACGTGCTACCTGAAATTCCTTTTTCTCAGTACATAGGATGATTTGACATTGATTTAAGGAGAGTTAGAAGAGAATCATAGAATCATAGAACATCCTGAGTTGGAAGGGACCCTTAAGGATCATCAAGTCCAACTCTTGACACCGCACAGGTCTACCCAAAAGTTCAGACCATGTGCCTAAGTGCACAGTCCAATCTCTTCTTAAATTCAGACAGGCTCGGTGCAGTGACCACTTCCCTGGGGAGCCTGTTCCAGTGTGCAACCACCCTCTCTGTGAAGAACCCCCTCCTGATGTCAAGCCTAAATTTCCCCTGCCTCAGCTTAACCCCGTTCCCGCGGGTCCTGTCACTGGTGTTAATGGAGAAAAGGTCTCCTGCCTCTCGACACCCCCTTACGAGGAAGTTGTAGACTGTGATGAGGTCTCCCCTCAGCCTCCTCTTCTCCAGGCTGAACAGGCCCAGTGACCTCAGCCGTTCTTCGTACGTCTTCCCCTCCAGGCCTTTCACCATCTTCGTAGCCCTCCTCTGGACACTCTCCAACAGTTTCATGTCCTTTTTATACTGTGGTGCCCAGAACTGCACACAGTACTCGAGGTGAGGCCGCACCGGCGCAGAGTAGAGCGGGACAATCACCTCCCTTGAGCTACTAGCGATGCCGTGCTTGATGCACCCCAGGACACGGTTGGCCCTCCTGGCTGCCAGGGCACACTGCTGGCTCATATTCAACCTGCTGTCTACCACGACCCCCAGATCCCTCTCTTCTAGGCTGCTCTCCAGCGTCTCATCGCCCAGTCTGTACGTGCAGCCAGGGTTTCCCCGTCCCAGGTGCAGGACCCGGCACTTGCTCTTATTGAACTTCATGCGGTTGGTGATTGCCCAGCTCTCCAACCTGTCCAGATCCCTGTGCAAGGCCTTTCCACCCTCATTCGAGTCCACAACTCCTCCAAGTTTGGTGTCATCAGCAAACTTGCTCAAAATACCTTCTATTCCTACATCCAGATCGTTTATAAAAATATTGAAAAGTACCGGCCCTAAAATGGAGCCTTGAGGGACCCCACTGGTGACCGCCCGCCAGCCTGACGCAGCCACATTTACCATAACCCTTTGGGCCCTGCCCGTTAGCCAATTGCTCACCCATCGTATGATGTTTTTATTTAGCTGTATGGTGGACATTTTGTCCAGTAGGATCCTATGGGAAACCGTGTCAAAAGCCTTGCTGAAGTCCAAAAAAATCACATCAGCTGGTTTCCCTTGGTCCACCATACGGGTGATCTTATCATAAAAGGAAATCAGGTTAGTTAGGCAGGACCTACCCTTCACAAACCCATGCTGGCTGGGACCAATGACAGTATTGTCCCCCAGG
Organism: Netta rufina; assembly: GCF_964035555.1. NCBI lineage: Eukaryota > Metazoa > Chordata > Aves > Anseriformes > Anatidae > Netta > Netta rufina. Next base: position 5,989,099 of record NC_140137.1, read on the forward strand.
TGCGCCTCAATAAGTTCGAGAACCATCTTCTCCATGATTTTACCAGGCACTGACGTGAGACTGACAGGCCTGTAATTGCTAGGGTCTTCTTTCTGACCCTTCTTGAAAATCGGCACAACATTTGCCAGCTTCCAGTCTACTGGGACCTCTCCAAATTCCCAGGATTGTTGAAAAATAATTGAGAGAGGTTCCGCGATGATGTCCGCCAGCTCTTTTAGCACCCGGGGATGAATCCCATCCGGACCCATGGACTTGTAGGGATCCAGGTGGAGTAGCAAATCCCGCACACGTTCAACAGTACTGCTGCTCAAAGGCATCAAAAACAGACATCCTTTTTAACCAACTCAACTAGCTGGAAATCCAAGGAATTAATAGCTTCATCTGAGGTCTTAAACAGATGCTAATCACAGCTATGATAAGAAATCTCAACTATGATGATGTCTGAACAGCAGCCTTCCTCTTTCAGACTTTGGCTGTGTGTTCAGACACACATTTAACATGTTATCATGTTACTACAACTATTCCCAGTTATCATAATACAGCAGGACCTCAACAAAACTGAACTAGATCTGTTTATATCCTGATATAAATAATCCTGATTATGATTTCTGATCCTATGAACATTTTGGACTGTTCTTGACATATAGGTTATCTTGCACTAATTTCTTAACCTATGTTTCTCTGTTTCACTTAAGTCACTGTTTCCATGCTTTTCTATTTACTGGCAATATTATTTCTCAAAGGGTAAAATAAAGATGAATTTCAACCTCACCACGTAGAACCACAGAGCCTTTACCTTTATAATAGTACCAATGCTCAGATGAATATAAGAATGATTAAGAGCTCTGATACAGATTAAAGCCTGAAAATGCTGGATTCACTCAACAACATGAAGATTCCTATTCAAGTATTTATAAGGGTGGGAGAGAAATCTAAGAATGTCCCTCACTAAAAGAAATACCCATGACAGAAGTGTTGCTTAGAAACAGGAACTCAGCTACCAAAAAGGATTAGGCACTGTGATAGCTGGTATCTTAACACACATTTAAAAAACACAGCTACACTTGTTTGCTTCAACCTGTCCTCAGCAGTGATCCTCTGTCACTAAGTCCCAAGTCTTCTTATTGATGTTTATTATTGAAAGTTATTTTCCCCATTTACTATAAAATCGTAATACACTTAAATGCTATCATACTTCCTAAACCCTTTAGCCCAATTATTTGGTTACTTTTGCAGAAGCATATTATCTTTATTTGCACAAAAATAATATAAACACTATAATGACGTGCACCTCCTAGTGAGTTTGCAAATTCATTTGTAATTATAATGATACAAATTAGCACAAATTGCACCAGTGAAGTATAACCCCTGTATAAAATCTAACAAATTAACCTACCAGGAAAAAAACATGGATCTGTAGAAAACACTAGCTTACCCTGAAAGTTGTTGATCTGTAATTAGAATGATAGAATTCATTCTGGTTTGTATTAAATTTGAAACAGTCTTGAGTTTTTCTTAAAATTTCAAGTGATTTCATTTGGAGAAAATACTTCAAAAATGATTACAATCAGGAAAAAAAAAAGTGATTTTCATTAATTTTGTCATTTGATATGCACAAAAATTAAGAACTTTACTGTAAATCAGAGGCAATCCATTCATTATCTGGTAGAAATTTCAAGATGTCAAAAAACAAACTAATCTTCTGAGAACCTGAAGTCATAAACAGCATAAATAAAAACTGTAATACTACAATTGTGATGTTATTAAGACCTCTGTGTATGGCCATGTGGCATAACCAAAACCAGCTTTTTCATTGCCTAGCTAACAGTGATATCTTGCAGATACTATTAACCACAAACAAGACAACAAATAAACAAATAAACAAACAAACAAAAGTGTTCTGCTGTAGTCTTAATGTTATACAGAAAGCTTTAACTCCACCCCATTCTTATTTAAAATAAGAAAACACAATCTCTCAAGGTATGAATAAGGAGCATATGGTTGTTTACTTTTTTGATGTTCTTGCAAAGTGAAGTACAATAAGGATTATGTATGAAAAACTCAAATAAACAGGATTATAATTTCTACTATCTTACAACAAGAGCTACAAAATTTGTAAAGTTTGACAGAAGATTCCTGTAATTTTTACATTAAACTAGAGCAAAGTTGCTTAAAGCACTTCTTTGTTTTGTTCATATGCTTTAAGATCACAGAATCACAGAATCACAGAATTTCTAGGTTGGAAGAGACCTCAAGATCATCGAGTCCAACCTCTACCTAACACTAACAATCCCCACTAAACCATATCCCTAAGCTCTACATCTAAACGTCTTTTAAAGACTTCCAGGGATGGTGACTCCACCACTTCCCTGGGCAGCCTGTTCCAATGCCTCACAACCCTTTCGGTAAAGAAGTTCTTCCTAACATCTAACCTAAAAGTCCCCTGGCGCAACTTTAGCCCATTCCCCCTCGTCCTGTCACCAGGCACGTGGGAGAACAGGCCAACCCCCACCTCACTACAGCCTCCTTTAAGGTATCTGTAGAGAGCAATAAGCAATATGTGGCAAATGTGATTTAAACATGCTAAAAATAGTGTATTAAGTGAAAATCTCTCTGCTAAGTACTCAAATCTGCAAAGATTCATCTCTTCCTTCATCTGTAAGGAACCATAGCTTGTACAGAGGTCATTAAAAATTAAGATCTTTGCAGCTTTCTTGATTGCCTTGATGTTGCAGCAACACCCACATGTGGGCTGGAGAAAGAGAATGCCTCTGTTTTTATCTCATGTGACTGTGCTTCAAAAACACTTTCTAAATATTGTCCAAAGAGAAAGTTCAGCTAGCAATAATAGCCAGATTCCCCCGTATTTGTTCAACTCACTGCTGGCCATTATATATGTTTGTTTTAGAATCTACCCAAGTCAGTTTTTCAATTTTTGCTAAGTCTACCTACCCCTCATACAGTATTTTTCTTCCCAACAATTTCATTAATTCATTAAGTTCTATGAATTTAAGTGGCAGATTGCAAAAAAACAAATAGACACAACTATGAAGTGCAGCCAGAATTCTGGAACACTGACAAGTTTGTCAAAGGTGATGAAGGAGGACAGGACTGAAAACAACCCTTCTTCCACAGAGCAGCATAGCTGGAGCTCAGTGCTGGAATTCATGGATGCTGCCAGGAGCCAGCAGCAGCAGACTCCTTGGAGGATCACTTTATCAGAAACTTCTATTAAATAGGAGTTGCCAACACTGTAATCCTCATTACAAAACATTTGGTAGACAGTTCATAAATACTTTGAAAACTGACTGAACTGTTTGGGTTCTGGTCAGTGAGAGAAAAATCAATTTCAGGAAAATGTATTTGAGGGATATATGGTGATAATTTGCCCACAGAGTATGCATTAAAAATTATCTTTTACATTTCACATGACTGTTTAAATGCAGCTGCTGTTGAGATTTCAAGTTTCTCATTCCTTTCAATATGAAAAGCTAGGCTTAGTAGTTCATAAATTGTACTGCTAGTTACGCACAAGAACTTCCTGTGATAACATTTTTTAAAGCTCCAGTTCACATTGACTAAACCTAAAATGCTCCTAGGTCTGCATCTTTTTCACAGATTTATTTTATTATTATTATTTTATTTTATTTTTGTTATGGGATACGTAGGTAAACAAAGTTCCAGTGTTAAATAGCTTGTGAACGCCTAAAAGTGTAACAAAGACATATGCAGATAGTGTTTAGGTTGAAAGGAAGAAATGGAAAGGAACATCTTCCAGCACACATGTCAAGAAGGTAGGTTATGAGAGATAGACATATCTCCCTGTGCCTCCCATACAGAAGCTTCAATGATGTGAACACAATGGAAGTAGTCAATAGAGCTCCATTTTTATTGCAGTTAACATCAGAAATTTACTGCACTATAATTCTGTAGATTAGGTAATTTTTTAACAGTGCAAAGAGATGCACTGTTTAAAGCAAAGATATCCTCTCTCATCAGTGACAAATTCTTTCCACCGTGGCTGAAAGCTAACTTTGCAAGTATAGAATAGGGAAGCATCAGGAACTTTTATTATAGTGGCTTTCAAAATAAAACCAAAAATAAACAAAAACCCACCTGACTTTTCTGCAAGTTGATGACTGGGGTAATTCAAGCCTGCTCTCCCTATCCAAAATCTCATACCTCTATCTACCACAACAGGTTTCATCAGTAACTGAAAACTCTAGGAACTGAGTAAATCAACATTTAATAATAAGCCAACGCCCAGTGTGTTGGAGATGCCAGCTATTACAGGAAAATCCATTCTGCTATAAATCTATTCAACCAGTTGTTGATAGTTTTTAGATCAATAGGGATTTTAAATGCAATAAAAGCCCCAGAATCAGATTTACTCTAGATTATAAAAAGAAAAGAAAGAGAAAGAAAAAACAGATACTTTAACAGCTGTACTATTTCTTTTGCTCACTGTCATCACTGGATAAATCTTCGGACAGTTAGCCTGCTAAAAGATCCTCATTAATCTAAAATCATGACCACCTTTCTACAAGCCCAAGCCAACTTGTTTCATCTTGCAATGGAACTTGCAATATGCTCCTATTCAATTAGAGTCAGTTACAGGAGTGGTAAATCAAATAAATCTCTTTGGTTTTCATCAGTTTTCAGAGATTTGAGTTAATTAAATAACTGATTATCAGAATGAACAAGCCTCCTAAGGCTAAAATTTCATATGAGTCATCACACTTTCAATCCAGTAAGCCAAAAAACTGTGGGGCCTACACATTGTTCCAACTCTGAAGATAATGGAGTCTGGCATCTTTGATGCCACCCTCTTTCTTTATAATTATAGCGTACTATTGTATTTCCCTCAACAGAGCAGAAATCAAAAGGGCAATCTTTCTTTATAGTTCCAAACCAATTCTAATAAGGCCAGAAAACTCTTACTTTTATTTTTGGCAGCAAGGACTGGTGAGAGGGTGGGGATGGAAGGTCACATTGAAAAGCTTTGCTTGAGGTGTGATTTTGGGTTGCTTGATCCATCCTTGGGGCCCTTTTCTGCAGCAGTTCTTCCTGTTTATCTCACATCTCTTTTGTTGACATATTACCTCCCAGAAGGAAGTTCCTTGAGGGCTCCACTGTTGCAGTTACATTCTCCTAATTGAAGCATATTAACTCTGTTTTCTTCAGGGAGAGAAGGACACTAACTGCTTTTTTATTTGTTATATATTAATTCATACAAGAACATAAAGTATCAGTTTCCCTCTTACTCAGGATAAAAACAGGACACGTTTTGTTGTGGTGGTGTTTTTTTGTTTCTTTTTTATTTTTTTGGGGGGGGAGGAGGAGGAAGGGTAGATACATGCACGCATTTATACACTGATGAAGCTCTTGTTGCTGGACTTTCTGGCACGTTCTACAGACCCTTTGGAAAGGGAGACAACAAATTCACTTGTGCTGCTCCTGTAAAACAGCACCTAAGCCAACAGTCACTTTCAAAGGGAAGTAACCCGCGGAGCCACGCATCTAAATTAGCTAAACAACCTGATTCATTTCCTAGAAATGTAATTACCCTAGAAGCAATACAGGTGAGAACATCTTAGACATTCCTTACAAGCGTAAATGAGTGGTGACTTAAATAGGATCTCAACAATAGACATGTAGGACAAAAGGCAAAGCGTTTCCACTACCCTTCCACCCCACCCCTTACCCGCTCTTCCCCCCAAAAAAACAAACATCAACACCACAGGTGGTCCAAGGGAAGAAACTGTGTCAATTCTGTCAAATCCCAAAACTAAAAAAGTGAAGAAATCCCTACAAGACATCTGCAATTAGTTACTAAAAAATTATCTGCAAAGGAAGAGACCTAAGCTCTCATGGATGATGGCCATGAAGCAGTCACACACTATTTTCCATGACTACCCATCCAATAAACAAGGCAATAAAACATGTTGATCCAACAGACCTACTTTCTAGTCATTGATGTAATCCACATATCAATAGTGCTTAAGTTACAGGTCATTTCTGTATTTTTCACAGTTTGCGTTACTGAACAGCAAATTAGTAAGCACCTAAAGAACTAGAGTAGTTACTCAGATTTTTAATGGTACAATTCTTATAGATCAAAAGAGTTCTATATACAAGGAATCTACACCTAGTAAGGTTAATGAACAAACAGTTTTTCAACATTGCTGGAAGATAAGGCACAAAATTTCACTTACATTTGCTTTTGCCCTAAATAGTGAAAACTTTTTATTAGCATTTCACCCGCTCAACTGCCCTGATAGCTTCTATATGGCACTTTATAACCCAAGATGGGTGATGGTCTGACACATTGTTTTCTGCAACAGCTTTTGCTTGTAGAATGCTTCATAGCTCTGAAGAGAAATCTCCATATAGATGAAAACTGTGAAGCATAAAGCAGACAAGCCCATTCAGAGCATGGTCCAATCTGGCTCACTGCAGAGTAATTCAGTCGGCGATCAGCTTTCTGCCAACCTCCTGCTCTAAGATTGCTACAGGCAAACAAATTGTTCTGGTGGCCGGGAGCCTGATGTGATCTGAGACATTCTCTTTCCTGGAAACTTTCTCTTTATATGACCAGACACTCCCGCTAAGTAAGTAAAACTAAGTATTAGGAAACCACATACATATCAGGTCAAAGCTTGATTTGCAAACACATTCATGTGATATGAAGTAGCCAAAACATGTCCTCCAAGTACTCCACAAAGCAAAAAGCTTCTTCGTACCTGGTCAAGACAGAAAGATTACAATCACTGGCAGTGATTCCAGTTACTACAGGGGCTGAAAACTAAATGGGATTCCTGAAGCTGCCACTGCTGTGTGAAGAATTCTCATGTGCATTAGAGCCTTTCAAGAAAGTAGATTGGGAAGAGAAGCAATCACCTCATCACTTCAGTTCCCTCTCTCCTGTTTTATTAGAGAAGGCTTTCAAGTATCTGGGGAACTTCATGTTTGTTTAAGCTTAGTTTCTATCAAGAAAATGGTAAGAATCTATTCATAAACTCAGTGTTGCTATGTCTAACCTCTATTTGTATTTGTTTTTTCAGTGTTTTCCCTACCCCTGTGTTTATTTCTGCATTGACACATCAAGCAAGGAGGGCCTACTTCTGGCACACACACTTGCCAAAACAAATTGTTACGTGTACAAGTTCCTTTCATCAGAACTTCAACATATTAACAGCTTACTGTATTACATGTAAAAGTATATCAGGGTTACAAAAACTGATGGCAGGGATGGGGGCGAAGAGAATGAGGCACATGTTGAGGCAAGAAAGATTAAAGAAAAACATTCCTCTGAATCGCAAAGTCCCCTTAGCAATGCAGATGAAACACTACGCCCTAAGTTTTGTTTTGACCTTAAGCAAGTTCAACCTTTGATTAAGTCATGTTTACAAATAATTTGGGATCAATCCTCCTCTTCTGGAAATAACCAACAAGCAGTTTAAAGTGCTATACATTTTTTGGCAGGAGAGACACAGATGGAGTGGGAGGGGTGACAGGTGGTTAAAAATTAAAGTTAAGAGAGCAGAACCAAAGCAATTAGCTATTGACTATACCACGTTTGCCTATGAAGTGGGGAGTAAAATATATGACAGTTTCAGCTAAGGTAGTTTTGTATATTAGATAACATTGATCCATATCAAAACTCTTCAGAGTCTAGCTAAATGTGTACATGAACTTTTATGATTATTTTCCAGATATAGATTTGCAGATGTTAACTACAACAAACAACAACAACAAATAAGAGCTCAGCCCTTCATATTTGAAGCTCATATCTACTATTTTTTATTAAATAGTCTGGATTGTTCAATTTAGTTGGTATTTGGAAAAAACAAACAAACAAACAAAAAAAAAAACTCTTTCATAAAGGATAATTCATAAAGGATAACTCAAAAACAGTTCCTTGCAGATCCCGATCTGAGGTAGCCCATGCTTTAAAATCTCATTCATTGTCAACATGTTCTGCACAGTAAAGATGACAGGCTTTATGCCAGCTTCATTATTTTGAAAAACATGTTTCTTCAGTAGTAATGTGATGTCATTATGACCCTGACTCTCATTATGAAACCAATGCTGTCATAAGAGGTTAACATTTTGAGTAGGTGGGAACTGCCCTCCTTAAACATATTTTACTATTCCAAAGGCATTCACTTTGAAATATCAGCCAGTGCACACCAAATTGCTATGGAGATGTAGGAACGTCATATGTGACAAGCTCATCTTGCACATTATCGATACTTCTTACAATATTGATACTTACTAACTTGCACCATCAGAATTATCCTCTCAGGACAAGATATCTTGGAGAGAAATTGCAGCATGTTGCTTGCAGATTTTTGCTGCAATTGCAGCATATAATCTAAATTGCATTCAGATTATAGCACTAGCATTTCCTAGCTGTATGTCAAATACATGTAGTATGCCTTTCATTGTGACACTGGTAAGTTTTCCAAATGTATGTAAGTTGCACAGAGAAAAAGGATCATGGAAGTAAGTATGTTGACTGCAAAGATGAGATGTAGGAGACCCAAGATCAGCTCAAAGGCTACTTTTTTGGTAAGTGGTAAATTGGTGGATTATCACCTGCAGATGAGTTTGTAGAAATGTTTGTAGGTGGATATGAGCTCTGCTTTTCCCCTCACATTTTGTTTTGAAATTATTAGGCAAAACTTCAGCGGGAAGCTGCTTTCAGAGTCTCATTATTGCTGACTTTCAATGAGAAAAAAAATAACAATAAAAACAGCAACAAAGAAACAAGTGATTTGAAAGCAACAACATATTCAAATGAGAAAAGTGATATAAGAACCTAATCTGTAAATGACTTTGGCTGTGATGGGATTAGCCTCCTCTATAAAAAAGCCAACAACACACCAAGAAGTTTTTCTTTGTCTCTTCATATGAATGTTTGAGGCCTGATCATTTTTAAGCGATCATGATCAGACTTGAAAATATCATTAAGTGGTGGCATTTGTTATGAACAGGTTCATTAAACTGATTTGCTTGGATATCACTGGAGGGAATTTTGGTTTTGTGTATGTCTCCTTCTTTAAACCTAAGCTATTAGCTGACTATTAAGTTCAGTTGAACATTCTTATGTATTGATTACCCTTCAGTCAAACCACTGCATGGTAATTCATGAAGCAGTTCTAATTTTTCCAGACTTGTGTGTGATTTCCCAGTTTTATTCTTAAATGACTTTTGAATGATGTTCACACCAGTGTGCCAAGATAAGAGGAAAGCTCAAGTTATTAATGTCAGCAACATGTATGGCAAAAGGCTATAAGCACTGCTCCCCATCACCCATGACTGAACTTTCTCTTTTAAATGAGAAATCTACCTCTTTATATATATATATGTATATATATATATAAAAAAAAGCAATAAAGACGATACATCAGCCTGTGTTTAACAAAGCGTCTGCATAAAGCCATTTCATTCAGAAATATGACCATTTAGAAATATGGCTTATCTTTAGATCAAAGTAACACTACAAATTTTAACAAAGCAACTTAGTTTTAATCAGTTGGCTGATGTGACTCACTGCCAGTGACTCACCCATCCCCTCCTCAGCACCAAGAGCATAGTATAGATATGCTGCAAGAAGAGTCCAATCCATCAAATATAAACTGAGCTTTTGTCATGATTCAGTCATAGGTATTTAAGCCACAACACTCATTTTATATCTATACCCAATGCAGGAAAGGTTGGCAGAACCAAAAAAAAAAACTTTGAAATATAAAAGCAAACTTATAAACAGCTAATCAATACAGCTGAAAGAAGGTTTTGTGAAACAACCATAGTAAAGAAACTAGCCACAAAGCTGAGTTTAAATGAAATTCCATCATTTTTCTTTATATACAGTCATTTATCCTAAGACTGAAGATAACCAACAAAGCATAGAGTTATTTCAAATTCATTCATCCTTTGTCTGGCCTCCAACAGTCTCACTGGAGGATGTTCAAAGAATTGACTAGTCCAAATCTTCTCCTAATGTTATGTCCAGGTTTATCTATGGATAGTTTATATCCATGTGATGTAAAATTAATACACCTCTTCCTTTATTCCCCTCAAGTACTTGTAGACAGCAGCATTTGGCTCTTACTGATCAGGCTTCAGTTTATTCTGCTTATAAAAACAGTAACAAGCTTTTGTGGCAATGGGTTACCTTGCCTGCAAAACACACCTATAAAGTACAAGGGGAAAGAGCACGTGAAGCTAAAGAGTAGATTTTGAATGGAAGCAAGATGTTAATTAAAACAAACAGTTTTAGCACTTCCATCCTTCAAAAAAGGTTAATTTCTCCAGTCCCTCACCACCAGTTTTCTCACTACAAATAAACATGAATAACCATTGGGTCACAGACAGGTCGTGAAACATGTCAATTTGAAAGAAAGAGAGGACTTATGTACTGCCTTCACATCTGTAACAGAGAAGAATTGTTAAGTACTTGGCTTGAACTCTGCATACATTGGCTGTTTTCATTAGTCCTAACACGAGGACAAATTTTTGCAAGGAAATGTAAGAACAATGCAATCAGCATTAATCATAGTGGTACCATACATATCAATAATTCATCTTTGATAATATCCAGCGGAAAACAAAATGTCCTTGTTTTCTTTCCCTCATTTCTGAATCATCTGCTGTTTCTTATAATATATTCCTACACTATGTTCAAATTACTGACTCTTAACAACATGACAAGATTCTAACTGATTATCTTAACAGTAAGCCTTTACAAATTCAACCTATGTATATTAACCTCATCCATCATGCTAATGATCTACACCTGTTAAAAGAGCTATACATAGTAGCTGAGAGCCTGAACATTTGCAAAACTGGCAGATTAAATACTAGCAAGATTTCAAGCTTATGATACAGGTAAGGAGTGGTTATTGTTCCCTCATGGGGTTCAATATTTGCAAAAGAACTACAGATATCCAGTTCATTGCCTGAAATGGGGGAACTGTGGAAAAAGAGAACTTTGACAGATTATGTTGCTCTTTATATTTTCCTTAAGTAGTTATCCTTAAAGCTCTTGTCACACTAGCAAAGCTTTCCATTCTTATAAGGACAGCTACAATGCACCGAATTATTCCCTCATCCAATTGTCTATTTGTAGCTACTTTCACTGTACACAAATCTACTCCTGATAAACACGGAACACAAAATAAAAAGCTTGCCATTAATAAACATGATCAGAAGATAAGGGGGGGTTGTTTGTTTTTTAAGTAATTGCTTTGAGGTACACAGTGTTTTGACAGAGTTGCATGTACCCAGTTTGGAACAGCAGAAATTGAAGTATTGAAGATAAATTCCTAGTACAGCTCTGAAACAAAGGACTTGTTATCATGTTAACACAGATGATCTTGTTATTTTTAATCCTCATAGTTAAGAGCAGCTAACTTTCCATATTCTGTTATCTCTTGGTATCTCTTCTTCATGTCACTGTCCTGCCCATAAGTATGGCACTAATTTTGCACATGGTCAAGGCTTCAGTCTCACACAACGTAAGTGGGAGCTACCAACCTATACGGGAGCATCATTCCACAGAAATTAAAGAACAACTGGATTTGGACCCCCCACTAACAGTAAAGGGAAAAGTGGATGATTGAAAATTCAGGAGATAATAGACCTAACTGCGTTTTCATAACATGGATAAGATCTTAAAAACTTCATAAGCACTGGAACACATCTACGTCATGTTCAAGACCCCAGTCTCATTTGCTATGATTAAAGAGTCTGAAAGAAAACAAAACAAAGTATAAAAAAAAGACTCTTAAGCCCCTGGAGGATGAAGAGGCATCTGCCAGACAGCGTATCTCTGGCATTAAAAAAAAAAAAAAAATGTTTATCTTGCCTAATCAAAATTAGGAAAAATAAAATTAGGAAAGATAAACCTTCAAAAGCATAAGTATCACAAAAGCATAAGTATCAGGCCTTGCTTTAGAACAGCTGTTCAGATGCACCTAAGACCCCATGTCTCTAGCTTGCCTTAACCTACTACATAAGAATTGTTTCAATCACATTGGAGTTGATTGCCTTACAGAGGGATCAGGAAGCAAGGACACTACGTGAAAAGAAACGCAGAACTACGTGAAAAGCAGAACTTTGACTTTGCCAGCTGAAAAATAATACTTGAGTATAACAGCAGCATAAACTCTGACTTGTTAACTAGTATACTACTTTCCCTGAATTTCACTCGAATGAAAAAAGACCCATTTATAAAAATTAAAATGGAAGCAGGACAAATGTAGGGATGTTTGCTGATGAAATACCACTGATTCGTAATTCAACCTTAGCTTTTGTTTAAGAATAAAGCTACTTATTTGGTATCCCATACAAATACATCAGATGAACAGTTATAAGGAATTTTGCTAATAGCAAAGTTGCCTTCATGTTTTTCTACCCTAACCTCTTCTCTGTGATTGCATATGCTTGCAACGAGGACAACTGAAACAGCTGACATGAAGATTTATATTCCATTCAGGATGTGGTAAACTGCTTGATCAGTTATTCCACCTTAATTTTGCAGTGACAGCTTTCCAGTAACTTAGCAGCATGCTATTGAGTATTGCTTTCAGAACCTGGAAGAGGTAATTTTTGCCAGAGGATAATACTATGACTTCATTGTTGGAAGATAAGCTATCATTGTTTAAAAGTCACTGGCAGAATTTCATAGTATAGAAGGCAAAAGATAAGCTTTCAGTAAAGTTTTCCATTCAGGCACATATCCATATCTTTATCTGTCTTTTTAGAAATTGCAGCTTGTCTGTGATTCACCTACCAGATTTTCTAGTATGGATTGCTTGAAAAAAATCCATCCCATTAAGCACTCAAATAATTGAAAAAACCCTAGGTGAAAAGACTTCAACCCCTTAAGATCTACACAAGATCTGTATCAGAGTCAGAAAAGGATACCAAAAATAACAAAGTGAACTGTCAGGAATAGACAGCAAGTCTATTGGGTCACATCAGGACTGTTGTATCCTTAGAAGATGTGTAATGATTCTACAAAGAAGATTCACATGAACTGGTACATATACCTGGCCCATGAACAGCTATGCAAACATAGTAACTTCAGTCTTCATTGTGTGTTAGCTAATTACCCTTCACAGGAGTACTAGGGCTAGCCTGGGTAATCGAGGCCCTGGAATGTGTCCAGAGCAGGGCTATGAAGCTAGTGAAGGGCCTGGAACACGAGTCCTACAAGGAGCAGCTGAAGGAACTGGGATTGTTTAGTCTGGAGAAGAGAAGGCTCAGGGGAGACCTTATTGCTGTCTACAGCTATCTGAGACGAAGGTGTGGGGAGCTGGGTTTTGGCCTCTTCTCACAGGTAACTAGCAATAGGGCTAGAGGGAATGGGTTCATGTTGTGCCAGGGGAGGTTTAGGTGGAAAATTAGCAGAAATTTATTCTCTGAAAGAGTGGTCAGGCATTGGAAGGGGTTGCCCAGGGAAGTCACTGTTCCTGGGGGTGTTCAAGGAAAAGTTGAAAACTTCCTAGACAGTCTGTTCATGATAAAACTTTAGAAACTACCATGTTTGATAATCTCAAACCACTACCTTTACTCCTCCAATTGTTTTAATGACTCAGTCTGTGTTCTTTTCTTTTGTTTTTTTTTTGTTTTTTTTTTTTTTTTTCTGGCAAAAGGTCTTATACACTTTTAAGTGCCAACACAAATAAACATTCTATTTGTACACAGAGGAAAAATTGTGCAGATGGCTCTTAAACCAGTAGTTATTCAGAAAAAAAAATAAAAAAATAATAATAATAAAAAATTAAATGTACTTGAGAAGGGCATAAAGATTTTTTTTTTTTTTTTTTTTTTTGTCTTTGTGTTTGCGCTTCTTCATTGCCAAAATAAAGTTAATGGGCTTCACAAAGATAGAACTATTTCTTTAAATGGTTTTTGTTACGAGATACAGCTCTACTAGCAGGAACTGAGATGATGAGAAGCCCTCAACTTACAGCACATATATATTGATGCTTCATAATGACTACTAGTCATAATACATTGATTTCTAGACAGCTCATTAAGAGTGAAGTATTTTAATATAACATACCCACTTATATACAAGTTAAACAGTCTGTTGAGGAGCATTAGCTGTAACATGCTCAAATATGTTTGACTAAAACTCAGATTTAGAAACAATAAAGTTCTCAGATGCAGAGAGTCTCAAGAAAAACTCACCTAAACAGGACAAGCTATGGGTGAGTTAACTTTGATCGCTTTGCAAGGAGGAGGTAATACACTACATAGGATGAAGCTTTTTTTTTTTTTTCCCCCCCTACAGATTAACTGTAAACTCCTAATTGTTGTTTTGCTGGATAACTTGAAAAACCTGAGATTGAATGGTGGTTTTTTTGCCTTTTTTTTTTTTTTTTTTTTTTTCCCTTTCTCAAGAAATGCATTAAGCAGCCCCTGTATTTAAAAACTCAATAGAAGTCGAAGATTTCATTATACTTTGCTTACTATCCCATTACACCAGGAAACATTCCAAACCATCAGCATCTACAACACAGATTCAATACCAAGACACAGCCAGTTTTCTAGCTTCAAGCAGCATCACCCTTAGAGAAAACCCACCACATACCTTGAAATCTAAAACCAGACATAGTTAACCGAGGCATAAAAACCTTATAAAGGGTTTCAGGCCTGACAATTTCTATAAACACATGGTGTAGCAATGATGTCACCACTACAGCTGTCCAAAGCAAATATAAATGCATCCCTCAGAAGTGACCAGATGATACCACAAAACTAACGTAACTCTTAAGTCCAAACAGTAAAAACCTCACAAATGTACAACCACCTAAATAAATTTTATCTGAGTTCTAAGTCTTGGGTCTCAAAGTCCAGTCGCCTTCTTTAAGCAACATTGTGTCATTTCATCACTCAGCCTTGATGATTCTGAGCACTACTTTGTCTCACTTTCAGTACTGTTGCTAACTGACTGGCAACCAAGAGCATTCAGAATAGTGCGTATGTTGCACAGATCAGGCCCACCATGCAGCTAGTTCTGAAGAATGGATATAAGAAAGTTTATGAGAAACTTTCTCTTAGAACTCACTGTAGAAGACGAATCAGAAAAGTTACACGGCAGCACTATCTTTCTACAATGAAAGCCAAACAAAATATAGACAGTGACCATCATTTAATCACTGACATTGGAACTACAGAATTCATGGTCCACAGGAAATCAATTAAAATAAAGGTAAAGGAATAATCATGTTTCCTTTTAAGAGCATTCCCAGACAGAATTTTTGTGAAGTTATAACTAAGACCAAAAAAAAAAAAAAAAAAGACATTTAATTGCTTAATTACTTATTGGTCAAATACCACAAATGGTGGTTAACTGCTTATGTTCCTATTAGGGTTAATTTTACCACAACTCTTCCTCTT
The DNA here is from genome assembly GCF_964035555.1 of Netta rufina. Taxonomy (NCBI): domain Eukaryota; kingdom Metazoa; phylum Chordata; class Aves; order Anseriformes; family Anatidae; genus Netta; species Netta rufina. The sequence continues at coordinate 6,004,519 of NC_140137.1, forward strand.
CCTCCTACACCTCTTCCATCTATCACAGATATTCTTATTACTTCAGTAAAAAACTGCAGCTTGAAGTATTGCCTTTTTCAATGCAAAATACATCTACTTGAGTAGATGATATCAAAAATATATACTTGATTTAGAGATGCTTGTCTTATTACAGAAAGTTCAAGCCATGCACAAGTTTGTATGTGCATCTGTTTTAGTGCAAAACACTTAACCCGTTGTATAGTGTAACCATTCAAGAGTAGCTACAAGTGGTTAGATTTCAGAAATAGAGCTAGGTGCAAGTATTTGCATTTAAAGACAACAGTTTTGGGGGTTGGTCGATTTGGTGAGTAAATGTAATCAGAAGTGGTCAATGCCTTAACATGAAAAACTTAAAAACAATTCCCTTCAGTAAACAGCTGTGTTAAATCTCCCCAAATTAGTAAGCAACAACTACAGGTGAACTGTCTAAAAATCTGTATTCATTTTCCAAGACACTTTTCAATTAGCAAAAGGAGCAATCACAACTTTTGGATACAGTAAGGTCATACTGCATGCGTATAGTCAATGCTGGCAAAGGCACACAAAATTGATAATTTCTACTGTGGCTTAGACAATACAGATTGTAAATTGCTAACTGCTATCAAGACTCCAAAGGCCCCATCCATGTATGCTACTAGACAGACACTCACTCCACTAGCAATTTTTACTGTTAGAGATGTTGATATTTAGACAACTTAGGTAATTTAAGAGCTTTATATCTGGGGAAACCTGAAGTCTGTACTTTATGTCCTTAGGTGGCAACTATGAGCCCTCTTTACTCTTGTAAATTTTAGTTAACAGTAGTCTCCTGCTACACTGAGGAAGTTTTAGGGAATGTTTTTTTTTTTTTCGCAAATGTGATGTTCTCCTAAACTCTACAACAGGTTTATCCAAGGAGAGGACAATTTTCTTCTCAGAATTGACACTTAAGATGATCTCTCTCTAACAGGAGTCTTGGAGTATAAATATTTACAGTAAAGATGGATTTAAAATACCCATTTAATAATCAAGCTTTACAGGGCAAAGTAACTCAGTGTTGATCAGTTAGTAGTATTTCAACACATTTGTTGAAATTAACTCAACTGCTTTAGGACTAAATTTTCACTTGTTTGCTCCCATCATATCAAAACTATGTTCTTTTACACCTCAGGATATAACCAAGTCCTGTTGCTAAATTATGATCTACTTGCTAGAACTATTATTTATAGTGAAACAACTGAGTAGTTATAAAGCATTCAGGAAGATTCACAAGCTGAACAAGGTAAATAGTTTAACAGTAATAAGCAGAGTTTTTGCCTGCACAGAAAATAGAATAGAAATTATTTAAGCTATTTACTGACTGGATTTGACACACAGCTTATGTCCCAGCCAAACGAGTAAGTATTTTGCCTGTTAATGAAGTAAATAAAAGGAAAAAAATAAGTTATAGAAACCACATAATGACAATACATTTCCACTAAAATTAAAGAAAATGAATACTACATTTCTGCTTCCAAAGGAAGAAGTCAAAGGGTTTTCAACACAAATACAAGTTCAATAGACATAATTTCCTAGTTTAGGATTTTAATTATTATTTTTATTAATAATAATAATTTCCTAATGTTGCCTCTTATCAGGGGGAAAAATACAACAAGGTAGCAGTTCTACTTCTCACTGGAACAAAGTTACAATCCATGCTCTCTAGGAAAGATCTATGAATCAGTGGAATTAACTCATCTACAACTGTTTGACAATAGCTATGCAGCATATTACTAAAGGCAAGGATTTCCAAATGAAACAGTCCTCTAATTAGACATAAAGAGTGTTTTTTTGTTTTTTTTTCAGAAGTCACTGCTGTGAGGCAAGACAATAGAAATGGCACCATCTGCTAATAATTCAATTAGAGAATTTCAAAGCAACAGCTAAAAACACTAGCTGCTAGTGATTTATTTTTTAAACATATTTTTCAATTATACCACATGGAGGTCCACATTCTAATTATGTTTTACCTTGGAAACTACAAATCATGTGATCAAGGAATAATCACCTCATGGTCTAAAACAAAATAAAAGCTTTTCCCATTTTTTATCTACAGTTATGACAGAACACATCTATGGCTTTACCACCTACTCCTGACTTTCTTCTCAATACGTGATAGTTAAACATATCTCAGAAATCACTTTAACCAGAATGTTGTCAGGAACAATCTAGAATATTCTCTTCCTTCTTGGTTTATGGTCAATATTTTATCAGATGCACAAAGATGATGTGAACATATAAATGTCCTACATTAAATTTTATTCTAAAAATAAAAGAAATCAGCTTTACATTTAACTTTTTTTGGGGGGGGCGGGGGGGGGGGGAAGGAGAGGAGGGAACTTAGATTGCAAATTGGTTGATGAGCAAAGTCACTTCATATAGAATTATCACAGCCAAATGAAAATGATTATTTTAAGTGAGCACTAGAATTGATGGCCTGTTGAGAACTGTTCAAGTGAAAACAATCTAAACTGAACAGAGTTTCTGAAAACATAGTTTTCACTTAGAATTTATTTGAATGAATACATAATTCAAAGTTATCTGCTAACTGTAAGTAAGAAGATCTATCACAGGGAATTAAGACCAGCAATCATAATAGTAACCTACAACACTCGAGTAAGAACAATAAGCCTTATGGCTGCCCCATCCCTTGTTAAGGGCAGCTTGCATTGCAGATGCTGGTAACCAGAATTCCTCATCCCCTCATCCAAAGATTTTTTGTCAGAATATCAATATAATACTACAAAAAGTGTGAAATAATTAAGATCTGGCTTTTGGTTACACTGGCTCCAAAATAACAAATCATCCAAGAACGTGAAGCAGCATCCTGTTTAAATCAAGGAGGTGGTCTTCTAAGCTGTAGAGTTTTTGATCCAAAGATGATTTTATGAAGGAAAAAAAATAAATCTGTTAAAAGAGTTATGTCTGGAAAAAGTTCGATAGCTACATATTCTCCTGTGGCCAACAGCTGCCAAGTCATAAGCCATGTCCACCATTAACAGGGTAGGCCCAATTCATTATTTGTTCCTCTCACTTTCCTTCCCCCGGATTAACCTCCAGACAAAAACATAAAACATTAACAAGTCCCAGCTAATTACATTAACACTGCTATATCAGGCATTCGGAAGATATAACCTACTAGCGAATGAATGTATTGGATACCTCAATTGTGATATTATATAACCATTTGGGTAGAAAGAAAAAAAAAAAAAAAAGTAGCACATGGTACATTTGAAAAATAATGTATCACATATGCACACAACAGGTTTGAATATTTTTATTTTTCCTCAAAAATATAAGTGAAAATAGCTAATTTCTCCATAACCAGCAGGACATTTTTCCAGGCACCTACACCTAGTTACCCATTCATAAACATTACTGATGTGCATTCTCATGTCTAAATGGACTGCAATAGGTCAGCTGCACCCAGCAATATCAGAAATTCAGATAAGTCACTTTACTGATACTGAACTTGAGATTGTGCTGTAAAAGAAGGCACTGACAGACAAAAGTAACCATTCTCTAAATGCATCATTAACATGCAAAGCCATTTAAGTGTGATGAGTTAAGAAGAAATCTAATTACCCTGAATTTTATAAATATAAGACCAATATTGTAGCAGACCCGTGGAAATACAGGCCAGTCAGTCTCACTTTGTGCCCATCAAGGTCACGGTGCAGATCCCCCTAGAAGCTGTACAAAGGCATATGGAAAACACTGGTAATTGGCAACAGCCAAGATGGCTTCTTCACTCAGGGCAAGTCATGCCTGGCAAATCTGGCAGCCTTCTATGAGGGGATTATAGCACTAGTGAGGGAAGAACAACTGACATCATCTACGTGGAATTATGCAAAGCATTTGACACTGTCCCCCATGATAACCTTGTCTCTAAATTGGAGAAACATGGATTTCATGGATGGACTGCTCAGTGGGTAAGGAACGGGCTGGATAGTTGTGCTCAAAGAGTTACAGTCAGAGACCAGTGACAAGTGGCATTCCCCAGTGACTGGTACTGGCACTGTTTAACATCTTTATTCATAACATGGACAGTAAAACTGAGCACATGCTCAGCACATTTGCCAATGACACAGAGCAATGCAGTCAGCACACTGGAGGGAAGGGATGGCATCCAGAGGGGCCTGCGCAGGCGTGAGTGGTGGGGCTGTGCAAACCTCACAGGGTTCAGCAAGGCCAAGTGCAAGGTCCTGCAGCTGGGCCGGGGCAATCCTAAGAACAAGGGCTGGGCCAAAAACACATCGAGAACAGCCTTGAGGAAAAGAATCTGAGTGTGTTGGTTGATGAGAAGCTCGACACAAGCCAGCAGTGTGTACTCGCAGCCCACAAAGCCAACCATACCCTGGTCTGCACTAAAAGCAGATCAGAGCAGCAGGCAAGGGAGGGGGATTCTGCCCTTCTCTTGTAGGATCGCACCTGCAGCCTGCACTCAGCTTTAAGGCCCCCAGCCCAAGAAGGATGTGAGCATATTAGAGTGAGTCCGCAAGAGGACCACAAACATGATCAAGGGGCTGGAGCACCACTCCGGTGAAGAGAGGATGAGGGAGCTGCGCCTGTTCAGCCTGAAGAAGAGAAGGCTCCAGGGAGAGCTTACAGAGGTCTGCCAGTACCTAAATGGGGCCTACAGGAAAGCTGGAGAGGGACTCTTTGTCCTACCACTTCATTCCCTGACAAGGGGTAATTAACTAAAAAAGGGTAGATTTAGATTAGGTACAAGGAAGAAATTCTTTACTATGAGGGGGGTGAGGCCCTGGCCCAGGCTGTGCAGGGAAGCTGTGGATACCCCACCCCTGGAAGTGCTCAAGGCCTGGCTGGGGGGGCCTTGGGCAGCCTGGATGAGGTGTTGGGGCCATGGCAGGGGCAGATTGGGAGTTGGTGGTCTTTAAGCTACCATCTAACTTAAGCCATTCTAGGATTCTTGCAATGTGGAAGGCTAGATGTTGGTCAGTGTTGCACAAATCCCCAAATCCATCAGGACAACAGAAAAACAGCATTTGCTGCTCTCACTGGACAAATACAGTGTTTTTCTCTGAAGTTTTTAGACTTCAAGACTTATAAAACTGAAAGTCTTTTAGGGTTGATGAGAACTCCAACACAGCCCACTTTACATAATCTATGAAAAACACCGCTTGCTTTTTCTCTCAACTCTAGTGATCCCACACTAGTGGAGTGCAAGCCTTGCTGCTAAAGAAATATCAGCATGGAACCACGGGGGGTAGGAGAGTGTTGTTTTTATTATTATTAAAAAAAAAAAAAAAGTGCCTCATTCAGGCCTGGCAACAGCTTACAGCTGTCCCATATCACACCAAAGTATATCAAACCCTGTATCTTCTAACCATAGACAACAGGAGAAAACTAGAATACATCAAATGAGAGTATTCATGTACATAAACAAATGCAGATATTTCCAAGACAGCTTTAAATTGGTTCATTTAAATTAGCAACAGCATAAAACTCAGTGCATGCTAGTCAACTGTGGAATGATAGGCAGTATGTCAACATACCCTAGGTTTTATCACCTCCTTTCCTGACAGTATTCCTTTGTTGGATATAATTGTTACTTCTTATTCAACTATTTCTGAGTTGACAAGTATGTTTATTAGGTCAAAATTACAATCAACGTATTTACTTAATGAACCATCTGACCCTAAGGTATTTTGTGTTTCTTTCTTACTTAGATGCTTTGGGCCAGAGACTAATATACAGCTTCTTGCTTCTACTGCTTGAACTATCAGGGCTTGTCTAGATAGCATCAAGGCTACTAAGATATTATCAAGACTTGAAGTGAAATGACTTGGGCTGCTTTCTCATGTACTTCTGAACTCCTGTTAACTTGTTCTGAGTAGGAAATAACACTGCAATTATAAGTCTTAGATTCTATGTCCCTTCATTTTTTAAAAAGTAGATTTCTTTTGATTGCCATTATGAATATACATAAACCAAGTATTCAGCTGTGACATGTGTGAAGAGTTAATAAATTAGGAGTAAATTTCCAAGTAGTAAAAACAAAACTTGGGCTCAGTACTTTTGCATGTATGCATCATTGTATTAAGCTTGTCATTCCCAGCATCTCTAAGATGGATTGTTTTGATTCTTTCCCAGGATCAAAGCACAGGAAGAATTTCCAGTTCATCCTCAAGATGAATTATATGACACACATTCATTCAGAACATGAATTGTTAACATTCATTACCTGCCACAGAAAATTTAACAGTATCCACTTCTAATACGTTCCAGTGCATCAAATAAGCAATGAGGAAAAACCACAAGCTGAGGATGGCAGAGAAGTCTATGAAATTAACTGTACAAATAAGTGGCTTACAGAGTGGGCAGCTACACGTAGCCAAGCTTACATTACTTATAACCTTATAAATTAGATTCAACTAGGATGCACCTAATTTGCACCTGGTATTAATAATAATAAATCATTGAGAAACACCAGTACTCTAACAAGCATCAGTGAACTGCCTTTTTTGGTTTTGTTTTCCTTAACTTGATCACAAAGGTTAAAGCAGAACATGAGCCTGGGGTAAACAGACTTGATTACCACATTTGGAGATATTTAGAACTGAGCAGATATTCAAGGAAAGCTGTCCAAACATAATGAGCTGCAGATGAAACCTATATACATGAGAAAGTTTAATACCCAAGCCAAGTCCAACTCCTCACAAAATGCTAAATTAATGTTAGATATACATGAGAGATACTGAATGTTAAAAATATTTTCATTTCAAGCCAGCAAGATGTATTGAGCTCATTTTTGCAGTAGACTGCTACTGTCAGTCTTAGGCCATATGCATTCAGTTCCTCATTGTTCCTGTTCTGAGTTAAAGCTTAAGCCAAAGATGGCTTCATAGACTGGAGTTTAAGAAACCCTGGTCCAATGTGATCCATCACCATTTGTTTACTTGGCCTTCTATTAAAATAAAGGGGAAAAAGAGAGTCCTTTTCAAGCAGTTCAACTGTAATAACAATGCATCTACCCACACTATAAATAAAACACCTCAGTAGTTTTCTTCATTGCCAGATTACGTTTTTTTTGTATGAACAGCCTTAGCTTTAACATTTAAGTGGCATGGTTCCAATATATAACTACTGAGAAGAATATTTGACCTTATTTATTAGCAATTAGTGGAAGAATAAACAGAGGATTAATTGATAGTGAGCTGCTCCACGTAGAAGTGGAAGTACATTGCTGAAGGATTAAGAATTATACTGTAAATCATACCAGTTACACTCAATGTAGCCCATTTCTCCTAACAGCAGTCAGGTAATGCTGTCAGGTAACTCCATACTATTACACTGTCCAAGATGAAAGACAGGTTTAACTCCTTCCAAGTTACATTTAAAAAAAAAAAAAAAATCAACTGAAACGATCTGTAAAAAAAAAAAAGTTATTTCCATAACCAGTGGACAGAAAGACACCTCCAGAGACTTATTTGGAGAACAAGTGTTACTTATAAACTGAAACCCTCACATAAACTTGGGATATTTCTCTAGATCAGTCTCTGGAGGAGCTCTTTTACCTATTGTTCTTAGGTGGAACCTAGAGAGACTAACATCCCTGATGAATACTCCCTCCTAGGAGCTTCCTTTGACAAAGCTAGCTACCTTCTGTGCACATCCCAAAAGGATGAGAGGATCAAGCCATAGAAATATTTAGAACACTTCACTAGTGAAACATTTTGTTCCTGTTTATCTCAGAAAAAAAAGTTAAAAATATCAAACAGTACCTTTATGGGATGGTTCCCTAAATCCCTAATGATCATCCATTCTTCATAACATATTCTAAATATCTGTGAGTTTACACGTGTGGGACAGGACATGTTCTGCAAAGTAGTTGAATGCATTGTGAAAGAATGGCTGAAAAGCAGCAATTCAAGAATGATTTTATACTATTTAACAAAAACATCTCAACAGCAAGAAAACTTCAGTGGAATAGTGAAAATCTGCAGCCACTGTGCTGCATATGAGAGCACAGGGTGTGTAAGGGTACTGTGAGTTCACAGCACAGAAGTGAGCTGGTTCATGACACAGTATGAACAATACCATGGACTAAGCACTGCTCTTGTGCACCCCAAAAGCTAACAAAGTTAGTTGGCAGTTTATTTATAAGAAAATGTTCAGCTTACATTATTTTCATGGTTTAAAAGGCACAGGCCAAAAAGTCATGTCAGGTCAAAACATTTGTGAATCAACCTTTGACAGTACTGGAGAAGACATCCCTCAGTGCAGTGCACTGGAGTAACCCCACAACACACTGCTACAAACTTAAACTTCTGTATTTTTTATTCAGCTCATTTACCAAGAAAAAATAATTCATACACTAAAAATACTTTAGTACAATCTGCATATTCAGTATGTGATGAGCAAATGAGATCACATATAACAGAAGATCTGATATTCACTTTAAGATTTAGTTTTCTACTTTCCTTAACTACACAATAAAGGCAAGGAGAGAACACAAATAACCAACAGACATGTCAACCAGAGGTAAAGAATTAAACAATAAACTAAGGCAAAAAACAGTAACACAGTGCTACCAGACAAAATAGTTTTTTCTGTCTACTTAGAAAAATTGCCTTGCTTGCACATTTGATGCTGATAAATGATTTTAAATAATCTTTGTGAACATCTGATCAAAATATGAAGTTTCACAAACATTTCAATTTAATATTAGTTGTTAGAACAATAGCACTTTCTGCAGAATAGACAGTCAATTACAGACTGACTGGAGGCAGTTGGGCTGCTGATTCAGGTTATTTCAATTCTTGTCCTGAAATCTGGACTGGATACAGACTGCTACTACGAACTGATGCCTAGTATTTGGATAGTTGTATAAATAGCTTGTTTAAAAGTAACATAATGGAGGACTCCAGCAAACTTTAAGAAATTCATGCTAAAGCCAAACACTTCAGACCCCAGTTTGAAAAGCAGATAGCACCACCATAGGTAAATAGCTCTGTGCAAATATTTACACTTTCCTTTTTAACTGCAACTATCCATTATGTTTTGGTACCATAATATGCTAGAGGAAAGACACAAATACCGAACAAAAATGTAATTATTAAAAATATAATTAAGATCTAGATTTGCCAGTGCAGGTTTTATACACTGTTTCAACACATTGTTTTCCAGCTTGCTATTCTATTAAAGTTACACCACATCTATATATGCATTCTGATCATTCTGAGTAATATCCCAAATGCCTACAAAATAAAGCAGATCTTGGTTATTTCATACAACTTTCTCTTGCGATAATGCAACCAAAATTTCTGTACCTGAAAAAACAGTATAGCAAATTATGAATGGTAATTTAAAAACAAATTATTTTCTCCTTCATTCTCAACTATAAATTATGTTAATAATCAAAATGCCTTTTACAAGACTGCTATATTAAAAATAATCAAAATAACTCTTTAACAGTTCTATTCCAAAGGAAAAAAAAATACATCTGTTTCTAATAAAGCTAGTCTACTACAAATGACTGCTTTCCACATTGTATTTTTTTTTTTTTTTTTTTTAATTTTCTTCACTCACCTGTAATTCCAGAGACAAGATGCCTAAATAAAAAGAAGTTAAAAAAGGAGGAAGCAGCTCTGACAGCTAATGAGTTCTAGGGTCTGGATTATTTGCACGTAACAGGCTAAAGATCAGAAAGGAACAAATTATCTAGAAGCCAAAATATGTGAGGACCTGTAATGTCTACACTGAAGGCATCTTCAGAACTCTTGAGGAGAGGCATGTGCTCAACATTTAAGTACCTCAAACACTACTTGTTTGAAGATGCCAGCCAAAAATACTAAACCAAATGTGCTCCAATTCTTTTAACTCATATTCTATTGGAAGGAGTATTAATTACACAACCTTTTGCCAGTTTTGTGCCTAAAAATTAAACACATTTGATTCTATTCCCCCTGAAGGAAAAGTAGGAGTAAAGAAGCTATTACAAAGGTGCATAAGGAGTCAGCATAAGCTCTCTCAAAATAAAACCTGTGGTAAACAACTGAGTCAGTGGATGATTCTTCCTACTCCTCCCATCACATTTAAAGTTTGCCTAAGGAAAAGCCTTAATTGGGACTTGCATTCTCTAACTGGGAAGTGACTGCCAAAACAGTTTGTGCTAGATTTTAATTTTATATATATAAAATATATAAAAGTACTTTTTAGAAGTAACCTGAGATAATGCAATCTGTAAAATTTAAGGGCTTAAGTGATACTTAAAAGCTAAGTAATTAATGTTTTTCTTTTATTTGGTAGTGTATTGCACTTGTGTGACACAACAGGACAGAAGAAGTAATACATCCAATATTAACTTGGTTCAAGTTCCGCACCAGGCTGTCTGGCTTCAGAGAAAACTATTTTGTGTTGAGAAAACCTCTAAAAACAGTAGAAAATTTCACAGAAGATGCATGCTAAAGACCCATCCTGAGGTCTGTCAGGATCATCTTGGAGGAAGCTGCCCTCAATGAGGTGAAGCCAGCCCAACTGCGTGGTGCAAGTATGAACTATTTAGTGAAGGTACTACATGTACATGAAAGTAGAAGTGTACCTTCCTTGTCATAGTCACTCTAAAACTAATCATACTTGCAGAAAAAAGCTTAAAGCAAAAATCTATTAGCTTTTATGAGACAAGATAAAGGCCCCAGGGCAACTTATTATGCTTTAAAAGAGAAGACTGTAGAGTTTGTTATCCTATATATGGGAGAAAACTGATGTAGCATTCATTTCCTTTTTTTGATGAAGTTTATAGTAGTTATTTCCATCTCTACTATAACACATTGCTGGATGGATCCAAGCAATATTCAGTGGTTTGACTTAGGCAAGCACCTTATACTAGATGACTAATACCCTTCTCCCAGAAGATATGGAAAAATCTCACTGAATAACGTGTTATACTGATCAGCTAAAGCAAACATTTAAGATAGACCAGTGGAATCAGTCTACTTGATTGGTTGGACACATCAAATTTGACATGGAACTTAGTTATAATATAGGTGGCTTGCTTATAAAAGTGCCTCCTAATGAGCAAATAATATTTGAAAAGTGCTTAAGAGTATGACTACACTTACTGTTTTTTGTTTTTTTTTTCTTTTTTTCTCCCCACTCTGCAGATTCCTGCCTTTATAGGAAAAGTGAAGGGCTTATCTTCCAAAAACTCTGAACAAAATGGAGGTCTATACAGCTCAACAAATTAATCTCACACAAATTTAAAGCATCTGGTCTATAGAGAAATTTACTCATGCAAAAAACAATTCAACTTTGGTTGAGTTAAACCCTCTTCCACATCTGTTGCTCTTTGAATGAGCAAGCAAGTATATTGGAATGGCAAAAACTTAAAGGTGAACAAATCTCCTCAACTGATAAGATGTAGTTTGATTTCATAACAACTTCAAAGTCATAGCATGAAGTAGCTTTCTACTATGCCACACTAAATATAACATTACTCAGCTCACACAAAATACTTGCAAGTCAATTCATAAAACACAGCATAATGGCTCAGAGAAGTTATTCCACACATCATGGATTGACAGAGAATACACACCCTATATGGAAAACCTTTAAGCTTCCATTTCTGAAGCCTGAATTCACTCAAAACATGATTAGAATATAAAAAAATCAAAAGGAAAATAGTCCATTAAGTTAATATGGAATTATGTCATGTGAAGTACCACCACCTTCACTATGCTGTCCTAAATTCCTACAATTAAGTCTAAATGATAGAGCAGTGAAGGTAGAGTTTAAAAAGGCCTCAACAAGAAAAACTGTAACCTTTGCAATGAGTCATTTAATCACAAAGCAGGAGTCAGAGTTGCACAGAACATGACACTTAAGATTATCACTTCAGGCTGGATTAGTTTTAAAATCATTGTAAATCATTTCACTGAAGAGTTACAGAAATGCTTTTATTAGTGTTATCAAAGAATCAAGCAATCAGGGACAGGAAAAAAACCAACCAAGTTCTTCAATTGCAGCACTGATTTACATCCAATTAAATAGTTCACAACCACAGCACTAGTATCTGTACTTTCCTCACCAAACCTATTGACTCTAACTACAGTATATAACCACAGCTGGCAGACCAGTGAAAAAAAGTCTGCATGTACCATGATAACAAGCCAAGAGTTGGAAGAAAAAGCACCTGGCATTGCTGGAGAAAACCAGCAGTTAGCTCAAGAGCTGAACAAGAGAGAAAGCTTATAAGACACATAAAATAAAGATAGAGGAAACGCAGACTGATTAATTTTGTTGCACATGTAAGTCACATGACTTTGCATCTGTGGCTGTCAGCATTTAAAAGCATCCAAAAGAAAAATCAAAAACCAACCCTGTGGACAAATGGAACATCTTGGCTGTAGACCAGAGAATATGAACATCAGAATATGAACATCATATGGATAGGCTGCACCGATGGGCTGAGGTCAACTGCATGAAGTTCAACAAGGCCAAGTGCCGGGTCCTGCACCTGGGGCGCAATAACCCCAAGCAGAGCTACAGGCTGGGAGAAGAATGGTTGGAGAGCTGCCAGGCAGAGAAGGACCTGGGAGTATTGGTGGATAGTCAGCTGAATATGAGCCAGCAGTGTGCTCAGGTGGCCAAGAAGGCCAATGGCATCCTGGCTTGTATCAGAAACTGTGTGACCAGCAGGGCTAGGGAGGTGATCGTCCCCCTGTACTCGGCTCTGGTGAGGCCGCACCTCGAGTGCTGTGTTCAGTTTTGGGCCCCTCGCTACAAGAAGGACATCGAGGTGCTTGAGCGAGTCCAGAGGAGGGCGACGAAGCTGGTGAGGGGCCTGGAGAACAAGTCCTACGAGGAGCGGCTGAGGGAGCTGGGCTTGTTCAGCCTGGAGAAGAGGAGGCTCAGGGGCGACCTTATCGCTCTCTACGGGTACCTCAAGGGAGGCTGTAGCGAGGTGGGGGTTGGCCTGTTCTCCCACGTGCCTGGTGACAGGATGAGGGGGAATGGGCTAAAGTTGTGCCAGGGGAGTTTTAGGTTAGATGTTAGGAAGAACTTCTTCACTGAAAGGGTTGTTAGACACTGGAACAGGCTGCCCAGGGAAGTGGTGGAGTCACCATCCCTGGAGGTCTTCAAAAGACGTTTAGATGTAGAGCTTAGGGATATGGTTTAGTGGGGACTGCTAGCGTTAGGTCAGAGGTTGGACTCGATGATCTTGAGGTCTCTTCCAACCTAGAAATTCTGTGATTCTGTGATCATCTGAAGTGCCTTCATCATTTTTTTCTCTCTCTTTTTTTTTTTTTTTTAAATATATGCATTCAAAACACAGGTTAAAAGCTGGTTAGGTGCTAAGGGGGGGTTCAAGAAAGCTTACAAGATTAAAGAATTACACAGAAGGGAAACTGCAACTAAAACAATTGTGAAACCTACTAGAGAGTCAAATGGAATTAAAGGGGTTCAAGAAATGGTACCAGTTCTACTAATTCACATTGTATTTTCATAGCTGAGGAGGATGGGAGGACAAACTATCTTCTGCTTGAAGTCCCAGCTTCACTCTAAGTTGAGGAAAGCACATCTGTTTCGGTATCTATCACATAATACACTGTGCAGCAAAATAAGGGCATTTTCACTGCTTCCTTCATGATTACTGCTGTTTCTATAACATTTAAACTTGATATCAGATTGTAATTGTGTCTTATGACCCAGTAAGCTACGTATTTGAATTAGCAGAACAAAAAAGATTTAACTTCATTTCTATTTATAAACTGTCTATGCAGGATTTTACTAAGAGAAACTTTCCTCTAAAGGAATAGAAAACTGAACAGCACAACAGCACATGGGCAGAAGACAGTATTTCCACCATTCAACCTTGAATAACAGAATAAAATTAATGGTAGAGGCAGACCTGCCATAAAAGCAGCTTATTTAAATAGTCCAAAACAGGTGATGAATAAGAAGATACTAAGAGATACTAAAATTTTAGGTAAACAGGATGAATGCAAACCTCATTGTGAACTCAACACATGCAAAAATACATTCATGATAAAACACAAATAATTTTTCAGCAGACATTGAAACCAAGTGGTACTCGCATTCTAGCTTAATTACCCATATAAGAAATGGAGACAGGTAAGCTCCAGTTCAGGGGCCTGGCTTACCCAAAGAATCAAAACAAGTAAGTCCACCTTAGTACTTTATCATAGTACTTTAAAAAAAAAAAAAAAAAAAGCTTTGCATTTGGAGAAAGACAGTGACATCCAGTGGTACATTAGTTAATCAGGACCATCTTCTTTAGCTAATTTTGGAGATATTGTTAAAGTCCTATTAGATAGTATCATTTACACCAAAGCTGGATCTCAGCTGCTAAGGTCAGCACACAACTTAAAAGGTCCCAAGACATTACAGACATATAACATACCACAGATTTAAAAAAAAAAAAAAAAAAAAAAAAAGCAAACATGGTTTACTATTCCTTGATATGATCAGTGTGAAAAAAACAAAAAACCCATGAACTGTTAACACTTAACAACAGATCACTGTACCTCAAATTCTTAACAGAGGTTAGCTGTTTCCACTGCTACAATCATGAAGAAATGGCTATTTAATGAACACAAACATAGCAATATCTGCTAATTCATACTTTATCTTACGTATATGTATATATTATACGAATAGCATATGAATATAGTTTAGCTACACAAAGTACAATATCCTGATGAAGAGTACAGGAGAACCCAGGTGAATCACTAAGTTAAATGAATGCAATAGGGAAAAAAAAAAAATAAGAAAGCTGATTTAAGTTACATTTTAGCTTCCCTACCACCTTAATCTTCATTACTGAGAGTCTTTCAAGTAGAACTGCTAACCATCATACTGAACTTAAAGAGAATAGCACCCCCACAGTTTGTATTATGTAGTTATATCTTACGACATTCTACAATGAGGCAGACTCCTTAGTACTGATTGAGGGCTGAATAATGCGACCGTTTTCCTCCTTTCCTAATAATGAGGCAATCCCCAAAAGGAAGGCTACATAGTTTGAATAAAAAGTGTCTCAGTGCTGACAAATGCTTGCATTTCTACTTTTAGCTGAAGAAAGCATGTGTTATTACTGCTGAGATATTCTATCTTCTGCCCAATTTCAAACTAGTACTTTTAGGAAACAGAGCCCGAGTTGTGACTTGTGCCAAAAACACACACACGCACCAATTTGTATATATTTATAAATTAACCAATTTACATATAATTTATATATATAAATTAGTATTTTAGCATGTAATTGCTATATAAAGTGATATTAGTTTTCTGAAGAGGTATGTTTAGCCCTAAAGAATGTGAATTTACTTGAGTCTGAATAGCACATCTAGACTAATTTTGGCTGAAGTAAAACTTCATAAAAGCAGATGCACTGCTTCACACTGCACGACACAGGAAGTCTTTCCCTTTGTGCTAACCTTTCAAGCTATTCATGGAATTTGGGTAAGAAGATCTATTATATTGTTAAAGACACTATAATCATAAATACAAAGCAGAAAATATTACTACAGTCCATGTTCACTGAACTCTAAACTTACAAGATTAAACAGTTCTGTACATGAAGGTACATCATAAACATTACTTAGGATTTTGAAATTGAACTAGGATTATGCTGCTGATTTTCCATTAAAGCTATCAATTACTGTCATTACATAGTAAAGAAGTTAGGACTAAAAGTCCCAGAATTTTGCCAGGCTAAGCATGTATACAAAGGACACATTCAAATGATTAGAACCTTCCATTTTATCTTTCTAAATTATCGTATCTTATTCAATACTACTCATTCCCCTACTTCTACTTCTCCTCTGTTTTCAAAAACAAATAAGCTAAGAAAACAATTCTGTGAGTGGGGATGGGTGGGGTGTTGGATCACAATTTTTTTTTTTTTTTTTTTTTTTTTTTTTTTTTTTACAAACCTTCCAAAGTCTTAAAGAGATCTTTTAGCTGTTTGCTGTCAAGACTTTTACAGGTCCAGTCATTTTGAGCCTGCCAGTCACAGAATGAAGCTATTGAGTTGCTGTGGTTGATGACATGCTTGTAAACTGGCAGGGAAGCAGGCAGCTGAAAAGAAATTTAGATACTGTATGACATACCTTAAAGCCCCTTAAAACTAGTAGCTTTTCAGTCTGATAATTCTGAATGGGAGCTGTCAGGTATCAGATGTTATTAGACTCATTAACTTTAAGAACATCAGGTTTTGTCCAGTTCATGCAGTCTCACATAGCATTATACACTTCCACGCTAAGAACAAGACCGCTTGATCCTAAATAGTATAAAAACACATTCATCCGTTCCACCTTAAAAGCGTTTAACTGCTTTTACTTTTTAAGAGGGGCTGGCACAGGGATAAGCATTGAAAGTAAAATCACAAGAAATTACTTTAAATCAAAAGCAATCATAAAAGTGGGAAAAATTGGAATGAAATAAAGTACAGTTCAATTCATTTGTCTTCCTTGTTACAGCCTAGGATAAACACACTTAAGCTTACCAAAATAGGAATATTGAACAGTGCTGATACTAACTTAAGATTCTAGAATTTCAAGTTTCAGCTGGTTATAGAGCAATGAAACTCGATCACTGGTAATATTACTGATTATGGTTTGTGCATACCTATGTAAAATGACCACAAACTATTCCTATATCATGTTGTTTATAACATTGCTTTTACGCATAACATGTGGTTGTGTTTTGAACCTTAAGGAACTCCTTCAAGAAACAACTCAGTTTTACTTTTTCACAACAATACCTTTAAGCATTGAAATATAGCTCTTAAAGCTTACCACTAGCTTTTTATTTTTACCATGTTTGTCAGTCATATATCTCTCAATTAGCACTTTTAGAAAGTACACACTAAACAGCAAATAGATGTATAGTATTATAGTATTCCTTAACAGGAAACTCATCATAGTCTTCTAAAATTTTCAGATGCTACCTAACAACAGTGAAAAATCTTATGAAACAAGAAAATTAAAACAGTAAACTACAGTTGAAGATTAACCTAAATTAACATTACCGATAATTAACAACAATAGTTAGACAAAAATGGAGGAGAAAAAAAAAAAAAAAAAAAAAACACAACAAGTTGGTTAGTGCATGTTTGTTCTCTCCCTGCACTTATACAAAACTCCTAATCTGACACACATTTGGGAAAAATGAAGGCATTTTATAGTAAGCCTGAAAAGGGGTTCAGGTGAAAGCTAAATTGGTTTTGATAGATAAAAATCTAATGAGTTCCAGCTTGGAAAGCTGATTAAATGTTATATTCCATTTCATTCGAAATGCACAGTAACAGTGCTATAAATCCTGTCCAAAATGTATTGAAAAAATGTAATCATGTAATTTAATTTGAATTAAATTCATTTTAATGAAATTGAAGTTTCATTAAATAAAATTGTCTTAACAATTAATAGGTATCACCTGTTTCTCATTATACTCGGTCTTTATTATCACAAAGAAGGCTTCTAAGTAGCAACAACTGAGTGCTGTCCCACCTGCGCGGGGACTGCAAGTTGTACAAGCAAACAGTAATTAAGTGAGATACCCACAAGGTGGTGCTGGTGATACGCAACAGCTGGGTAACAAGCCAAGGCGATATGCATCTTCTGTTTCTTGTGAATTCTGGAAGACATTTCAAAGACGGGTAAACTATAATTTTGGCTATTTTATAAATACATTATTGATAATGCTAATGATGATATATGTATATTCTTATATGTGAAATGTGAATTTTGATGCTTGCATGATGCTGTTATCAAACTGCATTTTTGGTGACGAGCAGAATAATACCTAAATACTGAGTTAGCTAAATATCATTGTAATGATTTAAACGATTTAAACACTAAATTATATCAACTAATGTTAATAACATGGAAAAAATAATGAAAATTTTGGATCAGTGTTAAATTATGGATTAATCATAATGGGTATCTAAACTGATATGGGATGTAAAGTTTAAGAGATCTCTTTAAGTACCACTTCAAAAAGGAAGTTTAAAATTCATTTGAGTTGCAATGCACTCCATGTGCTGTTAAACATGGTTTTTGAAAACAATTTCAGGTTAGAAATTAGGAGAAATTTATTTTTGGATAGAGTAGTTAAATGTTAGAAGGGTTTGCCCAGGGCGGTGGTAGAGCCCCCATCATTGGGGGGTGTTAAAGGAAAGGTTGGACCTAGTGCTTAAGGACATGGTTTAGTGGGTGATATTGATGGCGGGGACAGTTGGACCAGATGATCGTGGATGGCTTTTCCAATCTTAATGATTCTATTAATTTAATTTGTTATGAGACTGATTTCTAGAGCTCCTAGGTTTAAACAAACATATTGTAAAACTTATTTTGTTATCTTTTACAAATTGTAACAGCTTTGTGATTCAGTATTTTACAACTGTTATTTTAACCATAAATGTTTAGTAAGCTTTGAATAAACATCTAATTTGGCCTTGTTTTTTTACGGAAGGATGACAAATATAAAATAGTTATATAAGGTACTAGTTTAGTTATAATGTAAATTTCCACCACAGCTTGGCTCTGAATTTGTCCACTGAAGTATATATCCACTGAAATACACACACTTCTATAACTGGACCTGTCTACTACATACATCTAAGAAGTTTATTGGTAAGGCTCCTAGCCCGTTTAAGCAATAGCAGAAAACATGATAAATTTATAATGGAGGGGAAAAAACAAACAAACAAACAAACAAAAAAAAAACAAAAACAAAACTTTTTTTATAGCAGAGTAGCTGAAAGTCTGTATTTAGAAGAGACTCTTACCCCGAATGGATTTTTTTTTTCCCCCTAAGCAATCATGTGAAGTGTCAGAAGGCTAGTTAATATGAAATTAGCAAGAAAAATGCAAAAGGTCTCTTTGTTTAGCTAACATGCTTGAAACAGTGAGATGAAGTGATTTGGATGAGGTCAACCACTAATAGGTTAGAGAGGATTAGAAACAGTATGTTACTGGCCCTCAATCTGTTGCTGTAATTACTGAACTGAGTGAGTTCTTTGCAAGAGAACCTAAGTATTAGTGTACTTGGAATTCACAGTAATAATCTACAGATCATGAATTCTGTTTAGTTGTAGGTGAAAGTGCCTCCTGTCAAAGAAAGCAGAACAGATATACCAACTAAAAAATGTGGAAGGGAATAAAATTTGGCTTTTAAAGGTTGCTCCAGCAAGTATATTAACATGGCTTTAGTACAAAATTGAGTTCTGAAACAATGAAGTACAGGTAAATGTCGGCAAATAAACAAAAAATCAACTGTAGTGTTCCAACAAGTTACTTAACCCTTGATCTGTTTAGCCAAAATGACTTAAGCAGCAAGTAATCAGCTTGTCAGTAGGCTGCTGTAACTTGCTTGCTTCCTGTAGCATTTGGGACGGTAAGTACAGTAGCAAAACAATCGTCAGCTCCCATGTTACACTGTCGAGATTCACTGAGCAATTAGCAGGTAAAGATTAAGAGTTGTTTTGAATGTGATTTGTTTTAACATAGATAAAGAAAACAAGCCTCCTCTACAGAATAAAGCCATATAATTGTTGTAATTACTCCATTGCTTAACACAGAATGCTTGCCTGCTAACAGAGATAAGACTTAGAAGGCATGCATTTACATTTCATACAGTCACCAGTGTACAGATTTAATTAAATTCATCTATCCAAATGTCAGTGAACAAAACCACATAAGCTCCTTGCTCACAAAACATTAATGCATTAGTAACCCCTGGATTTGCAGAATCTCTATGGGAAAATAGCTGCTGTTGCAGTCATAAGCAGGAGAAAAGTTTCTACAACCAAATATATAGTTCCACTGGCAAGCTAACTGGCAAACTAAAGACAACCTAAGCTGATGTGAAACATGGAAACTGTCTTTTCAGAGCTAAGTGGGGGAAAAGCATTTTTCTCTGTAAAGCCAAATTTACTACAGAAGATTAACTCAATGACCTTGTATTTCAATGCTCGTCTGCAACCACTTAAATTAAAATCTACTTTCCTACAAGCTAAGTACATTTCAATGCATCCTGGTATATAGCTGAGCTGCAAATACTACTATTATGTAGCTATTAAATTTTTTATCACTCTGTTGAATAATCATGTAGCACTCTGACAAAACAGTCATGCTACTTGACAAATGTGCATTGCAAGTAACTTATGAGCAACTAAAAGATGCACATATTTTATATTCACAAGTAGTATATGTGATCTGTAAAACAGTGTCTTTGTTGGTGCCAATTCAGGAAGGAAAAGAGAACAAATTCTGAAAATAATGGAATGGTTTAAATAATGAATTTGTAATTTTGTATGTAGGCTCTGAAGTCTGAAAAGCATAAATGAAAAATCTGGCCGGGGAAAATATCAAGGAGCTTGTTAATGCATTTCACGTATTAAATATCACCTACGATACACAACGGTGGAACTGAAGTGGGGGAGAAGCAAGCAGCTATTTTAACTAGTCTGTGGCTTAGCATGAAGTGATGGATAACCGACCTGGTGGAGTCATGGTGTTAATATAAAGTATTCACAATGCATTTTGCTTGTTTTGAAGCTGTACTCAGTAACTGTCAGGAGAACTACATGGATGTGTTAATTAAGTCGCTGTTATCTGTGTTTTTAAACCAGGGAGTTGAGCTGTGGGTATTTGGCATGGCTAATCACCCAGGGAATGCAGCAGAATCAGGATTAGAACAGAGGATTCTCTTGTTTCCTGCCCATGTTTTAATCAACTTGGCATTCTTGCCTGTCTAGACCACTTTGTATAACTATTAATTAATCCCATTTCTGTTGACAAAAGCTAGACCCACACATCTCGATTAAATAGCAGCATATATAATAATCTATGGTTTGGGCTGTTTTATTCTTGTTGTCTTCCTCTATAGTATTTCATGCCATGTGCTCATTTTCCAAGCCCTGGTTATCTTAAGACATCTATTTCTGTCCTCGTTGTTGCAAATAGGATTGTTACCCATGCATCCACTTAAAGCCCATTGCTTGAATGTAACTTTGCATTAAAAAGGTTTTATTTCTGTCATGGTAGAATTTGTATTAGTATGTTTCTGTGCAGTGACTTTTGGTGTGGATGTTATGTCAGGTGCAAGAATAAGCCTACTATAGTCACAGATTGAAGGTGCAAACACAGATGAGTAAATTAACCTTTTCCTGTAGAGGTTAAATTTAAAAAAACTCAGGCTTCCTTTTAAGGTGGGGAAGAACAGCAGAGAGAAGTGTGCTTCCCTGTCAGTGTGCGGGTCCCAAGAAACCCTCAGGGCTGGACACCAACAAGTGGTTACTTGTCGATGAGGTTTGCTCAGGGTGGATGTTATTCACATCTGTGCATTTTGGAGTACCTAACACCAGGAGATCCCTCCCTGGTGGAGAAAAACAAGCTGAGCAGGTACTAAACAACATCGGGAGGCAGCCAAACGGTGGGAAGAAGTTCTGGAATCAGCGTTACCAGCACTGCACGACCCTTGGAGAGGCTTTAGGGAACCTCCCCAGGGCTGAGGGCAGGGCTGCTCTACGCCCCCTCAGCACCGCCCGCCCGCCTCACGTAACGGTCGCGGCGGGCGCGAGCCCCGCCCTCCTCAGCGGGCAGGCGGCGGCGGCTCTCGCGAGAGTTGGGGCGGCGGCGCGGAGGCGAGTTTGAACCCGGGAGCGGCGCGGGGCGGAGGTAATGGGAGGAGGGGGGGGGGGGCGGCGGTGGCAGCAACAGGAGGAGGCCGCCGGCAGCCGCCGCCCCCTCACGGCACGGCGAGGGGCGGGGGCGGCTCCTCTGTGCTCGGGGGGTTCCCTCCTGCACGGGGGGCGCCGCAGCCTGGGCGCGGCTGAAGTTTTCTGCGTGGAGCGGCGGTTGGGCGGCGGGTAGGCGAGGGCTGGAGCCTGCCGCGCGCAGCCTGACAGCGGGTGTGGGAGGGTGCCTGGCCCCGAGTAAGTAACTGGCGAAACTGTTCCGCTGTAGGATGAAAGGAGACGGGTTGTTTCATTGTCATTCCCTCTTATCTGCCCACTTTGTTAGCTGTTTATTCCCCTTAAAGCCCTGTTTTCAGGATCAGCCCCCGTAGGATTGGCCATGGGCGGCTGTGCCCCGTGTAGCAGCGTCGCCCTAAGACCGAAGCTGCCCGCTCTCAGTGCGCTGATCCCAAGCGGACAATGGAGAGCAGCGCTTCTTTGTGATCCTAAAGGCACGTTTCAGCTTCTCCCTAACAAGCAGTGTGTCAATAGGGAAATTATTGCTTTTCTTTTTCTTTTTTTTCTTCTATGTTTCTATCATAAAATTGAAAGCCTAAAATTCTCTTGGTTTTATCCAGTGAACGATTTGTTTAGAGCTAAAAGATCTTGTCTGTGGAACTGGAGCAGAGCATGCAGAAGAGCCTGGAGAAGCAGGGTGAGACCCCAGCCAACCCTCAGCACCCCTGCAGTGCTGGTGCAGCCCCCTCCCTGCTCCCCAGGCCCCCCACACTGCAGCCCTCCTTGGCAGCGCTGCCTGGTCTGGCGGTTCCTCAACTATCTGACAGCTGCCTCCAGAGACTTGAATAAGACTTGCATTTTTGTGGGGTTTTAGTTGGTAATCTGAATTTTCATGAGACAGCGTGGAGGCTGTACAGAAAAGGATTGCCATGAAGGACAGCAGCTTGTACTCTTCTGGACTAGACAGCTGTTGCTTTCTTTGTAGGTGAGGTGAGAAAATAAGATCAAGCAAGATTTAAATGGAATTCTGAAGGTGAGTTAAAAATACTATTCAAATTTAATTTAGTAAGTTAGGAGCAATTAAATTACTGTATCTTAAATATTAGTGTGTTTTTGAAGTGAGGAGGAAGTAATCCCCTTTGATGTAAAGTCATACCAGGAGTTGTAGCTTAGTTTTGTTTATGTTACTATGTCTTGCTATTAAATGTTTAAATATTAAATTCTCATAGTGTAGGTGTACTTGTAGTACTAATAATGTTACTGATTATTCTTAGAGATTATAGGCATACCAACTTTGTGTCTTCCACTGGTTTATTTTAGTTTAAAGTTGCAAAACTAGTGTTTCAAGCACTTCACTAGGTAGATGTGGGGAAAAAACCTTTGTTACATAAAACTTAAAAAAAAAAAAAAATTGAAATTAAGGCATTGCACTTAAAATCATGACTCTTAGCAATACTCTTTTCTGAATCAAAGAGTCAAATTTACTTATGATTAAAACAAGTATCTTGGTAATGTTCAGAAGGGTATGTTCAGATGTGGTAGTAAGAAGTGGCAACAATTAATTTGTATATACAAAACCAAGATATTGAATGAGGAATGACTTGAATATTGAAGTAATATAAATTAGGAACATTGGCTTTGGATGACTTTGCATGAATTAAGTGTAATTTGTGTGCGCAAGTAATGTTATATATAGTTTGTGTGGTTTTGTTTTAATAACACAGAAAACATCCGTCACATGCATAATGGTGTTTTTAGAAGGTTGTTTCCTGGCCTTCAGTTACACATCTCAAGATAGCTCTATGTAGTTGTTCCACTGCATGCTATCTATTCATGCTATATAGTCAGGAATCAGCTGACTGAATTTTTAGAGAAGCAACTATTCACAGGGTGGCATCTTAAGAGAGCTCTCTTTTCTGTCTTGTATTGATGAAAGATATACTCCTCTGTTTTGTTTAAGCAAGGAAATTCAGTAACTTCTTTAAGATTAATTACTGTAACTTACTGCAATACTTTCTTTAATAATTTGTTTTCAATCTTGAAGTAACAAAAGGAGGAAGAATGGAGACAGAGACCGTGTTAAGTCTTAGACAACAACTCAAGGAAGCAGAGAATGAGCGAAGGAAGGCAGCGCAATATGGCTTACATTTACTGGAGTCTCAAAGTGAAATTCAAAATCAGTTGGATCAAACACGTCGTGAATTGACGGAGAAAACTGAGGTGATGTTTTAAACTTGAAAAAAAAAAACAAGAAATTTCTTCTGTTTTCTGAAAGTCACAAGTTTTAAAGGCATTTAGGTTTAAATGCCTAAATGTCCAGATTAATTTTAATGAGCTTTTTTACTTTAAGTATTTGTTGAGAGGGTTTTTTGTCACTTCTGTAAGATGTTGAGCACGCTCTTGTTTTCTAACTGGGTCAGGGTTTCATATTTTATTCTGCATCAAATGCTCAGCACCGCATAGGATTAATTGTCTCTATTGTGGAATGAATAATAGTTGCTTAAGTCAATTTGCTTTAGAATATATGTATTGAATATGTTTAACAATTTGTTATGCTCTGCCTGTAAACTTGGTATCACTTAAACTGTAAAAAAAAAAAAAAAAAAAAACATGTTACCAACGAGACTACAAAATGGGTTTCTTGGGCTGTACACTCTTTACAATTTTTAAATGCTAAGGCACTCTGAAATCATTAGTACATTTCTTTACAGTTTAGAAAAGAAAGTAGTGTAGTGTTACAGTATAGAGATATTATTTAGTCTTCCAGTCATCTTCTTGATAGTTGCACAAGAAAATTCCAGCCTAGGACATCCCTTCCACTTTTCCTAAACAATTTAATTTTGACTTTGTTTTTTCTCAGTCAGCCCATCCTTCAGATTTTCTGTTTCTCTTAATCTGGTCTTTTCCTGGCAGTACATTGCTATCCATTCCTTTGTGATAAAGCTAAAATGTGTTTCCTTGTGGCCAGCTGGAGTGTTGGCAGCACCGTGCTGTTGTGAATGAACACTAATAACTTATTTGATTGGTGTGCCACTAGTAGGCTTAGTGCAAGAGGGGCAGTTGAAAAGCACAAGTAATGAAGAAGGCAGAGCAGGATCATCCTTCTCTGCAGGCAGCCTGTGGTGTGAACCTGCACACACAAGTTACGTTCCACTGCTGTAGACTGGAGCAAAGTTATGAGTTAAACTTCTGTGAACCAGTCCAACTTAGAGTTCAAGAGCTGGGGGAAAGAATTGTGTGCTTTCATCGAGTAGAATAACATCCTTTGTGAAAACTGCAGTTATTCAACAGCTTCTTAAGAACTTGATTTCCATACTTCTCGTTGGAATCTGAGTTCCAAAGTAGTTATCGTGGACACATTAATTCCAATAGTAGTTGCCAAAATCTTTCAAAACACAGAAGTCTCCGTGCGCTTTTGTGAAAGTCCGCGTAGATATTTGATGGTAGACTTGCTTTATGTGGGTATGGCCGACAGTGCATTGCCAGGTCTTCATCATTGTTAAAGTCCATTCTGTATGTGTAACTTAAGCCTGTCCCTGATAAGCTGATGTCTAGGCAGCAGAGATAGATTTCCTACTCGACAGATCTTAATTTTGTTGTTTCTTTTGCGTTCTGGTTTGTCTTCTAAGATTGATTTTAAAGAAAAATACTCCTACAACTTCAGAGTAACTACATTTTGGCATTTTTTTGCATTAGTTTCCTTGTTTATTTTCTTCCTTTTCCTTAATTGCTGGCTGAATGGAAAAGTAAAATTATGCTCCTCTCTATTGGTAGTGTATGTGTATGTGTATGATCTGGCATACAGAGAAACAGATTAAAAAGCCCTTCATAAGTCTGGAAAGGCTGACAGGTTTTATAACAGAACACTAGGCAAGTTTGTCTTTACCAGGCATAGAACCCAACTGTTCTGTGGTAGGGGAACACTCAATACACTGTTACTAACTCTTAATACGATTGAGTTCCATCTGTGGTAGAAATGACACATACACTCTCACTGTTAAACTTGCAAAAAAAAAAAAAAAAAAAAAAAAAAAGGGTGCCAACGCTTTATTTTGAATGGGAAATGCCATTTCCATGGAGGACAGAATACTACACAACCCACAACCAACTCACTCATAAAAATTGAGAGCAATGATGTGGTTTTTTTTTTGTTCTTTACTTGGGTGTGACAATTCCCTACTTGGAACATCAACAAAAGGTTGTCCTGGTTTCAGTTAGAACAGAATTAATTCTCTTCCTAGTAGCTGGTGGAATGCTGTGTTTTGGCTTAGGATGAGAAGAGTGCTGATAACACCCCGATGTTTTAATTGTTGCAGAGCAGTGCTTATACCAAGCCAAGGACACCTCAGCCTTTTGCTCTGTCCTGCCAACAGGCAGGCTGGGGGTGCAGTAAGAGCTGGGAGGGGACAGACCCAGGACAGGTGACCCAAACTAGCCAAAGGGGTATTCCATAGCATCTGACGTCATGCTAAACAATATATAGGGGTGGCTAGCCGGGGGGAGGGGGCCGGACTGCTCGGGGTTAGGCTGGGCATCGGTCAGCGGGTGGTGAGCAATTGCATTCTGCATCACTTGTTTGTACATATTATTATTACTTTCCTATTATCACCATTGTATCATTATTATTATTATTGTTATTATTATTTTGTTATTATTATTTTCTTGTCTTATTAAACTGTCTTTATCTCAACTCACGGGCTTCACTTTCCATTTCTCTCCCCCGTCCCAGAGAGGGAGGGGGGAGGGTGAGCGAACGGCTGCGTGGTGTTTAGCTGTAGCCGGGTTAAACCACGACAAAGGTTGAGTGAGCTACAGGCTTTAAGCAGTTGGTGCCTTGGTGCAGAGCCTTTATTCAGTGCAATGACCATTATGTCTAGATTTATCACGATGTTATTTCTTGCAGAAATTTGAACAAGATAAATACTCTCTTCAAAGAGAAATTGAACTTAAGAATAGAATGCTGGAAAGCTTGAGTTTTGAATGTGATGCCCTTAAGCAACAGCAAAATATGCAACTGGAGAAACAGAAAGAACAACTTGCCAGAGTTCATGGACAAGAAATCAGTGACCTTAAAAACAAGGTTTGCACCTAATATACAGCTAAAATGTTACTAATAGCATTTAAAAATGTTTTGAACTTTTAACTGTGTAGTTGTAACCAAAACAAATCTAATGAATAGTTGTAATATGTAGCCTTATCTTTCTTTGCCATATTCAGCAGTTTGATTTGGAACTGGGCTCACTTTTTTTCCAACTACTGTCACGGAAGTATTAAAACTATCATGATGGCTTTTATTAAAACAAGAACTAGAGTAAAAAGGTCAAGACAATAAGGCCGGATTTGTTGATTAAAAGAATCCAAGTAAATATTCTACAGCTTGCCAACAAGAAATGAATTATTGAGATCATAAAAGATGTCACAGGCCTAAATTATTGTTGTTAAAAAGGGAACGAGCTTGTTTAGTTGATGTTTAACAAAAATCTGCATAGCTACATTGTAAATTGCATACAATTTCGAAGCTTATTTTTAAAAGGTTACAATTAATTTTATATTTCTGAGACACTTCTTTAATTTGAACATGAGGCTGAAATATTGTGCTTCTAATAATTTATTTTAAAGTGGTACTACTTAATTGTCAAATGTCTTTTAAGTTGGAGAACCTGAAAGCAGAACTAGATGAAACCCGACTCTCAGAAAAACAATTGAGACACAAAGTGGATCATCAGAAAGAAATAATTGCTGCTAAATCAGAAGAGCTACACATGATGTCTGAACGTGTACATGAAACCATGTCTTCAGAAATGCTCAATCTTCAGATGGAGCTCACTGAACTAGAAAGTGTGAAGGTGTGTGGTTAGCACTTGAGTATTGTGTTTTTTTTTGCTCGCTGCAGTTTTAGGTGCTTTATGTGTTTTGCTAGTTTGGCTTAGTAGGAAAAAATAATCACAGGAAAAAATATAGCAATAGCCTTAACAACTAGATTTTAATTCAACCTCTTCAAGATGATATTTTGTCTTAAAAAGTCATTTGTCAGTAACAAGCGTGTTTGTCTCATTTGGGTCTGCTTTTCTTGAATTTGCTTCATAAGCTTTTTATTTCATACTTGACTTCTGTATTTAGGCCAATGTTGAAGAAAAGCTGAATGAACTGCAGTACAGTAAAGAACAATTGGAACTCATAAACAGCAACTTACGTAATCAGCTGGAGCGTCTACAGGGAGAGAAAGAAGAGAGGGAAAAAGAAGTTGTTTCTTACTGTAACGCTTTAGAGGTATTCTCTTAATTTTATGCAACAGTGCTAGCTAATCCCTGAATTCCACAAGTGGTTGCTGCTAGATTTTCAATGAAGTAAGGAGAAGAGCTTTAAGGGGAGTTTGTTTTGAGGAGGGAGGAAGAGAATGCAGAAGAAATAAAGGCTAAATCATATTTAGTAGATCATAGAATCATAGAATATCCTGAGTTGGAAGGGACCCTTAAGGATCATCAAGTCCAACTCTTGACACCGCACAGGTCTACCCAAAAGTTCAGACCATGTGCCTAAGTGCACAGTCCAATCTCTTCTTAAATTCAGACAGGCTCGGTGCAGTGACCACTTCCCTGGGGAGCCTGTTCCAGTGTGCAACCACCCTCTCTGTGAAGAACCCCCTCCTGATGTCAAGCCTAAATTTCCCCTGCCTCAGCTTAACCCTGTTCCCGCGGGTCCTGTCACTGGTGTTAATGGAGAAAAGGTCTCCTGCCTCTCGACACCCCCTTACGAGGAAGTTGTAGACTGTGATGAGGTCTCCCCTCAGCCTCCTCTTCTCCAGGCTGAACAGGCCCAGTGACCTCAGCCGTTCTTCGTACGTCTTCCCCTCCAGGCCTTTCACCATCTTCGTAGCCCTCCTCTGGACACTCTCCAACAGTTCAATGTCCTTCTTGTACTGTGGTGCCCAGAACTGCACACAGTACTCAAGGTGAGGCCGCACCAGCGCAGAGTAGAGCAGGACAACCACCTCCCTTGAGCTACTAGCGATGACGTGCTTGATGCACCCCAGGACACGGTTGGCCCTCCTGGCTGCCAGGGAGACACTGCTGGCTCATATTCAACGTGCTGTCTACCACGACCCCCAGATCCCTCTCTTCTAGGCTGCTCTCCAGCGTCTCATCACCCAGTCTGTACGTGCAGCCAGGGTTTCCCCGTCCCAGGTGCAGGACCCGGCACTTGCTCTTATTGAACTTCATGTGGTTGGTGATCACCCAGCTCTCCAACCTATCCAGATCCCTCTGCAAGGCCTTTCCACCCTCATTCGAGTCCACAACTCCAGATCTGTGTTAGCTGTTGGCAGTTTGTCTCTGTATTGGCATTTCCTTGTGGAAGGCTGCACATGGAGATCCTTTGCATTGCAATATCCTGTTTTGTAGCAGGAACTTGTAACAGGTCACCTTAGATGATTCCCATTTTTATTTCAAGGTCCTTTTGAATGCCTTGCAGAATGCTGTTGGGGAGTGGAGTGCCTGTGACTACCACCATAGCAAGGATGATAGCATCAGTGTCGTCAATCCAACTGATAAATGTCCAAATTTTTCTTTAAAGGGTTTAGTTATGATATTATCTGTAAGAGCAAGTGGGATACTGGGCCTCCTAGTAAAATGATTTTCATTGTCCTTCTGACTAGTACTGTATGTACAGTTAAATACTACTGTACAAGGTAATTTGTGCTAAATGTATGAGGAACAAAATAGATAAAAGTGTTTGATTAAATGAATATGCAATACGTCACATTTTTAAACTAGCTTTCTCTTTGCTTAAATCTAGAAAGCTCGTGAAGCTAATCAAGAGCTTCAGGTTCAGCTGGATCATGCAGTGCAGCAATCTTTGGACCCTACAAGTAAAGGCAATTCTCTCTTTGCTGAGGTACAACTATGCAACAGATGTCTGAGAATATGCAGAGAAGAGATCTTTTACCATAAGAAATCAGACTTATGTTATATTGAAAACATAAAAGTACCTGATCTATCTGGCACAAATCTCTATTCCTCAAATTCTTCTATTCCTTCAGTGTTGAACTGTCAAGGGACACCTCAGGAAAACAATTTGCATGCACAATCTAAAGCTGGGAAGATAATGACCTTAATGAAATGACTTAAAGTTGCCTGGTTATCAAGATGAAAGATGAAACTGAGGGTTGATAATAACAGTTCTGTCTGAAACTTTGCTCTAAGGAGTCTTGTTCAGCTGGTGACCTTTCTTTAATGAAGAAGATAATGAATGAAATTTTGAAAGATAATGTTAAATGCTACTTTTAAAGAGCATGTTGAGAAATGGTTGGATATTTGAACATTCAGGAGGGTTTTTGAATAAGAGTTTAGGTGGTATTAAATGCTGGCCTATATGCTGGCATTTTGTTTTCTGACCACCCTCACTGAATGGCTTCATTTGATACGCAGTTCATATTTATTTTAAACTATTTGTTCTGATACAGATAGTAAGAATCAATACTGGTCCAGAATAGTTTTGTCTAACTGTTAGTTATTCCAATATCAAAAGAACAAAAGAAATCTCTTGTACTTGATTGACTAGAGTTCAGCTGCTTACAGGACTGTCTACTCAGTATTTATCTTGGAAGTTTTGACAGTAGCACGCTGTTGTTGGAAAAGCAGTGTTTTCAGAACCAACAGCAATTGCTAGTTAACTTTTTTTAACACTCAGAATCCAAGTGACAAGTGTTATTTTCATAGTAATAATTGTTAAAAATGTTCTATAGGTGGAGGACCGTAGGGCAGAAATGGAACGACAGCTGATCAGTGTGAAAATAAAATATCAGTCACTACAAAAACAGCATGCATTCACTAGAGAACAGTTGCAAAGAATGAAGGTATGACCGTTATTGTAATACTCCAGGGTTTCCTTGGGGTCTGATAAAGTAATGCTGTAAAACACAGGCTAGGGGATCTGATTCTCTTTGAACTGTGGTACATTAGTGCTGTTGTGTGGGTGGGGAGGAATGGGAGAGAAGACAAGTGGTATGTCATTGTGCTACTTAGCTTCAGTAGTATATCAACACTTTTTCTAGTGCTACTGTTTAATTCTAGAATGCTAAGTTAAGCTGAAGGCACTGTCTGCTTATGCTGATAGTAGTTCTTAAATGGGTAAAACAGCTTCTGCCAGTCTAACTATTTTTTTTGGCAGTTGCTTTTTCTTTTTCTAATTCTCATACTACATAAATAACTTGTGTTTTAACAGAGGTTCTCAGGAGTTAATGCCTTTGTAAGCAACAGAGAAAACTTTCACTCTGTCATTTTATCACAGTTTTTCTTCCTCTGAGTTGCTTTTTTGTTGTTTCTTTTTTTGTTCCTATTTTTCTTCCTTCTCCCTATATTTAATGCAAGAATAGAAGTTATAAATGAACTGTAGTTAACACCTCTACTGGAGTATGTCCCTGCCCCTAGCAGGGGGGTTGGGATTAGGTCGTTGTTAAGGTCCCTTCCAACCAAAAGCATTCTATGATCATAACTTTCATCATAACTATTTCATCTAGACTTCCTTAGGTTGGCAACTTGTAGGTTAGTAAAATACTGTTGAGAACCATAGTTGGCCGAAGCTGCTCTATAAGACAATGTCAAGGGCCTGCTGCAAGATTGTCAACTGTTTTCATGTTGGCCTTATGGTTGCCTTATATGAGAAGGGATCATTCCAGTTGGATCATGCAGTTTGTCTGAGACGAGTACTGAAACTCAAGTGGTGATAAAGAGTAGCACTGAATATATAGAGCTGTGACTTAGCTTTTGTGGAGAAGCAAGTTGAAAATAACTAAAACACCACGAAGGACAATGGAAGAAGCACTATATAGCCAAGGAATGTTCATTGGAATTTCTCATTGAGAGATGAAGATGAGAGTAAAATGGTTGAATAGAATCAGTTTCTTAGATTCCTTTTATTTCCTTGTATTGAGTGCAAGTCAGTGATTATATTGGCCGAATGGTTACATTTAAAGTTGTCATTCAGGACTAAGGCAAGTAGGTATCCCTTTTTCTAAAGTTAGTATTTGGAATTCCAGTTTGTGCTACTTTATCCTAATAAAATATCTGCTAGTACCAATGTTAGAGAGATGTCATTTGTTATGACCACTGTTTTGTTCAAGTTGGTATCTTAGGTCTCTGGTGGGATCTTTTCCGTTTTGCCTTGCATTGTGTAGCTGTGCTAAAACTGTGTGTATAGTACTGACTAGCCATCAGTTCACCTGACTCCAGTAGTGTAGTTCACATTGTTGCAACATCAGTTGTCAGCGTATTTGAATTGGGGTATTGACTGAGGACTTCTGAGCATCTGACTTCTGGACACAGTGTAAAGAATACTCCTCTAAAGGTTTTGCCATGGCTGGAGTATTTACCGCAGCTTGTAGTAGCCCTTCCGGTTTCTTCTTTTTTGTTGCTGTTGTTTTTATGTACTTGCACTGCACTTTGCAACTTTGACAGTTAGCAAGTAGGCTCTTAAGTGAGGGAGAAAGGCTATATGTCTACACCAGTGGGGAGTGCAAGTATAGTTTTAGTCAGCCATTGGCAGGTAAAATTTTATTTCCCCCTACATCCATTGGAAGTGAGGAGGAGGAGGAGATGACTGAATCTGTTTTAGATCTGATTTGGGTACAGAATCATCAATCTCTTCTATTTGATATACAAGATGAAATAGGGCAAATGTTCTTCGCTAGCTTGCTCTGTTAATCTGTAGTCTTAGCTTGTTTCAGTTGATCCTTTCTCTGCCACTTCTCCAAGTGTCTTATGGTGTTACTTCATCCATGCTGACTTAACTGTGAAACTTTCACCAGACATTTTTAACACTCCATTACGTGTTTACATAACTGCATTTCATATTCTTTCTTTAGTTGTTGGAATATCTGTTGTGTCCCTTGTAAATGGATGGGTTAAAAACCTTGTAGCATGATGTTATGCTAAATGTGAGAAAAATCTGCTCTAAATGCTAGATCTTGATTTATTTCTACTTTTATAATGAAAAAGGATTTTCCTGTGCTTGGAAGGGTGCCTTCTATGGAAGATGTAAAAGAAGCTGAAATTCTTGGATAAGTGTTACTGAGCATAAACTAAAGTGCTATATACCTCTGAATCAGAACTGCAAAAGAAAGTGTTTTTGGTTGGTTTTTAAACTTGTTGGGGAACTAGGTTTGTTTGTTTTTTTGTTTGTTTTTTTTTGAACTGAGAAGTTCTTCATAGATGCATTTTAGCTCTGAATGAGCCTGCAATGTAGCTGAGTTCTAGTTAACTTGGTGTTTAAGCTTCAAATGCGAAATGTTTTGTGCACCTCCTTGACAGCATGGTTATAGGCTCTTTAGTCAATGAGGAGAGATGACACCTTAGGACCATGTTGTGTTCAGGAAGGTTTTGGCCGTTCTGGAGAGTTTTAGTATTAACAATTATAAGTTGACACTATGTTTAGTTGTCAGTATTGAGTTTAAACACCCAGTGGTTTTCTATATTTACAAATAGAAGCAAGAGGTTTGGGTATCCTGAGCTTTCTGAGTAAGAGGAAGACATGTTCTGTTGCTTAACTCAGTGCTTGTTATAAAAGTTTTTTCCTTTTTTTTTTTTTCCTAGCTGCAAATGGCTACACTGCTACAGATGAAAGGCTCTCAGGCAGAATTTGAGCAGCTGGAACGCTTACAGTCAATGTTGGAGCAAAAGAATGGTGAAATAGAAGATCTTCTTATGAAAGTGAGACAATTAGAAAAATTTAAGGTATGTCATCTCTAAGCGGAAAACTCAGAAGGTAACGCATGAGGAGAAGGAACGATTAAAACTAAGGTCTGTGCTTAGGTTTAAAAGGGATCCAAAGGTTTCTCATTCCTTGATATGACTGAAGTTCTGTTCTGAAGTTCACATAAGCACGAAACCCATTTTCTGTTCCCCTCCTTCCCCATTCCTGTTTAATGTCTTCATATTTTAGATAATTACCTGTAGTGTTTAATTACTTGGTCAAAGTTCACTGAGCAATATGTTTTTTGTGGTTTTTTTTTTTTTTTTTTTTTTGAAGATGTATGCATGTCCTGGTTTCAGTTAGAACAGAATTAATTTTCTTCCTAGTAGCTGGTGGAATGCTGTGTTTTGGCTTAGGATGAGAAGAGTGCTGATAACACCCCAGTGTTTTAATTGTTGCAGAGCAGTGCTTATACCAAGCCAAGGACATCTCAGCCTTTCGCTCTGTCCTGCCAACAGGCAGGCTGGGGGTGCAGTAAGAGCTGGGAGGGGACAGACCCAGGACAGGTGACCCAAACTAGCCAAAGGGGTATTCCATAGCATCTGTCGTCAGGCTAAACAATATATAGGGGTGGCTAGGCGGGGGGAGGGGGCCGGACTGCTCGGGGTTAGGCTGGGCATCGGTCTGTGGGTGGTGAACAATTGCATTGTGCATCACTTGTTTGTACATATTATTATTAGTAGTACTATTATCACCATTGTGTTATTATTGTTATTATTGTTATTATTATTTTTCCTGTCTTATTAAACTGTCTTTATCTCAACTCACGGGCTTCATTTTCCATTTCTCTCCCCTGTCCCAGAGAGGGAGGGGGAGGGGGAGCGAACGGCTGCGTGGTGTTTAGCTGCCAGCCGGGTTAAACCACGACAATGCATCAGTTTTTAGTCTCTCCAAGAGTTCTGATATATATGATATTTGCTGATATTATGATGCCTTGACTCAGTAGCTGAAATGCTCTCTCTTTTTTTTTTTTTTTTTTTATATCTGAATTGCTAAATGATTCTAGTAAAGCAACTTTTTCAGTATTTTTATGCAACTTGACAGCATCTTCTCTATTTTGGAAAGGGAGAAATACAGGACAACACATGTATGCACTATTCCAATGTTATTGATGTTTGTGTGTATTCAAAGTCTAAAACTGTAGCCTTGCTTACTTAATTAGCACTTTCTTATAGCTTTGGAATGCGAACTGAGGTTTATTAGCTTATGCTGTGGGATTAAGTTTTCCAGGATAGTGTCCTCTGTTCTGCATTTAACCGAAGCAGCATAAAGCTAGGCTTAACCCATTTTAATAAGCAGTCAAGACAGCTTGGTTACTTTACCGGTTTTGTCACATGTAAGCTTGAGAGAGACTTTTTTTTTTCCTTGTCTCTATGCACCAAATCTGTAGTGTCAGCAGGTGAAATAATAGATTCAAATAGCCATCAAAATTTCCTATATTCAGTGACTGACAGGAGGTTCTGAGATCTGTCTGACAGTTTTTTAAATCTGAGTAGTCTTTTTTTTTTTTTTTTTTTTCCAAACCAAAAATTGTGACCAGAATGTCACATGAGACTCAAGTATTTTATGAAACACTTGGTACATCTGTGGCATCTTCAATGTGAACCAATTTTCTTATCTTAAATTTAATTGATTTTCAGATTTTTGGCAATTAAATTTGGGCTATTGACCAATGTGGCTTCTATTCTCTACCTTTGCAGGTCCATCTGTTGAATAACAGAGGACTGGCCACTTGCATGTTTGTAGCAAGTTAGGAAGTGCTCAGAGCAGCTCAGTTCTCTAGTATGTTTAAGCGTACCATGAAGCTTCTGTATAGAAGCACAGTGAAAGCTTCATCTGAGCTTATGTGCTTGTGAAAGTTCAGTAGTTAACAGCTTGACACTTCTTCCGACAGACTTTATATGAGAATGTGGAAGAATGCAGAGCTAGTACTAGCTCGAAAGGAGAGTCCGAAGATGGTTACTATGCAGATTTGCTGCAAATGAAACTTGACAACTCGAAGTAAGTACCTAATGGTTCTAGGCCTAGAAGTTGGTTGCAGTGTGAATGTCTTCTAGCTACCTATTTCCCTTCTCCATGTTTTCTGTTCTCTATGATGTTCACTGCATGTGGAAATATGCTCATTGCTTAATGCTGTGGAACCATCCTGTGTTTGTTACAAGAGCTCCAAGATGCTCTCTTTTCCATTATACTTATTGTTGTAACAAATGGCAGCAGAACCAGTTTGTATTACTGCTGCTTCCTTTTAGAAACATTGTTAATACTCTATTACTTAGGTGATAACTCAAATATGTATGTATTCACATTTTTTAAAAGTACAAGTCTTTTAAGCTGTGTGGCAACTGTATGAAGCTTCTTCAATTCTATAGGCTGTATTTCTCTGTAAAAAGAGCCAGATAATACATAAAATGCCTTATGGCTCTACTTAGTTGAGCTGTGCTCTTTAGTTAGTGAATTCCATATCTATTCATTAGAAATTCTATCACGTCTGGCTTCAGGACTGTTGTGAAGCCTTCAAATGGAAGTCTTGTGCTTCCTGGAGGAGACGATGGTCTGCTGTGGAAATTTTAGAGAATCACAGAATATTAGGGATTGGAAGGGACCTTGAAATAC
This sequence comes from Netta rufina, assembly GCF_964035555.1. NCBI lineage: Eukaryota > Metazoa > Chordata > Aves > Anseriformes > Anatidae > Netta > Netta rufina. Next base: position 6,040,607 of record NC_140137.1, read on the forward strand.
CATCTAGCCCAATCCCCCTGTCGGCACAGGAACACGTCCAGATGGGTTTTGAAAGTCTCCAGAGGAGGAGACTCCATGACCCCCCTGGGCAACCTGTTGCAGTGTTCTGTCACCCTCACTGTAAAAAAGTTTTGTCTCATATTTAAGCGGAACCTCCTATGTTCCAGCTTACGCCCATTGGCCCTTGTCTTATCATCTGGACATAGAGAAGTTTATTACCTGATTGTTGCTGTTATGAGAAACTAGCATGATCTAAGTACTATAGGATAACTGAAGAAAGATGGTTCTGCACTTGTGATGTGGAAATTAGTGACATATGAAACAGAGGCAAGGATATGCACTATCTTAACATAATTTTTTGTGTTGGTTACTTAGAGTAATACCTTTTCTTTATGTAAAGATTGTATTATCAATTACAGAAGTAGTTATGTAAACATACATGGACTTAAAAACAACAACAAAAAATAAACCCTAGTGAATTTGTAAGTCAGGGAGAGCTTCTTGAACCAGTTACATAATCATGTCTGCATTCTTGTAATACAGCTTTTTAATGCAGTTTTTAACACACACTGTGTCTCTGGTAACTCACTGTTCTTTGTTAATTTCAAGTAGGAAACTCTCCTTCTGCTGGAAGGTGGCTTTCTCTTCCTACTATTTTATAAATGTGAATTTTATGTGGAGTAGTTGAATGTTTAGTTAACTTTGTACATACTGCCTTAAAAAGAAACTGACTGTTGTTTTCTTCCAAAACAGTAAGGAAACTGAAACCTTGAAAAATGAACTGTCCTTGCAGAGGATGAAAGCTTTGTATGAAAGCCAAAGGGTTCTGGAAGTTGAAAGGAAGCTCTTCACAAATGAGAGGCATTTGCAAGCTTGTCAGAGTGAGAATATGAATTTGCGAGTTATGCTGGATGAGTTAAAAATGAAATATGAACCTGAAGGTAAAAATACTGCTTTTCCGTATGCAAAAAGAAAATACATGGATTTCTCAAACAGCCTGTTCAGTGCTGTTCAACTTAAGCTACTGCCTTCGTTCAAGATACAAATTAATGTTTAAATGGTGGTCTTTTGATAATAACCTGGTCCAAAACCTGTTGAACTGAAACAGTAACAAAAAAAAAAACAACCCTACCTTGCTGAAGGATCTTACTTCAGTATGTATAGTAACGTTAATTTTAGGAGACTGAACAATACAAATATAGTGTTCTGAGGCAAATTTGTTTTGGTACTTGTCCAGACCCAAATGATTTATTAGGAACAACAAAAAAAAAAAAAGTAGAATGTATAGAGGGAAGTACATCTGGTCCATAGTTACCAATAATTAGTTATGTGAATGGGTGCTCTTTAAGCAATCTAAGTAACCTATTAAGAATTATTCTGAGGTCTTTAGTCACGTAAAATGCTCTTTACTAGTTTTGATGGCTATTAAGAACGGTGGAAAAGCTAATCCCAGCTTTTTACTTGTGTATAAAAAGTATATTGCTTTCTTTCCTTAGAGTTACTTAAAGTCACTAAAATTAAAAAGAAGAGGGAGAAGATTCCAGTGGACACTACCTGTGAATATCTGGACAGCAAAAATACTTCAGTAAAAGAAGCTGCTCTCACTCATTTGCCAAGTAAGGAGGAAGATAAAGTCACTTGCAAGAACTTGGAGCAAAGTGACTCTTCTCCCAAAAAACAAGTTCTTGAAGCACCACCAATAAACATAGCTCTTCAAATGATGCACAAAGTAATTGAACCTGACAGAGAAAGAAAGAGAGTTAGAACTGAAGATGAGAGTCATGACAACTATACTTCACATAGCAGAAGTGGAAATAATTCTTTGACTTCGACTGCCCCCAGGTCAGTGTCAACTTCTGTGTATGGTCAAGGCAATCAGCACAGACCTGCATCTCTTTTCTTTCGCTGCATGAACTATGCTATCCACTTCTTTATCTGTTTCCTCAGTGTTGCATGCAGAGTAATTCCTCAGCTCCGGCTGCCTGCGTTCAACCTCTTAAACCCTTTTAGAAAGACTAAAATCATGGCTCATGGAAAAGACTCTTGAAACTCTAACAACCTTTGAAATAACTTTCCCATTACTTGAAAAAGTTTAAGGTGTGCAGATACTGTGACAGCTCACTCAGTTTGCTCTTCCTTCAGAAACAGGACTGTTTCTTGGTCCTTCAAAGCTGCTATATAGTTGGATTGCATCTTAAGGTAACAGTCAGTAGGTATCATGCTTCAGTCTCTGAAATTTGAGGACAGCTGGAATGAGGAATGATGTGGCTAAAAGCCTAAGAATTACTGAATATTTTAGTAATTATTAGTCCCACTTGGGTTAGCATCACTTGCAGTATACAAAATCATGTTTAATCATGCCACGAATTCATATTGGCAGGCCACTGACTTCACTGACCTGGTAACTTGAAATATAGCTGTTAAAATTAAGATCAATCTTTTCCTGAGGAAAAGAACTGAGAATTTTAGTTACTTGTTGTTAGATAGTAATTTGGCACAGTAATTATAACTTTTTTTTCACCTTGGTAAAAGGAATGTTGTTTTCCACCCACCAACCCCAAGGTGGTGCTTTTGTCTGCTGTTCATATTCATTATTACAATAAACGTAGTATTTTGGGGATAGCTTAAATGATACAAGCTTATATATCAATGATATTTGCTAGTAAAAATAACACTTCTTCCTAGCTTCCCATCACCCACCCCCCTTTCCTCTGAGCTTTCTTCAATATTTAAGGTGTGATTCTGTGCATATGTCTGATAGTTTCAATCACATGATCAAATAACTTTCAAAGAGAAAACAGTAGAACATTTGTCAGAAATACAATGAAGTTGAGGGGATTTTTTTTTCCATTTTGTGAAACCTCCCACATGGAAGCCATTCTCTTCGGCTTTTCATGTAGTGATATAAGGCTGGAGAGAAAAGAATGGCTTGGGGATCTGAAGTGGCTTAAAGCTTAAACCTTTCCTGTCTAGAAAGTTTTATTTCGTCTGTCCCCACACAATCAAGCTTCCATATTTTTCCCCATGTCCAGTACACACACCGCTTTAATTTGTTGTTGCCTGCAGGGCTACTTGCTATGTTCTCCATAGCAGTAGCTTTGTATTCAACAGATTTTATGAACCATCCAATGAGGAAAGGGTGCGCTAAAATAACACAAACTTGAATTTAGTTAATTGAGTATACAGAACTTTTTATATGTAACTTGTTACAGGATGAAGTGCAGATTCTTGATGATATCAACAAGGAACTGTTCACTGACACTGTTAAAATTAGCAGTGTAACCTGAGCTGGGATTTAAATGCTTTGGTTGAGGGGAAATGCTGTATCTTGATATCCAACATCCCCGAGGGCATATGTGTTTCAAACCAAGTCTCAGCCTGTTCTGGAATAAAAGCGAAGAAAGCTTAAAGATACTCTAAGTTAATATGGCAATACTATACCTAATGCACAGGAAAGAATATGATAATTAGAACAGTATTTCAGGTCCTGTCAGTAACAAATACTTTTCAGACTGTTTTTATTGCATCTAGAATGGCAAAAGCTTCAAGGCTGGAGGAGGCCCAGCTATGTGGAAGTCTGTTCAGTAGATCCAAAGCTGCATTCAGATGTAATTGGATTGGTATTTTGACTATCAGATCAATTGTTCACGGTTGCATTAGATACAATTAACAGTTTTAAAGTAAGCAGACAGTGCAAGCTTCTGAAATGGTCTGGTAGAAAGAACTGTTTAAATAGCTATGTCAGTGTATGCAGGGACTGTTCCTGAGGAGGAAGGAGCAGGGAAGTCAAGCTTGGGTGGTGAAAGTTGAGAGGAGTGATGTTGTTGTTTAATGATGGTGTTCTGTGCACATAAAGGAATAGCTATCATGTAACCTGGGTGTGAATATTTATCTTCATTTCCTCCTATTTATTTGGAAAAGAAGGTAAAATGTCTGCAAAGAGAAAGCTATTAGAAACAGTTTATGTGAATTGAAGAGGTAATCCTCTTGCGAGCTGAAGGGGTTGAGGAGGGAAAAATATGTTTTGGGATTGATGTGTTGGAAGTAGAGGGAAAAGAAGTGAAAGAAAACAGTCGTAGTTCAGGTGGGTGTTCGGTGTTCTAACTTTGTACCCATTGCCCTTGGTACGCAAGAAAAATAAAATATAAATCATTAGCAGGGGAAGGAGGGACACCCCCACAAAACCACACACAGACACACACATAACAGCACCATATCCACTTTTAAGGTGTTTAAAATGGTGTGAAGAACCAGTAAAGGGTAAATCCAGACCGAAGGTTCTATTTGTATTTGAAGTTACATTAATGGTCTATTAAATCCCCAATGAATGATCTTGTTAAGGTAACACTGAGGATTCCCTTAACCCTAATCTGTTATGACTTATTATGAAGTAGGAAGTTTTGGTAAAATCTGAGCTTTTGAGAAGCTGGCTTTTTAAACAAAGCACAGACTGTTCTGTGATGGACATGGGTAAAAACCCTACACAGTAATACTGCTAAATGCAGAGGCACAAAAATTGTGGCCAAGTTGAGCACAAATGTGGACCTGAAAATGGAGAGTTTGGGGGAAGAAGAAAATATTTGGCATTGGTGTGGTAGATAATTGCCAGTATTGCCAGTATTTCCTCTATCTTGTGTGGAGGAAAATGGGATGCTTGAGCCAAGAAGGCTAATGTGGTCATTGGAGGGTGTTTTTTGTCACTGGAGTGGTATTTGTGCAATGATCTGTCTAGTTAAGTTGTTAGAATTGCATGAAATGTGACACTAGAAAGAGCCATAAAAAGTGTGAGTGGGTTGCAAACCTCATTTCTAGCACATGGTATTAATAAGTGTTGTTATTCTAGCTTTGGAGTGATTGGGAAGTAGTCAGAGATGATCTGTATGTACTTAATGGTGGCAGATTTCTTTGCTTGTGGAAGTCTTGCTTGCTAATGTAATACTTAGCAAGATAAAAATAGATAACTGAACTATTAGTATAAGTACACATTGCAGATGTGTTGACTTAGATAAGTTTTAAGGTAGCAAATGAAACATAGGAATTGTGATTGCTGAAAATGTGGTAGTCGAGACTAAAGGCTTAAATATTTTTGTGATTATTTTCAATTGTTACTGCTATTGTAATTGAGAGGTTATAGGTAGTGATATCTTCTTGGGCCAACTGTCTGTAAAAAGATAGAGATCTGTACAAAAATGCTTTTCTTCACTTCTGAAACTCAAATAGCAAGTTTCAGCCCTTGCTACTCAGTTTAGTTTGCCTTTATTGAAGGTTGTTTGTTTCAGTTTGAACTAAGGAAGGACTCGTGTGCCTAAAAGCTTACCTGTTCTTATAAGTTATTTAGATGGGTAGAGTATGGCAAACTTAACCTCATCTGGACTTGGGTTAAACAAGAATCTTTTAACAGAATGCCTGTGGCCATTTGGCTGAGCAAGAGATTCAGATAACTAATACTCCCTTCAAGGTTTTAAGCGTGACACCCATCCTCAGAAGGTAAAGTGGCATCTGATGAGACCAGTCAAGCTTCCTTAAGTGGGCAGAAGAACTATGTCATGCTTATGGAGTGTACAGAGATAAAAACATGGTGAAATCATGTCATAGTTGAAAAAGGATTTATTTCAGAGTAAGTGTTTAATGGTCTTCTCTCTGTGTTATTTCCCTGTGCTGACACTGGATGGGATTCCCAGATGGTGTGGGGTTTGTTCTAGGAGCTGGCTTGGTATGAGGGTTGCTGGGATAGCCTGGGCTGGCTGCGAGATGCCCACCAAGCCATTCCTTCAGTCCCCCTTCCCAACAGGATGGAGAGAGAATAAGATGAAAAAGGTCATGGTGGAGATACACAGAGATCGAGTTTATTTTTGCCCAGTAATTTGCCCCGTAGGCAACTTGAAGATTAATGCCAATTAAATAATAGAGTAATAGTGAAAAATGAAGACAAAACAAAGATGTAAAAAATCACAATCATAAAAATAAAAAAAATATTTTTTATAAAGTGAACAACAGTGAACAACTCCCGCCACTTCTTCCCAGGCTCAACTTTACTCCTTAATCCCAATTTTTACCTTGTCCCTTCTGAGCAGCACCAGGTAGATGAGGAGTGGCAGCTTGTAGTTGGTTCATGGCATGCTCTGCTGCTCCTTCCTCATGCTTTTGCTCTGCTCCAGCTTCGTTCCCTTCCATGGGATATGGCCTGGAGATCTGCTCCGATTTGGTTCTCCATGGGCTGCAGGAGAACAACCTGCTTCACTGGGGTCATCTTGCTGGTGTGCAGGGCAGTCTCTGCTCGGGTGCCAGGAAAATCTGCTCATCCTTCTTTACTGACCTGGGTGTCTACAGGGTTGTTGCTCATGTGTTTTTTCCTCACTGTTGCTGTGCAGTTTTTTTCTTTAATCCTTTCTTAAATATGTTATCACAGGGGTGGTCCCCAGTGTTGCCATGAGCTGAGCCTGGGCCAGCAGCAGGTCTCTAGAGATGGCTCTGGCTGGCACAGGGGCAGACCCTGGTGCTTCTTGGAGGCCACTACTGCACTCACTTCCCCCACCAGCACCTTTCTACATAAACCTAATGCATGGCTTATCTGTCTTTATAAAACTGCTGGTGGCTAGCTGTTTTTTTTTGTTTTGTTTTGTTTTTTGTTTTTTGACTAGCTTTTTTTTTTTTTTGACTAGCTTGCTTTTTTTTTTTTGACTAGCTTGCTTTTTTTTTTTTTTTTTAAATAAATTAAAAAAATGGATTAGTTAGTTTTGCTTTGTGACTGTGCAGCATTGTACTGGCAACAACAGCAAGGTACAGTTAGGAGTCAAGGAACAGGAAGTTAGTAGCTTCTTAGGAAAACTGTACAGTCAAGAGAAGAGTCCATAAAATTACTGTTACCTCTTGCTGGTCAACTATAGATTCATTTTGAAATTAACAATACTTCTTCAGAGAGAACTGTCTGTCACATAGCAGTTCTCAAACTTTTACACTAAAATACTTTAAGCAGACCTTGACTTTAAACTTAGAATAATCAATAGATACTTACTCAATTACTTTGCCTTTGACTTTTATGAATTCAGAGTTGCTAAACTCACAGCTAGGTTTCTGTGGTGCAAAATGGGTTGTCTTAGAATATTGTTTAAGCTTTCTTATGGGAGGAGGTGAGTGTTGCTGAATTCAGCACTCAAGCACATGAATTGGACTATATGATTAAACAGAAAAGGTAGTTTAAAGTGTGACACTTCTGGGGCTGAATCTCAAAATCAAACATGCACACAAGCAGTCGTCAAGGCAGTATGGGTAAGAAGTGCAGGTGAGCATAAACTAAATAATGTCACTTTTTAATAATACTGCTCATCAAAGTGCAGTGGACTGTACTAACACGTACATCCTTTTTAGAGTTAAATTGATGCGAACATTTGAAATTACAATTGTATTTATAGGGTGGCTGCAGAGGTAGTAAATGCGGAGTTGAAACATGTTTGAGGTTCCCACTAACAGCAGTGAAATTATTTCTGTAATAGTCATGGCTGAGTATATTAAAAAGGTAGGAGAGCTTTTCCAGGATGCTCGAGATACATAGTGGTATTGTCTCCAACTTTGATTTGTGATTGAAAAACTACCCTTTCCAACTTCGTCCATCTACGTAGTCATTGCTTGAGACACTTGAATGGCTTTGTGTTGTATTGGCATTGTGGTGAACCCAGGAGTGGAACTGGTCAAGCCACTTTGTTTAGGTCTTCCAAAACTTAAGGCCTTGGTCTCTGGGTTAGAACTCCGGTTGTTCAGCAGATGGCAAGATGGTTCAGCTGGTGCATGGAGGCTATAGTTATTCTTTGCTGTAGACAGCAAAGAGCAGGTGAGCATTTTGTTACAAAATAATTTTGGAATTTAACTAAAAATGGATTTTGTCCCTTCTCTTGTTGCGTGTAGTACCCTGAAGTATTTCCAGGCCAACTATAATACACTGAAGTGAAAGAGGTCTGGTGGGTGGAGCCCTGATGTGGGTTGCTGGTATTTATTTGTTTGGATGGTTAGCGGGAGCCTTACCTGTTCGTTATCACCTTAAAGCTTTTTTGTCACTTCTCAGTGTGTATTTACTGTAAGCCAAAATTTTTGTAAGTGGAAGTAAATTATGGTTATCTATTGCTGACCCAGATAGAAAAAAATGTAACCAACTTAAGGAGTTTACCACTATGAAATATCTCACTTTATTCTCATAAGTCAGTATCAGTCTTCTGATATTGTTAACATAGTCTCAGGAACTTGGGTTACTTTCTGTTGACTTGTATACACATTTTGCTGTACTTTTGAAGCATAAAATTAAGTTATTTTAATAGCTCTTAACTTTGAGATAGTGTGATGTTTCTGATAAAAATGTGATTTCGAGAGTTACTTTGCTACATCTACAGTATAGTATTAGGTGATTCCCTTCAAGGAGAGCGTTCTGTATAAATCAAATCGTGCTGCTTTGGAACATATTTCAAGTTAATTCTGTTTTTGTTTGGTCTTTTTGGTTTGTTCGAAACTTTTCTTGTTTTTTTTTTTTTTTTTTTTTTTTTTTTTTTTTTTAAATAGGGACTTGCTGGAAATTTTGGCTGCTAGACTTTTTGGATGGGCAGGGGGGTTGGACAGGTATTGTTTAAGGTGGAAGAGAGGGACCGCAGAAACAGATGCTTAGGCACGAGCAGTCCTTTCTTACCGATGCTAGGGAAACACAGGGTGAACTGCAGATTAAACACTAACCAGAAAATGATTACTAAGAATTCTCTTCTTCCCTGAATTAGGGGGTTCTTGTTGTAATTGTGTAATTACTTGCAAGTTGCAGCACATCTAAAATGGAGTGCACCTGGTGGCAAGCAGATTATGGACAAAAAATGGTTACCCATCAGAATGACAGGTGTGGACTTGTTACCAAATGAATGCTGGAATGCAAACAGCCCTACAAAGGGGAGATGCACAGCAAACTATACTTGCTATTTAGTGTTTTGAGGCAGTGCTTATAGAAAACAATGTGCAGAATACTTAAAATGGTTAAGTGCTTTATTTGATATATGTGTGTGTAAAGATCAAGTTAGGAGGATTGGGGGAACATCTAAGTTGAGGCTCCCAAAATACTCCTATTCCAGTTGCTTTCATGTTTTTTGTCTTTAGGCATTTCTCTATTACAAATAAATCTCTAATGACTTTAGCAGTCCTTTTTGTTTGGAAAATTATTACTGAAAGCAGCTGTAGATTGTTGTGGACTGCTCACTAGTGGCTCTTCAGACTGCTACAAATTATTCAAGTTATTAGAGAACTGCTTTAGTGGAGATGTGTTAAGTCAGTGTAAAACTTGTGTTGGTATGTCAAGCAATGTGTAATTTGCAACTTCATTTTCCGTAACTTGTTTTGCTGTTGAAACAATTATGTATAATAGTTAATTATTTGTAGGAGATCTGGAGATGCTACTATTAATTAGTTTTAATGACATTTGTATGCTTATTAAGTGATTCTTAATTAAAGCATCCAACTGTGCTGAGAGGTCTAATAATTGTTTTTTAACTTAACACTTTAACAGCTTTGCAGTAGCTAACACTGTATTCCTGTTTACATTCATATCAGAATTAAAACTTGTCACTGGACAAATTATGTAATTTCAAGCCTGAAGATCAAGTTCTTCCCATTTCTTGTTTTCAGATCTTCAGGAACTAAGATAAAGCAGTAATAATGCAAAAATGTGGTTGGAAACTAGTATCTTGTTTTATCTAGTCATCTTTTGTATTGTTAATGCAAAAGCTCAACTTGATCACACCCGTATAATGTTGCTGAGACTTCACTTGGAGCTTTATAGTGCTGTGATGTGATCTTTGCATACATGGCACAATCAATGTGGTTTTTTTAAAGGCTGATCCCGACCAGTTACCAATTTCAGTAAGCTTTTTTGCTAGACTGCAGTAGATAAGAGGCAAAAAAAGACAATACGTGAAGTGATGAAATGTAAGGAGGAATGATACAAAGACACTTTTCACCTTAATTTATTCTTAATACTCCTTGCTCTCTTTGCACATGGATGCTCTTAAGCCAGTTGGCTTGCTCAGTTTTGCTTAACTTTTATATTAGCTCCGTTTTGTAATAACTAAATATGTATTTAGAATGGTTGCTTTGCCTGTAGGTTAACAACTGAATCCAGACTTGAAACTACGGAAAATGAAGATAAGAAGGAAAATATAATCACGACTGAGAAGAAAACAAAAAAGAAAAAATATACTACATTGTATGTGTCTTCTAAACCAACTCCTGAAACACAATGTGCTCAGCAGTAAAACTAATTTTCTGAAAGGAAGCTGGATAGTTTGGAGTCCTGCTTCAGCAGGAAATGCTGAGTAAACTTATGTTGCATGTAAATACACAGGTTGCTAAAAAAAAAAAAAAATTGATCTGCCTTGTTTTCTGAACAGTATGACTACATTAATGAAAGCTGCACTTTTGATGTCTTAACTTCCCAGAGAGCACCTGTTAAGTACCCTGGCAATGGGACCTGAAGCATTGCCTTGTCTTGAATCTTCGCTAAGATTCTACATGCTTGTTAGTCATCACTTGTTGGAAGCATAGTGCTATTCTGAATGATAAGTACTTGCTATAGAAACAGGGGTTAATGTTGATGCAGAAGGAAACTAAGTCATGAGCAATTGCTCCTGAATTTCTTTCAATTCCTGGATTCAGAATTCTTAATGATTTTTCCCCCTAATATGTAGTTGTTCAGCTTGCAGGCTGACCTGATTGTCAAGATGTATGTTCAATTTTTTATGCATTTTGTGGGTTGGTATACGTTTGAAACTTTACAGTCTTGTATTTGTATGAATACATAAAATCAACTTTGCTTTTTATACCTTCATAAAATTAGTCTGTTGTGTTTGAGACAAAACATTTTTTTAAAATTGCCACTTTTTGATTGACAGATGTTTTGTTGGAAGTATTTTGTTTAAAAAGTACAACTCAATAAAAGCTAAGATATTGTAATGCATGTGCTGTGTCTTATTCTTAGATTAATCATGCCTTTCTGATATTTCATGCAGAATAATTTTGAGGGGAGCACATCTAAGCTAGTGCCTCTAAAGTTCCTGTATTTATATTGGCAATACAAGATTGAGCCTTCATGCTGTAGTTTAAGCTCCCTCTAGTGAATGGTTTAGCCATTTTCCAAGTAAAAGATTAAGATGAAAAAACTTTTTTTTTTCTTCTTTTTAAAGAAAATGAGGAAGATCTATGAGGAAGATCTATTGGAATAATCTTACAGCCCAAAGCTTTTAGTTTTTAAAGGTTGATCCACAACACTTCTGTCAGTATGTCTGAATCTAAGACCCCTGGCATACCTTCTTTACTCCAGAGGTGTAATTTTAAGCCCATGCCAGATGCTCATGGTCGGCATCAGGAGATAACGGAGTTGATAAAAGTCAACTTGCTGTGTAATGTTTGTTATATTCTAGTTTTGGTGAAATTCCTGTTCCATTTGGTAGCTGGCACTATAGCAGTGATGCTGACTGCCATTTCTTCACCACTCCCAGAAGAACCTCTAGATACTGTTTGTATAGGAAAAAAAAAAAGCTTTTGCTGCAAGTTGGAGGACGTCTATCTCTTGCATAATCATAAGTGAATATATAATAGAATTCAATTGTATCACTTCCTCAAAATGAGAAACTTAATATCTCTCCATATCCTTCAGTCTTATTTATGAATTTAGTAAACTGAGAATCTCTCATTTCTGGTTTATAATATTCCACGATATTAGAGTAAGCTAGCAACTATCCATGGCCTAGTTCTTTTTCGTCTTGCCACTGATTTCACATGTACATACTAAATGAAAGAAATGCTTTCCATAGGGCAAAACATTAGAAGAAACCCTTTTATTATTTTCCACCAATAGTGAAATAGTTAATTTTGTTTACTGCACATGGTGATGCAACTAACACTACTAAAGTACGTAACAGTTTGAATTAGAGGAAAACAATATCACTTCAACAAATGAATGAAGCTGCTTAGAGTTATCTATTTATCCCTCAGCCCCCCCCCCCCAAAAAAAAAAAGAAGGAAAAACAAACAAACAAAAAGCAAAACAAACAAAAAAAAACACTATTGCTTTGCCTGCATTACTGTAGTTTCTTGGGTCTGTGGGTTTCACATAATAAATGCATGTTTACGACTCTCTTAAAGAATTTGATTTACCACATGGCAGAACATGGCCAGAATTGAGGCTTCTGTTGCCACAGCGTACTTACAGTATTGCTTTTTAAGTCTTTGGAGATGAAATTTCTGTATATCGTTTCTTTTCAAAATATAGTAGTCCTGTGTTGTGCCTGCTCTGTAAATGATGGGTACTTTAAAGCAAATAAATAAAGTAGTCTTATGAGACTTAAAGGATGAAGCATGTTTTTAAGTGAGTAAGTACTATATTGGAACAATTTTCTTCAGGACTTTTGTATTAGAGGGAAACATAACGAGGAAGACAAATATAGAACAAGACATTAAATGTGAGAATGCCCTTTAGGCCAAGTATTTTATGGGAAAGGGTGATTTGCTGCAGTAAGGATTCAGAGTAAGGAAAACAGTCATTGAAAGTTAGGAAGTTACAACTCAAAATCCATAGTAAAAAGAAAGATGAATTTGTTCAGTCTCAAAATCTACTTTTGAGAAGAGTATAAAATGGGTGTTCAATGGAAAAGAACAGTTAGGACACCATAGCTGAAATTGGTTGTCCTTAGATGGAGATGTTCTGAGTTGCTCTGAATCTAGCTCATGTTAATAAACAATACGGAGCTACAGTGTTACTTTTAAGCAAGTTAATTTTTCCCTATGAAATAATTAACCAAATCCTTCCACTAAGGTTAGCTAAAGTTTTATTTGTTTGTTTTGCCTCCAGAATAGGTTTTGGAACACAATGTGCAACAAGAGAAAGACTGGCAGTCTGGACTTCTCTTAACTGCTTGTTAAAATCAAGAACTGACAAGTCACGTGTCATGAAAGTCTATCCTCACAGATGCAGCACAGCACTGTTAAACTGTTTTCAGAAGCCATGATTGCTAAGATAGAAAGTAATATCCTGAGGAAAGGACTGTTATATGGATTTGTTGTACTGAGCTGGAGATAAGAATAAATCTTTCTATATATTTTCTATTTCTTAATGTTTTAAACTCACAAGTAAAGAATGTGAACTCAGGTGACATACTTGTTTTCAATCCCGTGCATTGTCCTTCATCCAAACGGTGAACAACTTTGCTTGATCTTTGCTTACCCAAAACATCACTATTTAAGTTCTCACACACCTATCTGTGTAAAGGTAAGGGCTGTAAATATTTAGTAATCCAGTTCTTGAAATTTTGTCTAGATAATGAGCTTTTAAGTGCTGATTTGTTTAGAAAATGAAGAGAAACTCCCCTTTTCTCTCCAAATGTAACATGAGAGAAATAAAGAGGAATGGGCGGAGTTTGAAATGTGGCTTTTTCTTCACCTCATTTCTCTGAGAGAATTTCTATTATGAAAAACAAATCCCTTTTCCAGGGCAGGTTAAAAGCAAGTTCATGTCTTGAAAAAGCCAAATCATCTAAAATCTGTTTATGTTGTAAGTTTAAGAAATGAAGGGCATTTCGAAACTGAAGTGTTCAGCATGTAGAGGTGGTCACAGTGGCTGGGCTTTGCACATGCTACATGCCTTCCATGTAGGTGCAAGTTGAAGAGTAGTGCAGGAGAGCAGTGTAGTGGTTTTGCTTCTTTTCGCCTGCTGTTGTGTTACAGCCAGTATCATGCAACAGAAACACCCAGTTTGGGTTTCCCCTCCCCCATGACACTTGGGTACAATATCTCGAACTGAGAAAAGAGGAAGGAAGCTCACAGCTCAGAAGAGCAGCAAATCTCACAGAACCCTCACAGCTGCCTCAGCCAGCTTCAGGCTCCTCCTAGGCATCAGTAACAACAGCTGGGAGACAGATTTTGCTTCCAGCTCCTTTTGCTGGTTGCCCATCTCAAACTTCGCATCCTTTAAATCTTGTCTGCCTCAGTGGTGGGCATCCGTTGGAGCCTCGCAGACTCATGTACGATGGCAACATGGCGCAAGACAGACAAGAAGACTGGCGTGGGTATGTAACTCAGTAAACTGCTGTTTGAATTTTGTCCTCATAACTTCTGAACAGGATGTGGGCAGGTGTTTTCTCTAGTATGATAACATCCTCAACTTTATCACAGTAGTTTAACTGAAATGATCAATTTCATACAAAGTTTTAATTTTTCAGAGAGAATGGCAACTAGTGTGTGAATGCCAGCTTGGGAGATGTAACCCTTCCACCCCTCCGTGCTCCCACCCCTCTTGGATCTTGAACTCTAACAGTAACACAGCTTTTCCCACCTCTGTATTTTAGAAACACATTGAATAAGTAGCGTACTGTTTAGTAAGCAGTAGCTAGAAGTTATGGTGAAACAAATGCTGGAGAAGGGGAATCCTATAGTCGCTTCTGAGAGATCATGAAGACGTTCACTTGAAGTTAGTGTTACTGAAAAAGTTGTATATGAGTAGTGGTAGTAAATTCCTTTTTTGAAAAGAATGTCACCTTCCAACATCAATTTTCCTTAAAATTAATAATGTTAATTTCCATAAAGGTCTGAATTGCAGTTAAAATAAATAAACAGCATTTTAAAATTAGGAAGCAGCACTGAAGCACTTGAAACAAATACTCTGCTGAAGTTAACTGTGGGCTTCCAGTACAGAACATAGTTAATGTTATATTTCTTGTAGTTTATTTTACATACTAGTGTGTAGTTATTAATCTGACATCCCCAAATTATTTTAAATGACTGTTATGTTAAGGAGGGTGTAACATTTTCATTAAAAACACTAAAAGCAATATTAAGAAAACATTAAAAAACCACCAAACTGGCTTCATGAAAAAATGAATCAGGGAATTAATAAGAGGAAAAGAATGTCTTCCTGTTCAACTTCCATGTGCAGCAGAGACAGAATCGTGAAATGGAAGTGCCTTGCTCTGGTGGCAGTTTATATTACAAAATGAAAGGTGTAAAGATTTTCATTTTTACAAATAGTAGAAAGTACTTCACCTAATTTTAACATTTTTTTTTTTTTCCTGAAAGCTACTGGTCTGGGGGACTATGACCGGATTTGTTGGATGTGGTGTCTGTATTGACATACCAGTGATAGATCATATTCACAAGAATAATAAAAAACAATTTTCACTTCTAGAGGCTTCTTACAGGGAACGTTATGATTGGAGTGTATTGGACATAATAACAAAGGAAGTCTTATTCCTCCTGCACTAGTTTTTATCATGGGAGACCATTATGTGTTCTGACTTGATGTTCCGTGTGATGCATGCTAGTGAATTTTTGTGCATACCCCTCCAGTGGAGCAGCCTTGGGGGTATGACCAATGCATTTCCCCTGAGAAGGCCTGCTGTGGTTTGTTGACAGTGGAATTTGACAACATGTAACTTTATAGCCAGTAAAAGGCTGTTATGATCTTGTAGTCCTTATGGTATCTGAAAGCTGCAGCAAACCATGTATACTAAAAACAATCTTGTGAAAGCCCCTGCTCTGGCAGGGGGATTGGACTAGATGGTCTTTAAAGGTTACTTCCAATCCCTAACATTCTGTGATTCTGTGAAATATATTCAAAAATAAGGGTAATTCAGTCCAGTGATGTTTGTTTCATGAAGGCGAACAATGCATCTTGATTGAACAGTTCACTTCACTGTTCTACTTAAAATACCCTACTCAGGACATGCAATTTTACATAGTAGTAATTTTGTCTACCTCTGATCTAAGAATATTTAATTCAAAAAAACAAGAGTTTAACTAGAATCACTTATCGTGAACACTTTAATTTTAGCACATAAGAAGCAATCAAATACTAGCAAACATCTGATGGGTGTGTTTTAACATTGTTTAAACTGCAATACAGTTAACACGATGGGGAATTATCAAAAACTCAAAAGGAGTAGGATTTACTTCTGGCAATGAAACAGTGCTCTTGCTGCTTTCCCAAACACTGTCAGCTCTGACTATGGCATTCATTTCACAGTAGCTCATAAGACCTTACAATTGCAATTGTGATTATGTGCAGATACCAGTTCCTGAAACATGGCCTGCTAGAATACTGCTGCTCCTCCTCCCACCCGTCTCCACCCGTCTCCCCAATAAGACTTGTCTCCTCAAATCTGGTTATTTATGACAACCTGGAAGTCTTGAAAATGGTCTGTTAGTATAACAAGTCTATTTCAGCTCCTCATGTGCTAAAGACACATTTGTGTTACTCAAGTCAGTCACTTCACTGAATATTGCAATTTTTGTATCATGGGGAAATAGGGGGGCCTGGCACTTGGGAAATTTTCAGGTGCCAACACAGAGAACTGTACCTTGTGGACTGGGGGTCAGAACTAAGGAAACACAAACTGCTCTCATACAAGCATTTAGGACATCAGTGGTAGTTTAGTGTCAAAAAGACAGAAGATGGCGGCAAACTAAAATTTTATCTTTTTTATTTGCAAGTTATTTCGAAATCATTTCCTGCTGCGAATTAAGACGTGACTTAGCACTTGAACTACTGTTGAGTAGTTCAAAGAAGCCAACAGGCACCACTTGACAAAGAGATATCAGCAAATTGCATGAATAATGAAATAAGATTAAGTGCATAAAATGGGAAAAGGTGCAATGGATTATCTGTGTTCTTAAGGAAATTGTGTTCAAACCTAGATGAGATTTATAGCTTTGATAAGTTTCTTTTATGTATGTAATGGAAATGATGTATCCACTTTGTGAGGGAGCAGATGGAATTATGGTTAACACTATGATAATTCTCAAACACGGTACCTTTTCCTCTGCATTTATTAAAAACAACAAGAAAAAAGTAAACCCAGTTAGCCACAGAATAACTTGCTCTAAAGCAAAGACTATGACTTTGGCTGAGCCAGACTAGTAATGAACCAGATGAGAACTGTTAAAAAAAAATAATAAAATAATCAAGTTTTATGTTTGTGGGGGCTTAGCATTAGTCTGTAACGTTTGCAGCTGGCAGATATCAGATCTTAAAGAATCCATGACATGACCCATTTCAAAGCTGGAAAATAATAGCTGCTGTTTAAGATTGAGGTCGTGTGCACATTGAACATAGATTTCCTCTAATGTAGTTACCACAGCCATAACTGATTATTGCAATGCTCTACTAAGTGTTCTAGTTGTCTCCTCCACGCATTCCAACTGTTTCTCGAAGAATGGCAGGTATAATTGTGCTTTCCAATAGGAAGTCCAAACCAGAATCTTATAATTAAAGCTCTAGAGTAGGTTGCTTGTGACACTGCAGACTTGGTGGTATTTCCCTCACCCCATGCTTGCTCCCATGCTGTTCTAGGGTGATTTTGATGTAAAAGAGAATCTGTGCAAGTTGTGTCATCACGTAGGGTAATAATACTATGACTTTACTCACAGTTTATATACCCACCCCAAGTCTGTTTCCTGGGTTATGTAAAGTTTTTCTATTAAACTCTATTAAAAGTCACTTCATACTTGTATGTCAGAAACAATGATATCAGTGTCTGAAGCTTATTCTTTACAAAGGGGAGTAGAGAAAATAACAATAGTCAAATGGACTTTCCAGCAATAATAAAATACCACTTAAATGAGTACTCACACATGTAATCTTTCCTTGTAGGCCTTCTTCACTAGGGAGCATTCAATTTCTGCTATTGCATAATCACTTGAAGTTAATAGATAACTACAAATTTAAGGAAGGTCAGCAAGGCTGAAAGAAAAGCTGCAGCTTATATACAGGAGTTCCTTTTCTTAGCCATGCCAAGAGTTGGCTCACACCCTGTTTTGTTTTCCTTAATTTACATTGGAAACTAAATGTATTTGTTCTTTAATTACATAGCTAGGTGAGAATAGCAGGAGAATCTTTGACCCAGAATAGGCTTAAAAACCAACCAGATAACAAACCAAAAAGTAATCAGGGATATAGTCACACTGAGGATTTAGTTACAGTTTTTTTTGGAAAGGTGTTCAAAGAGGTTTTTGGAAATTCAGTATTTTTGTGCTCTTATTAATAGGAGGGAAAATAGCGTAACTACTTAATTTTACCTGTAGGAAACTCAAGGAATGATGAAGCCTGGAAAATAGAACAGCTATGCTGAAAGCACACTTTTGTCTCAGTAAAATCAAACAATATGGGCAAACTGAGTCTACTGAGAGGAAGTGCATTCAAATTGACAGTCTCCTCAAGACTGGAAGCTCTTTGACCTCTTTGGACTATTTTGTTTTCTACGTTTTTGTCTTCAAGTTTCTGATGAATGATTCTCATATTGAATTTGTGAGCTTTCAATTAACGGCGTACCTAACACCTTCCAGTTTGGTGTTCACTGATATCCACAAATTTTATAGGTTTTTTTTTTGTTTGTTTGTTTTTGAGAAATCAAGGAATACTGTTAGGACTGCATAGTATTTTCAGATGAGATATGTCAGTGTCCTTGCTGAGTAATTTCACACTATTTTTTATGAGAAGAAAATGGTAGCTGAACACAAGGAATTGATATGTCAAGAGAGAAGGTGAAATTTTTATATTACTACTCATAAAAGTAGAGTTATAATGTTTCAAAATAAAATAGAACAGGATTCTTGCTGAAGCTCTTCATTAGGACTCTTTGAATATTCAATATTGCTCCATGAGTTATCACATGGATATCATGCCAGATAATTATCCTACCATTGTCAAGTGAAATTAAGAGTCTACAGAATCACAGAATGTTAGGGATTGGAAGGGACCTTGAAAGATCATCTAGTCCTATCCCCCTGCCAGAGCAGGAACACCTAGATCAGCTCACACAGCAACACGTCACACAGGAAGAGCTGATTGAGCAAACCTGTACCTCAGAAGTCATTTTCAAATTCTTTTTAAGTGGAACGGTGGAAATTAGGCAAGGAAACCAACTAGTAAGAAAGCTGTGAGTAAAAAGTGAAAAAGGTAATGATCACACTTTTCTTAATAAGGAGGGCAAGGACTTCACAGGAAGTAAAATAAGCAGGAAAGACAGGTAGGAAGATTAGGTTAATGAATGGCTTCAGTGTTGCCAGTTTGTGAGATTTTCCTTGCTCACCATTCCTGTCTTGCTTTAGTTTACAGTCTGGTATTTTTGATAAATACCGAGAATCTGGGCTTTTTAAGTACTTGAAGCCTGAGGGAATTTAGCTGGTTTTCATGACAGAATACTTTTGGCTGGATTAGTGAAGGGATCCTGGAGTGCTTTGTCTTTTGAATATTCCCAAACAAGCTACAAAGTATGATTTATTTATTTGTTTGTTTGTTTGTTTGTTTGTTTTATGGCTTGTCATCTTCTAAATTGAGGATGTGATCTAATTCAAACAATAAGTTAATTGTGTGTTTGTCCCAATAAGCAGTTCTTGAAATCTATATTTTAACAGGAATCCTACTCTGAACAAAAAGCAATTGGTTTCTTGGGAAGTCTATAAACATCTTGTACATGTTTTCATCATTATTTTGCTTTGGCAAACATATGCATACCTACGACATTTAATGAAAGAGGCCTCACAGTCATATATCTATCCATTAGCATATATAAGTTTTACATATATCTAGTTGGAGGGATGATCATATGTTACACACTCCTATGTATGTGCTCTCACTGTAATCAATATGTAGGAATGAGATGGAAGCACAGGATTTATTTTTTTTTAGCCTTCATACTCTTTTTTTTTTTTTGCTACTGGGGTGGTTACTGTTAGATGTCTTATGCTACAGGTGCCTGAATGTCTGAGAGTGATGGCAGAGTTAGATTCTGAAGCTTCTTAGACTGTCTTTACAGCATGTCAGCATGTGTCACTTTCAGACGAACAAGAACTGATATGCTGGGCATGCTCCATGGGACTGATGGGAATCCCTTCCATCTTCCATACAATTCAACACCTTTTTGTGCTTTAGTGGAGTTCTTCTTGGAAAATCTTTTATGTCAACAGTTTGACCTGTTGTTTTCTAGACTTGCTATTGGGTTTTAGAATGAATATTGGCATCTTCAAACAGATCGCACTGAGGCTAATCAGTGAATGCCCTGAGACAGCGATCTTCAAAGTAAATTGACAACTTTCTTCACAGTAATTTGAAGGGGCCTTTATTTCAACTGTCTGGAGAGTTTGTTTTTATAAATCCTGTTGTGATTATCCTATCAGATAACATATGAATCCATATATTTGTGAAGTTGCAGTTAACAGAAGATACATTTGGATTTAATGGTCAACCTTTCATTGACTGTCCAGCTGTCCAGTGCTGTAAAAAATACATCTGGATGTAGCTGATGGCATTAGGTTGGTTGGTTGTAGCGTTTTTTGCAACTGTATAGGGGAAATGATTTCTTGTCATAAAATGTCTGGATATGTCTACAGTTAAGATGTTTTAAAGGAATTAGTTAAACTCTTCCTACTGAAAAATCCCAATACTACAGTAATATCTCTCTAATTATGTTTCCACTTACTCATTTAGAAAAGTCTTAGTTGGTAAAACCACTTCCGTAGTCAGTTAGTTACCACACTTTTCAATATATCAATTGCTATTAGATGAAGTTATTAACAGAGGGCTAAACCAATATGCAATGTAAATATGACTCAGTAATTTGTATCTATATTTTGAGACAGATGCATCTGGAAGTTGCATATTTTGAAATTTAGAGTATATTAGTCAACAGTAGTCTTAATCTACATGGACCTTTCAGGAAAACAGTAACAGCCTCAGCTCCACAATCTACACATAAACTCTGGAAACAAGTTGCAAATATATTTACATGTAAATGTAAATGTACTTATAAGGGTCGTTAACCATCTTCATTTACTGAAATCTATTTTAAGACTAAAGCCAGTCTGAACATAATTACATACCTACTACCTAAATTTAATTTTGTGTTGAGCTACGCCAGTTCTCTGAGAATGGCTCAGAAATCATCATAAGATTATCTTGAATAAATGGCGTAATCTGTAAAGCAGGCCCTCTCCAAGTTTTTATTTTATTTTATTTTATTTTATTTTATTTTATTTTATTTTATTTTATTTTATTTTATTTTATTTTATTTTATGTTATGTTATTTTATTTTATTTTATTTTATGTTATTTTATTTTATTTTATTTTATTTTATTTTATTTTATTTTATATTCAATCCCTGTTCTACCCAACCAGGAGAAGTGTTGACAAAAATAAGAACTTATTTTTGTTCAGATAAGGCTCTTAATTAAATATGAAATTCCTTCTAACTTGTTCCAGAAATATAATGAAATCATGGCCAAAAAAAAAAAAAAAAAAAGAATATCCCAAGCTGGAAGGAACCCATAAGGATCAACTCCTAGCACCACTCAGGTCTACTCAAAAATTCAGATCATAACATCATTAATGGAACATATAAAAGTGAAAGGAATGAACTGATTTAGCTCTATGTTTCTACTTTGGGTGTTTACTTGAAAGGCAATTTCATTAGATATTTTAAACATAGTTTTAAGTAAAATGTTTAAGTAAAATATGTCACTAACATACATTTTGGCCTAGAGAAATCAGCATGCTTCGTTCAGAAGCCTCAGAGAGAGAGAGGGAAGCAAAAAATATGTTGGAATAGGCTGAATGGAGGCAGATCTTTCTAGATGAGGTTCAAAATAGTTCAAAATATTGCATGTTTGGATTCTCTGTATGGATGGATGGACTGGGAGACTGTCATGAGAAAAGGAAGAAAAGCCCAGCACACTAGTATCTTTATGGCACAATAGACGTCATGGTTAGCAGTTAGTGTTCTGTCACTACTTGCACAGTTTAATTGTGGTTGTAGATTCACGTACTTTAAATAGCTTCTCTGGTTGATACTAAATTCAATAACCACTTCTAATCTGTAATGCTATTGTCTATAAACAAGCCCCTGAAGAAAAAAACGTACAGAAAAAAAGGCTTACCATAGCAGCCCACATCCTGCAGTCTTAGAATGTAACAACTAGCAAAGAAACTCATTTTTCTTGAATTCTGTCTGAAACTAAGTTGTTTTTTAAACCCATGCAGATAAGGTTATAATTGGAAGACTTTTTAAATCTGCCTCTTCTTTGTTCCTATTGGAGTGATTAAATACAGAAAATGAAGAAACTTTCTGCTGCTTCCAAATGAAATAGTTTCATGTTAAGATGAAGACAGTTTGCATGTGTTTCTCTGTCCCCATTATCCCCAGAATCACTGTACATTTCTGAAACTGTGCTTTAAATTCTTCGTCAGAGCAGTAGACAAATAGATTTGCATCACAATGAACATGTATATATTGAAGATATGCATCTAAATATGTGCTCTAAAGCATATAGAGTAGTTGCTATAAATGGCTTTGTTTTCTTGCAACAATGACCTTCGTAACATTTACATTTTCAGAAGAAAAGAGATAAAAGTAATGATGGCAAATGAAGCTTGATGATAGAATTACAGTTCCACTTATTTATTTATCCTAGTCTATTCATGCTAGTATCAGAATCTTAATAAACATGTGCTTGTCAGTTCAATTGTAATGTATGGCTATATTGAAAACCAGTATTTTTGCCCTCTAATTTTTCAGCTATATACAATTTCAAAGGGACAGGAGCACAACAGCTAGCTCTACAAATTGGTGATGTGGTCCACATCTCGGAGTCCTGTGACGGTAAGCCAGTGGACTTAAGGCTATAGTTTTCTTTATTTAAATAATTTAGTCTTTTTATTTCACACCAATTGCCTGTGTTACATAAGTAGTTGTCCAAATGGTGTTGGTATGTATTTGTATTATTGCTGCCAGTGTTCTATTTTGAGTAACGACTTAATCATTTTTGGAGAGCCACAACCAGAAATGTTACAGTACATGTGGTTTTCTTGGGATGCCATTATCAAATGAGGAAGTCATCAAGGTAGTTCGTGACATTCATGCCAGATTGTACTATACCTGACGGAAGATGCATTAGATTTGATGCAAGCATTAATGGAGCACATTTTTGCCTCTAAACTAAATATTTGTTGCTAGATATTTCTTATTGTTGCTAAATATTTGTTGCTATTCAGCACCATAGTATTCCTATATTGTAAGAAGGAAATCAAGTATTTTTAAAGTATTCTGTAGGTCAGCATGATAAAAACACTTCTGAAAACCACTTGACATATTAAATGTACTAAACAACACAAGTCCACATCAAGTAATGCATAACAAATACTCAATATGCTGACCCGAGCTTGGGTATGTGGAGTTGGCATGTGGAGACAGCTGACCAACTGGCCTAAATGTAAAATAAGGACAAGCAGCAGAATAATAAGAGAGCATAAAACTTTGTAGATGTGTGAAGCTGAACTCATTGTTGATACCAGAGTGATAGTGTATTCCTTCTTATACCTTCATATATTTACTGAATTACCTCCCAAGTCCACTAAAGCGCTTAAGTTTTTATTAGTATAAAGCAAAGACATCAGAATTATATCAACTCAACATTTGGGTGTCTTTGCAAAAGTCACTGTAATAGATTTTTTGTTGTTGTTGTTCACAATCTGCGGTGATATAGTTGACCAGGTTAAAAATTAAAAATTAGATTTTAAAAGTTCTTCAAACTTTGCAAAACAACTATAAATTATCTTCATCCTACTTCCAGTGTCTGTTATCTGTATCATCTTAAATGCAGTGCATGTTAGAGAGCAATTGCTGCATTGTGCATTCTGAGAGACAGTTCAGAGTTGTAAGCCACTTTGGTCATAAGACTGCTAAGAATCTGAGGCTAGCTGTGCCCAGTCTATTCCACTGCACAGGTCTCTAAGCTGTTTGGAAATGGCAAGATCTTTAAGAAAGGAGCATCTGAGAAAGCACATTTCCAATGTTTCAGAGCTTTTTTTTGTGTGTGTGTGTGTGTGTATTCTTAAGAGTAATTCACTAATCACTATATTCACTATAAACATCACTGAAAAAAATGGATGTAAGTCATTAGACTACTAGTCAACGGATTGCATATTTAAAGCCATGAGTAACAATTCATGTCCTCCCCTAAAGGAAGAAGAAGAAAAGAAGTCTGCATAATTCTTTAGGTTTTTTGCTGAAGGCAGAAAATATACTTGCAAACCAGAACCTCCTTATACTTGCATTGCCTCTGTTAATGGCAGAAACAACAATCATGTCAGGTTTCTGACCTGAAACGTGCTAAATTCATAGTCAAGTTTGTGAGGATAGCCTGGCAACTGAAGTGGTGATCTTATGGGGTTATTTTTTTATCTAAAAATCTGTTCTGAATCCTCTGCCCTAACGCCATGTCATAGCTTGTTTTTAAGAAATATGTTTGTCAATGAAGAAGTGCCATCTTTCATGTTGTGCACATGAGGAAGTAGATCTTCTATCAGATACCTTAAAAAGATGCTGTCAGCTGCAGCTGAAGGGTAACCAAGAGTAACAGTTTCTTCTCTGTGCACATTTTGTGCTATTTTTGTTTGTTTTAAATGTGCAAAATATGCATGCAGAACTTGTGTGTGTAGTCACAGCACATAGGATGAAATGGGTTTTAAACATTTTTTTTTGTAAATTGGAGGCTATGTGAAAATCATTCAGCTTTAAAAGATTTGGAACTTTTCTTGCTGAGAAGATACTGGGGAAAAAAAATCCTTGTGTTAAGAAAACACACAAAAAAAATATTCTTTCTTTCTTCTAGGTCAATAATTTCCCTGACTCTTTTAATTTTGCCTTTCTCACAATTCTGCTTGTTAACATTTGAGTTTTTTAATGCTTTAGTTGTATGGCTGACATACTAGTGCTGTGTTTGAAATTTTGAGGAAAAAAAGGTGGTAGGGAAGAAGTATGTCTCTTCATGAAATTACAGTCAGAATAAGTAAGCTTCAAGTCATAAAATGCTTCCTTGGGAATGAACTAGAAGCCAATGCAAAGTCCAGTAATGCTGCTGTGCAGGTAATGTTTCATGATGATGGAATGTGTGTACAGCGGACATGGTTTCTGCTTTAATTTAGTAAGGTTGAACATGATTTTGTGTTCTTTGTAGAATTTTATTGCAATTTAACTGGGGCACGAATAGAACAGTCTGAATTTGTGTCCTAATTAGTACTGCTGCAGTATTGAACATCTGTTTCTTTCAGAAGGGGTTTCTAGTTGATGAATGGAGCAGGAGTCTTACAATAGCCCTTCATTTATTTTTTGACTTTCTGCCTTGAACTTTACAGTTAAAGCTGCTTACTTGAGTAGGGTCTAAAAGCTATAGTTTCTCATGGCAGAGTGACAGGTTTCTCTTCTAACACCGGGAAACTGTATGTCTAAGCTGTATACTGCCTCAGTTCAATACTACCCTTAGAACGCAATCAGAAATGCTTCACAGGCTTTGCAGTATCGTGAGTGATCTTAGTTGATACGTATATAAAAGGTAACGAAACAGCTTATCCTATCTTTTATATGCAAGTGTGGGAGTGTTATATTCTGCATAAGATATGTTCTTACTGTGCAAGACTTGAAAACAGATCACAGAATCATACTTGCCAATGTAAAAGTAGTGCCATTTCCTGCTACTCACTTGGCTTTAATCTACGTTTTTTTTGAAATAACTGTTTTTTTAAACATCCTGTGCCAGATGGTTCTTATATGGAGGGGAGGAAAAACAAAATGAAAACAAATAAACAACAATGAAAACTTTGTATGTTTCTTGAAGTACATGTTTTTATTCTAAGCTTCTGAGTGCACTCTTTCTTCCTTTTAGATTGGTACAAGGGTTATCTAGTGAGACATAAAGGATCAGAGGTAAGATCACACTATTCACTCCTATATGACGCTATTTTTAAAGAATCAGTTGATGAAGTGAGACTTCTTTTTAGAATGTCTTATTCTATTCTGATCACTGAAGCCAGCAATTTCCATCTTCATTCTTTTCAAGATGTAAAGAGCAGTGTTTGTTCTGGATAATGTTGATAAATATTAAAAGTAAGCTCTGGGAGAAGGAAAGTAATGAAAAAATTACTGCGCTTTCAGGTTAACAAGCTTATCAAGGTATCAGTTGAAATAACTCTCTGGAATTAATTTGCTGCAAAATATTTCTGCATATTACCCCTTCCCACCTCCCCCTTAAAGGTATTAAAGGCTACATGCAATCTCAGGCTTTGTCAAGTACCATGTATGCATGTCAGTTATTGCATACAGAAAAATCTTACAAATCCCTAGCTCAATTACCAAGACTAGATTTGCTAGTTAACATGAAGGTTGTCATGTGTGCATTGATGATCAAACATTCCTTTAGGCTGTATAAAATGTTTTCACTGTCATAGAGCTAGGAATCATCAGATCATTTTGTCTGGTCACCTTTTTTCTACACAGGTCAATTGCACATCAATTTTTAGAATACTTTTCTGCTGCATATTGCTGATCATCTTACTGCATGGCCTAGGTATTACAAAATGAGCCCATGACCTCGATTGAGCTGGTGCCATTCATGCCTAGGAGGGCTTGAGAGTTTATGGCTTCATTAAATATCTCTATTTGTGCATTGCAAATGAAGCCTGTTATTTTTTCTTAGAATAATATTAGTGCTGTGCAGAATGATCTTGACTATTACGCTTGGAAGTAAATTTTGAGTCTGAGTTAGCTAACCTTCCTGCCAGTGGGCATTTGTCTATTTGCCCTGAGCAATTTCTGCAGTCTATCAATATTTCTTTTACTAGATGTGCTGATCCTGTATCAGCATCTCTCCTTTGATAATCAAGCTGATCATAGACAAAAATGTTTCTTAACCATATTTACAGTGTATGTGCTGTTTTCTAGGAGAGTAGAAGATTATGTCAGGAGATGGGGAAGTGAGGTGATGGCAGAAGATGTCCTTAATGAGAAAATGTAGTCCTATGCATTCTATTTTTGTACAAAAGGATATGACAATGCTGCTAATATTTGTCTGTCAAGCAGACAGGCATCTACGTGTGCAGAAAGCCAAAGAGACAACAGTTAATTTGAAGACTACATGTTATGCTAATGATCATGGTTTTATGAAGAACAGTTGGTAGAAGTGTGTTTTGGAAAGCTCTCATTTGTTAAATGTTGGAGAATGATAACAAAGTGGATTGTAATTTTTCCCCTCTCTCAACAGGGAATATTTCCTAAATCTTTCATCCACATCAAGGAAGTTAATGTTGAAAAGAAAAGGTACTGAGTTTAACTATTGTTTTACATTAAGTATTTTGTCTGCTAAATAATGAGTCTTTACATACTTTATATGCCTTAAACACAACTCTAATAAACTTATTAAACTATGATTTATTTTTTTTCATTGTGCTAAATTTTCTTTCCTTTCATAGACACACAGAAAATGTAGTACCTGCTGAAATTCCTTTAGTTCAAGAAGTTACCACTACACTCTGGGAATGGGGAAGTATCTGGAAACAGCTCTATGTGGTATGACTTTGGTGTAACTTCCTGCTTTTAATTTCAACCTTTAGTATCATGTACCTGATGATTTTTTCATAGTTGTTCTCTGGGGAGTTGACAAGTTTCAGGATAAGCGTGTTAAACATAACTAAGTTGCATTTGAAAAATCTTCAACATGTTGGGGTGCTAGAACTCAAGTGGTAGTATGTAGCTATTAACAATGATCAATTTCCAGAATTCAGTCTCTTTCACTTTCAATATCGTAGTTTTACATTTCTTAAAGAGATAGAGACCTATTTTTTTCCAGCTTGGAGAAAACCATTTTTTTTTCTTGTGAACACTTTGGTTAATACATAAAATAAAAAGTAAAATGATTTTTGCATGTGTCTTTTTTGCATCTTTTTTGCAGAGTTTTGCATCTGTCTTTTGTATGTGATTGTAATTCCCACATTGTAGTGCTCTTACAAAAAAAAAAATATAGATAGATTACTTTGTAGTTTTCCTTCATTAATATATTCATTTTCTGAAGCCAGTCACTTCCCAGTCTTCCTCTAGTTAAAGTCAGGAACTAGAACACTTCTTGTTTCAGTGGATGACATTGAACTTCTTTAGCGACTTCTAAGTGTTTTCTCACTTCTGTCTTAAATGTATTAATATCACAGTCAAATGTTTCCAGCATGCACTTATCAGTGTCTTATACAGAAATGAATTGCTTCTCTACTGGTGTCCCTGGATGAGACCTAGTTAATGACTTTCAGTCCACAAACAGTTAAATAAAAACAAAATAATGTGTCTATCCTCATACAACATACTAGAAATTCCATGGGACGTTCTGTCCTTAAAAAACTGTGGAGGAAGGAAGTCAGGCTTCAGACAATTTCATATTGTCTAATAGGATTTGTGGAGTACTTAACAGATGTAAAGTTGCAAAACTGGACTTGGATTAATTGGGTATTTTAATTCTTGATCCTGCAATCATTTAGTATTAAATATGATGCATCCTTGAATTATCAAGGTTAATGTGTCACTTCAGCTTTCTACAAACCTTGAAAATTATTGTTTTCTTCTGTGTCCTAGACAAATAAGAAAGAGCGGTTCCAGCAGGTGCAGTCTATGATGTATGACTTAATGGAGTGGAGGTCACAGCTTCTCTCCGGGACTCTGCCAAAAGATGAGCTTAAAGAGCTCAAACAGAAGGTTACTTCCAAAATTGACTACGGTAACAAGTAAGTGGGCTATATTGCTTCTGAAAACTATGTCTTATTAAGTACCCAGCTAGAACAGAGATGATGATGATAAACTTTTCCTGGTTGCAGTTTTGTAGGTCATTAATATGAGATGTGGACCTAGTAAATCATTCTTTTCAAACTTCTGTTACTCTTGAGGTAATAATATGTTGAGGCTCCTCATCCCACATGCATTATTATTAATTTTTTTACTATTAATTTATTTGTTAATTATAGAAACATGAACTTGTCAGTTGTAAGCATTTGAGGTCAGATGACTGGCCTTTATATCAATATAACATCAGTGTATTCTAAGCCCCCAAACTCATCTATCCCTTCACAAACACAACCTACCTCTGCTAGTGTTATGCAACACCTTGAGCAGTGGTGTCGAGAGACCTTAGTTGTACATAAATAGCAGAAGTCTGAAGTGTACAGAGCCTTTGTTAAAGGCAACTGTCCCCAGATATGCTAGGGAATTTCCAGACAGAAATCTGGTTCTGGTAATAGAAGTGAAACTACTGTAGATTGGATAGTGTTTGACAAAATGCCTTGTATGTTACTTGCTGAGGAAAGTCATTGTAGCACAACATATTTTTGGCAAAAATTTTGTTATGTGGGGTTGAGCATCCACCATCTGATAAAAGGTGAAGAAAGTAAACCACTTCATAATAGGCATTTCATAGGCAGTAGAATCTGTTCATAAACTGTAAATGCTACTGCAAATGACTGTGGTTATTGTGGCCTGACAGCCCATATGCAGTTGAAAGTATTTAGCTACTTGTGGCTTAGACACAAGCAATGACCTGATGTTATGAAATTCTTATCTTGTTCACTGAGGTTTGGATCTACAGATTTATGATAAATTGTATTTTTACAGAACATCCTATGGGAATATACATATCCTGTTATGCTATGTGGAGCTGAATGGTCAGTCCAGGACACATTTTTGCTTTGAAATGTTCCAATCAAAGAATCTTATTTCTGTCCAAGAAAACATCAACATTATTATTATTATTATTATTATTATTATTATTATTATTATTATTATTATTATCCATCAGACGAGGAGGCAGTAAGCTGCTTTCTTGAAAGGAGCAAGAGTAAAGGTGATGTTTAAAATGGCTTGGGATTGGATAGAACAAGAGTGCAAAGTGGATAGTGTTTGCAAGTGGCTGAGAGTGTGGGGTTAAAAGTTGAGATATGTGAAGGAAACTTGCTGAACTCTGGAGAAGGAATAAAGGGAATGAAAGTGGAAATTGAGTGGTCATTGTGGGAGAGGAGATTGAACGCCAAGTCAGGAGAGGTGGCAGAAAGAAAATGATGCAAGATGAAGAGGGTCATCAGGTGTTACAGACTTCTTCAAACAACATAATGGTAGACAATACATTTTAGAAACTGATAAGTACAGTCTGACATGAAGTAGACCAGTTTTAGAGAGGGATGGAGGAGTAAGATCCTGGATAGACAAGAAAGTATATCTGACGACTGAGGTGACACCATAGCACCATCGGTAAGAACACGTAGGACGTAGGGAGGTTGGACTTGAAAGTTACGAACACTGAAAAAATATGAAGCAAAGGAAAAGAAAAAGGCATGACTTGTATAAGAGCAGAGGAGAAGAGAGTGTAGTTGTTAGTCAAGCAACAGGGCAACATGAGAAAAAGAGCAACAAAAAAGCAGAAGGTAACAGGAAAAACCTGTGCATATTGATTACAAAATTATGCATTAAAAACAAACAAAAAAAAGATTAAGACTGCTTGAACTCATTGAACATAGTGAATCTATTTTAAATGCTAAGCATTTAAATGCTTTGACATTACCATCAGTTCCCAAAAAGAATAAATATTGGACAACAGCTTGAAAAGGAAATGGTAGTTTTTGCTTATTTTCTTTGTTCAGTAAAATATTGTTATATTTATTTAAACTTATTTTACTGCTTTAAAATTTGTTGTAAATCCTTGTGCATTGCATTTCCATGCTTTATTTTTATAGAAGGAAATGATTGATGAAAATGCCATATTGATCTGTCTGTTTTTGCAGGATACTTGAGCTAGATCTAATAGTTAGAGATGAAGATGGAAATATCTTGGATCCAGATAAAACCAGTGTCATCAGCCTATTTCATGCACATGAAGAAGCAACTAATAAAATCACTGAGCGAATTAAAGAGGAAATGGTAGGAATAATGGGCAAAACTTAAAGCTTTCTTTACTAAAAATCAAAATGAAAATTCAGTGCAAGGCTTGAAGGGTGCAAACTTCTACCTTAAAATTGCTAGAAATGCTTGCCTCTAACTTACCTTAGAGTAGATTCGCATTCATGTTTTATAAATATGGAGAAGCCTCAAACTGAGTTGTATTTGTGCACTGGATTCAGTCTGTGGGCTGGGCTGAAAGCCTGTCCATAAAGCTGGTTCTAAACACATTCTTTGCTTTCTAAATGCAAAAAGGTCTCCTAAATCCATCTGTGGGCTTACTCAGTAGGCTGCTTTGTGTATTGAGTAGTTACATACTTGGAGTTTAGGTTGTACCTTCTCACTAATCTAAGTTCTTTTTAAAAGAATCTTGTGAAAATGCTGGTTGTTTGCTGTAAATTGCTGCTTATTAGTTGGTCTGAAGGAGTTAAAGAATTTAAGCTTGCTAACAAGGAGTTTGGTGAACTCAGAATAATCTTGTGGACCAGTACCAGTAGTTAACCACATCTAACCAAAGCTAATGAGGGCATATACATTTAATCTTCTAAAATACTAAACAAGTGACTGTACTTCGTACTTCCTTGATCTCTTCATATTAAGTCTGTTCAGAGACTTAGAAGATACTTTAGTCCTTTTCTTCATTCATGAGAAAATAGTGATAAAGCAAGTACAATATCTGGCAAAAAAAAAAAAAAAAAAAAAAAAAAATTGCCATCATGACACATCAATAATGCCCATGTCAAACTGCTGGAAAACACCTTTTGAGTTGTTCTCATCAGTGTCACTAAATAAATCTTGCTTCCCAGACATCAGCATGTAATTAACTGACAACACAAGGAAACTAAAACTTGTTTGTCTGCAACAGACTACATTGGCTTGTTTTAAAAACACAGCAAAACAATGGATAAGAAGAACTTTAGGACATCATCTGTTAAGTGGCTGTTTCTAGGTGTTTAAAATAAGATGTGGGTAGAATTTGGGTGTCTATTTTTGAGATGGTGATTCTGCTCAGCTGTGTCCTTTCCCCAGCATACCATTTTTTTGTTATTTGTCTTCAGAAAGTTGTATTTTTCTTATTTATGTTGCTGGCATGGTGAAACCTCATTACAATGCAGATAGTAGGCTTCCCCCTATATGCTACTGTGTTCGAAAAATTATATGCTGCAGATTTGTAGGTTCGGCTCTATCGTGGCAGCTTGACATTTTTTCTTCTGCTCTTTAAAAGTGACAGTTATGTCTCACCCTTCATTATAATTGTCCTGTGGCTAAAGAACTGGCCTGGAGTATGGAAGTCAAGTTAATCTCTTTTTCTAAAGGGCTTTAAGTTCTTACACCACTGGAAAAATATTCTGAAATCTT
Organism: Netta rufina; assembly: GCF_964035555.1. Classification (NCBI taxonomy): domain Eukaryota; kingdom Metazoa; phylum Chordata; class Aves; order Anseriformes; family Anatidae; genus Netta; species Netta rufina. The sequence goes on from NC_140137.1 coordinate 6,072,763, forward strand.
CTAGGCATGGTTCTTTATCAAAATTTTAATAAAGGATGTCAGAACAGTTCCACTGAAAGCAGTTCAATTTTCTTGGTAGTTAAGGTTTTGAATACATTGATTCAATGTGTGGAGGGGATATTAACCTGGCTTTTATCTCCCCAGTGAAATTAAGTATAAGATATTAAAGACAAGAAGATTTCTGGAGGTGAAGGGAAGAGAAACAGCATAACTATTGTGTTCCTTGAAAATATTTGTTAAATAAAGTAAACCCTGTTCCATTTCTGAAAGGAGACGCCAATCGGGAAAGGATAATATGTTTAGAATCACATGGAAAGGAAATTCTTACTGATCATACTGAATAAGTCCCCTAAGTCCTGCAAAAGCTGGATTTAAGGCACCTCTGTCATCAGCTTTTTCATTATTTGCACAGTGAGGTAGCTCCCGAGGCCAGGTACAGTGTTTGGAAGAATCCAGTCTGAGTTTTTCATCTTCTTACATACATTGAAGGGTCTGGCAAGGGATCTTCCATACCTATGTCACTTCTGCATCTTCTAACTAACCTGCGAGCTTTCTTGCTTCATCATAGAAAAGGATGTCGATACACTGGAGACATATCAGGAAGCATCAGAAACTTACTTTCTGGTCATTTTCGTATTGCTAGACAATCTCTCTCTGAGTAACATACAGGGTAAAAGCTTTTGGTAGAAAGCAAGCCTTTTAAAAAAAAAAAAAAACAACAAACAACAACAACAAAAAAACACAAATCTTGCTGTTTGATGGTTCTTTAAGTGAGCAGAATGTACTGATTTTTCAAGATCAACTACAATATGTAATAACAATTGAAATTGCTTCTGTTATCCTACCACTTTAATTCCTGGATGTAGCTTATGATTTTCCTTCTTCTGAATAGTCAAAGGATCAACCAGATTATGCATCATACTCCCGAATGTCTTCATCCCCCACCCATAGCCTATATGTCTTTGTGCGCAATTTTGTTTGCCGAATTGGAGAGGATGCAGAACTCTTTATGTCACTATATGATCCACAGAAATTAACAATTATAAGGTAAGTTTATTTATTTATTTAAGAGAAAAAAATCTAATGAGAGGAGCTGGCCATAATGAAGTACAGTAGTTGCCAACATGCTAGTAATGCAGAGAATATATAAATAAATGGAAGACAACCAAAAAAAAGGAAAGTGTGGATAGATTTAATTGCTGGCTATTAAAGCATTCTTGGATAATGGATCCTGAATATTTTGACAGATAACTTCTAGAGTGAGCATTTGAGAGTTTTGGAGAATCTCAAGACCACTTCAAAGTTAGAGATGACAGTACTGTTGGAGGGATTTGTGTTTTAAATAAAGACGATATAGTTGTCTTTAACTTTAGAGCTTTTACAGACTTCAGGAGAAAGAAACTTCATGTGGTAGTAACTGAGACATCATATATTGATGTTCATAAGACTGTCAATCCAGCCAATCAACTCAGTCATATTAGGTAGAGTCTGAGGCAGTTGTTAAAATGGGTTTTAAAAGGACGAAAAGGAAGAGAGAAACATGCAAATTCTAGAGGTAACTGTTCTTGTTGCTTATCCAAAGGTAACCTTGAGATTGTCTTCAGAAATTGATGGAGATCCTTCTTTTGTGGAAACATACCTCTCATATGATTTGACTGCTCATTTATTACTTTATTTTAGATGAAGAGGATACTGGAGTGCCAGAATACAAAACTGGAAATTAAGCATTGTCTTCCCTATTATACAGCTTTATGAAGTAGAATGAATTATACTGAACTCTGGAAGTTGCATAGTCAAACCTGCCTATCAAAGCAGAGCTGGCTTAGTTAAATCAGATAGTTCAAAGCCTTGTCCAGTCATGGTCTGATTATCAAGGATAGATAGTCAAGATCTTCTCTGTACTTTGCAAGTGCTCTAATCGCTCCATGTATGATCATTCTTAGTTGCATAAGGAAAAAGTAGTATTAGATTGCATCTATCTTTGGTCAGCTCCAGGCCTGAATCTGAAGTCTTGATTTGTTTTACCAGGCAATACGTACAGATGTAATTAACATTATTTTTATTCTTGCCATCTGGTAAAATTGGGTGCCTGGAAGAATGACTTGCAGGATCCACTTGTAGTGGATCGACTACATGACTTTCTTGATGGGTATTGTGGGTGTTGTGGGATCTGGAATGAAGTGCTGCAAAGTGAGGGGGAGGGAGAGAGAAAATGTGAGGAACTTCTAAACTCACAGGTGGAATAAGGTTCTGCTGACGATTCCTGTGAGATTATTATGATAACAATGTTTTCTCCAAAAAACTGCCATTCTGTCTAATGTGTAAGTTACTTTTCAGCGTTTACTGATGGTGTGTTGTATAGCGCTTGTCTTTTAGTCTGGTATTAGCTTCAGTCACAGACTGTCTTCTGTTTTGCAACCTGTTTTCTATGTTTTCTTGATATACTGTGAAACAGAAGAATTATTAAATCACATGGTAATAAGAAATTTATCTTCAAAACAGTGAGAACTACTTGGTGAGATGGGGGAGTAAAGGCTTTCCAAAGGAAATTGATATGCTCAATAATCTGAAAGTAGTGTTCACAGTAAGTGTTTTCAGTTTTCCCTGTATCTTTCAAATCAGATTCTCTCCTTTCTGTGGCCGCTATCAGAATTTCTGAGAATGAGGAAGGCAGAAGTAGTCATCTTGTGATCAGCAAGATGATCAGTCACTGGATGCTTTAGGGCAGTGCTTTTGATGTCCTTTCTTCAAATCAATTTGCACCTTTTTTCTAATGTCTGCTTCATCAGTTTAATGATGACTTTGATATTTTATCTGTTGTAGCTATTGATTGCTACTTTCTTCTTTTTATCTTAGCTTATGTTTTCCTCAAATTTGAAAGTCTTACACTATTTCTTATTTTCTGTTGACTTTTTTTTTTTTTTTTTTTTTCCCTTTCACTAGTTTTTCACTGGTTGTTGAGGCTTATTTTCTTACTGGAGAGCCTCCTTAAATTTCATGACCAAGTTCTTCCCCAAATAATACTTTAACTATCTTTTTTCTTTTTCTTTTAGGATCTTGGAAATAAAGACCTTAGCAGAGACAAAATTTATTTAGTTTGTCAAATAGTCCGAGTTGGAAGGATGGATCTCAAAGACAGTAACTCAAAGAAATACACACAAGGACTAAGGCGGCCTTTTGGAGTGGCAGGTAACTGATGTCTCCTGTACTCTATCTGAAGCAGGTGTTAAGTGATAATTGCCAACCTTGGACAATAAAATCTCTACGAAGACATGCCAGAATCTAAAATAGACATATCAACTATCTTGATAGTTGATAGTACTTTTGTACTTAACATTTGAAGTCCATAAAGACTGCACCTAGATTAGCATTTTAGTTATGTCAGAAATGTGCTTTTGAATTCCATTTCCTAATTATTCATGCTTACTGCTACAAAGTGCAAACCAAAACACAGTACCACAGTATTAATAACAAAATTCACTGTGGATGAAATAAAAACACTGATTATGTGCCAGGAAGACCACCAGTGCACTCACGTTATTTGCAAGATCAGATCAAAACTAGTCTGAAGCCATTCGCTCCTCACATAGCCTCACGTCTGTAGTGCGCTCTTTGCACTGAAAGTTCTCATCCACATATTTACTCCTACTGGGCTACGCCGCCTGCTAATGAGAATCTATATTTACCTCGAGGAACAAGAATATATAATACACAGTATTAATGGATAGTATTAATGCCATTTAGTAGTATTAATGCCATTTTATGTTTTGATAATTTTCTTTTATTTTTGTAGTTATGGATATTACTGATATCATAAAAGGAAAAGCTGAAAGTGATGAAGAAAAGCAGCACTTCATACCCTTCCATCCGTAAGACAATCATAAGTATCCTATTTCTGTACACGTTTCTACATCTGCTGGGTGGCAAAATGACCCATGAAATAATTCAAGAAAAAATACTTTTTCCTTTTTATCCTTTTACTTTGTGGTAGTGTTAATTATTTAATTATCACTTTAAAAGGCATTTAAGACTTGATAGAGGTTACAGACGTATACATAAATGTATACGTCTAGAAATATTCTCTTTCTGTCATCTGGTCCCATGTCCTATTTAAGAAAAAGCTAGTTAAATCATCATACCTTTAATGCAATAAGTTTTACAGCCATGAATGACTAGTAATTGATGTGCTTGAATTTACTTTGAACTTGAGAAAAATCTGAGTAAGAACTGGGTTTAGGTTTGAAAGTAGTTGAATTGTCACACGTTAACTATCTTGAAAGTAATTTTTAGAGGTTTTAGGCAACCAGACCAGCTGCCTAAAAATGCAACACTCAAAAGTCAAATGTCAATGTTCACTGGAAATATATTTGTGCATTCTACATAGCACTACCATTATGTAGTATGGAGAATTAATATAATTCTGGAAATAAACCAATGTATCAGACTTTGGCCTATTTTACTTATTTACAATTTTATCCAACTTGTCTGTTATTTGAGAATTTGGTCATAATTTCAAGAGGAGCTGAAATTCAAGTTCATTAGTCAGGCTGTTCATCAGGAAAACCTGGACTGCACAGGCATGTTGGTGAATGCTTTCAGGTTGTGCAAAATGACAGGCTTATGTATTGTGGTCAGTCTGTTACAGAGCACAGTTCCTTAAGTTGTTGAATTAATCTTTTTCTTCACTTCAGTCTACACATGGGTTTAGCACAAAAAGTCTGCAAATCAGAGCAAGAGATGATGAAATTACACAATTTATTATAATAAGTCCAAGTATGGCAAAGAGAACTGAGGCTGTTTGTTATCTATGTTCTGAATGGTATTTGAAATAGTTAGTGCTTAATTCCTAGTAGTCATTGTTTTTTCTCCTGCAGGGTAGTGGCAGAGAATGACTTTTTACACAGTCTCCTAAGCAAAATCACAGCATCAAAAGGAGACAGTGGTGGACAAGGTGAAGTACATTATTTTCTAAAATCAGATAACAAGGAATTTCAGTGGAGTTTCATTTCATATTGTTTACATTTTAGAGAAACACTTTTATGTTATACCTGTAACACCACCATGGACATGTGTACAACTTTGAAGCTGGAAGCGAAGAATCATGACTTAGTTGCAGAATGTAGGAGGCTATTTAAATTAGTATTTAAAAGTATTGGATGTTAAGCATTTATTTCCAACTAAAGCAAGTGGGAGAAATGAACTCTTGTAATTATTTTGGTCAGGAAATGAGAACACCATCCAAGGAGAGAGGTGTGTTTTTGTTGTGTGTTTTTTTCTTTCCTCTCTTTAGAAAAAGTGTGATTTTTTTCTTTTATTTTTTCTTTCCTCCTCCTTTTAATAGGTCTCTGGGTAACTGTCAAAATGCTTGTTGGAGATGTGATTCAAACTAGGAAGGACTATCCACACCTTGTAGACAGAACAACAGTTGTTGCTAGAAAACTAGGATTTCCTGAAATAATCATGCCAGGTAGGAGGTGCTTTGTTCTCTATCAGCAGCTGATTTTTGTGGTCATTCCTGGGTTAATGAGCATCAGCTATGACCTTAATTACTGATTTCAGTAAGGAGTAACTCAGAGAATCTAGAATTTACTCTTCATTGTTAAACTCTGTTCCAAAATTACAGGTTTATATAAAATAGTGAAGTCCCTAGAAAGTATTACATAGTACTAAAACAGAAAAAATAAAATCAAGACAGTGAGGGATAATCTGAGGTCCTGATACATAGCTTCTTTCCTTGCTAAGGAAATGCTTACTAAAAATTTTAAGTTGCTTACTAAAAGTTTAACTTAACCTTATTTTTATTGTAACTTATCATTGTCCTTTAATTATAATAATAAATAGTAAATACATAAATGTTTTTACCCTCTCTTGATTTTGGATTTATGATTATGTATTTGCCAACTAAATTCACTCACTGTCAACAATTCTTCTTTAAAAAAAATAAAAATCAATTCAAATCTCACTACTTTTAAGCTTAATTCACAGGAGAACTGTAATTTTGTTCACAGAAGACAATTAAAATAGTTCCTTCTAGAAAGGCAGCTCTTAATGTGGACAAAATTCAGTAATGGCATCCTGCTGTCACCTCACCAGCAGGTGTCAGTGCAGGATGAGAATCGGTTGAAGGCACTTTCAGGAACCTTGTTTGGTTCGTTTCACACGGCTCACTGAGATCTTCGCTAACAATAAAAAAGCTGAAAATTTTAAGTTCAGATGGAAAATGAGACGTTTTCTATGTTAACGTGTTCCACTGTAGAAAAACTCTTGTGAAGGTAATCCGACCCTTTGTTCTCACAGCATTTTCATTCATTTTTAACCTTTTCATTTCTTTTTTAGGAGATATAAGAAATGACATTTATATTACACTACTGTATGGAGACTTTGACAAATACAATAAAACAACTCAAAGAAATGTGGAAGTAATAATGTGTGTTTGTGATGAAGAAGGAAAAACTCTGCCAGTAAGTTTTTTTTCACTTCATAACAGAAAGACAGAAATACAAAAATGAAGTATGTTACAGAAGTAACCCTTAAACTTATTTAAAATTCTTATAAAATAACACAATAGAAAACATCAGTTCTCTCACTTATGTCATCTTTTGACAGATGAATTTTATGTTTACTGTGACAAATCTATTCAATTCTTGCACAGGTCTTGCATACAACTGTAAAACTACTGGAAAAGAGAAATGACACTGACCCATTTTAGCTGTGACTAAGGAACAAAGATTAAATGCTGTTCCTGACAATTATTACATTGTTTATCATCCCCCCCCCCCATTTTTTTTTGGGGGGGGGAGGGGGGGGAGGGAGAGAACGGAGGGGGAGGTGGAGAATTCCTGGAGGAACACATTTGTGCATTTAAATGTGCATTTACATTCTATTTCTTTCACTTATGTGAGCCTCTGATTTGTGCCAGAAGGACTGTCTGTTCTGTGAATAAAGTACATGGCAAATAACTACATTATTAGTGAAAACAGTGGAGTGTGGACACTGCACTTATACAACAAATATTTACAGTATCTTTTGTCTTGTCTATTTATGATTTTATGAATACTTGTCTTTTCCTTTGGATTTCTTAACATTAGTTCAATATTCAGTGGGATTTTTGGTCTTTCCTTTTTTGAGCTTTATACTGTTCTCTGAAACTCTACTGCGATCATGAGGGTGAAATCATTAAGATAATTACTGAGATAAAATAAAACTGGAGAAATGCAGTGTGCTTCATGAGTTGCTGCAATGTCAGTGTGTTGATGAATTACAACTAAATATTTGACCTACAATATTGATTTAAAGCTTGAGTGAAGAAAACCCTAAACTCATGTAATGCCTAGGGTCCACAAAACAAATTGTAACCCTGATCAGAAAACACCTGACCATATGACTGGTGTGTATAGGAAATAACTGTTGTAATATAGACTTCACTGGCTTCTACTCTGTTGGTTGCAGTTACAGATAATATGCTTAAAATATATTCCAAAGTATTCACTAAAGAAATGAACCCAGTGTAATGCATTAAATCTTGCATTCATTCCAATGTTATATATTTTCAGTTCCATGGATGCACCTTTTCTCCAAATACTAGCAGAAAATTGGGTTGTCCCTTTGTCTATGATCTGACATAGATGTTCAAATAATGCCTGCTTTCTGGGGGCAATATGCCTTACACATGCTTAAATGACAATTTTTCTGGAACTGATTGAAACACTGTTGAAGACAAGTAATAACAAAAGCAAATGTTTTTCAATTTTAGCTTTCAAAAATAATCAAATATCACTAAACTTCTAAACCTATGATTTTTTTAAAAAACTTGGAAGTTTCTAATTATCATACCCTATAATTCAGATTAAACACATGTTTATTAACATGGAACTTGCTGTTCCTGTTCAGGTATCAAATTAGTTTCAGGTGAAAGGGCTGGCACTACATTTTGTTGCAAATTAAAGGCCTTTTCTTTTCTAACTAAATGTCACAGAATGCATTCAAACATGTTGGTGTACAAACCTTGAAATAATCCCTTTGTGCAAATCGGGTATACCTTTATGTAGTTAAGTCACAGAGACCAGGCCTTAGAAATCAGGTATCAGCATCATACCTTACTTGTCACCAGATGTCCTTCCTGGTGTTTGAAGAAGATTTCTGTCACTGGATTTTTAACAGGAAAGTTGTAGTAGTTAGTGCAGTTTCTATGAGGCTAGCTTCATCTGTGCCATCAGTAGAGAACTTAGTATATTTGCTTCTTTCATGCATTGCAGTTTCACATCGATACTTTATGAGGTGTCAGCAATTTTGCTTCATCCGCTATCATCGTTAGCAGTTATCCTGCATGTACAAACCTCAACAGCAGTCAGACAGGAATGGGGGAAGTAGGTTGAGACTCTTTCCAGATTCACTAAGACTGAATTTCTCTGTTACAACAAATTTAACTTGACCAAAAGTCAAGTTAGAGCCATACTAGTTCTGACAGTCAGCATAGTGTAGTAACTTAGGCTGTCAAGTGTAACAAGGTAAGAAGTAAATAGCTAAAATTCATGGAGAAACAGGTGAATTGCAAGTTAAAACACAGAGGGAGAAAGTCCTTAAAGTGATTAGTAAGTACAGGTTATTGAAAAAAGAAATGCAGAAATTAAATTTAGCACAAGGGGCAGAAAATGTAAAAACGAGAAAAAATCAGAAATCCTCATTGGGAAAAAAATCCAGGAGAGTGTTATATTGGTGCATCTGTATCATTTTGTTCAGAAGTAACTTTTGGTACATAAACAATACTTATGAGACTGTGCTAAAATAGAGTATTTTAAAGTCAGGGGAAAAGTCAAAGAAATAATAAAGTGAAATAATTGTTGCATTGTGTTTCTTTCCCACTAATTGAGGTGATTGATGCCTTTGTTACTTCAGTTCCTCATTTGGAAGAGAAAGGGAGCCTCTCTGTTGGTTACCTAGCTTTCCTCACAGCCCGCTGTGAACCTGTAAAAGGCCATCTACTTCTAGGCCCAGTATAATTCTGGAAAAATGTTCATTTTCCTTGTGTTCAGAGGGTTGGAAACAGCATCTCCTGTCAAAGCTTCCTTTCTGTTTGTTCTTTTGTTATCAGACAGGTCTTCCTGCCCCATGGTATGTGCCAGTCCCACACTTGTATCATTTCAGGATTGCATCTCCAGGCTCCCAGGCCTGAGAGAGGCCTGAGGGCCGTGGCAGTGGCTTTGCCTTCCTGTTGCCCTGGTTGCTGGGCCCTCAGGGGATGGTACTTGAGGTGTGAAGCATTCATTCCTTCAGTCCAGGGCTGCCGTGGGCTCCAGGGACTTTGGCCCTCAGTGAGCATGGCCTCAGCGTGGCACAGTGAGGGCATGTAGTCCTGCACCCGTCCCATCAGGCGCTGAGGTAAACTAGGGGGCGGGATGGCAGAGGAGGCTCTTGATCGTCAGGTCAGCCGGTTTGGTTGGTTTTGCACAAGTGACAATAACTGACAGAAATGAGTGAGCCGCTGTGAACTGTTTCTTTCCTCCTTTCTGTAAGAATGCTGTTTGCCTGGGAGCAGGAGACAAACCCGTGAGTGAATACAGATCAGTTCTCTACTACCAGGTCAAACAGCCACGCTGGATGGAAACATTAAAGGTAGGCTGCAGAAACTTTTCACTAGCTCTATTTCCTCATTGCTTGTTGGTACCTCAGGTAGTGTTGCACAGCATCAGCTTTTTATAAAATAGGTTTAAAATACCTTCACCCCGAATAAAACAAGAAGGGTAGTGTCTTAGTCAGATATCAGTTATTAGGACTATGTGTTTACTGAGGTTTGAAATTTGGCTTAGAAAAATGATGTAAAGATCTTATCTAGCAAAACAAATGAGATCATCTTAGAAAACCTCACGTCCTAATAAGCTTCATGAAAGATGATATACTGCATTTGTTTTATTGCTGCGAAATATTAGAGATGAAGAACTTCAATTGCCTGAAAAAATCAGAAAGAGGCATTAAAAAATATTCTTTTAGACAGAAAAAAGCTGTTCTAAATTACTTTAGATATACACTACTAACTACTAAATCTGGCTTTAATGTATTTGAATAAAAAATACCTAGAAGTTTCTAGAAGTAGTTCTTATAAAGCATGTCTCTGGCTTGATAGTGTGATTTTTTTTAAATTTATTTTTTATGAAGACATCTACTGTCATGTATGGCAAGCCCACAGTTAGTAAGGGGTGGTGTGTCCCCAAGATAGCGCAGGGCAGGGAATGAATGTCATTTGTGTCATTTGAAATATTAATGTGTTTTTAAATGTATTTGTTGTTTGGAAAACATTGACTATTCCTGTGTTTTGGTTTGTGTACTATTTTGTTTTTTAAAATTCATATGTATTTCAGATGTCTGTATGGAAACATTTTAATAGAATTATTAACAGTAGATCCTTTTGTTAATAAAAGTGTAGTTACTATGAAGTGTGTTATGCAGTAAAAAATTTAAAGGGAAGTTGAGTTGTGAGTCAACTTGATGCAATACAGATCTAAATTTAGAATTATAAACATGTTGCTATTAATTTTTTTTTGTTAACAATTGGTCTTCTGTTGCATGCGTGTCACAATTACATATGCTACTTTAAAAATAAAGCAGTCATTATTTTTGGATATTACTCAAGGATTTGAAGAGGAATTTAATTATAAAAATATATGTATTTTCTGATTTTACTAAAGGTAGCAGTTCCTATTGAAGACATGCAAAGGATACATCTGCGCTTTATGTTCAGACACAGGTCATCTCAAGAGTGTGAGTAGAGAATTTTTACTTCAATTAATTTTAATTCCTCGATCAGTAGCCAACTGCAAATCTTTTGTTTTGCAGCTAAAGATAAAGGAGAGAAGAATTTTGCAATGGCCTACATAAGGCTTATGAAGGAGGATGGAACAACTCTTCAAGATGGCATCCATGATTTGTTAGTCCTAAAGGTATTGGATTTTTTTTTTCTTTTTTCCTCCCTAAGAGACCTTTGTTTCACACTATCGTCTTTGACTGCATTGTTTATTGTCCTTGTGCTAAATTAATTTTATTAATACATTGAAGACAAGAATTATATTTTCATCTGAGGAAAAAAAAAAGGTGCAACTTCTTCCTTGGCTGGTAAACATAATCTTACATTTTAATTATAGTTAGATGATTTAAGAACAATGAGAGACACTTACTCTTCCTCATATTTTTATTGGGTATTGTGATTTTGGCTTTTCCTATTACAAAGGAAGTAATGTGAGAGCTAAGTACTTGGATATGTACCATTGTGCTGGCTGAAGAGAAGTGTTTTTTTGTTCACTTAGAGTCTTTATTACATGAACAATCACAGAATGTAATCTTAGAGAGTTGATTCAATTTTATAGTTTCTCAGATACCAAACTGAAAGTTCCAGGAATTTGATTTTGGACATAAAGAACATTGTTTTTACTCACCCTGATTGGACATAGGTAGGATTTATGACTTTGTGACTTGAAGCAGGGAACGTATGTCTTGAGATTGTTTTTTGTTTTGCTTGTATTATTTCTTATGTTGGAGAACAAGTAGGAACTATGAACCAGGAAGCATTGCCAATTCACTAGAATATTTACTTGTTTCTTCTATTTCTTAGTGTTCTTTTCAGTAAACTAGTTTGCTATAACAAATGGCAAGCGATACACATACAACTAAATCAAGTTGTACTTGATTTTCACTGCCTTCAGACATGGAATCTTTCTGACTTTTGGAACACATTTTCAGGTCTTTTCAAAACGTCTAACTTGTCTCAAAAAAAATGGAAGTCAGAACCCTTCTGGTTCCAGAAATTCTGAGAAGTAATTACTTGGCAAGATTGATACAACCATGAAAGTCAGTAATACTGTCTTTTTTGCAGCTTAAGGATTACGTGTTTTGTCATTTTACATATATTTATAATCAGTTTTTTGAAACTTTCTTGTTTAGTAGGACAATGACTATAGTCATTGAAGCAGATACAAACTAAAACATTAGAAAATCATTCTAGATTGTTTTTTGCAAATCTTTGTATACATGCAATTGTAGTCTAAGAATATGATACAATTGATTGAATCAAATCTGTTGAGGTGTTATAGCTTCAAGTGACAGAGTTCATAAATGCATGGGGGGAACTTTCTTTACCAATTGTGTTAAAGAAAAATGATGTACTCTGTACAGTTAAGAATGCAATTTTCATTGCCTCCCAGTCCTGAGTTGGAATCTAAAGTTGAGATGTAACAAATCTCAGTGAGAGCTATGGCATGCAGCTTGATGAAATGGTGTAGTAGGGAGAGAGGGGACATAGATCAGGAAATACATCTTGGGTCTTTGTGGTGTTCCTGCTATTGAAAACCATGAGTTCCATCATCTGTGTTGCTTATTCACTACAGCATATTGGCAAACGTAAAATATAATCTCACCATGTCCTTGTCTGTCCTGAAATTTTATGTTGAAGGTCCAGGTATGAAGCTGTAATAAACATATCAAAATAGAGTTGCTATTTTTACCCTATCAATCAATTTTTCTGTTCTTAAATTGTGTGCAGACATCATTACCATATGACCTGTATCCTGTGTACAGTCTTCAAGGTGATGCTCAGTAGTCTCATCTTCTATCTCTAGTCACATCTTAATGAGAAGTCTGATCTTGCTTTTATTCTGCTAGTGATATCATAATTCCTTCCTGAACCCTTAAAACACATATCTTTTCAATTTTTGAATTTTCACAGTATGTTCATTGTAGTCTTGTGAAGGCCATTTGCTGCTGGGGCTTTTGTTTTCTTTATTATTTTTATTGTGTTAATTTAATTGCATTCATTTAAGTCCATAGAAACATATCTTTTTATTTACTTTTACAAAATAACTCTACTTTTAAATCCAGTGTTGTGAAGTAAGTGATAAATGATAAATACATTATTTTTTTCAGGGTGACAGTAAAAAAATGGAGGATTCTAGTGCGTATTTGACATTACCTTCTACACGTCAACACATAGAAAATAAAGGAGCGACCATAGGCAGGAACTCAAGTATTGTAGGCGGCCTTTCAGTAAGCTCACGAGATGCATTTTATATTTCAACCCTGGTTTGTTCTACAAAGTTAACTCAGAATGGTATGTATCTTCTAAACAGGTAGACATTTTAGAAGGAAGACTTCTGCACAAATGAGAAATCACATATTAAATTTTAATGTTTGTCTAATTTTTGTTTAATTTATTTTCTATTAGTGGGCTTACTAGGTCTCTTGAAGTGGCGTATGAAGCCAGAGCTGCTACAGGAAAACCTGGAAAAACTGAAGATTGTGGATGGAGAGGAAGTTGTGAAAGTATATCTTTTGTTGGTGTTCTGGAAATAGTGCATAAGAATGCAATACTGGATTCCTTTCTGGATGCTTTTATCAGATTTCTACTTTGCCTTTTACTAATATTTTATGCAATATATATGGATGTGTATGTAGAAACACACATGATCACAAGTTTAAAATAATGCTGATAAGGACAGACATACATAGAACTGATCTTGAAATTAACAAAGCAAGAACACCTCTTTCTGTCTAGAACTATACTTTTTTCTTCTTAGTGCCTGATTCTACCCAGGGAACAGGCTTTCCATTTTGTCTTTGTCTTTCAAGATTCAGTTGATTCATCTGTTACGGGTTGTCAACTAGTCTAAACTTTGTGTGAGAGATCTTTAGTTGTATTGTGCTGTGGCACATGCTAAATATCTTTGGAAAATCTTTCTGAAGTAAGAGTTTGTAATCTTATTTAAGATAGATTCTCTATTTTGATGCACAAAGAAGTAGAAGTAATAGTCTCCAAAATGACCAAAATTAATTATAAGATTGAAAGGAGTATTTTGCTGTGAAGTCTGAAATGATGAAAGAACAAATAAGTGGTTCTTGCTGTTAGATTTAATCAAATTAAGTGTGACTCCATTATTCAAATTAGGAGTCTCTTACATTTTTTGTTGTTTTTTTTAAACTAAAGCAGTAGACACCTCTCCTGTTTCTTTGACACCTCTCCTGTTTCTTTTGGAGGAGGGAAAATTTATTAAAAAATAAACAAACAATAAAACAATAGAGACTTATGAGTGGCTCAGGTCTTATGAGGAGTGGCTGATGGAGTTGATGGGTTTTTTTAGCATGGAGAAAAGGAGGTTTGGGGAGACCTTACCAGACTCTACAATTACCTTAAAGAAGTCTATAGCAGAATGGGGATGAGTCTCTTCTCATTAGTACCAAGTGCTAAGACAAGAGGAAAGAGCCCTAAGTTGTGTGTGTGGGGGGGGGGGGGGGGGAGAGGGAGGGAAGGTAGGTTGGATATTAGGGAAGAATTCTTCAATGAAAGAAGGGAATTGGTTGAGTTACCATCCCTGGAGGTCAAAATTCATAAATTCATTTAGATGTATAGCTTTGTGACATGCTTTAATAGTGGACTTGGCAGTGCTAGGTTAAGGGTTGGACTGGATGAACTTAGAGTTTTTTTCCAACCTAAATGATTCTGTGACTTGGTTTCCAAGTCACTGGGGAGCTATCCTTTGATTTAAAGAGATTTGAATATGAACACAGAAGTTGGAAGCATGTTTTTAATCACCATATGTAGGTAACAATAGCAACTACAATACGTATCACTAAGGAACTAGGAATGCACTTTTAGATAACTATCATTAGTTTATGTAACATTTTTAGCTTAATTCCATAAGCTTTGAGCTATGTATATATATTATTGATTGCTGATGTCTGAGGATTTAATTTCATAAATTAAAGAAACTAGAGCCTAAATCCTCAGAAGTGTGTTCTAAATTTGGCTGATACTTCAGTAAAGGCCTCTAAAAATCCCCTCTTGAGAAAAAGTCTCCTATCTGAAAATTGAATTGTGTGGTTTTCAAGCTGAATTGGTTGTCAGTTTGTCTTTTCATGTTTTTGTATAGTTTCTCCAAGATACGCTGGATGCCCTGTTTAACATCATGATGGAACATTCCCACAGTAATGAGTATGATATCCTTGTCTTTGATGCACTGGTAAGAATGGGCAATGGGTGATTTAATCTGTCAGTGTCAAGAATCCTATGAATGTGAATGAACTATCACATTGTTTATCTCAAGAAAGTAGACTCAAAATCTCTGCAGAGAAGATAGGATATTACTATTTCCAAAACTATTAAAAAAAAAGACACTTTAAAAATAGTGGTTTATCACAAATGTTTCAGGAGAGTAATGTTTTCATTTGAAGTATGACTTTAAAAAAAGGCTAATTATGTCCATCTCTGTTCAGATATATATCATAGGACTCATTGCAGACCGTAAATTTCAGCATTTTAACACTGTTTTGGAAGCGTATATCCAACAGCATTTTAGTGCAACCTTGGCATACAAGTAAGTCTTTTTCTTTTTTTTCTCTTTTTTCTTTATTCTAAAACCTCTGCAATCAAATTAAATAAAGGAAATAGCGTTATTTTCTGATGTAGTTATTAAAGTTGTTCTGACGCTGCTTTTGCTTATCTGGAAACAGACCTGCCTGTGAGAAACAGATGTGACCATAGGTAGAGTTAACTGACAAAAAGTAATTGATTTGTGGTTAAACAATTCTTTGACATTCATTTTTCTCATCTGAATTATGTTGCTGTGTCTACACATCATCTGTATCCTGTCAAATTTGTCAAAAATCTGCTATAAATCCTCTTCATTTACATTCCTGATCTTAATCTGAAATGCTTTAAGTGGGGACATGAGGATGTCATTAACCCATTTATTTATGTAGGTTTCCACATATTCTCTTAGAGCAAACAAATTCACGGGGGAAAAAAAAATAAAAATAATCTTTGTATGCAGTTCACTATCTGGTACTGTACCTGAAAGGTTTAGGTGCATTTAAATCAAATTTTCAATTTTGTTACACGGTCTGTTGTGAACTGGAATCTTACTATTTACTACATGGTCCTTCCAGTGGGAAGGTAGAGTGGTTGGATCTTTCATATAATGCCCAAATGGGAAGATATGCTTTAATAGAAAAGAACAAAAACTGTGGGGACACATAGACACATTATGCAATAAATTTTATACTGAATTTGTTCCTTATTCTAAACATACTTTTGGAGGGGGCAGTAGGATAAAATTGCTTTGGCTTATGAAGAACTATGATGTTAATCAGTTTCTGCACGTCTCTGGGAAGTGCCAATAGGATATATATATTTCATTTACATTTATATATATATATATATATATATATATATATATATATATATATATATATATAAAGTTGATGTATGAAATATATATAAATGTGTATATATATATATATATATTTTTTTTTTTTTTTTTGTAAATATATATATATCATTCAGTCTTGTCCTGGCAGTTCAACTGATTGAAACAAGACTTTAATTGGAGATTTAAATAATAGATAAAAGACCTTAGCTGAAAGTTTGGAATAGGTGAGAATATATTGTACTGTTCTGTGATGAATATGCACCAGTTCCAGTTCAACAGAAAAAGTCCCCCAGATGTTGTATTAGAAGATATGCTTGCTTGCAGTGCACAGTCAATCCTTTCTCATGTTCTAGGAAAGCTGAAGTCAGCTTTATTGAGCCCAGAAACCTCAAGCAACTAACTATGTGGTCTTTAATTCTCCTTCATTCCATATGTAATTAGCACATGCAATTTAATGCATTGGTATTGTGAAAGTAGAGAAGATCTGGTACAGAACCTCTTAGGACTGCCTAATTTGTTTGAAGTCTTTCGAAGACTTACCTGACTAGCATTTTCTAATGATTTAATCAAGGCTGCAGAGGCAAAATCATGGTTAAGGTTGTTCTCAAAATCTTGCATTTTCTTGGAGCCATTCATTCCTAGTATACCATGGATGATACAGTCTGTTTCAAGAGTCATTTATGAAATGCAGATAACTGTAAATGGCCTAATTCATAGTCAGGAAGGAGATACTGTGTCTCAGACGTACTACGACCACTTTTCCTTTCACATGAAGGTGCCCCTAGGTTTGTGGAAAAGGAGAATTGACTGTAGCAACTGCTTTCATTTCTGACATTTCATCATACTTGATGGCTGCAGTTCCTTGGAGGTGGACAGGAGGGTGATCTTGGAGTTCCATGCATCACTTCTGCTGATTCACATTTCAAACAATATCCATGATACATGAGAGGTTTAAAGAAAAAAACAAAACAAAACAAAAAAACCTTTTTTTGTTTCCTTCACTTGATATAAAGTAGTAAGACACATTAAACTAATTGTTTTGTGATCAAACATGAGTCTGATATTTTTCATAGGAGCATATTTTTAATGTTGGGTATCATCAGCAAAATATTACCTCTCCTTGCCTCTTTTCTTCACTTTTTTTCTTCACTTTTTTCTTTTCTTCACTGCTCCTTTATACCCAGCGTCCAAGTTAAACACAAGTTCTTATACGCCTCTGGAGAGTTGAGCAGATACTCAAAAGCTTTGGATTGGAGGCGTGACAATTTATAGTACATGGAAATAAGTTGCCAGGTCAGCAGCAGATTAACTTTGGTCAGTAACTTTCCTGCAGTTAGTTGTCATTGTGTTATTAGAAGCATTTTCTGATGCTAGCAGTGATGCATTGCTAATTATCCTTGCTCCAGTGTAATGTGAAGAGTTTTTGTAATAGCCTGTACTTAGACTGCAATGCCTAGATTCCCATTGTCAGGTGCCACTGATTAGGCCAATTGAATTTGTAGGTCAGTCAAGCAAGGAAGATTTGTTGAAAGTCATTCCTAAATAGATGTTTTGACTCCATTTGATACGGTCTTTTGGTCAAACTGTGAGGTCTTCACTCAGTTTCTGATTAGTCATCCATTTGTATGTAGTTCTTATGTAGAGTTACGAAAGGACTTAACATTGAGAGTTGAGGGACCTTGAGTGGACTGACACTGCATATAAGTTAGATAAATTTAAAAAAAAAAAAAAAAAAGGATATAGTGCCCCAGAAGGCTGAGAGGCTGAAAGTATGATATTTTGGTTCTGAAATCTGAAGGCTGGTGCTGTGGGGCTGACAATGTTTATATTTTGTGCAGTAGCTAGAGGTTCTTGGAACTATTATTTCCATGTGAGTATGTCCCAGATAGAATAATTACTTCATAATGTTTCATCATTCCAGCTGGTGAACTGTTAAATTTCATCAACAACCAAGTACTAGTTTGAGTTTGTTTGGGGTAGGGGATAGTAGGTTCCTATCGTTGTATTGATCTGCAGGGAAAAAATAAAACACACTGATTTGAATTTTTTTTATGGCCTTGTTATGATTAAGATTACATCCTTAATATTACTTCAATCATTTAGGATAAAACTAAAACTGTAAATATAGGGACTTTTATTTATAGATAAGCTTTTGCACTTTGATAACAGGCTATGTGTTGGTTTAGCAAAAACTACCTTTGGATACAAAACCAGGAGGTATTTAAAAAAAAAAAACATACCTTAAGCAGATATTGCAGTGTACAGGAGAGTTGAAACATTTACAATTAGTTAATTTAAAGCATGTGGTGCTATTGAATCACTGGATTGCTACTTAATGCAGGTAGGTAGGCAGAAATAACATTTGTGCTAGCTTGCACATATATTTAATAACCATTTCTTAAAACACTTCCAGGATTGTGTGAAATTATGCTGCTAGTTTGAGATTTCAGATTGGTTTCTTGTTTGTGCAGTTAAGAATTTGCTCATTTCTTTTATTCTGATAGAGTTTGTGTGGCATTAACACAAAAGTAAATGCTGTATGTTTTGTTGTGTTTTGTTGTGTGATGAAGAATAAATATTCTCTTAGAGTTGGTAAATGAGTTAGAGAAATTAATTTTAGAAAAGGTTATTTTAAAAATGTCTTTTTTAACTACAGGAAGCTAATGAGTGTTCTGAAGACTTACTTGGATACCTCCAGCCGAGGAGAGCAATGTGAACCTATCCTAAGAACTCTGAAAGCACTGGAATATGTTTTCAAGTTCATTGTGAGATCAAGGACGTTATTTTCACAGTAAGTGCCCATGCTATAGCCACTTAACTATCAGTGCAATACCACAAAGAGTAGTAGACCTGTGAAACAGAAGAATTTGATTCCAGAACAGTTGTTCTTTTTTTTTTTTTTTAATTATTTTTTGTAAATAAAACACAAACATTTTCTTATACTGCAACTGGCCTAAAATACAGACTTTGCTAAGATAACATTTTTTGAGAGGGAATCCTCAAATAATTGCTATGTGATTTACAGTGTAGGCTCCAGAGATGTATTTAGTAATAGCAGCCAATTTCAAAGGATGATTATTTCTTGTATCAGATGGCTTGGCCTAAGACCAGTGTATGCCCAAACATTGTGACAGATGGCATGAAGCCGTGTGTTTGTCCTTGAGATAGCTGTGTTCAGAAGTTCAGACTGCAAGGAACAAGGTAATTTTCAGTAATCATTGTCCAACTGAATGTAGAGTTACAGACAAGCAGGAGCTTATAAGAAATTCTAAAAGGACTAGATATGTATAGCTCAGCCAAACAGATGAGGTGTGTTGTTTATGAGTGGTATTCAGGTATAGGGAAAAGGGAGAGAAGGAGAAAGGAGTTGGAAGGAAGAAAACTATACTGTAATGACTGTGGCCCCCACTTCCTCCACTGGCCTTTAAGTATTCTCCCTGCATCCCACCGATCCCATCCACATCCTCTTTTTGCTCTTCATTCCTGCTCTCTCATTTATCCCCAGCTATTTCCCCCATAGTACTTGTTCCGTTGTTCCCCTGGAGATGCAGTGCCAGAAGATAGGTAGTGACAGATTCAGGACTGTGGGTACACCCAATTGTTGGCTGTAAAACTTGAGGGTTGGCAGCCAACAGAACAGGGAAGTGTTCTGGTTTTATCTGCTTTTTGGTAAGTAAGAGCACTAATACAACTTTTCTCTGTTACTCTGCCCAGTTTTTCAAAAACTCCACATGGATATATAGTTTTGTTAAATTAAGTATATTATTTGTTGAATTATGAAATTCTGACTGAAATAAGAGTAGATTCAGAAGTGGTTGGCTACTGGTAAATAGTCCCTTAGAAATAGTTTTGTCTCTAAGAACTTGCTATTTATAGATAGATACAGACAAACAAGATGAGAAGCTGTAAAAACAAAGGGGATGGCACTCATGGGGATAGAATATAGCTAGCAGTGCAAAAGCTTAGTTTTAATTTTTTTAATAGGTGTCATGGCAAAAGGGGATATTGTGAGCCTTGTTGGAGGAAGCATTGTGTAGAGCATTATGGAAAATTTGTTGTAAGACTGATGGTCAGAGAAGCCAGGGATTTTTTGTTGCTTGTTTGTTTAAGTGTGTACATCTGACAGTCTATTATAAATGGAGTTGTTGCAATACGATGCATATTCAAGCGATTACCTGTACTTATCTATTTGTTTTAGTTTTCCTTACAACAACCTTAACCAAAGTTAACCAAAGGTCTGAAACTATATTCAGTTGGACAATTATTATTATAGACTGTAATTGTTCTTGTAAGAATATATCTGCTGAAAAAAATAAGGAATCAGTTAACAGTATATTCTGATACTGAATATCTGTCTCAAGTTTTTCTGATCTAACTTGTCACAGTCAAGACTGTCAGACTGGTCTATGAAAAAGGAGGAAATGTGGAAAAAATTGATTTGTATATTTTATTCCCTTGAAAGAAGTTGGGATTTAGGATTATTTTTTGAAGGTTTAAAATAGCCTTCTCTGAGACGAATCTTTTGTATTAATAGAGCTGAGACAGATCCTCACTTGGAAAGGGAACTTTCTTTTCTTTTTTTTTTTTTTTTTAATAACTTAAAATATATGAGATTTTATTATTTAGAGGCTTTTTTTCAAAAAAAAATCTGAAAACATTGTTACATTGTGCTCAAGCTGAAGAATACTTACTAGAGTGAATAACAGATATAACAATTGGGGGAAATATCTATGTATGTATATCGGATCAACTTTTAAAATCTATTTTTAAATTATTTTTGAAACTTGGTACACTTAGAATGATGAAAGTTTCCTGATTCTGAAATGATAACACAGTGCATGTCTCAATAGATTATATGAAGGCAAAGAGCAAACAGAATTTGAAGAATCTATGAGGAGACTCTTTGAATCCATCAACAACCTGATGAAAAGCCAACATAAAACTACCATTTTGTTGCAGGTTGGTGTGTTCTTGGAAATTTTATTTTATTTTTATTTTTTAATTTGTTCTTGTATGTGGTTTTGTTTTGGCATTTTATTGTTTTCTTTCATTTTGGTTTTGAAATAGAGGGTAAGACACTCTTAGGTAGTTCATCTTTTGTTTCTCTTTTGTAACTGTCCTTTATTCAAGATCATGTTGCTTAGTAAAGTTGAAGTAGAAAAGGTCAGGAGAAGATAAATTTATATAACTTCAAACATGCAATGAGTGACTGAAAGAACTAAAATATGGATGCTAGAATTTCTCAAGGAATATAGGGAAGTGAAGCCTCCAGTGAGAGCTGAGCATTTCTTGAGTTTCTTCAGGTTGTGCTAAACAGGTATTCTGCCATCTTAGTTTGAAAAGTAAACTTGATAGTATCAGCATTTTGGAGGTGAGTTACTTAACTGAAAATAGTGTCAGTGTTTCCCATACATGTCAGTGTTAATCATTCTTATGTTTTAGAACCCCATGCTTTAAGAAAACTAGAAAAGCAGGAACTATTAGGGCTATTAATATCAAACAATTGGTATATAGTTCCATATTGAAATAGAATGTTACCAGTGCTGTGTGCTTGAAGTAAGAAACAGAAGATTTTACTGGATTACTGCATTATTAATGCTTCATACATTCTTTCCCTGAACTCACTGTTTTATTAAGCTTGAGTTTTCCTTTGGTTCTGTGTTTTGATTCCTTTTGCTTTGAGGTTTAGTGGAAGACTGGATAAATTTTCTATCTTGAATAAATGTTCCCAGGTGACTGATGGTCTTGAGATTGGTATTCTCTGACACTGCCTGGAATGATGCATGCCTGCAAAAGAGCTAAACATCCGTACTACTTCAATTGTATAATACCATGATTATAGTAATGCTTTAAAAGCATTTGAAAACAATTCAGATTCTATCTGTGGTTATTTGACACTTATGTACAAATGTTCCGGGGAAAATTTTATACATTTGAAAGACATAGCATCAGAATCAGAAAACTTCAGAAGAAAAAAGATTTCTAACCAAAAGTAATACTGGAAGAGATTGTTTTTATAACAATGTTTGTTCTTATGGTAGTTATACTGTATTAGTATGTTAATCATCTACCAAATAGATCTTGGTGGCTTTTATGCTACTCAGGAGAGGCATGTCATGTCAGTGCATGAATGGAATGTGAAGTATCCCATTGTAGTTAAGGACCTGCTGCTGGAAATAAGTTTCTTGGAAAAACAAGATGAAACAAACAAACAAACAAACAAACTGTCGTTAACTCAATAGGCATGTTGGTCACAGTAGCTTTCACAAAGGATGATACATATCTCAGTGACTATTTGGAGGAGATTTCAGTTATGGTACTTGAGCCTTCTCCTTTGGCAGGTAGATGAGAATTGTCTGTAACTGGCCAGAAAATTGGAGATCATTTCTGCGTTGGGTGAAATGGATCGGAAAGGGGTGGAAATAAATTTATAAATCTGCCTCTGCCTAAAACCAATACTGATTTTTCCCATTTAATTTTGGGACTTTAAACATTGTACTAGTACTTATTTAAATTTGCAGGGTAAGGGACAGGTTATTTTTCAGAGATACTGCAAAAGCCCATGATTTCATAGGTGTTATACCTTATAAACTCCCCAAATACCTGTGAAGTTTATTTGGGAAGATGTAAAGAATTATTCTGAAACCTAAAGTGTCTTTTGGTCTCTGCTGATTATTTTATTTTTTTAGACTCAGAAACTTGGAACTCAGTATTTTAGTATGTAATAATTTCTGAGTCACTTTTATTGATACCAGTCATACTCAGACTTGTGTCGAATATTAATTCAGTCAGGAGAAGATTGTTCCTAAAACTACATGTCATATGGAACAGCCTAGTCAGTGCCAGAAGCACTTTATTGTTTCAATTTAACTAATTTTATCTTCAGAGTGATATCTTACTTTCTAATCTGTAACATGCTGTATAAATTTATGAAAAGCTTAAAAATAAAAATAAAAATCTAGCTTTTCAATCTTCTGTTCTAAAATTAGCTGAAGTGAATAGATACTTTGATTTATCTGTCTTTCTCAAAGCTCAAGAAGCAAAATATGTGGTCATCTTTTCCAGTGTTATTTATGTAAGCTTTGAACAACCAAAAGGTTAAATTGTTAGTTTGTTGTAGGTAAACTAAAAATTCATATGTAAATTCAAATTAGCCTTTTTTGATACTAATGGAATCGATGAAGTTACCTCTTTTGCTTAAAGATGCAGACAATGCATTTCTCAAATTTACTACAATTAGGATCATCATTTCAGTATCCTAACTTTGCTGATGCAGAGCATTTTCTGATGTTTGAAAGCACTTGTATGAAGTGTGAAGTGGCCTGTTTTCAATTTTTAGAATGTTGATTTGTAAAGAGATTGCCACCGGTAGGCAAGATTGGGAATGTTATTAATTCACAAGTAAGAGATTCTATGTGGATGTGCAGAATTAAGGACTTCTCCTTTAAGGAGACTTAGTACATATTTACTTGTAATTCTTTAAAATGATAATTTCAGAACTTAAGTAGTTCACTGCTGATGATACAGAAGTAGTCCAGGTCTTCTTCAATATGTAACCTGTTTGTTTGTTTGTTTTTAAATTTGTCTCAACAGGATGGTATTACAACTCTGTTGCATTTATCAGTTGCCTCTATGTAGCCATTGCTGATGAATTCTTTAGATAGGGTTTTTCAGAAAGTTTATACTTCTGAGGATAAACCTTGTGAAATCTGGAAAGCTAAAAATAGATTTCCAGAACCTGCAAATAGTTCAAAGGAGAATTCAGGGGCCGGGGGGGAGGGGGGGTACTATGAAAACTGAAGTTTTCAGTAACTTTCCCTTCTGAAGATACAATTTGTATAAAGTATCTCTGTGTATATCATATCTTTTTTATTTTGAATAAAATCTGATCAATTACATGTAATTTTGAATTTCAGGTGATGTGTTTTTATAAGGTCAAACTCTTGATATTTGATCTGTGCTCTGTGCCTATGCCTGTTCTCTGACAAGCCTATGCTCTGAACCTGAAATTAAAAGTGTAAGCCCTGCTTCTTTCCAAAAGTTGTGCTGTCTCTCGGGTGGATGCATCAGATTTGACCTACAGATAGTTTTGTCTTTTGCTAATATTGGCCATGCCCAGCTTGCTGTTAGGCCCTGATTTTAGTAAGTAGTACTCTCAATTCCACGCATGCTTTCAGAAACCTCATATGACACATTCTCAAGGTCATAGAATCAAAAAAAAGACGAAATTGTTTATGGCACTGAACAGCCTGAAAACAGCGTAGTATGAAGTTGCTATCTTATTACTCTCAATCTTTACCACACATTTTTGATCCATCCATACTGCTGTTGAATGATGCTGCAGTAGGTTCTACGAGTTTAAAATGGTACAGAAATACATAGGTAATTTTTGAGAGAAGAAGGCTGGAAAGGTGCTGACGGTGATGCTTAGGTTGAGGTGTAAGTTGCAGTGTTGCCTTGATAGCAAATAAAATTAGACTAGGAAGGAAGGCATCAGTATCTTCTGAGAATGTTCTTTTCATCTCATGCATACTTGAATATGTATAATGTAACATTGTAAATGAGGGCATCTAAAAAATTAAGCTTAGTCAGGAGTAAAGGTTAAAATAAATTTAACATTATATTATATATATATGAAATAATTCTCTACAAGGCTGTGGAGTTTCTGTGTCCTGCTTAAAAATTAATCTCTGAGGTCTGAACAATGCAGAACATTTTGTACTGCTTACTAGGAGATTTTTATGACTTCATTAAGGGCAGTGCTCAGTTGTGTCCATAGTGCATCATTTAAAGCAATTACTGCAAATGAAACTTAACAGTTTAAAAGAATGGATATACTTACTATTGTACTTCAGATGGTACTACAGATCTGAGTATAATCGTAGCTACATCCTTCCCTTTTCCCTCCTTGTACAGATACAAAATAGGTACTATATGGGAAGGCAAACAGCTTAATAATTCCTAGTGTCTCTGCAGTATTGCTTGAATTATTTCATGGTCACTGGTGGCACTATCCTTTGTCAAACATTTTTCAGAGCAACTGTGAATTAGTATAAAACAAAATTCAGAAAATCCTAATTGTACAGTATTTTCACCGACATATTACTGAAGTAAAACTGGACCTAGGACTAGTTTCTAGTCTACAAATTTACAGGTATCTGTACAGGTGTTTTAAATAGCCCCATTATTTCGCAGTCCTGTAGAGAATACATTTTGTTCACCTATTTCAAGGAGGTACTAGTGGATAGTAGCAGAAGAAGATGTAATCTTGTTCAGGTGGCAGCAGCATTGAAATACTCCTTTGACCTTCCTGGAGTTGTGTATGAGTGGGGATGATGTATGCAGAGGAAGGGTTTTATCTGAAGGCATTTTAAGCCAGCTTGATGTACTGTATATGCATCTTTGCCCCAGCCCAAATTCTTTCTTGTTGAATCAAGACCTGAATTATTTCTATGTAAAACAACAAACAAACAAACAAAAACAAAACAAACAAGTAAGAGCTGGCTAATATACTGCAGTAGACTCTCATAGGAATAAATTAATACCATAGCTTTATCCTTTTTAAAATATCTAAAAAGGAGCCAAAGAAAGCAACACCCTGATTGTATTTATTTTAATCTACCTATCCCCAATAAAGAAGAGACTAAGTTTTTAAAAAGGAATTTACAGTGTAGAGACTTACTGAGTCTACATAGGTTTGATTTTAAGACTTTTTTTTGAGCAGCTCTTTCATCTTTGCAAGGTTTAGTACAGAAGCACTGTAATGTTGATAGCTAATCAGGAAACAGGAGACAGGTTCTTATTTAGTGACAAAACAAAAAGCTTGTCTAGCTATTGGCATATTAAAATTTCAAATTGATAACTGGAAAGAAAAACACTTTTTCCTTGGTCTTTTTCAGTAAAACGGGATATTCCTGCTAACATTCTCCTACTGCTGATTGTGTTTTCATGTGCTTTTCACTTTACTGTTGGCATTGCCTTGTTACTTACACTCCTGCTGCTCACTGGGAATATTTCAGTAAGCTCTACTTTTACTTTGCACATCTTAGTCCACCTATCATAACTGTTGTCTTATTCATGTACCTAAATTTCTTGTGAACAAACTGAAATATTGATACAGTGGTGGGATTGCTGTATATTTCAAATGCTCAGTTTATGCATGTGAAGGGTCCATTCATAAATACTTGTTTGGACTAATCTTTGTCTGATAGTTTAAATATTTTTCTGGTTATATTAAACCAAGATCTAGAAACTCAGGAAAAGTAAATGTTTTGTGGCTGAGATTCTGTGACCTGTTGACTGTATGCAATATCATTCTGATACTTTTTTATTCAATGAGTTAGAATTCTCTCCATAGTAGCCAAAAATCAGATATTACTTCTGCTCTGACATCATTTGAGTGCAGCTTACCCTTTTCTCTTCAGCCACCAAAGTGATATAAGCAGTACAAAAAATTGTAAATTTTTTTAAAAGGATAGCATGCATACAGTAGTATGATTTTTTTTTTTCCTCATTTATTCCATTTTATAGGAATGTACACCCAATGTGGCTCTGCATCAGATAGACACCAAGTTATGTAGTAATCCATGGAGTATCAGTATTCTTTTGCAGTTTCTGTTTTATGGTTGTTACACCTCTTGATAGGGCTTCTGCTGTTGGGAGAATTCCCTTCATGAGTTTTTGTGGGCTTGAGACTGTTTTCTAGTTTTTTCTCTGTTGTGTAAGTTTATGTAGGACAAAAACTTGGGTCTCATGGTTCAAGTACATTTTGGGGATTTTACTTCAAAATTTCCTTTTCAGTCTCTTCTGCAGAAGAGAAGAATTTTAGCTGAGTGGGTTAACATAGAGGTTGTATTGAGTTTTATTGAAATGACGGGAGAATCTCGTGTGGCACATAGCTGTAAGTATTAGCAAGACAGAGCTTTTTGCCCCATCATACTAAAATCATTGACTTTTGCTGTTTCTTCCTAGAAGCTATCAAATCACTTAACAGCAATTTGATATCAGCAGTCATTTCTGAAACACACTACGAGAGATGGAACATGCTTTTATAGTGTTGTTTTGGAAGCATATAATTGTCAAAACTCAGTGTTACCACTTGAAAATGCTTGGCCTGTGTATAGGCAAGCATAAGGATTAAAGAATTTGTATAGATGAGAGCGCTGTGGAGCCCTTTGTAATATTTTTTTTTGAATTAATGACTTACTCTACATTTAAATCATTTGTTTTACCTTGTTTACAGGAACTATAAAGTGTTCTGAGACTTCCCGTGATGTGTATCAGTAGCTCATAATTAAAAAGCACATGTACTTATAGTTAATCCAGTTCGTCATTTATTGTAATTTAAGTATGTATGGACTTCAGGGGCTAATGGCAAAACTCCTTTTTGGGCTTTTTAAAGTTAATTTGCGTTTCGTGTTTTGCCACTGTAAAGCTGAAAGTGCATTCTTTACTTATTACAATTCATATAAGCAAGTGACATAAAGCAAGAACTATGCTGATTTGCAAGGTGGGCAGTAAACTCCACTATTATGAGTGGAAAAAAAGTGTCTAATTTCAGCATGCATTTATTGGATAAAGGGCTTAATCAGTCCTGTAGTGTACATCGTATCACCTAGAAGAAAAGACACAGTCTTTGTGTAACCTGTAGTTTTGGGATTTCTTTTAGTAGCTCAGGAAGTATAATAGATAGAACATACCTATGATGGAAAATCAGAGCTATATCAGAAATAGAAGACTTTGCAGTAACTTAGTTCCCAGCAAAATGTTAGTAGCAAGTTACACCCTAAAGTTGCATAATAAGGTAAAGCAGCTATTAATTTTGTAATTCTCATTATCTGGACTATGAAGAGGTTAGTCAAATTAAAAATTTATATAATTTATTCTCTTTATTGTAGTTGGATTTATAGCAGCATGCTAATGTAATTCGTGATTTCCAAGTGTTTTCTTCAATAGTAAATTCAGTGAAATCTAAAATCTTTCATCTCAAAAACAATTTTATGACAGTGAGTAGTGCAAGCTAGTCGTTGAGAATGTTTGTGTTTAAATGTTAGTGATGATTTTGAATTTGAGGATTACCTCTTGAGTATTCTTGTCCATGATCCTTGTCTTCTTTTAAGGTTTGCTGATTCCACAACATTATCGAAATACATCTCAGAAATGACTAGGAAAAACTATAACCTCAGATAGTTTAGCTGCAGAGGATTGGTTAGGGACATGATGCTCCATTTCATCTTCCACAGAAAGCGTAGCCTTTGGGGTGGTTAGGTGACTGTTATCCTTTCTGCCCTCTGCTTGGCACATGTCTGGGACAGACTGATCAAAGTTATGATCAAATTGCTCCTGTAAACAGTACTCAGTTTACATATGTGCATAATAAAGATGGTCATAGTGCCGGTGGTTTGCAAGCAGAATATGATTCAATTCATGCTATTGTATTGAAGTTCTTCTGCATATCTTCAGCATAAGACCCCTTGTGTAAGTACTGCTTTGTGATGAAATGGTATTAAAATATCATGTGAAGTTTTAGTCTGAGAGAAGAAGCCCAAATTTATCACTTTGTTTTGCATGTTTCTGTTTCAGTGTTTGTATTCAGTGCTCTGTGTTGTGTTTGTACGACATATGCACAGATAAACGTACAAAAGTAACACGATTTGTATTTCAATTCAGGTTGCTGCTTTGAAGTATATACCATCAGTTCTTCATGATGTTGAAATGGTCTTTGATGCCAAGTTACTGAGGTGAGCTGATTTTGAACATTTTATAGATGTATCTATCACATGATGTGTACAATTTAAAACTAATTTGTACCTGGAATTAATTATTAATTGGTTTATGTGAACAAAGCTATGGTTGTTTCTGCTGATTGAGACAGTGATAGAACTCTGGACATGTGTTGTTCTCATTTGATTTGACAGAATTGAATATTGAGGCTCAATTCTTAAGCAGTAACTCCATGAATGAAATGAACAAGTGGATGCTATCATTTTTTCCCCCTTGAATAAGTGCTATTCAAGAAAACCAAATCTGATTTTTGCAGTTAGAAATAAGTATGTTTATTTGTCAAAGAAGAATTGCCTCCACTGTACAAGAATAGTTTTACTGCCTTAAAAGAAAAAGGAAATAAAAATTTGTAAACATGGCCAACATCTAGATCATTCTCATCTTGTTACTCTTGAAAATTATCTTTGTAACCTGTGATACAGGAAATAAATCTAAATCTTAAAAAAATAAATAAATATTTAGAAATATATAGTACTTTGCTTTTGCTGTGTTTCTTATTAACACGTGATGAATTCATCTGTACTGTATTTATGACACTCTCCCTTTACATGCAGCCAACTGTTATATGAATTTTACACTTGCATTCCGCCAGTGAAACTACAGAAGCAGAAAGTGCAGTCCATGAAGGAAATAGTGCGCAGCAACCTTTTTAAAAAACAAGGTAAATATAAAATGCCTTTAAGGCTTTAAATAAGTAGGTGTGGAAATGTTGACTGACTTCTGTTTTGTGCAATTCATGTTTGAAATTGAGTAGAACTGATACTGAGAAAGAGTGAATTCTAGAAGTCTGACCTCTGGAGAGGATTAAGCTTTCTCAGATTGCTGTTGTGCAAAGCATAGTTGCTAGCAGAAAACACTGAACAGGTAGATCTCAGAGGAAGAGTTTTGTATTTTTCCTCTGATATAATGGCTAGATGTATAGAGCTTTATATCTATCCTTTGAACCCATTTGTAAACTCTATATTGAAATAGGAACATGAAATGAAACCTTGTGAAGACGGCTTATGGTATGTTATATAAGGCTTTTGCTTCAGTCGAAGAAAAATCCTGACTGTGCTGTAATATAGCTTAGCTGCAATGCAGTTCCTCTGTTTATAGGAATCAGTATTTTTCTTGACTTTTATCAGATCTTAGTGTCTTTTTTCATTCTCAGAACAGGAGTAAAAAATGATACCAACGTGTTTATGCCTAGTTTGTGCTTAGTTTTCCTTTGTTCTGCTGCAGATGGGGAATTTTTTCTCAAGGAGTCCTAGCAGAGAAGCCTGGATTTTACCTGGTTGACTTCATCTTGACATTTAAGGGTTCTGCCTCCACTTTTGTGGACTGGATGGCTTACTTCTATCTTAGCATTGTACTGGTGTGTAAAAAGACCACAAGAGCTTTGAAAGGCAAAAGTTCTACTCAAATGGTTGGCCATTCTCTCGTAATTTGTTTCTGACAATTTGTAGATAATGATTCTGGGAACTTTGCAGTTAGCGGCAAGTAGTACTGAGCATGGGTGGGCAGCTCTGCTCATCTCATTCTCATTGCTCTATATTGCCAGAAGAGTGATGCAGTTTGAACTAGCAAGGATAGAAGGAAATTTGACTATTTTACAGCTATTAAGAGCAGATCAAACAAGTTAACTTTCAAACAGATCTAAAACTGTATTCATTTTTTTTTTCAGACAGTTTACTGTATTTCTATTTTCCAAGTAGTAACTGAGATATTATTGCACTACTGGTTACATTTACATCTGCTAAGATCAGAAGTATAAGTCTTAGCTTTTGTTTCTGCTTCTTGTAGGAAGTAGCATTTAAGACCAGGAAGAAAGACAACCTCTTCCAAAACTGAAAGACATTTGGGTTAAAATGGGTTAAATGGGTTAAATTTGGGTCTCCTCAAGAAACTGACTGCTCTTGGCTTGGACTGGCGCACGCTTTGTTGGGTTAGAAACTGGCTGGATAGCCGGGCCCAAAGAGTCGTGGTGAATGGAGTCAAGTCCAGTTGGAGGCCAGTCACTAGCGGCGTCTCCCAGGGCTCGGTGCTGGGGCCGGTCCTCTTTAATATCTTCATCGATGATCTGGACGAGGGCATCGAGTGCACCCTCAGTAAGTTCGCAGATGACACCAAGTTAGGTGCGTGTGTCGATCTGCTTGAGGGTAGGAAAGCTCTGCAGGAGGATCTGGATAGGCTGCACCGATGGGCTGAGGTCAACTGCATGAAGTTCAACAAGGCCAAGTGCCGGGTCCTGCACCTGGGGTACAACAACCCCAAGCAGAGCTACAGGCTGGGAGAGGAATGGTTGGAGAGCTGCCAGGCAGAGAAGGACCTGGGAGTGATGGTGGATAGTCGGCTGAATATGAGCCAGCAGTGTGCTCAGGTGGCCAAGAAGGCCAACGGCATCCTGGCTTGTATCAGGAACAGTGTGACCAGCAGGGCTAGGGAGGTGATCGTCCCCCTGTACTCAGCTCTGGTGAGGCCGCACCTCGAGTACTGTGTTCAGTTTTGGGCCCCTCGCTACAAGAAGGACATCGAGGTGCTTGAGCGGGTGCAGAGAAGGGCAACGAAGCTGGTGAGGGGCCTGGAGAACAAGTCCTACGAGGAGCGGCTGAGGGAGCTGGGCTTGTTCAGCCTGGAGAAGAGGAGGCTCAGGGGCGACCTTATCGCTCTCTATAGGTACCTCAAGGGAGGCTGTAGCGAGGTGGGGGTTGGTCTGTTCTCCCACGTGCCTGGTGACAGGACAAGGGGGAATGGGCTTAAGTTGAGTCAGGGGAGTTTTAGGTTAGATGTTAGGAAGAACTTCTTTACCGAAAGGGTTGTTAGGCATTGTAACAGGCTGCCCAGGGAAGTAGTGGAGTCACCATCCCTGGAAGTCTTCAAAAGACATTTAGATGTAGAGCTTAGGGATATGGTTTAGTGGGGACTGTTAGCGTTAGGTCAGAGGTTGGACTCGATGATCTTGAGGTCTCTTCCAACCTAGAAATTCTGTGATTCTGTGAAAATAAGCCAATCTCTTGAAGTCTTTATCTCATTAGAATTCAGCTAGATACCTTGACTATGTTTAACATGGAGAAATTAACTGTAAGCAGTAATGTCCTTTTTGTGTGCATGTGCAATACTAATGATGTTTGCAACATATATGTATGTAAGATACCAGCCTCAGCTCCTCAGATAATGACAATTTTATTCAATTTCCAGTAAACTAACTATCTGCCTCAATAGTTACAGATTTAAAGGAGCAGAGTAACTCTAGTTCTAATAGTACTGAGGATACTACTTGTTTTTGTCTGTATTTTGCTAAAGTTTATGCTTTTAGTGTTGATACGTTAACTTCCAGCTAAATAGTTGTTTTGCTGAAAGAAAAATTCAGATTTTTATCATTCTGTCTGTGAATCTTACAAGCCAGAGAATAAGGGCAGGTACTGCTGTGGAATAACAATAGCTGGATATTTTTCTTTAAAGAAGCTTGTCATTGAAATGCATTTTTATTGGTTCATATATCAGGAGTCCTGGTCAGAAAAACAGCACCCTTTATAATAAGAAATAAATCCCTAAGAAAGATCCAGAAACAAGTAGCTGAACATAAAATAAGCTGTGTACTTCACAGTTCTGTTGACTTGCACCTTCCTCCTCCTGGTGTACACTACACAATTAGTTCCTTCTTTCCATATCTATGTATGCTCCAGAAGAAAACAAGTGTTTTTTTCACCACATTGTTTATGACTGTTCAGGAGTAGGACTTTGTGCTGAGTGCTGTACAAAATCAGAAGAAAAAGCAGCTTGATAGGAGGAGCTTGCAGGCTCAGTAAAAGGAACTAAACAGTGTAACACTGCACGTCAGTGCACCAGCAGTGTAGTAGTTGTCTTTGCTGCATTTCTGCTGGGGGACACAGAGCTGTCCAAGTGTAGTTAGTTCTTTACAGCTTTTCTTAAACTGTCCAAATTCTGCAATATATATAGTTACATTGAAGGATGCCATAAATTATTGTGACCTGTACACTGTTACTTGTCTGCAGACTCTGCTCTTACTGGAAAATGTGGGAGCTGACGATTCTTAGTTTGGTTATTTAGGTCAGTCAGTTTCCTTATTGATATATGGGAACACCTATATCTTGCATTTGGTAGAAATATGTGTCAACTATACATATGCATCAATACAAGTCAACTACTGAAAATCAAACTTTGCTAGCAAGAGTAATGTTCATGTCAAGTAATATTAACCCTTGAAGCTGGATGTCTGGATTTGAATTAGAGAGTTTAGGATTTCCTTTATAGTACTTGAAGACAGACGTGTCTGTTTGCCTTAGTCTTATACAGTCTCTTTAAGTGTTTGTGCTCCCACAGATTTCTGCAGGATGAAAAGTTATCTGTCTCTTTATTATTCATGTTATATGGTAATGTAAGATGCTTAATTTACCCCAGAAGAATATGTTGTCTTAACTTCATTTACAACATGTTAAGATCATATTTACATTTATTATGGAGATCATGCAGCATCATAATTTTTTCTCATAAAAGTTTTTATTTATTTATTTATTTATTTTACATATTTGTTAAAGCACTAAAGCTTAGAGTCCAATCCAGTATTTAGAACATGATTTTCGGCATTGTTCTCTGAATGCTCCACAAATGCATAAGTTACAGATTTGAAGATAGTGTCGCACTCTCAAAAGTATTCACTTGTTTTCAATAAATTAATGTTTTTATGGTGGGGCATTTGAGTCAGGTAACAAGCATGTGTATAATAATGACCAAATGCATCAAAAATGCATGGTAAAGTGGTAATCTCAACATATATATGTAGTATTTGAGAAACAGTTTTATTGACAAATATAGAAATAAAACAATATCTGAAGTATTACGTGAAATTTGAAGTATTCTGTAAGCTGATGCAAACTGTCAGAGGGCAAGTTCTTGGGGCATCAGCCTGTTGAGACAGACTACTTCCATTGGGCAGTAGTGTAATGTAGGCACCTTCAGTATTGACTAGGTTTGAGGCTGCCATATAAATATTATTTCTGTTTTCCTAATAACAGCTCTATACTTAATGCTTTCCAAGTATTTTGCTGCTTGTTGTCAACCGGAGCTTTATGTTAGATGTAGCTGAAAAAAAAGCTGAAAAAAAGAAACAAAACAAAACAAAACACCACCTTTTTTAAAGTAATAAATAACTTCCATGTTTTCAGGTACAGTTTAGTGCCAACAAGCCTTGAATCCAGGATCCACTGAGTATATGGGTATATGGCATTTTCTGACTGTACTGGTTTTGTAAAATGAGATTTAAACAAGAAATAAACTGTAGAACCAGTGCACAAGTACATCTCGAATCCTGTGTTCAGACAGTGGTCATCTGCTGGAGGGGGAGAAAGGCAAATAAAAGGTAAGGGAGATAGGGAAAGAATTATAGAGGAAAATACAATTTTGGCTAAAGAAAACCAAACAATTTGCTTTATTTGTTGCAGTACATAATGGCTAAAGTATCCCTTAATCAATGCTTAGGGCAACTTACAGTTCCTTTTCTAGGTAGGAGACTTTGTTTCAGCCACCCTTGGCAATTTTTGCTGTTGCTTGCATTGTTTATATCATGCTTTTCTCATCAGTCTGTGTGCTTGTTGTGTGTCCTCCCTTCAAATCTGCAGTTTGTCCTAAGATGCACTTGCCCTTCTTTCTTAGATGTATTACTTAGTTGTGAAATGGTATCCCACTGTAAAGAGCCTGTAACTTTTACCCGATTGCACTGAAGGATATTTTCTTTCAGCTCTTTACTGAAGAATATGTTCGTATGTGGCAAATGTGTTTCTCTGGGGAATCTAGCCATTCTACAAACTTTCGATTTTTTATTTTTCATGTTATGGGAGTCATTCACCCTAGTTGATATTCTAATAGTAAATGAAAGGTCATTTCTATATTTATTCTGTCTTGTGCAACCACTGTATTTGTGACTTAAATGTTGAACTAATTGCTGGTAGGAGAAGGGAATAGAGATGGGCAGGCTTTCTTTCCTTTTTGTTTTATCTAAAATACATGTATTTTTTTCCCATATTTCCTATGCTTACTTTGGATGTATCTATTTGACAGCTATCTGAAAATCATTTCATTGTAAGTATTTCTTTAGAATTTAGTTTAAATTCTGTGTAAAATGTTGTTTGGCAACTGTCCACAGTATGAAGTCATCACATTAGCTGAAAATCAGGTCACTTTAAAGAGGCTTCTGCAGATGATAATGAAGCAATGGTAATGTCTTGTTGCTAGTGAATATGTGTCTGTATATTTGTTAGACATATTAAGATCTCTGAGTATTTAACACTCGTAACTTAAAAGCATAAATTTCCTGGTCTGATATTTAACAACATGCTTTGGCCAAATGGTTGGGTTTTGCATGTAGTTAACCATTGCTGTCATATATTTAAACAATCTATAACAGTCCGTAAGGGAGCTGTGTGTAATAAAACAAAGTTGATTTTGCAAAGATAACAGAGGGTTATAGTTTAGAAGAACAGTTAAGAAATAGTCATCAGAGCTTAAGTGTGTTGCTTTGCTCTTGGTCTCTGCAACTCCCGCCCCAAACCTGCGGTCTTAATCTTTTCCCAAGCTATATTTGTGGTTTCTCCCTGTCAGCTCCAGATCTGGAACTTACTTTTGTATAAGATGGTTTTGTTTCTATTCAACTTCCATTCTATAAGGTTCTCAAAGGAGGAGTCAGAGGTTTGCTTTCCCATGACATGGCAAGTACCTTAATTTGATGCTTGTCTGTTTTTAGTGCTTTTTGCTGCTGATCTGCTGCAAATTTTCCAGAAGCAAAAGCAGTCTTTTCCCAGTTCTAAAGGTTGTCTTTATTCAGTGGTTATTAATCAAAAGTTAGTGAGATTCAAATCCAGTTACCATTATAGTCTGCTTAGCATGGTTTTTCTTTTATTACTCTAACAGGCCTTTGCTTTAGCTGCAGTCTGTTAATGCATAATGCTCTGTAAAGCTTTTATTGCTTGCAGATAAATAATAGTAATGGATTGCTGCTTGCTTGTAAATGCAGGTTGTCTGAAGTCAAGAAATACGTAGCTGGTATATCATAGAAAATGTCTACCTCAGAATATGGTGCAAGTTATATGAAGGGTATATATTTTCAATTTTGAAGTTTTTAGGGTAATAATGTGTTAAAAGTTTTGCTAAAAATATTTTTAATTCTGAGGAGCTTTTGTAAAAAAACAAAGTGGAGCTTTTGTGTACTGCTGACCAGATAATCAGCACATTTTAATTTTTCCCAGACGAGTAGTTAGTAGATTCATTTAATCTTAGTTATAAATTCTAGAAGTGTACAAAACCTCCTTGTGCAATTTTGGCTAATATCAAACACTTGACAGCAAAACCATGCGGTGAGGACTGTAAATACAGAATATAATACTTATTTAAAACCTTTACCGCCCTAGCTGTCTCACACTGGGTATTAAAATCCTGCTTATCTGAATAGGTCATTGTGATCCAAACTTGCTCTAGTAACTGAGAGTGAAAATCTATGCACTTTTTTAATATATACAAATCACAGTGTGTTTATATGTATATGGTGATTATATGCACAAGATCTACTTTAAGATGATCTTATTAATATGAAATATATAATTATATAACAATGCTGAGATGATAGTGTTTTTAGACGAGCCTGGGGAAATACCAGCTGATGTTTTTAATTATTAGTTTAAAATTAAAGATGATCCTCTGAAGAAGCAGTTTTCCAAAACAAAGAATTCAGGTGGATATCTTTTTAAAATAAAGCTAAAATGTATGCTGTGTAAGTCATTTTCTTGCTCATCAGAGAATATTTATGCTAACTAGTGAATATTCATTGAAAGATTTTGTATTTCAATGTTTTGATGAAGTGAGGGAATGATGTCTTTTTTTTTTCTTCTTCTTTTTTTTTTTTTTTTTTTTTTTTTTAAGAGTTTTAAGCTTACACATATCTGTACTTGACAATTTCCATTCACTGGGATGCATTTTTTTGCTGGGGTGCAGGGAATTTACCTTTTCCTATCATCAGTGCAACCCAGTGAGGGTCAAGTAGACTCTTCCAAGTATGTTTTCCTTTTCATGAGACCATTCCATGAAGAAGTTGTCATCCCTCTGACACTGTGGCTACGTAACAAGGTTACTATTGCTTCAGTAGTATTCCCTTAATATCTGTTATGCTATTTAATCATAGAGCTTGTCTTTTGGGTGATGATCTTAGTATTTTCCTTTCACCTAAACTGTCTCTACACCACTAATGGCAGAAAATCAGTCTTGGGATAACTACAGGGTGTTTATACTTGTAACTGATATTTTAAGATAATTTGCTTTTATGTTGTATTTTCATATTGTTTAGATTTAACCTGGAAGTTGTAAGTATTGCAGAGGAAAGTCCACAACATGTTTAATTTCTGGCACTGTGTAACGTGAAAAAAAAACAATATACAGTTATTTATCTGACTGATACTATAGTGGTATGAAAAAAAAATAAAAATCTGTACTGTGCTATTTTAATATTGAGCACAGTAAAGA
The DNA here is from genome assembly GCF_964035555.1 of Netta rufina. Taxonomy (NCBI): domain Eukaryota; kingdom Metazoa; phylum Chordata; class Aves; order Anseriformes; family Anatidae; genus Netta; species Netta rufina. The sequence continues at coordinate 6,110,244 of NC_140137.1, forward strand.
GAAAACAAGTCCTTATTGTACATGACCATAGTTTAAAATAGAAACAAAACTCCAAAACCCAGCTTTTAATGTTCTACATCAAATACAATTGATTGTAAAATACATCACATTTAGCACTGTGTTTGTAGGGTGTGGACAATGCCTGATTCATTACTTGAAGCAATGAGGTGGAAGTAATTAACAAGAATGGAAGCATATGTAGTGTATTACAAAATACTATGCAGCATGATAATTTACAATATCGTTAACTAAAGTTCACGTTTATCTAGAAGAGGTAGTGGTTTTTTATTTTGCTGAGAATATGGAATATACTTAACTAAAGTGCTAATTATGATGAAGTCTATTCATTTGCATTTTTCAGATTATCCATTTTTCCTCCAGCTTTAACACTTAGTCTCTTCCTAAGTAGTTCATTAGAGTACCAGTTGAGCTCATTCACCAATAGCAAGGTCAATACCCAGTGGTATTGTCTATAGATCCTACAATATAATTAGATTTCATATACTGGTAGTTCTCTTCCTTTACCCATTAATGTTCACCACTTTTTCTAAGGAAGTAGAGTTGAGATAACAGGAAAACATGTTGTTTTGTTTGTTTGTTTGTTTTCAAAAAAAAAAAAAAGACATAAAAAAACTTCTTACAGATGGGTATGGTGGTTAATATGTTTCAGGGGCTGAATGTACTGGGAACTGCTTGTGCACTTTAACCATTAAGTTTTTGAATATTCTTATGTGATGTTTAAGCACATGTGCAGACACTTTATCCAGTTTTTGCCTTCAGATAGTGTTGTGTCCCTCATTAAAGGACAAGAAATCTTAAACTTAATTTTGACATTTTCCTTGTAGATCTGTAGATGATTCCTTTTTTAAATATATCTGAGGGAAAGAAATGGTTGTCTTGTCCTTCATAAACACCTTTACTGGGATTTCAGTATCATTTGATGTAAGGAATGATCTCCTGGAAGATATTTTTCCCTTTGCATAACTGTATTTAATGGATTCATCTCTGTCTCTCTGGAAAGTCTCTTTTGGACCTGCTGAAAAAAGTTTTGGTAGAATTTCTTAATTTCTGTAAAAAGCATGTGTATTGATGCACACTTAGTTTTTAGGAAACCTATTGCCAAAATTCCACAACTACCTCTCTGTTTTTGACAGATAACCATTTTTAGACATAAGTGTTTACCAATTGCATGAAATTTTTGCTGCTGTTATTGTTTCCAAGCTTACGGTGTTTGGAACTAGATTTTTATTTAAGATGAACATGGAATATTCACTGACATTATATTGAAATTTGTAAATCAGTTAGCCTTTGGAAAATTGTTTTTTATTGGTGTGAAATGAATATCAAATTCTTAATTGTACATGTATGTGAATATAAATAAAGTGTATATGTTCACATTGCTGCTTTTCACTTGGTATTCTCTAAAGGTCCACTCCCGACTAGGAGTTTGTGCAGTAGCAAAACACTGAGATCTGCTTCAAAGAATATAAAGTACAAGTAGGTCACACAGATGGTCATTGGCAGGGTTGGGAATAGAGCTTCAGTCTCTTGGCTCAAAATCCAGAGCCTCTGATCACTAGCTGCAGACATAGCTCCTGCATGTTCAGCATATGCAAAGCACTTGCTGATTTCTGGAGGCAGCAGCATCAAGAGACATATGTTAGCAGTAGGGGTTAATTTGCCAAATGCTAGAAGAAATGCTGAAACTATAGTAATTGTTTTTCTAAAGGAAGAACTCCTATTTTATTTAAACAAAATTTTATTTAAACAAAATTTTATTTAAACAAAAGTTTTATTTATATTTGTCTGCAATTAGACTAGTTTCCTAATATTCATGTATATGTTACCAACTTCAGGTATCTGTGGAATGCTCTGATTCTTCAGTTTCACTGCTTGAAAGGTATCAATAGTCCATGTTGGTGATCTAGAAGAACAAACGTTTAGGTCAGATCTGAGATTTATCCCTTAGTACATATTTATATATGTCCTATATTGTTAAGATGTAGTTGAGTGAAACTGTCTGTCTGTTTGCAGTTGGTTGGTCCTATGCTATGTATATTGTGTGTTGTTACAGGTTAAAATGATAACATTTTAATTGCAGTATGATTTTCAATTCTATAATATTCAATTTAGTCAGTCCCATATAAAATAGGTAAACTGAAATTTGTTAGATTAGAGGTGCATTTCTGTGCCTCTAATTTTAATTGGCAGATAGAACCATAAATTATGCATATATCTAATACACAGTATATATTGATTTATATTTTTGTTTAATTTCAAGTTATGCTTCAGTAGCTGTTGGTCAGCTCTTTATGAAGAAACTGGGGACTGGATTTAATATAGCTCAGTAGATTGGAGATATAAAAAGCTACATTGCCACTAATAAAAAGTAATTTTAACTTAGTAACAGGGATTAACACAATAAATGATGCAACAGCTGATTCACATATAATACTGTTGGCAGAAGCATTAATTCCTGCATCATTTTATAGGTTATACACTCTTCATTCTGTGTAATGAATATCCTCTGTCACATTTGTTAGAATCACATATGTTTGTTAAAACCTTATCTAGTCAGTTTGTTTCTTTGTATAGTATGATTCTTGAAACTGCTAACAGCAAAATGTAATGTATTATAAATAACAAATCTGAGTGATAGAAAACTTTGTCCAGTATGTATACACGTATTCCTGTAGTAAATGAAAGCGAGTTGTGAAATTCAAGCCACAAAGTGTATGCTCTGTAAAGCTTGTCCAGAAATCAAAATATTTTCATGACTTTTAATAATAAACTAGTGACAACTTGTAGGAGGAGAAGACATTGCTTTGTGTAATAAAGTACAAAGTGAATACCAGTGGGTTTGGCAATGTTTGTTTTGTACAGTGTGTTTGGTAATAATGTTTTTGTACAGTAGAGCCTCAGGAATCTAAGATTTTCCTGTTAGATACCGACATACGCTTTTGTGTTAGAGCAAAAAGGAAAATGACTCTTACTTTCATGTTCTTTAGAATCCTTGTTTCTCACAATTTGAATTTGATACATGGACTATGACCTCTTAGATAACATACATGTGGGTTTGCATAGCTGTATAATGCCTAACTTGCACAAGGAAGATAACTTCTGATCTTTTCTTCTTGTAAGCATCTACCTGAAAAATCAATGCTGTAAGTTCAGATAAGTGCAAGTAAGGATCTACTTAGGGAAATATTAAAGTTAAAATTATGACACCTAATTAGAATTATTTGATTTTTCTCTGCTGTTTCATCCAATTAAAGATGTGGAAATCTGTGTTTTGCTTTTGTCTTCAGGACTGATAAGAACTAAGTTGAAAAAAAAAGTTGAATGAATGCTAGTAATTTGATGAAGCATCTTTCAATTTTATTACTGCCAGAAACGAGTTACAGATAAAATAATAATAATAAGAAGAACCTAGTTTCATAATAAGTTGTGATATGAGTACTTAAGCTGAAGTAATTTGTTTTTCATTTTCTGGGATTGTTTTCCTGCCCTGTGTTCAACACAATTTTCCAGCATTTCAATATGTTTAAAAGTAGGAAATTGTTAATGAATTTTACTCTCCCTTTTTTAGCTACTGGGAAAACCCCAAAACACTGTTCATAAAGTCCCTTAAAAATATCTCTACACTGAAAAATAATCTCTCATGTGGATCTGCTCTTGAATTTTGTACTTAGCTTTAAAAAGATTCTTCTAAGAAACACTTCTTTATCCTTAAAGTATCACATCTTAAATCCTGTATTGCATACTTTTATTCATGCAGTTGTTTGACATGGATATGGAGGGCATATGCATATCTACAAGTATTTGTTTTCATGAATTTATAGTGACACATTGCGGGTTAAAGCCATTATTTTCTTGTGTTTATGGAGAAGTAAGTAACATGCTAGACATTTTGATAATTATCTGCTACTTGTAACATTTTCTTGGTCTTGACCCATTATGGTAAGTTTTTTAAATAAATACATCAAGATCTTTGCTTTTTGGAGGGAAATATAAATCTAGCTAGGTAAACTAACTTTAACAGTGAACTTCTAAATGTAAAACAGTCTGCTTATAACTCTGTCAAGTGGAAAAGAGAACAGCTGTATTACAAGAGTTGATACAAATCTCTTGCTTATTTCAGTTTAGCGTATCAATTAAACAAAATGTGGAAAGATGAAAGTTGGAATTCATCGATACTCCATTGTCCAAACACAAGGCAAACTTTTAAATCTGTTGGAGAGGACATGCTGACAAGCATTTGTGGCTGGCTGGCGGACTGCAATGATTGCGGACAAGCTGGAAAATGCACTGAATGCTCAGTGTTGCTTTGGCTATAGCAAAGGTGGCATTAGATGTTGTTTTGGCAGCCTTCCAGTAAATGACACAACTCAGCTCCCAGCCAGAGTACGAGAAACTTAAAGCTGGGAATTGGATGCATTCTGCAGTACTTGAAGCTTGGTGGTGGTGTTCTGTGACCGTTAAGCCAGTACCTATTCTGCTCTCTAACCTTGCTGATGCTTGCCCGGAATGGTCAGCTCCAGCACTGTGTGCTGACTTTCTGCCTCAGTACTGGATTCCGGGACACACAGAACTCACTGCTTACAGTGCTGTCAGTCTATAGGTAATCTACAGTCTCTCTCCATCTTTGGCTTTTATTTCACCTGGGAAATTTAGATTTTCTGATGGGATAAAAAAAAAAAGCATCAAATTTTAACTTCATGACTTTTGTGCTCCCAACAAAGAGTTACATGGTAAATAACAGAGGGAAGACTTTCAGGAGAAGGATGCCTGCTGTTGTGAACAGATGTCCTTTGTGAAGAAGCATGGCACTGTAATTGTGCACTGACTGCCATCAGAAGTCTCTCCTTGTTGAAAGGATGTTGTTCACTGATTTTATTTTTAAGGCTTTGCTCTAAATCTGTATTCAAATGACACCTATGTCCTTATTAATTTGGCATGCCAGTTCAAGTGGGCATGAAACCATCCTAACAGATGGCTCTGACTGCAGTCTTGCCAGGTAATCAAGGGTAGTGTTTCCTAAGGGAGATAAAAGTGGTATTAAATCTTTATTACTGTTTTGGCTGCACATATGAGGCAGTCAGGAATGAAGCACACCTGTGATTTTTGCCGAAGGAGACCCCAAATGTCTTTTCTAATGACATTATTGCATTAATGACATTAAGTTTGAGTTTCACTTACCTGGTACAGAAGAAATCATTAGCTATTTTCTAAAGAGTTCTAAATAGGGGAGTAACACAATTACACACAGCTATGTTTAATCCTTTACCAGAATGAATCTATCTGAACCTTAATGAAGCTATTACCAGGGAACTTTGCTCTGAGAAGTGTTAGAATTTGGGACTGATTAAAACGTATTCTAAAGAACAGTATTTCTTTTGAGGGACATTGATGGAACAAACGTTTTCTGTGTTCAAATACAGTTTGAGGCAATATGTTTTATTCTAGTTTCCAGGAAAGGCCAGTAAAACATTGATCAGTTATTTTTTCATGGATTTTAAAGTTTAAAAAGTGTGTATGTCTTTGCTGGCAATCTTTCTTCTTACATCATTTATCAAACAGAAAAAAAGCAACTAGCACTTAAATTTATGAAGCAAAAAAAGCAGCTAGTACCTTCCCCTTTCCGTGTCCCTCCCATCCGTGTTGAGCTTTCTTGAAAGGGTGTGTGGGTGTAGTGGGGGAAGATTGCTTGATGAACACAAGTTATCAAATACCATAACAGAAAACTTTACTTTGGCTATTTCTTTCTTATAGCTGTAAACTTTCCTTCCATAGGTTTCTTAATTCCTACTCAGCTTTTTTCTAGCCAATGATTTGTTGATGTTCAAATGAATACTTTGTTCATTTTGCTACTTAACTTGTGTGTTCATATCTTAATATTATAAGCTGGAATTTATATAGCCATTCAATAGAAATTTTTGTCCCATGGTAATAGGATTACTACATGTTTTATATAAAAGGCTGGTGAAATAGTGGTATAGTTTTAATGTAAATATCCTGTTGGAGGGAAGGGGGAAAAAAAAGAAGTCATGACTGTAGTTTTCTGTTAATATTAATCCATTTGCAAGCTCTGATTGAGATCAGGGGCCATTTGCTACAAATACTAGACCTTTTCAGTTATTTAGATTATATGAGTATCTTGGAATTGCATCCTCATATAGGATGACTTCAACTTATAAGGCTTTTACAACACTCATTTTTTTTTCCTTTTCTAAGAATATTGTCTTTTATTTCTATTTAATACATTAAAAGTATATTATCTTAATTGTTCCCTACACAGAAAGTGATGTAATTTTCCTGTATTGTGTTAAATAACAAGCTGAGTTTATGTAGGCGCCAGTCACAAAATAGAAGTATATAACCTTAATCTAAGCAAAGATAATTACCACAATCCATTCAATTTGCTTTTAAAAACGTATTGAACAGTTTTCGATTTTTTTTTTAATGAAATAATATAGATAAGGCTAGTTCAACAACTTTTGAATTTCCTTATAGGTCAACCCTTCAGATTTGTTCACATCAGAAACTTCACAGTAAATAATTGATCAGCTGCATATGTTAAGTCCTTTTAATGGATTCTATATGTATCAGCTATGGACTTCTTTCATTTATAATGAAAATGCAACTGGGAGTCATGAAGCTCACAGATAAATTAGCTTTTGAAACAGGAGGAAATCAATTATACTTTCTGCTTCAGCTGTCCTCTAAGGATGATTTTTTTTCCTTAGCAAGAAGCTCTGCTTTCTTGGTATTTAACAAGTCTGGATGGCTTCATACATAAGAGGAATTATGCCCAAGACTTATTTTTTTTACAAAAAGGTGTGTGCATGTTTGGTTTAGATGATTTGGACAGTTGGATTCTGGTTGGAGAAGTTTTAAATGGCCTCTGAAAACACTGGTATTAAGGAGTTTTAAATTCCTTCCAACAAAGAACTTTACTTCCATACTTCCTTAAGGTGGGCAGTGCATGGTCTCCTTTATACTTTCCAGTTATTGGTCTCACTGGCATGTGGTATTGCTGGCATGTGGAGTGAGGTGTAGTTTAGTGATTAGTACAGCCATAATATCTACCATACAGTCCTGACAATTTCTATGTATAATTACAGATATAAAATGCACATCAACTAAAATAATAATAAATATTAACTAAAATACAGGACTTCATACACTCTCTTAATTCACTTTTGAAATGAAGTTCAGTAAGTACAGATTTTTATTATGATTTATAATGAAATTGCTTCCTGTAACTTTAAAAAACTATCTAAAGACATTTTTTATATTTGCTACTGTCAGTCATTTCAAGGGTGATTTCAGTGGTTTAAGAGTTGAGCTGGTTATTATTTATCCAGAAAACTGTAGAATGAAATTTTTGAAAGTTTTAAAGGTATTGCATATACCTTTTAACTTTGCTAATGATGTTTCTGTATTAGTTTTTGGTCAAGAAGCTAATGGACTACATTTGTTACATTTATAACTGGTTATTAGAGGTGCTTCAAATGAGGAGATCAAGAAAGGAATGAATTTGCTAATTTGCATATTAAATCTGTTTGAGATAGCTGTATAATGTCTGATGTCTGGAGCTGCTGATTACATTATCAGTATTGGTAACTTTTGGAGAGGAGTTCTCTGTCTCCCTGGATGCAAATCCACACTGAAGTGCTTTAGGAGTGTTACTGTGCTCTGCAGTATGATCCACTAAGTGCTTTACAAATACAGCTATTTTCTTGTTGAATTGGAGATGGATAGTCTGTGCCCTGCATTCAGTGCAGGAAAGTTGTGGGTTTGCATGTACACAAGCCGTAAGCTGTGTGAAATTCCTTTCTGTCTTGTTCCTTGAACAGGAAATGCAGTGTTGGTATATAGTCTATAATTGTGGTTTTATTACTGGGTTTGTAATTTAGTTGCTGAATAAGATTTCTCTTGTAACTTGGAAGAAGGGCTACCAAAAAAAAAAAAAAAAAAAAAAGATTTTGTGGCATTACTAAGAGTAGAGGTACTTTCTGAGGAAAAAAATGATTCTGCCCTTAAGACATGATTAGAAGCTGCTGGCTTATATGACTAGGAGCTGTTACTTGAAATAAAAATAATCTTCTGCACTGGTGGCCTCTCTTGCTTCATCTGTAAAATTCAGGAATTTATAATCTTCCCATTCTTCTCATCCTTTACTTTCTTCCCCTCCTGCCATCTGGTATTAGTAGCCTTACTGGGGGGATTCCTAGTCCCTGGCTTGGTTTTAGATCACGTAGTATAGTTTTGCTGTGGTTCACACTGGGTTTATCACTGAGTTCGAATAGTTTATATACAGGTAAAGGTTTTCTAAATAAGTCTTAAAAGGAAAAAAAAGTCCCATTTTCATTTTTGCTTGTAAAAACTGAATTTTCTAGTTATGTTCAATTATTTTTTCAGAAACACTGAGATCTCTTATTGACAGAAAATAGTATCCAAATGATGATATAAATATATTTCAAAAGAGTTAATGCTTACAACAGACGTAGTTATAAGCAATAAGAATTCACTCAAGTGAAACAAGTAAGAACTTCATCTCTCTTCCAGTTAGTAGAATGTTGCTTTAGTGTCTTATAGACTGCTGCAAATTTCTTTTATTCTGAGGTAGAACCTTTGAATCTACATTTACTCCCGTTTTCTTCCCAGGTTATTTTAATATATTAAGTCTTTGAAGCATGTGCTTAGTATTATTCACAATGTGGCACTGTACTCTGTTTATGTAGCGTTGTACAAGTAAGTTGCTACTTAAATCACTCCGTGATGTGTCAATAAATTAGGAAAAAACAAAAAACAAAAACAAACAAAAAAAAAAACCCACAACTTTTGTACCTTTTATCCCTATTTAGTCAGTACTTTCACTGAAGTTATTTCAAATTTGTGCATCTTATCCCTAGAGCATTTCAGAAAGCACCTCTGTCCCAAAATGTCAATGTGTATGTGAGACCCTAATGTAATTTATTATAGTTTCTGTCACCTTCCTTAGATTTAATCGAGAACGGATATATGCGTAGCTCTCACTCGTCTGAGGCCTAAAAGGTTTTCATTAGTGTCCTTTTCCTGTCTGCATTTTTGTATATGTTCTTAGAAAGTATGTTTCAAAACAATGCAAGTAGAAAAATTCTGTTGTTTACAATAGAATATTACAATATTATAAATATTACTTCTAAGAGTATTTCTTCTTACATTAAAATCCTTTCATTATTTAAACAGGGAGTATTTCTAGATGCTTTGTGTGTAAATTGAATATTTTTTCCCTAGGTGTTTGAGAGAAATTAAACAGCACTCAGTATTTAGCTGAAACATTTTTTTTTTCAGGGAGTTGATTTTTATTTTTATTTTTAGTTATTATATATATATGAGAAATACTGTAGACTTACAAAAATATTACACAGTAATAATTTATGAGTATCCATGAGGCATGATTGCAAAATCAACAATTCCACATTGGAAGAGACTGTAGCTGTTTTAAAGGGTGTTATGTTTCACTGTTTGAAGTAGTATTTACTTGCAAATAGTGTTTCATGTATATTTGCTCTTAAGACATTTTTTTTTTCTTTCAGAATGTAGGGACATTCTGCTCCCTGTGATTACCAAAGAGCTGAAGGAATTACTGGAACAGAAAGATGATCAGCAGGTCCAAGAGAAGAAGTACTGTGTTGAATTACTCAACAGTATCCTGGAGGTTCTGAGCTGTCAAGACCCTGTAAGTATTGATGATGATGTAGATGGCCCAAGTCTGTAGTAAGCCTGAGCTGATTAAGTAATAAATTATTGATGCTGATGAATCTCATTTAAATTTTTAATATGAGTTAGTGTCAAATTGAACTTTTTTCTTATTTTTCATAAACTTTATTTAGAGCAGTTGATGTTTTAAAGGTGAAATGCTGAAATCTGTGCTGTGTCTTTCTTTTATTTCTCAGTTTTATGTTCCTTAGAAAGTCAGCTGCTGCAAATCACCATAGTATTATTAAAAGTGCTAAGGTGGCATTGATTTTATCCTAACAGAGTTTCTGGCTAGTTTTGACCACTGAAGTTCTATGTTGTAACTACTGAAATTAATTAGAATGTGTTTCTAAGTATTTAGAATAATTTTCAACTTTAATACCATTTTATGAAAATCTTCAGTTTCTGAAAGGTATCATTTTTAATGCACAAATACTGTAGCTTATGCTTTCTGCTTTCAGCAACGTGCGCTGAGAACATTACTGTACATTTTGAGACTGTCATTTATCACTTGGGCACCTGTAATTTGGAGCAATTTAGAAATCGTGGTCTGGGTGGTTACTGTCCTCATTTGAGTGAATATCTCATTGACTTTTTAGTCCCCAGCCTTTTAATGAGTAGTAGGTTATTCAATCAAGTTTCACCATCATTTGAGGAATTTCTTCTAGGAAGAGCTCATAACTGCATTAGGAAAGCTGTAATTCTTCCCTTGAACAGGTGCTTGTTTTATCCCGAGCTATACTTTTCTGATACATCTCCAAATTTTACAGGCCTTGGATAAAGGCAAGTTGTCTTTTTAGTCTGGTGTTCACTGTGGATCCTTGGGTCATTTTCTAGTAATGAAATCATTACAACATGCTTCGTGATTTCATAATTTTTGGGGTATTCATAACAAGAGGCTTGTCTGTGCAGGAAAATCTGGACAGAGTGATCTTATAGTGTATATTATGAACTTTTTGTTTTTCATTTAAGTACCATAGGATGGATTGATATGAGGTGATTTTTGAGAGGTATTGGAAAGCTTGGATTTCAAATGGAATTCAAAAGAGGTGAAAGTACGATAGGGTAGAGTGTGAAGTTTTAAGTTTATTGGGCTATAATGTAAAGTAAACCAGTTATTTACCTTATGCTTGAACAGGTAAAACACAGCCACAAAGTGAGATAGATTTGTGCTCACTGCATGTGTACCACATACATTAATTTTAATTCCATATGTCTGTAGTAAAAGTGGCTGACGTATCAAAGACTTGTTACCTCCTATTGAAAGTCTGGTTTGTAGTTCCCGGTTGCTTGAGTGAACAATAATTGCTGAATGCAGAACAGTATGAAGAAGCCTAACTCTTGTTGCTCGGTATTTGAGCAATCTGACTTAGGTGTCCTTGCCCATGGCAGGGGGTTGGAATTAGATAATCTTTAAGGTCCATTCCAACCCAATTCATTCTATGATTCCATGAGTATGCACGTATGTAGTCTGGTGCATTTTGAAGAGTAATTTCCAAGAATATGAATTGAGATATCCCAAATGATGTAGAAATGCGATCAGCTGTTTTCCTCAGAGAAAGTATTTGAAAATGTTGATATTTAAAAAAAAAAAAGCGTTTTTTTTTAAAGCATCTCATTTTATTAGTTCATTTAGCAAAAACCACCCCTTTCAACCTCTGTCTTGTTCTTTTTTTTCTGAGTTTGTTGCTGTTGGCACAAAGCCAGTTAGTAGTATGCTTGCTAACAGTAATTCTTGGAAAATATGTCACTTAAATGTAGATATACACTTTAAAATACTTTAAGTGATATATTATCCTCAAAAATAATAAAGTCATAAAGTTTAAGGCATGGAAGATGATCTACCTCTGTATTGGTATATTTCCTGTATCCGTTAATTTAGGAATAACTTGTAAATGAAGTGCAAAGATGATTGAATGGAAGAAAGTGTTTTAGTAAATTCTGTGTTTGAGAGGTTTGTTACTTCTGGTTTACGACAATTGCATGAATGAATTAAGCAGCGTATGCCTCGAGGATTTAAAAAAAAAATTAGAAAAATATTCATTTTTTATTTGTGATCATTTTAGTTAAAAACTGCTTTGTTAGTGTGATACTGCTAAGAACTTCTGAAAGCTCTTACTTTTTTTTCTTGCTGATATTCTCCCTTGATATTAGACAGATGCTTAGCTGCATTTAAAATCAAATACACTTTTGTTATTGGGGAGAATATTAACTTTACTAATGGTTCCTTTGTTGATTTTTTTTTTTTAACCCATCAATATGATACATATGCTTAAGCAGATGGGCAACAGAGGTTTTGTGGCTAATTGTACTCTGTACATATTTGGACTCCAGTCCAATTAAATTTATATAATTATTTGTATAGAATGATGTTGTTTAAAAGCATAATATGAGTACTGTCCTTTTATTTCTATTCAAGAAGGTAGCCATGCAAGCTTGTTGCATTATGACAAACAACAGCTTTTTAGGCAACGTCACTAAATTTGCAGCTATTATGACAAAATTGAAGTATGTATCTTTAAAATAAATAAATTTACACATTTCTTCAATCACTTCTTTTAAGGAAGGTAGCCTATATAACTGGAGATGTTCTGTGAGATGTTTGGGTGGAAGTTATGTACAGACTGAGTTTGCAATAAATAATCGTGAATTTCTAATATAAGGAGAAAAGACTCTTGGAATGGGTTTAAATCTAATAGTATTATCAGCATATGACAACCCCTCTGGAGGAATTGTGTTCAAGTTTATAAGAAACATTGTAGAACAGCTGGGAAATCAACAAAAGAATCAGATTCTTCTGCTGAGGAAAATACATACTCTGGCTTGCCTTCTGGCAATGTAATTACTGATCAGAGGCAGCAAGGATGTTAGAATGAGTTTAGGTAACTGTCACCAAGTATGAGACTGCTTTTTTGTAACTACAACAGGAAATGGGTGACTATTAGTAGCACTTTTTCCTTTCCTTGACAGAATCCACAGATCATGATTTTCTTAAGCTGTGGTGAACACTTGTCTTTATTTAAAAAATAAAATATAATAAAAAAGAATTTTGAGGTATCTTATCTGAAGGAGGAAAAAAAATGACTAAAGGAAGGAAACATCTTTGTAATGTGAAAATCACCAGAAGCAGAAGACAGACAAAGGTCTCAAAGAAGCCACAGTAGTTCTGTGTAGTCAAAATCTATATTTTGACGTGCTCTTTAGACTTGATATAAGTTTTTAAACATATATTTCCCCTTGTCAAGGGTTCTGTGATATTAGCAGCTCTGCTTTCCTGTTTTGCCCTGTGTAGTTAGGGGAATGGGCAAGTTGGAATTGTTAGGTCCTTATCTTCAAACACTGTTCTCATCAGCTGTCTAGCTGCTGGGTTTTGTGGGTAACAAGTGCATTTTTAAGAACATTGGTTTATGGTAAGATCTATATTTTTCTGAATAGACAGTGTTAGGGATCTGGGTGAGATACTTAAGTTTGGTTTTCAATTGTCTCTATAGTAAACAGTTTTTGGACATAGATGACATTGTTTTGACTGAATCATTTCTAAAATCAGCTTCATAGCTTCAGTGTGCAAGTGCTTTCATCACCTGTAAAATACAGTTGTGGCTCAGAACTGCAGGACATGAACCACTGCTAAAGATCATGGTGAAATCTGTGACTTCTTGCTTCTAATTTAATCAAAATAGTGTGTTTTCCCCCTTTCCAACAACTTCAATGTGTGCAGTCTGACAGTCTTTCAAAAGGTGACTTTGTCTTTAATCTGACATGTATCCTATAGTTTAATATTTACTGCATCAGAACCTTATTTTTTTTTTTAATGATTACATGATTAAATGTAAACTTCTCTTGGAATCTGAGGTAAAATCTTGGTTGAGGCTACAGGTTGAAGTGAGATGCATAATCGTTTCCTATTTTGTTCACAAAGTCAGTAATTGTCAGCTGCATTTTAAGCTGTTGATTATGTTAGCAAACAAGTCTAGAAACACCTCAGAATTGTATAGACGTCACAGAACTGGATGCTTAAGACAGTACATAGGGTCTGGGTGGGGTAGAGTTCATTTTCTTTATGACAGCTCATATGATGCACTATGTTTTAGATTTGATACCAAAACAGTGTTGATAACTAAAATTTTCATTGTTGTTTTTTTCTTTAATAGTGCTTGCACAGTGTTAAGGCCTTCTCTGTTTGTCATTATTGTAAGGGAGAGTAGGTAAGGGTTGGGCAACAGTTTGGGAGGGGACGCAGCTGGTACAGCTGAAACAAATTGACCAAAGAGAGAACTCAAGTGGGTGTCTCAAGCAGAGATTGTTTAGTTTTATAATTCTGGAGGAGTTGCTCAGTTAGTTCATTTTTTTCCCTGTCCAAATAACTGATATCTCTATTGCACTCTAAGGTACACAGTTGACTCTGAGACAACAGACTTGTTCTAATTTTTGTCCCACCCTGTGGAAGTTTAAATAGAACATGAAAGTTATTTCCAACAATAACTGTTATTACCCTGCACAGATGTTTTTAGAAAGTGAGATTTTGTTTGGTTTGGATTTTCTATTAACCAACTTGAGTGTCCCATCATCCATCCTATCAATGCATCTGAAGGTAGTTGAACTCTGTAAGAAAACTTCCTGCTCCTGCCTGGAATAACCTGAATGAGCTTTGACTGTTTTATTCCTTGGGCACTCAGCAAATCCTTTTCAACACATAAGTCAAGCACGTTTTTGATGACCATTAAATGGAATAATACAATTCTTGTTTTCTAAAGCAGCATTTATGTATGGTACAAGTATGTTAATTTGGCTTCTGAATTTGGATTTAACCAAATAGACTGCAGTCAAATGGTGAGTTTTCCAGGTTTCCCTGGAAAGTATGTCACCCATGTGAAGTGAAATCTGATCTGTGGAAACACGTTGTCTATAGTGAGTTACTAAACTGTCTTCTCAAACTAGAAAATCTTAGTTAAAATAAAAGCTGAAATCTTGCACTTAGGCAATATATGAAATGTCAATATTGAATCCTTAATTGTTTCTTAGATGATCAAGAGGAAAGGCATACTCTGTTTCAAAAAGAAACCATTCTAATTTATGTCCTTACATTTCTCTGAAAATTCAAAGACTTTTGCATGCTTGAGCATATGTTGTATTTTCTTTCCAGGAAAGGTATGTGATACACTACTTCTGAATTCAGAATAGAACTTATCTTTAACAATGGAGTCAAGGCTAAATGTTAAAACCATTATGTAATGTTCTGAATTATTATTAATAATAATGGTACAGCATATGCTGAAATGTGGAAGAAAGTGAAGCTAGATTATAAAGTCTTTGCATTGAAGTTTTTTTTTTTTACATGAAAAGGTGCTGTGGTTTAAGTTAGGATTTTTGCAAGCCTGCATTTTTATTTTATTAATATTTTTTTATGTACTGATAATATTCAGCCAGCCACTTGGCTGTGTAGGCTATTAAGGTGATGTCTGCATTAGCAAGGAATGCTTCACAAGAGGAGTGAGCCTCTAGATTGATGTGGTTCCTCCTGCAGCTCCTGATGACTACTGTACAGGAGTTAGGTTGAGTTATATATGGTCTTAACATTATGTCTTCATTTTTAGCAGGGTTCCAATTGATTTAGGAAACAAACATGCAGGTGCAGGGTGTATAATTATATAAACCTGTGTTGTACTCCAGGTTGCTTCGCCTTTCCTCTACTGTTATACGTTTTATGACAGGTGACGAGCCATAGCCCCCCCCCCCCCCCCCATCTCCCGCTGTACTAGGATGCCTTTCTTCAACCATTGAGAACATTTGAAACAATATGCTAACTTTTAACTGGTACCCCCATGCACAAGGGTAACAAATGTTCTACACTTCAAAGCAAACCTTGGAATTATTTAATAAATACAATACTGAAAGAAAGGGTGGCAAACTGCTTTTGGAGTGAAGTACACAAAATCTGTCATTATTGTTAGAGTTCAAGAAAAATGTACAACAAAAAGGTTTGAAAACAAAACAGAAAAACTGTTTAGACCTTCGTAAGTAAAACTGCATTCATCAGGAGTAGGCTTTGATGATGCGTCAGAAACTTATTCAGAGTGTAGTTAAACACATCCTAATTATTTCCTGGAAATTATGTTTTATATCACAACAGTGCTAGCGAGTATGGAAAGCATTCAAGTTCAAAGAACAAACAGGATGCTGTTGACAGAAACATGAAATATCACTGAAAACAGCAAGTACTTGTAGCAAGAAAATGGTTTTCACTGCACAGCTCTCAAACATCTCCATGTCTGTGTACTAAAGTTGGCTGTTTCCTCCATTTTTTTGCTAATTTCCTCCATTTTTCTCACTAAGTGTAAGTTATATTTGTTAAGTAGACAACGTATAAATTCTGATAATGACCATACTCGATTGGAATAGGGTATTTTTTTCAGTAGTTTTCATTAACATTTCCAGTGGAAGAGCAGGATTTGATGAGGTGGTGGTGTTTAGGCTCTAAAGGCAGGGGTAAGGTCAAACCTTATCTATATGTTTCCCCGTCCAAGAAATTACACTATTTCATGCACCTTGGTGGCATTTTTCTTTCCTGTTTTTTCTTTTTTCTTTTTTTTTTTTCTTTTCTTCCTCACTCTTGTTATGGTCTGTCTGCTTTTTTCCTTTTTCCAGCTTCTCGTGAGTTGATATCCTTTATTTTTCTTGCCCTTTATGCTCTGCCCCTAATTCTCAGTTGCATCGTCATAATGTGAAATGGTAGTGAAGAATCTGTGATCCAGCTAAATGCATTTGTAATGCATTAATACAGTCTTCAGAAACAGAAATACTTGAGATGGTAAAAGTAGCTTGTGTGGCATGTTAGTCCAATACAACTTGTACTGTTATACAGAGAATATTTCAAACTGCTTTTTAACTGTATAAAAAAAATAAATCCAAAAAGTGAAATAGTGAAATGCTTTTGAAGATACTCTGATGCCAAGGGCTTCCAACTGTTCAATAACCCAGCCTCAAGGCTGGATTTTCCTTTTGCTATTTAGAGATCAATTGTGCTGATACATTTCGTCAGGAGGACTAAGCTATGTTGCTTCAGTGAATTTTAAGTTAGAGCTCACTGCATGTTGTAGATGCTTGTCTTGAAATAATATTGTGGCTCCTAGCACCCTCCTACTTCATTTTCAAAATCTGTTGACATATGCTGGTTCCTGTTTTAGTGTATGTAATATATAACTATACGAGATCAGTGTGGGACAGCTCAATGTGAGATCTTACGGAAAAAGAAGGTAGTTTCATGTTGGAAACACTGTAAATAACTTGGTTTTATACCTGATAGTATCTAATTACTCATGAGCCCAAGACTCTGAGATGACCAAGACCATTTTTGTGCAACACGGAGGATAAAAGACTTCGGTTGATATATATATATATATATATATATATATAAAAAAGTTTATATATAAAGTCTCTCTCTCTCTCTATATATATATATCATATATATATATATATATAAACATATATATACATATATATATACATTTATATATATATATATTTATATATATTTACATATATATATATAAAAATATATATATATTATATAAAAGTTTATATATAAAGTCTCTCTCTCTCTATATATATATATATCAACCAAAGTCTTTTATGTATATATATATATATATATATGTATATATATATATATATACATTTCTTTTCTCTAACAGCCAGCAGCTATGTTTTACTGGGCAAAAATGCAATTTTATCTCTTTTTTTTTTTTTTTTCTTCTGGTAAATAATAATATTAAAGGCAACAGAAACAAGAACAATGTTTGATTAATTTTTAGAGTTGATTTGGGGAGAAATACACTGCAGGTTTTAATTTCACTCTGATATTTCCAGTGTTTTAAAATACATAGCCCCAACATACTGTATGATATAATACTTTTTTTTTTTTTATGTGAATACATTGTAGGTACTATCTAGAAACTTTTTAAATGCTGTGACAGGCTTGAATGTGTCACAGTGAAAGGACACAAAATACAATATACAATATAAGTGAAAGGACACACTGTCCCCATTTAGTCTTACTTCCAGGTATGAGGAAAGTCATATTGCATGAATTCAGAAGCAGCTTCTTCTGGGGTGGTATTGGAGCTCAGACACTTTACATATTGTACCCCAATGGTGTCTGTGGCTGTCCATCTGGGCTACACATGATGTTAAAAGAGGCGCCTTGTTTGGTGTATACTAACTTTTTATTCGTCTGAGCAGAAATTTCTTTAGAGCTTTTCTTTCCTCAGTTATATCACATGCTAATTTCTAAAGTTGTCTAGTGAGCAGAGTAAGCACAGTGAAGTTGGTAGGTATAAGGCTGTACTCCCCTACTCAATGTTTTAAAGTAAATCACCTAATATCCTTTTCCAAGCAACATGTGGGTAGTACTGATCATTTGAACCAAGTCGGTGATTATTTGCCATTGGGCTTCAAAGTTCACTCACACCATGGTGCTGACACCTGATGGGTCTCTAATGTACTCTCAGTTGACTCAACTAAACCAGTAATTTGGCAGTAGGGACAAAGAGCAGACCACTTTCTGTCCTCACAGAGCTGCAAAGTGAAGTGAAGATAACATTTTCCACTAATAATTACATACTTTCTGACCTTAAGCTAAGAATATTTTTCATGTCCAAACAATGCTGAGGACCACTGACAGATGTGGAGAGCTGTGATTCAATTCACCTCAATCATCTGCTGCCAGTGTGTTGCTATTAAATTATAGTCTACTTATTGGGAAAAGAAACAAGTTCCTTGACTAAGAGATGGGCGGTGTCGATCTGAAACAAAAAAACATGTATGGGATGCATAGAACTATTACCGGTGTCTGCCAAGTGGAAATTACTGGAATAATTGAGCAGTGCAAGCAAGAAGAATTAGTATTGTTCTTTCAACAGGGTGGTTAAATTAAACAGTTTTCAACATGGAAATCAATTTTTTTTTGTCTTTTACAAGAGGTATAGATTTAATACAAAATATACATTTTTTCATTTACAGGCATCAACTTATCACCATATTCAAGAAATAATGGTACAGTTATTACGCACAGTGAACAGAACTGTTATTACAATGAGACGAGATGATCCCTTAATTGTGAGTAATATTTTAAAGTATTTTTAGTGCTTTGAAACTCATTTCATCGTTATCCTGTAAAAATGCAAATACAATATTTTCAGAGACCTTGCTTGTGCACATTTATAGATTTAAAATTAAGAGCTTTACTCTTTTTATTTCATTCGACTGTGCTGCCATAGTGTTTTTCAATGTTTAGTTGAACACAGCAAGTGAGATTTGTGCTTTTTAAAACAACAACTAATAAAAACAAAATGCAAGCAAACAAAATCCCCTACATCTAAAGTTAATTGCTGTCTTATGTAAATAATCTAATTGGTTGCTCTGTTTCTTCTAGTTTTTCCACATCGTTTACTTTTTTGGTGAGCTTGAGTTGCTTGTGGAACAATTGCCATTCTTGGCTGTTTCTGTAGGAGGAAGTTGATGCCTTATGCGCACAGGGGAAATATCTGGGCATATGCTTGAAACAAGCACATGCCCAAGATTTTTGTGGTTATGCTGTGGCTTAAAAGTTGAATTCAAGGACAGATTCTGCAATTTATTCAGATTTAAGTATGCTATCTCACAGACTCTTCTCTGGACTTGGACTCTTTCTGAGAATGCAAGTCATTTGTGTTCAGAAGGAACTATGGAACTTGTCCTTCAGACTATGCACTTAAGAGAAAATGTGTATTATTTTTTAGTCTTAGAGAACTACATTATTCTGTAAAATCATGAACAACATTTATTTGATTGTTTCAACCACAAAAAGTACATTGCATGTCTTTGGAAGGGTACTGTATTGCCTTGTTCTGGAAAATTAAAATAAGTTTTTGATCCAGTTAGAGCATGGTTGTCTCCAAATAATCAGCCTCCTAATAACCTCATTCTTCAGAGGAGAATTTGAATGGTTTGAATGGTCTTGCCAGTGGTTGCTTCAAATATTCTAGTAGTAGATCTGAAAATTTCAGAAATATTATTACCTGTGCATCAGACTTCTGTTCTGGTGTGTGTGCAATTCTCTAGCAAGTATGTGTGGTCATAACTGGAAGAGGTTTTGAATGAAGGCGCAATGAGCTTGTCAGTTATCTACAGTGTTTGAAAATGCTTTCTGTACTTACAAAGAAAGTGTCATAAGAGTTATATGGATGATATAAACAATCTACTAAGGAGTATTTCTGGATACTGTGAATAGTAGATGAGGAAGTAAAATGAAACTTCTCATTATCCTATAATAAGTATCTTAATTGTCATGAAACAGTAGGAAACAAGCCGCTTACAGTCAGATTAAATCTGTTTTTTTGTTGTTGTTGTTGTTTTTTCTCCTGTGATTTGTTCATATATTTTATTTAAAAAGATCAAATCAATCGCGACTTTTGAAATTTGGATGTCTGAATGTTAATAATGCTCATCATCTGTGTGTATGTGTGTATTGGGCATTTTAGAGATTTTTTGAAGCAAAATTTCAAGTAGTTTTCTGGAGCTGAGGCAAGACCTCTCAACAGGACAATGTTTTACATATGAAGAAATTGTAATGAACAAATTATTCTTCTACATTCATAAACAAAAATGAGCAAAACAAGCTCATGTCATATTCTGTGTAGTACTTCTAGTGCAGTCTCTTAGTTTTGCTCGTAAGCTTTAAAAGCTCTTGAAATGGCAAAACTTAAATGAAACAGTCAGGAAGTGTGGCTTTCTGCAGAATGCTTAGGTGAGCTCAAGTTGCTAAAAGTATGATGAGCTCTGCAAATAAAGGTGGGATGTGGAATAGCTGCAGTCAGTCTTCTGGTTTTAGTATTAATTTGTACCTGATGTTTTATGGATCAGAGTGATGTTTCAAATTGGACTACAACTCTTAGGGAACAGAAGGCTGCTCCAGATTCTTTGATCTGTTGCTGTGTTTCTGAATATTGCAAGTGTTTTAATTTTCTGCTGTGTAATTTTCCACAATTTGAAAATAGCGCTTATTGTGTGAAAAACGATGCCAATACCATCTTGCTAATATTGAGAATAATGGTTACAGTTTACAAGACCTCAGATTCTTCGGGAGTTTAAATGCTCTGCAGCTGATTAGAGTACTAGATTCAATTTGCCTGAGTGTTCTGTCTTCTGGCAGGGATAAGGTTTTCATAATCTTCTAGGTTGTTAGCAGACAGGGAGTTAAGGGGTTTTGGCTTAGAGTTTGCCTTGATCTTTGCTTGCTACAATGCCATTTGAACCTAGGGGAAGACTCTGCCTTGTGCTCAGCTGGTAACGACATGCTGCAAGCTTTGTTGGTGTAATTACTGGAAAGGGTCAGGCTAAGAAGGACAAGATCTCTTCAGAAGAAGTTGGTGGGAATGGAAAAGTAATTTGGCTATCTGTAGCTATGGCAGAGAAGACTTAAATGCCACTGAAGGTTTCATTGTGATGTTTGGCAACTAAAGGCCTTAACACTGTCTTGGTTATTTCCACTAGTAAAACAAACAAATAAATAAAACTCTCAAGTGTTTGTTCTTGAAGTGCTTCTAAACTTGTAATAAGGAAGGACAAGATTATTGTTGTGAGA
Source organism: Netta rufina (assembly GCF_964035555.1). Taxonomy (NCBI): domain Eukaryota; kingdom Metazoa; phylum Chordata; class Aves; order Anseriformes; family Anatidae; genus Netta; species Netta rufina. The sequence continues at coordinate 6,131,611 of NC_140137.1, forward strand.
TTAGTTCTTCATGATCTGAGTCTCTACACGGATTTAGGCTGTTAAAAGACATAGTGTTTCAATCAAGTTCTACTTCAGTAATTATGCAAGTAAAATGTATAGTAGTATGTAGAATAGGGAATTAGTTGTTTTCTGTACCATTTGGTTTATGTAACCAAAAATACTGTAAATGCACAGTACACTTTTTAAAGGTCTCCTTAGGTACTCCCAAACTGGACTTTTGTTCACGTTGTCAGTTTAACATGGTCAAGAGGATGTAGAAAACGACTTTACTATACTGATACTGTCAAACAACTTTTCTGTGTATAACGACTTTTCTGTATAGAAAAGTTTTTTGACAGTATCAGTATAAAATATTCTACAAATCATGACTTTGCTGTAAAGACACCAGGTGGAGATTCTTAATTATTATTTTTCAGTGATAGGCAAGATTAGAAGTTATCTTTCTGGACATGAAGGACAACTAATATTTTGAGGGAAAATTAGTATCTCTTCAAAAAAAAAAAAAAAAAAGGAAAAAGTGAAAAGCCTGTAGCTGTTAACCAGAGCTACTCTAGATAGGACACTCTTGCGAAAACTATACTATTTGGGGAAATAATGACTAGAGGAACCATTCTGAGGAGTTGACATGGTTGGAAAATTCATCGTGTCCAGATAGACTAGCTAAAAACTTTTTTTATTCAGTTTTTAGATTGAGAAACTTTCTCTACCATAAAAACTGCAGAATGATCTCACGAAAGAACCATTCACTCATTTCACAGTTATTTTTCCTTTCTAAAGAACAATTAATTATTCACTTCCATTGTAATCTAAATACTGTTCGTTGTTAATCAACTTCTGAAACTTAAGAAAAATCTAATTTTATTGAAAAATAAAATCTAAATAACTTAAAAATGTATACGATTTATATTTTATGTACATTTCTTTATGAAGATAATCTGTATCTAAGATAGCATAATTGTTAAGTATTGTGACTTTTTCAGAAGAGCTACAGTGAACCTTGTATGACCTGCTGATACATGACAGCAATCATTACTCTTTTCATACATTCTGTACTTTTAAAGAAAGTTAGCATATTCTGAAATTACTTTATTTGAAATTCCTTTTTAATGGAGTCAGCCTATGTGCTGTACAATATTTTATAAATAGCACACTGTAGTTGTCAAATACATGTTTTTCAGAGAAGCCTACAGCATTTTATGTGTAAGAGCTATCAAGTAGCTGTGGTGGTTTTTTTTGTTGTTGTTGTTGTTCTGTTTTTAAGAGCATTCATATGTGTTTTTTAACATTTAATTCTTACTTAGGGAGCTAAGGAGTTTCAGGCATTGCAATATAATTTTCTAATTCAGAAAAATTATTTTAGCTGGTACCATTATTTGCTAATTATCTGTCCATTTAAATTGGTTTTCTAATCCTTACATCATACAGTTGTGTAGTGTGTATCTAACTTTATTATGTATATCAATTAATAATTCATTATTGAAATATTTTAAATAAAAATTGACATTACATTTTCACATAGTTCAGATGCTCCAGTTATGTCTTATGAATATATAATTTTTTACATATTTTGTGGGGCTAGGACAAACATATCTATGTTAAATTTAAACAAAACATAAACGAACTAAGCAATCTCACCTTCTTACAGTGGCTGATACATACTGTGGCTGATGTCTTATATTGTTACTTTTTAATATAACAAATATCCTTTTGCTCCAATGTCTTCAAAATTTTAAATAGAAAGCCTGTTTTTGTAACATACTGTGGAGAAGACTGGCTATAAAAATTTATTTGGTATGTTTGGTTTTATTGTGAAAATTTGATACTTATTCTGTTGTATGAGTAACTTCTGGCATACTTTTACTTCATTTTTGGTTAAGTTGTATTTTTTTGTTCCTGGTAGTCAGAGCTTCTGCAAGCCAGATGATGGAGGAGTCCTGTTCACATTCTTTTCATTAAGGATTAACAATTGTGTACAGTTCTGAATTCCAAGATCAGACACTAAAGTACAAAAAGTAGTAACCATTTAAATAAGTATATTTCAGTTTTTTAGAAGTATTGATGTTTGTTCAGATCATAAGAAAGACTTAGAGCCTTACTAGAACTTTTTTTTTGATAGACTTTCTCGAAGTAAATAGGATATTTTCATACTTCTATAGTTTTACTGACTACAAGAATTGATTTTTGTTATGTAGCAAACCAAAATACCATGGTTTGTTTAAATTCACTAATTTGGATTTCTTGATGCCTTTATTAAAGGCCTCATATTTCTGCAAGCCAAAACAAAATCAGGCAGCTTAAAATGAGCTTTGTTTGGTGCTTATTATTTGGCAAGGAGAAAGACAATAAGATGTTTCATACAGTAACATGTTATTGAAAATTAGCTCACTACAGAAGAAAAACAGTACTGATTTTGTTAGTATTACTCCTGCTGGTATTACTTATTATTATGCCTTTGCCCCAGAAGGATATTCATCTTAAGATGATATTTTAATACATAAGAAACCTTTGCACACTAATAGGTCCTTCAGTATATCAATTACACTAATGCAAAATAGGAATGCTGTTGGAATGCCAGCATAAGCAGTATGTGTATTTGAGTGTGATGTAAGGACATGCTCTTATGTAATTTAATTCTAATCTCTATTATATTCACAAATTGTTATTGAAGAGCTATCCTGGCTCACTAAAGGCATACTTGTTGCTAGTAAAATTTCATGTACAGCTTTTCTTCTTAAAAGCCTTTGAAGTAATGATAATTTTCTACCTGTCATTTCCATACTGACTGTACGTATCATGTTTTTTAAAACTGTCACCCTTTATAACCTTGGGAAATTAAGACCAGCAACATAGCCTACTGACTTGTAAATGGTGACCAGTTTTTGTCATTTCTGGTCTTTTCTGACATCAGTACAAAATTGTTTTTAAGGTGTCTTCAGATGTATAGCTAACCCTAAGAACTGGTGGAACACAGAAGTATAATAATACATTACAAATACATTTTGTTTTAAAAAATGAGGATCTAAGGGTTAATGTATTTAATATCATAGAATCATAGAATATCCTGAGTTGGAAGGGACCCTTAAGGATAATCAAGTCCAACTCTTGCAATATCATGGCACCATTTGAACTAATCAACTGGAGTAACTTTTAAGAAAATTTATGCAGTACAGATTATTTTGTTAAATATTATTTTTTATAACTGATTTTGTATTCTGTAGGCCAGTATGAACTCATTTACTCTTCTTAATGAGGGGAAAAAAAAAAAAAAAAAAAAAAGATATTTTGATATAGTGGTATAGATCTTAAATGTGTAGTGGCACAGGGTCAGTGTTGCTGTACAGCATGAACATACTGGAGCATGGTCCAGAGGGAGACCACCAGGGTGCCCAGACTGTGGGCTGCAGTGCTGCAGTGTATGGCACATGGAGACAGGCTGTGAAAATTGGGTTTGTGTTCAGTCTTCAGGAAGTGAAAGCTTAGGAGAAAGGTCTTATAGTCTGTCTAATTCTTGCCGAAGTAAAGGTGTGTTGGGATAGGGCAAGACATAACAATTACAAGTCATTTCAAATTCTGATCAGATGTTAGGGAAAACTTTTTCATTGTGGAGGTGGTCAAATTTTGGAAAAGGTCGCCCTTGGATGTTTTGAATTCTCTGTCTTTGACAATACCTGAAATTTAAGTGCATCTAATTAGACCTCCTTTGAGAAGGGAATTAAGACTAGAATTAGTAAGGTATTCCCCCTTTTTTTTTAATGTATGTTTTTAAGATTCTTTCCAGAGAAGTCTATTAAATGACAAACTTCTAAATGATTGCTCTTTAAAATGAACCGATAAAAGGACAAAACAATAAATACATGTCAGTGAGGATGTGAAATGACTATAATTATCCCCTTTGGGGAGAAGATTTTTTTTTTTTTTTTTTGAACAATGTAAATTCCCCTGTACGTGCTCTTGATTATGCAGTTTGTTTAAAGATCCATAAAGTTCTTTCCATTTAGTTCATGTTGCTTATAAATAGGAAATGAAGATTGTAGGTTTGACTAACATTGTCTTTTTAAAGTTGAAATTTAAACCTTATTTAAAAAAAAAAAGTCTTTGTTATAGCATATGAAAGTGTCATTGGGGAAAAAAAGAAAATCTTACAATTCCTTTTCAAAAAATAGTCTCTTCATTTGCCTTTATTCAGCGAGATGGTTTAATAAGTAAATTCAGTTATTGTTTATCAAACAAATGTTCTGTAGTGTTGTGAATTCATAAAGCCATGTTTTCAGATGTGTGCTGTCAAACTTCCTTCTGTTCTAGTGCTTTTCGAAATGTAAAAATAAATAAATAAATAAAAATAGTTTTTCCATATAAGGTCTGTAAGGAAGTCAAATCCACCAGAAACATTTTTTCTTCACCTTTTTTGTTTTTCTTCTTAACTCCTTTTTCTCGGGAACTGGATGATCAGATGATAGTTTTTGAGGTGAAGCTGAAGCTGGATTTTGCTCTTCATGTTCCAGTCTTTGCAAAATCTGATGAAATCTTCCTTCTTGTTGTCTGAAGTCATATTCTACGCTATAAGAAAATGAAGAGAGATGAGAAATTCCCTCTTTAAAAAATGTGTGGAAAAGGTGCTTACTTTGTTAGAATAACTTGGCATTATTCAATATCAGAGCCTGGTTAAAAGGCAGTAGAGGTTGCAGCCTTGAAAATAAGTTGATTTATTTACCTTTTCTAAGGGAATTCCCTTTCTTTACATGATATAAGAACTCCAGCATTGTGAAAAAAAAAATGGGCCAAAAATCAAGGGAGAAGAAGTGAAATGTACTTGGATGACCTTTCAATGCGTTTTATTCAATGGTTAGATTTTGATTCTGTGATCTAATTCACTCATATATTTGGCATGAATTCAAAACTCTCATATAATTAACTTGCTGAACGTGAGAAGTTTTTCTCCACTTGGGACCAAAAAAGAAAAGACATGCCTTTGAGATAGGTGGTATGAGTTAACAGGGAAGTAGATAGTAGAAGGCAACTCTCATTTTCTGTATGAAATGTCATAATTTATTGATGTCAAATAAGAGCTAAGATGATAAGAGTAACTCTGTACACAGAAATAAAGGTAAGATTCAAAAGAATCAGTGTGGAAAATTATGAGTCTGATGCAACCAGTACAGTTAAGCAAAAACAAAGAAATGAGAAGAAGCGATGCTGCATGTCTATCCCTTATTTCAAACACCTTTTCTTGTCAGGTAAATGGGATTTGTATTGGAACTATCTGAAGTGGAGGCTTTTGCAGGAGGAATGGAGAGCAGGAAGAAGCTGTTTGCTTTTTTTTTTCCATAAAACAAGCATTTTTTTGAGGAAAAAATTACTATCTGAGGAATGCTGGGATGTCACATGTAGGCTCTGATCCTGCTTTGGGTACTGAGTAGGAGAAATGTCTAAAATTTGTTAACATGCATATTTTTAAAACACACTATTAATTGTAAGTGTGTGTATGTGCATCTAAATGTATAAACAGTGCTGAATTGTAAGTTAAATTTAACTAGAAGCTTGTTGCTCTTACAATTAATGTTTTTTTGTTTGTTTTTGTTGTTTTTTTTTTTTCGTTTGTTTTTTTTTTTTTTTTCTTTTTAATGAAATAAAGTAACTCAGTTGTCAAACAAAGCAATATCATTATTCTAATTTAGCAGAATTGGCTAAGGATCTCTTGGACAAGGAGCAATACATAATAAATATAAGGTATAGAAGAAAGTGATGTAAACAACAAATTTGACATGTCTTCCATTTTATCCTCTTAGGGCTAAAACTGCAAGTTAGTACTCCTTGGTCGTAAATCAGGAACACTGGAGATGTACTCCTTTTGTACTTAAGGAGTGCCTCTGTTCATGTTTCTTTTCTCTTCCCTTCTTCAAAGTTTCAAATTTAATGTTGGAGGGGTAAGTCTCTAGAGGCAAGAGATCAATTCGGTCTCAATTTAATACTTGGTCCTTGTATTCTGATATAACTGCTTGTTTTAATTTGCTATATTTATTTGTTTATTATAATACAAATATGTGTCATAGAGTCTAGAATGCAATTCCCAAGTCACTTCACATAACCCTGCTGATTAGGTGATAAAGGATAAATGATGAAGATGATTCAGTGACACTAACACATCACTCTGCTGTGTTTGACTCACTACTGACTTAGGTTCATGAAAAGCAGGAAAAGGGAGGAAGGTGAAACAGTTCCATATTTAATGACAATAGTGATGCTACATGGATAGAAAAAATACATGCACCGATCTTCTTGGCTACATGAAACAGGAATTACATGGGTCTGTCTAGAACAAAAACTGATGAGCACAGTTGCTTCCTTCAGAATGTTTTCCAATGGATCTGTAACGAACTTACAATGAATACTAGTTACTCAGAAGTCCTTTTATAATGGCCTCTTGTGGGATATCTCTGTAAGAGTGGAAACAATTAAGTTTCCTTGCTGTCTTCTGTTTTGTCTCTTAATGCTAGTAATTGTTCAGAGCAGGAACTGTATTCTTGTATGTATTCTGCTAACTATTGCAGTGTAAACCTCTAGGCAACCTTAACATCGAGAACTACCTAGTAAACCAAAAGGCACATCAATGTTTATCTGTTTCTTTTGTCCTTTATTTCAAATACTTGTGCTTTTTGCTCACAATCTCTCCTGTATTAGAACTAGGTAAACTGAAAGGGAGGGTAAGCATCTTAGTTTCTTCTTCCAAAGAGAGAAGATATCCTGTGGTAAAGGGTCAGAGATTGTTCAGTGGTTGTTCAGAGGCGGTGACTATGTAAAGGAAATCTTTATGGTTCCAGGTTTTCCTTTTTGTAGAGACTGAGTCCATGGTTTTGCGTAATTCATGTAACTTCCTGCAGTAACCAATGTACTGTGGAGAAGACTAGCAATTTTTATCTCAGAGGAAATGTGCGATTTAATTTGTGATGTCAAGTGCTTTCAGAAGGATAAATATTCAATTCATTACGAGAGGTTTAGGACATCAGTTCTCAATTGAGTTATATGTTGGGCGATAATTTCCAATGCTTTGTCCAACCCTGACTTTACAGAACAAGTACATAAATCTGTTTAATATATTTGGCATAAGTAGAAAATGTGGTGTGAAAACCACATTCCTATGGGTATAGTCTATGTCTTATTTCCATTTTTAAAAGAATATTTTAAAGGCATAGTACTTACAAGCTGGCAAAGCTAATGGTCTGCCATACTCTTCGAAATGAAGAGAAACTTTTCTCTGTAAAAGAGTCTCCTACCCTTTTTTTTTTATTATTATTCTTGTAAATGTAAAGATGTATATATGTAAAATCTCAGGAACATATTAATATCTTTGAAGGGATCCAAATTTTCTAGGAGATCTTTCAAGTCAAGTTCATTCATTAATTATGCTGGGTCATAATTAATGACTCCAACACTTGTTTCTGTCAAGTTCATTTTCCACTAAGGTTTTGATTTTTTTTTCTCCTTTTTTTTTTTTTTTGGTTTGTTTGTTTTGTTCCTTTTAATAAATGTTAAAACAATACAGCATATAAAAATGTGGTATGTATAGCAAAGTTTTTTGGTTTTGTTTTTATTGTGAGGGAGGAAGAAAGAAACAAATAAGCATCTGCTGATCTGCTGAAGTGAGAAGTGTGGGGGTGGTTATTGTATTTTGCACATAAACATGAACTGTAGCTGTAGCTTACTGGCATTTGTAGAACTCAGTGTTAATCTTTTCCAAAATCCAAATTTATTACAGAAATCTCAGCTTGAAAAATGTAACACAGGGCATTTCATCATCAGGAGCTGCTTCAAAGGTTTTCAAAGCATGGTGGTAATAGTAACACTGTGAAACTTTGGTGGAAATTCCTATTTGAGGCCTCAGATGTATAGTACTTCAGATAACACCAATCCTAATTATTCTGTATTTGAGGGGGAGAAATGGTTAAAACAACAACCCTTCACATATTCCCCTTGGTCTTTGGTTAAAAATTCTATTAATAGTAAAAAACAGACCTTTTATATCTGTGAGCAGAACACAGTATTGTAAATTTGTGAGAGATAATCGGACAACAGGAAATTGTGCAGAGAAGTGCGGTACCTGTAAATGATACATGCGGTGTTCTGACAGGTGCTGCAGTTGTTGAGGTCTTGACCAGTGTGAAAAAAGTTGCGCCTGTAATAGACAGTAGTTTCATGTAATGCGTACTTGTAAATATATTAACATAGTTGTATGATTCTCTCGTGAAGAAAGTTATGTTAATCATTTCTATTATTCTTATTAAAAATTTCAGTGTCAAATTCTATAATTCAAGGTTCCTTTACAAAACCCACCCCCCACACTTAGTCATACTGTTGCTGCTTATAAACTCACTTTGAAGTATTTGTATATCTATGCTTTTAGTGAATTAATTTGATTTCTACCCATATGCTTTCCATTCTTTCCCCTTTTCATGTCATCTCACTTTAGTATAAACAGTTCAGATTTTTAACATTAACAGTTAACAAATGAAGAGTGTTAAGAAAACAAGTAAGTGACTTAACAGTGACTAGAGGTGAATAAGTTGTAAGGTGGGGAGATTTGTATTAGGAACAATCTGAAGTCTCCTTACATCTCAAGAATGCAATAATGTTTATATTAGATACATTTTATTTGAATTAAAACAAATGAGGTGGTACCAAGATAATTTTCTGGTTCTTCCTGGAGTTAAAGGGGAGACTTTTCACATAGGTTGTTGTGCTACCTCCAGAAACACTTGCTTTGTTGAGTTTTGCTGCTGTGTTTGCTAGATGATTCTAGCAAAATGGATGGATCTTGATCATGGAATCTCTGAAAAACTTCAGGACACTTGGCAAAAATTTTGTTTTCAGCCATGTGGTAACAGAAAAAAACAGAATGCTGAATGTGTGCTTTACAGCAGGCTATTCTTTTTAATGGTTAGACACACAAACTTAATTGAAGCTTGTCCACTCTGTCATACATGATATATCATGTATACATAGGGGTAGGGATAGGAGGACTTGGTAGTGTTAGGGCAGAGGTTGGACTAGCTGATCTTGGAGGTCTCTTCCAACTTAGATGATTCTGTGATTCTGTGATCCCTGAAGATCTATTCGTGTGGCAGTAGTAAAAAAGTAGTTTAGACTGCTTAAACTAGACTGCTTGCACTTGAACCTACTTGAATATTTTTCCCCCTTTGTGGTTCTTCTAAAGTAAACTTTTTTTTTTTTTTTTTTCCTGTTATCAGTTTGTTTGTGGATTCTGTCAGCTGTGTCTAGGCTATTACAAACTTGGTGCAAGAAAATGGAGTGAAGATTACCACATGTATTCCTTAACTGTAGTCAGTTAATAGTATTGATACACATGATTTGATGCTAAAATGAAGGTTTTTGTTTTATGCACAAACCAATTATGCATAGATGATTAAATCTGGGTGCCTGAGTGTTTTAGTTTCTGCAGTATAGGGGCTGCTGGGGGGAAAGTAAACACCTTCCCAGCCAGACCCAGTACACTCAGCCAGTTGTGCTGTGTATGAAAGTAAATGTGTGGTAACCTAGACCTCAAAGTGTTTTGTCTTGTTTTGTTTTTAAAGGGAAAAATTTTGTTTTTAAAGGGAAAAAAAAAGGAATTCGTTGATTTTCTTGATTCTTTGAAAGGTTTATTTGCTGTTTTCCCCAAAGATTAAAAGTACTTGATGAAAGTACTACATTATCATAAAAGATATCTAGGATACGTTTTAAAGCTATATTTATTGCAAGTTGGAACTGCTGGTAATGCTTTGTAAAGCATTATTAGGACATTGTAAAATCTTTTTTGAGCATAAAAATATCAAAAATTATACTTTGTCATATGAAAGTTCAGTTCTTCAGTCTTCTGATGTGAATTACATGGGTAGTATGATTATTTATAATGCATAAGTAAGTTACATATGTAATCATTGCAGCTTTGGCTAATAGACATGGCACTGTTTACTAAAAATAAATACAGATTGTGCATTCTTAATGACGGTACAGAAAGTGGTCTTTCTAAAATCTAAGATTCCTAAAAGATTTCTTGCTCAGAATCTTCATGCTGTATATTCATAGTTTTAACCCCTTTTAAGCACTAATCTCCACCTCCTGCAAAACTTTCCTTACACATTGAATATCTTGAAAGTAACCTGGCATTGTGCCTTTTCTTCTTGTAAAGACATTCCCCTTAAACAGCTATTTTGTGTGTGCTATCATGAAATGTAACCAACAACGCAGTCCCCAACAAAAACAGGCTGCAGATGTTGTGCTTTGGCCACTAGTATATTTGCTTGCTCTTGAAGATAGGACTAATTTATTGAACAGAACATGTTTTTGCTGATATAAACTATTTTAGCAATAAGACTCTTGGCACTAAATGTATATCTGACCTTGATAGAGAAAGCTGGCTTGCTGTAGTTTTGTTGTATTGCATTAGTATATTAGACTGTTGGGTTTTGTTCCACAAGGTAGAGAGTTTAGCTAGATGGAAGCTGCCAGCTTTCATGTGTAGGTAACATTGTATCTGACACCATAAATCTAAATAACAAAGAGAGTTAATAAACTGTCTCTCACACTGAGTTTACTAAAGGCAGTGTTAATTAAAGCCAAGCTGTAAAGAGACTTGCTTTTCTGTAGGGGCCTAAATATTGGAAAAACTGAATGAGATCATCTTTGTAAACTCATCTTTGAATATTTCAGGGAAAGATGTTTCAGTAAAAAAGGTTAAAAGAATGATAATATCTACTTCAGATTTTTGATATATTACCGATATTAAAATGCACCGTACCCTTCACTGAGGGCTCTGGATTTTTCAAGGTCTTGAATTACATTCAGAAGGACTTTAATCTTCTCCTGGTTCGACAGCAAGGATTCCTCTACAGACTGTAGCCTGCCTTGTAGGGCACATAGTTCACCATGTGCCAGATGAATTTGATTTATTTCACTAATCTCTTTGTTGGTTTGTGGGTCTGTTTCATTCCTTGGCAGATAAGACTTTATGTGAAATCCTTCTAAACAGCTGTTACACTGGGAAACGTCAGACGGGGTAGAATTTTTCTCAATTTCAGTATTGCATGAAGAAATAGATTTTGATGCATTACTGCTGGTCAATGACATTACTGCGTGATCATCATTTGTTAGTGTCACACAGCTGGAACCTGTTTTGTGCTCTCCTGCTTGTTGATGGTCTCTGAGGGAACAAGGAGATATGCTGTGATTTGATGGAAGTGATAATGGCATAGTTTCCTGACTGCTTGCATCTGTGCTGACTACAAGCAGCTCAGAGTCACTTTTATCTCCTTCAAAAGAGTCAGAATGAGGATTACATTCACTGTAATTAGCAGAATGGTTTAGGCAAGGGTTTATTTTTTCACAATCAGATGACAGCATGCTCTTTTCATTATTCTCATTGCTATTTATGATAGTAGAAGAATGTAGTGAATTACTTAAATTCACGGTTGTATCTGGTGCATCCGTGGAAGTATTGCTGTTTTGTGGAAAATTCACATGAATGTATTCAGGCACCTGTGTAGAAACAGTTGTCTTTTCTGTTACAGAGAAATCATCTGTATGGATAGGTCCGTTTCTTTGTGCTTCTGATGGTCTTTGACTTAACTGACCATTTACCTTACTGTTCCTAAATCCATCTTCCAAATGATTAGTTATTCTTAAATAACAGAGGTCTGAAGACATAATGTCTTGCTCAGAAAGATTGCCATTTGCTTGGATGCAATTTTCAGCCTCGGTTGGCATTTCTGTTAATGATTTGCTTACTGCCAGTTTTTTTCTTCTAAAAACAGGGAAGTGTTTCCTGAGGCTAGGAGATGTTTGTATGGCAATATTTTGAAGCCCTTTCTGAGCCTTGGGAAAAGATGGAGACTGTAGCAAAAAATTGTGGTGCCTAGCTACTTCTTTATTTCTGGTCACTAATGCAATATCTTGGGCTGGATTAGTACCCAGTTCAGTGACACCTGCTGTCTTCATGTTCATACCATCATCTTTGAAACGAACTTGCTGAGATTTGCTTCTGCGGTGGTGTGGCTGTCTCATAAAATCGACTGAATCCAGACTGTTTCTCTTCAGCAGCACTGGACGCATTTTCATGTTTTGCTGGGCCACCAAATCACAGTTTAAAGTCTGCAAATAATGTGTTTCTTTGCGACCCATTTCATTTGTCATTTGAGCTCTGTTTTATGGTTGTATTCCTTAGATGGAAACGAATACCTTACTAATGAAGAAACTAAGCCTTTCGTTCTTCTTCTTGTTATTGTATATCCATTTAGCTGACATGTTCTCTTTAGGGATACTCTTTCAAGTTTAATTGCTGATCAATCCAAACAGTAGAAAAAGATATTAAATATCAAATTTAAGGAAAGATTTTTTTGTAGCTGGAGAATCCAGAAATCCTTGTGTTGTGAAGCAAAGCAGACAGTTATACTTATAGGTAACTAATGTAAAGGTCAGCTTGAGTCTATGGCTTTCCTGATGGCTCTTACTTGACAGTCAGCTCTCCATCAGTGATGCAGCTTTTTTATGTCTGTTACATATGTCTTACATGCATATTGTCTAAACAACAGGCTTTATAACTTTTTGGGGCACTTTCATTTCTGATGCATAGTTTTACTGATGGAATTACATCCATTAATACCAAACAGAATTGCTTTCTTTAGAAAGAATTTTTCTTCAGAAAATTTGTTAATGTTGCAGATGCAACTCATCTTTCCGTATAGTTAAGCAAAATGTAACCACTTCTGAGCAGGCAAAACTAATATCCAGTAGGGTTCACTGAGAGACATTATTTTGTGTGGTTGATACTTCCATTCATGTAAGTATGAGGCCAACTGTATCCAAGGGACTGTGTCATTTGGTCAAGTTCTGTAAGTACTTTGACATCTGAAGAGTGGTCCAGTGTGAATAACCAGCAAATGCACATTAATACGAAATGTTGCCTGAAAGTAAGAAGACAACAGTTGTAGATGAACAAACTACCAAATGTAATTTTCTTCTGCTACCTCTAACAACACTTAATTTCCAATGGTTTTATAACTTTGGCAGTGAGATCCTGGTATAAAAAATGATTGTTTTTTTCCTATAATTTTTGGAGCACCTGAAGTTTTCCTCACATGAAATGTCACAAAACAACTAAAAATGGAAAGAAAACATTCAGAGTAATAATTTTATTTTGTTGTGAACAGTACTCATGTGTAGGTTTGAATCAGGGGCCAAATCTAGATTTTAAGATTTAAGTCTTGTTTCAGATTTAACAAATGGCTAGTAAGTCTTGTTATGTATGAAGTATACAAGAAGTGCAAAATAAAAATTTGAGTACTTAATTTGGTGACAAGTTTTAAACTCAGCATTTAAATTTTTTTTTTTTTTAGTTGCTCATTTCTTATGTTCATATTTGAGCATGATTCTTGCTTAAGAGAAAATAAGTTACTCTGATGTTTTAAAATGAGATTAATGCAAATGGAACTTCCTGTTGGGACATGAAATCTTTTCCTCACAGTATCCAATTTGTGGTGATCAGGACTGAAATCGGCTGCACAGGCATATAAAGCATTTCACTCAATTTGCATGCAAGAAACAGGACTCTAAAACTGTGGTTTGTCACTTCTCCAGAGCTCATAAAAAAGCAAATGTTAAATATTTTGAGTGACCATTTAGACTTATGGCTCTGAGAAAAAAATAAGATCAATTATATATTCATAATGATGATGTATTGCATACAAAATAGAATTAGGAAGCACAGAAGTCAAATTGAACATTTTATTATGAGCTGACTGTTATCAAAATTTTACTTGCAAATGTTTTAGCCTTTCTCAATTGTAATACAACCACTAATTGTTTCTGTATCCCAAAAATAAAGCTTTGACCCAATTGTCACAGCTGCCATTTCAATTATGAAGCTTCATTTGCCACAAAGACACAGCATCCATAGGTTAAGGTGTAGTGAGCACTGACTACTTTCAAATTCTATGTATCTGTTACATAAAAATGGTATTATTAGTGAAACTTGAAGTGATAGTGAATTGTCACTGCAAATGCAGATTATGACCAAATCTCCTGCGTTGATGATGGTTTTTTCATAAGTTTGTGCTTAAGTGTAACATAGAAGATTCCTTTAAACTAGGCAGTCACCCTGTAGCAGGCTGAACAGTGGCATGTTCCAGTGACTCAAGGGTTACACAGTATTGTTTACTTCTCGGAATATGAAGCCTTGAGCAGCTAATATGTGGCACAACATGGCATGGGAAAGGCATCACAGTGCATCACTAATTCCCTTACAATGTATTAGGGTTGAAGTAAGAAAATATAAAGGCAAGAGAGCAGGAAAAAAAGAAGACTGCTTCACATATAACTAGGAATCACATAGGCCAAAAGTAATTTTGTTACTTCAAGATTTTTATCTTAAGATTTTCATTTTAAGATTTTCATCTTAAAATTTGTTACTTTTATAGAATTTTGTTGGCAATCCTTGTTACACATTTAGACTCATGATGACTTTCTGAGTTAGAACAGAGGTGAGTATATACCGTATGTAGTTTTGTTCAAGTTATGTACATTTAAATTGCATGTGTTTTAGTCAAGACTTTTTCACTCCAGATGTAGTTGCTGTTCCTCACCCAAATAATCTGTGTTATAGATTTAGCTTCAAATGTGATTTGTCCTACCTACATTACAATAGTTTGGGCCCGCATTCAGAATATGCAACAAATAGTGCTAGACTGCTAAATCTAAAACTGTCTGATGGAATAGAATAGAATAGGGTTAAGAAGAGAAATTTGTGCAAAGTATGGGAAATGTACTTAGGATTTTTAATAATCTGATAGGATTTGCTTTTATGATTACAGAATTACAAAGATTCTTAAGATTGGGGCTAATTTCCTAGCATGGTCTTAATTTAAGGCACTGTTCAACTGCTGATTTAATTACCATGACTGCTTGTATTACCTTAGTATACTTTTTTTTTTTTTTTTTAAGCATTGCACAAACTTCACTATATTTAACTTAGAGGAATTGATGTAATGAGTGTAGTGGGAAAGATACTTTATTACAGGGTATAGCAAGCTTATATAGTCTTATGTAACTTTCTGGCAAAGTAATTTTAGCAAAGTAATAATACGCTATTCTATTATTAAGCTTTAGAAAAAAATGAGAATATCATGTGATTTCAATGCAGAGAAAAATGTTCCATAAAGTAACAGGAAACAAATATGTACATTAATTGTCAAGTAGCTTAAATCACTGTAATGCTTGTTCACTCTAAACAAGTGCACACAATAAACAAGTCAAATAGTTTTTACAAAATAAGTTACAGTGCCAAGTTATGAATTCTCATATTGTCCAGTAATTACTGGAGGCTTTTTACAGTTTTATTTGAGAATTTATCCAAATAATGCAGTAATATTCCCCACTTCCCATCACAGCTGCTATGCTCCAGGCAGACGGACTACTTTAAAGTTATAGTTACCCAATTAAATTCAGATAGGAGCTAACCCTGCTCTAAATACAAGTAGAAAGCCTGTAAGGTTTTTATAAGAGCTCTCTACTTTGGCTATAGAAGGCAAGTGAGATAGATTATTGACTTCTTAATCTGCAAATTGCACATTTAATTCTGTACCATTTCTGTTACCTTTATTATCCACTGATCTGGGGTTAGTATGGATTGTTATAATGAAAGTTTCAATGCCGTTGTTCATATTAAAAAGTTGAAATATATATAGAGAGATAGCAATGCTAAAATATTTGTGTTTAAAACCCAAATTCATGAAATTCAGTAAATTACAGGTGTCTTTGTCTCCTAAGTCAATGTAACGTTTCCAGTTAAAATGTTTAAATAGCATTGTCCCAAATCCAGCATATAATCTCTTGTACTTTTCTAGTACAAATATTTATGGGTTTTGTTTTGCTCATTATTTTGCATTGACTGAAGTATGAAGAATTCTAATGATCTATTTTATAGAAATTCCTCTAATATATTAATTATGTCACTCCTAAAACTGAATACATATATATATATATATACATATATATATATATACGTATATATATATATATATGTATATATATATATATATATGTATATATATATGTGTATATATATATATATATATATATATATACACACACACACATATATATAAAAATGCCAGTCTTAAAGTTATCTGTTGTAATACTAGTAACAGTTTTGGTAGGAGAAATTTACTGGACTTGAATTTCTGCCAAGGTTCCATGACCTTGCATCCAGCCTCTTCCTTCCCTTTCCTTCTGTGGGCAGCTGCTCATCAATCTTGAGGAAGAGCCTTTTGCCATGGTTATTTTGCTTAATTAGCACAGTGGATTTGTTCCAGTCTCTTCATTCAGTGGTTGCTGAAGCAAGTGACCTACTAACTGTTTGATGGTTAATGCTTATGATTAAACACTGCTACTAATATGGTGCATATTTCATGCTCTTCATGACTCGAGTATGTGAATCTGACTATAGATATCATTAATTCCATTAATTACTCTTTATGGTTATTTTATACCATTAAAGCAAATTTTGATTTTTGAAGTCTGCTTTGTGCAGGTACTTCTGAACAGTGATTGTTAAACTACTTTTCTAATCTCAGAATCATTTCTGAGTATTTAGAAGTGCACAGACAGCTTAGTTAGTCAGCCAGGCAGAGAATGACCAGAAGAAATAGTATATTTTTCTTATAATTTTTCTTCAATCTTTCCTTTCCTCTCTCTCTTTGAAAGAGTCAAACATTATTTTGGTTTGTATTTTAGGTTAATGACTGAAGCTATGTGTAGAGGGATGCAGTTTTTAAGGATGAGTGGAGATTGTAGGAAACTGCGTAAATTGAAAAAGCATGTAGTGAAGGGCAGTAGTGATTTTGTAGGAGTATAGGTGTATTTGTGGTGGTTCTGCCCTTCTTCTGACTGAAGTGCAGCTGCAGTTTGATGAAAAAGTTGAATATTTGATCTGGTTTTCAGATTCATTTAGTTGTAGTTTGACATCTTGATTTTCCATTTTAATAGTCTGCTTTATAAAAAATGTTTTTTCTTTGTAGTGACATCGTGTTGTATTTGTAGTGTTCTGCTTTTCCTGTGTGCACATGCTAAAGCTATTGTTTCTTGGAAAATAATTCTGGCCAAGCACTTAAAAATAACCAAAACGCGAGGCTAATAGCATTTTGTGAGGGCTTTCAGCAAGAACACGATCAGTGTAGTTTACCTTTTACTTCTGAGCATCAGAATGTTGTTGTACTTGTGTTTTGGCCAGATCCGAACTTGCTAGTTAATACCTGGATTCACAACTCAACAAGATGGAGGATTTTTTTCAAATGCAACTTTCTTACATCTTTGAGATTTCTGAAAATAGTGAAGAGCTCAGAGATTAGAGAGAATTCTGATGACTAATTTTACTAGTCATAGCAAAACTTGGCCCTAACTCTAAATATGCTAATGCTGTATTCCATCACAAGAAATTTCAAAAAAATAATCTAGTGCTGACTTTATCACAGTTCCATATCTTGGAAGAAAGA
Source organism: Netta rufina (assembly GCF_964035555.1). Lineage (NCBI taxonomy): Eukaryota > Metazoa > Chordata > Aves > Anseriformes > Anatidae > Netta > Netta rufina. Next base: position 6,149,151 of record NC_140137.1, read on the forward strand.
TATTTTGTTGGTTTGTTGGTTTGTGGTCTTTTTTTCTTTTTGGAAAAAAAAAAAAAATCAGTGTCTGAAGTGGAATTTTTTTCAGTGACAAATATGAATTCACAATTTTTGTACATTGATTTGGATGTCAGTTGGCATCATGCTCACTTTCCATTTTGTTGTTTTGTGAACTTCAACAATAGGTATTGGCCAAGTGGTTTAATTTAGTCTCTCTCTCTCTCTCTCTCTCTCTCTCTATATATATATATATATATATATTTGTGTTTGTCTTTTTCTCCAAAATCATGAGAGATGTGAGAGATGTTGAGGATAAGCCAGATAGTACTTCTGAAATCTCTGCAGATTAAGTTGAAACACATAGCAGCAGATAGTATGAGGAGCTAGAGATGGATTTAAAATTTTGGGGGTTGGATGATTCTAACAATCTCTCCCCTTTTATTGCCCTTTTGTCATAATATATCCTAAGCTGAACTGCATCGGTTTCCCCTTATGCCCAAGCATAATCGTAAACAGTGGTGTGAAGTTGACTTTGTTTTCCACTCCTTCCTCAAAGCTGAGTCATGTTTAGATGCTCTTTCTCTCTTCTTTTCAGTGCACAGTAAGTTTTAAAAGATATATGTTGGGAAAAAATACAAGACAGCTTACTACATGTTTTTCTTTTTGAAATGTAAAACTTAAGGCTGGATGAAAAATACTCTATCCAAAAGGAAGTAATTTTTAAAATCTAAAAGTGTAATGTAATTTATTGGTTATTTACCTTTCAAAATTCTTACTGTTGTTCAATTTTTTCCTTGTTCAGTGTTCTCTCAAAGGTAACATCTAAAGCAACCATTGTTGTTAAGTCATTCTAGGATGATTTTTAATGAACAATTTAATTTTTTATAACGTAAGAAACCCCAATGGAGTTTTTAGTCCTGTTTGTTTTTAACAGCATTTTTGTATTCAGTAAGGCCAGAAACAAATTCATCACAGTCCAGCAGCCTGCAGAATTATTTTTGATAGCTTCACCTTTAATTTAAGGTAGCCTTCATGTTTATAGCAGCCTCTTTTATAGTAGCATGAGGTTACTAGGGGATTTTGAGAGTCTGGAATAGAATAATAGAAAGACATTATGTAGGCCTCTTATATCATTCTCTGGAAATCATACTGGAGAAAAAAAAAAAGGCAATTAATTTGAAAATAGACACCATCATCAGATATTTAAGCATAATTTTTCCCAATTATGAATGATACAAGATTTTGTAGCCATAAAGAAGTGTGATTTCATTTATCTCAGTCCCTGGGACAAGCACTCAGAAATACTAATGCTTTTGATATTTTTTCTGTGTTTGGAGTATCCCTCCTTGCACCACATGCATTCTGGAAATATGGGAAATGTGGTTTGGCTTAGGCTCGATGTGTTCATTTTCATCCTCTCTGCCTGTCTGAATCTCATCATCTGTTAGAAGAGGCATTGTATAGGCTTTGAGGAGATAGTGTTTTTACAGAGCACTTAGAGATTTGCTTATTTGCTAAATGTCAGAAAGTTCTTGTGTATATACAGCTGGAGCTGTGACTTGCACATGGTGTGGTGAAGGGACCTGTTGGCTCAGGTAAGCGCGTCATTGTCATGTTTCTGCTTAGACCCATTTAAAGTTTAAAAAGGAGATGTTTCCATCCAGTTGTTCCATGCAGAACTCAGACCACAACAGACCTAGCACATCAACAGTCTGTAGTACTGCATTTTGTACAAAATGTACCCACATGAATACTAAAACTTTTTGAAAGTGTATGAAGTCACAGAGGCAATCTTTTCTATGTAACGCTTTGTTTAAGGGGCTCGTTAATATTTAATTGACCCTGTCATATTAGGATACTGACGTAAAGCTGCAGCTGCAACTATGTGACAGTGCTGATTCTCATTAAATATGCAGTGCTTTTACTTGGGGAAAAGTAAGCAGGGAAAAAATAGTTTTAAGTTTCCTATACAACCAAATGCATCATACAGCTTACATGATGATTATAGTCAAATAATGACTTTTGATCTTTTTAAGCAAAGAGCAGTACCCTAATTTGCACACAGTGTAGTAAAAGGGGATGCAAACTGATTGGGATTTCTTGCTACTAACGAATTAAATATATTTTAGTAATTTAAACTAGGTGTTTTTTTGTTTGTTTGCTTTCCTAAATGACTTTTCATGGATCTTGGTCCAGTAATCAAGCTGAAATATATAAAGATATAAGATATCTTTAGATATATCTTCAGATATAAGCTCTTAGCCTCTGAGCTACATAGGGTGCTGTTCAGGTCTGGTACAACAACTCTGTTGGAAAGCTTTACTCCAGAATTTGCTGGGAATTTACTATTAGACAGTTTCTGTCATATCTAAGATTATTTTTTTTTAATTGTTTTTTGTCAAAATAGAGATGAAAACATATCACACTTTGCAGTTACCTATTAACCAATTAGGACCTTAGGACAGAGATATAATTGGCAGTCAATTATATTTAATGGTTATTAAATTTAATGGCCATAGTTAAGTCTAATAGTGTCACAAATTACAGCTGCTTTAATTTGTTTGCATTCTGCAGTGAAATTCTTAGCAATACTACATTGCTGAGCAATACTTTATAGATAGGAGCATCTTTGGTTTCTTCTTTTCATTATTTTGTCTAATTTTCTGATAGACTTCAGTGGTGCTTTCAGGAGCTTCAAGGATCTTCTAGCTTTATGCTATTTAAACAAACTGCCTGATTTCATTCTGTAAGAGGACAATTTGTTTGCACAATCAGAAGGTAGCCTACAGACACTGTTAGGTCATCTAAGGTATTTTACTCCATGATATAACACATTTTAAGAAGTTAGGCAGATCCGAAGCAACTTAATTACTGTTGTGTATTGACAGAAGGGAATTGCATAGAACAAAGAGGGTCTTAATATGATTTTTTCCATTACTTCCATAGGGAGATTTATTCTTTCATGAATAAATTTCCTAGAATACTTGACTGTCAGATAGGTCTATCGTGTCATTCTTTAATGTTTTTCTGTTTTGCATAATACTGACTTTTTGGGTTTCTCTCTTTGAAGTAGTCATAGCTTTCAAGCATTTCCCATCTGCTCTCCTTTAGCCAAAATATGTTTGATTTAACACTATTTTGCTCTTATAATTTATACTTCCAATGGTTTGGGTTGCTCCTCTGTTTCACAGCTCCTTTTTTACTAAAATCCAGAAAGATTATTTTACAACAAGTCTCTGTCATCAAAACAATATAAAAAGTATCATCTATATCTTGTGATAAGCAAACTGAACTTTGGCTCCCAAATTTTTATTAGGGTCTGCAAAGGACTATCTTGAAAAAGCCATAGATGTCTCATTTCTTTTATTTTACTCACAATGACGTTGCTTAAGTACAACTGTTTTTATGATGTGCTTTGTTTTGCTTCTCAGAATTAACTGTTAAAATTGAGTTGTGTAGGTTGCCCTGTTAATAATGCCGCTCTAAGTACAGATTATTTTGAGAGCCCTTTAGCTAATTCCCCTTTAGGTTATCTTTTATTTCACTATTTATATATATGCTGCCAAATATCCTCTACATTACTGTCCAATGTTTTGACACAATCTCAGTCTTCCCTTTTCATCTGTGTATCCTGGTTTTATGCCTGGCACCCAGTCAAAGAGGAAGCAGTGGTGAGCTGCCACTGGATGATTGAGGGTCCTGTCTGCAGAGGCAGCCACAGACTACTCCTGATTTGAATTTATTCCTCTCTAGTCTGAAAGACAGAGGGAATGGTTGGGAAAGCTCTGTTTCCAGGAGGTGTCTCTAACAAACTGGGTGAGTTTCTCGGAGCTTGTAAAACATATTAAGAGAGTATGAAAAGGAATATCAGGCAAAGTTGGAGGGAACACTTCTGGCCTCCTTTTGTGTTGCTCTGCATGAAAGCTTCATCTTTGGAAATTATGCATGAAAAACCAGTACATCATCTTTTCAGAAATGGAAAAATTATCCTCCCTCTCCCCCCCACCCCCCCGCAAAATCTGATGAAAAGCAGCTTTGCTTTTCTTGATGTAGCCTCTCTAAATATAACACTCAAGTTTTACGTTTCTGCACTGATTTTAAGCACAGTATCTCGATTAATTTAATATTTAAATAGGTAGGCATATTTATTCTGTTTGAGATGTAGATTTAAGTCCAAAATGGCAAAATTTTGAAATGATAAATTTTTAACTTTCAGGAGACTTGTATAGTATCATTTTTACAGCTTAGCTAGACACTCTAATAATCTGCATTTCTTTTTCCCAGCTTTTGAACATACGAAATAAGTAGTACCTATTTAAAGAGTTCCTTCAGCATATATTGAAAAGAGGCAATCATCACCTTTATGCTCTGATGTTAACATGAAATATTCTCACCTCATTATTTTCCAATCACAATTTTTTTTTTCAACATGCAAATGTCCAAAACTTGCTCAGGATGTCAGACTCAAGTGAGACTCAAGTGCCTCCTTCATGACATTTGTATTCAAAGGTGACATATGGCAAACAAGTATTTGTTGTTGGCAAAAAAGAGATATGGCAAGAGCAGTCTGTCATACAGTGAGTGACGGTACGCAAATCTTGACGTTTTCGCAAAATTTGCTTCGTGTCTTTTTGATACAAAAATATAAGTATTCTCTTGAAGAAATAAAAGTTTTCTCTTAAAAAAGAAATCTTGAAGATGAGAAGGAAGAAGTTTTAGGAAGTATTTTACATAGTTTCTTGTGTAAGGGCATGGATGAAAATGAACTGAAAGTATAGATAAGCTGCAAGCAAGCTTTTGAAGGAAATATTTTTAGCTGAAAATGCATGTAAGGTGCAGAGCCTACATACTTAAAACAATTCTCCCAAAGTGCAAATTTGCAGACTGCAATGATACAATGGAAAAAGCTGACAGAAAGAAGGAAACATGAAACAGCAGAGAGAAATCTTTTAAATGACCTCTACGTGTACAGGGCTGATCATCAGTTAGTAAGACGTCTTACTGCCTTGAGTTTCACAGAGTAAAGCAAAATGCTGTTTATGAAAGTGAGTGCATTTATTTTTGTGAGAGATAGAATAATTTGTGTAGCATAGTCTGGTATCTGGAGATTTCTTCAGTGAACAGGTTGTCTTGGATAGTATTCTTTGATTATTTATTCTCATTGGCCAGTACATAGAATATTCTGTTCTGATTGTGAGCATTGCCACAGAAGATTTCTGTCTATGTTTGTGTTCCTGTATGTGCTCAAATGTTCCCTTGTTCCCTGCTGCAGTGGTTTTTGGTAATGTTGAATGAACCTTGCTTAGCACCTAAGAAAGAAGAATCTAAGAAGAGCATAAGATTTATTTATTTTTTTTAACTATATATATATTCAAGTAGTTCTAGCAGGTTTTGTGACCCACCTGAAGGTGGGATGAAGGTGAATGGAGAGAAGGATCTAACATAGATCAGTAATACAGGGTAGTATGTTATCATCTATCTTGAAAAAGAAAAGGATTTCAGCAGAGGAAGAGATTATAGGATTTTGTTTTAGTGTTACATCAAGATATAAAAATTACTTCAGGTTGGTGAGACTGAGTAGAGGAGATACTGTGGTATTTATTTTAGCAAAAAATGATCTAAGCTGGGCAACTTTTAGGAATGAAAATTGACTGTGATATGTCTATACTTTGCTTGAGATGATGCAGTGCCATTCTGCACAAAGTGTAGAAGATGCACTGAAAAATAGAGATGATAAATGAAGAGATGATAAAATGAGATTTTATTTTGGAGACTGTATTTAGGGGATGCTAATTCAAGGTTTATTTTGAGGAGATAAGAAACAACACATTTTTCTGATAGTAAGTGAATAAATTCCTTCCTACATATATAGCATAAAAGGCTTTTCCCCCTCTCTTTTTTGGCAGTGTTAGTTTGCAAAGATAAGTGTACTTATAACTGAGAAATTTTTCTTGAAAAAATGCGTGAGTGCTTAAAGGGAAATGGAAGTTATCCAATGTGACAGGTTGGTGGGTTGGAAAGTGCCCAAATAGCTGTCTCATAGCATAAAATTTCACTGCTCTTTCTCATATAAGTCTGGTATTCTACTATTTTCTTGTTCATTGAAAAAAATATTTGGAAGTACTTGATTTCAGTGTAGAAGTGTGTGCATACATACTACACCTTAAATTATTGTAAATTTGCATACAGCCTTTATAAAAAGTTAACATTATCTATATCTGTAGGTAGATGTAGATATATAGATAGTCTGTGCATAGGCAGACATGCAGCTCTGAGAGTACGCTGCTTTGCAGGCCTCTGCTGTTTGATTCTAGCCATAGTTGTTAATGAAATTTATCTTTTGATTTTTTTCTTTAGTTGTGTAGTTATAACAAGTAGGCCAACAACCAAACAATGTATTTGCTGAGTAGCAAACTAAAATCTAGATTTACATGGTTTCTGGAGTGACGGTTTCTCTTTTCCCTACTTTTTCTCTGTGTGTCTTTAAGACTGCTGTGGAAAGTTTATATTGTGTGTTGAATATATGGTTTTGGCACACTTCTCCTGGTATGATAACTGATACGTTAACTGAAACTTTTGAGTTCTGTCTGTTCTTCCTTCAGATGTCAGCTGTTCGTATATTACCAAAAAATTCTTTTCCATATCTCTTGATTACACGATTATTACCTTTTTCCATATCTCTTGATTATTATTATCTATTTCCATATCTCTTGATTATTATTCTTGGGGGGGGGGGGGGGGGGGGGGGGGGACGACAGGATGGACATAACACATACTTCAGTCTTATTTCATGTCCTGTGTTGGTTCAACTAGCAGAGCACCAAACTAAAGATAGCAACATCATAAAATGTTATATGTTCTTGTCTGAATTTTTGGGTTTGTTTATTCAAAATCTTAGTGCTGGCGAGGAAAAAGAGACCGGGAGTGTGTATTTACTCCTTCCAGTTTCTGGAAGGTTACACTTGCTTCATGTCTGCGCTGAACTTCCTTTACAGTGTTTAACACTTGTTTATTTCTGAAGGTAGTCTACATCTTTTCTAGACAGGAGAAGAAGCCTAATCTATCTCAAGTGTCTTATGATGATTTTGTAATGTAATCTCTTCCTGTCATCACACTGGATCTTGTTTAGTACCAGAGCAACAAAAAGTGATGGAGTTTGTTCTTATGCTACACAAATATTTTCATTAGAAAACTATTTTTTTTCTTTTGAGTGCTTGGCTCACATGGATGCTTTCAGGGATTTCTTCGATATGAGAATCTTGTGTTATGCAGAGATCTATATTCTTTATATGTTGGCTGTAGCATGCAGCATTAGGTTTCAGCTTTTATTTCAGTTTTCAAGATGTAGTTGGTAAGGTAAACATTCAACTGAGGCCCCATTTGCATAGAGATTAACAATAAGGACTAAGTTTGTGATTTTGAAGTATATCCATCCATTCAGTTTAACTTGGACAAAGTTTTATTCAAATTTCAATTCTATTTCATTGCATACTGAAAATAGATATATTTTGTTTTTTGATCCTACTGATTTGGACAAACAAAAAACCATTATTCCCCTGTTGGCATTATTTTACCCTCCTGTGCATACAGCTTCTTTTTTGAAAAAGAAACATGATCTTTGCCTAGACTTGCATACACTGAGTATGATTTTTATCTCCTTGTGACCTGTAGAACCCTTAAATATGAATGTATATGCTCCTGTAACACTGGCATTGAAAAGAGTATTGCATGCTTTGTTAAATTTCAATTAATAAAATGTTATGAGGATGTTTGTGTGACCTTGAGAAAATTAACATATGCAGTATGCAAGAAGAAGTATGTAACCAAAAGAATATGCCATCTTCTGTAAAAAAAATAATAAAATAAAATAAATAAGTCTGTGGAGTTTTACAGAACACTGCTGTTTTCATTGCTGTATTTCTGGGTTTTGAAAACATCATAATGTTATCTTATATCTGTAGTACCTATGTATATTGGGATCACGTAGTAACATGACACTCTCTGCCCCAAGTTGTGTAATTTTTCATTGTGTGTATTTATGAATAATGTTGGTCAATATAACATATCATTTGATAATTGAAGACAATTCTGCTTTTTCTCTTAATTTGGTTGTTTGGTATAGCACAGGGCTCTACATGGGAATACAGGAATATTGGATTAACTCCTAATACTTAATACTATGATTCAATTTTAAAAATGGGGGCCACTACTTGAACAAGTGAAGTTAAGCAAGTTAAGCCTGGCTGAGAGGTTGAGCCTTACTTCTTCCTGCAGAGTTCCCAGTGGATCTGATAATATGATTTTAGGTCAGAATTGGCTCTTAACAGACCTGTTGAGAGTATAGCTAGAGGAAATGTGACTTGTCTTCTTTTGTGCAGTGAACTGGAACATACTAGGAACAGAGAGAAGTCTAATGTTAGGGCTATATGTGCAACGAAGGGAAAATCATGGACGTGTTTCCTTGTTAAACTGGATATGCAAACTTATTAGAGGCGATGCTGTTATTCAGAAAAGGGTATTCTAGGTGTACATACTTTCATTTTCCAGGCAGATTGTTCTGAATTCCTCAAGTAAGAAGTTACTGTATTAGGTGCTTTTTGAAATTTTAATTATAATTGTCTTATATCCATGCATGTCTTAGTACTGGAAAGAATGTTTCTTTAGTTCCTTTCCATTTGGAGGGTGTTTGATACGTTCTTCCTATTAGAATTGTTGGGGGATAGTGAAAAGGAAGAGTACAGAGGTAATGCTGTATTTGTACATTAAGCACCGTTTCCCTTTTCAACTATGCATATGTGGAATGTATGTGAGAGATTTACATTCCAGGAAAAATGACTATTTCTAACCTAAGCCATTTAAAAAGAGAAGTTGCTGAAGACTGACTTCTACACTTGAGTTGTTTCCATCATTGCAGTATTTGCTTACTTTCAGAAAACCAACTCTGGGCAGTCAACTTGGTGCAGTTCCTTAGCTTTCAGTTGGTTTCTGTATTACTGTGGGGTTTGTTGTTGTTTTCCAGATAATTTGCAAAGAGTGACATGGCAAGCGAGTAAAGAAAAATATTTAGCAATCTCCTGTTCTGCATTTCTAGTTCAAGTCTTGCAAGCATTGTATTTTCAGTTGTGATTCTCCAGGATGTCCATAACTTTAAAATAAACAAACAAGTAACTAAATTCTGGCCACTTCAGGATGTTGAGTATTCAATGAATGTAAGGAGGAGTCAACAGTTGCTCTCATATCACAAACCTTCTAGCATGTGTTGGGAGACAGTAAGAGAAGGAACTGTGCCGAAATGCATTCTCCATGGCTTCTGGATTTTCTATAGAAATAGAGAAACTGGTATGGAAAGCTTGTGCCAAATCTCATCATGGTAGCAGCGCTGGAATTTAAAATCTGCAATTTACAGCTTTGTCACCCGTACTCCTTCCAGTCAGTGGATGACGTCAGAAATGCAAGTGGCAGCATATTTTGCTCTAAAGAAATGCATTTTTTTTGTGTGTACTAGGCTGAGTATACTTTCTTCTATCTCTTTCTAACTTCTGGTTCTGAAAAAACAAACAAACAAACAAACAAAAAAGAAAAAACAAACAAATAACAACAACAACAAAAAAAACACACAACAAACATTTTCCATGTGAGAGAATTGAATTATAGCAGTTAAGAGACTGGATTACCAGAAAATGGCTGGCAGTAACTGCTGGAGAGATTGAAATTATGCTTATTGGCTTTGGCAGGATATATGCAGAGAAAGAGACATTTCCTGTAAGCTCCCTGGTTTTGTTGCAAAAAGCTGCAGGTGGAGAAAAATATCTAGGTTGAGATATAATGAGCTGGGAACTCCTGAGAAAATGTTATTTATAATCATGCCTGCTTTTCAATACCAGAGCAACCTTTTTCTCAAGTTTTATCTTGCTGTAGTGTAGTCTGCTAAGACAACCTAAAGAACTGGCATGCCTTTTCTTTCAATTTTTGCAAAATGAAGCAGTGATATAATTGTCAATTGGACTGGTAGTTGAGATTCTTGTATAAATTCTGTTTCATTTCATCCCCAAGCTATCATAAACCAGAATTATCCATTTGTGAGAAGGACTGTTGAGAAGAGTAGAGAAAGAGTGAAACCTTTGTTGATTATTTCTATCTGCTATGAGTCATTTTACCTGAAGATACACCACTCTGCTGATGTTGGCAAGTTCAGTGACATATATGTTGACAGATTCCAGTTGAATACATGAGAAGTGTGTGATGAAGAAAAGTCTTTGGGCTTGCTTGTTCGTTTGCTTTACAGTCATGTTTTCTGTTTTGTACAGCTGGTATCCTCAGTTTCCTGTGATTTTATTCTGTCATTTTATCACTGACTTTTGTTCTGTGTATTTTAATGTCCTGTGTATGGTTCAATGTTGCTTGTGAGGTGCACAGATTATGCAGGGCACATGCCTTTAAAAATAAATTGTAGCATTTAAAAATAAATTGCAGTTATTGCCTAGCTACCTTTTCTAAAAGTAGAGATAAGTTGTTTTCCAGATGTTTCACTATGTGTGAGGAGATGATTAGAAAATAAAATACTTGAGTTAATTATTTGCAGCCTTGGAAGTACTGTAGCCTTACAATTGCTCTCTTTGCTTTCCAGCTCTCCCAGTGTTAGGAGCCCCAGGCACTGAATGTAAGCTTCTCTGCAACTCAGTTTGCTAGAGGTAGCAATTCTAAATTATAGCATTATTGCCATTTGTAGCATTATTTCAATATATTTAAGGCTTAAAATTGTTCTTTCTTCAAAGCCGTAGGATGGCAAATCACTCAAGTTTGGTCCCACTGGGGTAAAACAAACCAGTGGATGATTTGTTTTTCATACTTGATTCAAATACTATTCTTTTATCTTTTTTTGATTATTGCTGACTCAGGTAATGAGATTTTAAATTTGTCTCAGTAGTAACATGTTAGGAGTGCTCAAAAATAACTACTTTTCCCCTTGATATTTAGAAGGAGTATAAGCTTATCTTTATCCAAAGCTTGTTTATTTGTGAATAAATTTTTGTTGGAAAAGTCCAAGTTACATAGGTACCCAAATGCCCATAAGGACTGAAGTGCTGAAGGTGCCAAGTTAAAATATATTAAAATTTATACTAGGAGGATGAATTTATAGGTTTTCTATCTGCTTTGCATTTCTATTTGTGAACTAATTCTTTTAGTGCATTCAGTTCTGAATCTTGATAGTTTTTGTTAAGTCTCTCAATATTAGCTTTCAAATGTCAATGTAAAGAAAATGGGACTCTGAGGTTAGAGGATTTTATTGAGATGTCTGGGTGTTGTAAAGTTAAAGGGAGAGGCTTAGTAACTATGGGTTTTTCAGCCTGCCACACACTATGTATATAGAAACAGAAGGAAGAAAATGTTACGCAGTTGCATAATCTTAGGAGGATGAAGGGCAGCATGAGGTGTTTGTGGTACATATAATGAGATAACAAGTTCCATATCATATTTAAGAGGAAAACAGTACAATGACAGGGAAAAAAGTGAGATGATATTTTAGCATGTATTTTGTGAATGCATTTGGAATCAACCAGACCTTATGCCTAGTCTGTTTTGAATGGCTTTCAGAAGGGAGAGCTGCAACAATGTGGTTAAAAATCATGGAAGTGTAGATAAGCGTTTCATTGTCCTCTGGCTTATGGTTAACCTTGATGTCATTTAGAGTTGTCAGAACAGAAAGGATGATAGGTCATCCTTTCATAATCTACTGATGTGGTCACTACAGGAAAAAATTAAAACCTATGAACACAGCAAGGGTTCTGAACCTTGCTGAAGAAATAAGCATGCCATTTCTCTGGGCAACATAAGCAAATGTCCCAGTGATGTTGAAGAAAAAAAAAAAAAAAAAAAAAAAAAAAGCAAAGCTATTTCTTTGCCTTTTATCAGATAGCCTTTCTAACTTGTATGGAGTCAAATTTTGGGTTTAGCTAACAAAGTTATTATTGGAGTAGTTAATTATTGATACTCATCTCTGTAATACATCTGTGCTGTCCTGAATTGTGTGGCACTTGCTTGTCTTTCATTGTTTGTTTTGTAATTCAGTCTTTTTTCAGCTGGCATTTTAAAGGTGTCTAGTAGTTGTGGAAATTGAAACAAACATACTCAAAAACCATACAGAAGTAAGCATCCTCAAAAACATCTCGTAGCCTGAAGATTGTTTTCCACATGGGAAAGCTGTAAACTTCAAAGGATACTGACAGATAGTATAGATCTAGTAGACTTAACAAACAGAAAATGCGTTCCTTGTATGTTGTGAAGTGTGTGAAATCCTTAAAAATGTATTCTGTAAGTTAATCACCGCAAGTAATTGCCTTAAAACCAATTTCCCTGTGCTTTCCAATACTTCTCTAAGCACAAGAATACAAAATGACCCAGGCAATGTGTGTTTTACATGATTGTAGCATCTGTAGTGATTTTGAAAATAAAACAGCAGGCTGTGCACATAAGTGGCTGCATCATATGTAATATGGCCTGCCCTACTTTGGTGACTCTGGAACAAAGAACCCTTTCTTCTATTTTGTATCCTGGGATGTCTTCCTGGGGCCTGTTATTGTGACATCTATAATTTCATAGAAGTTATTTCCTTTCTTACTTCAGCCTTACAAGCAGTACATTGCCTTAGTGACTCTGTGGTGAGGTTATTTTCACAAAATTGTACTGTTTTTTATTTTAAACTACAATTTTATTTTAAAAGGGCTCTGTGGGTATAGCTTCAGGTGTTACTTGAATAAGTAGAAGTCTGATTAAGTGATTTTTTATTTTTTTTTGAAAATGTATTCCTGCAGTATTAACAAGAAAATGAAACAGTGCATAGTGTGTGTTTTGTCTTAGTTCAGACATGAGTGGGCATGCAGTTTTTCCAATGTTGAACAAGAAACCAAGTTAATATATTGCCACAAAGCTTGGTAAGGCAGGCAACCTAAAATCTGTTAAAGAAGTTTTGGTTATCTTATACTGTTAGCAAAAATAGTTAGGTACACGTTTCAGTTTTCTTTAGTTTGTTCTTTATGTATCATAAAACTAAAAATAAAAACTTACTTGAAAAAATAATTTTTGATAGAACCCACAAAAATGTTGCTGTGTGTAATCTGTCAATATTGCTGCATTATTCTCCTAACTACAAGTCCAGAAAAAATATAAAATGTAGGAATGTCTAACTGGCAGTCTAGAGGCATGTATATCCTTATAAATGGTAATGACGCAGTTCAGTGGGAATTGTGTGTTCACACATTCCCTCATTTTTATTTTTTTCTGATTTCATATCATGATAGAGATATCTGTGTTCCTAGGTGCTATTTGTTTCATGGGTAGCTCTCTGAAAACTGTAGGATTCCCATATTTGTGTCTGGTGCAATAATTAATATCTCTCTATCTGTCATCAAACCATGCAGACTTCTCATACATTTTGCATGTCCCCATTTTACTAAATATGCTTGTACATTTAGGTTTCCTCACTTAGTTTGTCATGAATTGCTGATGTGCCCCAAACCAGTCAGTGAGCACCAGTAGCAAGGAGGGAGAGCTCGCAACAGAAAAACACTTGTAAACAATTTGGGGTTTTGGCAGTTGCCAATAATAGCCATTCTAAACTACTCTGCTAGCTCACTGTCTGTGTGCTACATATTTCTTTTCTTCAGTTTTCTAGAACATAGTCATCTTTCCACTACAGAATCTCTTCCCTACCCAGTTCTTTAAAATCCTGAATAATGTGTTCTTGAGTTCAATAGAATGCAAGTTCTTTTTTTTTCTCCTCCAAAACTTTGATGATTATTACATAGAATTCCTGTTTTCATGTTTGATCACTCTGTTTTTCCAGAGCATCTGTGACTTCAGAGGAACAAACTACGCAGTCCAAACTAATGTCCTGGAACTGTCTAGTTGCAGCACTTTCATTTGAAATTTTATGATTTATTTATTTTTTTCTGGTCTCTTCTCCCAAGCACTAAATGATAAGGCAAAAGGAAATGGCCTTAAGTTGTGCCAGGAGAGGTTTAGGTTGGCTGTTAGGAAAAATTTCTTCACTGAAAACGTTGTAAAGTGTTGGGACAGGCTGCCCCTGAAGCAGTTGAGTCACCATCCCTAAAGGTCTTCAGAAATTGTGTAGATGTAGAGCTTAGTGACATGGTTTAATGGTGGACTTGGCAGTGCTATGCTAAAGTCCATACCAGATGATCTTAGAGGACTTCTCCAACCTGAATGATTCCATGATTCTGTGATAATCTGGAAGGACTAAGGGAGCTCCAGTGCTGTTCCTGTGTTTCAAATTTGCTTTGTCCCTACTGGTTTATCCATTAGGTGTCCAAAATATAAATGATATTCTTTCTCCTGTTTGTTTCTAAATTGCTTTTTGTCATTATATTTTGTATAAATTATTTGTAATTATTTGCCCAAAATTTAGTTAACTGTTTAAATGTTTGCAGTATATAGCACACTCATATGTCAGGACATCGCACCCAAAAGAAATCAAAAAAAGTTGCATTAGCTCACATGACTAGAGTACAATTTGAAAAAAGAAAATGGCTTTGGTGTAGTAGTTAAGGGAAGGAAATTGCAGGAAATTCTATTGAAAATGCCCCTTAGCATATTGTTTTGTTGTTTTTTCCCACCCCTTTTTTAATCCTCTACAATGTTGAATTCCTGATGTTAACCTTTGCAGTCTAGCAAGCTCTGTTTTAAGCTGTAGAGTATTAGCAGTATCCTTTAAAATAAAAGCAGAAGAATATTTTTTTATTATTATTCATAATAAAACATGCCTTGAAAATCGATAATCCATGGGAAATTTGATTCTGGTCCCTTTTGTAGTTAAGACCATAAGATTCACCACTAGCTTTCAAAACTCAGTTCTTCCTATTGTAAAGTTGCAACTGTAATTGAAAGGGCTTTGTGTGACTTGGAGCCATGCAGTAGATCACAAAATACAGGCTTAGGAAGATATAATGTAGCATTCAGCACAGTGAGTTTATGCTAACTTAAAAGAGAAAAGAATCTGGTTTAGTTCATAAAGCATACCATAATTATGTCCTCAGGAGATAAGTTCTCTTAAAGTATCTCACAAATTCTTCTGAACATGTGATGGTATAGCATCTGTCAAGTACATGTTCTGTCATTCATAATTCTAAGAGTTTTTTGTATTCTATATTCATTACTGAATTAAAATGACACAAAATTACTTGCTTCATAAGCAGGTCCCTTTGTATCATCTCAAAGTACTTGTATATACTGATTGTATATACCATGACCTAGTAAGTTTTAATGAACAGTCTCAGTTCTGTAGTTCTGAAACTGCTGTTAAAGCTAATAGTATTAATAATTAATAAGTAATTAATATAGAAACCTCATTAGTGGAGGAGTAGATCGCATTAGTTCAAATCATCATGCTTTTATTTTTGTATGTTTTGTTATATATACTCTGTTGTTTCCACACCTTCTGTATTACAGCAACTAATCATAAATATAAGAGCCTTGTAAAACTGCTTAGGAGATACATACAGAAAATATCAGAGGCATAACAAATGATATTTTTCTTATATCCCATTTCTTTGGCACTCTGACTCATTGATAAGACTGCTTATATATGGGTGTGATTTTAACTGTGCTTTCTGCTGGGAATGCAATTCCATCAGCTTTACCAGCTGGTATTACCCAGTATACATCTATACTCCCAGCTTTTCTCTTTGATTGGCTCAGGAGTGTTAATGCCCTGGTTTGTCAGCAAGAGAGTCTATTTAGGTGAAATCCTAGTTTAGTGATTAGGAAAAATCAAAAAGTCACCACAAACAGCCTTGAATATTTTGACCGTAAAGCAACCCAGAGAAAGAAGTGTCACTGGTGTATAGTCGTCATTCCATGAAGACAGGTCGGGTATCAAGGTTTTGATACCTAACAAGTAATTTTGATATGCATGTCTGCTAAAATGCTGTAAAGTTTGAAAACTAGTTTCTGCTTGGAAGACCTGTTGTAACATAGTGCTGCTCTATCTATACTCACCGTTTATTCTGATTAGGATTTGTACATGTATATTTTTTTTCTGAGAGATTAATTTCAGAGTGAGGATATCATTTATTGTCAGAAGGATTTCCTTCCAAGATAGCAGAGGTGTTGCCTCTGAGTACAGTAATGTGTTGCAAAAAAACAAGCACCAATAAGCTGTAGCTTCTTGGAATTCTGTCTGCTTTTCTGTGAATTTACTGGCAAAATTTCTGTTCCAGCTTCAGAGAGCTGCTTTTGAAGCAAATTTAGAAGTTTACTGCCCAGATACAATTTTAGAAGTGAGAACTAAGCTTTGGTCCCTCAACACCAGAGTTGAAAAAAGTAATTTATTAAAAATAAATTCCAACCATTTGTTAAATGTAACATTTGTCTTAAGAAAAATGATGTTTGTGTTCTTGGTAAAATTTACATTGTTAACTTAGTGTGTAGCACAGTCAATATGTTACATGTTTTCTGTCCCATGTTTCTGCAAGAGAGCACTTTTTATGTGTTTATATACATATGACATGTTATATACATATGACCCATTTATATATTCACTGTGTAGGTTAAAACAAACATTTTTTTTTCTATTGTGTGTTTATTTTTGTTTGTTTGTTTTGGTGGTTTGATTTATTTTATTTTTTAAGGCAGGCACTATGTTTAAGATAGCTTTAAAGAAAGGCACTAAAAGCTCTGTCTTTAGTCAATGTGTATTTGCAGGGTGTACTGGGTATGTCTTCTGTTCACCTTTTGTTTACCACAAAGTGGAATAGGCCACAGTTAGACAGCTTTCAATCTACAAGAACAGCAGTCAAAATGAGTTTAAATATGGAGATAAAGACAAATGTTTTTTATTTAAATTAAACTGTAAATAGTATTATAACTTTCAATTTCTAATCTAGTTTTATTATTCATTTAACAAAATTAAACCAGTTACCAGAGTACCAATGCAATGTTCATAATTTGGAAAGAGACAAATTACAATTGGTGCTGCCAGCTGCCAAATTAAAATCACTTTTGCATTAGTGTGCATTTAAAATATCAGAAACAAGTACCAGGCTCCTCACAAAAAACAGTCTGAGTTTATCTGAGTGTTTCAGCTGCTAAAAAAAAAAAAAAAAAAAAAAAAAAAAGAAAGAACAGAAGAAAAAAAAAAAGGAAAAAATATTTTTTAGAATTAATTTAAATTTCTCAATGACTTGGATCTTATTGGCTGGCTTAGCGCTGTGTAAATAAATAATAGTACTAGACATTACAAAGGCAGACTCTGACCTAGAAAAAGGGTTATCCAACCAGGCAAGGTTGCTGGTTTTAATCTCAGCCTAAGAGATGGCTGAATATTGGTGTCTGCAAATGCTTAATTACTGGTTTGCATGTACCTTGATAAAATAAAAAATATTCTTCAAAGGGCATGTATGGTGCTAAACAGACTTAAGGATTTTTCCATGAATGTCTTCAGGATTGGTGAGATTTTCATGGCCTTTTGACAAAACCCATTGTGTTTTGAAAGCTCAATTGCAGCTGTGTTGTTGCTTAAATAGAGGTGGTTAAAAAATCTTATATAAATGACACAAATATGTATTAGTGGATTTCTCAGATATTTGCTATTTATTAATCTTAAACGTATGGCCCTGATAGATTTGTAAGTTTAATGGATGAGGGTTGTTGCAGAATTTTTTTATTGAGCTTGATTTTCGCTGTAAAACAAATTCTAAACAAGAGGAAAGTTTCTGAGGCTCTGTGTGTAACTTCTGTGATAAAGCTTTGTTTTGACAATCCAGAAATGTATTATATTAGACTCATCTGTGATTGTGCGTTTGAGTTTTTAATTTAATTTTTCTGTTCTTGTCTTCAGTAAGTGCAGCTGAAAAGGAACAAAATCAATTAAAGGGTGACTGAGTTCTGGGAATAGAGGAGGTGGCTCTATTTTGTTTTAAAGATGTGAATCAGCAGTTAAGACATGCGTCTTCCCGATATGCGTAGATTTAAAATACACAGCTTAGAAATAAAAGAAGCTACCACACTCTAACTTTATATATATGTACAGGAATAGATTGCTGAATTCAAGCCATTTCTTTTAGACACAGTTGTCAATCTCTACTGTAGTCAGTATGTTGTTTTATAGTCCTATATACCTGGCAATTATTTTTTTTTTTTTCCTGCTGTTAAGTATTATATCAGGGGACTAACTCCTGTTCATCCCAGCCATTGGTTTACTTCCTTAAAGTTCCCATATCAGTTTACAGAGCTTTCACCTGCAAGAGAGTGTCCAAACTTTAGTACAATAAATAAATAAGTTATGATTGGGGGGGGAAGCATCATATTTTTAATCTTACTCTCTATGCTTTAGATGTTTCTGTGGAATGCTGACTGCATTCTCTTTACCATGAGAATGAGTGCACTGGGATGGTTGGCAGGACAAGCCTTGTTTTGCCAACTTGACTGACCATCTGGAGTAATGGAATCAAGGAATTAGTAAGAAATTAATGAAATTAGCAATGTTGACAGCACAGGAAATTTCAGGATTTTCAGTGGATATCTTATGTACCAGAGTAGGAAGGTTTTTCTGGCCTGCAAGAGCAATCTGAAAACTAGCTAGAAGTAATAGTGATAGACGAATTAGCAGGTAGCAGAAGGGAAGGAAAGACATGCAGCATGAAGCTGCATAGATCCCTGAAGGTAAGGTTGAAAGATTTTACCTGATGCAGCGGAGCTGAGATTAGGAGTGTGGACAGTAGTGTTTAAGCAAGAAGGTGAAATAGCTGATGTTATTAGTACCTTGTGTTCTGCGAAAGCTAGTACAGTTTTCATGGAATGATTGTCCATTAGAAATAATTGACTTCTCACTCTGTACCAAATAATATTATTGATGATTTATTTGCATGTACACCTCAAAGGTGAACACAATGTTAATGTTCTGGGAAAAGTAGGAAATTGCACAACTGTTTTCGAGCACAGACGTATGAAAAGATTCAGTCATATACAGTCTTCATCCTAGCCATGGACTGTAGAAATTCTGGGATGGATTTATGGCAACAAAATTCAGCAGCAGTAAAAGCACTGTAGAGAATTTAATTTTTAATATTGTTGGGAAATGAGCATAAAGGTTTGTTCTATTTTATTAAAAGAAAAAAAAATAAAAAAAAAATAAAAGGCACCAAACATTCTGAAAAACATCATGCTGCTTGTATGTCATACCATAAAACTTTGTCTTACCACTTTTATCTATGTTTAAGAAAGTCTTAAATGAAATAATTTTGAAATTGCCTTGATTGTCTGGCTTGCAGATTATCTTTAAATCTTATACAGCAGCTGCTATTATGATTTCATTGAGTTACAAAATTGGCCTGTGTTTTTCAGTCTGGTAACCTACTAACTTATATAGTTGCATATGCTTCTGGCTAGAGCATATGAATGTAAAGAAAACAGTAGAACAAGCTAAATGGGCATTTAGAACATCTGTCTTTGTGTTAAAAAGGGAGATTTAAATACAATTACAATGTTTTTGGCCATCAGAAATGCTTGAATTATTAGAAATTATTGATGTTTGCATTTTGTTTCTTTTGTAATGATGTACGTAGTGTTACATATTTACACTATGGCTCTGTGTTGGTAAAGCTTTCTGTTAATGAGAATAAATGTTATTTAAGTAACTATATGAAATAAATATCCTTCTTAGTCATTCCAGAAGTACTGCTGCATGAAAATTATTCAAAGAACAGCCATTGAAATGTTTCTACGATATGAGTACTGAAGTGTAGCTTCAGTCTACATTATTTCTGTTGCTGTTTGGTTTTCCAGTGCATTTGCTTTATTTATTCTTGTGGTGCTGGTATTATTTGAAGTTACTACAGCAACCTGTCACCATTTACTATCATAAAGTATGCTGGGATTTAGTTGCTAGGTGTTGAAGTTTGTTGTCTTACCCATATGACCCTAATATTTTTCAGTTGCTTCTTTTCTTGTATATGTTGCATCCACAGCTAATGTGCACTTGAATAACAGATGTTTTTTTTTCTTTTTGCTTTAGCCAATATTTTGCAATGCTTATACTAAAGGAAGCCAGCATTATAGTTCATTAAAATTTTATATAAATTATGTGGTTGGCTTTTTTTTTTTTTTTTAAATGGATGGGGAGTTTGAATAGTTTCTGAGACACTTCCTTCTGTTTCACTTTCATTTGACTTTCTCTGTGCTTCTGGTCCTGATAGAATTGTAGTGTTCGTACCATCTATTTTGTTTGTTCTTTACCCAAGTTTTGAAAGAATATCAGCAAATCAGTTAATTCAAGAAGTATAATTCAGTGCTGCTTCTGTTCCTGGATTCTTTTGTATTTAAATGTGTGTGAAGGTTTTAAAATTGGAAAGCATACATTTTGTTGCATCTCTTCGAATTGATCCAATGTATTCCAAAGTTATATCTGATAATTCTTCTGTGAGTATTCTCTCATCAGTTGAATGTTTACTTAGATACTTTATATATATATATATGTACATATATATATATATATATATATACATATGACCTAGTTTTAATCAGCCTCTCTGTTCTAATTCATGAGATAAATCCTCAACGCAGCTGAAATGACTTGTTGGGATTCTACTTGAAGTTCATCTTGTTTGCTGCAACCTTTTTCATACTATTCAATCACTATATGCAATGCTTGATTAAATGAAATACTTTTTTGAATCCTAAGCAATAGACTATTGTATTTGTAGGTAGTGCTTGGTTCTGAATTTCCTCTGTCTGTCTAGTGAGCATGCAGCCCGCATTCAAAGTGTAATAAGTAGTTCTTGTGCAGAACTTACTGTATTTTCAAGCAGTTCATGTTCTTTGCATATTCTAGTAGGAGAATTAAACAGCATGGGAGAATTTAAATGAATACATAGAGATTTGCAGATTTGATCACAGCTCTCCCCAGTCCTAAATGACACTGAAGTTCTAGCAGTGATAATGGTGATGCTGAGACAGCATGGGTACTTGAATGATCTGAGGCTGCATTTGAGGAGTGAATGTTTATTGCTGGTGTTTGGGGATTAGGAGGGGAGGGGCAAGCTTTTAACCTATGAAGGAGCTAGCAGTTAATTTCTAATAGTTGAGATTGCAGACAAGAAAATTATTAGATATGAAATGGTATTGGTGTATTTCCCTGCTTAACAGCTGCATGGAAATGATGGAGGAAGTTTTTTTAGCACACCAGCTTTACTGACAGCTTTATTTATCTACTTATCATTCAGTCACACTAATATGAATTTGATAGTTTTGTTGCAAGGTGGTATATGTGATCTTTGTTTATGGCTCTTTTCAGTAATCAATCAATCATCTGGTAATTTTAAAATGACAATACAATTTTAAAATGACAATATAATAAGAACAGATATAGCTAGATACATTTTAGAAGTTGGTTTCAACAACAACAAAAAAACCTTCTTAAAGTCTTTATGCCTTTAAGCAACATAAAAGGTCTATTTAAAGCTTGCAAAGAAATGCTACTTATTTCAAGAAGTGATTATTTAATATTAGTGCAGAAAGGCATTTTCTGGCATATGTTTAACTACTAAAAACACAAGCTGTTTTTCATGTATAATATTCTCTAACTTCTGTCAGTAATTTTTTTCAAAATCAAGACATCAGAAGGAAAAACACAGTTTCAATATTGAATCATTTGAAATTCATTCATTATTACTTCCAGCTTCATATTTAACATCACAGAAAACACTTTTCTAACCCATAACTGTAAAAGTGAACTACTACAGCAGGAAAATCAGCATTTCTTTTTAAAAAAGCATCATTACCCGAGAACACGATACCTTACCTGAAATCTTTGGCTTTACCCGCAGAAAATGTGTCTTCCTAGTCTTACAAAGTAGACAAGCCTGTTACTAGCACTAGTGTCACTCCAAAAGAAGGTATAATAGGTCCTTTATATTGTAATTTTCACTGTTTGTATGCCAGAAGTGTAGTGGGTCTGCTCACGTAGGAATAAATAAAAAAAATAAAAAGGCAGTACAAACTGAACAGCAGCTAACATATGAAACTGAAAGACCTCTAGTGGCCACAACCTGAAGTTAAAGAGGGCTTCCCTTTAAGTGGTAGACAAAATGGTCGGGGATGGCAAACTGCAGCTGATACTTTGGTAATGTGTTCCTGTGTTGCCTTTCTGGCGTAACAAAAGTGTAAAGTGAATCTGAGTTAAACTGAGAATCTGGTTAGTAACAAGGGGAAATAAGCTTCTGGTCAGAGGGACTGGGGAGTCACCTCTAGCTATCCTAAACAAGCATGATGAAAAGGTTCAAATCAAGCTAGAAAATTATTTTGTATCATCTCCTTCATAATCTCTTCTTTTAATATAGTGAAGGCAGGTTCAATTTAAAACAAGAATTCCGGCAATTAGAATGCATCAATAAGGAGGATTCTTTTCTGTCTTACAGGTATACTAACAATAGTTAAGCCTGCTACCACTGAGATATGAGGAATATCTTTCTGCGTCTCAGTCAAAGGCAGTGAAAACCTAGGCTTATAGATAATTTTATATTTTGCAACACTTCATCTTAAGGAATTGAGAAAAAAAAGTATTTCCTTTTGAGGAAGTTTGGAGTTTTGAGAGATGAAAATAATAGTATTTTATAGAAGCTTTAGAGTTCTGTAGTAGTTACTTAAACATCTGTAAAATATATCCTTTCTTGCACTATTTCTTCCTGTAAAATACCATAGCCTTTGTTTCTAGGATGATTAGAAAGTTTTGATCAAATATATTTTTTCTTCCTATGAATTCATAATGAAATATCACTTGCCTTTTAAGAGTCTTATAGTAATACTGAGTTGTATTTTATATATAAAGTTTTCTGGTTGCAGATTGTGTGCTTCCATGTACTTTTCATAAATGGTGCAGATTTTTTCTCCAGAGCCTATTGCCAAGGTAGCTTTTGAATTACCCTCTCTGAGTTCTTACTATGTTTCGCATATGGGCTTGTGAAAGTTGTCATTTGATATTATTTTAATATCCTTTAAAAATAATTATTAGGCATTTGGAATAGG
This sequence comes from Netta rufina, assembly GCF_964035555.1. Classification (NCBI taxonomy): domain Eukaryota; kingdom Metazoa; phylum Chordata; class Aves; order Anseriformes; family Anatidae; genus Netta; species Netta rufina. Next base: position 6,172,185 of record NC_140137.1, read on the forward strand.
TCTGATTTAGAAAGAATAAAGTCCAATATCTAAATTAATCTAGATGTGTGTTATGTTTCAATTGATTTTTTCTCGTTTTCTTTCAGAGTCATTTTGTTGCATGCATGACAGCAATCTTAAACCAGATGAACAACCAGCATTACTCAGTTTACATTGAAACTTTTCAGACAAGTTCAGAGCTAGTGGTGAGTACAAAACAAACACATAGATGATAAATAATTAGAATTATTTTATTAGCTATGAAAAATAAAGTGTTGTTTTGAACTATCTTGCCTGATTCTTCTTAGCATGAAGTCCGTTTATGTACATTTTCTGCCTCTCCATCATTTTATTGCCTCCCTCTTCTAATGGTGTCTTTGTACAATACTAAGATCAGAAATTTGGAAAGATATAAATGTCACTGTTGTTGTCCATAGCACTTAGGAAGTAATTTAATAATCAAGCATTAAGTAATGGGATCTTTGTTTCACTCTGTTTTGAGGAGAAACAACAACAAAAAAACATACCACCACCACCAACAAAAAACAGCAGCAAAGCAATCCCTGACTATTCCAACCCTTCATCCACATTTTGCACATCGTGATCTAGTTCCACTGTTGGTCAAGATAACGTGTGCTAAATGCAATTAAATGCAACTTTTTATATCAGTTGTTCCTGGCATAAATTAATGATATTTGGTGTGCATTTCTGTTTCGTACCATTGGTCACTGGTTTCAGGAGACCTTTTTCCCTTAATTTATACTCCTGACATAAGTCCAAAATAAGTCTAGGTATTGGCTAAGGTTTTGTTTACATGATCTATGGGTTCTCCATGGAAGTAATACGTTCAGTTGGCAAGATTTGTCCGCTTTCCTTTCTTTGTTATAGTCAGTGTTGTGCCATAACTGAAATTCTAGCAGATCAAATCATGGCTAAATTTTGCAATTCTTCATGTGCCTGAATTTACCTGAAAACATAGGAGTATTTTAAAATAACTTCAGCTTCCAAGCAGTTTACGTACTTCAGGTACTTGGTCCTAGATAATATCTAGAAATTCTAATGAAGACTATCAGGTGTAGTAATACTTCATCTGCTTGAACAGATCTGAAGAGCACATTTAAAAAACAAAACAAAACAAAACAAACTCTTTTTTTTTTTCTCCATTTATAAAGGCATCAATTTGTTGTCTTCTTGAGCATAAGCATGTCAGTGAAGATAAAGACTGTTTTTCAAACTATGGTGTTGAAAGCTATTGTTCACTTTTTTCTCTAAGTAATTTGACAAAGTACAAATGTTGCAGAGAACTGCTTGTGAGGTTTTGGTAATACATGTAGATGATGACATTTCATCTTGCTAGCCTCAGATTTTTAGCTGACTTGCTCAAAAATTCAGGGGTAAAACTGCATATATGCACTATACATGAAATAGAGCTTGAATTATGTTGTTCATTTTATTTTTGTTCAGTATACCAGAATCTCTAAATAGTTGTTGGAAAAATATATATTTTTTGGAGGATTTTCTGTCTGTGCCTTAAATTTTTTATTTAGAATACTAAAATTAGACTAAATCGACTAAGTAGAAAAGTGTATTGTTTTTCAGATCTGTTAATTTGTTATGCATTATGAGACTGGCTAAATAATATGCAATTCAGCAGCTTTCCTATATATAGTACTAAAGCTTTTTATTTCCATTCATTTATGGCATGTCTTTTCTTAAGAGCCCAACGTAACAACTTTCTTCATTTTGATTCTGGGGCTGCTCTTTTGCAGGACTTCAGTTCCAACCCTGGGTTTACTGGTATCAGCGGGATTTTTTTCCATTAACTTCACTAGGAGCAGAGTGGAGCCCTCCCTCTTAGTTCTTTAATTGCAGCAGGAACACTTATGTGACTGTGTAACACAAAGTTTATTTACTGTATTTTGCTGTTCTAGGACTTCTTGATGGAAACATTCATAATGTTCAAAGATCTCATTGGAAAAAATGTTTACCCTTCAGACTGGATAGCAATGAGCATGGTGCAGAACAGGTAAAGTAGGGCTGGAAGTTCAGTGCTTGTGTTTTGTGTGCTTCTGAAAAGTGAACTTGTTTTATATCTTCTGAAAAAAAGTGAAGTTTTGCCATTCCAACTAAGATAATACCATTCCAATTTGGTGAATGTCAAGAAGAGGTCAACATCTGAAATAATTTACTGACGATACATTAAATAGCTAGCTGCCTGTGCTCTAAATCCAGTTACAACAAAGGAAAGAATAAGTAACATTGAAGTGGAAGTAGAGAGTTGGTTTGTACGGTCGGTGACAGTCAACAGAAGCCAAACTGTAAAAGGCCAGTTAAATCTTAATTGTACCATTTCAGCATGTCCTCAGTGAGTTAACTGTGATGCACGAGCTAGAAAGCAACTTTTTTTTTTTTTTTTTTTCCTGAGCTGATATGCTTTGTTGGATTGCTGAAAAGATCACAAAGACCAGGTCTTTGAGGGCATCTCTGTATTTGTAGGAGAAGTCTGGGTCCAGGATGCTTTTTGAGGAAGTGTATTGCTATCTTATGTATCATCTGGGGATTCATTGAGATTGATTACTTCAAACATCTACATTACCTATGCAGATCAAGTTGTCATCTAAGCAGAAGCTTGTATAATCAAGTTTATCATACTTGCTGCTATTTACTCTATGAGAAATTGCTATTAATAAGGTATCTTTGAGAACTCCAATATAATAAAATTAACTAAAGGAAAAATATCTTAAACCGTGCAGATTGTACACTTTAACCTGTGGCTATAATCTGTCTGATTTGGTGTTGTCATAAATGATAGTGGGATAAGCCAAGCATTGGTTGATCATGAGAATGTTGGTTGATCCTGTGTATTGCCCATTGGAATGGTTTATTGCATATTCATTTAAATTATTATTATATAAGATGATGTGCTGTTTGCTTTTAAGGCATATCGTTATTCCCAAAGCCTCTTAATTGGCCAAAGACAATTCCCAAAGTGAGGCAGAGGCTCACTGATGTGGGAGTGTTCTTATTAGCAACTGAGAATCAACAGAGTACTTTAACAGAGAGGAAACAGAATGTTTTCTTGTTTGTTTGTTTGTTTTTATTTACTTTTCCTCTTTCCTTCCATTAACAGTAAGTTGGGAAGAATGTTCTTTTTCATGTCATGCTAGATGGGGCAGAACACTTTGGGAAATAGTAAAATCCTCACTGAGGTCATAATACCTGATATAATAGCTGAGTTATTTTTGTGATCCTTCATGGTCAATTTAATTAACTTTTGTTAATGAGGGTTGCTTACTGCACACTTCTTCCTAGTTGCTGCTGCTTGTAAGTGCACTTTATTCCACTTGTGGTACATAGATGATTGGCTATCAGCTTATTAAAAGCAGTAATTCCTAGGTACATGGCTTTGTGGGGAAATGCTTTTTCTGGTTTAGGTAAAACTGTATAGTCCACTTCATCTCTCAGGTATTCATAATTTTAATTTAGAGGCACATCATTTCTCCCAAGAAATACCCATACCTCATTGTCTTCCTGAACTGCATAGGATCTGAGATTCACTGAGTAAAAGAAATGGTTAGGGCAGTTAGCAATTGAAACATTCACATCCCTTCTGTTCCTCTGGGCTTTGAAATGGTAATTGCTCAGACTGAGTTTGAAAACACTTGATTATATCATAATTAGTGCATTGAATCAGTTTTGGTTAGAGTCCAGTCTGAAGTGGTTTCATAAGCATATCCATTGTTTCTGTGTCCATATGATTTGTTTTTTGAATCTTGTCAACATTATACTTAGGTATTTTAGTCTACTTTAGGTAAACTAAAAATAAAATTCTACAGGACTTTTTCAAGTCCAGTTGGAGGCCAGTCACTAGTGGCGTCCCCCAGGGCTCGGTGCTGGGGCCGGTCCTCTTTAATATCTTCATCGATGATCTGGACGAGGGCATCGAGTGCACCCTCAGTAAGTTCGCAGATGACACCAAGTTAGGTGCGTGTGTCGATCTGCTCGAGGGTAGGAAAGCTCTGCAGGAGGATCTGGATAGGCTGCACCGATGGGCTGAGGTCAACTGCATGAAGTTCAACAAGGCCAAGTGCCGGGTCCTGCACCTGGGGCGCAATAACCCCAAGCAGAGCTACAGACTGGGAGAGGAATGGTTGGAGAGCTGCCAGGCAGAGAAGGACCTGGGAGTGATGGTGGATAGTCAGCTGAATATGAGCCAGCAGTGTGCTCAGGTGGCCAAGAAGGCCAACGGCATCCTGGCTTGTATCAGGAACAGCGTGACCAGCAGGGCGAGGGAGGTGATCATCCCCCTGTACTCAGCTCTGGTGAGGCCGCACCTCGAGTACTGTGTTCAGTTTTGGGCCCCTCGCTACAAGAAGGACATCGAGGTGCTTGAGCGGGTGCAGAGAAGGGCGACGAAGCTGGTGAGGGGCCTGGAGAACAAGTCCTACGAGGAGCGGCTGAGGGAGCTGGGCTTGTTCAGCCTGGAGAAGAGGAGGCTCAGGGGTGACCTTATCGCTCTTTTTAGGTACCTCAAGGGAGGCTGTAGCGAGGTGGGGGTTGGCCTGTTCTCCCATGTGCCTGGTGACAGGACGAGGGGGAATGGGCTTAAGTTGAGCCAGGGGAGTTTTAGGTTAGATGTTAGGAAGAACTTCTTCACTGAAAGGGTTGTGAGGCACTGGAACAGGCTGCCCAGGGAAGTGGTGGAGTCACCATCCCTGGAAGTCTTCAAAAGACGTTTAGATGTAGAGCTTAGGGATATGGTTTAGTGGAGGGCTGTTAGCGTTAGGTTGGAGGTTGGACTCGATGACCTTGAGGTCTCTTCCAACCTAGAAATTCTGTGAAATTCTGTGAAATTCTGTGAAATCTTAAGGTTGGACCCTATTTGCTGAAAAAGTCCATGTGAGATAAGCATAGGACATTTTCTAACACCAGTAGTTAAGCTTTTTATAAAATATGTTTTCATTACCTGTGTCTGTGATTGTTTTCAGACATAATTCAGAGTCAAGTGATCCCTAGACCGTTTTAAGTCTAACTTGAAGAGTTTAGCACTGACGGTATTTGGCAAAACAGCTGGAAATATTGCTGATTTTCTTTCATTATACATACTAAAAATAGCTGCTTTTTTGCAGATGAACTGCTTGGTAACACCCTCAAGACCTGGTACCTCAAGATCTCATGTAGCTCATATGTTGTAGTGCACTATTAGTTCAGGAAAATCTAATTATGGCTTCAAATCAGTGCCACCTGCAACCCCAGATATCTCACCATTCGTCAGACTACCAGCAACTGTATGTTGTATCATTAGGTCCTGGCCAACCTGCAGAATGAGGCAGAAAAAGTTCCAATTCTTCACCTAGCACAGGGTAACATTTGAAGAAATGGAAAGTAGGGATTTAGGGATTTCAGACCTTTTTTTTTTTTTTTTTTTTTTGGTAACATTGGTGAATGGCTTAGTTAAACATGACTTCTGAAAAAGTAAAATAAAATAAAATTCCACACTATACATATGCATATTTCTCATCAACAGTATCTTTGAATAGAAAAAGTCTTTTCAGAGCAAGTAGCTGGTTATAGTATTGATCTGTGAATTACAAAAAAAAAAAGAAAAAAAAAAAGTTGATTCATGCTTTATGAGGAGATGGCATTTATAAAGTTGCAAGCACAGCCTTTAACAAGTGCATGCAACAAGTTTAGTAGCTGTTGGACTGCATTTTCTTTTAGACATTATGAATAAAAAAGCTTGGGCTGGTATTCACAATTTAAGAACATTTTTCAAGAATGACAGAATGGTTTGGGAAAGAAGGGATACTGAATGCAGTTGCAGGAAGTATGGGAACATGCCTTTTTTAAACAAGTTTAATTTAAATACAGATGGGAGGGATGCTGCAAACTGTATATTGCTGCTGAAAACACAGTCTTCCATCTATCTGTTGGTGGAAATGGAAACTTTTATTTTCACATTTTAGAAATATTTGCTACTGTTACTGGTATTGATGTCAGTGGATATTGTGACTATGCACAAGTGCTAGTGGAACTGACTCTACACAAGGGAAACAAATCCAGTTAATAAGACTGTGCTTTATTCTTTACTCCAGCTGGTGCTGGAGTTCAGTCTGAGACTTGGTTCTGTCTCTGACAATTGTGATGGGATTTTTAAATAGTGAATATCAAATTACATATCAAAATAGGAAAAAAAAATCCTTAATATTACTTTCTTGATTATTAATAGGAAGTGATTCTATTCTCAGAGGAAAACTCTGATTTATTCTATACAGATATGTTTCAACAGTTGGCATAAAACATTGCCTGTCTCATTGTTTGTCTTGCAGAGAATAAAAAGGGGTGTTTATTTATTTATTCCTAGGAGGAAAAAAATGCAAACACTTCAAGTTAGTTTTTGCTCTTGTTTTCAGGCATGCATTAGGAGTTAAGATTGATTTATGTAACTAAATATGGATGACAGCGTTGCAGTTTATCCTGAGCAAATAAGACAGAATTTGAAAGGCTGATCTATTGTGTACAAGTTTTTTTTTCTTCTTTCTTTTGGTCTCATTTTCCTTGGGAAACATTTGGCTGGCCTAAGCAGGCTTGACAGAAATGCATCTGTCTTTATCAAGTGCTTGAATTTTCAGGGGGTCAGGCAGAAGGCATTTTCACACATGCTTATGGCATATAGCATAACTTTGTAAACTAAGTACATGAAAAAGTATTCTAAGCAACAAGTGTAAATGTCTAATGAAAATATCCCTTAGTGTATGAATGCACAAGAAGGTATATGAAACATAACAGCTTCAGATGGCTTGTACTGTTCAGTCATCATTTTAATCATTAGTGATAAGATGTGCACTTAGAGGGTTTGTTTTTGCTGTGAGACTAAAAATGTGCTGAAATAAAATTTCCCTCTGTGTGTGTGTATATATAATGCGTATGTAATGGTCCTTTCAGAGGTAGAACATTTTATTTATTAATTTATTGTTCTTCTACATTGGATATTTGGTGCACAGTGTCCCCAGATTGATGGATTTGTATTTCCTTTCCATTAAATCTAGGGCACTCTATTTCCTACTTGTCTTTCCAAGTTCTCACAAAAGTCAGTACTTTAATAGAACAAATGGAATAAGATTTGCCTAGGGAAATGGAATAAGGCAGATAAAGAGAAGAGGCAGTTGTTTCATTGTGGATTGTAAGCTTACTTCCATGGAGAGTTACAATTCCAGCTGCAGCTGATATGTCTGACTGAGCCATTCAGTGCTTTGCTGTCTTATAAACAGAACATCTCTTACAACCATGTGTGATTAAATCTGGTTCAGCCTGATGTAACCCTACATTTCAATCAATCGCATCTTCCTAATACTTAGTACTACAGTATGTTTACTCACACTAACTGTATGTTGCCCGTTGTTAGCCATGTTATGGAATTGTCTGCTTACTGAGCACCTAAACAATTATGCGGTGACTGCAGCAGATCATCCAAGGCCATCTTGACTGCAGCAAGACAGGCTATTGCATATCATGGTCACAGTACACATTAGGTGTGTATTACGTTTGATGGTAGTCATTTAGTCTTTCATCTAAAATGTAGAGAGAAAACATGCTGTGAGTCATCCTTTTCCCCTCCCACTGCAAAGTGGCTCATCTTTCTTGGGGCTGATTCCTAGGATGCTCATGCTCGTAGAGTACAAGTTCTTCAATTACAAGTGAAAATCTCAGTGAGGAGAACAACCCAACTCAGAAGAACTTGTTAATGTGGTGTTTTCAGAAATTCGGCAAGATATAAACTGTTGTATGTGTACTGAAAACCCCTGTTGTATGGGTACTGAAAAATTCAGTACCCATAATTTTCATCAGGTGTAGAAGCTATACCGCAATCTTTCCATGCTCTCTTTTCTGACAAGTAACTTCAATCAATGCTTCATATCTGAAGATATTTCTAGGAAATTAAAAATGAGACAACTGCATATATGTAACATTATTTTGAACAGCTATCTTGTGTTTTTGAAAGCTACATTACAAAATAACCCTGTTGGTGTACTATGAATTTAATGCATAATGATCTTTTTAAGACCTAATCTTTTGGTTCGGTGCAACTACCACTGTATTGATACAGTTTCAGTTGTGAAGTAGTAAACTCAAGTAAGTAACACTTAGACAAAAGGGAAATGCATATTTGTCTGTAATTACAGTTTGTATTCTTATCTTCAGAAAAAGTCAGGCTTCCTTGGAAGTTAAAAAAAAAAAAAAAAATACACAATCTATATTGAATGTGTTTACTTGCTAAGTATTTTCAATAAGAATGTCTGGAAAAAATAGAAAGTACATATACTGTTATAAAATAATACAAGTAGAGAGAATTTATTTCAAATACAGAAAATTTATTAAATGGGGAAAAGAAAAAGCAAAGCCCAAATACTTCTTTTTTTTTTTTTTAACCTTTAAAATGTTTTGTTGAGATCATAAATAAAATACAGAGCCTGAATGCAGAGCTTTAAAAACCAACTAAATGACAACAACAAGAAAAAAAAAAAAAAGCCCACTTAGTATTATGCACTGGCTATCTACAGCGTTATCCATTACTTTAATGTAATAGTGCAATTTTAATCATTTGACGTTTGAATAATAGGAGTATTTCTTTCTGTAAATTTATTTATCAAACTATCACCTTTGCACAAGTATTAGATATATAAAAATGAGGACTAAATGATATATAGAAATATTGCAGTAAGGGTAAATCAGTGTTAGCAGAGGGGAAACAAATATGACAGTATTTATTAGTGTATGGCATTCTGAAGCAACTATGTTAAGTCACGTATGGTTCTGACTTTGTATCTTTTATTCCCAGTCTTGATCTAGCACCAAAGACGTGTGATTTTTATTTTATTTTATTTTTAATCAGGATATTACTACTCTGAAAACAATTAGCTGAAGTACATGAAAAAGGAGAGCAAACTCAAGTTAAAAGATACTCATAGTATAAAGAAAATTACTGAGAATGCTTTTCCAAATATGTTACTTGTATCAGGAAGTATTATGCCAGCTTTTTATCCACTTGGTTCTCCAGCTTTGATGTTTCTTGAAAGCATGCTAAAGATCACATTTTCAAAAGAGATTTGCATGTACCTAATATACAGTTTCAAAAAATTAATTTGTATCCAAAATGGGAGATAAGCAGTTTTTAAAACATGCTGTAAGTAGATGCTGAATTAAGAGCTGCGTATAAACAGATTGCTAGCAAAATAGACATCTCTAATGGAAACTGTCATGTTTTGCATTTGACTGTACAGCAGCAAAACAATTGCTCATTCTTGTCTTTGTCTAGGTGTTGCTTTTGTACTACTGTCAAAATACCTCTGATATTTTGTAGCATGTAGTGGTTTTGTATGCTTGGCATAGCTATTCAAGGTAAATTTTTCAAATAATAAGCACTCTACTAATAAAGAAATTGAATTGTACAAAACAAGTTTTAACTGAGACAGGAGAAGCTGGGTAATAGTTACTTCTAAGCAGTTGTTTTCTGACCATGCTGTTTGCATAGAGTCTTGTCATACATTGACATAAGCGTTTAGGAAAATTCTAATAAAAAACCAATTTTCATTCGGTATGAATGGTACAAAAATTCTGCTTCAGTCTGTAGTAATACTGAATTGAAACAAAGGAAGAAATATGATTAAATTATACTACTTTCTTTGCACCAGTGGTCATATTTTTCCAGTTACCATGGAAGTGAATTGCTTCTTAAGTGTTGACATTATGATGCTCTTAATAACAAGATTTCACATGGCTGCAAGGTTTTTAAGTAGTATTTCTTTTTTACATTGCCCTTCATTTCTAAATTAATGATAGTTTGCCAGTTTGTTAGCAGATTATTTCTGTGGTTAACTTGTAAAGATTTTTTGTTATCTAGCCATTATCTTCACCTGTTTTCTCAGTCTTTCCCCTGCTGTTTTGGTCACTGAAATAGTAAATGTATGTTTCTGATTTCGCCTGTCACATTGATTGATTGCCTGGTCTCTCTGTGTACTTAATATCTTCAGGTGTAGTTTATAATTCCTGGTCATTGTTTCAGCCATTGATAATGATCAGCATTTGTGATTGTGTCTGACCTGCTTTGCAAGTCTCCTTAATTTCACATGCCGTCTTGTAGCTCTACATGTAAGAAAGAAGAGGAAAGATGACAGAGGCCCACAAGAGAATTGACTTTAGTAGCTGCTTCTCCTTTGTGCCTGCTTCATGTTAAAAAAAGATGTCCTCTGCAAAGGCATGAGGATGCTCCTATCAAGTCAACATAAATGATATGGAAGCATTATTTTGGCTCTGTTTTCCCTACTCTAGTCTTCATTTAATTGGCATAACTAGCAAGACCATGCCTGTCACAGCTCAGTATAGACCTTCAAAATAATAGTTGATGCATCTCCTAGGCTTTGAAAGAACTCTCATATTCTTTCATGATCAAGTAGAGGGTTCACTAATGAAAGTGCTGATTGATTGGCCTTTGGGGATTACAAACACAAACTTGCCAAACTAAAGTTAATGCAGCTCCTCCTGTCTTTAATTGTGGGCCATGTTCTCTGAAGGAAAAGCGCATAGGGCATTTGGGAAGAAGAATTGAATTTTAAAGCGTTTTTGTGTCTTCATTGTTTTTCAGATATGGTATTAAAAATGCAAATTTTTAAAGGTTTCTTGGAGTAAGACTTTTCACAACACGGGAAATAATGTTCTTTTCAAGCTTTTTTTTTTTTTTTTTTTTTTTTTTTCCAATTATCCAGTAAAAGTCCATATTCGATTACATCTTTGCAGATATCATTGCAGTGTAGTCATACCTTCATACCTTTAGAAGACGTAGTGAACATGGGTTTGGGTTCATAGATAACTAGATGACTGAATTCAGTCTTCACCTCAGTATCTGGATTACTTATCTCAAAGTTGAAACCATGAACTTCCAAATTTTATGCTGTATTGTGTGAACTTGAGAAGACTCTCAAGTCACTCTCACTGCTCTTAGACTATTGATTTAGGAAGGATTCATGTATGAGAGTCAGAGGGATGGTGCACTCATGGTTTTGGTCTTTCATAAAATTTTGTGGGCCCAGAATTTTATTTCTTTTATTTAGTTTGGCTACTCAGAAAATTGTATGTGCAGAGCTAAGTGAAGAACATTGTTTGAACTGTGAGCAGAAGAGGAGTGCTGAGTCTACTGAGTGCTCAGCCTTTTTGCAACACCAAGCTCGTTTATTTACATGGCTATTCATGGTTTTAAATACAAAGGGATATTAGACTACTGTTTGTAATTATCTTGGCCACAGTGTTCTGAAACTAGATGCAGAGAAAGATGTCTTTGGCAAAGCCACTGAAGAACAGCAATGCCTATTTAAGTTGATAGATTGCAGTGGAGAGCCATTACTTAAAAATAATTTCTTAATGCAGTTTCCTTTGGCTTTACCTTCATGCATAAAGTCTGCTAAAGTTCACTTTTTTATTATTATTATTTTTTAACTGTAATCATCTCTTTGATTTATGCTATAAGGAGCTGATGCACTAGTTCTAACTTGTTTGCTATAAATAACTTGGAGTTCCAGATCTATTTTTTAGGTTTATCCCCTATTTGCACTTCAAAAGCAGAGACAATGTGCAGACCTATGTTACTATTAAATAGTCACTTCTAAGGAATAACCTAGGAACCCTACTTTGATTAGCATCATGACTACATGACTGCTTATGACTACATCTTTTCTCTATTTCACTCCCTCTATTTAAATTTGTCTGGAAAAAAATTGGAAATAAAATCTTTGTCTTAACATGACATACATTTTCAGCTTTTTTGGTCTTAGATTGTTAGTATATTTTACAGTGCTATTTGAGCCATATTTAGAATATACATCCAGTGGTGTAGGATTCTATTCTTTGGGCTTTAATATGAAGACTTCTTATAGTGCTTGTCAGAATTTGAAATCAATTTATCTGCCAGTAAAATAAATAAAAGTAGAAGCAGTAGGACACTGAGAAGGGTACAGGACATAGCAGCAGCTGAACCATGATGATCCTTTTGCTCTTCTAAGCCAAAGCCTTGCCTTTGTATATTTAAATTAAGAGCAGAGACTTTGGCCTTGAAGATCGTCCATAAATCTCCAGGCCTAAGAGGCTGGTAAACTAGAATAACAAATACTTATAAACTCAGAAATTATAATTGAAATGACTGTGGGTAAAGGAATTTTAATTATTTTAGATCAAAATTGCTTCAATCAATGAGAAAATGAATTCCATATTACTCAGGTAACCGTAGAGATCTCTCATAATTGAACACTTGAAATAATATATTTATAGCCCCTTGTAGTGATTAAAGTTAGTGGCAAATGTGAACAAGAGAAGTTTAATAACAAAAAACATCTAATTGAATTACATGTATGAGAAACCAAAATCCTGTCCTTTAATCAGTCTAAAGTTGGAAAGCAGAACTGAGCAGATCTCTCCACATTCCAAGGAAGGATCTACTATGGAAGGAAAGGGATGGGGAGCAGATTGTGGCCCTCACAATCCACGAGGAAACTGTTGGCAACCTGCTACAGCACTCAGATGTACACAAGTCGATGGGGCCGGATGGCATCCACCCGAGGGTGTTGAGAGAACTGTTGGAAGAACTGGCCAAGACACTTTGCATAATTTATCAGCAGTCCTGGCTGTCAGAGGAGGTCCCAGTCAACTGGTGGCTAGCAAACGTGATGCCCATCTACAAGAAGGGCTGGAAGGTAGACCTGGGAAACTATAGGCCTGTTAGTTTGACCTCAGTGACAGGAAAGCTCATGGAGCAGGTCATCTTGAGTGTTATCACGTGGCACTTGCAGGCAAGCAGGTGGTCAGGCCCAGTCAGCATGGGTTTATGAAAGGCAGGTCCTGCTTGACAAACCTGATCTTCTAGGACAAAGTGACGTGCTTGGTGGATGAGGGAAAGGCTGTGGATGTGGTCTACCTTGACTTCAGTAAGGCTTTTGACACCGTTTCCCACAGCAGTCTCCTCAAGAAACTGGATGCTCTTGGCTTGGACTGGTGTACGCTTCGTTGGGTTAGAAACTAGCTGGGTAACCAGGCCCAAAGAGTCGTGGTGAATGGAGTTAAATCCAGTTGGAGGCCGGTCACTAGTGGAGTCCCCCAGGGCTCAATACTAGGGCCAGTTTTCTTTAACATCTTTATTGATGATCTGGATGAGGGGATTGAGTGCACCCTCAGTAAGTTTGCAGATGACACCAAGTTAGGTGCGTGTGTCGATCTGCTCGAGGGCAGGAGGGCTCTGCAGGAGGATCTGGATAGGCTGCACCGATGGGCTGAGGTCAACTGCATGAAGTTCAACAAGGCCAAGTGCTGGGTCCTGCACCTGGGGCACAACAACCCCAAGCAGAGCTACAGGCTGGGAGAGGAGTGGTTGGAAAGCTGCCTGGCGGAGAAGGACCTGGGAGTGATGGTTGGTAGTCGGCTGAATATGAGCCAGCAGTGTGCTCAGGTGGCCAAGAAGGCCAACAGCATCCTGGCTTGTATCAGGAACAGTGTGACCAGCAGGGCTAGGGAAGTGATTGTCCCCCTGTACTCGGCTCTGGTGAGGCCGCACCTCGAGTACTGTGTTCAGTTTTGGGCCCCTCGCTACAAGAAGGACATGGAGGTGCTCGAGCGAGTCCAGAGAAGGGCGACGAAGCTGGTGAGGGGCCTGGAGAACAAGTCCTACGAGGAGCGGCTGAGGGAGCTGGGCTTGTTCAGCCTGGAGAAGAGGAGGCTCAGGGGCGACCTTATCGCTCTCTACAGGTACCTTAAAGGAGGCTGTAGCGAGGTGGGGGTTGGTCTGTTCTCCCACGTGGCTGGTGACAGGACAAGGGGGAATGGGCTAAAGTTGCACCAGGGGAGGTTTAGGTTGGATACTAGGAAGAACTTCTTTACCAAAAGGGTTGTTAGGCATTGTAATAGGCTGCCCAGGGAAGTGGTTGAATCACCATCCCTGGAGGTCTTTAAAAGACATTTAGATGTAGAGCTTAGGGATATGGTTTAGTGGAGGACTTGTTAGTGTTAGGTCAGAGGTTGGACTAGGTGATCTTGGAGGTCCCTTCCAACCTAGATGATTCTGTGATTCTGTAAGTTATGTTGCACTGTGACAAGATAATTACTTTCAGTCATTTTTCAAGATAATTTATTCTGAAGTTGGATAGTATGTGCTACATTTTCCTGAGCTGTTCCAGGGTCCAGTCTTTTTATGATCTTTTTCTATCTGTATCTTCTCTGTTATGTCAGTTATAATATGTGACTAACATTATGAATAATCATGTAATGAGAATGATTTCTCCAATCAAATGAGTTATCTTTCTCCTCTTGGAGCAATGTTTAGTTCTTTAAAGAGGAATATTTTTTTTCAATATTCATTAAAATTATACTTTGCATTTTCATCAAAATCTCAGTGTTTATGTGAAGTGAACCTGTTTCACTTCACACTTGTGGCTAGTCAATTAATATGCCCTTCTTCTGAAGGGGGAAACTGAAGCATATATGTATTAAGTCACTGAGGTAGGTACAGCATGGCATCGGCAGGAGCCAGGAATAGAATTCAAACCTACTGCCTTACAATGACAGAAATAGACTCATCCTCCAGGCAAAATACAAAAGCATGAAAATATTTGGAACTTGACAGCATGGAAGTATTGCATGCTTTTTGAAAATGTGTCATTCTAGTATATCAGATAAAAGATATCTGTGAGAAAGAAAGAGATATTCACACAAAATAGCATACATAGGATTATATTGTATAGAACTCTATCAATATTTTTAATATGCTCAGTAATTTTTTCTGGACATTAAATACATTCTTATACTTTTTGTAAAGTGTCCTTGGGGCTTTTTATGTATGGCAAACATTAAACCGCAAGCTCTTCACAAAAATTTTAAAATATGGTACACACAAAATACATCCATATTATGAAGCAGACTCACACCAGTATAGTTCATGCACATTTGGGTCATTATGATTATTTCTACTCTGTTTTGCACTGTATTTCTGTGCTAAAAGGCAAAGTACTTCAAAGTCTTTTTTTTTTTTTAATTGTAAGGCATATTATCAGCACCATACTAGGTTCTGCCCAAACAGGATATTTAGGTGGTGGGTTAAGATGTGAAAAAAACAGAAGATGGGAAAGGGAAAAATAATCACAAAGACTGAGGACACTCCCTTCTACCCCAACAGAAAACTTTGAGTGAAGGGAAAACTGTGAGCAGTTGCAGCTTAAGAACTTGATTATGTGAGTTGGCAATAATTTACTTTGTAAATCAAAGGAGAAGCTAGAGCAATATAGTTCTAGAGAAAAGATGTGACACTAAAAGGGCCTTGACCCAAATTTTCTACTTGGAATAGTACCTCTACTGTTCTGTTTATGCTGGAAGACCAGGATACTATGTCTGTGTTCTGTCTAACCATGTATTTATTTTTTTGTTGTGTGTGTGGACCATTTTTTTTAGAATTCCTTTTTAAGCAAAATCTTAAACTCTTTTTATCAAGTATCAGGCAGTTCTGTAGAGATAAAGGTACCCATGAGAGTAAAGCATTAGCAAAGAATATGTTGAGTTTGTTGTGGGTAGTGGGGGGCAGCGTGCTGAGGAAATCTCATTTCCCAGAATAAGACTAAGCCACAGAAGAGGCCAAAAGCGAAGTACGATAGCCTATTCAGACCAACATAAGCTGAAATTGTGGTGGATAGACAGGGCAGTTCCATGAGCATGTAGAGGTTGTTTATAGAGAGTGGTGATAGCCTGGAAGAACAGTGTTGAGCAAAATGAGGTCTCTTGAAGTGATTTGATGACACTCAGCATTTCACAGATCAGACCCTTAATTCAACTGGCAAAATTAGCTGAACTAGCGCTAGTGAAGATTAGATCAAATTGCTTCCTAGACCATTGGACACAAGTTCATCCAAAAGCGTGCAATAATGAGGCAGAGAAACACAGCACCCTTAGAAATGCAGTACCTTCCAGTGGCACACTTACTGTAGTAGTTCAAATTATACTGTCTATCTGATCACATGAAATAAGAAAGAAATCAGAGGAAATAGGAAGACACAGCACTGTGTACAAACTATTTCATTTCCTTGATCACATCAATGTTACAGAGTAATGTTAGATGGATAGACAGAAGGCTTTAGCCCTTACAGTTTATTTATTTTTTTTTATTTTTTTATTTTTTAGTGATAAGACCTACATCCATTTCACCTGGTATTTTTTTTCTGACAGTGGTTTGTTAAAGATTCCTAGGAACAGTATAACAGATCTGGGAGTAAAGTAACACTGATTTCTGTGTTCTCCCAGCCTCCAGTGACTGATGACATTTAGTAGTCCTCCTCTGATTTTTGTCTTTGATGCATCTAATAGCTGATATAAAATACAGGTATTCACAGCATCCTGTAGAAATGATTTTCACAGCTTATTTCTTATTTTGAATATACACCATGATTTTGCTCAGTGTTGTGCGCTTCTTGCATGAAAAACAGCAAACAGTAGGTCTCTGTTGTTTCTGTGGTACTTCAAATTTTATAGGTTCTACCATAACCCTCTGTAGTCATATTGTGTCCCTTGACTGAAGAAACCAAGTATTAGCCACAGTCCATTAAATGTAATCATGTAATCATTTTTGTCACATTTGTTTGCTTTTCTACTCTCTCTCTCTCTGGTATTTCTTTATCCTTTTGATGAGAGCCTAGAACAGCACACAGTATCCAACACTAGGATGCAACTTTCCTTTGACAGTAACATATGGATACCCTGTGTTCTCTTAACATTTGCTACTAATTCAAATTAATTTATTGTTTGGTTTTTTTGTGTGTTTGTTTGTTTTTTTCCTGATGCCATTAAACAGTTATTTTTATTTTTGTTTGTTTGTTTGTTTGTTTGTTTTGTTTTGTTTTGTTTTGGTGGACCTGCTTTTTACAACTATTAGATCTTTTTCCTGATTGGTAATAGCTAGTTGATAGTGAGTGACTGTGCTTGAGTAGGATTGTTTTTCCCTTGTGTTCAGGACTTTCAGGCTGCAGTACATTTGTCCCCACAGTGTTTGCAACAAAAATATTTCAACTTAAAACTAATAATTTTAGCTTTGAAGTAGAGGGAATAGGATGATTTGCTTTTCAAATTCTAAGTTGAATGAAACTATTTATTACACTTTATAAATTTACAGCAATACACTTGATCTTTATTTTACAAATACATTGTGCTGGAAAGTTAAACAAAGAAATCTGCTGTACAAATGTAATTTAATCTTGCTGCTTTAATAATAAGTACAAATAGTTGTTGCTTTTCAAGCTAGAGGCATCACATTTACACTCTTCTACTTGGAGAATACTATGTATCAACTCAGCTTTGAATGTGGTTTTATAATCCACCTGAGGAGGAAGATGGACAGAGGTGTCATCTTCATCTCCAGTCACCTATGAGAAAACTAAAAAGTTTTCTTTTAACTGGGGAAATGCAGTGGCAGCTCCTAACTAATGAGTGCAGGAGCTCTTTCAGCTGTCAAACCTATGAGGATAATGCAATAACATCTTGTAAATGAACTGCTCTTTCACACAGAAGGTAAAATTGTGTCTGAAAACACAATATATTTTTTCAAGAATATAATGTTTTATGCAGCAGAGGAAAGAAAAGATGTCTGAATTTTTCAGGAAAAATCAATAAACTTTTTGACAGCTATGCTTAAAATTGGTGATACATAAGTAACATGTCACATACAGAATGAACCTGTTGTGTTCATGTATGTGTGAACCTGGATTCTTTAGTGTCTTCAGTGTTTAAAAGTGTTTTCATCAATCAGAATTCTACACAAGATTAGAGTAGAATTCCAAAGAATATATTTATTGATCTGTGTCTTTTTTCTTTTTTTTTTTTTTTTTCTTCAGGGTGTTCTTGAGAGCCATCAACAAATTTGCAGAGACGATGAACCAAAAATTTCTGGAGAATATGAATTTTGAAGTCCAAGTAAGTATTAAGGTTTTTAGCTGAGTAGAAGTAGCACATATATTCTAGTCTGTCATTCTGGTCTCTCAGAGCCCTTCTGATATTTTGTTGGTAGTAAAAATACTATTAATTTGAGTTCTGTGGGATCAGACTATCTTTGATATGATGTGAAAATTTGACTTCAGTTGTTCATGATAAGGGACAAAACTGAGGAATTTTGCACTGTAATTCACTTAAAATAGGCAAGCAGACAACCCCTTCCCTTTTCCACCCCTTTATCCCCTTTTTTTTTTGGGGGGGGAAAGTGTGTTCAGAAAGGCAGCCTTTGAGATGTAATGCATATAACTTTTACAATATCACATATATGTACATAGGGTAGAATGAGTTGAAATTTGTTTGATGCTTAGATTATTTGCCAGTTAGAATTTATTTTTAATTTTTATCTTGCCTGATATTTCTTTCTTTATTTTTCTCCTTCACTTTTTACTTGCTTGTTTTTTGAGCAATTGCTTTCAAAAATAATTTAAATATGGGCTTTTGTTAGTGTGCTAACTGTCATTCTTTTTAACATATCTACTTTGCCATGCACGACAAAACAAATAAAATGTATTTGGTGGACATAAGTATGGCTACCAGAACCATGCTAGCTACTGTAAAGATTGTGTATATGTAAAAATTTTACCAAGGCACTCAATACCTGTTTAAAATTTTAAAGCAACAGTCTAACCTTGGAACTTTTATTTAAGATAAACTTCCTGTGGTGTTTCTGCACTTTCCAGAATGTTATCAAACATAACCAGGGACATAGGAGTTAAACACTGAACCTTGTAGTTCAAGGGAATATATTAATGCTTGTGCTTTTACTCATGGCTTGTCAAATATCTGAAGGCTTTGAGTAACCTGAACAACATTATGGTAAATGAATAATGCCATTAAAGAATTGTAGTTTTCACAAGAGACTTAAAAGTGGAAGTCAAGCAGATATTTATTTTTTCTTCATGAATAAAAGTTCTGAAGACACCCTATCTATAACAGCACCCTAAATACACCTTTTTTAAAAAGCTGCTGTTGGACTGAAAATGCCAGAACAATGCAAAATATATTGTCTAATCTTTTCTTAATTAAAAATCTAAATTTGGACACCCACAGTTATCTGTACTTATTCAGATCATAGCTCAAAATTTAATGTCTTAAATATTGCTATTGTTTTTCATGTTTACATGGTTTGAAAAAATCTATACATAGATAAGAGTTTTGCTACTACTCAGACTGTGTAGACTTGAGTACAGAAAAGCACTTAAAGCAAAAAAAAAAAAAAAATATATATATATATATATATATATTTGAATTGAGAAACCTGAGAGATCCTTTAGTCGATCTTCTTCATTTTCTGAGGATCAATTTTGTCTTGAGCTATATAGTTCAAGAAAACTTTTAATCATTACTAGGAAATGAGAACAAAAAAACAGATATAATTTGTTTAATGAAGTTCATAAGCAAGCATGAGCATTAACTCCAGGTAAATGGGTTCCTTCCATTGTTTATTAAATAGTTTCCTTCACAGTTTCTCTCTAAGGCTGTTACTATTTTTAGATTTAATATTTGCCTTTCAACTGTTGTTTTCAAGTATTTTTAGTTCAAAACAAACCAGCTATCCTTCTTTGTGTAGCTGCTGTGGTACTTGCATATTTTTATTTTACCTGTTAAGGTACCAAGAGTCTAGTATAATGTAGGTTTTGTTTTAACTGCTGTTTTGCAAAAGAAAATTCTAAATCAAGCTTAATTTCATTTTTATTTAACCATTATCTCATTGATGGGTTTTCTGGATACAGAACAGTGATGAGAAAATCAAGTCAAAGTTTGAGATGCTTTTCCTGCATAGGAGAGCAAGTCTTTGGGATGTCTTTAAGGTGTCTGTATTCAAAAGAAATTTAGGGTTTTTAAATAAATACTTACTTTAATGAAAGTAAACAATACATTTACATTTCATACGGAATGTATTTATTGCCAAAAGTCTGCAGATAGAAACAAATGCCAGCATATTGCTTTTTAGTATTCAGTTCAAACTCTTGCGTTATAAATATTACAATGCATTGAAAGTATCAGTAGGCAAAAATTGGCAGTTGATGGAAGCTTGGTATCAGAAAGATTCAAAGATTCAAAACTTCTAACCAGTTTGGAATTTCTCTATATAGAACAATATATATACTATACTATACTATATATATAATATAATTATATACTATAATATATATTGAGCAATATATACTATATTCTATAGGAATAGTGTATGTCAGCATGGTGAAAATGTTGGAGTTGCATACTGGCAAAGTTGAAAAATTATGTTAAATTATATTACAAAGAATGAATTCTTTGTAAATGAGCAAATGATTTATACTGTTTTAGGATCATGTTTTCTTATGCATGGTTATTAACAAATAGTTATTAACAAACAATTATAGAAAAACCCTAATTAAAAGTAATTAAAAGAAAGCCATTTAAAGCACAGTGAAGTAGATCTGAGCATTTCTCACTTGGCAGAGTGGTTACGTGACTGTGTAGCAGACGACCCAGCCAAACAAAACAAGTAGACTGCGAAGTAATTGAGCAAATAAAAAATAATACATCTAGAGCAAAAGCAATGCAGAATTTTGTGCTAGTCTGTTGAAGGTTGTTAAATGGAGGATAAAAGGTTCCTGGCCTTTTTCCTGCTTCCAAAGCAGAATTGCTTTTTTACTCACAATGTGATTCAGGCAGACAGTGAAGAAGAGGTATCATTTAGGACCTGTAAAAGGATGTGGCTGCAATCTTTAAAACTGTTCACAAACTTAAAGCCATAGGTTCAGTGATGAAGCTGTTACTTACCTCAGAGACAAATACCAGAGCTGCACAGCACAGCAGTGATGTGCCATTCTACATAAATTTTCTGCCTTAGCCTGTAATAAACTGAGCACATGGAGTCCATTTATGTGAAAAGCCCTTTTTAAAATTCCAGTGCTTAGTTATCTACAATAGGTCTGAATATTGTGACTGTCACTGGCAGTGGTCAGCCAGGAAGTGCCATAGCTGTTGTTTGGTTTGAGAGTCATTATAAAAGATTCTTACAGGTAACTTAAAAGAAGTTGCATGATGTCTGAATGTATATGCCTGTAGGGCAAGTAAGTCGTTTGTTTGTTTGTTTTAGTGTTTTGGTTTTTGTTTGTTTGTTTGTTTGTTTTGGGGGGTGAGGGTGGGAAGTTGTTGTTTTTTGAGTGCTGCATGCAGACTTTATATTCTAGATGTATTCAGATCTGCTTCAGGCACTCTTGGAAATCAAATCAGATTTAGAAATTGCAGGTGTTGTTCAATGTAATAATCAACATAACCTAGTACAATAAAGACAGGAATAACTAAGAGGCATTTGGTACAGAATATTTACAGTTGTGTTGAAATAGAAAATTGAGAGTTGCAGAAGAAACAATTTTATTGGGGAGAAGAGAGTGTATTGCTATTGTGTTTGACCAAAAATAGACCATGAAGCAAAGACGGAAGAAGGCTTGCAATTGTCATGGTACTCTAAGTTCATAAATGCATACTGTACATGTATAAACAAGGTAGGAATCTTGCATCATACATTAATGGGCATTACTCAGTACTGAAATTAAACTGGAAAATATAGACAATGCATGCAAATCTGAAGTTTAATAGGAGTTGCTGGAATAGGTAAAAAAAAAAACTTCCATATTTAGCAGTTTATATCCTCTTCTTGTCTCTGTATTTGAAATACGTTGTTGGATTTAAGTTAAACACAAAGAATCATAGAATATTCTGAGTTGGAAGGGCCTAACAATTATCATCAAGTCCAACTCTTGGCTTGATACAGGACTACCTAAAAATGAAGCCATATGTCTGAGAGCATGGTCCAAATCCTTTTTGAAATCTGGCAGGCTTGGTGCCATGACTGTGAGTATTGAATCAGACTATCCTGGAAGTCTGTGAAATGTTTCTCACTTAAACATTCTAAAAAACTGACTCATCAGACATCTGCCTGAAGGGATTTAGCTGATTTTACTTTGGGCATAATCTGGATTAAGTGACCTGTCAGGTTTCCTTCCAGATGTGTTCTGTATTTACAATGAGAATAAATTCACTGAAGGGTAAACCATACCACCGAAGGTTTGCAAGTACAGAAAGTGTAATAGTTTAAGCTATTTTATTCAGGATGAATATAGTAAGGAGACGTATTGATGGCACACAAGGAAAATTCAAAAAAAAAAAAAAAAAAAAAAAAAAGTAAATTAGTAAAGCAAGTCTAAGTTTAGACATTCTTCCTAAAACCATGATGGTCTGTCTTAATGGTGTTCAGTGTCTTCTTTGATTTCTTTGTTGCATTTTGTGTTAATTAAAAGTCTTATCTGTGAGTTTACAAATTGTTTATATTTTCTCTTTTCCCTCTTCACTATCTGCATGTGCTCTCAGTATTGCAGTTTTGATTTTTATTACACAGTCACTGAAGCACTGTTTTAAAAGTGTGGATAAGGATTTAGTCAGATTTTGCAAATGTCTGGCCAGCTTGGTGAAAATAAATTATTGGTACTGAAGAAGTAAAATGCTGAACAGTTTTTGAGAGAGAGAGAATTGCAAATCACCTAAGAAATCAGATATGAAAAATGTCTAGTAGCTTTATTACCAAGTGTCTCTTTTCCTTGGAAATAATAGATACAATACAGAAAGCAAACCAATGCTTGAAAGACCTTTTGAAATTCTTTTATGTGACTCTAGGCAAGTTGGTTGTGCAGACCTGCCTTTTCTTCTATGTATTTACTAAACATGCTGCCACAAAGAGGAGTGCCATGAAGATTGGGTGTGATTTCTTAGGGAGTTACTTGTAAATTAGGCTCAATCATAAATAAAATTAGTATTAGTATCTATTCTTTCTGTGCTTTATTATTTTAGAATGCATATTTCAGTGCATTAGAGGATTGTATGATTGATGTAAACACTCATTTTAACCTGTGTAATAACTCTTGGGTAATGTATTGCATACTAATATTCTTCAATGCAAAGCCATTGGCTGCATGCTTATGGGGAGTTAGCCTACAAAGGAAATTGATTTCTTATGTAAAGCTAATAAAGTCATTGTC
Organism: Netta rufina; assembly: GCF_964035555.1. Lineage (NCBI taxonomy): Eukaryota > Metazoa > Chordata > Aves > Anseriformes > Anatidae > Netta > Netta rufina. The sequence goes on from NC_140137.1 coordinate 6,195,251, forward strand.
AGAGTCCGATACTCTGTAACCAGGTTCTTTTAGATGCTCCACACATGTGGGTTGTAATGTTGAATATCAAATTTACTTAGATGAAGATAGCTTATGTTACATGAGGTTTCTGACTTAGCAGAGTCTTACAGAAAACACAACAAAAGTGTAACTTAGACTTTGTAAATTTTAACAATTGCAATACACTGTTCAGTTACAATACCAATGTGATTCCTGTTACCAATCTCTGTAATATGCTCACAGTCATGAAGCTGGTTGTCCCTGGTCTCTGGGAAGGATTAAGTGGGTTGATGGAAGCTCAAAACTTCTGCTATTTTCAAAAATATTTTGTTAATTGCTTAGTTTTTATATTCTATGTTGAGCTGAGCCACATATGCATTCCCTCCATGCTTGTCTGGCTATCTCAGAAATATCTCAGAGATATTCACTCTTTTGTAATTAACTTGGGGTGAAACATTTATACCACCAGTTCATCCAGTCAACTGGGATACAGTCAGTTGACCCACTCATCTGACAGAGCTGTTTATCTCAAACAAAGGCCCTGCTCTGGTCCCCTTTGTGGTGAAATACCCACATTGTTCTGTACTGTTCCAGTCAGACACTGCATCTCAGTATGAATTGTAGTGAATAACTGCTGACTAATTATAGGAAAGGGTCACTTCTCAGCTCTAGCTTGGTCTCTGAGGGCTCTGTCCCCAAGCCAACAGCTCATCACTGGAGCTCATGTCGACAAGCAGCAAAGTGTGAGCATTCATGCTCAGCAAGAGAGTTCTGATCCTCGTTTTGTGTCACTGTCCTACTTTATTTCAGCCCTATCATGTGCTAGATAACTTGATACTCAAATGCAAAACATCTTGGAATGTTATTGTGGGCTTAAGAGAAATCAAAACTTGTATCATAGATAAACATTTTGCATTTTTCACCTATCCACTTTTTATTATTCAAAGATTACCTTGCCCCGCTGGGTTTTTATGTTAGTTTTGGTATTCAAAAGTTTGCAAGTTACACTGTTGTAATTCAGAACGCTGCATTTTTTTTTCAGTCATCAGAGTATTCTGTGAAAAAAATTAAAAGTATTTTATAAATAAGGATATTGTGTCTTTAGGGTGTATTTCTAACAAAGGTAGCATTGAACTTGGAATTATTATGTGAATAAATGCAGTGATAAGACATTGTTTTTCTGCCCATAAACAGGAGTGATTGGAGAAATGTTCATTTTACAGGTGTAATTAACACATGCAAACTGTATTCCCTATATATTGATAAATACAACTGACAGACTCTAAATTGATCAAATTAGTCTTCAATAACTTTGATAAGGGGATGTAGAGGCTTTTAAGAGCATAAATAATGTTTTTCCTGGGGAAAATGCTCTGAATTAGCATGTTAGTGTACTGTCAAACATTAGACATGAACATAATGTAAATGTTTTTATTAATGGGGAAAGATCTACAGCTTTACCTAGTGCTAATATTCAAATGTAATTTTTAATAAGGCTGTGATTGGTGTGGATGAATTCAGACCATCTTTGAATTGTATAAATGTCTCCAATCAAATGCCATTTGAATCTGCTCATCTATACCAAGTCTTCTGAACTGCAAATATGTACAGACAGAAACAGCTAAAGACTTTTGGATAAACAAGTCTGTTAAGTAGAGCTTTAGGTGGGCTTCCCAGGAATAAATGTAACACATGATCTTTTTGATGTTACAGAGAGGATATTTTCAAGTTTTACTTATTTTAGGAAAGATTTGTGGTTTTGTGTGCTGGTATCTATTCTATATGGTTACTTGTGCACAGGAGGGTTTTCCAGGCAATAAAGGGCAAAGGTCACATAAGTTTTTGATGAAACATTAGATTCCTAGAGTATCTAATGTGGATTCCCAACATAGGATTGTATCTCACCATTTAAAATCATTTAAAAGCTCTTAGTTATGGCTTTTTTTTCTTTTTTTCTTTTTCTTTTTTTTTTTTTTCCATCCTTCAAATTGCTGTTGATTGCACTTACTGTTTTCTTTCTACTTTCTCCCTGATACCTATTACACATATTTTTAGTTGCAAATATCTTTTTACCTTTAAGTAAATGAAGTATTTAGATCTATTAGTATTTAGTATCTAGAACTATTGTTGACTATTTAGAAGCTTCTTAGAGCATTATTTACTTCCTTGAATTTGTTTTTCCTACTGCAGTTTCTTTTTTCCCTCCCACCTCTAGCATATGAGAGAAGTATTTTATTTTGATTGCCTGGAGAACAAGTAATATGCCTTCAGAAATGAAAGGCTCTGCAATGGAAATACAGGCTTACTTTCTCAGTACATGACGCAGTACTAACAGTATTTATTCAGGGCAGTATTTTGTCCTTGTTTCATGTAGACAGCTCTTAACAAAATATACTTGAATTTCACACACATTATTGTTGAATTAGAGCGCACAGAGAAGAGGGTAGATACTTTCTGAAGTAGGTGTCAAACAAAGTGTAATTACATTGGGTGCCCTTAGGTCCGAGCTGTTAAGATTCACTTGCTTGTAATGTATTTCACTTCTGCTGTGGTTCATGGTTTAGTGTTGTTAGCTAATGAATCTCATATAAATGTATTTTAGCAGTATTCATTCAGCTGCTGTACTATCAAGAGGAAATGTGTAGTAGTGGTTATTAAATTTCAACTTTCTTGCATTTCTGCTAATTGCATAATACTAATGATGTACAACTTTGCATAATATAAAAATCTCAAATTGTTTGCATCATTTGGTTTCATAAATTATTCAGTATTATGCGTAGTTTAGTATTGCTTGGCTTTGCTCAAAACCATTATAATTTCCTTATATTTAATTTACAGCTGTGGAACAACTATTTTCATTTGGCTGTGGCTTTTATTACCCAAGATTCACTGCAACTAGAAAACTTTTCTCATGCAAAATACAACAAAATCCAGAACAAGTAAGCAAAAATATATACTTCATCATATGTCTTTATTTTTTTTATTAATATGATGATAAAGATCATGGTAAAGATACTTTTTTTTTTTTTTTTCTAGATATGGAGATATGAGACGTTTAATTGGCTTTGCTATCCGTGATATGTGGTACAAACTTGGTGAGTAGGCAAATGAACTTAATTACAACCGAATGCGTAACATATTGCATGTTTTGCTGAAAAATATCTGATGTGAAATGTTTTTGTAAATATTTGTGGAATTTGACACTGTAAGATGTTTTCACTCTCGTGACTAAACTTGGTACTGACACGAGATACTGTCTGAGTATCATCTATTATTTATTACTACAAGAACTCCCAAACTTCTCTCAAATTTCAAAGATGGTTGGACTTTATTTTGCTGAAATTTAGAACCAAATAACTTTTCCCAGAGTAGGTTGCTCCTGATTCATGTTAAGTGTGTGTATCTTAAAGGTAGTCATGGCAAAAGTCTTTTTTGGTTGCTGAATATATAGTAAGTTCTTTGAAATTAAAATGTCAAACAATTAGAGCTCTTGTTACATCCCATCAAAGGGTCACCTTCATGAATACAAGGCAAGATTTAAACCGGTTGACTGGATGTGAAAGGGAAGGCATGATTTATCCTGAACAAAGTACCATAAGCAGAATATGAGGGATGTTAAAAACTGTGTTACTTAATTTATAGATCTTAAGGACCCACTAAGCAGATAACTGTATACAGGTGAACTGTGTTTTTACCTGGTAATCTTTCTGTATGCACATTGATTGAGGGCTCATCCATTTCAGTTGTTAGGCAAATAATAATAATAATAATAATAATCCTGATTTCCATTAAACAGGAAATTCTCTTTTGGCAAGAGGTTTAGGCTGATGAAGTATCCAGTTTATGATTTCCACCAAATGGGTAATAACACAACAGTTGAAGATATTACATAGGAAGTTGAAGATGCTGTTTCTGACTGATTTTTAGGATGAACTTGAACTTTATCTTCTCTCAGGCAGGCAGGGGAGATTTAACTTCCTGTTTTCTTGCAATAAATTTGTTATTGATTGTGCTAAGAACAGCAGTGCTAACAAGAAATATTCAAGATGCATTAAGGAAAAAATCTCTTGAAGACACTGTTTTAGAGAGTAAAAAATTATTCTGAAATTTATACCAGAATGGAATGTCCAGTCTAGTAGTGTCAGTGTTACCACGGATAGACAGCTCTTCAGGTTGGAGCATGTATACAGCTAATTTCATAAAGAAATCAGCATATGGCATTCGTGTGGGTAGTGCATTGTATGTTTTCCTTTTCCATATAATTTATTATTTTATTCATAAATACAGTATTGGGCAGTACACATATCAGTCTGCCTGATACACCATATTTGTTGCAAAGAAATGTTATTTCAAAACAAGGGGATATTAAAAAGAAAAAAAAAAAAAAGGCTTTTTCTATAGCTTTAATAAAAAGGAGTCTGCAATCTGAAAAGCAGTACAATGTCTTGAGTATAAACCATGCTGGAGGTTTACAGCAAGATTGATACAAATTGTCTTGTTCTTTGAGGCAGATGATCTTCCTTTGTCCATTTAAGTCGTTGTGATGTTTGAGATGTTACTCTTGATCTCTGAAAAGGAAATAACAGTTGCTGATGGCAGCATAGTCTTTCAAAAGATTTTTTTTTCCCTGTCCAGACAGTCATGTGCTAAGGTCTTTTTTTGGTTTTTGGTTTTGAGTCTTGGTCAGGCAATGGATATTGCTATAATTTAGCTTAAGATTTCTGCTTTTTTTTTTTTTTTTTTTTTTTTTTTACTCATATAAGAGGATTTTGTTGGAGATTATTTTTACAGGTAAAGGAATGATACATGATGCATAATACATGAAGGATACATGATACATAATACATGAATTTCTGTGGTTTTCAAAATACCTGTTATTATAGGTCTTATAGGGTAGATATACTTACCCTATTAAAGTGATTCAGTTGTCATAAGATTTTTTTCTATCTTGACATTACTGATTGTACTAGGATTAGTAATAGTTTTTATCAACATGACTGGAAGAAAAAATAATGTTGCAAACTATTAAGTATTGACATCATTGTTCAGTTATGCTTAAAGTTACAACATCATGGCACCCATGTGAGGGAAGAATTAGGTTACTTTTATTTATGGAATAAGTCCAGTCATATCTTTTTGTGAGAATATTTGAATATTTTAATTTCCTTATAAGCTTCAGGCAGATATTCTGAGACAGGTCATTGGATTTTGATGGTGGTCTAATCCATCTCTCTCTCTTTTTTTTTTTTTCTTTTTTTTTTTTAACACTATGTGGCATTCCATTCGAAGCTCTCTTGCTGAGAGAATTTGAAGGATTCCTAGTTTATTATTATTATTATTATTATTACTTTCTACTCAAATAATTTAAAAGAGGATGTTTACCGGTAAAAAAACAAAACGTTCATAAAAAATCTCAACTCAGCTGGCATACGTTTATATTTCTGGCATTGAATTCTGGCATCTTGGAATGAGGGTATATTTATTAATTTTTTTTTTTATCTTTTGAAAAGGGGTACAGATGAAGTTCTGAAGTTCTGAGGCTGTTATTACCATACGCAGTTGAAAAAAAAAATGCTTTAAATGATTGCATGCCCTTAAATGTTTTTTTCCTAAACATTTTTTCCCTCTCCTCTCAAATATCTAATGTGTAATTTTATTTTAGGCCAGAATAAAATTTGCTTTATTCCGGGGATGGTTGGACCCATCCTGGAAATGACACTTATTCCAGAGGTTGAACTACGAAAAGCCACGATCCCAATTTTCTTTGACATGATGCTGTGTGAATATCAAAGGACAGGAGAATTCAAAAAGGTAATTACAAATTTAATATATATATATTTTTAAATGTCACGTAGTCAGTTTATATCTGGCAAATATTTGTTGTGTGGGTTTCTCTGTTTTGAAAAAGTAAAATTCAAAATATTGAGAACAAAAGAAAGAGCTCTTGCACAAGCCAGTTTAGGCTTTCTAAAGTGGATTAGTTGGAATTGAGAAAAACTTCTTTCATAATGACAACAATAAGGCACTAGACAAGAGCCCAGAGAGTTTAGAGAATCTTCATCAGAAATTTCAAAATTTTACTGAAGAATGTCCTGAGTGGCAAGACATTACATTGAAGTCAGTCCGTTGTTAAATAATAGGTAGAATTAAATGATTTCCAGGGGTCCCTTCTCGTTTAAATTTTTCATGATTCCTGTTTGGAACATAGATCTTTACAAAACAAAATTTTAAATTCTTAATAAGGAGTGTCTTGACAGAAGTTTCAGTGAGTAGTTTTAAATGAATTGCACATTAATAGATTTTCAAATAAACTTTTTAAAATACGTACTTTGTGAAAAATAACCCCTGTGAAGATCTGACATTCCAAAAATGTTTTCTAAAGGAGTTTTAGGGGAAAAAAAAAATAATAATATTTAAAAAGTATTTTAAAATCACAAATACTGCATATTTTTGATAGAAAAGAAATAGGATGGTGGAATAGGGCACTTGGGAGCATGGTCTAGATCTCTTTCCACTGCTTAATATGTGCATTTGGACAGTTAGCATCTGTCAGTTTCTCTCCTAGCTCACTTTTCCATTCTCTGCAGACTCTTTGGGCATGGATTTCTTTTTTTTTTTTCTTTTTTTTTTTTTTCTTTTCTGAGTTTGCACACTGCCTTTCACAGTAAATTTTAACTTGGAGCTTCAGGCTCTGTAGTTGCACAAATAATGAATTCAGAACAATCCGTGTAACAGTAAGCGACAAACAAAAAGTCGTAATTTTGGACATTCGTAGGAAAGTAGATATAAACATGTCACTTATACCAAGCTAATGTTTAATACTCTAAATCATGTGGGGCATTTCTGTGTCAGTTAAGTGTGGAACAAACCAGCAGATGGAATTGCATTTTGGTCTGTATTCCAGAGTGCAAAGCTTTTGATTCAGGGCCAAGATTAAAAACTACTTTGCATTTCTGCATCTGTTCCATACATGTCCTAATAGTTCTGTATTTGACTTCTCAAAAATATTTTACTGCTTCTTGCCTTATACTTCATCTCTTGGGAGGGATGTAGAGGTTTGTACAGACCAAAAATCATGGAAACTTATCAGTCAAACTGACTGATTAGCAAGAACAATAGTTTAAGAGCCTAGCAGATGCTAGATACTTAAATCGCTCCTAATGCTAATATAAATAAGTTTCAAGAAATAATTCTTCAGTGCTGAGGAACAGGAGCATTCATTTTAGTAGTGTAAGAATAGTTTTATCAGATGACACTAAAATGATTTCATAATTTAACTGTGGAGTGTCATTGGATTATAACCTGTTTCAGATTTAGTTGGTCAAGAATTGTGGTATTTATTCTCTCCACTATATTGATGAGGTAGTTAAGATCAATTTCTCTAAAATTTCTGCTGTATGATGAAGTTCAGTTAAAACAAAATTGTGTTGAAGTTTTTCTGCTGATGAGAGAGAGGAGAAAAAAACACAGACATCTTTACTCGTAGTCTATACTGGCAGTGGAACTAGAGTTTGTCTGCTATCTGCCACATCATTTAATAAGCTTTCCCCAAAATATTGATTTCATTAGTTGTGGTACTGTGCTGAGATGTGTGTGGCAGCACTCTTTTCTGTGTGTATGTATGTGTTAGGTTGGTACTAGCTCAAGAGACTGTGTCCTGTTTTATGTATACAGTATATGTGTGTTTATTGATCAGACTCTTTCCAAAAAGTTCACAACAAATGAGGTAAAGATATAAAGTTATTTAAACTTATCAGTAGTTTCATTTATTTTCACTCTTTTCAGAAAATAATTAGTCCCAGAGAAAGCAAAATTCCACATCTGGTTATCTCAAGAATGGCATACTACTCTCTCTCCCTCCTCCATCTCTCCCTCCTTCTGTCTCTCTCTTCCTCTCTCTCTCTCTCTCATTAAATTAAGTATATGTGTAGACGTATGGCATGCCAAGGCATTTTCTTCTCAATCCTTCTTGGTTTTGTAATTTCTGTTCACCCAAATTTATTTAATATATTATTTAAGCTTGCAGTTTTACTTTTAAAGATGTAGGGAGGGAGAAATTAATATCTAATTGTAGGCATCCAGGCACTGTCTGTCATTAGATCAGATGTACAAAGGGAAGTTAGTTGCCTATTGGTTGGACACATGATGTTAAAAGAATTCCATCCTCCAAATTATTTTTACCCATCTTTCCTTGATAGACCAGGTTGTACAGCTCATCAAGACTTCCCAAAGCAAGGCACATCATAAAGCAAACTACATCTATTCTATCTAACTGATAATTTGAGGCTAGAAGCTAAAAGAAGCTTACTTAAAAAAAAAAAAAAAAAAAAAAAAAAAAAGCAGGGGGGCGAAATTGCTCTTTTTGAAGTAAATGAAATTATCATTGAAATAAATGTGGATTCAAGTTATGTTACGGATTTTAACTTGGCTCAGGAAAGATTAATTCATCTGTGTTTATATTTCTGTTCAAATAAATCATTCTGTTTGTGTTTGGTATTTTCACTTTAATACCTTCCTTGGTTTCTACCAATTGCTGAAGCCATCTGGGTAAGTATTCTGTAATTACTTTCCTTCCTGATCTTGGTTGAAAAGAGCAAATAATGCTGACCAATTGACCAATGATGTGTACTTGGGCTTATGTACTTTTTGATAGGTTTATTGGATAAGTGTTTATTCTTAGCAACATGGCATGTTGAAATCATGTAATTTTCTGAGATAAAATCTGTGAAATGTTAATAAATTAGTGAACGTGTTTTCAACAAGCTCCTCTGACGTGTGCTTTATAATTGCTTTAAATACCCATATTTCCTATTCTCGTTTCTTGATATTTTATTACATGCAAGGATTTCAGATGGATGTGAGATCATTCCACTATCAGAAACCAAGTTTAGATGGCTTGGTGCTTCAGATAGATCTATGTAAAGAAAATGGAGATGTTGTGTAGTTGATTTGGAAGTGTGTTCAAAGCTGCAGGAATTTCTTTGGTCTACAAGGTAGATAAGAGGTGGTTTTAAAACCTAGTTAATACCAGTTACAAGTAGGCACACTGCTTAAGTTAGAAGAGAAATATCCCTTTATGGCACAGGTTCATTAAAATTTTCTCCTACATTTCTGCCAGCTTTTTTATTTATTTTGGTTCAAGAAACAAGCTGCTTTTTTTTTTTTTTTTTTTTTTTTTTTTTTTTTTCTTCTCCTTTACTCCAGCTTGTTGAGAAACTGCAGGAAAAATGCTTAGAAAGAGGTTTTTGTTCAGGTCCCGAATCTGTGAAATTATTGCCTCTTACAGCAGTCATCAATACCCTGCCTGCTGAATAAGTACTAGGAAAGATTTAAAGGTGGATAATTTTTAACCAGTGCTTGACTTGCACTGTATTCACGGGTTTCTGCATTACTGCAGTAAGTCCACAGACATGAGCTCTACAAAATGACGGGATTGGATGTTTTGTGTTAATACTGCCTTGTCCTCAAACTGCTGTGTATCTGCATTACCCATACTAATAGACAAATAGGCACTAGCACATCCAAATGAATTCTGAGCCCTTTAAACTACTTTTTCAGCCTGGACCAGCCAAACAAATTTTCTTTCTGCGCTGTTTCTTTATACCTCTGCTATATTTCAATGATAGTTCTTTATTTTCTCGTATTGGTATGGTATGTACTGTTTCTCTGGCAATCTTTAATTTGGATTCTAATTACAGAAAAGAGCTACTATTAGAGTAGCAAAACCTCCAAATGACAGAGAGAACAAAGAATTGTTCTGGATCATGACATATTAGCTCTCCTAGCAAACCAGAATTCTTTATGGCCTCTCAAGAATAAATAAGATTCCCTCTTATTTGATACACCTATTTAAAAAAAAATGCAGAAAGAGTACTAATGTAGTAATACTTTTCTACTTAAATCAGATTAAATCAGAAAATCAGAATAGGATACTGCTGTTTCCAGTAAACATTTTTCAATTTTCTCTGAAAAACTTATGATAAGTAATTCTCTTAAGTAAGCCTCTGAGATCTGAAGTCATTAACTATTTTGGGAAGCATTGTCTCCTTTTCAGTGTGCCACAGAGATTAAATATTTGCTGCAAACTTTGTTGAAATATTGGATGGCTATGTGGTGCTCAGTTCTACTGGAGTTAGTTCTATACTGCTATTAACATTTCTGTTTGTCATATGCGTAGTATGCGTGTTTGGTTTGCATACATTCACATTCAGCAATGACCTTTTTTATATGTAAGCATCTCACTGATAAAAAATAGAAATATATATCCTGTTTTCCCCTTCCTCTACTTTCTTCATTCAGACTTCCACACTATTTTAACTATTTCATAAAACAGTGCATTTAAAAATGATTATATTCATATTTTCGTGATTACTTTTGTAAGTACATTACTTTTGTACTCAGTCATCTCAAAATATGCTACATGTGGTGCTGAGTTGGCAAAGTTGTCTGTCAGTGGCATTATATAGCATGTACTACACAGCATGTATCCAAGTTCTTGTGTTATCACATCAACTCCTTGTGAAGTGTTCAAATATTTCTATTTAAAGCACATCTATCAGTTGCTGCATTGGGTACTGTATGCACAATTTTGGATTCACATGTTTGCAGCTGTGACTTTGTTGGTTTTCTTTGGTCTGATAAATATGTAGTGGTTGAAATTGCTCCTTCCCCCACACTACCCTTAGCAAAAAAGGAGTGTAGCCTAATTTTCTGTTCTTCATTTTTTGCTTTTTGTGTAATGAATGTAGAAGTCAGGCTACTCAAGACATTCTTTCAAAGCTCCTTGAGAGAAGCAACAACCAGTCTTCTGTCCCCACAGCAGTTTGCAGAATCAGGATGACCCAGCAGATCTCAGGCTGGATGCATGGCTTCTTGCTGTCATTTTGATGAATACAGGTTGAGTAATCCTGCTAGTTCTACGGTCTCAGTATGGGATTATACTGTGAGGAAAGGAAACCTGAGAATTTTTTACAGTAAATAGGTAGTGAGGATGTAATACTTTTTCATTAGCTTTAAAATAAATGTGAATAGAATGGATTTTCTTATGTTGCCCTCAGGGGCAGTTCTAAGGATGTTCCAGTAGAGATTTTTACATATTATGTAGCTTATATGTCTCTTTCTTTTTTTAAGGTGTTATTTTAACATTTTCTTACATCTTGATTTTAAGGGCAAAATCACTTGATTGGATTATTTTCTGAAATAAATGATCTTTGCTATTAGCTGGTCCCATTCAACCGAATCTCAGGACACAAAAAATGAAGGACACATAACATTATGGAGAAAAAACTGGGAATACTTGGCCATCATGATTGCTAAGCCTTGGGCTTAGCTACTTTGGCAAGAATTGAATGTTTTGATGATGATATATTTAAGTGAGGAAAAATATCTAGCATTGTGGTCATCTGATAGCATCACATGTAAAACATTATAGCATTTCTCTCTACCATGAAAAGCTGCCAGTTCTCTTAAGGGATGATCTGGATCCTCATCTGTCGAAGCTTTCAATTACACTGAAATACTGGGACAAAACAGAATTATTTATATGCCAAAAATCTTGTTCTTGAATAATTTTCTGTGTCAGCACAGTAGTGAATTCTCTGACACAATGCTTTTTTTTTATCTCTTTATCCACATAGAGCAATAGAGATTGATTTCAACATAGCTCTAATTTTGTAATTTTTTGTTTGTCTGTTTTTCTGTGCGTCTTGATGGGTTAATGTCTTGTCTAGAACTTTGTGGTAGATTTTTCTCATTTTTCTTGAAAATGCTATGTGAAAGGACACCAAAGGCTTCTTATATCCGAGGCTAAATTTTACTAGAACGCAAAAATTTCTTTAGTACCAAGAGAAGCCTTTTTCAGATGTGCTTTCTGCTTCAAATGAGCTCATGGCTTCTCTCAAATATCTTCTAATCTGTGCTCTTCTGCATTCTTGTCTTTCCTGTGCTACATCTTTAGAAGAAATTTCACATCTGAGCTTGCATGTTTACTCTCAGAGCACTAGCTATCTTTGTTTTTTTATCTCTAGTTGACTCATAGGGCAATAGAACAGACAATGTAAATGAGCAGTCTTCCTTTCTGCTGTCTTAACACACTGTATTTAACAATACAACATGTACAATACCTACACAAAATATTAGAAACAAAAAAATGAATATAATATTTGCCAGATCTAAGTAATCTATTCATACGATATTCAAAAATTTTAGGTAAAATATGGGGATGTGGAATGAGATGTGGTGACTGTGTCAAGATCAAAAACAGACAATCAAAGCCACATCAAGTTTTTAGGAGTGTTTCAAAAACATTATAAATTTTTTATTCTCCAGTTGTGCAATTTCTTTACAAATCTATATCAAGTTGATTTCTCATATTATACCGGAACATACAATTAGTTGGATAAGAACAAGGAATGACTTAGCTGCAGTAAGACGTTGAGATCCATCTATTGCACTTCCTTTCAGAGGGCATACCCAAATGAAATGGCAGTGTAGTGAATTGGTATATGCAGACTTTCAGCAGTGCTGAAAGTACAGCCTATGAATCAAGGTGATGAATCTTGAAATGCTTTTATAAATTCTCAGGCTTGAATATAACAAGCCAAAAAGATGTCAAAGAATGAAGAGTCAAAGAAAAGTCAGAAAAGGGGCTTAGAAGCAATGAAGGTATTCAGTGAAGGCTAAGCACAGAACAAGGTCAAACCAACTTAGGTAACCAGAGAGTATAAAAGGTATTCCCTTTGTAGTTAGAGCCAGTTAGAAATTGGTTAATAGAAGAATGGTTCTGCCTTGAAGGGGATTTCCTTTGGTGATATAGTTATTATTTGTGCTGGGTTTCCAGCATGAAGGTGCAAAAATATATCAGTTTCTTTACAGGACAATATTTGAAGCTTGGGAGAAATTATGCAAATGGACTGACTGCCTTTTAGTGATTTTTATTATCATTATTTTATTATCATTATTTTTATTATCATTATTTTAAAGCATGCAACACTTTCATGTCAGTATTTCTTTTTGCTAAGTTTATTGAACTAAATTATCTTCTGCCATGTAGTATTTCTGTTTTCCACAGTTAACATGTTATTTTAAAATCAGTTCTTTGGAGCACTTCATGTTTTTCTGAATTGTTTTAGATCATGTCTGAAGGACACCAGTGGGCCAGTACACCCAGTAATTTGGTCCAAAATGCATGGGTCTACACCAGAGTGTATTAATGGGGGTATATTTTTCTTGAAACCATCTCCCAGTACATTGACAATTGATATCAATTATTTTAAATAAACAAATAAAAAATACCTTGGTATTTTTCATTTTATATGTAATAAGCAAATAAATAAATCATCTTTTTTATCTCTGTATAACTTTGCAATAACATTTTTGAGCATGCATATCCTAATGTTTTAGTAATGTACTTGGAGAGGGGAAAAAACAAACACACACACACACTATATGAATGTAATGTAGTTTCTATGGTTTTCATTACCTGGGCTTGAATACAGTCTGCATAAAATATGGTAAAGCCTGAAAAAGTAATTACAAATATCATCTGAACATGTTAGATTGGATTAACCCTTTCAAAATGATAAGGCAATTTCCTGTGTGTAAAGTATTGCAAGTGCTTTGAAGTGACAAATCATAATTTTATATTCATATCGCAACAACACAATGGCATTTTTAAGCCTTTATGTAATTCAAGTGTGAACCTGCAAAGTGCTGGGTTGAAATATAATCTGACATGTACTTCTGTTTATTTAAGAGGTAATGGAGTATTGCTAACCTAGAAATTCTCCAGAGATTTTGTTGGAGTTAATGACACTGAAGAGGTGCCAAGCCATCAGTACTGACAACTTGAATACATACTTGTAACAACAGTTTTGCAAGTTACCGTTAGTTTCCAGATATCTGATATAGCTACATAAATATATTCTTCTGATACCAATTTGCAATGTGTTTCATCTCCAGATACTTGCTCAGTTTTGAGTTTTTTTTTTTTCTTTCTTAGTTTGAAAATGAAATCATTTTGAAGTTGGACCATGAGGTGGAAGGAGGACGTGGAGATGAACACTACATGCAGTTGTTTGAGTCAATGTAAGTAGTGGATGACAGCGAATGTCTTCAGGATTTGTTATCTTATTGTTCTATCTTCTCAAATTGGTGAATTTCTTTATAATGAAGTCAAAACTAAGAAGATTTTTTTCCGTCAAGGGACTAGAAATAGCATACTGTTTCAGTAAACCTGGTTTGCATTGTAGTTTTGCCCATTGAAACTGTTTGCATAATTGTTTTTCAGTATTTTGTATTCCACCAATGTTATGAAGAAATTATAGTTGACTTTACTTTCTCTACCCAACTTCAAAGCAAAGATAATCCAAACTTTTTACTTTCCCCATTTTTGATTGTAGCCTTCCTTGTTTTTATGTCACAATAATAAGAAAAGAGCATTTTGAACAGTCTGTCTTGCTTTCTCAATGTCTAGGTATTGTAAAGGGATATGATTTAATAAAAATGTTTTGAAGAAGTTCTAAAAGCTGATATAGCACCTCCTCATTGTTTTGGCCATCTACGTTTTTATTCTCACACATTGTAGCTGCGTCTTCATTAGAGGCAGGGGCATGTGCAATTTGCTGGACAGTGGTGGTACCTTTGTGCCTACCTCTGAGACTGTTCTTGGCTTTGTGACTTACAGACTGTAGCAGTGAGAAAAATATAACTCCTCACATGCTTTTTCAAGCACCAATGACCTAACTAGTTATTAAGTTTAAAAACGCTATAGCACTTCTGCTACATCAGAAACTAGACATAGACGTTGTAGCATTGACTGTGTGTTTTTGATGCTCTCACAGCCTGCTACTTTGTATGTATTGTATTTTTGTGTGGGGGTGTAGCAGTCTTTGCAAATTGCATCCCAGTTCATGTGAAGCATGAAATCCCTGTGTATGCCGCAATAGAAAAAATCTGTATTTAAGGAAAACATAATCTTGTAAATACTCTATTATATGAACAATTAATGTGTAAATACTATGTAAATAATATTTAATTATATTCTAATTAGAATCCCCATTTAAATCAAATACCATTTGAGTCAAACACCATTTAAATATTGATTAGTTTAGCTTCCCTCCTATGATGAGACTGATGAAGTATAGAGAGGCAGGATTGAAAACAGTACTAACACTTCTTAAGCTACAGAAAACTTCATTGAAACTTATATGTTAGCAAGGAAAGATGAAGTCTTAAAAATGTCATTTTCACTTCCTATTATGCAATGCCTATGTAAACTGAGAGCAATAAACTGTTGTTTCATCTTTGAATGTTTACTGTTTGGCTACCAGTCTTAGGAAATATTCAGACTAGCTCTTGGTATGACCTAGAAGAGACCTGAAAGTAGATAGTTTTCTCAGTTGCACTGCTACAAAGGCTGAACTATGCTGCCTGCCTAAACTGTCAGTACAATTCATCATCTCTAATACTGGGGATTCAGTAGACACAGTGGGCATTTATTGCAGTGCTTAGGTTTCCTTGCAGCTAGTAAGTTTTCTTCCAAACATGTATACTAAATCTTCCTTGCCTCAGTTTAAGCCAGTTATTTCTTGTTTTATCCACATAACGAATCATTTATTCTGTTTTTCTTCATAGAAGATTTTAAAAGAATGGAAGGTTGCTGTCAAGTTTCCTTTACTCTTCTCTTTAGGGTTAACAGCCCCAATATTTCAATTTATTATATACCATGTTTTCTGCACATTCCTACAATCTTTACAGCTGTTTTGAAATACTACGCTACCTTAAAGCTGGAGAATGTGTTCAAACTGAGATGTAAGACACGCTAAGAGAAAAATATTCCTTCATTCTCATATATAAGACACATTTGACAATTAGATCCTTTTTCTGAGCTGTGTAACATTGTTTGCAATCTTTTCAGTTTACTCTCGCTTTCGATTATTTTTCTAGAGAATACCTATCCAGATAAACCCCATCTTGCAGCAATGCAGTTGATTTGTCTCATCAGATATCCTACATAACGTTTGATCTTCCTGGTTTTCCAGGGTACCTTTCTTTCCCTTTGACTTACCTTTTAACATTTTTACTGTATTTTTTTCTCTGTACTCTCTCACACTCTACAATACATCAAGACACTTAAAGATTTCCAACTCTAAAGATGTCACTTCATATTATCTTCAGATTTTTTGTTTCATCCTTGAAGTTCTCTAATGATGTATGTAGAGGGATAGTTGAAACAGAGGCTGGTGACCTGTCTGCTGTAGGACCCTGTTATCTCCAGTCATTTTAATTTTCCTTCCATCACACTTTCTTCAGCCCTCTGTCCCCATCTGCCTGTCCTGACTGAATAGTTAAATTTTAACTATTAAAATTTTAACTATTAAAACTAACACAGTTAAGTTGTACTCCAGATTTTTTCCTTTGGTCTCATTTTCATCAACTAATTTCCTGTAACTGTGCACAGTTCCAGTTGTCACCTAAATGCAGATATTTAGGTGAGCCAATAGCTGTATTCTGGTGCTTACCTGTGCAACCAGCACTTACCCACACTAGTTGGTTGCTGTGAACTTGCCAATGCCTATCAAATTAAACAGGGTCAGCAGAAATCTAAACAGCAATCCTTATTGTTGTACATAGTTCTAAATTCTAGCATGCACTATGACAGAATTATGTCCTCTGCTGTCTCAGACAACATCATGGAAGAGCTGGGATAATATGGAACAGATGAGAAGGCATTGTTAATTAGCACAGTAGACAAGGCTACCCCATTGCAGGAAATGGAGGAGAATCAAAATCAAGCTTTATGAATGCAAGTTGTGCTGAACCTCTTCTCGGGCTCAGATAACGAATCCTGACATGTTTTAGTTACTAATGTACTTACTGTACTTGCCCTTGTTAGCATTTTATCCCATTTCTAATATGTACATACATAAAATAATTCATCCTGTGTAGTATTCCAGTCTTCTCTATAAATCTGAGGCCTTCTTACTTTCTTTTCCACAAATACCATTTAACATGCTCCAGCCTATTTTATTGGTTGTCAAGTCTTCAGATCATTTAATATTTAACATCCAGTTAAACACAGTTAAGTTTGCTGTATGCTTAATATCAAAAGCCATGTTTCGGTAATTTAATTATTTCAGTTATTTCTTCAAGCGGTTAGCCGTTATGTCTCACATCTTGTACAATATAAATGTTCTTTCAGGCACATGTCCGCACACTCTGTTTCGGGAAAAAAAACAACTCTATTTTCAACCTTTGGACTTTTCCTTTGGATAGGAATAAACATTAGGTGTGTTTTTATTCTGAGTGAGAACTTTGAGACTGAGTACTTTGCTGAGACCCCAGTCTAGGCCCAAGCTTGGAGGGTTTCTTTGCAGTCAAAGATATTATGAATATGTAGTTTCTGAAGAAAGTTAATGTGATTCTGAGGAGTATAAACTTATTTTTGTGATTAATTAAAACTAAAAATTGTATAATGAAAGTTAAAAACTGAGTATTTCTTTAAAAATTAATCATAAATTATTAAGTGAATTTGCATACAGATTGAGAAAAAACTAAGAGGCCAGGAATTATGAATAATATATTCTTGAAACTGCTCAACTTTAGCACACAGAATAGTTTCAGGGTGGGTTTTACAATTGCTATCTTGTTCCTACCATTTTCCTACGAGGTGCATGGTGATTTTGATGTATTATTATATTTGCCTGATATACAAGTAATTACTTTTGTGCATACATAAATATATATATGCACACACACATATAGGACAATAGCTACACTTGTAATTATATATACTCTTAAATCAGTCCAATACTTAATAGGAACAGCATATGCTAATATTTTGTTAATGTAAGTAGGAATCTGCTGATATTGTATAAAACTGACTTTCCTGTAGTTTTTATCAAAAGGTGACTAACTGCATTTTTGAACCCACAGAAATTTTGTTTGCTTTTGCTTACTTCTAAAGGGCAAATTGCTTTGGTAGGGTCTGGTTAGTGAATGTCTTTTTAGACTTAAAATTTGTTGATTCAGACTTTCTACTGACACATAACCATACCAAGAGAAGGAAAAAATGATTGTATTTTATTGTGCATGATAACCAAGGAAAGTGAAGTCTAATGTTTATTTCCGTAGCATGGCACTGAAGAGAACTGAATTCATGTTATACCACAGGTGCAATTTTATTTGATTCTGGAATTGTGAGTATTGCCTTGAATTTGCAGTAATTGTTGGACAGGAAAAAAGAATACATATATGTCATCTTGTATGACTCTGGATGCCTAAATTATCAGCCCGCAAAGGGAATTTACAATGCAGTCTGCAGTTGCTGTAGCTCTAATTCTATGTTTGCCTTCATGTCCAAACATAGTTTCAGCTGATGGGCTGCTGATTTTGACAGTACTCTAAAATCATTTTGTTTGTGTTTGCAGTCTTACAGAGTGTGCAAGTCAGTATCCTGGCATTTTTAACTTGGTTGAAAGCTTCGTCAACCTAGTTAAAGGTCTCCTGGAGAAGCTGCTGGATTACCGAACTGTGATGAATGATGAAAGCAAGGACAATCGCATGAGCTGCACTGTAAACTTGCTGGTATGTTCTTTCTTGTAATTCTTGTATGAGAATTTCATAATCCAGTCACCAAAGGTGAAAGTAAATCTTTGTGGAGAAGGGACTGGTCTACAGTGCTCAAATAATGATTCAAACTTGTTTTATTCATTTGCATGGATATATGCATAAACATGCAATGTCCATTCAGTTCTTCAATATTGCATGTTTCATCCACTTTTATTCTGTGAATAAATAATGAAGTCCACTACTTACACACGTTTACCTGTTGATAGGCTTAGTGTAACAGTGGGTATTTGCAAAATAAAGTTTTGGAACAGCACAAGGAACTTACCTGCTTTCTGCTTTAGCAGCTCAGCAATTCTATTTTTTAAATCTGGGGAAGAAGCATGCAAGATACACCTGCAGTAAGGTGCTGAAGATATTTAAGTCTCTTATCTAGTTGTAGGCCACCCCATCTTTTGTTCTATTACTATTTCGTAGTGAGAACATCACATACAGATATTCCTCCACCAGGAAGTTTACTCTAAGCAGAAAATGAACATTTATCAGCTTTAAAGGTGGAAAAGAGAACATGATGCATATATACATGCACAGACTCACAGTTCCTTAATAATCACTGTGCAAGGTGGTATACCTTTCTGCAATTCTTAAGGAGGCAATCTTTGTGATGTTTTGCACAGCCAAGCACCTCAAATACATGCTAAAGTGTTATGCTGATAAAAACGGACTTACACCTGTAATGAGCCCCTTTACAGACATTGCACAATAATGTTGCTTGCATAAATATCAATAAATACCAGCTTCTATCATGGCCACCAAGGGTAGCCAGAGCATGTAGTTTGTTATATTAATGCTTTTGGATAATGATATTATCTTCTTCTCCAACACGAAAACATTCACTGATGATTTCATTAATGAACTGGAAGAAGTGTACATATATTATTAATTTGTAATAAAAACAAGTACTAATAACTAATTATAATATTAATTGAAGCAGCAGTAGTGCCAGGCTTAAGCTTAAGATAGTTTGTATGTAATGTGTCTCTTGCACTCTAATATTAGCAAGAAGAGCAAAACCTCAGCAAAATATTCATATCTTGTGCTTTAATAAAAGAGATTAGGAAATAACTTTTAAATGTTTGTGTCTCTAGAACTTCTACAAGGACATTAACCGTGAAGGGATGTATATCAGGTATGGTTGCTGCTCTGTTTGGTCTGCTTTGGAGATGGCAATAATGTTCTCTTATATATTATCTTATACTATTATTATATATTATTATTATTATTTTATCACTGTACTTGAATTTCTGTTACTTAATGGTAGTTTACTATCCACAATGACTCTGTTGTAGCCCTGGTCTCATTTATATTTTTAATCTATTTTTTGTCTGGCCCTCAGCAATTTGGTGTTCATTAAATGTATTCATTGGCAGCATTTTTTTCTCCAGGCATGAACTTCTAGCTGATCCAAATCACTCAACATTCATTGTCTATTGTTTTAAATAAAGAAAATGTAGTTAGACCTGAGGTTTGATGGAAGGTGTATCATACATTTAGAAGGGCACGAAAAAACAAGTTCTCTAGAATTGTGCAGTCTGCCAAGTCTCTTTAAATATGCAACACCACATGTAATGCAGAATTACTGGTAAAACATTTTTCTCTAAGAGCTATAGCTATACTGGCAAATTATTTTTTGCATGACATAGCCTCTTACTGTCCCCAAGGGTTTTGCACATGAGCTACAGCATATCTTGCTGTTTAAGTGCTCAGTTTCCTGCCTCTCTGTTCATTCTACAAAATCTGCACAATCTCCTCCCCCTTAGCTACTGTAGTGCAAAGACCAGAATCCCAGCTGGGATGAGCATTGAAGGTGCTAAATATGGAGCTATGAACTGGAGTGGATGGGAACGAAACAATGCTCCCTGTGGGACGTTGCTGAGGGGGGCACATTTTAAGTGGCATCAACAACTGAGAATAGTAACACCTTGTATTGCGAAGGTTATTATTATTATTTTTTTTTCTTTCCTATCTGGCTGGTGGAAGAGGTGTGTCTTAAGTCCCGTGGAAGGCATTGGTTGGGATGATAGCAGCAATGCTGCTGTAGGGATCAAGAACATTGCCAATATAAAACAGATATTCTGCCCTTACCACCTTGCCAAGTTGTACAGGGACCTGCTTTATCTTTCTCGATGTGCATTTTCCTTTTTTATTCTTTACCATTTTTTTAACCATTGTGCTTTCATCTATTTACGTGCAATGTATTTATATGCAATCAAAAACTGCTACAGTGAAAGGCAGCTCTTTTTATTATTGAATCATAGAATCATCTAGGTTGGAAAAGACCTTGAAGATCATCAAACCCAACCATGAACCTGACATACCAATTCCCATCACTAAACTATGTCCCTTAGTGCCACATCCAGGCATCACTTAAATACCCCCAGGGATAGGGTCTCCACCACTCCCCTGGGCGGCCTTTCCCAATGATTAATCACCATTTCTGTGAAGAAATTCATCCTGATATCCAGTTTAAACATCCTCTGTCACAGTTTGAGGCACCATTGCCTCGTGTCCTATCACTTGTCACCTCAAAAAAGAGACCAACAGCTTCCTTTCAGGTGGTTGTAGAGAGCAGTGAGGTGTTCCCTCAGCCTTCTTTTGTCCAGCCTAAATAACCCCAGTTCCCTCAGCTGCTTCTCGTAAGTCTTTGTTTTCTAGTCCCTTCACCAGCCTCTTGCACTTTATTATACATATTTATACACAAAAGCAGCACTTTTGTAGTGAGGAGTCCAAAACTAACAATAACAATAACAGTCCAGAAATAATGGGCACAGAGGTCTGATGTAGACCTCAAGCCAAAGCACACTTCTTCCTCCCAGAAGTGGAGTTCTTAGTTCTCACAAAGAGGTTAGCTCTTTCCCCTACTTTTTTTCACAATGTTTCAGTATACAAAGAGGACAAAAAAGTCTGAAAAAAATGTGCAGACATTAGCCTCTCTCGGAGCACTCTTGAAGACCCTTTGGGTAGTGACTGCATGACATCTTTCAGGTTTCCATTATCTAGAAGTTATCTAGAATATTTTTGATACTTAGAATTCAAGTCAGGTTACTATCTGGACTAACTCTTGTTCTCTCCTCTAACAGATATTTGTATAAATTACGAGATCTTCATTTAGACTGTGAGAATTACACAGAAGCTGCCTATACCCTTCTGCTCCATACATGGCTCTTGAAGGTTAGATTTTTCTAAAGTCAATATATAATTAAGCTTTTGCATTTTTAAAATTTACAAATAAAAAAAGTGTTTGTCTTAATTTCCAATACACTGTATTTTAGTTACTTTCCTCAGGAGTGCTCAAGTTTCTACTTTCAAATACTGTCATAGGTCAAAAAAAAAAAAAAAGTTAATTGTTGAAATTTTACTTTCAATAAATGATTCGATGTCACATGTTGGTAAAACTAAATATTATGGCAAAAATATTTTTCAAAGTGTAAAGAGTGTGTGCAAGTTCTGAAGCTATTTAGCTTCCTTGTGTTTTTCATTTTACTACTTTCTTGCTGTTCCAAATATAGCAATTATAAGAATTAAACAGTTTTTCAAGTTATCACAGGGGGACACCTGACTTGCAATTTTAAATAGTATGTACCACAGTGACAAATTATGCCTCCTTTCTTTCACAGTTGCTAATTATTTTCTCTACAGCTAGTATTTATTCTCATTGTAACTGATGTTTTCAGTAGAGATGATCAGTAAGAAGCATTTCCATTTCAAGGGAAAATTCAAAATTTAAAGTTTTTTGAACATAAATTTAAGATTTCTTGTGGAATTTCTTTTTGTGCAGAACCATCTAAATTTTGCATTCCACAGTACTGTTTTAATTAAACTTCTTTTTGACTTTTCTGATCATGCAAAAATACAAGGTGTGTATATAATGTATTGGTGTAGATAAAGATGATGTGCATGTATTTTATACAAAAAAAAAAAAAATCAGTCAAGATGACATTACTTGAAATGATCCAACTTGCTCCCTTAGTTTTTTATTCAGCTCATTGGCACAGGGACTGGAGAGGAACATGGTTTTAAAAATGTTATGTCTAGTCTTGTTTATTACATGAAATAAAGCATTTTTGAAGAGGTGCTGAAAATGTTGTCAGTGCCTTTCCCAGTATCTTTGTGGAAGGGTAAAAAAAAAAGACAGGGAAAAAAAAAATAAAGCACTTGCAGTATCCCAGATTTGGTGAAGGTTTGAGGGGAAAGATGTTAAATTCCAATATCTGTGTTTGGTTTTGTTTGTTTGTTTGTTTTGTTTTGTTTCCTTTTGTTTTTGTCTGTTTTTTTTTTTTTAATGTGTTTTTATCCTCAGTGGTCAGATGAACAGTGTGCACCCCAAGTCATGTCAACAGAGTTCCAGTGTTCACAGACCTACCGACACTTGAAGGAGAATTTGTATGAGAAGATCATAGAATACTTTGACAAAGGAAAGGTAGAGCTGTAGAGTTCTTTCACACCACAAATTTTTCTTGATGTGTTATTTTGTGTTGTAACATTTAATGAGTATTCTCTGAAGAAAATGTTTGTTTCATTATTGCATATGAAATCCTTTTTGAAATGTGGGTCAAGTAAAAATTGTGTCCTGAAGGCTTATTCACATGGTACATCTGTTCAATATGAACATGTTCTTTCAATAATCATATTTATAAAGAAAGAGGTCAGTGTTCCTGACAGTGGTGCTGTCAGGCAGTAATAATAACTGTTGAATATACTTTCCTTTAATAGGGAAAGAATACAGACTATACAGGTTGCATTTCTAAACTACTCAGTCATTATCCCCCCCCTCAAAAAAAACAGACAGAGGTTGTTTTTTTTTTCCAGAGAAGTCAGTTTATTGCATCCCAAACTTAAAATGTATCTGTTTGATGTTCAACACCTGAGTTTAGTTCAGTTTCTCTGAAATCTGTTAATACATGTGAAATCACTGGTAGAACAGGGACCTGTCCCCCACCCCCATCACGTAAAGCAAAAGATTAGAAAGCATGGAAAAATGCTGCACCACTGCAAAGTCCAATCTTACGAACCTGTAAGTCAGTATGTCTTGTTCAGCTGTAATCAAGGGTATGAAGGGGGTAGTCAATTCATTGCTGGTTCTTGCAAAATAGAACTGTAACACTCCCACAAAAGCCCCTCCTTTAACTCAGCAAGTAGAGATTTTTTCAGTGCTTCAGCAACGTGCAGAAAATTTAGTACCATTTAATGCATTATTTTTTTTCCTGGCATCTGAAGTAACTATGATGTAGTGGTCCCCACCCACAGTGTCAGAATAACCAAATCCTTGCGATTTGTATTCTACCTAGCATTC
This sequence comes from Netta rufina, assembly GCF_964035555.1. Lineage (NCBI taxonomy): Eukaryota > Metazoa > Chordata > Aves > Anseriformes > Anatidae > Netta > Netta rufina. Next base: position 6,219,171 of record NC_140137.1, read on the forward strand.
CTGTTCTCAGATACACCAGAGTAGGTTTGCAAGCAGCTGAATGCACCTCTCAGGCTCAGAACTATCTTGCCTAGGGGTATATAGCCCTACATAAAAATGGTCATAATGCATATGACCACCAGCAACCTTACATCAGTAGAGAATTAGGCTCAGAAAAACTGTTTCGTCTCCTTTATTCCAAATAGAAGATTGGCAGAATTTGAGAAGTATCCTCAGGAGAGAGAGTTTCAGTTTGCTTTAGGACCATTTTTTGTGCTACATTCCAGAAATACCTTTAGCAGATGAGAGCAACTGTCCTAGTCTTCCCATGTAGTTCTGTAATTCCTTACAGTAATTTTCAGAGGTAGCTATTAAATAGTGTGCAAAGAAACAAGCTGTTGCTCCGAGCAAGTGGTAATTTAAGTGTAAACCTTGTAATTTTCTAGCTGCCTAAGGGAGCTGTCATATGCCAGGCTACCTATGAGTATGTATGTCTCAGAATTCCTTGTAAAATGCAATGTTTGTTTTAAAGAGAAGCGTGTATCAGTCCCCTCATAAACTGCTCCTGTGCTTGGAGTATATTCTATATATTATGTACCCTAGTGATTTATGATTGTTGTTTATTGTATCTGAAAGTTTAGGTGACTTTTGGTAACCTCACTGTAAGAAATAAAAAGTAGGTTTACTTATTCCTTCCGATAATGAACCATAAAATACTTACGTTCTCTACATTAATCTGCTTTCCTGAAGTTTATGATTGCCTTGGGTGTTCTATTCTAAATATGCAGTTAATAAATGACTGCAATATAAAGACAGCATAATCAATACAACTGAAGCTAAACGGTGATGTGTTAAAGACTTGTTTGTTATTACTGAACTTACTTTTTGAATATGTGGTTATGTTGCAGATGTGGGAAGAAGCCATATCTTTATGCAAAGAACTTGCAGAGCAGTATGAAAAGGAAGTTTTTGACTATGAGCTTCTAAGCCAAAACCTGGTAAGACTCCATACAGATCTTCAATTATTTTAGTCACAGAAATTAGTAGTTTAGAGCTATCAGAAAGATAGAGCTGCTTATGAGCTTGTAGTCTACCATTGATTTTTAATTAATTTGTCAAGGAATCATGTTGCTGTATTGTGAAATTCCAGTGGAAGACATTCATAAAGAACTATTTATTCAAGTTGCATGGACATTATTGTACTTATTACAGTATTTTGAAACTCCTATCAAGGAGATGAGCATGTTCTCTTTTTCTGCAACAAAAAGATGACGTGATGGGACAGGCTTTTGAGGCCTTTGTGGTACTTTATGTTAGAAAAAACATCTGGCTGTATTTTTCCTTGGAATTTTTGTTTAAATTTTAGGAAAGAAATCTGTCCAAATCAGGTATGAGGGAAGAAATACATCAGAAGGAATTACAACTAGGTTCAAAGGCTAGAAGGAAGAAAGGTTTTGATGTTTATTTTTTTTAAGCAGATTTAATGAAAGTAGTTGAACATTTAAGTGAAATAATCCAAAAAGAAAACCCCAGCCCACATACCTTCTTTTCTTCCACCTTCAAGATTCCACACTTCCACGATCTTTACCATATGCTTAGAGTTCATTCAGTAGACATCCCTGAATCTTTCTGCAAGAAAAACAAGGGAGTCAAAACATGATGTTCTTGAATAACGTAGTGTGTAATGAAAGCTTTTTTTCCTTCCACTAAATGTTATGTCTTTACCTTTTCATTTGTGATAATATTTTTGCCAATTCTATTTAAGTTGCAGTGTTGCACATCTCATCAGTATAGCACAGGAAATAAAAGCAGTAAAATCACATGACATTACATTTTTTTTATGAAAGCTATCATTCATGTTTACATCATCAGTACCATAGCATGATGCTAGAGCAAAAGCTTGAGTTGATGCTTACCTCAGAAAACATTTGAGGCATGGATTTTTTCTAAATGCATTATTTCACTGATGTTATCTGTTACACTTACAAAATATGCAAAGTATGGCTTCAGTAATTGCTTTTTTTTTTTTCTTTCCACACCAGTAAATTAAGGGTAGACTTGATTCAGAGGTCAAATAATTGAAATAGAAGCCATATTCATTAAGCTAGGTATTATATTTAATGTACCACAGCAGTGTCCTATGCACATTAACTGTTTATTGCTGTAGCTTAACAACTGATAATTGATTGCTCTTGCATATCAGCTGATAGCTATAATACTATTGTAGAGGGTAAAAAATAAAAATAAAACAAACCAGATGTAATTGTTGTGGTTGGTTTTGCCCTTAGATTCAACAAGCGAAGTTCTATGAAAACATCATGAAAATTCTGAGGCCTAAACCAGACTATTTTGCTGTTGGATATTATGGCCAAGGATTCCCTACATTTCTAAGGGTAAACCTGAATATTTTTTTTATTTTTAACCTATTTTCATGTGCTTCTAAAATTATAGGTATATTGTTGCAAATGAGTCGCTGGGGATATTTGACCTGGATTTATTTTTGCTTGGATGCAAGTAAAAGTAGCCTGAATATTTGATGTTTTCTTCTAGAAAAAAAAAAAAAATCCTTTCTTACATACTAATGAATGAATACAATGAATATGGTAGCTTTTCTCATACATGAAAAGCAATGAAAGACCCCTTTTTCCCAGTCTTAAATGCCAAAGATGCCTTGAAAGCATTGGAAAACAATAGTGAAAATGTGCTAACCAAAGGAAGCCTGCACCTTGTGCTCTGGTTTTATATAAGTATTTTGTTAAATGAAGCAAACTGAACCACAAATGAGCTCGTTTGAGGATAGACTTGACTGTAAATGAGGGCATTCCATAACACCAAGGAGAAGGAGCATGCAGAACAAACTTATATATTACTATTCAGAAACTGTGAAACTTGAAACATAGAATGTGTTTGAAAGACTTTCTTGAGAGACTCCTTTACTTGAGAGACAAGAACAAAAGGAATTTCATTACTTTACTTACATCTATGGTGTCTTTGTATTGATAAACACACACCTGCAACTTCTGCCTCAGCATCAAGGAGTCTGGTATTTATTCCTTTTATTCCTTGCAGAACAAAGTATTCATCTATCGTGGGAAGGAATATGAGAGGAGAGAGGACTTCCAGGCACAGCTGATGAGTCAGTTTCCCAATGCAGAGAAGATGAACACCACTTCAGCACCTGGAGAGGATGTGAAAAACTCTCCTGGCCAATGTATCCTTAAACATATGGGAGATTAGAGATTCAAAGTGGTTTGGGGAAACTTGTTTCTATCAGAGGTTGACCTGTGTGCAACAATAATATCCTGGGAGGGGTGAAAGGTTCTTACAGTGGCAGCACAGTTTGCAATTGTACTTATGTCCTGCATGTCTCTTATGGATTGTTTCTAAGGTGTTTGCTCCTGTTTCTTACACAATTCTAAGGTGTTTTGTCTCTTTCACTCTTTGTTCAAGTTCATGTCTAGTTTACCTTTACTGTCTCTGAGTGGCAAAAACAGACGAACATTCAAATTGGCTAAAGTTAATGCAGCAACTTGTCTTATTATCTCATATTCCTACCTTTTGTGACTTGATATTAAATTCTTTTCGTCCTAGAATATTGTTCTGACAGGCACTGTACTTGGATATCACATGTATACCTTGGCCACATAAAACATGTCTTTTGTCACTCTCAGAAATTTCCTAGGAATATTGATGCATGCTAATCATTAACCACCTTCCAGAATGCCCTAAATTATTATTGTTGTTTATAAGTACTGTAACAGCTGCTTGCACACATTTTTTACTTCTTGTTCTGGTTTAAAGTGTTACTGGCTGAGCAGATTATGAGACCACCTCATTATATCAGAAACTTTTTTCACTTGTTGATTTTCCTTTATGGATTTTCAAGGTAATATTATAATGTTTCATATGTTCTTTTAAGTTTGTTCTCATGCAACCTGCTGGAGAAGTAACACTACTTTATTTTTACATGCAGACTGAACTAAAAGAGTATTACAGGCTTGTCCACAATAGCACATTAAGTTTGAGAGCCACATTTCCATGAACTTCTTTTGTCTCTTAAATATTTTTATTTTATCTTGAGGATATTATTCTATCCTTTCTTAAAGTAGAAATTTTTCAGTTATATTTGCAAGTTTCAAAAGATATATTAAATGAGAAAAAGTTATATAATCTAACTGGAAAGTATGAGATTTAAATATACTGAAACACATAAGAATACTATATATTTATTTACAAACGTATTAGTCAGATTAAATCATAACACTTCATAGGAAAAGCAACTCCCAGGTAGATGGGCTACTCAAGTACAGATTTCAAAAAACAGCATGACGTTATACATGCTTAAAGCTAAGTAGTTAAATTGGTAACAGATGATGCTGATGTTATAAGTTGGCTTTGCTTTAAAATTTAATTGATGATTCGGTGTGATAAATTATGCTGTAGGTGTTTGAGCTCAGTGAAAAATAAAAATGCCCAGTTTAAAATTCATGTTAGTAAATTTTTGCTTATTTCTATTAACATTGTTTCCCTTTTTGGCCAAGAAAGCTCCACGTATGAAACTCCAAAGCCTGCAGATTTTTCATCAAGAAATATATTTTTCCTTTCACAGCAACTAGTATTTCATAATGATAGTTAATAGTACAACCTTAACATTCACAATTTAAGACATACAGTGTTTTACAGTGCAACCAGTCCTAGAGGAGCAACCTAGGTTCAAAAATAAGGCAGTACCTGACCAAATTATAAAGTAAGTGAATTTCTGTAATAGATAAGCTAATGGAAGTCAGTCTGTACTCCTGATTTTACAACTGGTTATTTTGTGAACTCAGACATTTGCCAAGGAGTCTTAGAACTTCTATTGTCTTAGTTTATTGACTTATGCATCCCTTAGACATTTCATGAAAGAACAACTACCACTTAAGGAATAACACATGGTTACAAGGTATGGTGGTATCCATGCTTTGTGTCCAAGGTCTCCAGTTTTCAACAGAGCTTGTGAAACAAGTGGTGAAGAGGGGGGTCTTTTGGGGTTACTGGGCAGTATGAGCAAGTTTGAATTGAAGGCTCTTGTACAATATAATCTTGTTATAATTTACCTTGCCAAGTGCAAAGCACTTGGTGGCAAAATGGTTCCCACTGTTACCACAATCAAGATTGTGTTGAGAAATATGGGAAGTGAATTGTCCAAAATATTTTGGAGAACTGACTGCCTAACTCTTTCTGACTCCTAACCCACTGCAGAATAGGTTCAACATGTTACATTCTGATTAAGCATTTTGATTACATATGAAAAATAATGCTTCCTTCTAATAGATCATGCAAAAACACAGCACATATTGGAATATTGGCTGACCTGATACACGTGAGATTTTTAACTCCCAGTCCTTTCTGCCTGATTTTTTTGCAGTTTGATAGAAAAGCTGTTAGACTAGAGGACAATTCCTAGTAGGGTAATTGAAGAAACCTATGGACTTTTATGTTTGCAAACATGGTTAATAAAAGCTTTTGCTTATCACTAGCATGTCAGTGAAAAAAATCAAGAGAATATTTGTAAGCTTGTACCTTAAGGACAACATAAAGTACAAGCACTATCATTTAAGGTAGCATATATTTTCTTTCTATTCTTTTAATTGCCTCGTGAAAATGCAAGCTATGATTATATCTTCTGAACTGAAACAGGCATCTTGAATTTAATGCTCCCCCAATAATCTTATACAGCTGCATTTTTTCATGAAAGGGAAGCTTTGCAATGCCTACACTGTTAGAAAAAAAAATAAAAATAATTTATTTAATAACATTTGTATTGTGACTTCCCAAAAAGAGACTGAAGATAGAAAGTTTTTATCAGCAGAGATTAATTAATTCATAAATGGTCCACACTTCGATTCAAACCAACTTTCACCACTGTGTGCAGCCTTCTTTTTAGAATCTTTCCTGAAATTGCACTAAGTTTAGAGTAGGAAAATATGAATTGCCTCCCCACACACACACCAAAGTAAAAACAGCAGATGCAAACACAGATCTTATACAGTAAGATAAATAAATGAACTGTGGTCCCAATTTCAACGTTTATTCATTTTAAAATCAGAATTTCACAAGACACTTTGTAAAAATGTCCTGTTAGACTAGATTTCAGTGTAGTGCCAGCCACGTTTTGGACTCATAATGGATTTATTTAGGGAAGTGCTCCATATAAAGTATAGTCTTTTGTTACATAGGAGATTTAGTAATTACTCATCTCAGCTGTAGTATTCTGCCAAATTGTGAATTTAATCTAGTGTTAGAGGAAGGATTTATTCTTATGAGTGTACTTTATTGGGCACTTAATTGTTAGTTACATTAGTTGCTGGCAATACATTTGTTCTATCAAAAAGCTTTAAAACATCTGTCCTTTCAGATGGAACTATATAAAATGATCTAGCTAGATATGGCACCATTTTGCCACTATTTAACTGTTGTTTTTGTTTTGTTTTGTTTTGTTTCTTCATTGACAAAGATAGTCTTAGTAGGTGGAATAACAACTGTTTGGGGTCCCTTCATTTATGTGTTTCTTTAGGCTTCCAAAACATGGCTTAGCTGTGCTGTAAAATGTTTCTGAGATTTTTTTTGCTCTGCAAAATTAACTTTTATTTGACATTGCTTTAAACAGAACATAAAAACTAGAAAACAGAGAGAGATTACTTTATGTGGGCAACAGAATACTTAGTCAAAACTGTATCCAGTGCTGAAGAGTGAGTGGTTATGAGTCCCGTTGATGCTCACAGTGATTGAGATGATTCATTAACTAAATAGAAAAAAACATAACATGAATTTGCAAGAGATTTCTTTATATCGATTCTCCCTCTGCAAGAGTTTATATACATTTTCTTATCTGTCACAAGAAATGATTAATTATGGCTTTAGGTATTTAGTTTATTGAATAGCTATTGTTCTGCATTGATAGCTGGAATGTTAGAAGTGATTAAATTGATTGGAAATGGGACATGGCTGAAAAAACATGTGTTTCGGTACAAGTGAGTCTCTGTTGACTCAATTATTTTTTAAAAAGTATACTCCTTTTAAGTGCTACTGTAAAGCAGACAAGCAGTGAGCCTGCCACAGTAATAGTACAAGAAAGTAAAAATCTTTTATAGACCTTCTTCTACTGTGTCTAATACCGATCTGGAAGTTTTAGCATTTTTTGTTCCTGGAAATTGCACCCAGTCACAAGTTGAAACATACTTAAAAAGTTGTGCGTACTGACCCTGGTTTATAGATACAGACAAAGTGGTTGTCTCCTGAATTTTCAGTAGTGTTTTATTTATTTATTTATTTTTATTTTCTGGAGCATTAAATTTCCTTTCAATTAAAAACTCAACTGATTCAAGATGAAATGTTTCACTGTGATAACAGGAGACATAAACTTATTAATTCTGTATTTTACAATAGTCTTTTTTAAATCTTTCAGTTTTTATAAGTCCAACAATGTCCACCGGTTCCACTATTCAAGACCTGTCAGAAAAGGATCTGTTGACCCTGAAAATGAATTTGCTGTAAGTAAGCAAATGACACATTTCTGTTAGATATGACTGACTGAATTCTGATCTAGATCTTCTCTTAGTCTGAGATTGCTCATTACAGAACCTGTATCTTTATGGTCTGGTTCAAAAATGATTAAAAACCAGATTCCTCTGCTTCAGTGCTATTCCTGTGTACTTGGTGGTATATCACTGTTTCATGTGCAAGTAAGCATCATATAAGTATATTCAACATATTTGCATTAAGCAGTAACATTTTCAGGTACTGATTTTCATTATGAAACAAGATAACATGTAAGTAAATACCAAATGGTTTGCCTCTTGTAGTTTACAATGCTTGTCAGCTCCCAACTTGACATGAAGTGGTGTGTTGTCTGCTTTCATTAGTCCTGTGAAATCTTTATAAACCAGAGTGCTGCCTATATCATTTTTATTCCCACACATAATGTTGTAATGTTGAGAAATAGTCTTTATTGTTCAAATAGTCTAGGAATTCTGCAACACCATAAATTACTTTTCAGTGTCATGCATAAAAAATGTGGTATGTTTCTGTATTTTAGTTTAGCAAGTGTTTAAAAGAAATCAGATATTTTTTAGTTTACATCATGAAAACATACCATCTGATCTTTATGGCTAAGGCTGTCCTCAATGGGAACAGCGATTTATTTCAAAAGTATTTAAAGAAGAAAAAAAAAGAAAAAAAAAATCATGCTGACCATAATGTCAGCAAAATAATGACTAAATTTCACATAACAAGCTTCTTATGCACCATTAAGTGTTTCAAATGCCAGATCTACACTGACATCCGACCTTTGCACTTTATTATCAAGATTCATGATGCACATTGGCTTTGTTTCTGGACTGGAGAGTTCAGAAACCAAGTATATGTAGTCCTTGAAATTGTTTTACAAATAATTAAATGGTGACTGTCTTCATTGTTAATGATGGTAAATAGTATTCAGACTTCCTTCAGATACATGGAAATTGGGTAGAATATGTGGAATTGGAGTACATTTTCATTGCAGTCATTATTACACTTCTCACTACTGGCAGCTGAAGTATAAGTATATATATTACATCATATAAGTATATATATTACATCAGCTGATACCACTACAATAAGAAGCAGTAGGACAAATGAACTAGTGGCATTTTAAAATACCAACATGTAGTCTTGTTCAGAAGGAATGGTAAGGAGTAAGAATGCTGGCAAATTGTTATAGGGCAATTTCTGCTTTTAATTGCAGAAATACTTTTTGAAAGTAGAGGGAGACAATATCTGGGTAGAGAATGTAAGAGTAGGTCATTTGGTCATTTAGCCGCAGACATTCAACCTGTAATGGCAAAGGAATGGATACTAAATTCAATGTTCAAGGGTAATTTTCTATTTTCTCTGCTTTGTGCAGGCGTAGTGCATGAGGATGACCTTATCTGAAATCAGAAAATGATTTGTTCAAATACCTATGCTGGATTCATTTTTGCAGTCTTTTTATGCAAAAATAAATATGCATATGTTTTCCATCTTCACCCTTACATTTCAGAAGATAGAAAAGATTGAAGTTTTAAATCCTGAAGTATCATTTTCTCCTTTATATCTTTTTTAATAGTCTATGTGGATTGAGAGAACATCATTTGTTATAGCGTACAAACTTCCTGGTATTTTACGATGGTTTGAGGTCATCTCCATGTCACAGGTATGTATTAGCATGCTAAGAACCTGTAAAACGTGTATATATGTGAATCCTCATCTACAGAATAGTTATCAAGTTTATCACACAAAGTAAACATTACTTATTTTTAAACATACAAAGCTGATAGAATTTGTTGACCTGCCTCTTCCAAGTTCCTCATTAAAAAAAAAAATAAAAAGAGAAAGAATCCTGCTTCTCTCACTTAAGCTAACCAGCTGACTTTTTTTCCTTCTAATTTCCTTATTTTCTCTCTATTCTTTTACCTGCGCTTTTCAATGCAGTTGCTGTCTACTTCCATGCAGAATGATCTGCTGCATGGCACAATCTCCCTTTTCTCCTCAGAACTTTTATTTGAAACACTGTTAGCTTTCTATCTTTATTTCATGCTCTTGCATCGTCTGGTCTTGAACCCCGCTATGTTTAGCATCAGAGGTTCATACCCCCATTCTAGTTTGAAGGGTATGAGTGTTAGGGTTTCTTTTGTTTTGTTTTGTTTTTAAGAAAAGTTTAATTTTCCTATTATACTCTTTTATTCTTTTCCTCTTGTTATTACACGTCATGGCATGTTACAAATAAGCTGCTTGGATCAAAAGACTTTGTCATTTGCCTGGGTTGTGTCTTGTAGCATTATAGATGCAACATCATTCTCTGAGTTTAAATCAGCCACTGAATGAGTGAAGGCTCAGGCACTTCATTTGCATGTTCTACAATGTGCCTAACTCATCAGAACAGGGAATGGCATACAGATACACCCAAGGATGGATTGCTACTCCTTGCCCTGGCTTCAGCTGGTGCATTCTGTGGGTTTGCCTCTTCACAACATCTCTCCTGCGTGTCAAGCAGCATTTCACAAACCACAGACACTACAGAGAGGGTGTGCTTCCATGTGCACAAAGACTGTTTACATCTCATTATGGAATATGATAATGGTGGTGTCAAACCAAGCGCTATTACTGGATTTCTGATCCATTTAAGAAAGTACCTAGGAATCATCATTACATAAATATAGCTAAGATACCTTTAATGCAAATTCTATCATAGGACATTGAGATAAAGAGAATTAGGCTTTTGTTCTCTTTCTATGCATTGAAGTGTACAAAATGTTTACAACGTAAATGGCGTAAACAATAGGAGATGATTTGAATCATCTGTCGGTATGACGTAGCAAATACTAATCTCTGACTTGAAGTTTCTTTGTGTAATGCATTCATGGAATACAGGTAAAATCCAAGTTACAGAAACTACAGAGAAAATGAATTCTTAAAAATGAAAGATTTTAAGTTTCAAGTATACAAATATTTTTTTTCTCAAAAATGATTTAACAAGTCTAAATGTGTATTTGAATTTATCTGGATCAAGTTATTACCTTAAATAAAGATTTACTAAATATTTTTCATCTTTTATTTCTTTATAGACTACAATTAGTCCTTTAGAGAATGCTATTGAGACCATGTCCATGACAAATGAAAAAATTTTGATGATGATTAACCAATACCAGAGTGATGAGAACCTTCCTATTAATCCACTTTCTATGCTTCTGAATGGAATTGTTGATCCAGCTGTAATGGGTGGTTTTGCTAAGTATGAGAAGGTAGGAGTTTTTAAGTCAATGTAAAGGTTATATTCAGATGTTTTATATCCTAATTCTACTTGATCATGATACACTTCTGTCCAAAGTGGCCGTGGAAGCTAGGCTGGGAATATGAAATCCACAAAGACCCTTTTATGCTGATCACACCTGATCAGTAGTCTTTCAAATCAGAAAGTAGCATACATGCAATAAAGGTATTGGGAGAGTAACTGAAGCTCAATATAAATAGCAGTCATGAGGGCTTTCATATATATTTAATATATAAATATATATATAGGGTTTTTATTACATTTTGTAATGAAAAACATCAGACATCAAAAGGTTTGCTCTGGAGTAAATAAATCAAGTTCATCCTGTAGTAGGTCTGTAGGATTTAAATGTAGGTTATCTATTATGTTGTTATCAGTGTTTCTCAGCAATTGCAGCCTTTCTGCAGAGCAGTTTTTGTTAAAAATGAGAACACAAATAAAAACTGCTCTGCCAATGTCTAGAGTAACTGAACTGTAGCAAGTTTGTGCCTAAGGCCAACTTGGTTTAAAAATAATAGTAATATAAAAACAATAAAGAAAAAGTCAGGAATGTTTAAAAACTCATATTCATTTTGTTTGCATTCTAAATTACTAAGGTTTGGGATGAACTTGAATGTAAGGCTACTCCAAAGCTGTAGAGTGTTATTATTTCTGCCTCTAATTTCCTGATGGAAAGTATGCACTTTGTTCAGCAGGCTTGGCATGTCAAACAGACTGCAGGTTTGCTGAGTGGATGGTATATATGTATGTATGTATACACACCAAATATATATATGTAATAAAAATGATGTGCTCTGGAGGAGTATGACAGGCTGTTAGTCCTAAAGTACCACTTTTGTAAACACACAAACAAATGACTACATGTATGCAACATCTAGCTCTGCTTATGTATGACAGTTCATACTTGATTGTATTAACACTGGCTGATAGTGTAGGGCACCTGAATAAAATGATAATGTAAAATGTGGCACTCCAAATTTATGCTTTTTAGTTTCAGTGCAAGCTTACAAAACAAACAAGAATTTGGTTTCTTGTATTAAGTGTCTCAGGCTGAGAAATGTTGGATAAAGACTGAAAATCTTAACAAAAAAGAACACCCCAGTTCTCAATTAATATATGAAATTATCAGTAGCATTACCGGGCTAAGGAGCATGGATATGTCTCTTTATCTAATAACCAATATTATGGGCACCAGCTGTAGTCACTGGAGCAATCACTGATCTCTTTATCTGATGGAATGAATTCTTTTTTCTCTTTCTAAGGCTTTCTTTACAGAAGAATATATCAGAGACCATCCAGAGGATCAAGAAAAGCTGAATAGACTTAAAGATCTAATTGCTTGGCAGGTAACATCTTACTGGCAGCAGTTATCTGAAGCTTCCTCAGCTTTTTTTTTTTTTTCTTTTCTGTTTTTCAGTTCCCTTGTAGCATCATTTAGATGATTGTGTTGTTTTTCTATACTCAGAGGAAACTTTCTATTGCTTGTTTGTTTGTTTGTTTGTTTTCAGTTTCCCCAAAGTGAGGAGGAACAGAAAAATAAGATTCTGGCTAGAAATTTTCTGTTCTATTCCTTTTCTTTTAGAATATATGTAGTTGTAAAAGGACTTTCTATTTATAATCTTATTTAGGTATGAATAATTTCCCTTAAGAAGGACAAAGGATTTAAACCATCAGTTTTGATGTGCCTAACAGAAAGCGTGTATTCCTTTACAAACCTGCTAAGATCACTGGCAAAACAACATTAACCATAATTCCTTACTGTCTGCTGTAGCATGTATTTGCTGAAGTGTTCTTGGGGATCTAAGCAATCCCATTTTTTTTTATTTTTATCTTTATTTTTTAATATGTGCCTAAACTGGAGGAATGGCTCAATTTCAAAATTACATCTTATTTCCTGAAGATTGTTATCATTATACTGTCCTTTAGGAGTTAGCTGAAATGTCATCTGAATCAGAGAAATTATCCATACATCTCCTTATGGCCTGGGGAAAGCAGTAGGCCAGAAAAGTACTTGAACGTACTATTTAGAATGGTTTACCAAAAGCCATGTGTAGCAGGCTACATTAGTGATTAAAATAATCAACATTTCAAAACTCAGGTGTGTATTCAACTGAAGTCAAAAGGACTTCATGAACTGATGGGAAAACAAGCATTTTTAAACATCATAAATTGTCTTTGTAAATATATCTTTCTTAGAGATGACAGTGTCTTTTGTGTTTTTTGTTGTTGTTGCTTGTTTGTGGATTAGTTTGTTTGTTTGTTTTACATTAGGAATTTTAAGGAATGCTAGTTGCTTACAGGATTTACTTAAACTCAGTGACCGTTCACGACTCATGCTACACATCTTTTATGTGACACACAGCATGGAAGACCATTAGTAAATATTTGTTAAGCTATATCTCCAGAGGAAAGCGGAATATTCTGTCTATACTAGCAGCACCAAGGTTGTTTCTTGTTTTATTTTTAGTGTACATACGATAAGCCAACCAACCTGCAGAGCCCTTTTATCCTTGAAGAGAAAAATGCACCTACAGGAGGTAGTAGCAGGAAAAAAATGTTTTTTTTTTTTGCTGAGATTCAAAGGAAAAAGGCTCTTCTCATTGTCCTAAACATTTGTTATGATAAGACAGGGTAGAAAAACCTGCTCTCAGAAATCATCAGCTCTATTTGCATTATCTAGTCCAAACAGAAATTATTGGCAACGATATATAGCAAAATAAATGACTGTTAGAGACTTGAATTTTTGCACATTTGTAGTTTGTGAAGAAATCTCTATGAGGTCTTCTGAAATGTAAATGATTTAAATGAGAAAGAAGAATCGTTTACTGTTTAAATTAATGTGTACAGCAACTGCTCTATCCAAGTATAATAAAGTGATCTCTCTTTCATGAGGCATTTAATGAAATAATATGAGTTGATATGATATTTTGCTATCAGAAGTGTCTGGTCCAACAGATTAATTAAATCTGGACTTACCTATCTTCCATATCTCTTTCTTATCTAAACTCATTTTAAAAAAATCCTTCTTGCTGTTTTAATCTGATGCCATCTTAATAAAAGGGTACATTATCTCAGTTTTCATGGACCAAAATGAGCAAGAATTAACAATTTATTCCTCTTTCAGAAATGAAGCTTTCAAATAGTTTTGACTGAAAGTTTTTTTCTGTTCTGTGGTGTTTCTTCTTGTCTCATTTTGATTCAGCTTGGAAATTTCTTTGAGTCACCAACCTTAACAGCTTTTTTCTGTATTGTTGCCCAACTCTGACTCTGTATAGTGTCACTTTCTGACCATCAGAAGTACTAAGTGGATGCTGTACCATGTGTGGCATTAGAACTAATATAGTTATTTGGTTCTGTCCCCATAAATCCTTTTAAAGGGGACAAACAGATCTGTCTGTAATAGATCTGCTTTAATACCATGTTTTTAAGATGTATATTGAATTGAACTACCAAAAAAATATGATAAGGTCAATGGAAACTGATGTATACAATATTAGTTGTATTTATATGGTCAGAACACAAAAAGTAAGTATAGAATCTAAGTGGATTAAAAAAAAAAAAAAAAAAAAAAAGCATTACTGGGAAATAGCTAAAAGTCTGTAGTAAAGCAGTTAGAAAAGGGTAGCCACATCTGTTGAACAAATCTCATAAATCATCATCTTCAAAGACTGAAGAATAATGAAATGCCTTTATATTTTAAAGAGAAACACCATGAAGTTTCTCTTTGTGACCACACATTATTATTTAAACAGCCTGTAGAAGTGTGTCATCATCTTTGGAGATAAGTTTTGTTTTGTTTGTTTTTAATTGATATTATTACACTAATACAATAGCAAATATAATAGTAGCAATATAAAAGCAAAGAAAGGAATTGTAGGGAAGAGGGGCTAGAAAGTAGTATTGCTATCATATTTGCTTCATTGTAAATTTTTGTTTGTTTGTTTGTTTTGTATTTGGTAAGAAAGCTATTCCTTCTGGCAAAGTTGAAGGATTTTTAAGAAATTAAAGTGCAAGGAATTATTTGATGAACTGATACAAAGATACCTTTTTCTAAATGTCTTTAGTCATGTATTTTCCTCCAAGGCAGTTGGTAAGTTGTTCTTTTGAATCTAGTAGGAGGAGCCAGAGATCTTAACCCCTCTGGTGACCTCTCACTGACCCCATCCTGGAAATAAGGAAGGCACATGCATAAAGTGGAGAAAAGCCAGCTTGGTTAGTGATGACTGCCTCTGGTCATGGCTTGAGTTGTTCGTTTTTTGTACTGAAGCATTATCTTAATGATTTTTTTCTTTATGTGTGGGGAATGGAAGGGAAGTCTGCAGAGTAAATTCAAAGAGAAAGGAAGAGGTCATCTCTTAGTAACCATGCATTAACATGCTAAATTGCTGTAGTAATTGTAGAAGTGATCATATGCTTAAGCCCCAAGTAAATTGATTCAAATTTTACCCAGTCACTCTTTTATTCTAAAGAGAAGAATTTGAAATGACTTGCCTGGAGTCCAGTTGGATATTTTGCATCCTTACCATATTTCTAGTAAACTATGGCGTGCATCTTCATAAGCAGGTAGTCTACAGGTTTTTTGCTTTTTTAAAATTCACATGGTGTGTTTATCTCAAACAATTAACACAAAATGCATAGGAGAGAAAAAGCAATCACTATAGCTGAGCAAGCCCACTTTTCGGCTCGTACTGATTTGCCTCTTTGCTGGTAAAAAATTCTGTGGAATGTTTTTGCTCCCGATCATATCATTTTCAGCTGACGAATCTATCCATCAATAACAGTAACAGTTTGGTAGTTGATTTAGCAGATACTTAAAATGCAGTTACAGGGGTTGTCAGAGCCAGTTTAATATTCTCTCTTGTTTTCTTCTATTTTCACCTCTTCAAGATACCTTTCCTTGGGGCCGGAATTAAAATTCACGAAAGAAGAGTTTCCGATAATCTTCGCCCTTTCCATGACCGAATGGAGGAATGTTTCAAGCATTTAAAAGTTAAAGTGGAAAAACAATATGGAGCAAGAGAATTGGTATTGCTGTCCTTTTATTTTTTATTTTTTCCTACTCCTGTGCTTTCTCTACTTAATATATATCTTGTTCTTTCCTAACCAAATGCGCATACACTTTTGTTGCTTGTGGGTTTACTTGTAATCTGAAAGTAATGGGACCTGAGTTTCATAGTCAGAGAGTTGATTAATTCTCTAACCTGTCAAGTATTCCTCGTTTGGAAGATTTGGAGTATTGTATTATTTCCATTAAAAATGCAATTCTTTTCTGTCTTATAAGGAAGCAAATTCTTATATAAATTCTTATAAAAGCAAATTCTCATGTTTCTCCACTTTGTCATTTTTGTTAGAAGCTTAGAGCATTGATGTGCAATTGGTCTTGCTGTGTTAGCCACTTCCAGCTGCGTTGTAAAGTAAAATCTATGATGTATATAAAACTAAAAATATTAGTTGAGACCAAGGTGAAATGTATGGGAATTGAAGGATAGCTTCACAGAGCCTTTAGACAATTTTTGAATAAAAATCTATCTGAGCTTGTGCAGGCTAGCACAAAGGATATTTTTGGCTGTTTTTCTGTGACACCATTTGCATTGGAAATTATTTTAGTGTTGTCTTTAACATTGATTATTTCATAAGGGAATGTATGTATTCTTTTAAAGGGGAGAATAATAGCAAGTTTCTAATCTAAATTATGGGTATTGTGCTGTGTTACACACCTATATGATGTGAATTGCAAATATTTTTTCTGTACATTCTCGTTATTTTCAGTCTCATGTCACCAACAACAGTGGTTGTAATCCACAATTAGCAATCTTGCTTAATGCTTGTACCCTTCATCACTCTTTTTGGGATCAGCAATTAGGAAAGAATTTTGCAGGAGCAGAGAACACACTTTCTTTGTGAATCTTTCTTTTATTAAAATCTCTACTTCTATTCCCCAACATTTTCAACATTCTAGCTTTTTTTTTTTTTTTTTTTTTTTTCTTTTAATATATCTTTTAAATTTAATCCTGGAGATTTTTCCTGAAGTGGTCTATGAACAACACTAGGGGTGCAGTACCTGTTGCACTCCCTTTGAATATTCTTTAATTCATGGTACATTGCAGTAGAATATGTTCTGGCACGATTAGTGTCCTTCAAGCAAGGTCAAAATAAAGCTATTTGGCCAAGCAAGTGCTCTAAAGTGCTCTCAAATGCTTGCTGTAGGTCTGTTCAGAAGTAGATCAGCAGACACTGTTTAATACTTTTTTTCAGACACAAAGTTAATTATGTAAATTGTAGTTTATTTAGCTTATCATATCTTATTTATTATTATTTAGCTTATCACTTACCATAGCTTAGCTTATCACTTATCATAGCATTTGAGAGGTCTTTAGGCTAAGAGTAAGAGTTTATCCAGAGAGAGGGAATAATCACAATCGCAATAACTTCAACTATGCCAAATGTTTGCAACACATCTGTGCTATCTTTAAAACCTAGAGAAAAAGGATGGAACATGGTTCACACAAACGTGTTTGATAAAATGTTTATCCTTCCTATTTTATAGCCAGATTTTGATGACAAGAGAGTAGGACGTCCAAGATCAATGCTGAGATCCTATCGTCAGTTGTCAGTTATTTCACTGACTTCCATGAATTCAGACTGCAGTACTCCAAACAAAATTGCTTCAGAAAGGTTGGTTACAAACATAATACTATTTTTCTTTCAGTCCTGATTTTTAGCCAGTTTTAGGGGATGAAACTTAAAAGATTTACAAGAAACATAAAATTAAAAAAGCATTCAAGTATAAATCCCACTAGTAGTCTTTTCTGACTATGCCAAAATGATATTTAACTGTGGCTAATATTTCCTCTGGTTTTAAAGATACATTATTTCAACCTTAATAGACAAAATACACTTGATTCTCACTCAAAAAGACATTTCTTTTTCAGGAAACAAATATTTTATAACTTAAATGGGGGTTAGAACTATGTGATCTTTAAGGTCCCTTCCAACCCAAGCCCTTCTATGATTCTATAATGACAATTTGAAAAACACAAATATCTGGGTTCTTTTGCCTCTTTGAGTCAGTACAGCTTTTAACTTGCTATCTTCTTTTTGTGAAAATTGGAGAAGAGGGAAGCCTTTACAAGCTTACAAGTGAAGAGGTAGAACTTTTTAGTAAAGCCTGTCATCGTTAAAATGTTTTGCCTAATATGCTTTCTTAACTGCAGCTCTAGGGTGAGGGCTTTATAGACAGAGAGAACAGTTGTAGGTGTGTTCATTTAGCTTTTTCATCTAAAAGTTAACTGCTTAATAAATTATCCTTTGGGCACATAAAGCCTTTTTCAGAAACAAAGCAGATATAAAATTAATCCCGCTGAGCAGTGCTTGATTATGATTTTTGTAAAATCTGTTCTATCTTTTCGAGTAGTTGTTTTTTAAGAAGTAAAAAGTCCAAAGGTGTATGATGCTAACTTGGAAGAGTATCTGCTTCAGGTACCACCATCTTCTTGCATATTTGACTGCCAGTTCAGTGTTTAACACTACTTAATTACATTTTAAATGCTCATAGGTTTTGAGGTTTCTAATACCTTATGAAATTCCCCAGGTGTTCTTCCTACCCTTTGACTTCCACTCAGCAGGGGTGTTACACACAAATGTGATTTGTCATTTCTGCCACCTCGTGTCCCTAACAAAGCAGGGCACTTCCTGTGATACCATTCAACGACATCTAAGTAGCTAAATCATGCACATATTGTTAATTCACATGATATTAATTATTTTCCAGGATGGGTCAGCAAATTTACCATACTACCTTGTTTTATCGATTTGTAAGTTGTAAAATAATTTGAACCCTATGTGCAATAGGATAATTTCATTAGCAGAGAGGGAGTAAAGCTGTCATCCATTTCCCACTTGTTTTTTCTTAATTAAAGAGTAGCCCAATATTTAAACCCTAAATATTAGAGGAATGGAGGAGGGAGATTTTGTTTTATCAGTAGGTATGTGTATTGCTGTCCAATATGGTGAAATAAATAAGAGGATGCACTTAAAATGTGTGTATAAATAGTATTATTCCTGTTCAACATCCAAAATAGCATGTCTCGCTTTCAGCACCATCATCACCCCACATAAAGCTACCGTATGAGCTCTGACCCTGTTTAGTTTAGGAGTCCTTGAGTTAATGCACACATCTTCAAAGAGAAATTTGCACTTAATATTTAACAATCTTTGTAATATTTTAAGACATTGTAATACCTCCTGAGGGCATCTTATTAGCAACTACAGTTGCCAGCTGAAACATATCATATACTTTCTGCCAGTGTGTGCAAGGTTGCATTGAAAGTCAAAAGGGATGACCTGCATTAATTGAGGGTGAATCAGAAGTTCAAAAGACTGTAGAAAAAAGAGTATGGAAAATGGGGAAATGATGTCAGAATACCAGTGGCTTTTAAAATATTATTCAGCAATTTTTCTTTTTTTTTTTTCTTTTCTTTTGCTCCTGCAGCTTTGATCTGGAAGTAGTGCTACCAAAGCCAGTAAAATCAGAATCAGAGGAGAATGGTCTACAAATTAATCCTCACCCTGAAGTTAAGATGAGGAGGTCCAAAAAAAGAACAAAAAGAAGCAGTGTGGTGTTTGCTGATGAGAAGACAGCACCTGATATTTCTATCTCTGATATGAAATGTGTATGTTACTGGTTTAGACTTGTATTTTATAATCCATAAAAAGAGGACATTAATCACTCACTTAGCAAAAAATATATATTTCACATGGAACTCTAGCTATCAAAAAATGAATTATGCAGGATACAAAAGTGATCTGACCTGCCACAAAAGAAATTTGCAGGATACTAAAAAGGGAACAAATCAATGGAAAAATCAGAACATTTCTATGTGCTAAGAATGACAGATAACACAGTGTTGAAGCTGCACAGTTCTGAAGCTTGCTTAACTTAAAATGGAGTACAACATTGGGAGGGTTAAGGTAGCTTTCCTGTGGAGAGGCAATTCACTGTGCTGACATTTCATGGCAGCTCCTTGTAGTCAGGGCTGTTTCAAAAGTGATGAGCCCTGTACTTTTTGTACCTTGTTACGGAACATGCAGCTGTTAGGAAACTGCAAGATTGCAAACAGAGTTCCTTAAATGGTGCCAGAATGAAGTTTGGAAGCACGGGCATCTCTTGCTTTGTAGATCATCTTGAGTGCCTTACATAACTTACACAGTGCATTTATTTATTTATTTATTTTAATGCTTTAGTCCTCAGGAGACTTTTCTTCTTTAAGTGTAAAAAGAAATAATACAATCTGAAAGATGTACTTTTGATAGGCAAGCCCTGCATGAATTAAAATGTCAGGCACTACCAGACTGCTGAATTACATGGAAAAAGAGTGCAAGTCATTTGATCAAAAAATTTTTGGCAGAATCATCAAAGGCAAAGTGAATTGAATAGAAAGCTAAGATTCTTTCAAAGGATGGAGATCTTAAGTCATAACTCTTCTAACTGTTCTAGTAAAGTCTTACCAGAGATGTTGCTTTATCTTTGCATATGAACTTGAAACTGGCAAGCAGTTAAATTCATGCCTGATAAAGTATTTTCTCTTTTTCTTGGTCCAAGATTTCAATGACCCTTAAAAGAATAAAGGGAGGGTGTATTGAAGAAAGAAACTATCCAATGGGTGTGTTCACCTGCCTTTTCTTAAGTTCAGAAAAACATTTGATTCATTGCATAATTGTGTGATTTCACAGTTGAGAAAACTTTGAATGGAGAAGGAAAAGCCTCTGAACTAGTTTATTGGTCTGTCTGGACATTTTCTGGGAAGCACACTACAGCAGGAAAAATGCCCTGCATTAAATATGCCCACAACTTCCCTATTCAGCAAGTATATTTTGTTCAGACTGTAGTCAGTAGTTTCAAAAGACAAAATATATGTTCACAAATGATAGTAAATACATATAATGTAACAGGTTTAGGTTCTTAATTGTTTGTTTATGTAATATAAACACATGCATAATTTCTCCATTCTATAGTGAGGAGGCGAGGAAGGTTGGAATTTTTTGTATTTTTTGCTGCTACAAAGCAGAGTGACATACTCCTACTGAAAACAGGCAGCACTAGAAACTTAAAGCTATGTCAGAAGAAAATACTGATCTTTGAACACTGAGCACAGACCTTAATTACTTGTGGAAGAGCAGTGCTCCAAGTAGTATTTGAGTTGAAATATTTTATGTGTCTTAGCTGAAAGAAGCTACAATAAAGCAAACACATTTTCAGAAATGAAGGAAGAATTACTTTGAGCTAGATCCTGCAATCTGCCACATGTCCCTAGTCTTTGAGCTTTGAATTGTAGTGAAACTTGTAGAGGATTGTGATTGTCTCATGCTCTCATACAAGAGAGACAGGAAGCATGCAGGCATGTTTTGAGAAGCAGTAGTATACAAAACCAAGTAGCATCTTTGCCCTTTGATTACATTACGTACAGATCCACCTAACTGTGTATAGTGTTGCAGGATTTATTTATTTATTTATTTATTTATTGCTTCAGGAAAGTAGTGACAAGCCTTGTAACAGCCAAGCTTGCTACTACATTAATTTAATAGAGAAAAATATTTTCAAAACTTATTTTTACCTTGCAAAACACAGTCAAAGCTGGCTGATGACATACCAAAGATGGTAGGAACACCATTCTACACTTCCAGATTACATAATCTCTTTTAGCTACCTTTTTTAGAGTAATGTTTTTTCTATGTCAAATGAGAAGTATTAATCTAACTAGAAATTCCACAAAGAACTAGGATTGGGCACATTCATTTATTTATTTATTTTATATGCTTTTCACAAAACATTATTTTGCCTAGATATTTGTTTTGCATATCTTAGTTCATCATTAAGGGCTTTTCTTATTTTTATTATTATTGTTATTGTTATTAAACAGCTGTCAAGGAAGTATGAGTTCATGAGTGACACCAACCTCTCAGAGCATGTAGTGGCACCTCAGAAGACATCTGTCCTCAAGCAGATGAGCTCTGTCAGTCGTTCTATGCCAACTATTCCGGGTAAGCTGCTTATAGTAAGATGATGAGCATTCTTCATTTCTTGGCTACTTAAGAAAATGTAGCACTGAAGTGTTTGCTCCAAGCAGAAGCAGGTAGCTGTCTCTGTGTGGTTCTGTGGCTCTAAGACAAACACTACAATTTAAGTGTGTGCTGTACACGTGAGGCTGGACTGCTACTATTGCTTGATAACTCTGTGCTGCCTAGTAGTAACATACTGAAAGTCTTATTTCTGGAGCTCTTAATTTTGCTTCCTTTTATAGTGTGAACATTCAACATGCCTTGAAAGAGGCAAGGATTTTTTATCTTCCCTCATCTGAAGGGCCTCGCTTGCAGAAGGAAGGGGTTCTGTAGTCTTCAGTTACAGCTCAGTGTGTTAGATACAGAGCATTTCTTTGTTTCAAATCCTTTTGCTTTGGCAGATGAATTTCCCCAAAGGTTGCCCAGTATTAGGAGTTTCAATTGATGCTGTTAATATTAGAGAGGAATCTTGTAAGCCTTGCTCACAGCAAGAGGAAGGGGAAATGAAGTAACACAACTGCCCCCTAGAAAGCGTGATAACTGTGTGATAAAGAAGGGAAAACTGTAAGTGAAGGTGGAACTCATTTCTAGGTCAAGGTATACAGAGAAAACGTTGCATGATTTCAGTATCCTTTCCCCCCATCTACTTCCATAGCACATCCAGTTCTCAGCCTGCCCTTCATCTAGCCCTGTTATTGTTTCTATCTTTCCAGATGCCTATAACAGACATTTAGTACAATGCAACAGTAATTTCCTGCCCAGATTGTCATAGCCTGCTGCTTCTTCTTTTTATCTATATGTATTTTTCTTCTTTGAACAAATGTATTGATTTTTTTTTCACTGTTCACTTTCAATGTAATGAAGTTTAGTGTTAAAATGGGGAAATTTTTGCTTATTTTTGTATTCTGAGAATAAGGTTAGATTGTAAAAGTCTCATTTCTCTCTAGTAATTGCAGTAGTTTATTTCAAATTCTACTTTGTATTGCACTCTATCGTTTTTTTTTTCTTTTCAACCAATCTGTTTCTGTTCTAAGGATTAACTCTGTCCGTCAGCCCTGTGTCACCTGATGAAACAATTGCATCACATAGGCTGAGTCAGCCAGTGTTTCCTTCCACCTCAGATGGTGACAAGAGAACCGTCAAAAAAAAGAAAGTGAACCAGTTATTTAAAACAATGGTAAGTTCTGACAATGGTAAATTCTGTGTGTTGGGGGGGGGGGAGTGTTACCTCTTCAGATATTTTAAGCTATGAAAATCAAGTCGATTTAAAATTCCATAAGACTGTAAGTGAAACTTTTATCTTTTTTTCCTTACTTCTCTTATCAAAGAGAGGAGTGGAAACTGTGCATAAGAAACATTTGCCCCTGGCTGTGCTTTCTGGAATAAGAATGTACTTCATACGTTTAACAAAGGCACAGATGTGCAGTTCTGCATCTGTTCCACAAGAGGTCTCATTTGACCTACCGATTTTTTCTGAATTATGTAACACTTATTAGCAAAAGAGGAAAGCAATTATTTCTTGTTCAATTTAATTACATTGGGCAGTTTACACTAGTATCAGAGTAAGGTAAGGGTAGCATATACAGTAAAACATTCAGAGTGTGAGTTAGTTTCTGGTGTTAGGGATGATCATTAGAAAGTAGAAATTGGCTTACACCGGAGTGTAAATCGTGTTGCTTTAAACAATTGACCTTCTTTCTGTGTAGTAAACTTTTCTTTGGCTTATGTGGAAATTTCAAAAAAAAAAAAATTAAACACCATTGAATTTAAACAACGACAACAAAAATACAGCTATATATTGCTATCTAACTATTCAGTGGAGTTATCAAGATTCAAAAGTTTTACTATTTTTTCAGGTAGTGGAAGGATGAAATTCAATGCAGATGCTGTTATCTACTTACGTGTAGTATCTAAGCATTCTGTGACACTTGTAATATTTTACACATCATCTCTGTGCTGATATTTCATATTTCAAACTTTTCATATTCATCAATTAGTTAGTGGAGTCTTTACAGAAAAAAAAAAAAAAGAGATACCTTTAGGAAGGTTAATCAGCATTTGGGTATTTTCATACTCGTATTTTCCTAGTAAGAACAAGAATACTCTTAATTTGAAGCCTGTAGGGTTTCAGTTATGTTTGATTTATCAGGTAATGCTCTTTTAAGACTGAGGAGTAACAGCTTTTCAGCATGATCTCATCCACACACATTCAAACCTAAACAGAATATAAAATGGAAAAAATGTCCCTATTTTTGAAGTCTGAAAAAGCATTGAATAAATCCACTTAATTCCCTTCTATAGTGCTGCCACTGTATCATTGAAATCACGTGGACAGGTTTAAATACAGATTTATAGTTTTGCAAAGTAGGGAAACAAGTTTAAAATATCCAGGATTTGGTCAATGCCTTTTTCTTTAGTCAGAGGTTAAGGAAAAAATCTAATAATTAATATAAATATTACTGAAAGCAAAAACATTAATCATATTAACATATGGCACTCAGTTCCTCTCTCTCTCTTTTTTTTTTTTTTTTTTTTTGCAGCGTATTTCCAAAGTTCTAGAAGATGGAAAATACTCTGTGGAGCACCATTTCAAATCTCCATCTACAGATCTGTAATTAATTCCTGTAATTAAATGACCACTTTTCAACCAAAAATAATTATATATACATGTATGTATATATCCTACTTTAGACAACTGTCTACTGTAAAGAAAAGCACCGATAACAGGTGACTGAGGGAGAATATAAACAGTATTCAGGGTTCTGATCAGTTATGTGATATAAATACAGGAATAATGTTTCAAGCAAATACTCCAGGATGGGTTCACTAGGATATAAAATGAAAGTTTATTGAGCCTGTGGTTATACAAATCATTGTGTGCTCCCTGGTGATAAAACTCACTCCTGGGAAGAAAGATGTTAAAAGGCCATCTGCAGTGCTTGCCGTATAATGTAAGTCCTATCCTGTTCTTTTCAAAGAGCACAGAAGTTATCCTTTTGTGCAGCTTGTATAGGCACACTCCACTTATCTTTAAACTACTGCTGGCAAGGTTGTCAAGGCAACTGATGGCTCAGCACGAAATAGTCACTTCGAGTGTGCTCTGTGGCCCTAGTTGGATTTACACTCCTTGGGTCCCTCTGCTGTTCCCAACGCACTGCTCTATATCCTCAAATCTTACTCAGGGTGATGTCCATGATTCTGACACCATATGCCCAAGTTATTTTCAGAGTAGCGGGTACTGTATTGAACACATGCAAAAGTTTATTTACACATGTACAAGTTGATTTTACATCCATCAGTATGATAGATACAAGCTGCATTTTTCTACTGTTCATCAATAAAATAATAAAACTTTATTTGCCTTGAACCTTTCTCACTGGAATCTCTAGATGTCATCACATATGTGTTTAATAGCATCTTACTGTCATCAAATGAACTCTAAAAGCCCAAGGCTTCTGCTTTCCAAATAAGTTTTCTGTGTCCCTACAACTTAAGAGGCAGAGTTGGAAGATAATGCCTTATCAGCATGAAGATAGACAGCACAGGTCAGCATCTCATTTTTCTTTAAACCTGCCAGTTATTTCTAAAGGCAAGTATATTGTCCAAAATTAAAAGTTGCCATTTAAATGGGTTTGGGTAAGAGAAAGAGATTAACATTATTCTTGCTGAGTGATAGAATCAACAGAAAGGCAACTTCGGTTTGTTCTAAGCCTAACTATTGCTCTAAACAGTCTTACGTTTAAATTTAAATAAGCTAATTAGCTTAGACTCATTGCTAGTTGTCAGTTTGAGGCTGTTTTCTACAGAAATAATTAGCAAGTGAGAAGTTTGAAATATTTGCCATTGAAGCTAATACTTCACCAAAACAAATTTTTGCCTAAAATAACAGTAGAGAGAGAGAGAGAGAGAGAGAGAGAGAAAAAAAAAAGTCCAGTTTTAACACTAACTATAGGATTTTTGTCATGAAAATTGGCACTTTTTTTTTTTTTTCTTTCTTCATTTGCCTTTCACAGCAACTTGAAAATGCTTCTGAAGAAGCATAAACGAAGAACAAAACTTTTCTAGAAAAACCAACTCAGTTTAATTGGGTAGGTATCTCAGTGAAAAGCTGAGGGGGACATGTTTTGCATCTTGCTAACCTGGGGGAAGAAAGAGGAGAGTACTCAAGCTGTCTTTCACGATTATTTGCAGATTCATTGAAGAAATATTGATATCACAAAATATTTTTTTTTTCTGAAGAAAAGGTTTTGTTTTACGGGTAATGAGTGAGGAGAAATGATTTAACATCTGTTTATTTTGTAAAGATACCTTAGACATTTTCTGCTTATTTTGTCTTGTAGCTATGCTTTTACATGAGATTGGAATGGAGGAGTTTTAGCTCAATCTGTTATATGAACTAGAATTTAAGATAAAAATGTATGAAGAGTGGAAAAATAAAAAGAGCCCAGAAACAAATGCCAGGAAAACAACATCAAAAGGAAGTTTTGTGTTGAGTATTTTGTTGTTGAGGTTCAAGGGTCAGGCTTGTGTTTTGATTTGGTTAGTGTAATTTTCAATGCAGGGTTTAGATTCATATTTAACTTACCAAATATCAACAAAAATCATATTAGTTTGTCCAGTACCACAGATTCAAACTCTTGCCAGCCCGATCTTGGATCTATTTCAAGCTTGAAATCATGTAAATCAACTCTGATCAGAAAAACAAAAATAACTCAGAAAAAATATTTGTCAAGAACAAAGCATACATGGACCTGAGATTTAAAGGATGTTGTTTGAACATCAAACTCCACAGCCACTCACAAGTTTCCAGAAACTGTGCATGTTGACATTTAGTCCAAATAAACAGCAAGTGATGCCCTGAAATAATGAAGTACAAGTGTGCCAAACTGGTAACATCTATTTTAAAGCATAAATCTCAACACTAATTATTGTAATTTCTGTCAAAAGCTGAACAGGCCTTTAGCTCATGTATGCAGAAGAGGGTATTCTCAGGTGGCATCCAACCTTATTTGACTTTTTTTTTTTTTTTTAATAGGTATATACAAGTGAATCACAAAGGGTAGAAATTTACTTCAGGATAGGGTTAGGCTTTGGCTGCTGTCCCAGGGAATTAATGAAGCATGTGTAGCTTCACCTGTAATCTGTATGGCTCCACCACCTCTCAACATGCAGGGTCAGAAACGCATTTATGGAGACAACGTTTTCATGTGTGTTTTCTGACAGAGTTCATTCCAATTCTCACGGACATTTCAGATAGACTGGACAGTAACAGCCTGGCTTTCAGGATTGCTTGACAGTAAGGATCTGGACTGAGTAACTTGGGTCTGTAATAATCTGTGTTTAGCATGGGATAGAAAAGGCTGCATATGCAGCTACAGTTGTATGTGTTGACTTGCAGAAAGCTGTCAAGCTGCAACAGTGTAATATGCATTTAAGCTGCATGCCATAATGTTCAGTTAACTAGATGTCTGAATTTTAGACACAGGCACTGGGATTTATCTATGATGGAGTGGTCTAGCTCCAGAAGAGCCGCTGTCAATGGAGTATGAGGTCTGCTCTTAGATGGCAAATGTGTGCATTCTGCTATATCAAGGTATTCTGGAGCATTCTTGAATTGATTTGGCACTAGCTTGGGTGTTCAATCTGTCCTTGTTTGCACAACATAATGTACAGCAAACTGTACAAGTTCTCATTATGAAATGACAACTCAATTATTCAGGCTCTTTTGAACTTAGTGCTCTTAAAAATTCAGTAAAAATCAGCTGGGGTAACCTGGAGGGAAGTGTTCAGACTGAAGTCAGTAGGGTCACGTTTCTGAACACAGTGGGAAGGAGAATTTTCATAAAAATTTTATTTACCCCAGGAATGCATTTTGGTCTTGAACTAAGACTTAATGTGCGATACATCTGTGTATTTGTTGTAGGTACTGCTTGACAGTGGACTTTTTTTTTTTTTCTGTATAATTTGCAGTCTGTAATCTTTCCTGTAAAAGAGTGGAATTTTGGGTGAAGTAATGGGTACCACGTTGCTTGTTCACTATGAAGTCCAAAGATACATTCGATATCATTGGATCTCTGCTTTCATTTTCCTTGTTGATTGTGTTTGGGATAGGATATAACAATTTTATTATCCTTACAACTCTGCAGAATCTGAATCAAAGCTGGTCACTAAGGTCACAATATTGAAGCAGCTCTATCGTGTCTGCTTATCAATGGATTTTTACTTCCACCTCAGTCAGAGAAGTGGAAGCATCTTTGAAATCAAGATATAACTTGAATCAATCTAAAGGTAGTCGAGCTCTCAAGTAAGTTTGTTCCACCATGATCATGGGATGAGGGCACATCTAAATGAGAAAAGCTGTTAAATATGTTACTAAAATATAAAGGTAGGATGGAAGAGAGCAGTTTTGTTTATTAAATGGATTTATTTATTTATTTATTTATTTATTTATTTTGTTAATTCATCTGTGGTCCAGGACTTGTGCATAAAGCCATCTAAACATGTAATTTTCTTGCTCTTTCATTTTAAGGATTTTGACTTACCTAACAGGAAAACAATTTATTTTGTTTTCCTTGTTGTTCCAGCTTCAGCATAATCCAGGTGAAAAAAAAAGAAAATGTCCCAGAGTCTAGTTCTGTGTATTCTGACATCAATATAGGAATCATCTAGGCCGAGGACATTCTGTTGTAAAATCATATCCCAGATCGATTCTCCATACTGTAGGGGAATAAAAGTGATGACTTACCATTCAAACACAGGGTCCTTCCCATGCAGAAATCAACAGAATTCAGCTAATTTAAAGCCAAACTCTCTTTTGAGTCATCCCTTTATAAATAAATAAATAAAATAAATAAATAAATAAATAAATGATCAAGGAGGACAAATAGTTTAAGGATCTGTTCTCTTGTTAATTTTTGGAGGTGGATATCTCCATCTTACTATGTATTTTCCCAGGGATAGAGAAGCCTCCATTAAAAATGCTTACCAGCCATCTCCCATCCTTGTTGCCTTGAAATTGCACTGGCATTATTAGAGTATTCGTTTGTATTTTCCTTCCAGAACTGAGTTCCTACTTGCTTTTGAGTGTTCAAGGTCCTTTTAAGAGAGAACATTGAGCAACATCCCAGGGCTGCCCACAAGATGTAAGGACTTCAGCATTCACAATGTTTACTGCTATGGGGTGACGAGAGTAGTTCTTTATTGACTCAGTCTGTAATTTTCTATTCTGATTTGCTATCATCATGCTGTGTGTGCTAAAGATTAACACTGTAAAGGAATAATTATTCTGCAAACAAACCTGAGGTAGACTGTGGATTTGGTAACTTTAAAATATTATATAAATATGATCGTGGTTTTCAGGCAAGTAGGACAGTTTCATCTGACCAAATTGGACCAAATTATCTGTTTTCAGTGCTGTTTTGTTCTTCCAGGATAGCAGAAAGTCTACTGTGGCTTGAATGATCTTTCATATGTCTGAGCCTAGAATTGAACAGTCACCGTGAGTGTCCATTCTTTAACAAATATAGTTTCTGTGTTAAAGATTTTTTTCATGACATTTAGTACATGCTGCAGCCCCATTATGCATGTGGGTATTCAACCGGTGTTTACTAACAGATTGTTAATGACTCTAACAGTAACCTTTTGCATTCACAGATAACACTTCATAGGCATGCCCATTAACTTGAATACTTAACTAGTTCACCTGAAGGTAGGTGGCTGTTGGTGGTGTTACAACGGGTTTAAGAGGTGATTGATTGAAAAGGTACAGGAAAGCTTACAGATATCAGAAGACAATCATTTAAGGTGTCTACACCGTGAGCTGGTAGGCCTGCAGCCAAAGGAGATTATTTACATGAAGTAGGCATCTTACATTCTTATTGTAACTAAAATAAGACTTAAACCTCCATGTATGACAGAGTTTGATGAAAGATTTTCCCTGTGATGTTCACTAGTATGTTTTTATATATAAGAAAGTAGCCCTGAATAGAGGTGCTCCAGATGCAGTTCTTTTTGCAAATACAGTTGTAAACTGTCACACAATAAATCATGTTATGGTTGGATACCCTGGTTCTACAAATATTTAGGAATGTGAAGTCTTTACTACATGACTTTAGTTGTTTTGACACGCTTAGTAGTGCTTTGACACATGCTATAGTACTAATGCATAAAGCTTCAATTCGTAGAGTCTTTCTTAACAACTGCCTTTAGACTTTTAACAAGACAAGAAAACAGTACTCTTAGAGATCAGTATTTGAAAATAAAAGAGCAAAGGAAATGAACTTGAAAGATTTAAGTCTCTTAACATACCAGTGTTTCTGCAAAGAATTTTAAAGTATATGAATTATTCTAATATGGAAAAAGTTAAAAATTGTTTCTATATACCAATTGTTAGTTTTACTATCAGAATTACTGTTCTCAGAAATTAATTATCTATATATAATATTGCTAAGCAGACAGTGATTACACTAGTCTAGAAACTGACAAAGCTAACTAGGCTAGATCTTAATTCAATACATTTTACATTTTCAAAAATTGCCAGTAGGGGGAGGTAAGTGGTTGCAGTACTGTACCCATATATGAGAACAAATTACTGATGTGCCTACCCAGATAGCAGGAAAACCAAAGTGGAGCAACTGGAAGTGCAAGGATTAACAGTAAAATCTTGGTTAAATTAAAACAACTTAAAGTCTATCTATGACTGGGTGTGTCCATAGAGTAGTTCACTGCACTTACACTTGTACCAGTTCACTCAGCCCTTTTAGTTGCTAATTAATTTCCCCAAGTGTGTGTTATGCAAGCACCAAAGGGCATAGAGAGCACCATGAATAAAAGAGTGGGGGGAAAAAAAAATATTATGTTTTCTGAAAAATCCATTGTTCTAAAATGTCTTTTCAATGACCTAAAGCTGATTTGTTTGCATAAGCAAATACCTTGATGCTGAAATCTGACTCAAATTTAAGTATTAGCCTGTTACTAATTTTTCTTTGGTGTGTATCTTATTGAAAATGTACAAGAATTTTAACTTTGAAGGCCTTTGGAAAAGTGTACTGATTAATTTGCTAGATAAACACAGCTGATATCCATACAATACCTCACTGGATTTTAGAACTATTTATCTCTAGTATAAGCAAACTTTTAGAGTGGCAGGCACAGAAGAATAAGCAAATCATCTGAAACTGGCAAGCATTTTGGCTGTTTGGAAGCTGGTAGGAGCAGTGAGGTTGTTAAAATATGGTTGATTGGAGTGTCTGTATTTGTACCAGTTTCCCAGAACTGAGCAACACCACAGATTATAATAATGAGAGGAATTTAGTTGCAGAATCTGTCCATCTCTGGTTTATACTTGAGGTATCCCTCCCTCCCAGGGCTGAGCATAGTTGTGTATCTAAATGCAGCAAAGCCAGAGGCAGCCAAATGGAAGTTTCTAATTTCTTGCTGCCTACTGTTTGTCATGAGTAATACCTAAATCAGGGTACTCCTAATCCCCTCTACCGTATTATGTGTTGGCAAGATCATGGAAGGTCTTTTTTGAAGCAGGAGCTATGACTACTCTTACTATCACAGTTCTTATGGTCAGAAAACATCAACTAGCACCTGTAAGGTTTTACAGTCTTCTAAAATCCCTGTTATAAACATTGCTTGAAAAATCCACAGTGGATTTGCTCTGAAAGATTAAAAAATGTTAAGGTAATTCCAGCATTGCCACATCAATGACACTGGTCCAAATGGTATTACCTTTTCCTTTAATTTAGTATTCAACCTGCATTTCTACAAATAAAGCTCAGTTCCCTTGGTTTGTGATACTGTTCTACATTTCCTGTGCTTTTGCAGTGACCTTGATGTAGCTTTTTGTCTGCTACATCTTATTTCTCCTGGTAGTGGTGTTTATTTTATGCATACTCTGTGCTGATGATTATTGGAATAAGGGATGAAGACTTCTACAAATACTTTGAGGTAACTGAGAATATAGGTGATTTGCCTTTACATGAAAATGTCTTACTGAGGGATGCTGAGTTATTTCTGAATTCAGTGTGTGAATTGTTTGAAACAAGCTGCATTGCTTGGTTTACTGACTTGTAGATATACTCTCTTTTAAAAAATGTTTTCCCTCTTCTTTGTGACTACGTAAATAACTTAAATGAACTTTTCTTCAGTAAGGTGTTAAACTGTGATAATACACCTGGATTTACGTTATACACAATGTTAACAGTACAGCCTAAAGCTTCATATTAATTAAAAATACAGCCAAATAATCCTGTGGTCCACAAATGTATGTATTATGATCTGAATCAAGTATAAACATTTTCTGGAAGATTAGCAAAAGCACATAAGACAGGGTGCTTTGTACTGGCAAAATGGGGGACAAGTGTTACACAGTATGTTGTAAGGTTTGCCAGGATGAAGTCACTACTCCAAAAAATTGAACCTAATTGGGCAGTGAGAGTGGGTTTGCACAAGCACGTTTTGCATCATGTAGCCCTGGTTCTTTTGATCTAAGTTCTCTAAAACTGTCACGCTGTGGAACAGCATGGTGACTGGTAGGTGCTTGTGATACTAGCAGTCATCATTCTTTATTTGGCTTTATTGTTTAAAATGATTCAGTTAGGAAGCTAGAGTTAGGAGTATTGCAGCCAAAATTATCAGAGAAGCCTACAGAGTTCCCCGTGCTTTCCTCTACCTTGTGACCCCTGTGCTTTGGCTTTCTACTGTGTGCTAGCATGTACATTCTTCTACCAGGTTGCTACATTTCAGAAATGCTGAATATATAGGTTACTTTGGAGCATAAGTGATCATGCTGAGAAATCCCAGTTTAAATGAAAGTATTTTGAGCTCTTCATAACCTAAGATTTCAGACAATTATGGTTTCCCTTGTAAAAGGGATTGCACTGTTTCCCAGTGTGAAGAAACATTACAGTTAGCAGGACTAGAGGGATATGCAGGAGCTGACTTTAAAAACACACACAAAAAGAACTATTCCACAGAGGCTTGGCCTAAGTTTTGCTTTTTGGAGCTTCATTTAAGAAATCCAGAGGAGCAAATCTTCATATAACACAAGTTGACAAAAATCTGTGGTTGATGAGGCTTGATAATTGATAGTCGTGTGCACCTCAGGGCTGTACAGTACTGTATTGTAGTGGGGGAAAAAAAAAAAAAAAAGTTAAGTAAATGAAGTGTTAAAAAACATGATGTATCCTGCCTACAAAGACCTCACCAAATCCAATGCACAGTGATCTTTGAAAGTCATGATCACTAAGCTATGACTCGAGCATCAGCTTCCATTTTCTTTTCAGAGTTTTTCAGCCATAAGCACAATCTGTTAGCACACCCTTGCCAGCATTTCACATGTCCCCAGACTCACTGTATTGAAGACTCACCATTTTTCCTTCTCCTTTCTCCACTTCTGGAATTGCTATCTTCTCCTTCTAGTCCTGCCACGAACAGCAGTCTCAGTGGTGAAGACCCCGAGGCAGTATTCTTGGCCAGACTCAATTAACTCCACTTCTTAGTTGCCCTGCTCAGAGCAATCACAACTTGAGCAACGTTTATTCTTCCCTTGTTGCCTTTTGTCTGTACCTGAGGAGCATCTGCACCTCAAGTGCTATACTGGAACAAGTGCTGCAGTGATTCTCAGGCAGTAAGGTGTGCCCATGGTACTGACAAAGTACCATTTTTACTGGCGTTGTTTATATGCCTTTCTGAGTAAATCAGGCACAGTCAGTTGGAAGAAAAATGTTGGTGATCACCTCGTGTCTACACTAGAAGCCGTGCCAGCACGCACATGCCAGGGAGGGATCAGACCTTTGCACTCGGAGAGCTACCTAAGCAGAAGCTTGCGGTTGTCTTTGTATTTCATTGCTTTAGAAGTAGTACTTGCCATTCTTCATCTCAGTGCTTGCTTTGCTTAGATCTGTCCAATATATTGCTCAAATGTCACATCAAGATATGTCTGGCAGAAACATGCATTCTCAGGCAGCAGTAGAGCACAATTTAGGGGCTGACCTTGCTAAAATGCACAGCATCAAATCTTCATAAAGATTGATTTTCAGAGGAAGCTTTACAAACTTCATCATCTGTTTGCAGAAGTGATATTTTTTTCTTTTGTTAAGCCTGCAAGTGTTCACCCAGCACCCAGCTCGGTGTATTTGAACTGTAAATAAGCATGCAGAACACCCTGGGGAGTAAGTATTTAGATGATGCTCATCAAAGTCCACATTGCAGTGAGCTGAATTTTATTTCTTGGTATAAACAAACCTTAAGCAGTAATACATTAGCAAGGTGGGAGTGTGTGTGTGTGGGGGGGGGGTCTTGTTTTTTTTTAGGTTGGTTGTTTTTTTGTGGGGGTGGAGAAGCTGTAGTGGGTGGTAAAAAGATAATTTGTTCAGAGGACCGAAGATTTATTATGTTTTCTTTTTACACTATATTATGAGTTTTATTTCATTGTAAAAGCAAGTCCTGTTTTTATTAATTTGAGCATTTCTTTAACATTTTGTTCCATCGACTCCTCTGTAAATACTGTGTTGTTTTGTTTTTAATTAGCAATATTTATAATAATAGCATTTTCAGGACTACATATGTACTTCTAAAAGCTATCTATATTTTAGTAAGTTATCAAGTTGTAAGAAGTGTTGCTCAGCCTTTCACATTTGTAACTGAGATTCTTATAGAGAGAAAATTGGTTTTAGATAGTTTCCATGAGAAGGGATATACTTGCATTATTATTTCCTGAAAAATGGCTCATTATTTGGTTTTATGTCATGCCATGCTTTTTGCTCAGTGGATGCCACATAAAAAATAAACCAGTCTTGCTATGTTCTACTAAACTTTTGTCTGTTTAACTTGTATATGCATAGCCTAGTTAACATTTACAAGCTGTGAACTCCTGGTCATTCAAATTAAAATATCCATATGTTCATCCGTACTTGTAGTACAAATGATTTTATGTGCAGTGAAAGTATGTATTTGTTATATAACAGATGTAGAAAGGCATTCCCAAGGTGGCAAATCAGCTAGCTTTGTCACTCTGTACTCAATATTCCAGTTGTATTTCTAGTGATATTTTTCATACCTTTCAAAGTAACAATATGACACAGGCGATTCACTCCAATACTGTGGAGGGGGGGAATCTTGGTGGTGCTGCAGCACTTAAGACTAAGTGAATTAATCAACGTATGACAAAGCAGAAAAGTGTTTGTTACAGCCTGGGATTCAAATCTACAGATCAAAGCCCATGTTTTTGCAGAAATTATGGGACTAGCACCATCTTCAAGGCTTGTCATACTAGGACTTTCTTTAATTGCATGAGTTATTAAGGCTGAGTGAAATTCCAAATATATGTATGTACCTTTGATGAAGAAAAAATAAATTGCAAATATCATTTTTGTTGTACTGCAGGTATGCTTTTAACTACTGTGGAGTTTTTTATGCAGTTGTACAATGTAAGGGTTTTCTCATCCTGAGACAGGTGTTGATGAGGTTGCAGCTTTGGTTTTTCACATCTGTAAGTGCAGGGTATCATGCAAGGCAGAAGGTATTTTTGCAAGTCATTAAATGGCTAGAAGCTTTTGCTCAGTTGTTATTTCTAAGGAATCTTTTTTTTTTTTTTTTTTTTTTTTTTTTTTTATAGCTACAAATGAAGTTGGAAATAAGCTGGAGAAAAGCTGTACTGCAACCTGTCTCTTTCTTGCTTGGAAATTCTGCTAAGAGGTTTTATGATCTCTTTGCACCAATCCTGCAGCAAAGAGGAAGCAGCAAATAATGATTTCCCATTTTAGTTCACCTACTTAAGCTCTAATGAAAGGTTTGATGATTAAGTGTGTTGGGTTTATTTTGGTTGTTTTTTTCCTCATAAGATTAAACCTTACTTTAATAAGCAATTCCCTTTACATCAGTAAGACTACTCACGTGAGTAACCAATTGCAGAATTTGCCTGTAGTACTGTGATTGCCTAGGGGCAAGTACAAGCAAGTTGCAATTAAAGTTACAGAAGGAAAAGGAGGTCTGACCTTTTCTTTCTTTCTTTTTCTTTTTTTTTTTAATGTTAAAGTATGCCTACTGTTTCATTGACAAATGACAATGGCTTTTGCATTCTGGGGTGCAAGCAGCAGCAGAACAAAACTGCTTTTATTTTAAAAGAAAGAAAAACTACATGCTAAAACTCCTTTGTAAAAGGTAGAAAGAGGTGGACCTCCAATGAGGGGTTTTAACTTCAAGGCACCTTAGGCTGTCTTTACGTGCATCATATTAGTGGAAAATTCCTTCAATTCATTTAAGAAGATAAACAGTTGTAACTTTCACGTTCAGTTGATGTGACATCAATGACTGGCTGGGACTGCCAGCATTCCAAAAGGATATCGTCCTCATCTGCAGCCACTCAGGGCCATGGGGTGGAGCCTGCAGTACAAGCCAAAACATTTACAGGTGCATAAGTAGGTAGGGAAGGGCATAGGTGATGCACCTGTGTCAGGAAAGGAGAACTAGCACAGGTGTGTCATAACTTATCAGCTGCCTGTGTTAGAGCATGAGCTCCTTCGATCCACAGACGCACTCTCCACCGCGCTGCAGCCCACAATTTCCAAATATTGGTCAAGAACCTCCAGAGATGAATATCTACTATGAGAACTTTTTCCATCCACAGAATATCCCTAGTCCACAGCGACCAAGCACTTTTGAGACAACGGACTACAACGCAACTCCCAATCCTTACCTCTGGCTAAATGGACCTTCCATTACTCCACCACCATACCTGCCTGGATCCAATGCCAGTCCTTTCATTCCTCAGTCTTACGGGATGCAACGGCAGCTCTTGCCTAATATGCACGGCTTGGGAGGAACCGACCTCGGCTGGCTTCCTCTCCCATCCCAAGAAGAGCTCATGAAGTTGGTTAGACCACCTTATTCCTACTCTGCACTTATTGCCATGGCTATCCATGGAGCACCAGAAAAGAGGCTGACTCTCAGCCAAATCTACCAGTACGTGGCTGACAACTTCCCATTTTATAACAAAAGCAAAGCTGGCTGGCAGAACTCCATTCGGCACAACTTGTCTCTCAATGATTGCTTCAAGAAGGTGCCCAGAGATGAAGATGATCCAGGTACAGTTCCCCCTGTTTGTTTGTTTGTTTTCCCCTCCAAACTTGATTAATTTAAAAATGAAAATTTTCCACTTAAAAAAAAAAAAAAATACTTACAATTACAATGTGAAATAAATCATAAAGAGACCCAATAGCCTAGATTTGGGGTATATATTCAGTAAGTTCTCTGTTTTCATGGGGTTGTATTAGAAGGCAACTATGCATAGCTGAATTCTGAATCAATGTTGCTACTAAATCTCTGCAGGGAAGGGGATTCTTTATCTCTCCAAGCCTCCTGAGAACTGATCAATGTGCAGAGCATGCAGTTGAGCAAGCATAGGAGCAGACTGAGCAAGTCACATCAGAAAAAAACATTTGGTGTAACACATCTGACTTATATCAAGCTTAACCGAGAACTAATGAAAAGAGGATAAAGAAAATTCAGATTGGTTAAAGAAATCCAGTGGCTTTAGGGAGTCAACAATAATTCTCTTGAGGAGAGCAGCCTGCTTTTGTTTTGTTCACTTCAAATAGTGTTTTGCTTGGAATCACACTTGGCTGATATGTTGTCAGATTGTTCCTTTATTTATTGTTTTCTATCCATAGCTGTTGAGAACCACTGGGAACATTTAAAAGTCGTTCAGTTATGCTGCCTGAGAGAGTCAAAGATCTGGTTCTAGCTTGTTAGTGACTTAGTCTACCACACTGAACCTGGAGGAGCAACCCATTATGGGATTTGATTACTCTGTACTGTAAATGTAGAGGACAGCTATACACTGAAAACCTCATTCTCACACTGAGACAAACAAAAAGTGGGGAAAAAAAAAAAAAGCCCTCTTAGTGGTTCCACTTGTAGTTTTTGCTGTGTGGGAAAGGGCTACAGGACACAGGCGAAACACTTTACACCATTTTTTTCCCCCCTGAATTTAAGAGACTTCTGCTTTTTGTGGTTACATATGCGTATTTTTTGTTCAAGTAATTTTTCTGTTTCTGTGAGAGAAACATTGAAAAGTCGAAGAAAACTGCTCTTTGCGATCTATGTGTTTATTTTAAAACTAAAAATGTGCATTTGTCCCCCCTTGACAGGAAAAGGGAATTACTGGACTCTGGACCCGAACTGTGAAAAGATGTTTGACAATGGAAACTTCCGCAGAAAGAGAAAAAGGAAGTCTGACATTGGGGCTAGCGCTGCTTCTCTTGCATCTGAGAAATCCGAGGATAGTGCCCTGACTGGCAGCCCCAAAGCTGTAGAGCATCAGGATATCTTGGAAAACTCCTCACCTGGGACTGACAATTCACCTGATAAAGGATCTCCACCTCCATCTTCCAGCAGTCCGTGCCTTAGTAACTTCCTTTCTAGTATGACTGCCTATGTCAATGGCTCTAACTCAGTGGGCCGCTCAGTGCCATTGGGACTTAACGCTGAACCCATTGACAAAATGGGACAGAACGTGGTAGGCTTTAACTCCTACTCTCCGCTCTCTAATATAGCCAGTCATGGTGTGGGAGAGTGGTCCAATTCTATGCCTTCTAGTCACCTTGGCTATAGTAACTCAGTGCTCAACCAGTTTAACACCCATTTTTACAGCAGTATCAGCACAAATAACACGCTGTTTCCTAGGGAGGGAACAGAGGTTTAAATAAGACATCAAAATATAGCTGTTTATGAGAGGAAATGATCTGTGAGTGGATAAGTGTTAGCCTGTTGTCTCTATATTGCATCCTACTTTCTGACATCCCCAAACTTTTTACCCATCATACTTATTCAGATCCCAAGCACTCCACATTCGGCAGCTTCCCATAAAAAAGCAGGGATCAAAACAGCAGCAATAATGAAGAGGTTATATGGGAGACCATGCTTGCACTGCTGCCAACCATGGTCCTCTATGGACATCCTTGAAAGGAGTTACTGTTTACCTTAGGCAGGAAACATTTTCAGGCATAGTACTAATAATGCTGCGATGCTTTTAAAGCACTAACATAAATGTAGCTATATCTGTAGATTACTTCTCACTGATATAGTCCATCTGTACTAAATGCATTTGGCAAGTTCTTATTTCGACAAAGCTATTCTGAGACACTGAAGGATCTATAGCCAAAACTAGTATACAGTGAGTAACAACCAACACTTGAAGGGTGAGTGCTCTTTCTGGGTTTCTCTAATACTAGTGCATGCATTGGCTAAACTCTCATCCCCTTTCACTGCCAAGGGGAATATGGCTGTGAAGCAGGCTAGTGTCATGGACACAATGTTCATTTTGAAACTGAAGGGAAGCATAACAAAATATAATGGAGTTGTCTTCTGCTGGTGCAATCAGATATTCATGTTTTAAAGTAGAAGTACAGGGTCAAATTTTGTTTGCCTTACCCATACAAATCTATTCACATAAGGAAATCAGGATCTGCCTGTATTTTTAATACATGTTCTCTTAGAAGAAAGGATATTTGTTCTATTTTCAAGTTCTACATAAATCATTTCTACTAAGAAAAGAATTTGAATGTGGTGTGAAGGTTGGGGCGGGGAGCAGGGTGGAGAAATGGGAGACAGAAAGGTTAACTGTCTCGGAGCTTCAATTCCAAAATCTGTATCATCAGAAGAATTGGCTATAGGTAGTGAAAAAAGACCCTGTACTATATTTTTTGTCTTTTTGTAAAAGTCTGTGCAATTGTCTTGTTATTGTGTAAATATTAGGAATAATGTTGTTTGTTTGTTTTACATTCTACTGTTTGTTTGTTTTACATTCTACTGTAGCCACAAACAAAATTTCAAAACATGTATTTTTTTTTTCAAACCAAGAGTTGAATCAAGTTCCACGTTTATGCAGAGTAACATCTCAGAATGTAGAGCCTGCAGCGTGCATAGACGCTGAGCTTAACTGTGGTTTAACTGTTCATAGCTGTGCACTGACCAGACTTCCAGAATGATGGAAAACATACTAATGCATTGTAATAGATACTGTTATGTCTTGATTTTTTTTTTTTTTTAAACTATACGTGGATACAGTTTTGTTACAGGCAACCCTGGAAGCATTTTTAATAAAGAATTTGTATAGAAGAGAGTGTGTGTGTGTGTACTATACTTCGTATGCCTTTAAAAACCTCCTTAATAGTTCTTGTGCAGTTTGCCCGAGGAAAACACAGTATAATATTCAAATAAGGTCAGAGAGTGAGATAGTATGTCTATGCAATCAAAATTTTCATGCCCAAGGAATGTAATTGCTGCTATTATGCAAAATACAATCACTAAATAAAAATCACCATTATGATTTCCCTGTTGGAAAGTGGTGCCAGTCATTTAAAATTTAAGAAACCAGGCTAAATTTTCACATGCTAGTTGGCCAAAATATGACTGCAATCTTTCCTACATTCTAAATTATTATTTTATTTTTTATTTTTACTATGGAAGCTGCTATGACTATTCACAGTTTTTGTATTCAGTATGATAAGTTCTCATAGAAGGTGAAACCTCCTTCCACTTCTAACATTGGTGCTTAATAAAAAATAAAATGACCTTCTGGTGGTGTCCTTCTTCTATGGTTGTAAGTTTCTCTGAAGTCAGGTGTGTACGGAGACCTGAGCTGCAGTCTCCACCCTCAGAATTTTACAGCCTTTCCAAGAATCCCAGCCCAGAAGGCAGGCCACAATATGCCCTGCAAGTCAGCAGCTGACAGCATTTGTTGTGCAGAGATTTGCTCATATGATAACTCAGAAATTCATAAAGTCTATGATTCAGCAAATATACAACAAAATACCTAGAAATGTAGCTCCTGTGGAGTATACTATTCACAAAACTGAGAGGAAAATGATTTCTTAGTGCTGAAATGGAAAATGTTCCATTGTGAACTTACAGGGAAAGAGAGGGAAAAATAAAATGATAATTATACTAAGGAGAATGACACTGCTGAACAATAGCAGACAGAAGGAAGCAACTCCTTTGTCACTGAGTTTTGACTTTTTGTTCTCAAAGGACAAGAGTTTGTGCCTGATTGCTTCCCACATGCTATTAATCAAATTACACTTTTGTCCTATAGGTAATGAGGAAGTGCTTCCAACACACCAGTTCTTCATAGGCACAGGTATGTTTCCAGCAGGTGCCCTGACCGCAGGGGTTAGTTAGCTCCCCTGTGGCTCTCTAGCTGGCTTGGCACACATAAACTATGTCGATGAACCTGCTGTTCAATGAGGAGGATAAAGATGTCTGCATAGGATGCTTGAACAATTGCTCCTATAAAGAGAAATGCTTTGCAACAAGCCAAGATAATTTACAAGTAGTTTCTTTATTTTTATTTTTTCTTTTCAGAGGGAATTGACATTGATAACTGATACATTCCTGCAGCTACTGCACATCAGTCTAGGACCTGCAAGGGAACTATCAACTATGCTTCTGTGAGTGGCCCCACTGCTCTGTTGTAGGTAATGCTCCTATTCATGTACTTTGCCAGTATGGTAAATACATGGGTGTTGGAATGAAAAGTATCTTTTCTGTTGTTGGTGGATGTGTCTGTTTGTCTGTTTATTAAGTGTTTTTTGTTTGTTTGTTTGTCGGTTTTTGTTTTTGTTTTTTGGCTTTGTTGTTAACTATGCTATTAAAAAAAAAAAAAAAACACCACTAATCTAGGAGCTGTATCTGCTATATACATGTACTTTAAACACTACTGATCTTTACAGAACTATAGTCTAGTTTACAAACGTTTAATGATCAGTGCTGCTTGAAAAGAGAATCAGAGCTCCAACAATTCTCATTAGTTCTGTCTGTGAAGATTCTTATTGATTGTCACTTAGTGTGTTTTGTTTTGAGAGGCAGCTTTCTTCAGACACCACTGTGGTTACTGTGCTCCATGACTCTGCAGTTATTTGTTCCGGGTTTACATGTAAAGTTAGATGTTAAAGGCTATTCCCGTCTCACCAAAAACATGACCAGCAGTAAAGTGATTAGAATAGGCTACTACTTGCCCTTCCTCTGCCATAATAAATCTTCGGCAAAGATTAGAAGCCTCCAGTGGCAGACAGCATGTGTTGAGTAATGAGAAATGAGTAATGAGTTCCTTAATATGTTTGAGGTATACCAAAGATTAGCTACTGAATCCCT
Source organism: Netta rufina (assembly GCF_964035555.1). NCBI lineage: Eukaryota > Metazoa > Chordata > Aves > Anseriformes > Anatidae > Netta > Netta rufina. Next base: position 6,261,196 of record NC_140137.1, read on the forward strand.
GGGGCAGCTTCACTGTTACTGACCTCAGCAGAAACACATTCCCTGGTTTCTTATCCCACAGTTTACTGGTTCTGTGTCCTGCAGCTGCAGCAGGTGAATCTGTGACTCTTTAGCACTGGCTCTAGTACTAGTTCTAAACTTTCTATCTTTTCATTGTAGGTTTGAGACCAAATCACGTTAAAGATTTGAGATTTCACAGCAGAGGTCTGGACAGCCAGCTGTCCCATCTACCACAGACAGGCACAGATTCTTCACCTTGTCATGGGTTCAACCACAAACCCTAAAGTCCTGCAATACAAGATGCTTCCACAGCTGAGAATATGGAGCGCTCGAGGTCCTTCATGCCCCAGAACTCCAGGTAGAGCCCCACCTACACAGTGTATGCAGCAGACAAAATGTTTTGTGTGGCAAAATCAAGCCACAGTAATGCAAATGAGAGGCTCACTCATCTGCCAAATCCAAACCAGGTCATTGATCAGATAATCAGGTAGCTGTGGACAGCTTAGGGAAGGAGACTCCTGAGGACAGAAGAGCAACATTAGATGCAAGTTTGCACTAATGATGAGGGTATAGTGGAAAGCTGTTAGCGGTATGAGCAGCCAAATCTGTTGTTTCTGTCAACATGTAGGAAATGTGATTAATCTTCATGGCAATTTATTTTGTACTTCATATTTGTTTTAAGGGCTGAGCTTATTGTGGAACTTTCAGCTGGATTAGGCAAAATAGTGAAAGATCACTCTATACTGGCATTTACTTTATTAATGGTAATGTTTTGCATAGATGATGAATGTGGAGTTTAATATTCAGTTTGAAGCAACTGCTAGCACACAGGCTCTTCTGGCTGCATGTGAACTTTCAGCCACTCATCAGCCCTTCCTGTAGGTGCCTTTCATCTGCTGGTAACTGTGTCTACACAAATGCTTAGGTAATTATTCCTTCCTTTGGTTCAGTCAAAATTAACCAGGCTTGAGAAGAATACTACTAATAATTCGTAGAATCATAGGCTGGTTTTGGTTGGAAGGAACCCTAAAGATCATCTAGTTCTACACACACACACACCATGGGCAGGGACACCTCCCCCAGGCCAGGCTGCCCAAGGCCCCATCCAACCTGGCCTTGTGCACTGCCAGGGATGGGGCATCCACTGCTTCTCTGGGCAGCCTGGGCCAAGGCCTCACTGCCCTCTGAGTGAATAATTTCTTCTTTAAACCTAATCTAATACTTCCCTCTTTCAAAGTCACTACCCCTTGTCCCATCACTACATGCTCTTGTAAAAAGTCCCTCCCCCTATAGGCCCCCCCTTCAGGTACTGGAAGGACACTGTAAGGTCTCCCTGGAGCCTTTTCTCCTCCAGGCTGAATGACCCCAACTCCCTCAGCCTGTCTTCACAGATGAGGTGCTCCAGCCCTCCAGTCGTCCTCATGACCCTTCTCTGGACTCACTCCAACAGGTCCATAATTGGACCATTAACCTAAATAACTCGTGCTGCAATAGGTTTGAGGTGATTATGATGAGAGAATTTAGCAGGCAGATGCATCGTATTTGTGACTGACTGCAGGGCTTGTGTATTGAACCTTTCTTGTTTCATCAGTGGCAAGTGAAAGCCAGTTCACACTGCCCTATTCTGTACGAGAGGGGAAAATTTTGGTATGACAATTGCTAACCATGACTGCTTTCTGTAAATAATGGGAGACTTCTAAAGCACACATCAAAAAAATAATAAATAAAAAAAGCTGAAATGCTACAGCCTAGTGAGCACTCTTTCAATGCTTGGTAAACAATTATCAAGACAAATGTCTGGTTACTGTTTACCTAGTTTTCCAAATGTAGTATGGCTTCTTAGTTCTTTGATCATGTATCAAAAATAGTAGAAAAAGAAACTGCAGGACACTCCACAAAATATCATTAATTTTTTTTGCAAATACCTTATGTTTCACTTATGCCTGTCTTATAAAACAAGCATTTAAGACTGTACTATTCTTACAAAGTAGAAGAAAAGCTAGACCAGCTTAAGAAAATGTCTATTTCCAAAAGCCTTACAGATTTGTATATAACTCTAGGAGTCGGAAACGACTCGGGACATTTCAATATTGCTAAACAAAAGAGAAATTAAATGCTACTCCTTGTTCCCAGATGACACCAAGAGGTGATGTGTGGGTATCTATCTGTAAAGGAAAGTCAAATTCCAGTGCTGCCAGTATTTACTTCTCCAGCAAACAGCAGTGGGGACTTTGCCAGATATATTCTGAATTACAATGAACAAACCGTTTTCTCATGGTGGAAGAATTATGAAATTCTTCACTGTTTAGTAGTTTAGTCAATAGCTTCTTTGTTGCTTCATGAGAAAACATTCCCAGGTGAGTAAAACTTCTTCCCAGTAGCATTGCCAATTCATGACACTGCCAGCTAATAGCACTTCACAGCAATCCTTACAACTCTTTCCAGTGGAACTTGGAGGCAGCTGACCCAAAGCTATGCGATTTTTTGCCTAAGTCTCCACATCTCAAGATCTGTAAAGTCTGAACAAGAGCATGCTGTTTGCTGCTAGTAACATTTAGCTTCCTCAGATTTAAGTGCAGACAACTGCAAGACAGTACTGCTCTAGTCCTGGCAGTACTACTGCTAAGTACGTCACAGCTGGTACTTGTCCTGTGCTAGAAGCCTGCAGGGCTGTGAGTACCTGGGCAGAAAGACACTTAAGTTTTTCTTATTTATGTTGTAGACCTATTTGAAAGGTGATAAGGACTTTCATCTGCCCAAAGAAACTTTCCTGAGTGGACTTGCACAATAAACGGTCACCTGATACTATTAATTTACAGAATACCTCTCCAAAAACAATTTTTCCATGTCTTGTCCTTGCTGAACTGCAATACCAATTATGCTTTACTCCTCAACTTGTTTTTGAGCCTTTTTAAATCCTAAAATATTCCTTTCAAAATCTCTTTGCAGTAAACTGTGGTTATAGTCCTGTGCAGATTTCCAGCTTGTGGTATCTGTTGTTCTTTAGGAAGCAAGACAGCCAATCACGCAAACTCTGGAAGTAGGCAGTCCTCATTTCTGACCTGCATGTTACTCATTCCCTATTCAAGTTAGTTGTAAAAAGCTATTATTTGTTCCTTTGAAAATGTTCCTTTGAATTTGTTCCTGAAATGATCTCTCTCATGGCGTAGCCTTGCAAAGTAGCAAGAACCTCTACTTAAACAGAGGCAGAGGAAAATGGAAACAGAGGCATTGAAATGGAAACTAGAGAACTCGGCTCCTTGTTGGTTTAAACCAATACTTACTGCTACACCTCATCCTGCAAAGTAAACCAAAAACCCCTCTAGATGCTCTTTGGCTTCAGATGGCCTCTGCACATACCCAGTAGTTTCCTGGATTTGGGTCTAAGGAAGCGATTAATTACTGGATTATTTTTTTTCCTGATTTTTCTTTGCCAAGGACACTTTTATATACCACTCTATGATGCTTCCCCAGTCACTGGTTTTCTTCTCTACGCAGAGTGAGAAACAGTGTTTTTTTTGTCAGAAATGGCCTTCATATGAGCAAAAAATGAACCTGTTGCCTACTAAGTCCTTACCAAAATCAAGTTGGAAATGGTACACAGAAACCAGAAACTTCATTTTCTGTTTGTACTGGTGATACCTAAATGAATGGAGAGATGAAGAATCTTTACGGGTCTCTAAAGCACTTGAAGGGTTTGGGTATTTGTACCAGAGTGTGTTCATAATCCTGTTTTATGTTATTAAGATCTTATTTTCAACATCTTTTGCCTCTCCTTCTGCTCTTACACCAGCAGTTTTATAGCTTTTCAGCTCACTATTTTATGCCTTCCTAACAGCTGATGTTAGGAATTTGATATGCTTAACATGCCCAACAAATCAAGCAGGCTGTAATTTGTAGTAAACTGCTGTAATTTAAAGTAGTAGCACAAAAATCAAGCCAGAGTTGATCTGGTCTTTTGTCCTTTTTTTTAAAAAAAATAGTATATATATATATATAAAACCCAGTTCTTTAACCTGTTATCATCACTGGCACAATCAACAACACAGCTGAATAGCATGAGACTGAGTCAATTTTTAAGATCAGCACATGAGTAAATACAAACACACTAGGAAATAAAAATACAGTTGACAACATGCTAAATTACATTAGAATCTTTCTGGTTCATGCAGTGATTGTTATGCTTTTTCCAAAATAATTTGTATGTTCCTCCCATCTCCTCCTCTAATTGTTCTCCTTCTCTTACTGTTTATTTTTTGTCTAAGGTTTAGCATAGGATGGAAGACAGGTGCTAACCTACTCATCTTAACTGAAAGCAGCAAAGTAGTTGCTGACTCCTAAGTGGCATATAGGAAATGAGTGCTTTCTGTCCTGCACCACAGTCATAACTTCACTGCTAGAACAGATGTACCTGTGTTACTTTCAGTCTCATGGATACACATTTCTTGGACAGCCACAGTAAAGGAGCTATTATGTGTACTGTGCTTTTCTGAGTCAAAAAGGTTGGTGTGAGGAGGCAGTAGTGTAATCCTAAACTACTAGACTGCCATGTAATTAATATCCTTACCATTTTGGTCTCAGTTAAAACTTCACAATCCATATAGTAGTATTCCCTAAACTGTTCTTGCCATATTTTAATTTACCTAATTGCATTCTAGCTCTCTAGACAGGTTTCCACATTTAAACTGGGGAGATATGCTCATTAATATCATGTCCTTAATATGTAATGTGGCATTGTCTTCACCTGTTGAGCAGCCATTTCAGAATGCAGATGCAGTGCAGTCCAGTGGCAGATAAAGTGATGAGTGTGAATGATTTATGTGCTGCTATGGGCACACAGGAATGCCATAGTAGGCTGAACAGATCAGACTGAAACAGATGAGACCTACATTTAGGTGGGCAGCACATTCACACGGCAGCCAGAGCCGGAAGTCACAAAGGAAGGTAGAGGAGACAATGCAAAATCAGCTACCTCAGCTCATAGAGCTGGGAGGCTAGGAAATTCTACATTTGTGCGTTTTGCTCATAGCCAAAAAAATAAATAAATAAAATAAAAAATAAAAATTGATAAGTTATTTATTTAAGTGTAAGCAGGGTGCATTTTTATATGGAAATGGTTACCAAAACAAATGGTGGAGTCTGTCTGCTGCAGTTTCTTAATACTGCAGGCAGGCCTTTGTTCCTGCTAAATATTTTAGAGGCAACTGGAAGGAAGCATTCTAACCCTAGGATGACAGAAACTTTCTGCACTTAACATCATTTTGTTGTTTGTTTTTTAATATGCTTTCACTGTGGAATACATGAGACACGACAAAGCCTCTCAGCAATATCCTTCAAATGTTAGACATCATTAGGTTAGGAATCTGCCCCCAGACTGTTACTACTGCTCCCATTTAATCCTTTCCAGCCCCAAATCTCTCCTGCCACTTCCTAGCTACTAGCTCTCCCCAGTAATTTTTTCCTTTCGCTTCTGGACCTCTGACAAATTCCAGAAGTAAGGTGAGCAAGCATTATTCAGGTGTTATCATCAAACTCTGCATGTGTAGTTCCAAGAGGTAAACAGAGGCATGCTGGTAATTTCCATGAAAAGTTTTCAGAAGCTCTGATGTAACTGCATGCCATGTCAGGAGAGGTTTTTCTCCATGGTTAATATATTGCCTAGGTAACATATGATATCAGTGTGTCTGGTTGGACTTGTAATACACTTGTACTCCTGCATGCCACCAGATGCAGGAGGAATGTGCTTGGCAATGTACTGCCAACATTTTCATGGCAATATTACATGGAGAGTAGCTAATTATATCACGTATAATAAGTGAAATGATGTGTGTTCCCAGGAAGCACATTGAAGGGGAGGAATAATATTTGTATCATCAGGGAAGGCTTTTTATTCATTCTGCATACAGTCTGATTTGGATGCAGACTTGTCCTCTTGTCAGGATGTCCCACAGAACTATGGAGTTATTTGGACTCCAGCTCAATGAAAGGTATAAAGCCAATGAGTTTATTTTTCTTTGTTGCCTTTGGAGGCGTGGATTTGTTATGGCACAGGATCAGTACCAGACGGTAGTGGGTAATACTGATGTGCCTTGTATCTCAGTAGTTATTTTTTATGCTGTTGTTTGAACAATGTGTTCTGATGTGAAAAGCCTATTGTTTGCTAGTTCATGCCAAGAGCTTTGTGTATGCAAACTTACATGCAAATCAGATTAATTTATTATGTCTCCCTCCAATGGCAGAGTGGAGGGAGGGAAAAAAAGAAAACAAAACCACATTTAGCTTCAGCTATACATTTTCCTATGAATAGAGCAGCTACTACATGATTTATGGAAAGAATGCTAAGAATGCAAGAAGTTCAAAGAAAATGGCACATTATCTTTTTTTTTCCCTGTCAGCTGGGAAGCTGGTAATTTAGTGTTAATAGTGCCGTCATCTAACTAGACTCAAACCATCATTCACCCATAAGGTATATGTGCACTTCACTTGTTCCTACAAGTGGGCAGATCACAAATTATAGACTTTATTACAACTCTAAGAAATCATAACAACAAAAGAAAAATCTAGCACAGTTCTTACAAGGAAGGAGAGGAGAAAGGATGTGGGGTTTGATGTTTACTCATGCTCCCTGTCTATTGCTCTATTGGTGACACTGTGGTTTCACCTAAAAACAAGGATGTTGTGAGAGCTTTCCCTACCCTAGGCTGGCCACAACTGTGAATAGCCCTGCTTGGCTCAGGTCTGAGTAATTTCCCTGGACCTGATTTTTAATTTTAACACTGTAAACAAGCATTCATTAGCCAGATAGAGGATGTATTTGGATGCTCAAACCTCTATAACCCTTTACTTGTAACATGTTTTATCTTCTTCAGGGAAATAGGTAATATTTCCACAATGGTAATGTTCTTAGGGTCTTTTTTTTGTATTCAGATGATGTCGCATGATGTTATAGAAAACCATATCTTAACTACAAAATTCTTTAGGGTGAGTTAAAATCAATACTAATAAGCTGGCCTTATCACAGATCTGACTTTGTGTATAATGGGTAAACCTACTTTAATGGACCAAAAAAAAAAAAAAAAAAAGGTGGCATTAGATCCCCTGCAGGATCCGCAGGATGATGGTATGCCACTCAGATCATTTAAACTTCTATAACATTTCTCTCAAAGTGCTAGTGTACTTCAGCATACATCAGTATACAAACTGCGAGTATACTTCAACTGCCCAGTCTTCACTATCTGACAGTGCTTCAAAAGTAAAGCTTCAAAGCAACTAGGGTGCTTTGTTTTCAACTTTAAAGCCAAATTACTTGTAGTCTCACTCCTCATACAAAGATCAGCAACATTGGTTGACATCTGGCTTATTCATATACATCTATAGTGTTTCATGTACTACATACTGGAGACTTTTTTCATTTAATTTTATTGGGTTCTTTCTTATTCAATTCTATCAATTGGCAATACAGTTACAAACATCCATGTTAAAGGAGAAATGTCTCTTTAAATGGACTGAATCACACTTGTAAAAGATGGTGAGCAAACCCCTATCCTGCATGCAAATAATGAAAACTACCAGCTCCTGGGATGCTACATGATCCTTAATATTCTCTATCAATTATTTAATCTGCCTCCCTCTCTACAACAGGAAACCTTTAGATTAAGATTTGTATGAAACTTTCTTTGTAATCTCAGTTGATGCTAAAGTGTTCACCTTGTATGTTCTAAAATCCCAGGATCTTTGAAAGGACTAGCGTGCCTATTTAACTGTTTCTGTGGAAATTTTTTTCACTTTGCACTGCCAGCTGTCTCCGTTCATAGTTCCCTGACAGTGTACAGAGCTAGAGCTCTGAAAGTAGTGTGTACTGAGACTATTTTAAAATGTCAGCTCACATACGACCTCATAACTAAACAGGTGATGTTCCTTTCACTTATTTGATCTATGCATTAAGTTTTATTGATGCCAAATTTTACAAAGTTTACAAAGCCTGAAATTTTTTCCAGGACCACAAACCACTGTTTTCCAGGACCACAACCACTGTTTTGCTTGGAGGTCACAAAAAATGAGCTAACTCTGGCTAGTTACAGAGAAAGATACTTCTCGCATTTGTATTTATCTAATTCTGACTCCGTGTACCATTCTGAGGTATGTGATAAGATAAGGAAGTATGCAGACCAGGCATTGTTTTCCTGCTATACCATATCTATCCTGCAGTATTTTTAACATTTTTATATTTTTATATTTGATATTTTGAATGCAGTCAAATAGCATGACAACCTAAGAATCTTCACCCCTTAAGCAAGGATAGGACAGTGTAGGTCATCTGCAGGTTTCCTGGCAGTATGCAATTTCTATTTTTCATACAGAATGCTTGTTATTTAAAGCAATTATTGAAAATGTATGCATTTTTTTTTTTGATTTTATTTATGCAAATAAACATGCAAAGAGGCATGGTCTGTTATCCCCTGACAAGAGGTTAAACAGCCCTTAAAGGTTGAAAGCCCACAGAATACTCTAAATCAAGGCTTTTTTTCCTCCATCAAAGTGTATTTAACATTCCTAACCCTAAGTAGCAGGGGAAAAAATAAGGTCATAGCTGTGGAAAAACCTGTTGATGATAACTGATAATATGAAAATGAAGCAGTCAAGCAGGCTGTGGATAGCAGAGGCCAGATCTACTTAAACAAAAGCAAAGCAAGAAATACAGTGACAGACACATGAAAACTCTCTGGAACATAAGTGAAACAGAAGCTGTCAGTTGCAGTCAGATTAATCCTTTAACACAGCTGTTATGTCCTTGTTGCCATGTGGGACAGATGATGGATGGAGTGGCCTGTTATTCCAAATAACGGCTAAGGGGAGAAATAATAGCAACAAACACAACAGTCGAAGGACCAACCTAAACCCTAGGATGTGAATTCAGAGCACTGTAAGCAAAAAGTGTGCAATTTGTGAATTTTCCAAGTTTCTGTTTGATGTCAGACACACAAAACAGACACATGAATGACAGCAGAGGTATTAACTACCTCCTGTAGTTACTGAATGTTAATGTTACAGTGTCTTGTAGAGTTTCTCAGATGCATATGTGTTTGGCTGGGGAGATTTCAGGGGGTGGTGTCATTATTCTTAACTCTGTGATCAATGGTAAAGATGTTTATTGCATTACTACATTTTACAGTATATTTATTGAGATTATTCATCTGCTAATTAGTTTAGATTTGCAGACTACATTAGAAAAGAACATTTTTCACCTAAAATTTATAGAAAGGTTTAATATTAGATTTCAATGGTCAATTATATATACAAAATACACAGGTCAGTGAACTACATGCAACAAATTCTACACACATATACAGGCCGGATTTGAATACATCAGGTAAAACAGTTAAGCAAGGTCTAAGCTTTAAGTACTCCTGAAATTATAGGAAAGTTAACTTTTAAGCAACAGTATACTGTGTCCAAGTTGTGCACGGCAACTTCAGTATTTTCCTGGTAAGGAGAAGGAAAACAAAACAGAACAAAAAACCAAGGCTGGCGTGTACTTTACCCTGGCTCCACACAGTACTTCTTAGGTTCCTATAATAAATTGGGGATTTAATGACAGGAGCAGTACTTTGTGGAGAAAGCAAGGACTGAATAGGCAAGGGCTTGGAAATGAATAGTTTTTCATGAATATCTTACATTTTTTTTTGTATTTTTTCTTCTCTAGAGGTACCTGCCTAGCTGGTATTGAAGGGGACTGAAGAAGGAGATGGACCTAAACTTGGCAGCACAGCTCAGTTAAGGTAAGTGAATCCACAGAAGTCTATTTGCCTGAAAAACTTCAATGCAAACAATTTCTCACAGCAATTATGTAATTACTTGTATTGGCTTTCTTGGTGCTTTGTCTCGTTTATTATTACGTTTGAACACTTCTGTGAAAGAATAATTATATATGTATTAAGTGCAGTCATATTTTCCTGTGTGTGTCCAGTGTATGTGTCTATTTCCAAAGGAAAGAAAATGCTTTATAGAATTTTTGTCATTAGGCTTCCCCGTAAAATATCACTTTCCTGTAAGCTGTGCATTTATTTGCATTTCGTTGATTCCAAAACTGAGGTTGGGAATGAATGCACTTATTGAGGTGAGACAGTAAGTTGGCCAGGCCTGCATGGATGAAGTTCTTTGAAACTTAATGTGGGAATTAACTTTTTTTTTTTTTTTTTTTTTTTTTCTTGTGCTATTGGCATCCTTTTAGAGATCCAGATTGAACTTCTCTTGCCACTTCAGTGGAGCAGCATGGGAAAGTACAGGGGAAAACATTTTTCTGTTGCTTTCCTTTTAGAAATATTCAGGGTCACCAACAGCAGAACGCTAAGGCTGTACAGTCATCAGCCTAGGTTATAAGAACCATTGCAAAAGAGGAGCGAAATACAAGATTTTGTTCTGAATATCACATAATGCAAAACAGAACAGTTCTGGGTCAAAATCATTTTCTTTAGTGAGGTCTCTATTGGTGGTATGTCAGATTTTCTAAGGCATCACTGGAAGCAGTGGGATCTCAGGAGAATGATGTGCTAATATGCAAGTACTGTTTCTGTTTTGCTCGTGATGATTCAAAATATGTGTTAAATAAAAACAAGACTGAAAGCAATTTACAGAGATGTCTAAATTTGAAGTGTAATGTTATCAGCCATCTAAATAGTAAGCATTCCCTTATAGGAAAGGCAAAGACATGCTGTGATTTTACTAACATCCTTCTGAAGGATTATTTCAATTTCAAAAGATATAACAAAAACAATTCACTAATGCTATGGAATAATAGCATTAACTTCTGAATAATAGAGGCTATGCATTAATTTACACAATCATATTCTTCTAAAAAAATTAATTTAATTTATTTAAGCCTACTAGCTTTAATAGGAACCCAGAATCCAAACAAAGCAGAAGTAAGAAAAATTCTCAATGATTTTTCCAATTTAGCCACCAAAGCTGTGGCTAGGAATCTTGAAGAGATGTCAACATTCCCATGCCCATGTCTCATTGTGAGACTCCCTTATCAGAAAAAAGCTCCTGCTCGCAAGGCCTACCTGCTTATTTCTCCTGTTTTAGGGACATTGAAATCCCTTCCCTTATAGTCTGTACAATGTGGTTACCATGACAGCTGACAGTCACAAATAGGACAAGAAGGACATAGCATATCAACAGTTTGGGTTTACTGGGTTATTACGTGCTCAGCTAAAAATTGTAACACAATGCAGTTCCCTATACTGCAGTCAAAGGTACAAGTAGAAGCGTCATCATCGTGCTTTGCCCTAGACCCCTTATCCACGTTATTATATCTTAGGGCATGTAATTATCTTCTTGGTGCAGCCCCCTAGAGAAACAGTAATCCCTCCGTTCATTTTTCGCAGAAAGGAGTCAATACACTTCCAGTGAACAGATATACTTAAACTGAATTGTCTCCTTAAAGAATTACAACCTTAGATCTCTAATTATATATATATTCACACACATATATATTAACCTCACTAAACAGATTCTTGTATTTAGCAGGAGCTTTCTCTTCTTTAACCTCCTGTATCTGTCATGATTTTGTTAGAAAACAGTCTTACAATGGAACAGAATTTAAACAGCACTGATCATTCTGCATTTATTTTTGATTAGCAGTGGTAAACAGGTGCACACTCCATCTCTCATGTAATTCAGAATATTCCACCCTTCCTTTCAAGAATGCAGAATTTTGCAAGAAATGTAGTCCTTAATTCAGCATGTTTCACGTGATAGCTGTTTTCCTTTTATCTTACAACTATGGAAAAGTTCAGTGCTGCTAGGACATTCCTTACATGTTGATGCACATTTATAAAGAGGCTTTCCACTGCTTGACTTTGTGAGACAAACTGAAATGCATTAGCAGTTTCCTAGTGCCTATGGCATATAGTTGTGGACTGCATTAATTCTGTTATCATGCAATTTTTGGCACTTCTGTAATAGAAGATCTCTTAAGTAATAAGTGAAGACACTGTACATGTAGATAAAATAACTTTTTATGCCACTATAAGCATAAACAGCACATGAAACCTAAGAAACAAAACACAGAAAGATATGATCGTGCATATTAATCATCTTAGAATGTAGAAAATTAGTGAAGCATGCAGAAATAAAAACTTTTAGTTATGCAAGATTTTCATCATGAAAATGTCTTTATAAATCTATAAAGCTGTTTTCTGAAATAATTTATTTCTATTTAGATTATTTCTATTAGCTTAGTACTGATTGAACAACCTAAAACCATTATGAAGTCAGTATTTTTAGTGTTCAGATTTACTGTTTGTTTCCTTTCTTGAAATGGATTCTTCAGAAGACATATTTGAATTGAAATTATTGTATGCCTTAAAACCTCTGACCTTCTGTTCATAATAGTACATGAATAAGCACAGTATCCCATCCTCCTGTGTAGCATTAATGTAAAGGAAATGTATGAAAAGGGAAAAGGGGGTTCTTGGTGTCCAGAGATAAAAACACAAGAGCAAATCCTTGCCCACCACTGCAACTGTAATATTGTTAGATTTTGCAGATAAACTGAAAACAAAAATTGAAAGCCACTCAGGAAAGAGATGAAACTTAACAGTGCAATAATGGTTCAGATTCTTATGCAATTTAAAGTTGAAATCAAATCCAAATGTGTCTCGTAAGCTTGCTATTTCCGTTTGCATATGATTTTTATCTTTTTGTCTAGAAAGACCACAAAGACATTCAAATTCAAGTCTTCATTGGTACTTTGGGAGCAATTAATCCAACTTGTGTTAAAACAGGTATGATTTTTTTCTGGCTAAATAGGTCAAAAATTTCCCCCCAAGACTTTCAGTTTTCATTCCAAAAGAAGAACTTCTAGTGTATGATTTATTTCATTTTACAATTTAAGAAATTATGTAAATGGATAAAAAATGTGATGAATAAGAAAACACAGTCACATATCTGGGTTATTTAGTTTTCAAGTCTGATGTAACAATATTGAAATAATCTTATAAAATCCTGTTTTACATACCAGGAATGTCCAAAGAAATACAGCTGCAGAGGATTATTACAGGACTCCTTCAGACATTGTAAAGGATCCATGCAGCAATAGCAGCTTTCTGCAGTGATAAATTATGAATCTGTAAAAGGAAAAATAACGGGGAGAAATATCTAAATATCTGTACTGATAGCTATTTAGATAAAGACTTTTTCAAAAAAAAAAAAAAAAAAACCACAAACCAGTATAGAATAGAGAAATACAGAAAAAGTTGTTCCTATAACATTGTCAAAACAAATATCATGTTCATTATAAAGTATGGATAAATAATAAGGCACTGAATGGAACATTGTAGAAATAAATATAATATTTGAATCATGTATGTTTTCATCTTGCTGAAAAATTACCTGTTTTTTAGAATTTGTTTTAAAAAATATGTAACACACATAAGTAGTATCAATGTTATTGAAAAGCAAACCAGAATTTTATTCTAACTTCATGCATATGTAAGTCACAAGTTTCTGCTACATCCACCTAAAAGCAAGATCAGAATCAGGCCCAAAACCCAATTAGAGGGGGAAAAAAATCATATATCTGTGTTTATATTATTTAGCAATAAAATTTATAGTCCTGTTATCTGGTAGCTATGCAAAAACAAACACACTTGTACAGGTGGAGTGTGCCACCTGTTTATATGTAAACAAATCGCCTAATCATGCCTTAGGGCATTGCAGTGTTATAGCACACAAAGCTCCAGTGAGATAGCCTTGGCTTTAGAGAAGCCAGCCAGCACAGGGGAAAGTTAATTTGTCTAAACCACCTGGAGGCAATGGAAGGTGAAGTTCCAGTCAAAGCTAAAGTTCATGTACATAACCAAACTGTTGAGTAGGCGTAGACCTGAGCTGAGGGAGTAAGTAAAGCAGAAATCTGATCTTGTCCAAATCTTCTACATGAGCACTCTGTTTCAGCAGAGCTGCATGATGCTTGCATGACCTGTCACCAACATGTCAATGCACAACAATGCTTGCTCCACATGTCTTCTTCAGGTGTCTTGCTATTTTTAGTGATTTTTTTGCACCAATTCCCAGTCTTTAGGGGAGAGTATGCCTCTTCAGGCATGCTAATTTAGCCTAGGAAAAATGCTCTGGGATCTCCTGGATAATACAGAAAAGTGAGGGTGGTAGAAGGTTCAGTGTTTCTCATACTCTTCTGGCAATTGTTTCAGGTCGTTCTTTAAACATGGAACACAATTTATACAGCACATAGCATCTTCAATCTGCATTTTAAATGCAATAGGTAATGCTTCCAGTTACCTCGTCCAGTCACAGATGGTGAGTTTGATAATGAAATTTAGATGTTTACTGGCATTCAGACTGCTTTTCTTAATATGGCTCATCAAGCCATAAACAGAGGAAACTAAGTCAAACAAATTGTCAATTCCTTGAAAGCCAGTTTGTTAAATCTTGTCAAGTTCTAAGCATGTTCAGTTTTGTCTTCACTGGAAAGAAAACTGTTTTTCTGCCATGAGTTTTAAGATTCGTGTTGGTCAGGTATCAATTTTGCTACACAGCAAGCTGTAAGGAAATGGCTTTCTTTCACTAGGGAGCACAACAATAGAGAACTATGAAGTTGCATTCTTTTTGCAGAGTGGACTAGTTCTCTGCAGAAATGAAAATGGCTTATGACTTTACTCTGCACACTGGAGGCACCTAATAAGCCCCAGAAAATTTATTATAAGGAGTTTTTACGTGGGTTTGTTATAAGTTTTTTTTTTTGTTTTTTTTTGTTTTTTTTTTTTTTTTTTTACATGGGGGGTAAACTAAAAAAGGGAAGATTTATATTAGAGATTAGAAGGAATTTCTTCACTCAGAAGGTGGTGAGGGACTGGAATAGGTTCTCCAGAGAGGCTGTGGATGTCCCATCCCTGGAGGTGTTCAAGACCAGGTTAGATGAGTCCCTGAGCAACCTGATCTAGTGGGTGGCATCCCTGCCTATGGCAGGGGGTTAGAACCAGATGATCTTTGAGGTCCCTTCCAACCCATGCCATTCTATGATTTTATGATTAAAAGTCCATATTTGTTGTGAAAATTAGCCCTTTGAAAGAAGTTACCTGACAGGCCAAAGTAACCTATGCCTTTATCAAAAAAAAAAAAAAAAAAAAAAAAAATTATATGAGATACCTAAAGCCTCTCTTTGCTGGTGTAAGGAAGGCTCTATGAGTTGTCAAGTATGTAAGATGTCTCCTTTTTTTTTTTTTTTTTTTTTTTTTATGCCCAGAATTATTTTTTTTCCAATAATACCACAAGGGACCTCTACCCAAAACCAGTACTGAAGAGAAGAAACAGGTCACAAATTGGGTTTACAAACAGGTTTGCTGAACTTACTGTTTAAAGCAATGGCTTTACTTAAAATGAAGTCATGATGTCAGTTGCTTAGTATAATGTTAAATTTGATGTGAAAAAAATATATATTTTGTTTCTTTTAAATTAGGCTTTTGTTTGTAGGATTGATTTTTTTCTGATCCTGTTCAGCATGCATGCTTTTGTATTAGATTTACCATGTATCTGCAGTGCTGACTTCTTCAAGGCAAATCCAAACTAGCCTAATATATATCCAAGTTTCCAAAGTATTGATTGCTCTCTGCTAATTTGTTTTGTCACAGCTAATTTTCAGAACTCCCATTTACACCACCGCCATTTACAATAAGGCACAGAGTCAAATCTATGGTTCTGGAATGCCATTTAAACAAGAACACACCAGGAGTATGCATCCTGTGGTGGGGTGGGAGATAAGGGTCAGCATCACTTCTGGCAGCAATTCACTATTATCTAAGCTTACCTGCGTTGTCAAGCCACATCATGAAATTATTTAATATATTGACCTGTTCATCAACTTCTGAAATCATAGGTCTGGAAGGATTAATTTAGGGCAAAACACTTTTTATTTTTCAGTATAAATTATACTGTGAAGCTCTGTTTACCTACTATATAAGTCAAGGACACATACAGGCTGTATGTTTTTCAGTTTGGTGTTAAGTGGCTTCCTTAGGATGGTGAATCAGCTGACAAGATCAAAGATTCAGCAAATGGCAAGTTATCAGCGAGTCTGCAGATAAACAGACATGCACAACACTGCAAAGGCCCAGGGCCATACAGGTAAGAACAGGTTCACAACAACAGTATAGTCATACAAGACTAGAAAGACAGGCCCAAATACTTGATGTCGGCTTGACCCAAGAGCTGCTGATTTCAAACATAAGACTTCCTATAGTCCTCAGGGGATTTTGGATCAGTCACTATTTAGGTAAAAAATACCATAATTGTGAACCAATAATAATAAAATCATAAGACATTAATAAAATCTGGGTTACAGAAAAGGAAAAACTCAAGCTAAACTGAATAAAAAGCAAGCAAGGTTTAACTAAGATGAATCATTAAATTAATAAAACCTGATGCAGTTAATTCTAGGCTACAACAGAAAATGGCTGAAGCACTGCAAAGGCTCAAAAGTACACAATTTTTCCTTTTTTTTTTTTTTTTTTTTTTTTGAATATATATTTTTTGAAGAGGGAAGGGAAGGAGAAATCTTTCATATTAGCTAAGCTAAATTCCAGGAAAAATCCCTTGACCATGCGATCAACCAAGAACAATAACAGTCAGCCTGAATTTGCCATGAAAAAGCTCATTTTTGAGCTAAATAAGCTAACTGCAGTTTTGTTTGTTTTTGACAGGGTACCCTGTACCATCGTAAGGGGGATGAAAGCAGAGAGTTAAGACCTCACCTTCAACACTATGACAATCTTTAGCCCCTACTCTGCAGAGAGCAGTGACAGGAAGTGCTGAATCCTCAAAATGTGACCTAGAAGGAGAAAATGAAAGTTTATTTATTCAACGGAAGAAAGAAAGGAAAAAAAATATATATTTAAAATAGGGAAGAGAAGCCTGCAGGAAGACCTTATATATGGCCATAAGCTGCAAGGTGGGAGAACTCTGGGAAGAGAAAAAAAAAAAAAAGACCCACAAAGTGAGATGTAGAAGGGGAAAGAATACACACACACACACACACACACACACACACACAATAAATAAAATAAAATAAAATAAAATAAAATAAAATAAAATAAAATAAAATAAAATAAAATAAAATAAAATAAAATAAAATAAAATAAAATAAATCTAGCTTGAAAGAAGACCTAGAATGGATTATGGATTTCTAGGATGGTTATAATATCTTTGTCACTGTAGTTTCCAGGAAAAGTTAGACCAAGGTCTGTCAGTAGTGACCCTGGCACAGTACCCTGCCCTCAGAGCAGGAGGCTCACTGAGGTAACTGAGGCCAGGCCAGGGCCCGCTCTGGGTACAGCTCCATAGCCTCCTGGGGGGGGCATTAATGCCTCTCAACACCCCCTCACACCATTCCCCTCATGCCAGTCCACTTATGCCAGTTCCCTGTGCCCAGTCCCCTCAGGAGGCCCCATGCAAGCGGCACTTCAGGAGGCACCACATCCATGCCCCCTCCTGCCCCAGAACCCCTTTGTGCCCCACAAACACTCATTTTGGTCCAGAAGCGAAGCCAGCTCCGCGTGGTGAGGTACAGAACCAGCCCTGCCCCCTCACCAGGGCCTGGCGTGAGCCCCTCATGGTGCCCATGCTTGGAGAGCACAGCTTGTGTGCAGGGTGTCACGGTGTGGTTGTGTAACGTGGCGGATCTGGCTGGAGGGAGAACAGCGCGAGTTGGGGAAAGGAAAAGAAAATGGGATTTGTGCCCCTGGCTGAGTGACGAGTGGCACAACACTGGGCAGATTGTTCTGAATGTCCCTGAGCTGTATCTTCCTGCTTCTGCGGCTGCGCCTTCGCTGCAGGTGTTTCCTCCCAGGTGGAGGGAGGCTTCCTTCAGGTGCTGTCATCCCCATCCCAAAACTGGGCCCTGGCAGTTCCTGTCCTCCCAGGTTTAGGGAACCAGGCTGGAGAGGTGAAATTCAGCCTCAGCCAAGCCCAATCAGTATTGCACCTGCATCATGTGCTTTAGGCTATGGACTCGTCCTGTTTCAACTTTACATTGTGCTTCTGGAATTAATGGAACAATTGAATTGTTGCTTGTTCTCTTTCACAGTGCGAGTGCAAGCAAAACATGGGCTTTAAGGGTGTTTAAGTGGACCTGAGTTGTGCTTTGCAGGTGTGGCTATTGCTGCTGGGCTCTTCTTAAAGCTGCCTATCTATAGCTTTTTAGAGCTCCAGGTTTGAATTTAGATTGAAAATCTTGTGACTCTAGATTTACAGGCTGCAGAGACAGCTCTCAACACTGAGGAACCAGAAATAACTGAACACTTATTACACAGGAATCTCACCGCTCTCGCTCTGCACAAGCCAGACCTTTTGAAAACTTGGTGTTGGAAATCTGACTGCACCTAAGGTTTCTGAAATATTGTAGATATTAGGAAGGAATGTTTGCTGCCCTGAAAAAAAGGAGCAATTACTCATATTTTACCACAACGACACCTACAGCACTGTGGAAGCTGTAGCTTGTCCCAAAACTGCACAGTCAGTAATGGCAAGGGAAAGATCAGAAAATGATAGAGTCTTGTATTTTATAATACGGTAAAAAATCTTAAACTGCATTTTTGTCTCTTGTGTAGTTTGTCTGTTTCAACATTAATTGCTAGCATCCCAATAAGAGTCACTATCTCAGCTATGTGATTAGATCTTACTATACCTACTGGAAAAAGTTTAGTACATTACACTTAGCCATTTCTCAGTTTGATATGAGAAACAACTGACTTTTCTTGAAATGCTATCCTATCACAACGTAAAGGGTTTTTTTAGATAGGAAAGATCATGTCAGTGCCTGTATAAGGACAGTACAGCAAACCATCTTCTACTGTGACAATAAGCAGCAAGTACTCATGTGTTCCTCTGTGTCTTAAACCAAGCAGAGGTATAATATCTAACACAACTGTGGTATTTCAGCTTAGTTATTTGTTGCCAGGGGCAGTTTCTGAGGCTCTGCAAGGATGATCCCCTGATTAAAAAATAAAAAATAAAAAATAAATCAAACCTTTGTAAATCTTTTCATTGCAAATTAGGACATGATGTCCAAAACTTGGAAGCCTGCTCTGTTTCATTTCAGATTGGTTTTTAAATGAGGTGCAGTTGCTGAGCTGCAGGTTTAGTTAATTCCCAAGTTTTTTCCTTCTCTGAAGTCTTAAAGCTAAACGTGCTTGGGGTATCCTTAAGCATCAATTTGTATTTTCCTTACAGTTCTCCCTTATATTGAGTTAGGCCTAAGATTTGTGTATTGCTCCAAAAGGCAGTGATACATGTATCCAAACAATACTACAGGAGACATTTGTGTTTTAGAGATCAATGGACTTTGACATTTCATTTGATTTGGGTGGGGGTAAATGGACTGCGCATGCATATTGGAAGTGAGATGGAAATGTTCTACGTATGTCAAATCACTCCTGCCTTTAAACCCAGTTTCTTTGTTTTCAGGGACCAGGCGTGTAGCGTAGCTGCCATAACACCGCGCACAGACAGCAGGCTATGCATGGTCACAGCTGCTGTGAGGCAAGCTTTTCCAATTACAAACCCAGTTCCAGATGATCTGCCGGGCAAGCTTCCTTCCTTTAGGTGTAAAGGTAAGAGTCATGAAATAATATTTTGAAGAACTATTATGTAGATAATAAGGCAGTGCTGTTCAAAAGCATGTTCAAAGCAAAACTCAGTACAAGAAAAGCACATGATCTTAGGGGGTTGCTTTGAGGCTTACTGCTTTACAGCTACATTTGTATGTGATGGAAGAGACAGTAGACTATGAGAAAAGCAGCAGCTTATGAGCACAGTGGACTTCTGAGCTATTTGATTTCTCTGTGTTCAGGGAAATGGGGCTTTATGACACAGAAATTTTTCCTGCCAGAGTTAACAATGAGGCAAGGCTTACATTTCTGAAGCCAAGAGACAGGATTCCAGAAATATTCACAGTATAGATACGATAACCATGATTTTTTTCTGAGGGAAAATACAGCAGCATTTTAAATAGCCAAAAGACTTTTAAAACTTCCTGCCACTCCTGGGGCTTTAAGCAGAATTCAGAGTCTTGATAGACTTCCACAGCTTATGGGAAACAAATCTGAGTGGCAGTTTCCCTCTGTTTGTCCAGAAAAATGGCAAATTATAGAAACAGAGAAATAGAAAACTACAGAAATAGAAAATATGTAAACTTCAAGAAGGTGAAGTGTTTGGGGGCTACGTTTGATTTTATTTTTTTTCACTGCTTTTTCTAATTTTTTCAGACACTTTTGTCTTTCCTTGCTCCAAGCAAAAGTAAAGTTGAGCAATTTATTCCCTCCCCTACACCCTTTATTTCTTTCTTTCCTTTTCTTTTTCTGTCCCCTGTAGTGAAGACAGGTAAAGCCACAGACTAAAAGCAGACAAGAAAGAAGAGAACAAATCCTTGAGAACTGAAATCATGAAAACTGGAACTTATAAATTATGAAAGAATAATAATAAATGAGAAGCCACCCTTAAGATTTTGGTGGGGTAATTATTCAACATAGAATGCAAAAGCAAAAGAAAGGCTGGAAAAGAGAAAGCTTTAATATTGTGGCTTTAAAAGGAGTTTCTGTGTGTAAGACTTGAAATTTGCTATGGAATTCTTTCAGAACAAGTATTTAGTTTTAATTAGCAGGGTGGTATCTTGGTTAATGGCATTCTTTGAATTCTTCAGTGGCCATGAAATGCTGAGGCCTTATTAAAGAAGAACATAGGGGGAAAAAAAGGAGCCACAGGAGGTGAATATACATTCCCTGTTTCCTAAATTGAATGTTGTAAGCTACATGTTCATGGCTTTCAACTTTAAAATGTATTGCTAATTGAAAGAACACAATGAATGTTTATGGAAATGCAGTGGCACATTCAGGGGTGTAGCTCATCTTCTCAGGTTGTGGATATGCTGCAACCAGCATTGCTCTGAGCTTTGAGCTTTGTTACAGTGGTGCAGCTCCTGCACACAGTACCCAGCTGACCTGAGAGTACTTTTTACAGAAATATCTTGGCTAGAACTACTTCATGCTTTTGTGAGTTTATCAAATAAATAGCTAGAAGATACTTCTAAGCCAACATAAATAGTGCTGTGCAACAGTGAAAACCTCCTATTTTCAACTGATGTAGCTACCTAGCAATACTTGTATGACCTCAATCTTACTGTAGAGAAGGAAGAATGCTACCTGCTACTACATTGTGTAAATACCTTGCAGGGTCTTTATACATGAAATACGTGTACAATGTATAATAGTTACAGTGACTTAGACTGGTGGCCCAGATAGCTCAGTATACTGACTCTAAGAGTGGCCATAAGCAGCCAAGAGAAAAATAGAAAGTCAGCAGTCTTCTTAGAGATCCTAAAGGAGTCTACATTCAATATGCAAAATACTAAACACTCTGGTAACCCTCCATAAAGCTGAAGCAACCACATGCTTAAGTTACTCCCAATTCCCACGAATGCAAATATCAATATTAGGTTCAAAATTTCTGTCTTCTGGAATTAACAGATTAATTTGATTAAATGAATAACAAAGCATCTCATGTTACCCCTAACTGTAACACATTTAGTATTTGCATGTGGTTTGAATGAAGGTTGTCAAAGTCATGCAAACGAGAAGTTGAGAAATCAAGTTTCTGAACAGATAGAGATCTTGAAATATAAAAGGTGATACAGACTTGGTCTTTGCTGAAATGTATGTTTTTCTGTTTAGAGCTTCCATAATTCCATCAGGAAAACTTTTCTGACAGTTCAAAGAGAACTTCCAGTAACACATTCCCGTAGTCCTCAGAAATAGAAACAAACTTGTATCACCCATCAGATCTAGTTCTTATGTTATGTATACGCTCAAAATACACATAGTAAACTGAATAAATAGCTCTATAATAAACTAAGTGGTTACAGATGGCACTGCAGTCTTAAAAGGGGTCATGTCTACAGTTTTGTGTATGGTTGGTTTTTTTTTGTTTGGTTAGTTTTTGTTAGATAAATATCATATTCTGTAGTTTATAATTTCAGGACATTTCAAAAGTAGTTAGACACAGTGAATTACAGGGAGACATGACAGCCCCAATGCTTAAAAATACCCATTTTACAGTTACATTTTTCCCCTTCAGTGCTGTTTGTCACAACTGTGTCAGAAGTCCCTATAATATACTCCTTTTGGACTCTGGTCCAAGAAACAGACTTTTAAAATGAATTTTAATACTTGAAAAACTCTGTGGTACTTTCTATTGGGGAAAGTAGCATAAACACAAAAATAAAAAAGAGAAAAATACAGAGATAAATTGAACTTGTATGTCTAAAGGCTTCTTTATATCTCCCCACCTAGACAGGTAAGCCTGATAAGCACTCTCTTCTCCTACTGCCCATCTCCCTTTCTCTACTTCCTTAAATATTTGCAGTTACAAAAGCAGTGAATTAACAAAATTATTTAAACTTAACAATGGGCTAATTATCATCCATATAGAATCTTAAAACTGGAGGTACAAAATAATGAAATATATAAATAATAAAAAGACAATTCCTTTATCCTTGTAGTCAAATAAATCTTGTTCTTCTATACACCCAAATCAAGCCAACTCTGTGCTATGGATGGATTCTTTGTATGAGGACCTAGGGGTAACTAACTTGTAGCTAATTGGGATTTTAGATGCATCAACTATTTAAAACCCATAGCACTTTGTGAAAACAATGCATTTAAAATCTGATTGTTGTGTTTTAAGTGAAAACTAAAAAGATATTTATACCCTATTGAAATAGTCTAAATTCTTGTGGACTGAATTTGAAACATGCTTTTAGATTTAAGATACTCAGAGTTCTGAACAGGGTAAATTCATACATTTACTGTTAGTGTGAAAACATGCCAGTTAAAAGATCTGTCTTTTCTTTGATCCCAGAGTCCATTCTCACTAGCAGATATTTTCAGAATACTCTCCTTAGGAGAAGGGGCTCTCTTATTATCATTTCTTGCTCTAACCACTACACAGCAAAAACAAAAACAAACAAACAAAAAATGCTTTCTTCTTTTAGTCCTTATGACTGTTAGACTAGACTTACAAGTGTTGAACAGTTACTGCAGAGCATTAGCTCAGCAAAGCCAAGAAGCTGTTATTTGAGTGTTGCAGCCCTCTTTCAACACAATATAAAATATTTCCTTACTATTACATGAATATCTCCTGTTTTAGAGCACAGAAATATCTGACACATTTAGACTTTGAGCAAGGTACTCCCACAAGACTGCTGGGAAAGGTTCCCTCTGCTGACACTCAGATGTTTCACTAGCTTCCTTTGTTTCTCTAAGGGATTTTATTTTGTTTTGTTTTGGACAGAGCACCTAGCTTAGCAGATCTACTTCCTGAAAGACTCTAACCCAGTAACTGTACTTCCTTGTCCTGTCCATCTCTCAGGAAATGACTGCATTTCAGGAGCTGTTAACCCCCTGTTTCCAGGGTCTTGTGTATGTTCTCTGATTTCCTATCCAATGGTTCTGCTACTTATTTTCAGGCACCTGTGCTTTAGGTATGTTGTGCTTTCACCAGAAAACTTCTGCAAAAGCATTAATTATTATTATTATTTTTTTTTTTTTCATACAAGTTGAGATAATATCCAGGAAATGCTGAACGATGTGCTGAATGCTGAATACTCCAGCTCAAGAATAAAACATTGTTAGGGGAAAAACCAGCACAGGGTTTAATATTTAGACTAAGTACATACAATTAAAGGAGCTCTTTTGTCACATGGCTGTCTAGGAGAGCCAAGGCTCTCTAGTATTTTAGATAGCTCTGGTATACTGCTTTTCTCCTGAAAATGCTACATTCATGAGGCCCACTGAGGAACTGTTTCAGTTTGTGAGTTCTGCTAGTAATTTTCCAATATCACATCAGTAAAAATCTGCGAGAATGACCCTTGGCTTAGTAGGGTTAATGCTTTCCTTTATACCTGTGCCTCTGTCTTTAAATGTGATTCAACCTCAGAGGTTTTACAGAAGTCTTCTTTTTTACGAGAAAGGCATTAAAAAAACTCTATGGGTGTGGTGTGGCAGCCAGGGAGAAAGCATGCAGTGAGTAAATCGTGATATAAAACATAGACTTGAGTTCCTTTTGATTTTAGTCGTTTTGTTAGTTTACTGATTCTATTTAAAGCTACAGTAGCTAAATAGAACCCACGCTGATCTGGGTTCCTGAGCTACCTCATCTTCCATGAGTAAAGTCTGTTCTGGTTGCTTGGTTTATGTTGTCATCTAATTATCTTGCAGATTTTGAGAGCAAGAGTTACTGATCAGCAAGATTAAATGGCCATTAAACACTGAGAAAGTAACTTTCATACTAACATTGTTTGCTATTGTCCATTCTTTGGGTAGCACTTGAATCTCTTTTTCTTCACTGTAATTCAAAATCATGATTAAGGTGCTGAAAATACCCCTCTCACATGTAATTTTTGCTTTTGGACTGGTGCATTAATTCAACAGAATCTGTTGTCTGAAGACCTTAGACTCCTTCCCTACTGACTGCCAACTCCATGCAAATTTTGGATTTTTGGAGAGGAGGGGTCTTGTGTGAATTATGGGAATTATGTTTCTTGTTTTAGAGGTGCTACTTATTGTTCTATTATTGCTTAAGTGACAGTGCTGCTTATGTAGTTTGTATGCCATAGCACCTGCAAAGAGTGCCTCTGATGATGACAAATACAATCAATGTAGGTAGTAAATACAGTCTTGTATAGGATATTTATTGCAGTGTTAAAATTTGTGAATACAGTGCAGTGTGCTTTTCTCAGAGAGGAGAACAGGAAGGTGAGAAGATTTGGAAGCTTCTGTAATTTGATGATAGTAAGGGAATAAGGAGAAGACAAAATTTATCTAAAGAGGGAAATGAGGAGGGATGGACTCTCCAAAGGCACTGAGTGGGTAGTTGAAACACACCTGCTAGATGAAGGCCTCTGCACTTTTTCCTTATGTTGGTAGCAAGGCTGCATTAAATCTTTCTCACTGAGGCAGAAGACAGCTTTGCGAGAAAAACAGGCTACTGCATTCTTTAGTTTTCACCTCTGTGTAAAACAACTGTGATGCCTGACATTTTGCTGAGGGCTAATGACTCAAGGAGCAACATGTCCAAAAAACAATGTGTCTGGAAGGACCCGTGTGTTGTGGTCTCAGCTTTGAGAACGGTTTGCTGCTGATTACATCGCTCTTTTGTCAAATTCCAGAAGGTGTGTTATGGCTTGGATGTTTTGAACAGGAAAACAGAAATGGACATCAGAAAGTTGCTTTAATTAATAAAGTTCTTACTAAGTTTCCTATAAGAAATGAAGAAATGCAGGGAAAGAAAGCTTTCCTTATTCAGAGCTCAGTAATTAAGACACCAATTCAAATTTGCTTGTCTAAACTTCAGGGGTACAGCACTAAAACGTTCTAGGAGATCAGAACACATTTGGGAAGATAGAAGGGTTCACAGGCTTGGGCATTAGCAGGAAAGTCAGAAAATTTGCTCTCTGCTTCTTGACTTTTTAGCTGATGTTTTTCTGCAAGTCACTTCATGTCTCTGTTAGAGCTGGGCACTCTTTTCATCACCTGCTTGCTAAGTGTCTATCTCAAGAGGATCCTAGTGTTTTTCATAGATGGTGAATACATATGAAATAAATGAATAGAACCAGAATCAGGCCAAATTTTGGGCACCAAAGTATAAAGTCAGGCTGTTTAGACTCCTGCGTGTACACTCTTATGAATTAGGTTTCAGGATGAATGAATCTATTCATTTATCTCAGGTTTTTAGATTCTACTTGCCAATGGGACTTTCCAGTATCGTCTGAGACTTGCAGGATGTTGTTAAAAAAAATTTCTTTTTGGAAAATACTTGTGCAGGCAGCATATGTTTTTAGTGTATGTTAAATATTGCAATGGTTAAATTGAGATGAGGAACAGGCATGCAGCACCATATTGTTGTTTGCTGTGAAGTGATTTAACAAATGTTTGAACAGCTGTTGCTGAGTAGATCCTGTTGATGTAAGTAGTGTAATTAGGAAAGCTGGTGTTTTGGTCATTTACAGTAGAAAAAGATTAATCAAACAATTCACTGCTTGGGTATGGGACTCTATATAAATGCAATATAGAATTAATGTAATTTATGATAAAGTCTGTCAAGTCCAGCATTGCATCTGTAGTGATTTTTGTTGAAGATATATGTTTCTCATGTTCTAGAAAAGATGCAAGGGTTTTGGCTAATCCAGCAGTCAAGACAGTGCAATTGCCTCAGAGAACATCAGGACAGTTGCTGACCTTTATATTACTTACCAAATTCTTCAGGTTCCAGAAATGGCCTGTCCCTCAGCCATAATTCTAAGGACCAATAAAATGGCTGCCAGACAGATTGATCATTTGTAGCAGAAAAAAATACAATTTCTGTAGATAGCACCATTTGCTGTGGAAATACTCTGTTCTGCACAAATATTTGTATGCCCATGAGTTCTTCGTAGTAATGCTGTAGGGGAAAGAATATGCAGTTTATAGAAAGTAAGGAATGCAGTGAATCCATCCTCATTCTGTTGGTATGTTCCTACGTACTGCTTTCTCACTGGGAAAGACAAGTGTAGGAGGGTCTTAGGAAATTAATCGCTTTCTTATGGGCTTCTCAGTCACTTCTTATGGACTTCATTGAAGGGAGAGCTGAGGTGTGATGCCAGAGAGCCATTAGTGTTTCTG
Organism: Netta rufina; assembly: GCF_964035555.1. Lineage (NCBI taxonomy): Eukaryota > Metazoa > Chordata > Aves > Anseriformes > Anatidae > Netta > Netta rufina. The sequence goes on from NC_140137.1 coordinate 6,287,922, forward strand.
CTGTACAGCTTTGGATCATAAAGGCATTTAACATCTGCAATGAAACACTTTTGTGTTGTTTTTTTGTTGTTGTCTTTACACTACAACGCATTGCCTTAGCCTCTCAGAAGTTCTTCAGGCTTTTTACAAATAAGAAAATACTTAGTGGAACATAAAAAGAACTTTCTTATATTAAGGAAAAAGGCATAGTGAGGTATGCTTATTGCCAGACTGATTTTAAAAGAAAGAAATTCTTTCCAGGAGAGTTAGAAGTGACTAAGATGCCTTTATTGCAAGGAATGCTATGTAACAATAAAACATTCAATAAAATTTATATTGCTGCTACAATAACTAAGGCATGATATTTAAATAAAATATCACTACTTTTATGATTGAACGCTGTGATATGAGTTAACAACCAAAAGGAAGGATTTAACTGGATTTAATTTCTTCTGAAGGATAAAAGCTGTCAGGTTGTGTATGGACAGCTGCAAGGGCATTCCAGGTAGCTGATTACTTGAGAGTAAGCAGTGGCTGTAGGTGTGAGGCATTGTGCTGCAGCTCCTCTAATTACATGCAATGTGTCTTCATAGTTACTATGCTGTGGAGGGCAAGCCATCAGAAATTCATGCTTTGAATTAGTTTTGTTTAGCTTGATGGGTGAAAAAGTGCCTAGAAAGGGACTTCGTCAAGATGCAAGGCAATGGAGGATGTCAAGGTAGGCTTGAATACAGTCAGGAAGGAAGCCTGTGCTGCAAGTCTCTTGTTGGTATCCACATGGCTAGTTTTAAAACACCTCTGTGTGTTCTTTTTGTTACTTTTTTATAGTGTAAGTAAATTCCAAGTTGGAAACCTAGTGAGATTTGTTCTTTGACTTCGCGACTTTGGTCGCTGGCATTTTCAATCTGTGTTAAACATTTTTGTAATTTTCTTTTAATGTTCCCAGTACAACCTTTTCTATTTCACCTTTTCTCTTGATGACTGCATTTAAGAACATAAGTTGTTTTAATTAACACTTGGTCCTAATAATATGCCACAAAACTGGTCACCTAGGCAATCAGTGGGCAAATAGTAATATTAAGGTAAGTGATGATGTGTTTGTCTTGATGAACTTTAATTGTAGCAATTTCAATAATTCATTCAGTGATAGGTACAAGCTACCCTGAAGATAATGAATCTGCTTTCAGCAAGAAATGAGAATAGACTGAAAAAAGCAGTTGTCTTAACTATGATAATTATGTTAATTTAGGCTCTAAGTAATAGCAGACTTGCACTTTGTATGTTTAATATTTCAGTTAACTACAGACATTAAGGAAAATGAGACATCTCAGAGATTCAATCTACCATTTGATGTAAGAAATGCTAAAAAGCTTTCTGGGAAAAAAAGCAATATGAAGAAATCAAATGCTGTGGGAAATGGGTTGTTATAGCTAGCTCTCTCACAGACTTACAATGTCTTAACCAGGGAAAGAAGGATCATATTTGCAGATAAAGCACTGGATCCCATTTGTTTAGAGTAGCTGAGGACCTGAGCCATTAGTTCACTGGAGGCTGCATCTTCCACGCTGATCCAACCTTCTGAACAGTTGCTTTAGCTATCTTATGAAGTGGTGAGAGTCTGAGTCTTATTGTGTTGAATCTCCTTGGAAGGACTAGGGCAAGCTCAAGGCTATTTCCTTTCAAATCACACTATAGACAGACCTTTCTTTGCAGTGAACTGTCAAGTCTTAATGGATTCAGAAAGAATATCATCATCCTTTGTGACTCTGTATGTCCAGTTGTGCCTAAATACATTGGAAATTGTTTTGCTTCATGGTATAGAGTAATGGTATTTGCTTAACATTTGTATGCTTTCCAAAGCTTTGTTTTCAAAGCAAAAGAATCTTCACATTCACATTTCTTTCCTGCACAAAACAGAATGAATGTTTAATGAATGTTAACCATGATCTGTGAACTGATGAGATACCTGACTCTTAAACATAATAGATTATACCCAGAAATCTTTATTTCCTTAGTGCAAATACAGCCTTAATCTGTAATTATAAAATAGACTTAAAGATAGATAATGATGCCCCAGAGACGTATAGCCGTAATCTCCTAGAGAAAAAAAAAAAAAAAAGGCAGTTCTTTATGCAATGTCTAGTTCTACAGAATGAGAACTATGCTATGGTTGGAAATCACTCACAGAAAATCTCACTCATTATTTAGAGGCAAAACATAAACCCTTTCTTCCTTTCTTTGTCTATCTCTCTCTCCTTCTCTCTTCCTCTCTGTCTCTCTCTCGTTTCATTTTTTAACCTAGCAGCTGTCTTCCAAGCACCAACCTTACGTAAGATACTTTCTGCAGACAATATTAAAAGATGGCAATTCTTAGTATAATACTATGACTTAAACCATAGTAGGTAGTGCCTCAACTCTTACAAGTATGAAAGTCAGGACCTATAGCAAATGTTGTGGCTATTGCAAAGTGAAAACCAATTATCAGCGTCCATCTAAGCGATTTCTTACCTGAATTTCATTTTGTATGCCTTGACTAACCAGTATATTCTATCTAAGGATATGAAAGAAAATTCTTGTTATGGGAATGCCAAAATGAAGCAAAAGAAAGTTGACCTGTCTTTGCCACTCCTGTACTGAGATCAGACCATGTTTGGGGTTATTGCTGTACAGGAATTTAAACTCAGAGTGACTCAATTGCTTTCAAAAGCCTTATGCCTGCAGGAAACGACTATGATGGGACAACATATACAGACTCAAGAAAAGAGTGCCTTGTGTCTGAAGTGTCATATGAAATACAAAGAAAATGAGTTTAAAAACAATTTGTATTTCAAGTCTTGCAAGATACAACAACCAATTCACTCAGAAATTTTACAGTGCAGGAAAAATATGAGTGCTGGGCAATTTTATCCAGAGAAAAAAAAAAAAAAAAAAAAAGGAAAAACTATATCCCATTATTCTCTGAAACACTTACAATAACCTTCACAAGAAGGGCAACAAAAACACTGAGTCTGTGGCTGAATTAAGCAGGTACTTCATTTTAGATATCTTGATATTTGCTGGTACATGAACCAGAAACATCAGGTAATGAAAGAAAAGAGGAAATATATAAATTGCAGCACTAGTTATTTCAGGTTTGAGAGGCTATAACTTTTATGAAGTTCTATAATAACCACAGTAAAAAGTATGAATTGGTATTTGCTGGAATATACCCCAGATTCATACATATTTTAATCTGTCTAGCTATTTAGAAGGCCCTCTGCACTACTATAGTTGCATTTCTCAGAAACATTAATTGATTTTATCTTCTCAACCCTCCTGTGAGGTAAGAAAATATAATCTCCATTTTGCAAATGATGAACTAAGAAAGTATGTGACCTAAATGACTGAAGTCAGAAGGAAAATCTAGGTTTAAGGCAAAAATTGATCCAGGCAATCTGAGACCATCCTCCAGCAAGAGGACGTGCTGTACAGGACATGTCCTGCACCTGCAGTGTCACTTTCCCCCATGTCTCCATTTAGGCTGGGTCATCTCTTCAGGGCAGCCTTAGACCTGCCCTGGCTTTTCACTGACCCTCCTGGAACTGTATTTCACATTGCTCCTTGGAGTCAAAGTGGCTCAGGTCAAGCTGTTTCCACATGTAGGTAGGAAGTATTACATGCGGCCATTTGTGCAGGCTTCTCCAGCTGTCTTTAACTAGCTCGTTCTAACACCCATAGCCATGTAGCCACACTACCATGGAATGCCAATGGATGGAGGCTGCTTTGAAATACACCCCTAGTAGTGCCTGTGTTAATGAACTGCAGTTATGATAACGTATATGCCCTCAAAAATAATTTTTAGGGAGGTAGCTGAAACTGTAGTGAATGAGGCTTAGATGCATTATCAACTGTGCAACAAATTGATAAGGAGGGTTTGTGCAGTGACTGGGCAGTTCCACAGCTGTGATGGTGGCAGAGGAGGTCACTAATTTAATTCTCTACCCTTACTACACCCCTCAGCTACCACACCATGACCAGTATTGCTTTACATCACTCTGTGTCAACTGCAGCCTGATTCTCTGGCATGTTCTTCCCCATGCAAACCCTGCAGTTCCCCTCAGAGGGCTTTTCCAACACAGCTGCTATCTATCTTGGTCTCTAATCTGTGCTATAATGCAGGCCCATTTTCCAGGCAGTGTTTACTGAAAACACAGGAGCGTGCCTGGCTCCCTTAGCCATACCTCCTCCGACCCTCCCACTCCCTGGCAGGCAGCACGGCTGTGGAGGTCAGGCTGCAGGACTCTCCTCCTGCCGTTGAGAGAACAGGGAGTAAAATCAGCAACCTGTAAGCCCATTAATCCTGACAGGTTCGTGGCTGCTCCATGTGAGGTTCAGAGAGTTCACTGTGTTTACAGCTAGTCAAAGTGGCAGACAGTAAAGCAAACTAACACAAGTGAAATCCTCATTAGAGATTAAACTGTTACACTGCAGGATAGATTCAGGATAGGAGAACACAGGGCAAGATCAAGGCTTTCAATGAGATTAGTCATTTTAAAATAACGTTTCTAAAAAGAGCAGAGAAGAGATAATGAACAAGGTCAAAAACAATAAGGGATAATTATGAGGTTGATGTTACTAACAAATGATAGTGGAGAACAGAAAGGAAAAAACTCTTACTGTAGTCCTTTGTACTAGGAAATGTACAAACCTTTAATGAAAAAGCACATAAGGAATGTAAACTTCCTTGTATTTGCTGCCGTAGCTTAATTATAGTTAAGATCCATACGTTCCGTGATCACTTACACTCATGATTCTGTAAGCATGCACTAAAGTTTGGGGAGTAAAAACCATCTGGTGCTGCCTAAATGAATAGTTTTATCCCCGTTTCCTGGCAACCAAGATCATGGCAAGTTAATTAGGGACTTTGAATAATTTTTTTCTAAACTTCTTTGCAGCTTGTTGTGAACCAATCTACCCCTTCCTATCCTTCTTAACTTGATAGGAGACCTGTCATATTTTAGGGACAGGAAGAGCTATATTATTGTTTTTTCTTTACTGTATGATTAAACCATCAGCTGGTATGACAAATCCCAGCTGGCACCCATCATCAGCATGTGTCTGTACTTGGCCACCCTTTTCTCTAGGAGTTGAAAGGAAGCAGGTGGAATGATTTTTTTCTCAACTTGTGAAATGTAGGCTGAAAATTCATGCTTTAAAAGAGGGCTTTTAGGAACCTACTCTACTCTTGTTAGAGCCAGTGGGAACTCTTTCATGTCAGTGGAAGCAAGACAAGATTTCAAGTTGCATCTTGTGTTCTGCATGTTTCCTGTCTCCAGAAATTTATCATTTATTAGAGATCACGATAGCTGTTAGACTTTTTAGTCAAATAAGACAAATACACCTCCATTCTCTCAGAATAAGATTACTGAATAAGCTACATAGTTACTCAACATACTTACTTCATACTTACTCATTTGGCATAAAGGTTAGCAGTGGTCTCAAAAGGAGACAAAGAACCACAAGAGTCAGGGTGGACAGGAGTCACTCCACAGTCACACATGAATGCCAAGGCTATTTTGCTGTACAGACCTGTTTAATGTCTGGTGTCAATATGCTTGGGCACTAGCAGGGTATTCTTGCATATGGTAGTACACATGTTTTTTCTACTAAATCTGTCTGGTAACATCTTAGGAGACAACATATTTTCCTCTTAGCATTTTGTTTTCTTGTCAGCAATTGAGCACAAGGAAAAATATTTGTTCCAGAAACAAACAAACAAAAACACCTTAAAATGTATGGAACTCTTTTCTGACTGTCACAGCCTTACTCCTCTTTGTCGTGTTTCTTGGGTCGTAGTTAGAAAACTGACTAGTTTCTTGTTGGGGTTTCAGCCCTACATTGCTTCAGTGAGGGAGTATCACAGCTTTTAGATGTTTTTCAAAACAAAGTTAAAAATAAACAACACTGCTCTACTGCATGGCTAAAGGAAAAAATTGATACTCTGCTATAGGTGCTAACAGAAGGCTGTGAGGAATCTGAATGACAGCAACAGTGAAACTTGATATGAAACTCAAGAATATGGGCACTTTTACGTAGAGCAAATGAAATCATTAAATATTGATCAATATTTGTATAAGGAGAACTAAGAAGCTCAGATTAATGTAGCGATCTATTGACTGAGATGCATTTTGAAGTGTTACTGAGAAAAGTTATTTTAAAACAGTTACCTACAAAATCGTATCACTGCTCTGGAAATAAGCTCTTGACTCAAAAGCAGTTGCAAAGAGGTTTATTACATGAAAAATGTGTGCAATATAACTAAATAGTTAGTTCCTTTGTTGACAGGAATATGGTAATAAATGCCAAGAACTTGGATGTGTTTTTTTCAACCTCCCTAAGGGGGTTTTCAGAATTAAGAACTTGTGGCAACTACTTTCTTTTCTGTTCAAAGTGTCTTTAGAAGGATGAAATGCTATTCACTTAAGTATTTCACTTGAGGAACAAAGTCTCTAGACTTGATTTCAATAGATAAATAATAAAAAAAAATAGATAGTGATAGGATTATCACTAAAATGCTTAGATCTTGAACAAGGTAGTGGGAGAAAATCCTTTTAGCTTTTTTGTCAGCCTTGATAATATTCACTTTTCTTGCTGTTCTCTTCCATTTCTTCTTCCTCCTTGTAATGAACAACATCTATTTTAGACAGAAGAAATTTGCAGCATGACAGGCAGAACAACCTTCAAACTACCCCACACCTCTGAAGATCAATGGACTGAGTAAATGGTCCAGTATTTGTTATTTTGATTTGGCTCAGTTGAACATTGCCCTTTATATCTGTCAATTTCTTGGAAATGAAGAAAACTTGTTATTCAGAACAGGAAATCATAGATACCATCCCAGGAAATGAGGTTATCTTCCACTTAACTCTCAGTATTTCTTTTTCAAGTGGAGCATGAATCATTTTCTGTAGGATGATGAAAATACAGGAAAATACTGAGTGAAGTTGAAAGCAATTTGTAAGAGAGGGTTGAAGTTGTATGGCATTGGAAATGTTAAATGTCTATGCTTGCTCATTAGAGATCACTACATGTAATGAAACTTTTCTGAAGCCCTACAGCATGTGGGACGCAGAAGCCCACAGTGGTGGTGCTCACACCAACACCTGGCTGCTCACTCAGTGTGGGCCCAGTCAAGGTGCAGTAGCAAACTCTACCTGGAGAATCCTGCTAGGCCCTACTTCTGTCCCCCCTTCACTTAGTAACAACCCCCCCTAACCTACAGAGTGTAAGAGCTGGATTCTTTTTTTTTTTTTTCTGAAATCAGTTCTCTACTTAGAGAAATATTTGTTCATCTGAGTGGTGTACCTGATGCACAGGCACGTGGTATACTGATACTGATGCATGTACAGCGTTTATTAGTGCAGGTAGGCAAGGAAGAGTTAAAGGTTTTCATTTCATTTTCTTTGTCTGAAATGAGTATTACATGAGTATGCTCAGATCTTTTGTATATATATTTTATGATACAGTTTGTGTTTCCCCCTGAGATGTACATTATTTCAATTTTAAGCTTCAAGATGAACACCAGGGAGAGAGTGATTTTAGAGGGGTGAAAAAGGCAGACGAATTGAATTTATATCTTTGCTGTAAAATTTGGTACTTAAAAAAAATCAAACTGTGAAAAATGCCAACAATAGACAGTCTGTTCTGTTATTCAGAGGTAAAAGATAAAAGATAAGCCTCTTGGCAACCAGAAATCCATTTCAGCAGCTTCTGAAGTGTCACAGACTAGTCTGTAAAGACATTTTGTAATAACACTGATAAAGATCATGTAGTATTGAACTGATTTGCAAACATGCAAACACAGACTGAACTTATGTGTGTCATTGTGCATGTGTATTCATGAGGATTTGTGAACAAGTGGAAGGACAGCATTTCACAAATTCTGTAGTAAAGTAAGAGGAGTTCATTGCTCATTAAATTTCTTCCTTTTTTTTTTTTGGCTATGTTTCCAATTTTCAGCATGTGAAGATAAATGAGATTTTAGCAAAAAAGTTTCTGATTCAACAATATAGCCATTACAGGGAAAAAAAAAAAAAAAAAAAAAAAAAAGCAAATAAGTAACGTTTTGAGCTTTGAGGTCTAAGACTTTATAAAGGAAAGGGTACAAAAGACAGTGCAGCAGTCAAGTCAGGAAAATGGCAATGAATTTTCAATAGTGTGCTTGACTTCCTTTTTCACTGTCAGTGTCTTATTCTGGAATCTGTATCTTATTACTGACTGCTGATTAAATTATTCAGTGGTTATTTGAAAGTTGGCAAACAGATTTTCTCTAAATCTAAACACAATTATCCGTAAGATAGGAGTGGATAGGATGGTGACATGAGATGCTTTCTCATTTATGCAGTAACTCCAGTCTACCAAACCTCATACTTTTAAGTTACTGCCCTGTTAGAAACATGGTGATTTCACATGTTAATAGTACCTTGGATGTAAGATGTAAATCTACTTCTTAAACTGTGTGTATGTCGGCATTTTTGACAATTTGACAAACTTTTTGAGAGAAGAGTTTGTTCATAAGGAAACAGGATAAAACAGCCAATAAATGAATATTTTGCTAATAAAGCCTACATTAATTTGTAATGTCTGAAAATGACATTTTTTTTCCTGGTAACTTTGTTAGGGCCCTATCAGCTATGCCTTTTAGGCTGTGACTAGCAGTGAAATCTATGTTATCAGCAGCAAGAATAACAAACTACTTGGGCTAGTTTTAATTGAATATTTGTGGCATGTCATAAAATACAGGATAATTAAGATGCTGTTGGTTGGGCAGAATTGAATAATTCTGGCAACACTTGATTAAGCTTTGCAGAAGAGACGAAGGGCTATTGCCACTTAGTACATATGTGATTAATGGAAATAGGAACCCTGGTATGGAAGGAACATCTTGGGCACTGTTTCTGTTGTGAGCTCAGAAGCAGGGACTGCTTAATAGCTATGGCAGGGTGATAACTTCTACAGTTTAAGGGAAGAAAATCTTTTTCCTGCTTTTCCAGTGTTTTGCATAAGTCCTTTCTCTTTCTGCCTCTTCAGCCCTGGCATCAAATTCAACTGCTAGGTCTTCTTTCAAAAAAAACATTAGTGGAACCAATAATATCTAAGTGACCCTGTTGAAGTCAGGTCTGTGATGTTATATATATATCTGTCAGAATTTTCCTGGAAGAATGTAAATTTACAGTAAATGCAGCACTGAAATCAAAAATACTGTTCTGTAATACATTTCTGCACAGGTCAGCATATTAAGTTGGTACATTATGAAAGCCTGGCAACATAAATAGTCTTTCTCAGTCTCTTACTCATTTTCCAGGAACATAAATGAAGGTGATTGCATGTTGAATAAAGAATAAAACATTTTTATTCTCATTTCTAGACTCTAAATAATTATTAAATGTAGTACAAAGACTGTAAGTGAATTAGCTTTTCAACCCAGTATTGACCAATAACAGATTCTACTAACTGTGGGAATTGTGTTTATGAGAAGTTTGCAAGAGAAAGATTTATATGCATTCATCATATGCAGATTTCATAACATGAGATTTTGTGGTATGAATAGAAGCTTTGAGCAAGTTACTAAGAAAATAGAGAGGCTACAGTATGCAAGAATTTCACCATAGAGGAATGAAGATTGTATTCTAGGTCTCAATTTTGAGTTTCTTCTGAATGGCTTATCATGTTGTTCTTGCATGCAAGCTGTAAATTCAGGCAATCATATCTAATCAACATATTCTAACTCATCTTCATAGTTCCACAGTCCCAAGCTACAAAACACTTTTTTTATTGTACATTGTTTTTTTCTTTTTCTGTTTGTTTATTTATTTGTGTTGTTGTTGTTGTTTTTGTTTTTTCCCTTTCTCTGGGTGTCAGCTTGAAATCATCTAATTAGCTTGATCCCTGTTCTGTCTTTGTATAGGAAAAGGAGGAAGGGGAATGTAAAGAAGGCATAATGCTCTGCTGCTCTCATGGAGCACACCTTCTACAGAGTCCTAATCTCCAAGGACAAAAGCTGAGAGCATCAAGCCACATCAAGTTAACATGCTTGGAAGTCCTCCTCCATCAGCCATCAGGTAATATGTTTGTATATAGCTATCTGTGATTTAACACATTGGTATGCCTCCTCTGCTTAACTTTATCACATGATAATGGAGTGGGTATCTTGTTCAGATGAATACATTTTCTGTTTTACATCAGTGGATCAGTGGGGACTACTCATTGTCCTTGCTAGTGGGAGGAGTAACAGATTATTTGCCATGCAATGCATGCAGAGATAGGCAGGACAGGAACTAGGATCCCATTAAATTCTTCAAAGGCTGCCACAGTGCCCTACAGTTTCCAGTTTGAAGCAGCTGTGCTTCAGATCACTCAAAGACACAGTACTGTATCTAAGAAGCTATAAGGCTTGTGTTTATACTTGAATTCCCCAGAATTCTAGCTAAGAATTGACTGAAATCAGGAAGGATAAGAAATTTATAAAATTATTGGCTTGTGTCTTGCTGTTGTCAGACAGTCAAGTTTCTAATAAGTATTGTTAGATGCGTCTCTATCTTTCAGGTTCTCAGGAGTTTACTGTACTTCAAACTGAACAATGTTTCTGTCTGGCTTGGCTGTCATCCTGTTTCTTCATAATCTTTAACAAATCCCTGATTATCTATGATATTACCATCTCTCATCGAGAAAGGGCTCCTTTTATAGTTAGAACCTCCCCACAAACCTAATCCCCAGAAGAAACAATAGTTTCCCTCTATATTCTAGATTCCAGTGGTAAGTTAAGGAGGTAAAAACTGGTCTGCAATGCAAAACATATTCAGGCAAAGTATCTGCAGTATTATTTCACTGAAATTCTACAGTGTGGCCACTTTTGATGACCTACCTTATACCTGTGTCCCTGTGTCTTCTTTAAAAGAATATTCCATTGACATTGCCAACACTGGCTCATTAAGGTAAGAGGAGATTAATTTCATTTAAAATGAAATTGTTATGAAACCTCAAGGTGAGCTTTATAAAGACAGTATTGTCAGTACGTCCTGGGAAGATGACTGTATCTGCTTTACTTGATGGGAAATAAAAAAATAGGGAAGTCTCTCCTCAGACATAACACAGTGCGTTTGGCTTGAATTTTAAGCAAACTCATACTGCAAGAAAAAATGCAGGCAGCAACTGGAACAGAATCAATGACTTAGCTAAATCATGTACAGCAGTATCTCTTTCATGTTAGAGCAAAACAATGTTAGTACTTGTGTTATAATAAATTGCTGCTTAACAAAGGCAGAAATAACTCATCTCTTTTCAGCTAATTCCGATTCAGCTTCCCCAGGTATAAAACGCTTATTAAAGAAAGTTTAGCAGCTGTACTGTTCTCTGAGGCATGAAAAATCTTGATTAAGGTCTCTATACTGGAGTCAATGAAGCTTGAACCTTGATATACTGGGACACATGGAAGGGACAACCTAGCTTTCTGCTTCACAGTGCCCTGCTGGCTAGTCCTCAGAGGACTGTTTGTTTTGGGCTTTGGAAAGCAGATTGCCAGACCTCCTCCCTATGAGATTGGCATCATTTTATGTCTGCCTATCTGTCTGCAAGAATAAGAGCAGCAGACAAAAAGCTGTGGCCATGGAGGAAAAAGCAGCATTTGAGGCTGGCATTCCTGCTTTGGACAAAAAAGAGGGTGGATGTTTGGGGGGAAAAATCACCTTAATTTTTTTATACTAAGATGTTGGATTTGAGGAAGACCTTTTACCTGTCCGTTATAGTTGTCATAACTATGTGCCTCAAACTATAATGTAAACCACCACCTGAACTATACTTGAATATGACTGGATTAAAAGTGTTAATGATAGGTAATTAGTGACTGATGCAAGTTGTTTGTGTCAATGATTCAAGTTCTCCTCTGAAAGAAACTGGTGAAAATCTTAATAAGTTATCCTACATAGATCTTTCATCTGTGTAGCAGGACAAAGTTTAGACTACATAATTTTTGAGATGGTTTCGTCTCAAGATGAAACACGTTGAGAGAGTGTTTCTTCAGGTGTCATGGTGACTTGAATGACTTTTCCAAGGAGCTGCAAGGAAGTAGTTCAGATACATGAAGTTCCTGATGCTGATTGTCTTCAGCAGTGCTCTTGAGATCTCTATTTTCCTGGGGCTGAATCCTCTTAATTTATGTGGGTGGAGGAACATAAAACTGAGGAAAGAAGATCTGACAGATGCTCTTATAATTATTCTTTGCATTTGATTTTTGCTTTTATATGTTTCTACAAAGAAACATAGGTATAATGAGGTTTGAATAGCATTATCCATCCAAGAGGCATAAAACATACCACAGAGATGGAGTGTTAGCTGCTACACGTACAAGGGTATTTCAGTCACGGGATTAACTGAGTTTTGATTCCTGCATTCCTTTAACATGTTTTCCCTGTATTCCTGGGTATGTTCTACAGGACTTTTATCTAGATCTTAAAAGTGGGGGAAAAGCTTTATGTAGTGTTTGGTTTTTGCATTTGCTCAGTTTTGTTTGTCAGCCCATGAAACAAATGAAAGATACTTAATTGCTTTTTCATTTGTTTTCACTGATTATAAAATATAAGATTAAAAAAAAATAATAATAATCCATATTTGCCTGGAAGAGATTTCATCTGTGCTGTAAACCTGGAGCCCCTTTTTGTAACTCCTACTCATCGGCTGCTATTGCAAAATACCTTAGCAAGGAAGGAAAGGATAGCAGGTGGAATGAGGCCACCTGAGCAAAACAGTGATTGGGAGATTATGGTTATAGAATCCAGAATCGTGAAAAAAAAAAACACACAACATTTTATATGATTAATGAAGATTAGTTAATGAGTAACTAGCAAAGAACAGTTCACACCTCTGCACTGTGGTTATTTAGATATAATTGGCTTTACTGAGATCACATGGCTATTGCATTTTATTTGTATAACCTTGCCTGATTTACTAAAAATCACTGGGGTGTTTTTACAAGTTTGTTTCTTTTTTTTTTCCCTTTTATTAAAGCAGAGAGGCTGACTCATTGTTCTTAATCCATCCGCATACAGACAGTCTCTGATGTGCTTGCCACCATCCATATTTAGGGAAATATCCAGAAACAGTGAGACTACTTCTGTGAGTGTAAATGGCAGCAAATTCAGGCCTTTGGTCTGATCATGATCGTTTCCATTCTGTCGTCTTTCCCTATAGTTTGCTGTTGTTTTTTTGCTCTACCAGGTGTTTAATGTCTTGCAAAATCACTGGAATTGAAACATTTACACTAAAAAGTACTGCAACGCTATTGCTCCCATATAGACAGGTAGTAATATTAAATATATGTGGTAATAGGTAGATACAATTGGAAATACACGCCACTGTGTTGAAGTGCTGTGTTATAAAATAATTCACATCCTCTCTGGATAAAAGTTTTTTTTCTGAAAGATTGTAAAGTTTTAGAAGAACCTTGTATCCCCTTTTTTATAGTCACCAATATATGAGTGTGTGTTTTTCCAGGGATGTATCCAGAAAATGTAGATGGAAAACCAAAAGTTAATAGTTTGCACTAAAAAACAAAGCAGCTGTAAAAAGCATTATCTTCTTATTTGACATTTCTTTTTCTTCAGTGTCAACAATTCATATCTATTTAGGTGAGAAAAACAAGTTATTACTTCAGAAAATATTATTTAAAGATGCAGTGCTTGGAGGTGAGCTGGACTTAGTGTTTACCTATTTATCACATACTTTTCAGCTCCATTCTGAATTTCATGGTCTTTGCAGATATCTGAAAAACAGAAATAAAAATTTAAAACTCAAATTACCCAAGGAGCTATGGCAATAGTATAGAAACATTGTGAGAATCAGCAAAATACTGAGGTCAGAACTTTGAATATTGAAAAATACAACATTACTACAGAGAAAGATAAATGCCATGATTTTTAACTTCTTGCTTAAGGCATTTGGTGATTGATTTTCCAACTATCAAACTCATAAAGCATGTCAAATTGTGCATCAAAATTCTTTATGTGGGCAGAATAATCCAATATTTTTAAGTTTTACTACTTAGAGGTACACTAATATTCACTAGTACCAGAGAAAATAGATTTACCTCCTTTAGACAAGCAAATTGAAGCTACAGCAGGCATAGTGATATAATTGCATTAGGGCTTTGCAATGTTTTTGTTAGTCTAAGATCTAATTCACTGACCCTTTTCCACAGGCATATTAAAGCTTTTTTTTTTAGGTTACAAACTGGGAACAGAATAGTAGAATTTTTGTGACTTCATATGAAGGAATTTATTTGGTAAAAATCCACCTGGAATAGTTCGGTTTCAGTGGGAAATGCCACAAAATTAGTTTTAAAATTGTTAAGGGATTGCTTTCTAATCACTCAACTATTGTCCTGTGCTAGAGACTGTAAGAACTGAAAAACAAAGAGAATTCGTGTTCTGTCATTTGTATTCATCTGGTATATTTTGTTTGCAACCATGCAGATCTTAACTCATTCATATAGAAAGAAGAAAAAAAAATAAAAAAATATTTACTAGTATTCTAACAGCTGCAGCTGTCACTGTCTTTAATTTAGTAAATACTGTTGACAATAAACTTACACCCTTTGGGTGAACCTGCAGGATGGAGAAAAGCTGAAAGATGTAACGGGAAGGATAATGAATGTAGAGACTGCACACAAATTCATGTTAACACCTGTCCAAGCTGGACTAGTCCAGTTCTCCCTAGAAATCTCCTGTTTCGGGCTGGAGAATGCAGTATTCACTGGAGAGATACCAACTTAGTTACCAGGCTCAATTACCAAGTCCTGAAGAATTTACCATATATCAGGAAATCTGTTGCCAGGATGTCTAAAATGAGAAACTGAAATATGTCGTCACTCTAAGTGCTGCAGGAACTGCAGGGTGCCTGTTAGCACTGTTCTGTTTCGGTGACATCCCACCATGGTTTTCCAGCCCATACTATTCTCTGCTACTGTATTCACCTGTGGACATGGATAGGAGGATATGCAAACAAAACTACATATAGCAAAGTGACCTGTTCCCAAATAGAGCAGAGTAAAATGAACTTACATGTACCTGGTGTATTTATAACTTGTACTGAATTGATTACAGAGACAAATGGAGACATGTACATCTCTCCTTGGGCTGATTTAACAAAAGAATTCAGAAGCTAGGCTTAGAGGAAAAAGTAATGCTTAATTCATTAGAGTGAATCATATAAAGTATTCTGTAAAGTATCCTGTATTACAGTGTTTTCCATGGCAATTTGTTCTCTGTAGACGAGTACACGCAGACCACCCCAGGGACAACTTGTCATCTCTTTTGTTATACTCATCTCTTAGAATAATTTTCCGTAATTCTGAACCACAAATGATTTGGTCAACAGAAGGGTAGATGCTTCTGTATAACCGAGTATACAATAAGAGTGGCACAAGGATGATCACATATTTCATTGGTGCCTCCACTGATCAACCTCAGGGGTTATTTTTTTCTCCAATCCAGGAGATAAAGAAGCTATATATGAATAGTTTTTATGTATTTATTTTTATCAGTAAAATATTTTTGAAGTAGCTTGTACTTTAAGGCTCATTTGGTCTTGGATTGTTACCTCCACAGCTGTATGAACTGCACTTCTCTGATTTACTTTCCTTCCTCAAAATCAGGTTGAAGCTTTATATGGGATGTTGAGAGAATATGGAGGTAATGATTGTCATCTACAGTTGTGCAGCTTTGCTAAACAGAACAAACCATATTTGTTAACAGTTTAAGACCTGTTAGCCCATCTAAATAGTGCCACTCTTGCCATCCTACCTTCTGGACAGGTCCTCACAGGCAGGGTCCTGTAACCGCTGCATGGCACAAGGTAGAGAAAAGGTAAGGTAACGAATCCAGATGTTTGGAACTGTAGGTTCAGTCTTGAGCTGTAAGATACTTATCAGAGCAGCATGTGCAGGGTTGCTTATTCTCAAGAGAGAAAGTTACCCCCTGATAGCCACTAATAATATAACCCCTAGATGAGTAGTGGGGAAAAGAAAAGGCCTGCTTAAGGGCTGATTATATCACTGGTAGCTTGTGCACTTACACACACCCATTGTTACCTTATAATAAGATGAGCAAATATTTGTGCTAGTGGCCACAAATTTATGAAGAGTATATACAGCATATGCACCTGGAATTCCCTAATGCCTTACAGGCATTCAGTGCATACTGTTTACATTGGTGCTGTGATAGAGCTATGAGTGACAGTAATTCATAGTGTTGCTGTTCTTACTACTGTTCTCTGAAAGCCAGCAACCAGATCAAGACTGCATTCTTATTTCTTAAAAGCATCCAAGCACCTGTCACATATTTCTTGTACTTATTGCCACAAGTTGAATTTCGAATCAGAAGCCAAATGGATGGTTTCAGATCTTACTTCAATCCACACTTAAGCATCCAATCTCACAGCAGAAATGTACTGTAGCAAAAAAATCCCCATGCTCAAGGGGATTCTACATTATGTACAGGGTTAACAGGAAAGAGCAGGCCTGATTACTTGTAGTACAGGAGTTGCAGAGCAGCAGAAATATTGTTTTCTTTCAATGATTAATGTACTCAATAAAAGTGTAGCATCTGCTGCCAGTTTTCATTAACAAATAAATGAAAAACAAACCCGCGTGGTAGGCAGTGTGTCTGGGGACAGCTTAAACAGGACTGAGCTGCTTTAGATTTCAGCTATTTTCTTTAGGACAACAGTGTGGAGCACTTTCTTGTTTATAGGATAAACACAAGGGATTGAAGCGATCTGTGTTAGCACACAGGAGTGGTTGCCAACCCATAACATTGTGCAGAATGCAAAAATTCCACAGCTTGCTCCCCTGGGAGTCGCAGGCTATAATCTTCTTGCATGTCGGTTTCAGTGTAAATAACAGTTAAATCATCAGACAGACAAGTTGCCAGTAAAACTTTGAATAAAGTTATTAGTTAGTTCATTTTCCTTCCTTCATAATACAAGTTCAGCAGACTCAGAGCTCAGTCCCTATATTGGTTCAGGGGAAATGCGGTATTCCACACCACATTACTACAGGTAATACACAAACATCAGGCTGAAAATGTCTGCTTTTTTAGCTTCCTCACAACCAAAAACAATGTGTCACTTTATTTTTAGCCTTGTTTCCTATGGAAATGGGGTTTATTTGATCATGGTGTCTTTCTCTTCTACCTTTTATCTTTATGACTTTTTAACCATATTGGTCAGTTCCACCTCCAGCAGGAGAAGGAACCGTGTGTCAACATAGGGGAAGGTCGCAGTGCCTCCAAAGAGACATCACAGAACCCTTGTGAGGACACCATTCCCATGGAAGTTGTGATCAATAGCTGCTGACTGAGGTCATTTTGTGAAACTGTAAGAAGCTGATCTGTCTCAGCTCTGATATCGCTCAAACTGTCTTCCTTCTTGGAAGTTTGATGTCACTCAAGGGGATATCAGACTGGGCCTGGCTTTGCATCTATGACAAGATCTAAACTGAATCAGTCTCAAGATCTGTAGCAATTGGATTATTGCTTCCAGCATTTCCAGAGAGTTTTAGGCTCCTTTTTAATGAAGTTGTGTTCTTTTAAAAAAATACACAGGGAATATTTCCTGCAATAATATACTTCAGACACATGGAAGGCTAACAATCTCCAGAGAAAAGTGCTTGCATATTCATAAACATATGACTTATTAATTCATAGAGAAAATACACCACAGAGTTGCAATAATATTTCAGTACTACAAACAAAAGATGCATAACTGTCACAAACTGACAGTGATAGTAGTAGGTAATAGAGCAATCCGTTGCAGCTTATGTGATGAGGAACAGCAATGGCTTGGGAATTAATGTATTGGTTCTAAAAACTAGTGAGTACTCTGAGCTTAATGACAATTCAGAGAAACTAGCTGTACCTTCAACTGTACCTGTGATCTATGCTGAAACCAAGGAAACCTTCCCTATAAATGTTAGATAGGAGACCAATTCATCTGTATTGCTGTTCCCATAAAATCAGCCTCTCCCAATTATTCTCTCTGCAAAGAGCAGTATGTCTCCAGATAGAACAGAATAAGCTAGATTTCACAAAGGCTAAGCTGACATGCATCAAAAAAAATACTTACCAAATACTTGGGATTGGTTTTACCGTTTTCCAGCCCAGGACTTTAGTGCTTAGTACAAATTTATTACTCATATTACTCGTTTGATCACATACTGAAGAGGATTTCACGTTACCGAGCACAGGATCTAGTCCTATGTGACGTAATGTATCATCAATATGCAAATGTGATTACTTGCTAATGAACAGACACCCCTCTATACTTCAATTGCATCACAGCTTTTGAACTTGTATTCTTTCTATGGTGATTATGTTCCCTGTCTAGCATGAGTCATCAGACTCCTCAGGTATGTACAGAGTGTGCTGTGCAGAATGATGCATTGAGCAGGTGTGGCGAAGGACAGGGCAGTTCAACTAAAAGGAAATTGAAATGTATTTTAAAAGAGAATGTACAAATACTTTAGTGTTTGATTTCCAGGGTGGTGATTAATTGTGAACTGTGAGATAAGAACATACAGGGCAAATAAGAGCAACAGTCGTTTGTTATATCATGTAGTAGATTCACCTCTGGTTTAAGCTGGCTTTTGGTGGTATGAACCAGAAAGCATGGACTCTGGCAGTGTAAAGAGAAGTGAAAGCCTGAATGCCCCCTCTCTCGTGAATTCTTGGGGTTGGGAAGCTGGACATAGAGGCCACTGATCTCAACTGCCTGTGCTGGCTGAGATTTTCTGTTTCTCTGTGAGTCATTACAAATGCTATCCCTATCGGGTGTGATGGTGAAAAATTAAAATGTGGCCTATCCGCATGAAAGCACAAACTGTAACCATGCTAAAGCTGTTCCTACTCACTTACTTGTACTTGCTTGTGGTAGAGAACTTGGCTTGCATGTGCATTCTGAGTTCAGGCAATATGGAATGACTGGATTTAAACCGTGTACTCAAATGTTGGCAATGTGATTTGCAGGCTCAGGTGGTGCTGTATGTCATCAGATTTTGTCCAGCTTACACCTGAGCTAGCTTAAAGAGCAAAAGAAATTTGGAGCTTTTACCTCTTTCCCTTGGATTTATAAAATTGTTGTACGCATTGGTACAACTTGCAGTCCCAGCTAAAAGCAGTAAAATTTGCTATGTTCCAGGTCATAAATTGGGGTGAGATGGCAGCACTGTGTGATGAGGCTTGCACAATAACCACCCAGCTTATACCTGACTCAATGCTTTGCTATTAATTCCTCACTTCCACAAACAAAATTTACATCCTGTTCTTTTTCCACTCTCTGCTTTAAAAAGAATGCCTCCTATTACCTGCCACAAACAGAAATCTCTTTCTAGACAGTATAGAATTCCTCAAGATGTAATGCAGTGAAGCGAGATCATCTCTGAAATGTGGTTATGCATTTCCCCATTACCCAGTGCCTCACACCACTGGAAAATGAAATGGGTTCCTGGCATGAGCATTTCTGCTGTTATCTAACTCTCACTGGATTTCATGTCAATTATTAACATCAGAATGATGATAGAAATCTTAACACATGTTAAGAAACTGGACTCCTACATCATTTTTCTTACTCTATTATTTTGCCCTGTGATCTTTGTTTTGCAGCCTACCTTTCTCCATCTCCCTTTCCAACGTGTTCTCACAACCTGAGTGCTTGGGGCTGAAATATTATTTTCAGACCTTGGAGGACAGGGTGCAAATGCTGTTTGGTATCTTTTCCAGACAAATATGTTGTTCATCATATATATCTTCTGTTCATGACTTAATTTTACCCAATTCTACCACAAGGATTTTAACAGAAGTTAGTGGACACCAGGGAATGGCTAAGCTGAACCCTCAGATCAGAGCATATTTGGATATATTAAGGAAGAAATGTAATATCTACGTAAGTGCAAAAATTTTTTTCTCATTGGGTCAATTATATAATGCTTTTCCAGCGAATTTAAGACCCAGTGATGCTCCTTTTCTTTTTCTGAAGGTAATAAATGATTTAGCGGAAAACCCACTAAATGCTAACAAAGTGAACACTCCAGTTGTGTAAAGCTCAGGGTTAGGGGATTAGGGGGAGGGATGTACGTTCCAGGCACTTGGAATGAAGCATGAATACAAGGTGCTGATTTTGCTTTGCGCTGCTCCCAGTGTGGGTTAGAAACAGTACGAGTTGACCATACAACACTTAGGGCTCTCCAGCTGAGATGGCTCAATGTGTATCCAGTCCCCAGAAAACTAATCATGGTGCAGCATATGTATTGGGGATGGAGAAGAATGTAACTAGAGCTGTGTCTTTCTGCTATTTCTTTTCAGAGGATGCAGTTATAAGCTTTGCCATCTGGCAAATGTCAAAGCAGATCTCCATCTTCTTTAGCATTCTCTAAGGTTGGGTCTTAGGGAAGCAATTCAGGGAGCCAAAACCTGCCTCTTGAGAACCTCACTAACCCTGCCTCATCAAACAGAAGGTGGATATATACCCTAAATCTGACTGAAGAGGAGATGGGGGAGTGAAAGAATAGCAGGACTAAGCTCACGGTATGCAGACTTCCCAACAGGATAAATATAAACAGTATCCAGTACTGGGTGTCTCACCCCTATGCTTTTTTACTACCTATTTTTTATAATTTTTTACTACCTATTTTTTATAATTGCATGTGTGCAAAAGGCATCCTGTCTGTGTCCTTTCTTTTTGTTATTGACTATTGTCAGGTACCTGAGCAGATGAATGTATTGGGTTTATGTGGCAAGGTTTTGGGAGCAGGGGGACTGCAGGGGTAGCCTCTGTGAGCAGAGCCAAGCAACAGCCCCATGTCAGAGCAGAGCCAGCTCCAGCTGCTCCAAAGGGACCTGCCACTGGCCAGAGCCAAGCTGGTGAGCGACACTGACTGGGCCTCTGGGAGAGCACATTTAAGAAAGGAAAAATGCAACAACAGCTGGGAGAGGGGAGTGAGAGTGTGATTGTTGCGGAGTTTAACTGTCTATCAGGGTGAAACCACCACAACAAAATACACAAATCAGACAAAAGAAGAAAAGAGAAAAAAAGAAAAAGAAAAAAAAAAAGCTAGTGGAAACATTCTTTACAGTTGAAGCTTCCCCAGCTTCATGTAGTCATACCAGAGGAGCTGTTCTAGCACTGAATGTGTGATCTAGTGATTTATTCCCAAGAGTCACATTCTGTTGCTTTTTCTCTTTTCCTTTCTCAACAAGAAAAAAAGTTGCCAGGGCTAATCCTTAGATGCAATTGCAGTCGTCTTTGAAAGAGAATGGATCTTTGAATCAGAACTCTGTGAGAAGACAGGGTGCTAAATGACTACAAGGCTATAGGTTGCTTATGTACGGGCCACCCATTAGAAAAAGCAGTACATTAAACATTATCAGAAAGAATCAGTGATCCAGGCATCTAGACTTCCTACTTTTAAATTCATAGAAATTATGCCATTGCAGAGCCCCCTTGGATTACAGAGCAGTGTAGGTCAGTCATTAAAGTATAGTTCCTATTTTCAGTCATTGGTATGTTTTCTCTTTTTGCCTGCAAGGTGATTCAGTCTAGAAGGGTTTTGTTTGTTTGTTTGTTTGGTTTTTGTCTTTGCTTAATTTCACATCAAACAATCTATTAAATGTAGAAACCTTGTAAAATCAGGAGCATCTAATCAGGACTATTACTGTAAATGCTGAAGTCATATAACAGATTCCCCCGATAAACCTTAGGAAAGCAGGACAAATTCCTACTTAGAAAGGGAAGAGGTAGTGATAGGTTCTGATAGAAAAAATGAGTTTGCAATCCATCTATCTGTTCAGCAAAGTACATCAGAAGAGTCCCTTGCTATTCCATTTTCTTTTGGGTTAACTGTGGCTAGCTGCTATATTATATAGGATGAAGGAGATATTGTATCTGCCACCAGTTTATTGAACCCTTTTTCATATTCTGTCATTTGTGGAACTCCCTGTGTTTCACTATTGATGGAATTGGTATCCAGCTTCACTGTGCCAAGGTCAAGGACTGAATGAAACTTACTGTGTTTAGGATGCTGTGCAATCCCAGATAACCTTGACAATGTGTTGTTTCACAAAGTATTATTTCATGTTCACAGGCAGCAGGAAAACTGAATGCTAGATCTGAGCGTATGGCCAACAAATGTGGCAGCTCTCCTGCCCCTGGAGCAAAGCTCATCCCCAACCCAGCCACAAAATGGCTCTGAATGAGTAATGCACATTATTCTGAAATATATACACATGCAGCAGTGTGGAAAGTCAAAGTTATATAGAATTTACCCAGTTTAGTCAGACTAGTATCTCTCTCCTTTCAGAAACTCAAAGAAAACAATCTTTTTCTTTTTTCATTTAGATGATTTTAAAGATCATTATGTTATGTAAACAAGGATATTTAAAAATAGTGACAACCACATCACTTTTAAATGTGGTTTAAAAATGTCTGTGAAGATAGGAATAGTGAAGGTTTTCAGATGATCTCTTTGAGATTGTACCATTTCAAACCGTTTTTCAGCCAGTGCAATATACAAATATGCATTTGGCTTATGTGCACAGAAGATGATGAGAGTAAAAGAAAAGAGCAAATAAGAAGTCTGATTAAGCAGAGACTGTTCTAGAACTGGCTACAGAATCCTTTGTATTGTTCCTTAACAAAATAATCACAGAATATCATCTATTGCTTGCTGTCTTGTTCTCCAAGCTGGTAGAATGAAAGACAAATGGCAGAACCCAGATCCATAGACTTGCCTTTCGTTTGAAGGGAAATACATTTTCCCAATTAAATTGGCTCTAGAAAACAAAACAAAACAAAACAAAACAAAACAAAAAGCAAGAAAAACAAACAAGCAATATATATAAACAAACAAACAAATAAATAAACAAAAACACTAGTAAGTGGCCCATTCACCAGTTGCCCATTCACCACTTGAAAACTGGCATATTTGAAGCGTACGTAATGGATTAGATGAAAATTAACTCTATTTGCAAGACAAATTGCTCAAGTCTTGAGGAGGATAACAGGGCACTACTTTCTTCTATCCCACAAGTCTTCTGTTGTTTTCAGCATTTGTTCATCCATTGAATCATTGACTGATTGGTTTACATGATGCAGCAGTGGCACAGGGGTAAACATCCTAAATTATTAGGAGTTAGATAAATGCAGAACGTTTTTTGTGTATACTATTTATCATTCTACTTGCTCACTGAAGGCAATTTGTGAAAAGAATTTTAAACCTGTTCAATACTTTTCCCCACCTTTGATTCTGGGGAACATTATTAAATTTTTGCTGGATTACTTGAGTACATAGTCTTGCTAGAATTCTTACAGATCAAAAAAAAAAATTAAAAAATTAAAAAATAAAAATCTGTAGTCTATGACTGCCATGTTTAAAGTGAAGGGTATTCATTCACTACACCTGTTGGGTTCAATAGGAGCCACATGTTTCTGAATTCCTCAGGCCTGCAGCCTGCAATGGCTGTTTGCACCACCCGCAGAGGGAGGGGAGTTTTAATGCACTGCAAGAAGGTGTCTGCCCTCCTGCTGAGCACTCCAGATGCTTCCCTCCTCACATTGGCAAAGTGCTTGTCTAAGTCCACGTATAGCCAGACAGCTGAAGCTTTAGAAAGCCCACCAACTAGCTAGCTGGTTATTTAACCAACTGGCAAAATTATTTTTTGCCAGATTAACTCCACAAACTGGCTCACTGTGGTGTTAAATGAGTGCCAGGGCAAGATTAAAAGAAGCAGAAACAGGATGAGGAATCCACAGTAAACCCACCTGGGCCACATTTAAAAACACATCTGAAGTGTGAATCTTGTATTAACAAAAAGGATGTAGGAGCAGATACTGCCTTTACAATGCATTTAATTCCTGCAGAACAGAGCCATCCAGCATGTCTCATGTGGTTTCTTTCTACATTTCTCCTGCAGATGCTGGTAATACCTAATTGTGAGAGAGCTAATTATGCATTTTGGCCAAATTGACGGCTATATTATTATTATGAAGGGCTTGGTTGTTTTTTAAAACATAGTGTTTTTGTTTTTTACCTGAGTAGAAATTCAGCTTTTTAGTTGTTTGAAGTTCTGATTTTTGCAGGTACAGCAACTTGACAGGTTAAAGTATCATATGTTAGATGGTGCAAGAAAGTGTTCTTTGTTTTGAGAACAACATTGGTGTTAGAAAAGAGTTTTTATTTTGCAATATACTATGATTGTGAGAAAGAGGTTGAGAAGCAGAGGTCATAAACGTGCTGTTAGAAAAGGTTCTCTTCAGTAAACAGGATTTATGATGAAATGTATTATACTGATTTCAAGAACAGTTCCAGAAGGAATTCTTTTGGAGTTGTTGTGGTTTAACCAAAACCAGGACAGGACTGAGAGAGGTTTTATTTTAGAAAATGTAATAGAATAAATTATCATAATACATGAAGCACATTTATACAGCAGTATACACGTATATGGAATCTCTGTCCCTGGAGCTATTCAGAAGTTGTCTGGATACAGGTCTTGGCAACCTGCTCTAGGTTGCCCTGCTTGAGCAGGGGAGCTGGACTAGATGACCTCCAGAGCTCCCTTCCAACCTAAACCATTCTGTGATACCAGTAATATATAAGGAAATGGTTAAAACACAATAAGAATATCACCATTAAAATTCATTAATTGTTGAAAGAAGTTTATGCTTCCTAATAGAAGCATGTTCTGAAAATCACATTCTATGAAAAATGAATTTCATAGGAACTTCATGATTTATTTTTTTTACCCCAGTTTGGTTTTATAATTAATATGGGTATTTAATATACACAGTATTAGTTGGAATGGAAATATCACCAATATCACCAATGAGGCCAAACAGGGAGGTAGAACTTGATGTGGCAAACTAATGTTACTTCATAAAATGAAAATGAAGGAAATGATGCAGTGGTTTCTAGGACAGCCCAGTGTTTTTAATAGGTAGAATCCAAGTCAAGATCAGAGATGATGGTAGTCTTTGTTGCATGAAATAAGTGATGATCAAGGTTAGTCGTACCTTTTTTATTGTTTTTTTTGTTTGTTTGTTTGTTTGTTTATATATATATATAATTTATTTTTATTTTTCTTTCTAATAATACATTTGTATTCACAGTTGTGATAAGTCAAAATGCAGTATCTGCCTGGCAGCAGGTAATATATTGCCAGTAATGTCTGTTCAAGTAATTTTTCTTAACCAAACCTCTTAGTTAACCTTGGACGTGTCACTGTGAGACTTACAGCAGAGAGACTACTTCAGTGAGCTGGAGAATATGCTATTATGGCATGTGGTTTCTGTTCTATATCATTTTGTAGCTGAAGTATGGATTATATAGTTGCATGGGTGAATATTATAACCCATAATTCTATTCTAAAATGGGGTACCTAAGACAGAGTCCTTTTTGATTTGGCCATTGTCGCACTGCAATGACAGAATTGGAGATTGTACTTGCACCTAACTGCTCAGTTTATTCTTTCTCCAAGTCTCCAGAATACACATTAATGATGCCATACGTAACCCATCGGTGAATAAAAGGCACATGGTGCCATGATGGATTTCCAGTAGGCATGTGGAAGTTTTAAGGCCAGTGATCTGGGGATTTTTCATTTGGACTGTAATTATTATGTAACATCAGTGTTCAAGGAGGGGCATTAAAAGGTGAACAGGCAGAGAAAAGTGCTACTAAGATGATCAAGGAATTTTAGGCTTTTCTCATAGCAAAAAAGACAAAAACATGTTTAAGTAAGCAAAACAGAGGCAATGTTGCAGCTAACAGATAGTGTTGGCACAGGAACCAAAACATAAATTGGCTAAGAATAAATCTGCAGTGCAATTTCACGTAAGGTTCATTAGAGCTTAGAAATTCTGAAATATTTCTTCCCTTTTACTACTTCTCTTAGAAGACTATCTAATTTCAAGTTGGAATATAATACTTTTAGGAAAGGATGATATAATGCAGTACCATAAAAGGCAACTGTATTCAAATAATCATGAGATCACCTTGCACTCAGTGTTGCTATAATCCTAAACTCTTACGTACCATTTGAAAGTCTGAGCAGAATTATTACCAATTGTGGACAAGAATCTCATTACCACAGAACCAGGCTATCCTTTGCACTAAAACCAGTGCTATCACAGTTTTTAACAGGTTGCTTATAGAGGGTATTGGTTAAGCAAGGAGAGGCAGGGAAGGCTATGCTGTTGTATCTGGTACAGCATAGAGGACAAACATCTGCAAACTGCAACCCTGTGTCATCTGCTACTGAGAATCATGCATGGACATCATACATGGGCTTCTCTCTTTTTGTGCCTATTTATTTATTTATAATTACAGTTTACAATAATCTTAATTCAATGCTGTCATTACAGCCTGCTATTAAGGCATCACTACCTTTGTGTTAAGATGATTCTTGAAATACCATGCTGCCCTCTTGAGGTTGTATAATATATGTTTTGAATTTTTTGTTTGTTTGTTTGTTTTACTCTGTTACTGGGGAGAAAAAGACATTTTAATGAAAATCTGTTTCTTATGGAAATAAGTAGATTAGACATGTCCACTTCAAAGCCATTTCTGTGTTTTGGATGTCCAAAATGAGCTGGGCATGAAAGTCCTTGCAGAAGTCTGTCTTAATTTCTCCACCCTAACTTTGAATATTTAGAGGATCATGAGCAGAAGTGCTAGTGGTTGGGAGTAAAGCCTGATAGGGTTGTTCAGTTAGAAACTTTTTTCTATTTAGATTTGAACACAGTGAATTAACAACAAATGGGAGGAATCATGTTTCTAGTGCTCTGGCATTGTCCAGCAGTCCTGCAAGAATTTGGTCTTGTTACTGTCATACAGTGACTAACGTCCACTACTGCAGAGGTTTTGCACCCTGATTTATTTTTTTTTCCACAGTTTCTTCCAACTGTGTTGTCTCATTAGAAATTTTTGCTAAAGAGAACTAAATGTGCCTAGATTGGCTGAATAAGGACTGCAAATGGTTACAAGAAACATTATAATGCATTTGCAAGGTATAAGCACAGAGGAGGAAGACTATGACAGAAATCACTTTTGATAGTTGGCTTTTTTAACACTTCAAAAAAAGGAAAGCTGCTACAGATGTTCTGTGTAATATGTAATAGTCTCTCTTTAATTGCATAATGTGAGACTAGATGGACAATGGCAGGAATGCCATGCAGTGAAGTAGGTTGCCTAATTGCTTGTTTTTCATTTATTGCTCTCAGAATCGATTTATAGTACAGTGTGTTCAGCAGAGACAAACAGATTGGAACAAAAGGTCCCACGTGTTCCTACACAACTGAAAGGCTTGGATTTGGCAGGATATGAGGAGATGTTTTAGCCATCTGTCTTCTCTCCTTCTGCTCCACAGTGCCTATGCCATTCCAAGGGGTTCCCAGTGAAAATGAATGATAGCAGCTAGAAGAAGCAGAAGCAAGTAGGCAGCAATTTCTAGTGGCAGAACATTTCATAGAACTCCTACTGCCTTAACTGAAGGCAAAGGTTTCCTTCTGTCCATCAAGTTTTAGAATATTTTCTGCCTCTCCCTAAAGGTTCGTTTCAAGCTTTAGTTGAGTTAATATGACTGAGACTTGGTCAGTGCAATGTGTGGTGAAACTTGTTTCAGACTGGCTGACGTGCCTGGCAGACAATTTGTTGGCAATGAGGGTGGGAATTACTGGCAGTTGTAAGAGCATGCCAAAATGAATTTGCATTATAAAATTTCCATTCCAGCTCCTCAAAAAGGAATCATAGATTCCTGTACTCCATCACCATTCTACCTGTGTTGCCTAGAAATTAGTAGTTGTACTTCACTGAGCAAATACCCATATGGCCTAATGCCAGTGCACCTTAGAACCATGACCATTTCAGACACTAGTGCTACTAAACATTGGAGAACTACTTATTCTTCATATCATATAAAGCTCCTTTTGCTGTCTTACATGGGAAAACCAATGTCCTTCTATGGTCTCTTCTAAAATCCCTGAAAATAGGTAACGGTCAATGTACTTATTTGTTCAAGGATAGATACAGATACTTCAAAGCCAGTATTTTTATATGCAAAATTTCCAGACTTCCTCATACATATTTTCAAGTATTCTTGTATTCTCTCTGTAATGATTGGCACATTTAATGAATAAACATCACTACAAATTAGAAGAATCTGAATAAAAAGTGAGCTGGAAGTGTTTGCAGTTGACCATGAAAAAGAAGTTCCTTTTTCACAGTTTGCCTGGTTGAAAGTCAAACATTTACATTCACTTTTTCCAATGATTAAGTACGTACTTCCAGATCAGGAAATAGATGAATACCATGGCTAGCAACCATGAAAGGGGGAAAAAAAAAAAAGAAAAAAAAAGTTTTATTTCATGTATGGAATAATGTAATTAGAAATAATTTGAGAAGTAGGACTGATGATGATTCATTTTCAAAAAGAAACTATTTACTGACACTGTCATTTCTGACAAATGAAATTTTCTTCATGTGGAGAGAGCTTAACTGAGTATAATCCCTTTCCTTACTGTAAGGAAGAATAGATATACTTTCTTCCTCAAGGCATTATGCCTCTTCAGCTTCTGTCCTGCCTGATATAGTATTCCTTTTCATTTGTGTTGTATGTTATTTCATAGAGACTTACAAACCGAAAATACTGTCATGTCCTCATGCCCTAGGATATCAATGCACAAGTACAGCCAAAAAATACTGAATAGGGAAAAGACTTATGTTCAGCTGCCTCACATTCTCTTTTGTGATGTTGTTTTCTTGTGTTCCCTTTTTAAAGGTCTGTTTGCTGGAGAGGGAAATAATAGATAAAAAGGAAAGGAAGTTAAGGGGCTTTAGAGCTGTTAGTCCCTTTTTCTTTATACCACTGACATCACTTTAACAGAGGAGAATACGGGACACAGTGGGCATAAAAATGCACCCTGAACCTTTTATTAGTCCCACTTCTGTTGCATAATTTCAGCAGGACGGTCTACCCTTCTCCATTACATTTGGGCTACATCTGTCCCACTGTAAATTGCAGAAGTTTTGGGAGTAGGATTTGACTTTCTGTCTGATTCTGCAGCATTTAACATAAGACTAGGGCTACATAAATTATGTTCAACACATCTTGCTACATATTATTAAAAATATACTCAACAGGATACATCAAAACCTGCAACTAAATTCCCACTGCTACATAAGTAAAAGGCGAAAAGCAAAATGTCACACAGAAACCAAGAAACAAACCCTCCATGTCTTCTGATGGGCATTCATAGTTGTGAGCACAGAGCAGTACTGAGGTACGTAGAGCACCAAGTGGTACCTTAGATAGGTAACAATATTGCTCATAAAGTGTGTGTTGGCATGCTTTGTTTAAGACCAAGGCAATGAGGAGTTGTAAAACACTGTGCATGTCACACAGCTTTCGTCTAGCTACAGATGGAAAATTCAAATGCATGGTGGTGAATGGTGCTGAGTCATCTGGCCAAAGTGCACCTGTGAGGCTGTGTACCTGTATGAGGATGCCAAATTGAGCAGAGGGGGTTCTGAAAAGAAGCCCCAAACTGTTAAATGGGGGTGCAGAGGAGGTGTCCCAGGCCCTAACAGGCCATCCTGCAGTCCTGAAGTTCCAGGTGGACAGCTTGCCTACCTCTGAGATTCAAGCAGGGTCAGATCACTTTAATGGGCCCTGTCTAGCCCCACTCTACAGCAGCTAGCCATGTCATGCTCAGGCTCCGTCTTAAAGCTGGTAAGGTCTTCACCCACCTTATGTCCTTAGCCCTTTGTTTGAATTTCACATACCTTGTTCTAATTTCCAGTTTAAATGCATGACCTTATTATGCCCTATTACTTTTAAGCAAACATTCTCCTTAGGTTTATATGTCTCTTCCTCCTGCCTGCTGGATATATAAATGTACTTCTGTTTGTTTCAACCTTTGCTTGCCAGGTTAAACATGGAAATATCTTCCAGCTCATTAGAATTTTCCCTAGTGGTGCTTCTCTATTGTTGTCCCAACATTGACTGAGGATGTCTGGAATCACAGCTACATAGTTACCTATTTTTCATGAAAGGTCCTTCCCTGAAACAAAAAATGGTGTTGCATAATATCACAGAAGCTGGACTCCTTGACCCATTATTAGAGTCTCTTTCAGGCCTGGAGACCTCAGTGTCTGTCAGAAGAGAAAAAGCTCAAAAGAGACTGTGTACTACCATAGTTTATCCAAACACAATGACATTTGTGCTGCTAATTATCAAAAAAGAATATTGTACTTTTCATAGGATAATATCTATCATCTGAAACAATTTCAGTAGAAACTGCCACTTAAAAAAAAAAAAAAGGTGGGTGGGGAAAGGGATAGGGCAGGTGAGACACTATGAGCAGAAGTAGTAGGAATGTTGTGGTAAGGGTCTGTGCCTGACAGGGAGCATTTAAACCAAAGATACAAAATTGGATCCCTTTGTCTTTATACCTGATTTTAGGGCTTACTCCTTTCTGTCCTGCAGGAGGACATGATGTTTTACTTATTTGTTTTCATTATTTTTTATTCTAAATTATATTAGAAACAAATGTGGACAGCATCACTCCTTGTATGCAAATATGGTATCTACAAGAATATAGCTGTCACAGCCCAGACTGTACAAACATACCTAACATCTAAGGTAAATACTCAGGAGCCAGAGATCTTTCCAGCTGCAATATTCTGCTTTTCATAATACAGATATATGAGTTATTTTCAAAGGAATAGACTGTGACACATGCACGGTTCTGGGATAAATTTTAATGCTATTGCAAACATACATAGCTACATTATGAGCAAAATTTCTGAAAGAACTCTCAGAACTAGGGACATGATAAGAACTGATAAGAAATGGGTAGACATTTTTTTCAAAAATATCTTATAGGTTGTCTCTTTCGCAGATTGGTGCTTCATAAATTTGTTTATTTGAGATAATGTATACACAGACAGATCAATGCATAACTTTATAAACCAAGTATACCCCTGATTACATTTTTCTTATAACCTCTAGAGCAGAGTTTTTTGGCCTTTCTGCAGATCACAAGATATTCCAAGTGTAAATTTGCTAACACATCTCACATGCAAAAGACATCGTAGAGCTGATGTTGAGATTCAAGTACTTTTCATTCTTTTTTTTTAGCTTCTAGAAGTAAATGGAAAATCCTACCATACATTTCCTAGTTTTCCATTCATTGCTGTGAAATTAACATTAAATGGGGATAATGCTCGTAGATGCTTGTTTTTAATTTCTGCTGTTATCCTCGTAAAACATCTGAGTTCTGAAACCTAAGCACCTGCATGTATTTAAGTAGGAACTGTGTTTTTTTGTGTTACATTTCATCCATTATCTTCTGCTGACCACTGTCAGTGTCTTATTTCCCCGGACTACCATGTTATAGCCTTAACTATTATCAGGAACACTCAAGCTTTTGTATGTGGTACAAATATGCATCAGTAAATAAAAGCAGCAGCTGTAAACTCTGCATCTATAATCTAGCCTGTTTAATATACTACTCTTAAAAAAAAAAAAAAAATGAAATTATACATAACATGCAGCTTAACAACTAGCTCAAGTTTATTTTGCCTGAAGCCACATGACCTTGAACTCTGACACTGTCTGATTTCAGGCTAAACAAGGTAGGTCTAGAAGATTGCAAAGAAACGGGAAATGACTTTGGTGATTCAGTAAGGACACTTGCAGGTGGTTCAGAGAGGACACATGATCATTCAGTAAGGACACGCTTTCTCCTGAGTTGGTACTGAATATGATGAGAGGCACAGTTTTATTATTAAAGATGATGGCCAAAGTGAAATTTCATCCAAGACTTGCATATTCTCTCTTGTTATATTTTATAAATAATATCTTTCTATCTTTGCACACTTTATGTCCAAACTAGATACATGGATCAGCATATGAAACAAATCAATTATAAAGCATTACTGTATTATTAACTAGTAGTAATTTTTTTCTGTCTCAGAATTAGAGAGAAGAAATTTGACCTCAACAGAGCCAAATACATTTTTTGATGAAATCTTTTACAGAGATTCTTTGAGAACAAAATTCACTTTCAGCACCAGTTCCTGTAAAAGTGTACATTTACAAAGCTGTGTGCAGCTGAAATGGAAACATAGTAAGCAGATTTAACAAAGATTACTTGGGCTTGTCACAGGTTTTGGAGGTCTTAGTAATAGCAGGTGTCCATAGACATTACGGGCTTTTTTGCAGCCAGTATTACTTCAGTAAAATTTATTATGCAAATGTTTTTATGGCTTTAAGATAACATATTTTACAGTGCTACAGCAATCCTTGGATAACTGTAATTAATAAGAATATTAAGGTATACAATTTGTCATCTCAAATTCTTTTTTTTGGCGGTGGGTCATTTTGTTTATCTTGGTTTCATTCTGCTGCTGTATATTTTTTCTTCTGAAGTGGCACAACTCCTTCAGATACCAGATATGGCGTTTAGTTCTGTTGGTTTATACATTGACCTGGACCATCTACTTTTTAGATAGCTGAGACAAAAATGATGAAAGATGACATATATAGGGAATAGAAATTGTCTTATGTTCTCCCTTAATTGTTTATGGACATATTGATAGTAAAGTAAGGAAGGAAGTACCCAAGGACTTTAACACCATGCCTTAACCACAAGCAAAAATAGTAAGAACCAAAAAAAATATCTGCACGACTCAGAAAAACTGTCTTGGAAATTTTGTATTTTTTTTTTCCTCTTTTCTTCTAATTGCCTGTCCATATAATGTTCCCTCTCTGTTTGAGTAAGCCTCGGCTCAGGTTTGCTGGAGTAAGATTTTCCTTAAGTAAACAAGTAAAGATGTCTATCTAATCTTAATTTTAAATAAGCCTTTGCAGTCACATAGATAATCCACCATGCAACTTGGCATATTCATTATTTGGACAATACAGAGCCTGTTTAAATTAATATCAGATTATCAGTTAAAAGCTTTCTGCAGTGTAAAGTCATTCAAGCTTCACTGTAAGTAATATTTAAAGTCTTAAATCTAGGATAATGTTTTTACATTTTAAACACATTTTTCAAATATTAGATTATGATGAAATATAATTTGTAGGTGACCTTCTGAAGGTCACAGTGAAAAAAAGACTTTTAGGTTGTTTTGGTATCAAGCATATCACTAACAATGGCAAAACAGGACAGATTGAACTTATAAACATTGCATCAGACCTGTTGCTAGAGATAACATGTTTGCTAAACTTCTCAAAATGAGCTGATACCACAAGTCATCTCCTTGTGATCAGCACTAGGACTATTTCCTGCTAAGACTGGATAGTGGACTGGTAAACTACTGCTTGCCCAAAATATTGAACTTATGAAGTGAGGCTGTCTTTATTTTGTGTAAATAAGTACTAGCATTCTCTGCTGGAAGGACAAAAAAGGTTGCTAGCAAATGCAAATAATGGAAAATACCAGTATGCTAATGATAAAGACATTTAAAATTCATCTATTATTAAGGAAATATTATATTGACAAGTGCAAAATTCATACCTTTCAGTGTTTTCAGACAACATAATGTGTATATTTTGAATTCAGCAAAACTGGGCTTTGATATTTAGATAGGTTCTCTTGTTATGGCACAGGATGCATCTTCTTGAATTTTGGAAGCTAAAAACATAGTAGATTTAGTACTCCAAGAAATAAGGTAGAAGCTTGTTCGGGTTTTTCTGTGTCCTGTTCATCATCTTCTCAGAGATTGCTTCACGAAGTTTTGGAAGCTTGCAAAAACTAGAGAAAGCAGTGAAAGAGTCCACTTAATTAGGAAGGCAGGGGTAAAAAGAATGTGAAAAATTAAATACATAAAACTAGGCAAGAGCACTTGCCTGCATTTTCAGAAAGAAGTAACTTGAATTGGTAATGATATTCTCATAAAAGTTCATAAGTATTAAAATTATTCCTTAGCTCTTCAGGCTAATTTTCAATGGACTGTAAAGTCAGATTGTATTGTCATGACCCTGTCTAGACCAATGATGAGTCTGTGGGAACTAACATAGCCAGGCAAAAAAAAAAAAACAAACCAGTAAGCATGCTACAAAAGTTTTTCTAGTGGTAGAACAAAAAAGGATGAATATTTGGTATGAAGAAAAGTGACCCCTATGCTTTTGACAGAGAAAATAGCACACAACTTAAATGCTCTTACTATCTGAAACTTACTTGAAAACCCACTAAGGAAGTAAGGACTACTTTACTTTGCTGAGAATGCAAGATAAAATTAGCTTTGCTTTCTGTGCTCTGTACCTCAGACACTTTTGCATTAACACAAGCGGCACTTTCAGTATGCCTTTGACTCAGTTTTGTTTCATAACTTGGAAGTTTTCTTAGCAAAACAAAATGTCATTGAATTTGCACTTAAATGCAAATATGTGGTTCTCTTCAGGTTGGAGGAGAGCAGAATTCAGTCGTGACCTGTTACTGAGTATTCTGAATATGCTGAACAATTAAATTTTTGTCTGCAATTGTTATGAGACTGTGACAAAATCTGTGCTGTAGGAATGCATTCACAGCCAACTTGTCTGCTTCCAATTACCTTAATTTACCTTCAATGAAGCATGTGGATTAATACAGAAGAGACACGTTGCCTCATGTTCTCTTACTTCCTAGTTGCTAGAAATTGTTCATTTAAGAGAAGTAACTACTTCATATTGTGCTTCCTGATAAAGATTATATGCAGCATTATGTTACCAACATCTTCATAAATGAGACAGTTGTTTGGCATAACTGAAATAGAACACTTATTTCCCTGGCATACATTTTCCGTATTTATGAGATGTATGTACAATCCTCATGTCTGGGTACAAAGCCGTGTTTTCTGCCATAAGCCCTCTTCCTATTAACATAATATGAAAACAGCACAACCATTTTTCCCCCCTAAAATTAAAAGTAATTGATGAGCAGATATCTAGGCATATCTATGCTTCACTATTTTTAGAGTCACAAACAACATTTGAGTATTTGTGTTGATGTATTTTAAAAAATAAAAGCTCTACTGGACCTGCGAAAAGGACACACTTCTCATAAGTTTCCTCCAAAATGCCGTTTAGCCAAAAGTGAGTTAAAATGATTACAAAGGTACGAGTGTTTGAACTCCGTGTTGTGTTCATGGTGTACATGCCCTATTAATCTCTTGCTTCGGCTACAAATGCTATCTTGAATTTTTCTGTCCTTCTAAGTATGCATCACCATTACTTAACTAAACTTTATGGTCAGTTTTAACTTTAAGGACACAGTATTTGCATTCTAAATGCTATGATACTTAATGATATTCTCATGCTAGATTTGTATTTAATTCAGGTTTTGAGTTACACTCAACCTCATTGTTCCAAGTAATAAGAGTTGATTAGGATGGATATGCACAATACTGCACGTAATAAAAAAGTGAGAGACAAAGTTAAATTGGAAAGCCAAGATTGGAGGTAAAAGACCAGCAATTTGGGGTGATTCCATTTTGGATGACCAATGTGTATGCAAGGCCTTGTTTTCAGAAAGTTTCACACAGTGCCAAGAAGATGTATGATCACTTCTTGCTAAGCAGGCTAACTCTGAAAAACACATAGCATTGTACATTTACAAAGGTGGTGTCATCCTCCTTGCCTAGTTGAAAAGAAAGTGAAAATCTTCCATTCTCAGAAATGTGGTGGTTTTCTTTTCATACCGTCTCCACCAAGATAAGACAAAGTGTCCTAGAACTTATGTTTTGGTACCATCACCATTTGGAATGCCCCCCACATAAATACAGCTGTAATAAACCTGATGGGACTGCCTTTACAATTGCTTACATGTATAAAAGATTTTTGCCTTTTGGTGTTATAAATAGACTTTATGAAGTATGAAGAGCAAGAAAAATATTTTAAAATTATCTAGAAATTGATTCTTTCATTTAGAGAAGAAGGAGACTAAGAATGAAGCGAATGAGCTCATAAGGTATTCTTAAAGGAATGTACTTTTATCAACAATTCAAATAACTGCAGCAGACATGGTTCAGTATTTCTTCAAGTAATGATTAACTTATCAATTAAAGATACATGGCTTAAGATTAAAGCAAATTTCCAGCTATCTATCTTATGCATCACTAAAATCTAAACATCAGTAAAAAAAAAATTAATTACATGCATCTCTTCATGCATTAGGAAACATTGATTAGCTAGAGCACAAGACGTGCAACAATCTTCCTAAAAATAAATGCTTCCTAATCATTTCTTATTCTGTCCCTCCAATGCCACAGTGGAGTTGCTAAATCCCACAATTACAAGTAGCAACAGAATTATTTTCCCATTGATCTTCCCATTGATCCGCTTACCTAGTAGATTTAAAGCACTAATTAGGCTGAATATCCTAAGATTACTTTGCATTAGGAATATTCACCCTTGAAAACTATTTGTATGGAATAATCCAAATTTTAAAAGTCACTTAAAAAGTCACTTAAAATTAACCTTCCTGACTTTTACTCCCAACACATATCCACAAACCTTTTTGAAAATACTTTCCCATAGATTCAGCCAGTATACCATAATGAAATGCTATATGATCACCTGTGTCATTGCATGATGCTATCCCAAGAAAGAGGGCTTTCTCAAAGTGAGCTTAGTGGATCCCTGCTCTGGGATTTATACAATGCAATAAAAAATGACAAAAAATGCAAATGCAAATATATTTTAAAATATAATATTAGCATTGTCAACATGTAAGACGTTATTTACTGCCCAGAAAAAAAATATATTCAGAATAGTGTCATTTGTTTCGGGGAATGCACAAAAAAGTTTCAACAACTAACACACAGTGTTTCTTTGCAAAATAGCCCTTTGCATGATGCTGAAGCTGAAATGGTTTTCACTCAGTGGTATCTACATTCTTGTAAAAGAAGGTCATTCGTCTCTATTGTGACTACTCCTTTTGGATTACCTGCCTTTGTCTTTACACAAGTCAAACAGTAAATAAAGGTTGTCTGTTAATATAGATTAGAGGTTAAACTGTTATTGATTGTCACATTTTATAGAGAGATTCTGTCTGTTACTGACCTTCTCAGAATTCTTTGCCTACAAAGTAAAAGTCACGTATTTGTTCCAGGCAAACTGTTTGCAATGAAAAAGAAATTACACTCTTCCTGAAAAGGTACAGACATGCATACAGAAACTGAGGTACAATGAGAAGTCCTGATGAAAAGCAATTGCTCAGTTGGTGTGTCACACATTAACATCATGGCATGTCTCTAAGCATATTAGGTAAGGAAAGCATTGAGAAACAACAGATTTTCTCCTGCAAGTTTTGAGGTTGTCTTTTGAACGTACTCTGGAATTTGGATGTCGCTAAGCGTTAAATAATATATATATATATATGACATATTTTCTTCTGAGTCCATCTAGAAAATAGAGCTATATAAACAAACAAAAAATAATATTATTTCATTTGTTCATTCAAGTAGACATAGCTGAATAAAAATCCTCAGTTTAACAACCACTCACTTTAGTGTGCCTTAACTGCATTAATAGCATGCCGTCATGCTGGTTTGTGGCAGTACTTCTGCAACGTACCCTACGTTAGAACACACCTCAGAAATAGGTTTGTATGGGTTGCCATAACTTTGAAACCAGGACAGTACTCTCTGACTGCATATGTTGTGGAGGCTTCTTGTTAAAGTGGATGAAACTTCTGGTCTGAACATCCTAAATTGTGAGGATGTGAGAAATCCAGACTGCTTCTCCCATTATGCTAAAAATGTACAGGAAAGAAGAGAAGGAAGGAAGGGAAAGGAAAGAAAGGAAAAAAAAAAAAAAAGAGAGAGAAAGAACCTCTTACAAATGTAATTCTCTCTTGTGTAAATAGCCACAGTCTTGTTTCCTCACCCAGATCTAGGTCTTTCAGGCCCAGACCAGACCAAATTCTGGCCATTCAAGAAGCTTTAAAAGCCACTTCCTCTTGTAGCCCCTCCAGACTGCTGAGTTGTCACTTCACCTGTGCACACAATACAACATTAGACAGAAGTAAATGAACCATTATGCTTCATACCTATCTAAGACTTGGCCTTCTTTCCTAGCCAATCTTGTTTGTCCAACAGTAGGACAAAGTGGTCGTAGGAAGCAGGAAAGGTCTTAAAGTCAGCGGGATAACTATAGTGGTATGGCCCTACGTAAAAACAAAAGCAGATTAGAGAAGAGAGTGCTCTAGAGCACACTATGAGGTAGATTATAACTGGTTAGCAAAGAAACTATCTAACATTGCTTCTGCATTATGTCTTTGCAAAGGATTAAATGATTCCATCATTCTTGTCTTCCAGAACAAAACGGTCTGCAGGATCCTGGTTGACTGCTCAGACTAGCAGAGGTAAGAGGACAATGGCTTTACTTATTGCACCTTTCTTGTTTCTAAAGTAAAAACGCTTAGAAATACTAAAATATTTTGAAACACAAACTAAGGTCAGGGTTCATTTCCCTACTCCTGCCTGGGCAAGTACCTCTGAAGTCTGCTTTGTCTACTGAAGAAGCGCTCTGATTAGTTTAACATGTTCATTTATTCTTCTTCAGAGTAAACCCCAACTTCTCAAATTCATTCGTTAAAAAACAAACAAACAAACAAAAAACCATAGAGAAGTAGGCCTTTATATAGTGATATATTACAAATTTCTTCATAAAAATATATGAAAAATAAAATATATGAAAAATAGCCATGAAACATCATAAAGAAAAGAAGAAATCGTAGTATAAAAATAAGACAAACATATTTTCCAGAAACTTCTCAAGTCCTCTGGAGGATGTTTATCTGGAAACAAATACTGCTGTAAAGGAGAATGGGCTGGATCTGACTGTACTTGCCACAACACTAGAGACAATATAAATTAAGCAAAATGTGACATAAGACTTCAGTTCCTCAACAGCATTTTCATTGCTTGCTTCTGATAACAACTTTCTTCTACCTAAAATATTGTTTAATTCAATTATGTTGTCCTCCTTGAATCATATATTCTAATTCGAAAATAATGTTTACAGGTTTGAAGAGTGTTGGTAGTCATATACTTTTTAGACAAATCATACCAAATCGTGTAATGGTATTTGAGAATGGATTGGATTGAAATATGTCTTGCTTCTCATCTTTGTAACTGCTTTAACTGCTTGCTTGGGTAATATGTCACTTTAATGACCAGAGTTTTCCTTCTTCTTCCAGTCTCAGTGCTGGAAAACACCAAAATCCTCAAATCAATCTTTTTTTTTTTTTTTTTCAGCATACTGCTTCAGAAGTGTGCTTACTCTTGTTTTTTGACTGCCCAAAGCAGATGAATACCTCCTAATTTTTGTTCAGTTTACAAAGAGTTTGTTATTTCCTTGCATTTATTTCCTTGCACTTCTACTTTAAATTGAATCTTGTCTCTAAACACCTCCAAATGTTCCCAGCAAATTTCTTGACAGTTAATCTTTTCTACAGATCTTCCTTTGCATATGCTTCTATTTCTCTCTGAAGCATCCAAGCGTTTACGTAAAAAGTAAATTCCATCTCTTTTTTTTTTTTTTTTTTTTTTAAAGTGTATCTTAATTTAGTCAAACTATAAGTCCTAAACTTGGTAAGGTGGTGACTGAGGAATAGAAGACACTTTAATGAAAATAATTGCCTTCATATAAAAGTGACAAAACAGTCGACCTTTTTGTGATGTATGAGTGATTACGTTTCATATTAAATGAATGAGTTGTACAAAACCATTTTCAATTAGTATAATGTAAATGGTGAGGGATGCTTAGAAAAACAGTGCCCTTTGCTGGGAGCTTTGTGCTTTTTTTCCTGATTATATTGGTTTTGAAAGCTCACATGCAGAAATTTTATTTCAGTTTCCCTTTTTAATGAGTTCATTCCTGGAGGGAATAT
The DNA here is from genome assembly GCF_964035555.1 of Netta rufina. Lineage (NCBI taxonomy): Eukaryota > Metazoa > Chordata > Aves > Anseriformes > Anatidae > Netta > Netta rufina. Next base: position 6,327,858 of record NC_140137.1, read on the forward strand.
TTAATACATTACCCCTAAGAATAAAAAGTGTCTTCCTTTTGTCCTGAATTACCTTTAGTACTGGCTAAAGAAAGAGGTGGATAAGATTGTGAATGAAAAGAAATAACATTTCCCGTGAGGTTTTGTTATTCACAAATGTGTATGTTAGATCTCTCAAAGTGCACATCTGTAAAACTAATACTCAAATAGCAGTATGGGTATCCTCAGCTGTGCACTGGGGATCTGGACTGCTTGCTTCACCAGTTCTCAGACAAGAAGACCATCATGTGCATGACAGTTTGAGACTTAAGGGCTAGACTGAGTTCCTCTCAGTTCATAAAACATGAATAACAGAGATACTACAGTACAAATGTTTTCTTTAAGTAATTAATCCTATTCATGATGCACAAGCTGGGACAGAATCCAGTTTACATGCTGGTTTTGCAGAGGAAAAAGTAGGAAAAAATCTATATTAATGAATAAAGTGGTCTGACAATTCTGAATTTAAGGCAAGGAACAAACTGTTGGGTAGGAAGGGGTGCTATTTATTTATTTCCTTTTCGGATGGTAGCCGTGCTTTAAAAGAGCTTTCATTTTGGCTTTGGTAGCTTGGATTCACTGATGTCTTCTTTCTTGAAGACATGGAGGGAATAATCACTATTGTGAGCATGCTTTGAGAAATACAGGCTACTAGAATAAATGAATTCCCTTTCTTACATAGGAGTATAATCCCTGAAAATAGTTTAAATCCAAAACCAAATTAACCCTCTTTCTTTCCTCTGTGAGGGTCACAGTGGCAGTATGGCACAGCTAGACTGCCATACTTACTGTTTCTGTCCCAAAATTTCATTGCTTGCATTGCTACCCACATTGGAATATTAGAGCATACACTTTCGGATGCAGGGAAGTTAACATTTAAACAGTTCAGTCCACAGTGCTTCCACTTGCTGCTTATACCATTAAGGCTTAGACAATAACAATCACATTTCTAACTGTTGATGAATCTTATATCTTGGCAGATGTATTACTGGAAAAGTGTATCATCCAGTGCACATTATCAGGTGCAGGGAAAGACTAAGGTGAGAGCTCTCTCAGTGTGCCTGGATTTATAGGACAAGTCACCTGTCAGTAGCTCTTGACAGCCTCATTCCATATTCTACTTCGCTCACTTTATATATGGTGCTATTTCTTTTTCATACAATTTTCAAATGTTAGGACTGACTTCTTTTATTTATAGCTAAAGTCAGCTCCTGCGTTACTTCTAGGAAGTGGAAGCACCTACCACTTCTTTAGACTGCAATGCTGTTGAAGTGTGAGTCTAGCATGCATCAATCCAGTACTAAATTACACTAATCCTTTTTATGATTTATCTAGCTTCCAACATTCTTGAGAAATCAGCATAATAAAGAATGTTTGTGAGATGTTTCTGTAGTTAAATGTCAGCACTAACATATCAGAACACACAGAAAAGGGTATTATGTATAATTATAGATACTGTGCTGTGATTAAATGTCTGATTCATCATAAAATACTTTGTCTGTGGTTCTGAAAGAATCCAGTAATGTAAGAGATTGCACCCATTTATAGTTTACAAGAAGAATTATCAACTGTCAGACTGGTTCCTGGAATGGTCTTCCAAAACCTTGTATGTATGTTTTTTCATTGTTGTTGCTGTTTTTTGTTTTGTTTTGTCTTCTTATGTACTTTGTTGGTACATTTGAAATTACTTTATTAGAGAAAAAAAAAAATGAAAGCAACAGTATTTATGTAATAATGATCTGAAAGAAAAAGCCCTGAAGTAAAGCATAACTCTAGCATTATTTTTTTACCTAATTATTTCTTAGTAATAAACTAAGTGTCATGAAGAAATGGAGAGAAAGACCTCATTACCTACTTTTGGTAACACGATCAATAATATTGCAGAGAGGTACTGTAATTGTTGTCTTTACAGTTCAGTTTGCACAGGAATCTCAAGAGAAACCTTAACTTTGACATGTAGAATTATTTGTTAAACACTATCCGTTAATTAGTGCTCATCAGTGGAGTCTAGCATACTTGGAGGATGGTATTATCATCACTTAGTTGGCCTATGAACCAGCTAATTCTGAGATGTTAACAAGTCCACTCACCCTTTGCAGACTTGATGTTTGACTAGACATATATTTAAAGGTTTATTTTGTGTCTTATTTCATCTTATTTTCACGTTGAATTCCTTGTGAACCCAAACAACTATATGACGTCTTTCATTGTTCATGATATGTACAGCAGAGAAGTCAAGTTGTTCATCCTTACTCCCATTTGGATTTGCCAAGTCTTTCACATTTTGTGTGAAGTTCACTTGGTTGGTCCCCACCTCACACTCCCTTGCTGTGGCAACTGCAGCTCACTAATATTAATCACAATCTCTCTATTGCTTAATGATCCTAGCTGCCAAATGCAAGAGGGAGGCAGAGGCCATTGTTGTATTTCTTTTCCATGTCCCTTCCTCTACTAAATGACCCGATACGCAGGTGCAACCCCCGCAGTATGTGATTCACCTTATAGTTTCAGATCCTTACTGGGTCAGAAAAATGTTGATAGTTATACGTACTGCATTTGTACACTTTTTTCGTCACTTGTCACATATCCAATTCCTCTGTCTCACTGATTTATTTTTTTTAACATAAATATTGACTTTTATTTCTGTTAATAAGTTCTATTATTTATGCTCTGTTTTGCGTATCTGTTTTCAAGTTATCATTCACATTTGTACCTGTTCTAAATCATTTAACACAATGTGGCTGTTAGCATGCTGTGAGAAATCCAAGACAGTGTGGTGAGATGAGGTCTTAGCCCTTGATGCTACGTAGTTGTCACAAAATGACCATGGTTAACAAGTTATTAAGTTACAGTCACACTTATTTCAGACCAGTCTTGTTCATATTTGAAAGACTGTTAATCTGCTCCAGTTCAAGACCTGAACAAAATGCTAGTTATTTCAGTTTAGTTATTTGTTTCAGAAGATAATACAGCCTCACTCATGTCTGCATGTATAGCATGAACCAGGCAGCTCATCCAAGGAGACACACAATGTACATATACCTCACCAAGGCTCCTACAAATGAATTTAAATCTTCATGAAGCTTAACAACATTGTTGTCTGTCTCCAAGGGTAGATTTCTATGCAGACAGACACAGCCAGCATATTTAAATATGAGATTTTCCACAAGATAAAGACAAAAGCCAAAGTCAATTTACAATTTTTTAGAATCTGCACCCCTCAATACCACTTCTGTTTCTAAACTTGGTACTATTTCCTGGGTTCAATATAGAAAGCAATCTCAATGATTTATTTATTTATTTTACTGTGTAATGGCAGGTAAACCACAGCAAACCACACTTGCATGTGAGATTAGACCTTGAAGAGTTATTCTCCAGTAGAAGCTAACTTCAGCAGGGGAATGTCGGACCCTCTCAACTGCTACTGTAGTCAATAGAAAAAAGAATTCCTTTCAGATTGTTAGAAGAAGACTGAATTAGCTAATCCAGATGGCACCATGGAAGATAATTACTTGGTTGGTTCAAGGAGAGTGAGTAGCTTCCTTGAGTGTCTTCCTTCCTCCTGGTATATTCTTCCCCCTAGGATCACAATCACTGAGTAGGAAGCCAATACAATAACACTATTAAGACAGTGCTATTAATTACCTGACATCTATTACATACTTGTCATTTCACATTTTCACCGAAATATTCAGACAAGCATATTGCTGTTTTCAATTTACTGTTTAATGCATTTTAGCTGTGAGAAGGGCCTCTAGTGGCTTCTCTTCTGTTGCTCTGCAGTTCTACCATTCCAATGTTCAGATGTTGTATTACTAAGAGTGCATTATGTGTGTGGATTTTGTGACATATTTATGTTTATACAACACGGATATGATTGAAAAAAAATAAGTCCCCTGTGTTTTGTTTTGTTTTTATTATTATTTCAGAAAGACATTTTATGAAAAGCCTTAGTTAAAGGGAGATGCCCTGGTCAAATAGCTGAGGCAAGAGTTGTTTCAGGATCTTTTGCTGTACTTTCTACTGGCCATTTCATAAGTTAATTTAAAAAAAAAAAAAAAAAAAAAAAAAAACTGATAAAGGAACTAAAGCAATCAAATCTGTAATTTCAAATTAATCCAGAATCTCCCATAGCAGATTATTATGCTTTTGTTCATCTTAATACTTGTTTTCATACTTCTAATGCTTATAGAGGATTTCAGGTAGTAAATGTATGCAGGTTGGCAAAGGAAAAAAAAAGAGAATTACAATAGAAACAACTAACAGAAACTGCAATATCTACCTTATGTCACTAACCTTTACAATTTATAGTATTAAATGCATTTAAGTGAAAAAGGGATCATCTGCAATGTACCAAATAATAAATCTCTTTTGATGATACTGTCACAGTTGCTTGCTTTTCTCTGCACTATTTCAGGCATAATGCTGTTATTGTTACAAAACAAAACAAAAAAAAAAAAACTGGGAAGGTAAAATAGCACTGTGGTAAGATATCTGTAACAACTGAGCTATTAAGCAATGCACTATGCCTTTGAGAAGTCATCTCAGTCAAAAGGGCTCAGCATTTTCCAACAGAAAACACAAGATCATTGTTTTTTTCACAGTTCCTTGCTATATAAACTTATTTCACCATGTAGATGGGAAAATCTTATTGAATGGCATTTTGTTATGTGAAAGGATATACAGAAATGCATGTTGAGTGTTTTTGAGAACTAGAAGCAGATCTACTTCTTGATAGCTACATATAATAAGTAAAGACTCACAGTTGCTGGAAAGTCCTGCATCATTTCAATTTCAAATCTCACTATAGATGACAGAAATACATGACAACATCAGAAATCACTTCCAAATTGAAAAAAAAAAAAAAACATGATGAATTTCTTAATGCGTCTTCAGAATGTTTATCATCCAACTAACTCCCAAATGTATCTTGAGTTTTATTTTATAAAGCCTCACAGTTTTGCTTTCAGATTCTATTGGCTCAGACTCTGTTTCCAGAAGTCTACTGCTACAGCCTGTCACAGAAAAGGGACAAGGCAGGGTTGTAACTTAAAAAAGTATTGTCATTCTCTGAACAAGAATTCAGAGAAGCTGCCAACAATTGTTACTTTTGTTCTAATTTCACAATCAGAACCCTAAGTATGACCAACAGTGAGGTTTACAGCTTTAATTTGTATATGCAAAACTATTTGGTGTTTATAGAAATCATTGTAAACTTGGCAGAGAATTTTGATAAGCCCATCTCCTTGTGCCTGATCCACACACTTCTTGAGTTGATACAACCCATAGCTTCAAAGTCTAGTCTCTTTATATATGGGGACTATATTGTCCATGAAAAGCAGTAGTATTTTTGAATCTCCCAAAGTTCCATTAAACATAACATTTATGATTAACATGCATGATTAATCCCCAAAGTATTCCTCCAGACCTTAATTTATATTTACCATTTATATGTTGAAACATTCACCAAATAATTCTCTGACTTTAATAAAAATCTGAATAGGACAATTGTTATATATAAAGAGTGGCAGGAAATACACCTTTGTTTTTACATTAGTTATTCAAACCAACTAAGATGTTTCAGCAGACGATTCTGTCTGCATTAGCATCATACATGGACTTGTCTTCAGTCATTGAATATTCACATCTTTAGTACTCCATATCATTGATTTAATATTAAATTTATGAACTACTTATAAGCTACTGTTTAAAAATTACTACCAGATAATGAGCTGTCCGAAACACCAAGTCAGGACCTTCCAGCATATCTAAAAAGCATACCCTTATGCTGTTTATTTTTTTGTGTGTTTGTTTTTGTTTTCACGAAAAGAAGCAACAGGCAGCACCTTGTAGATTTTATGTTATAAACTGTCTGTGCAAGCAAACTGAAGATAAGGATTTCTGAGATATTAAAACCTGATATGCTACAAGCTTTAAAAAAATAAATAGATAAAATAGCACTTGCCAAAATAATAATAATAATAATAACAACAACAACAACAATGTACTGGTCAAGCAATAGAAGGATACAGGGCTCTCTATAGTCATGTCCATCTTTTACCAGGCTGCCAAAGTGTATTTTATTAATGCCTTGCCTACTGTCAAGAAGGTAATAAAGTAGATGCTCAGGTAGGCATCCTCATGTACTGCCTCCAATAATCTGTTGCCATTCAGGGTATCCTTAAATGAAAATTAAGATCTTAAGTGCAAGGGAATGACATATGCCTCTAAGTCTGGTAACGATATGCATACAGCAGTCAGCAGACTTAAGTATGCAGACATGCATTTCCAATTCATGCAGGATTTTGTATGGACTGAACAGAGAGGTTTTTTGTTTTTTTTTGGTTGTTTTAAATGATGGCATTTAATATAATCAATTTCTTAGAGAAACTTAATTATAGTGCTGTAAGAAATGCTGTAATGTTTTTTGTTCTGTGTTTTTTTTTTAATATTTTTAATATTTTCTTAACTGAATCTTAAAACATTCTCAGAAAATTGTATTATGTGTTATATAATTGGTTGAAGTTTTCTGGCCCAAAACTCCACAAGCAAAGAAGTTTCACAATTCAGTATATTTTGTCACAAATGTATATTTTAACTCAGGCCTTAGTTCCTCCCAGTTCATGAGCATGTATTAAGGCAAGTCAGTTCACTTTGCATTCTTCTATCTGCCACTCTGCTTCATCTAATTGAATTGTAAACTTTTCAGGACACAGCCTGGCTTTTGCTTCACTGTCTTGTACCATGATCTAGTCAGGCATTTTTTGCCTTCAGCATTTACCAGTTTTCATCAGTGAAAATCACACGTGCTCTAAACATTATGAAATAACATATTATTTCATCAGAAACAACTGTCGTGTTCAGGTGGCGTGATTTTTTCGGTCTGTGTGTGTTGGTTTGGTTTCTATTTGACTTCCCATGAAATCTTGATCAACATTTCTTATATTCATGCAGTGGTAAAAAAACGCAGTTCCTCTTTTGTTAGAGCTTTTTGTGTGAAAGTTTAATGACATACATTTAAATTTCAGCTTCCTGATTAGATCCACTAGGAAATTTGTATGAGAACTAAGGCTTTCAATGTAACAGAATATGGTTGTATTCTTAGTAAAAGTTTATCTCCTTGCATCTTACCTCCTATGCATTGCAGTGTTTGAAAATATATTTCCTTAAGAGACAGATGCTGTTAATGTTTGCTAAGCCACTCACTAAAATATTGTTGTTGAAGTGAATAGATTTCTTCTACTCCACACTAGAACAATTTATTTAAAATATTTTTTGTAACCATGAGACAAAACATGAGATCTTGGTTTCTTTCTTTATTTCTCCTTAATCTATGATTATACAGGAAAATAATTTTGCATACCCTTTATTCTGAAATCCTCCTGTTCAGTGGTTGTCTATTTAATTATTTCATTTCTTCCTGAAATGATATTCAAGGTAATTTTACTCCAGAGGTGAGGAAGGCAGTGATTCTGTAAAGTAATCTGCAATATTTTATTTGCCTGCAGTGCTTGCTGATTCACATCATAATCCTAAATTCATTCCCTGAAAGAGATTTCTAGTCTTCCTGATCTTTTTTCTTCCTTAGAAAAGTGGTTTGGCAGTGATTCTCTCTTTACCTGAGATTGGCTGAGTGGTTTCAGCTTCTATAACTGAACATGTTCTCAGAAAGACTCCAGGGAAACAGCTGTTTCATGTGTTAAAGTAGCATCCACAGCCCAATCAAATCTCTGCCCATAAATCTATAGGTTTATTCCAGGCAAAATTGAAACTGTGGCTCATAAACTGGCATGCTGATATTCAATTGTTAGCAATACTTGAGCAAACACTCCTTATACAGAGGTGTAACAGAAATTGATAATTCAAATTATTAATTTAAAAATTTCACTTTGAAATATTACCTTAAAAAGAAATCCAGAAAGTATTTCAGTAAAGTTCTAAGTAAATGTAATTGCACAAATTCACTATTTCTTACTCTCTCTTTTTCTTCTTAAAAGAAAATGCTTCAACTTCCTGCAGTGTTGGTCATCTTGTTTGTTAACATCTCAAATTATTTAAGATTACTTTTAAAAAAGCCTTGACTTTAGGAATCACTCTACATCATTTGTCCAATTAGTTCTGTCAACTCGCTATATTGTTCTTGTTTTGAACCCAAGTTTTCTGGTGGTTACAGTATTTATTTTTCTTTCTACAGTTAGTACAGAATAATTTAAGTATAATGTGACTATTTATTTATATGATGTGAAAAAGAGAACTCTTACCAGATTCAGAAAGTAAATTAAAATAAACTCTTTGAACAGAAGTCAGTGTGGAACTGCCTACAACATATCTCAAAAAATTCCCCGTTACTCAATGGTTCGCTTCTTCTGAGGTCAGCTGTCTCACTCCCTTTCCATGCTACTGCACTAGGATACTACACCTGTTTTTCCTAGCAGTTTCTACAGTGAAGCAAGTAGCTTTTACGTTTATTATAGCTTCATCTGCTAACCCATTCCTTGCAGCAGTTTGAGCATTCTCCTTTATTGAAGAAGAAAACTTCTGCTTATACTATCACACATGCTTTCAGGAACTTGCTCAGCTACTATAGTACATTTTTGTACGTATATTTCTATATACACTTTTATATATTCTTTTATAGTTAGTAGATATCTAAAAACACCATGTTGTTCGTCGTCTCTGTACACAAACACACTCCAGTATTCTGCCAGCAAAACCACCAGCTTCTGCAAACCACAGAGGACCTTTTCCTTAGAGGTGTACAGCTAACTTGTTTACGCTGGGGTCTTTGCAAGACCTTGTAAGCTGAAAGACTGTAGTACAGGAATTAGTGCAGGTGTAAAGTGTTTCCTGCTCTGCATTTCTCATCTTCAGAAAGCCCCACAATCTAAGCAGCATATCATGCTTTCTCTTTGAATCATAGTTTAATTGCTCCTTAGCAGAATATGCTGTTCTGAATTTCATTTTAGCTTTACCTGCAGTCACAAAAGAATAAATTTTGAATGCTTTATTTTAAAGAACATTTTTGTGAAGGCACACCACTGAAAGAGACAGAGAATGGAAGAGAGTAAATGTGAGGCAGCTGCCATCTCTGTCCATATGTCCTCTACAGCACATCGAAGCAATTCTACCCTCCCCTGAGGTACCAGCCACCCTCCTCCAGTGGTGCCAGACAGGAAGTCTGAAATACAGCCTGGGCACTGAGCAGCAGAAGTGGTTGCAATAAATTAAATGAAAGTGCTGACGGCCATTGCTTTGCTTGGTGTCCCTGGCTTTAGGGACTACAGGGCACAGACTGAGGAAGAAATGAACAGTTCCCTACTCCTGGTCATTATTTAGCAGTTTTTGTTGATTTCAACTGAAGTCAGATATGTACCTCTAAGGGCAGTGACCATTTGTTGTAGTCTAAATTGATGAATTGGTATAGCAAAGTGCCTTTCTTATTCTCCTTGAGGTTCATTATTTGATCTGCACTCACAATATTTTTAGTCTATCTGAATTACAGTTGATGACAAAACGAAACGGATTGCTTATAAACAAGTTGCAGCACCATGCAGTAAGATTCAGCACTCCACAGGCAAGGCCGCAAAAGCTGACAGGAAATCGCCATTCACCATTCTCCCCATGCCACCTCAGCCTCTCTTCCCCATTTCTTCTTCATCTCTTGCACCATTTGTGGTTAGCTTTTAACTCATAGTCCCAAAACCACAAATCCTGGGGCTGCAACCTACCAACATTTCACGCGCTGGGGCTTTCCTTACTGAGCAAAGCAGGCGGCAGCGAATTACCAATGGCTGCCTGCGCACAGGGCAGCTGAGCTCTGTCCTGCCTGCATGGGCACTGCTGCCTGCACCCAGCAGGGAGCTGCTGGCAGTGCCCCTGGGATCACAGCCTCCCATGGCTGCTCAGAGGACCCGCCTTGCCGCCCTGCCGTGCGTGGGGAGGAAGGCATGGCCCAGCCAGGCCATGGTAATGGCTGGCTCCTTGCCCTTGGAGGAGAGGGCCATGTTGTGGCCTGCCTTCAGTGCTGGGGCACAGACAGGCTATGGTTTCCTCAGGAACTGCCCTGCTTGTCTTTGTGGCAGCAGGGGAGGAAGAGAAAAATCACCCTGTGGTGTCTGGCAGGCGGGGGTTTTGTGACTAGCAGCCACAGGACGCATGCTGAAGGAAGAGGTGTTCAGCAGGCCTGGCTGTGCTGCCAAACAGCCCTTTAAGAGCAGAGGCTCCACCTGGAGGCTGGGCCTTGGGCACCAGCACTCTGGGAGTTGGGAGGTTTCAACCAGGGGCAGGTCTTGCAACTTTCTGACTGTCAGTATGAAAACCTGAGGTGCCCCTGGCACAGGGAGGTGCTGGCACCATGGCCATTTCCACAGCCTCTCAGTGGGGGAGATGCCAGCACTGTGCTTCTTTGGTTTTGCCTTCCTGTGAGGAAACCAGGCCCCTTCTGTACTTCTGCTCCTTCAGGGCAGCCTCTGCTGACAGCGAAATCCTTGTGGGGCCCCCTCACCACATATTTCATGGTGGCCCATGTGAACATGAGAGGTGAGGCACCCATGGGTGCCACTTCAGACTTGCCAGCTCAGGAAAAGGTTTAGCTATCACTAAGGGATGTTTTGGGGGGGGGGGGAAGACTAAAAGGGGCATGCTTTTTTCTGGCTGCCATTTTAGGTAAGGGTGGGGTTCTTTTTCTTTGATAGCACTCCTTCTGAACACATGCAGTACTAGGGTGAAATAAGCATTATTATTTTTCTTCTCTCTCTCTATCTTTTTTTTTTTTTTTTGCCCCCCAGTGTTGAAACAGCTTTCCAGTAATGTCATACAATGACACTTTCCTGAGTGTTTCCTAATGTCTAGAGAGACACGAGCAGAGGGAATGGGGGAAGAAAAAGTCCAGGGATCTGGTATTTAATCTCATCTCTTTTACTGACAAACAGATACTTAAGTTTTGCATGCGTGTACTTTAGATTTCCCTTCCTTAATTTCATCATAGAAATTGTTTGCAATGCCTTATTAGATTTTTGATAAAGTCTCAGTCAAAGACACTGCTTTAGATTTTTTTTTGTATGTGTGTGGATTTTTTTTTGGTCACTATTATAAATACGCTCTTGTAACTCAAAATATGAAATGCCTCTAAAATAATATAAATATTAAAAATGTATGATTTAAACAAAAAAGATTATTTCCTCAATAACAAATAAAACCACTTAACTCATTAAACTCTGTTTTCAAATGATATTACTTTAAAACAGTCTAGTCATTTTTTGTCAAATGTGTATATTTGATGCATAATAGATACATGCACACAGCAACATATAATATGGATATAACTCCATAATAATTTTAGTTTTGTCTTTGTAGGATCCTTGGCCCAGACTGACGACCTTCATTCAAAGCCACTATCTGAAGGGAAGAGAGACGAATCTAAAGAATCTATGTCAAATGTATGTTCCATTTTTTGTCATACTTCTCAATGTGTTGAGTTGTTCTACAAAGTGAATATTAATTTTGAATTGCTCAGAGTTCTTCCAGATATTTTTTTTTTTTAGAATTTCTGAATAATAATTAGAGATGATAACTATCCCAAATAAAAGATGTATGCAATTTATTTTATATTTTTCCTTAAAAAAAAAAAGTGTAACTATATGCAGAATATAGTATACATTTCGAAATTGAAAATATATTTCATTTCTAATAGTTTATAGTCTTAATTGTCTCTAGACTTCTGATTTTTTAAATTATGTTTTAAAGGAAGGGACTGTAGTCTCCAAAATAAGCTCTGAGATATTGATAATAAAACAATTGCTCCTATAGATGTAAGTTTTTATGTTCAAGTATTAACATTCAGTGCTTAATTAAGCCCTAATTTCTTTCATGCATGTTAACTTCACAATAGCTCCATCTCGTGGTTGACTAAATATTACCTGAGTATATGAACTTTCAGTATATGTTTCATAGGAACAGTAGGCTTGAAAACAGAAGTACATAAATATATATATATATATATATAAAAAATACTGATGGGGGAAATTATTATTTGGAAAAATAAAAAAAAATCATAAAGATTATGATTAACTCTATTACCACATTTGTAGTAATGTATACGCTTAGAGTTTTGTTTCTATTTCATACAGGTATTCAGAAATGATGCAGCTGATCAGCAGTTTAACCTTGAAGCTGCAATTAAAAATGTTGACAAAATGTCCGATGAGCTAAAGAAACTAAATGGTAATTCTGAGTTCATCATCTAGCTATACAGAAAGCTGTTGAAGGCATTGTTTTAGATAGCATGTTTGAGAATGGCTCATGTTTTCTGTATCATACAATTGTTTTTTTTAATCTAATGAAAAAAATGTTTTGTTTTGAACTATTTTTTATAACAGTGGTTACATAGAAATGGAACTATGTTAGCTAAGCATGGAAAAAAAACTTAGTCAAATGCTTTCCTTTTTAGGGACAATAATAGTTTGATAATGAAAATATTACAAATACGCTAATATCAAACTTTATTTAACTGCTTTGAGGTAAACAAAACAAGGCAATCCTTTGCATTTTTTGAAAGAGTTCACAATTGTACTTCAAAAACATGCATCTGGCTCAATTGTCTTTCACTTTGCATTTACTATTCAATAAGTGCTGTGAAATTACATTGCCCTTTGTCTTTCAGTGGAAAGCCAGCTGCTGCTTTGTGACCTTATTTTGAATTTCAACCATCCCCTGAAGGCCAAAGATTTAAAAGAAGCTGAAGAAAAAACTCGGAGTTTGACAGATTAAGTAATACCATCCATTTTCATACATTGTCTTCTATTAATAGCAATTGAGTTTCAATTGAAAAGTGACAATATGGTTTTCTGCACTTGGATTATTTTTATTTTTAATTGGAAAACGTTTTTGATTTTGGCAGAGATTTTAACCTAAATTTCTCAAATATACTAGGTTTGGAAAGAGTAGCAAAATAAACTAGAAAGGTCAAGAAATGGGGCATGAAGTTCTTCACACGTGCTTGTCTCCTTTAAAATGAAGACACAGTGGAAGAGTAACAAAAAGATTTAAAATTACTTCATGTCAAGTTATTGCTCTTGTCTCAGTTGTGTTCCGGAAAATGGGACGAGAAATATTCAATAAAAGAGGAACTGCAAGTCATCATTTGATATGCCTTCCTTATTCTAAAAATGTTGCTGTGGAAGGAGGCCACAGAGCAAATTACTTCTGGAAAACCAGAAGTATTTCTATAGTGACTTTCTAATGCATATAGATTCAAAAGAAAGCAAAAGTTAGCAGTTCAAATACTCCACTATGAAGTTTTCTCAGCCAAAAATTTGTGTAGCCAGTGTATTAATATAAGTAGAATTCATATTTAAGCAGAATTCCTATTCAATCATACTTTACTTGTAAAGATTATCATCACTTGTGAAAATGTTTGAATGTTGAAATATGTTTTTAGTCATACAAAACATGTGTTTATCTGAATAATCAAATCCAGATTTACTTTGTAGAAAAAGAATATGTAGAGCTATAATTTGTTATGTAGGTTTACATTTTATTGCTCTTTCCATAAGTGGGAAAAAATGGTGATTTAAAAACAAATGAAACAATTTCATAGGAGGCATTTCAGGGTTGTCAGAATTTTCAACACAGTGTAATAAAACTACAACCTCCAGTTTACACACTCAATGGTAACATTGTGGGATTTATCTTAATTTTAGCATTTTTGGAAAGACATATTAAAACTGACTTTTCTTTCACAAGACTTGTGGCAGGTTTTTTAAAAAAATACAGTAATAAAGATAGGCTTTGTCAGCTGAAGTGATTTTATTTATTTATATATTTATTTACTCATAGTTGCATGGAAATGAAATTCTCTAATTTCGAATTCCAGCTCCTAGACAAATATAATGTAAATAAAAATAACATTTACAACATACATATTTGAAGTTGTAAAACTCTTTATGAAATCTGATTTTCTTATCATAGAAGCTATATAAATGATATGGACGATATCCTCCCTTGAATTATGATTCAACGCAGAAATGGCTTTAGAGGAGAAAATGTAAATGTGACAATGTCCAAGGTAATTTTTTTTAATAAAACAGAAGTTCCTAAAAAAAAAAAAAGGATAAATCCCACTTAACAAAGGAGAGGGAAAAAAATCATGATTCTTCAGTGGTTCTCAGCTGCAGCTTGTATTTTAGAACTGAGAATATTGTTTTTTCTTGAAAGAACACGGTAAAAACAGAAAGCATTTGTATAGGAGAAACCAGCTTCATCCAAATTATATCTGTATGCTAAGGGCCTTGGGTGTGGTCTTGCAATTAATAATCACATGATGATAATCTTGTTGATGTGTCTCCTATAAAAGAATGGTGGCTTATTTTAGAGTCAAAGAGATACAGTTAAAGAGATGTCTGTGCTAGTAGAGAAAATCTTGTTGCTGAGTTTAGATGATCCTAGGAGATAACTCCACTTCATGGGTTAAGGTGCCATTCATGAATCATCAGTTGTATGGCAGGTGGAAGATGTTATCTGTAGATATTTTATTTTTCTAGAAAATTGTGAACAAGTACAGTTTCATAGCTGAATAACACAAACACAGATCTTGACAGGCAGGGGGATTCAAGGGGAAAAATTGAGGAGAAAAATCGAGCAACACACAAAATTTTTGTGTCTTGCTGAAAGATAGTTGTCTTTAAGGTCCAGGTTGGCAGGTTGGAGTCCAAGTGTTTTCACAGAAATGCCCATAGTTGGATGATTTATTGATTTATTTGGAGGTGGATTGCAGGGGAAGAAAAACAAATCAAAACAAAACAAAAAAAACAACAACAGCAAAAAACTATTGCTTTTGGTTTACTTCTCAACTTTGTTTTGGTTATTGCTTCTGTGGTATGTACCACTTTAAATAATAGAATTGCTGCTGCAATTCTAATCTGAAAAATAGGTTACTTTTTTTTTTCTCCTCTGAAAGCAGAGACTTGTATTGGTGTATCTTTCATGAGTCCTCTAATGTGGTTTGGAAATTGTTTCAGGAAGATACACATTTGTTGGAAGATAGTTTTCCTCACTGAATGAATTCTTGTGTACTCTATGGTTGCTGGACAGAAATAAATATATTGTAGGAAAATCATATTTATAGAGTACTACATTTAAAGCATGACTTAAAAATAACAACATTGTCCCTTTTCATTAAAATTAAAAGTATTTTTAATGATTTCTTCATGGTTTTAGTTCACTGAAAAAGGAAGTATCCTTAGGTTTACAGACTTTAGTAGACTTTGATCCTTCATGTGATCTTCATTAGGGTCTCATTTAAATATGTCCTGCAGCATATGTTAACATGCACTGGTTCCTTGAACCCCTGTCTTTTCCATCAATCAGAAGAAGAGGTGTTCTTTGGAAGTAATCAATGATGTCTGCTACCGATGAAAAATCCTGTGGGATGGAAAAATAAGAAGGTAATGGATAAAGTGTCAGAATTCTTAGCGATTAGTTAACTCAGTTTAGAAACCTTTTTTCTTTATAAGAGGTATCTTATAAGGTCCAGTAAATATCATCAGGTCAGCTGTCTTTCTTCCTGACCTAATATGTAGTTATGTTGATGTATGTGTATGATCTACTGAAGATGTGTTGTGTAATGAATTTATGCAGATTCAGCATGTTTAATACACGGTGGTGGTGTTTCTATTTGACATGATGAAGTTGACTCATAAATTCAGAGAGTTTGGACTCAATCAGTATATGTGCTGACCAGTGTGTCTGACACCAGCAAATCCCGTGCAGTAGTACAGGATGTGAGTAAGCTAACCATCTGAAGCAAGGCAGTCAAGTTGGCAGATATGGATTTGCTCTCAGTCGTGTATTTCCATTATCTGGTGTCTTAGTGGTAAGAAAACACTCCCTAACAAATTGTATTGATTTCTAATAGCTGTATGCTAAGGCTATGAATTCACTCCATGAGTACAAACAGGAGAATCTGATTTTCCTTTCAGAAGTAACAATTGTAGGTATATCTGTAAAACAATAAGCAGAATTTCAATGGATTAAAATAGCTGCTAGATTAAGTAGCCTGACACTTAGAGAATGAGACAGGAGGCACTTCAAGATGAAGGGAAGTAGTGTGAAAAAATGCACAGTACCTCTTTTCCTTTTAAGCCAGTTCCTAACAAATATATCTGATTTTGCTCCTGGTAACGAATCTGGATGTTGTATACTTTATCTCTGTACAACACCATCAGTACATATGGATGAGTAGCAGTTTTTCTTGAGCTGTCTCTTACCAAGAAGGTTCCATCCTGAAAGATGAAAAAACGGAAGATGACAAAAAAATGCTGCTTCTGGTTTTGATTTGCACAACAGCCTTAAATAGATCACTCATGCTTTTAAGGATTTTTTCTTTGTGAAATCTGCTATTTAAAGTATTCACTGTCTGATACAAAGTGCAGATATTTAGAGAGGGCTAGTGTCATATAAGGGAGAGATGCCACTAATGGAGGACGTAAAATATGAAAGGCTTAACTCTGCTTCAGCCAGAAGAGAATTTAGCTCCTGGTAAATTTAAATCAAGATTCCTCTGTGATCTGTTTAAAGGCAGCCTAAAATAGTGATTGTGGCTGTGTCATTTTGGTAGAGCCAAGCATGTTTTCTTTTTCTTTTTCTCCTTCTGCTTTTCTTGGTTTCAGATTTTAAAAATCTTCCCTTAAAATAACCTGTCTGAAAGGCACTGGATGTGGTCTTATAAGCTAGACCTTAGCACAAGTCATTGAAATGCTGTACATGATAACTTCAAACCATTGCATGTGCTGTGAGGCATCACAGATTAAACAGATTTCTCACAATGGTAGATGAGATATCATTTGTTTTATCTCTGCTTAAGCCTGGGTTTCACGTGCTTGAATCTGGACTTCATTTTGCTGGCAAATATGGCCTAGAAAAGGGTAGGACTGAACTCATCTAATTCAAGCTTAAAATTGGAATTTGTGACAAACTCTGTAATAGTGACAAAGAACTCTTTCCAGAGAACGTCATTCCTCCTAAGATAGGCAAGATGAAACTGCTCCCTTGGGCTATGAAAAACAAGAGCCTGGTCTAATCTAGCTGCCTAACTTTTATGTGGGTAAAGATATGCAGGATGAACCCCCCAGTATAAATGTCTATGTCTAAATGGAGCTTAACCTTATGGTGCAGTTTACTTTCACTCTTCTTATATGACTGCAGGGACATCTAGCTAGGCTGTTAAGGAGGTGCTGAGAACCTGCAACAGTTTAAAGAGTACCTTGTTTATTTTTCGAAGAGCTGCTTCTGCTTCTGGTCGGCTAATATAAGCAACATACCATTCATCATTTAATGAATCCTATATTTTTTGTGGGAGAGAAGAAAGGAGAAAGTCAACTGTCAATGGACTAATTTATGATGTTAACAACATTCTAATAAGTAGAGAGAAAATTGAATGTGAGGGATATTGGAACTTATGTGCAGAAGGTATGAGCTTTAGGGATCATACTAGCATATAGTAGTATATGGTAAGTGACACTGAAAGATTTTAAAGTGATTTAATCACTTCGAAAATTATGGAAGTATTACAGACCTACCTGTTAAATATCTGCAAGTAAGGTAGGAAAACTGGTATTTCCAGATATTTTCAGTAAAAAATAGATTTTAAATCATGGCATCATAGAATGGTTTGGGTTGGAAGGGACATTAAAGATCATCTAGTTACAACCCCTCTGCCTGGGACGCTACTGCGCTGACATCCTCTGTCTTTCTCTCTCTCCCCCCACTCCTGTCACCTTCCCCCACCCCCCCACACCCTTTTTTTTTTTTTTAACAATCATCTGAGACAATAGCACAGACTTCCTGTGAACTTAACAGTACTGGGCAACCATACGTGGCCACATCAGGAGTGGTTTGCGCTGTACTTGCCATATTTAAAGAAATGTGAAACAAAAATGCACATAAAGTGGTTAAAGTATATGAATTGTCTACTTACCAAGGTTTTGTGGAAAGAGAAATTAATATGTAATGCTATTTGAAGACAATTGTTTAAAACCAAGTTATCCAGCAAACAAGTATTTCTCTTAGTTTGTTCTACTGCATTTTACTATTGTTTTACTTGGCAGAGACAGAAAAAAAAGGCACTAAATATTGACACAGAAGAGGAAACTGCAAACACCTACTAACATCCTGACAATGGCTACTAACTAGAAAAACTACTTTGAAAACAGTTTGCTTTTGAAATCAGATTATTTGCTGTATTTAGCAGTTATGGTTAATACTTCTGATGTTTCTGTACCTCATCTTCCTCCGTGTTTGTGTGCTGAGCAGTCTGTCTGCTAGGAATGGGCAATGGAGGTCTTACATCAGCTGTCCCTCTTGACGGAGATCTGCTGTTGTTGCCTTTGAAGTTGTCAGATAAGAATAGAAAAAATATTGAAATGAGGAAATAATTTCATCTGGGAAATGGTATATGGTATAGAATCTTGATTTTGTGAGGCATGAAGAATTTGTATCACTCTGATACTGAGGCATTTTGAATTGATTTGAAATCAGATTTAGGCTGATGTATGAAATCTAAGTTCCTTATATAAATTGTTCCTTGGTGCACAGGGACACTAACTGAACTCTCGTAGTTCATAGTACCTTAAACTCAGATGAACTTGAGATATAGGTTGCATCTTTTTAGCTTCTGTACTAGTTACTTAGTTGAGAGCATCTCCAATTTCTTTAGGGACAAATTTAATATTGCCTCTTCAGATTCCTTGCCTTCTTAGCAAGAAACTAAAAAATGTCACTGTAAGACATTGGCAGGTGTTACCATATGCAAAAATCATTTTTCTAAAAAAAATTGCTTTCTAAGCTTCCTTTATTTTTGGATTACTTTTACAAGATGCAGTATATTTTACATGGAAAGCATTTTCTCCCTTTTTCGAGACTGTTAGTATACCATGAAATAACACTAGGCAGTGTTATTTGGCTTTCAACAGTGTTAGTTATATTTAAAAAGGTACTTATATGAAGTTTTGGCAATGATTTAACTAGACTGTAAGCTCAAACTTCATGGGAGAAGATCATCCTAGATTCAGATTAATGCACTCAAACTGCCTTGCAACCTTCAGTCATTGTACATAAAATCAAGGAATGCAGGATACAAACCTAGAGGGAAGCGAGGTGGTAGAGAGCCACTTGCAGACAGGCTTCTAGCACTGGTGTAGAAACAACAAAAATAGTAAGTACAATATGACACGGATATACAAGATTGCTGTGTTGTAAAATACTGATCTGAACTGTGAGCCTGTTTTACAGAATGTGATATCCTCTTGAGTCCTATGAAGGATGAGGACAACTTTCTCTTCCTTCTTTGCATTTTTCTTTCATTCTTTTTTTTGTAAGTATATCCACCATTAAAATTACTTGGAGCTCAGTATCCGGGAATGAAGTAGCCAGAGTCACTAGCAGGCTATCAAGATTTCTGTGTCAGGATTAATGAAGAAAGCTACTTCATCTTGTTGACTTTTCACAGGAACTGGCTACATTATTCCCCTAAAGCAGGAAGCAGAGGCAACAGCTTGATAGATGTTTGTTTCTTTGGAGTCCCAGTTACAGAGTAACTTTGTAGGTTTTTTAATATTATTGAGGAAAGAGCAGTTTCTCATCATTAATGTTGTAGCTGTGGGTATGGAGCTACTGGAGAGTCCAGTGAAGGACCCTTCACACTAACATGGTAAGGAACTGGAGCATCTCACGTGTGAGGAAGGGCTGTTGGAACTGGGATTGGTTTGTCTAGAAAAGAGAAGGCTCAGGGGGATCTTCTCCACGCATATAAAAACCTGAAGGGAGGATGCAAAGAGGATGGAGCTGGGCTCTTTTCAGTAGTGCCCAGAGACAGGACAAGAGGCAGTGGGCACAAACTGAAACACAGGAGGTTCCATCTGAGCATCAGGAAACACATCTTTAATCTGAGGGTGGCTGGGCACTGGAATAAGTTGTCCAAAGAGCTTGCGAGGTCTCTCTCCTTGGAGATATTCAAAAGCTGGATGGGCATGGTTGGGGGCAACCAGCTCTAGGTGGCCATGCTTGACCAGGGGCTCCAGATGGCCACTGCAGCCTCTCTGTGAATGTGTAAGATATTATCTGACAGTGGCACTGAGCTCATACCCAGAGCATCATAACACTTCCATGTGCCTGTGTTTGGTTTACTTCCCTTCTTCTGCTTCATTTTTCTGCTATTGGTTAGAAAATCTACAATTCCTTTTTATGGCCTTTTTTATGATCCAGAGGTCTTTATTTTTATTTTTAATTGCTTCACCCAACTGGTTATAAATCACCTGTAGTTTTTTCCTTTACGAACCATATTTCTATTCTGTTTTAGTGAACTGCACAAAAAGCTCTGGGATTAATATATTAATTAATGCTGCAGAACAGGGGCACCCTATCACAACTTGTGATTCATGGGAAAGAATCAGCCGAATGTGAGCTTCTGCTATAGAAAACTACACAACACTGTTTGAATATAAGCAGAAGTGTTCATTGTGGAAACAGTTCATATGACCTTGCTATTGCTACTGCAATATTATTTCTACTTGGGTGTCTGCAGTTCCAGATGATGTTGGTAAATGGGAGGGATTCATCAAAGAACCATTACAAAAAAAACAGAGATTAAACTATGTACTTCACACTTAGACTCAAGGAGCCCACTCTTAGTCATCAAAGGCTGTTGCATACTTCATCAGAAATCAAAATTTAATTAAGGGAACTTCCATTCTGGAAATGAAGACATAGTCTAATACATGGATGTTGTAGGTAGGAAAAGTTGTATTTGCAGCAAAGACCACAGTTTTAAATAAGAATTAACAATTAAACTAATGAAAGGGTCCTGCCGGTAGCAGGAGTGATGTCTTACAAATGGAATCTATGTAGGCCCTGAAATATTCCTTGACTTAAAAATGGGAGTGTGCGTTATGTCTTGGTTGTCTGGTATAAACTGTTCTGCTGAACACAGAATTTCAATTCTATTCAGGATTCTTCTTGGTAGTAGGAACACCACAAATTAGCGTGTAGTTGAGGCAAGGGGGCAGCTTCAAAAATGGCTTCTTACAGTAGTTACCTTGCGTTCCCCAGAGCACCCTGTAGCCATATATATGTATGCACATATATATATATATATATAAATAGATTAAAATTCCAAAGGAATGATACAATGAGTGATACACACCTTTCTGCACCAGGCATGCTGTTGGATCCTGGCTTAGGTGGAGGCTTGATAGATTTTGATGGGAATGTATTGGAGCTGTATGGGGGCAAAGATAGCTGTGGCACTGCTCTTTGGGGTGCAGCTGTGGAGAAGAGGAGAAGAAAACTTAAGACCTATCTGAGACATTCTTAAATGAGTTAAAGAAATCCTGGCACATTACTGCTGTCTAATTAGATAAACATAATGGAGGAAAATGTTTTCTAAAAAGTCTTTGATATGTTAGTTACGGGTTGCAACGTCATATGGTCAACTGAGAGCTTAAAATTAAATGAAAATAATTTGGAGTAGACGTAAGCATTTAGGTTTTTTAAGTTCTATTTTTTAAAGCTACAAGTCAAACAGCTTAACTGCAATAAAACTGAAGGTGAAGCGTGACAGTGTGTCCTCTCTGTTGTGCTGCTTCTGAATAGCAGATTTGAGGTCATCTCTTTAAACTTCATTCCTTTATGAATGAACATTTCTCCCATATTAATGAACATTTCTCCCATATAATCATAACATCATCAAACTGAAACATTTTTTTACACTTCAGATCTTCACTACTGGTAAAAAGAGAACAGGTTAACTGTGCTCTTCGCCCTATTCTTAATGGAGTCTTAGAGGAAATGGTAGGCTGTAAAGACTTGGCCGAATGTTCTGCTTCTGCTATGAATTCACTTTACAAATTTTATTTTAGGAACCAGGCTTGTTAAGAAATTCATGAATAGTACTATTAAATGAAACAAGTTCTGGTTCTGTTCCTTAGAGTAAGTACCGTTACACAGAAGACTAGTACTGGAAGGGTTTTACTGAACATTTTGTTGAAAACTGAAAACATGCCTAGCTGTTTGATGCTGTGTGCAGATTACAAGTCTCAAATATACGATGTTTCGAAGTAAGAAATTCTGCTGTCTTGTAACTGACTGACCGGGGAAAGCTATTAGCTATTGATTTCCTGTGTTTTGTGGCTTTGCTATATAATCTGCACAAGGTACATTGTAAGCATTCTACAGCCTGTCAAGATACCACCCAAGTTTTTTACATGGCTCTAAAGAAAGAGCTCTGGAAACTATTTTTGTAGTGCTAAAACAAAGAAAGACTTCACAGTAGAAATACTTACCATCTTCTTCTTCCTGGGGAACCAAGAGAAAACAAATGTTAGCAACTTATAGCAGAGTTCTTCGTAATATTTATCTTTTACAATACAAAGACCTGGAAGTTTGTGAATTTTGAGCATACTAAGGATCCTAAGAATCTAATATGTAGACTGTCACTTTCATCTAAAATGCTGGGGTTTCTGTATTCATGCAACACCAAATAACGTTTACAGTTTTTGTGTTAAGGTACAACCATTATTTACAATTAAGTAAAAATCCCAAATTCTTAGGTCAGCATATGCTAAATAAAAAATAATAATGTATTAAAAAATCCCAAATCAAAAACTCAAACCTGATGTAAACAAAATCACTTCTCCCGCGTCATTAAAAAAATGCTGGCCTTATTCTTCCTATCATCTAAGATAAAGTACTTAGGGAATAAGCTGAGCTTGAACTAGAGGAAATTATTAAATAGAAACTGTGTGCAATGAAAGATCCATCCTCATTCACTACAAAGCATGAAGAAACAAGTTTACTTTTTCCAGAATTATTAGCTTATACAGGTACTTCATTTTATTGTAGTACATATAATTTACAAATTTGTTTTGATACTATACTTACTTCAGGTCTCTTTTGTTGTGGCCAACCCTGCCTGAAATGAAACAGAGACGACAAAGCATTAATCACAGATAGAATATTAACCATTCATTTGGTGTGCATAGGGCTATATATTCAACTAAGACATGAATTTGTACTAAATTCTACAGTCCTATATGACTGCAGAAGCAATTTTTTCTCCTTGTAACAGTACCTAAAATTCTGATTTTCAGGCATAATCTAAGATGGTATACTAGTCCTTAGCCAATCTTGATTATATGAACAAGCGATATTCTGAATGAATAAGATTAAAGCTACACTGATGAAATGTGTTTCAAGTCTGAAACACATTTTATAGTACTCAACAACATTGCTGGAGCATATCAAGAGCATTCCAGTCTTTTTCTCTGACGAATTATCTTGGCTGACTACCAGATCTCAATTACTTTCTTATTTTGTTTTAAATTCAGTCACACTGTTCAGCCTGTAAGTTGTCTAGAAAACGCTGTTTATGCTATAGATAATATTTGCTGTGAGTTTTCTAGACTAGTAAAATCAGTAATAGGAAAGTAGGCCTTTCTTTTTCTTATGTCCTACACGAAATAGATATGGGATTCATAAATGAATGTTTCTTAGAGCGAGAACTTGGTCTGGTGGAAAAAACATGGATCATAGGTTTCTTTGTGCTACTAAGAAGTGAGCTGTGCCAAATGTAATGTCCCTTTCAGATAGGAATTGATAGACAGTTTCTACCACATTCACACTTTCCTGTAGCATGCAGCACATTCCATAAATATTGTTGAAACAAAACTTTGATGTCTTCAGCTACTGTTGGCACTGTTCACAATAATTTTCCCATCCCATGTAGCTTATCCGTATTTCTGTTAAATTTAGTATATGCTTTTACTAGATTTCAGTTAAATGAACTCTTACTTGACAGGAGTTTGCTTCCTTAGAGGAGTTGGATTGCCTCTTTCATATCTGTCGCTTGGTGGGACAGGAGGTTTTGGCATCATTGCAAGCTGTTCTCCCAGGGATCTAAGGGAGGAGCAAGATGACGAAATAAAGACAAAAAATGGCTTAATGTGAAATAACTGACTAATATTGGCATCAAGAATCCCATTTCAAGAGGCAAAACTCTTACCTTAGCTGTGGAGTCAGAGGCTGTAAAACAAGAAGGAATAGTTAAGAGCTAAGGGTATCAAAACAGGTGAAAAACATTCATAAGCACCAAAACAGAAAGGCCTTACCTTATCAGGATAGCTTGGCTTCCTCCCTGAAAATACATGTAGAAAAAATGTAACTGTAGATAATTAAACTTTCTATAAAACATGCAGTTTTGAATATTACTGAAAGAAAATTTTGCAGATTGAATCACTAGGTCTCCTGAGATATAAGCCAGAAGTAGATTTTGGTTGTATAAGAGGTGGCAAAATTACAATTTTTTCAAAGTGGCACATTTTACAAAAATATTTTCTATGATTCAGCTTTGAATTACTAAAAAAATCTATGCCAGTATGTGCTAAATAAAAGAGTTTAGTTAGTAAATAAAAATCAGAGTAATCACATAGTCTCCTTAGCTTTGTTGTAAAATACAGTTTTCAGGTCTGAAATGCCATTTTGTTTTCTGTGTTTTTTGTTTTTTTTTTTCAGTTCTCAGCATTCTTTTAAGCCTGGATAATAAATTACATACAGTAGCGTATGCAGAGTTTCATTAGCTTAGTATGCAAAAGTTGTTTCCTCTTTTAACCTGCTAAATATTCCTTTGTTCGCTCACTTAAATTTTGTAATTTTGTATTTATTTTTTTTTCCATGATGATTTCATAATGTCTTTCTGTTCAGTTAGTCCTGACCTACTTTCTAGATATGATTTCTCTCTCTTTGTAAGTACTGGCCACGTTATTTTTTTCTAAACAAATTACCTTATACGTGACTGGATTGAGGTGTTTGCTTGAGCCTTGCTCTTTTGCATGAATAATATTCAATCTCATAATTTTGAATAATAAAAAAAAACAGCCATCAGTGTTACCATAAGCAAATACTGACCTGATACTGGGGCTTCTCTTTCAAATGGTGGAGCAAGGCGATCCAGCGGGGGTTTCGTGCTTCTGTCTATAGAAGGAGCTGGGGCTAAACACAAAAACTGTGTAAGACAATGTGCTGGTACAGGTCAATATAATTTTATTTTGCATAGCCATGAATTTGTTTTACTTCTGAGAATAACAAGTGAGCCTTCTGTCTAAATAGTAGAAGGTGGAGCTGGGGTGATAGGAGATACAGGCAAAAGTGAAGTGGTAAAAGCTTTACAAAGAGAAAAACAGCTGTACTTACGTTTTGAAGGTTTGATATTTCTGTCTCTAGTCAAGTCATTGTTGCTTGGAAGAGGAGGAAAAGGTGGCAGCTGAAAAATATTTTACATGTGGTTAAAGTCACCATCTTCTTTCTATTTTAATTTTAGTGTATTAAACCCACAACACCACATCTGCCAATCTTTGTATATGATGCAGCACAAAGAATAGGTCTCTGCACAATATAGGAAGGATAGGAGTCATTAATAGTCCTGAAGAGTTACCTACATGCATGGTGGTGTTTTGCATGTGTGTATGTTTTCCAGATGCAGAGTTACTTCTGTTTAGTCTCACAGAGAATATTTTAGTGGGATGCTGACTTTGGGGAGGACATGGATATGTCAAAGGAAGGAAACGAGAGATTCAATGATGCTGTTGTAGCTTTCCCCCTTGGTGCAGCAGGTTTTTAATTTTGAAATCTGGTGTTGAAATTACTGGATGTAAACTCGAAGTTGAGAAGTATGTATGAACCCTGTGATAATGATTGTTGCTGAGTGAAGCAGGGCAGAAAGGACTATGCTTTCTTATTGTGAGATCTGGGTCAAATAGAATTATGTTGCCAGAAGCAGCAAAAATGGTGAGGATGTTTTGATATCTAAACTTAGATTTCTTCAGACAAACACCTGCCTATCTTCTTTCTTATTCTGATGAATAATGCAGCAATTTAGGACACCAGTCTTGAGAATTCATGACATTTAGATGAGTCCTGTGTGTGCCATATACGTGAACTGTAACACTGGGTCAGACCAAAGATCTCTCTACCGCATCCTAAAATTACCTTTACATGTGTACATTGGTAGGTGTTATGTACATCTGTGCTGGCATACATTGTCCCTGCAATGCAAGTTTTGAACAGCACAATAGCTTCCAATTTCAAGGGTTTAAAAGGAAGAAAAAATGGAAAAATATATGTATGTCATCAGAGTTCTCAATATACAGTCCCTTATATGTAGTCTTAATTCAATTAGAAAGATTTGGAAAGAGTTATCCTTTTTTTTTTTTTTTTTTTTTTTTTTTTTAACAAATATCATTAAAAAACAAAGTAGGATCTATTAAGAATCTCCAATGTAAATGGGAGAGGCATTCACAAGTTGATACAAATTTCCAGTGTAAGAAACAGCAAAGTAATGTGGATCAATTTAATATTTAACCCACCAAATTTTATTGTTTCCTGAAAAAAAAGACCCTGTAAGAGTTCAACTTTTTTAACAGCTAAAAGACTTTCTTCTTCCTCTCCGTACACTCTCTGAATAACAATAGCATTACACTTAAATTTCTACTTAGGTACCGGCAAAGAAAATATATGAAATATTTCATTTTCTATGAAATACCAAGAGAGAAACATACAGAAGCACCTCTTCCCCCAAATGAAGCTGGTACTGTGGACGGGCCAGGTCGCTGGGGTGGTACTGGAGGCTGATGTGATGATCTGGCTGTTGAAGGTCTGTCTAAAGAAAAAATCCCAAACTGAACAACTATGCAAACAGTTCTGTTATTTTATTCTTATTGGATCTTTACGAAAAAGAACCCTTGCAATAAGTTGCATACTTTAAGTTAATATGTCATAAAACCATTAATTTAGTGCAAAATAGTTGCTTTATGATCAGTGTTCATTTGGGAGTTAGAGGCTCATCTGGCCCTTTGGTGGTGGTGACTGCATCTGCTGGGCTGTTGGCTCACACTGTTTATTTGTATTTCCTGCATGCATACAGTGTCTATGTGAAACACCAGCCCATCTAAATGACAGTGATTTGTACTCCTGTATTTTACTCCACAGCTGCAGGCTACTGAATAATCAGGTACAAAAAAAAAAAAAGACAAGCAAAGAAAGCTGATCTCTTTCTTTTCCCAATTTTCTCTCTATTTTTTTTGCTGCTGTTATCATAGCTTGCTGTATTCAAGGGACTGCTACTAAAGCTAAATTGGTATGCATTTATTTTTAACTTCAGGCAGCTTCCAAACCATAGGCTAAAGTCAGAAAGACACCAACCTGCAGTAAGTCTGTACCACTTTAATGTAAAACCTTCTGTATTCCATTACCAGCCACTTAAAATGCGGTTGATAATATGTGGAAACATCACTTATGATTTATTATTAGCACTTATTTTTTAGTAATTACCTATATAATCTGTGTTGTTCGCAAGGGATTTGGCAGGAAATATGACATTGTGGTGTGCTTCATCATTATTGGATGGAGGTGGCTCATAGCCATCACTGTCATGTTCTGCGTCCTCAGGCTCTTCTGTTGGTGATTCATAGTCAGCCTCATCTTCCTTTTCCTGATCATCATCAGGGCTTTCATAGTCATCATCTTCTTCCTGACAAATGCATATAAAAGATGTATATTATTACTTCTGTGAAAAGCCACAAGGAAATTGCAGTAAGATACTTTTCACCCAGGAAGATATCAAGTTTTTAAAGCCATTTTGAATGTCTTTGTTTTAGATAGCATACAAGTTAAGGCAGCAGCAAACAATTCAGTGCTTCCTAGAGGAACACTGGAGCAGCAGTTCTTGTCTGTTGATACTCATTCTTACTTAATAGTATGTATTCGACAACCTGGAACTCAACTTGAAAAACACCAGAAAAAAGTGAGGTCTATGATACAGATCTTGCTCCTCTCCTCTGGCCAGACCTAGCAAGATCACAGTGAAAACATAGTAGTGGTCACTGCACACATCTGTGCAATCTACCCTGACTTACAAGAAAACGTTTATTTAAATTTTCGCTGATATCTAGGCTGAAATGTCCAGACTAGCTCGCATCAGCTTAGCCCAAATGCATTACAGGTGGCTAGTTTTATCTCTCATGTTCCTAAAATATCAGTAAATCTCCTGTTTACCAGAAAAAAACGTTGGCACTGGTTTATGAGCAGTCTTCATAGACATGGACTGTAGATCAGTCAGCTTATTAATTTTGCTTGCTGGTTTGTATATGCTTCATCTAAAGACACTTAGGAAAGCATTTTCTATGTTGAATGGCAAAAAATATTCTTGAAGTCAGATGGCTGCAAAAAATTGGATTTTTCAAAAAGGAAACTTTGTAGAGAACAAAATGGCAAGATTTTGCCACTGAATAATACAACAACCTTTCCCTTACTAGCCACCTCTGTAAAGAGCTTGAAAGAGGAATATAAACTGCAGCTAAGGTTCTATGGGGAGCTGGTCATAGTCTGTGAGCTTTTACTTGAATGACTGGTACAAGTCTGCTGTTCTGAAGCTCTGCCCTATATTACTGGTCAACGGCCCTTTTCTCAGTCAAGAAATTTGCAGCTCCTCCAATCATTCATGTTCCTGCTTCCCTTCTTCCTTAGCATAATACCAGCCTGCCATTATCCTCTCCATCCGTGCTGCCTGAAGTACGTAATGCGAGGAATGATAGAACATAGAAATCTGTTAGATAGAAATCTGTTGAACCAGTAGGTTTTGTTAGTGTGATACTCACAAATGAAGACCAGCCACCATCTTCTTGACCGTATCCTGCATAAGTAAGTATAACCACAGATTTTTAGCATGTACCATTTTAAAATATCAAGACATAACTTGACAAAAAGGACACAACAGATCCCACATACATTCTGAACATATAACATATTATGTCACAGGAACAAGGTAGACATTTTAAGGGCAGGCAGGCATACATGTGTAGCTCATATGTCATGAAAGATACTACAGATAACATTCTTACTCAAAACTAAGAGTACAGTTTTCCTTGTATGAGATGATATATGTGCTTTCATTTCAAGTTTGTAGAACTCTTCTTGCTGTAAACATTCTTTGAAGTAGAATGCTTTCAGAATGAGCATAAACTTCTTATCTCTTTAATACCATTATAGCTTTCATATCAAAAGTTGTGTGGTGGTATTGTTTGTTTGTTTGTTTTGGTTTTGGTTTTAATTTCAGTAGGACTAGAGAGCATGGTATCTTGCAGAAGTATTAAGTGCTTTTGGTTTATAAGAAAATAATTTAAATGAAAATTCAGAGCATGGCATGGCAGACATCTGAAAGCTTGCCCCTTTTCTGTAGGATGCTTCTAGGAGTGGGTGCAGGGGACAGAAGTGTTGGAACAAATGTATATATAAGCACTGATGTTATGCATTGGGTTACAGAAAGGCAATTTGGGAGTGTTCATCTAAATTTTTCTGCTCTCTTCTTTCATCACCACCTTTTCTCTTAAAAAATATTTTCTTAGTTGTTCTACAATTGCTATCCTTGTTGGCAGAGTGCACCAACAATTTTCTGCTTCTTCATGCTCTCTTTTCCTTTTTTTTTGTTTTGTACTGTTTTGTTTCACTTATTCTGCTCTGCAAGGATTATCTTAATATTTCAATATTTTTATACAATATTTGTAGACAGACTACCTGTTATCACACTTACCTGGATTTTCAGGACACTTTTGTGTTTGGCCCCTATAACGAAGATGCAAACAAATAAGTTC
Organism: Netta rufina; assembly: GCF_964035555.1. Taxonomy (NCBI): domain Eukaryota; kingdom Metazoa; phylum Chordata; class Aves; order Anseriformes; family Anatidae; genus Netta; species Netta rufina. The sequence continues at coordinate 6,357,569 of NC_140137.1, forward strand.
TTTCCAATTGCAATTCTTAAATGTTTTAAGTATACAAAAATATATCCTAATAAAGCTAATGGTTAGGTTTAACAGTAAAATTAAATTTAGATATGTGAGTTTAACTCTGCACAAAATACCTGTTTCACACACAGGATCCTAGTGTTGGCTAAACTGTCTTGAAAAGTTTTAAGTCAGTGAGGTGGAGTGTTTGGAAAGAAGTGGACTTAGTAAATAAATTTACTAGAGGCATCAGTCCTTGAAATGTAAACTTAAATAATTCCACTGGAGCTGCTGAAAGTCAAGTTCATAAATCCTTGTAGCACTGATAAGTATTTTTATGGTTTTCAATTCAAGTTTTAAACTCTAGCTAATGCAAAGGTACAAAGTCATGCCATCAGATGACTGAAAGCCATGTCACGTAAACCAGACCAGACTTAGATTTTCGTGGTATTAAATTCTTCTTTTCTCATGACTCCTCCACCCAAAGAATCAACATCATTGCATTTTTTTTGCTCTTTTCCTATTGCCAGAATATCATATTCAGTAAATCATAAAGCATTTTACAGTACAATGATATATGATTCTTTGACATGTGTTAATGATGACTCATTAATGTAATGATATGTGCCCAAGCTTTATAGATTCCTAAAGATTAATTTACTCAGATGTAAAATTATATTAAATTTATATGTTACTTGGTTTCAGACATTGCAGAAGTATCTACACTGTTCGTGAGCTCAGGCTTTGTTAATTTTAACAAATAACATTAACAAAACTGAATTTTATTTTGCTACTTTCCAGGTGGTTCCTCCAACACACAGGTATGATTGATCGAACAGAAAACAGTACAGAAAAGATATGGCTGAAAACTTTGAAAAAGAAAGTCCTATGACTTTTCACTTACCATTTTGGAAAGAAAGACATCCTTCCTTCATTTCTGTTTATTTCTTGACTTAATTTACTTACAATTCTGTTTAAAAGAGACACAAAAACAGTGTTTTTGTTTGTTTGTTTGTTTTTGTTTGTTTGTTTGTTTGTTTTAAAATCCTTGAAACTTGTCAGTCACTTTCTTGGCTGCTTTCCTCCCATTTCCCCTTATTTTTTACAAAATGAAATCTTTTAATTCCTGCGTATTATTTAGTATGTGGTAAGAATACTTAATTTCTCTCCTTATTGCAAAGTTTTGCTATAGCAGATCCACCTAAAAGCTGAACTTTTTTTACAGAGAAAAAAAAAATCACATGTTGTTGGGTCACATTTAAAAATCAACATTAAACTCAGCAAGCCATAGAAACATTGGGTGTGGCAGACATCACACACTAGAACACTGCTTTAAATAGTAGTGATTGCATTTGTATTATTTTGCATGGAAAAAGTAGATAATGTTTGAGGAAACAGCTTCTTCTAAGCCTATGGTTGCATAAGCAGAAATAAAATGCAGTTCTGTGACTATTCTTTTCGTCTCCCTCCCTGCACAGCCAGGATGTACCTAAGAAGGAATCCCTCCAAGAAAGGAGGTGAAAAGGCTGATTCAGTTTCATGTTATAACACATTTGCAGGGCAGGGCAGAAATATTTATGAAGCGTATAAAGGGTACAGCTTTATGTCTAGGGAGATTTTTCCAAGTTGATGTGTTTGTGTGAAACTCATGCACAGTTTGTGTACAGCAGTGAGGTGAATAACAACCAGTGAAATACAGTCTGCAAAGACGTTTTGGTCAGGAACATGCACTCTTATTGCTGGCATCAATCCCTTCACTTGGGAGCGAAGGTTTTTGTACTCACTGAGTCCCTGAGAACAACTCTGGGGTTACAGCATTCTGTCATTAATGAGAAACAGAATCAAGGCCACTGAGAGCAATACAACCCTGCTCTGTTAGTAATGAAGTTTACCTTGCTGATTACTTTGTTTCAAAGAAAGTTTTTATTTCAAAGAAAGCTTACAATGAGTCATAGTAATCTCATTATTATTTTTTTTAGGAAAGTCCCACTCAGAAAGTCCTGTCACAGCCAAAGCAAAAGGGTTACACACATCTGGTTGAAAATACCCCATTTTACTTCTAGCTGATATTATTCAAGTCTATCAGATTGTGAAAAAATCAGGAAACAAACGTATCCGTTTATGTTAGATTCTACATTCTGTAAAACCATAACTTTATTGTTTGCTAGTACAGATTTTTTTTTTTTCTGTAGATCTTAGATCTTGACGATCAAACTTTATATTAGTATTATAAAATTGTTGTTTGTTTGCAACTGCCAGGCAGTTAACAGTCTATTTTGTTTTTCTTCTTGTTTCATATCTTTTTTTCTGCTACTTACCAACTTTGACCCCTACATTTTTCCAAATGAGCTCGTTTGTGCATCTCTCATGTCTAACTGCTTTTCTGTAGTGACACTTAAGTAAAACAAGCTTTCAAGCACTCTAATGATTTTTTAAAAAGCCAGCAAAAACATACTATTCTTTTAAACCTCAACCATGCAAAAATTCTTTCTTTTATTTCGAATATCTGTGCTCTTGCCTTTGTTGCTTTCCTGATATGCACCTTACTGAAATTCAGGTTGTGGAAAGTGCTGTGAAGGCAGATCTAGCTGCCAACAAGTATCAGGTAACAAGCAAATTCCAATAATTATGACTATACTGTCTGAAAACAATAAAAATCAGCAATTCAATGTTAGGGATAGGGACTTGGGGATAAGTATGAAAATAGGAAGGCAGAGGAAGAATATTTTTTGGTTTTCTAAGACAGTACTTTGCAGTTTTCTGATTTTAAACAAAATTTGTCGTACTTGCTCCTTTTGAAATAAATACATGTACAAATGTTAACAATCTAAGAATGATTACAGTATTACAGCTTTCTAAATATGATACCCAAAAAAATTGGTTATTAATCTCATACCCAAACAAATTGTATAGAGGACTAAAATTGCCGAGTCCTATGCCAAGGCTCCTCTCTCTCTCTTTTTTTTTTTTTTTTTCCCTATGCAGATGCAGTCCTCAGTCTTCTGCACAAGTAATCTCCTGCTGCTGCAGATGATAAGGAAGTTGCTATGTGAATAATAGATTCCGGGTGAAACATCAGGAAATGTTTTGGTGTGAACTGTGCGCTATGTGGACGTCTACTTTTGTAGAGAAGTGGATTACAGAACTTGTGTGTGGCTAATTTGCTATTGTAGGATAGGTTGAGGAAGGATCTTTCATAATATAGTGCTTAGTTTCTGCTAAAGAAGTAAAGACTACAGGTTTTAGAACTCGTAGTTCTTTTAGCTCAGACTTCCACAGGTATGAATGACACTTGAATGTTTGAAAGCTTTCTGGACTGAACCCAGGCTGGCTGCTATGAGGATTTACACCAACCAGTTTTGAGGAAGAACTGAAAGGGAAAGTTGCTTGTTAAAATAATTTGCTACTTAAAGTACAGCGTGTAGTATTCAATTCAAGTTTATTTAAAATAGTTCAAACCAATGTCTCAGAGATGTTACTAGAAGAAAAGAAAGAAAAGTTTAGAATGGTAACTTTTTAAAAGCAGCTTTATTACAGAAGATACGTGCACTGAGCAGCTGAGTCTGTAGCCATGTGAGGAAGGAAGTACCAAAACCACACTGCTTTCTGAGTTGTGGGAGTGGATGATAAGACAGGATAAGGCAACAGTACTTGCAGAAAATGTTACTCAGACTTCTCTTTCTCTTTTTACCTCCTCCAACAGGCACTTAGCTTAAAACTGGCAGGAAGTTTAAAAAAAATTAAATAAAATTTAAATAAATAAATAAATAACAGTACTCCGAAAAAGGCTTTTGTTTGTATAGTGTAGATGTTGTTGCCCTGAGCAGAAACCATCCTACCTATATTAAGACGGTGACTTAGGACAGATGAGACAGAAGGAGGGCAAAGTCCTCTGAGACCAGGAAGTTGCATGTACCGAACACTCTCAAGAGTGTAGCTTGTGATTAAGTCTTTGTTTTGGCCTTTGAGTGAAGTGTGTTGGGCAGATACAGCACTATTATGTTGGCTTCCAAACAGACTGAGTGCCAGTTAACTTGCAAACCGTTCAACTGCCTTTAGCATCCTGCCCGAGAGAGCGTGTGCACAAACATTCACCTCTACTCTAGGTGTACCAGGTGTACCTTTTTAAAAGAGTATTGTGTAGATTTCTTAATGTTTAGGATTGCAACTTTTACTCTCCTGAAAGCAGTGTAACCTTCAGACTGCGCCATACTTGTAGGCTCTGAATATGTCTCATTCAGAACTCCACACACTTACCATGTTTGCACTGGCAGATGCAATTACATGCTTTAGTGCAGTGGTGCTCTTTTTTGTTACTGGACATTTCCACAAGTACTACAGGATATGTCATAAGCTTTCTGACCAAGGCTGAAAAATCTCCAATCCCAGGTTTGTCATCAGCCTGCCACTGTGAATAGCCAAATGGACCAATAGCCTGCATGAATACCTTGACTTACTGAAAATTTGTAAGTGTTTTGTCTCAAGGTAGTAAACAATAAGAGTGGCAAAGATTAACTTCGGTATATAGATCATGGTTCAGGTATTGAACAACCACCAACATTACTTTGAGTGAGATCTTTGCTTTTCCTTGCTTATTAATTGTGATCACATCAAGTAAGGCATGTTCTGTCTCTAAAATATCAGGCTCAAATATCGGTCAAGAGTCATATTTGTTATCCAAAAGTATAAGCTTCATGACCTTCTGTGACTGCCAATAGTGATAGTAAGCAATAAGAAAGCTCCATGTGTCCCTTAAGTTGTATATTGGCCCTTTGTTTCATTAGATTTATTATCAAAATGTTGATTACACCCTCATAATTAGGTCTGAGTTTCACTTAGTGTCTGAGTTTCATTTATTGCTTAAGACAGCTAGTCAATGTCTGCTCCATGTGAAATATATCCCTTTCCTGTTTTACTAGTGTACCACTTACTCTTTCAGGATGCAATGTGTTGTTTGTGAAGCTTCAGGTGTTCATAGCGCTATTAAAATTAAGTTAAATGGGTCTTTTGTAAAATGTAGAAAGTACAAGAGTAGTATGAATGAGCTCGAGAAGAAACAACACTACAGTTTACAAAAATGCCAACTGTTAATCATACTGTATATTTGAAGAAATTGGGTTGCAAATGAGCTGAGATGCTAATAACCTAAGTAATTGTTAGGTTAATTGCTGTGCTATTTCTTATTTAGGATGACAGCTACGTTCATGATAACCCAATTCCTAAAGCTAATGATCGTGTCATTTTTATTTATTTCAGATTCTGAGTGGGAAAAGGGAGAGAAAAGTATGTTAGGTGTTCTTACCAGTAAGTTACTTGGCCCAGATTTTGCTGCTGCTTAAATGTTTGCAGCACTGTGGCAGCTTTGGGGATAATGGATGGACATACCATGGGGCATAGATTTCCACTAAATCTGTTCTGTGGAGAACTGAAATAAGGAAAATCCTCTGTGGTCTGGAACCTGCAAACTGGGTTCTACCATGTGTAATCATGCACTATCAGGTCTTTAAGGATAGTTCATCAGTGCTATTGCATATCTGCATAGATCCCCTGAATAGATATACATAGGTCTTTTGACAGAATAGCAACTACTCCTAAACAGTTATGATATGGCCTGTATTCATAGAATCATAGAATAGAATCACAGAATATCCTGAGTTGGAAGGGACCCACAAGGATCATCGTGTCCAACTCCTGGCACAGCACAGGTCTACCCAAAATTTCAGACCACGTGCCTAAGTGCACAGTCCAAATGCTTCTTAAACTCTGACAGGCTTGGTGCAGTGACTACTTCACTGGGGAGCCTGTTCCAGTGTGTGACCACCCTCTCGGTGAAGAACCTCTTCCTGATATCCAACCTGAACCTCCCCTATCGCAGCTTGACACCATTCCCTCGGGTCCTATCACTGGTCACTAAAGAGAATAGATTGGTGCCTACCACTCCGCTCCCCCTCATGAGGAAACTGTAGACCACAATGAGGTCTCCCCTCAGCCTCCTCTTTTCCAGGCTGAACAAACCAAGCGACCTCAGCCGCTCCTCATGCGTCTTCCCCTCTAGGCTTTCTTAAAAGGTTTTTGTGTTTTTGTTTTGTTTGTTTGTTTTTGGTTACCAAGCAATTTAAAGCTGATATTCTGCATCTTAAAATAGAAACATATATATTCAAATAGAAATAGTCTGGGGTGACATTTTCTACTGAGCTAGAGTTCAAGCACTACTTTCTTATTAACTTTTTTTTTTTTTTAAATTAAAATAATTTGCATACAGAATATGTCTTATGATAGCCTTAAGGATGATGGTATAGTTTTGTACAAAGATTTACAAAATTGAGATTAAATACTGAGTATGATTAAAAAAAAAAAAAAAAAAAAAAAAAGTCAACTGAATCTTAAAACTGAATTACTATTATAAATAAGCAATTAGCTATGGAAAAGTTACCAGACAGCCTTTAATTTCTCTTGTATCACCTGCTCTGGAAGGGACATGTAGAAAACCATAAGCTTTTCTTAAAATCAGTTCAAAGCATTTATCAGGTACCTAAAAATTTATAATCCTAACATGACTTCGGGTTAAATCATTTCAGGTACAATCAAGGTCACTTGGATGCTGTAACTGGCTACTTCGTATCTGAATATGTGGTTTCTGATTTGTTTATATTAATTCTTAAAACTGAACATCAAGTTAATAGAATGGTTAATTATTTAAAACAGAACAACAAAAACAACACGTTTATCACCCTTTTGTCTGTACACCACTGTTACAAATATTATCAATATACAGTGTCACTGTTTATTCTATTTCTTTGCATGAGATTTTTCAAATGTTTATGCAATTACAGTATCAAACTGATCATATGAGATCTTCATTATGGCTCCACCTCATCAAGCTACTTGAAGCAGACACCTGAAGATCAGCATGTGTCCAAGTGCTGCCTTTTGAACTGGAGCCTTAAGCCAGTCCAAGAACCTCCCTTTACTCCCTCTTCCCTATGTCCACTCAGAGCAATTCAATGACAACGTTGAGTTGGGAAGAACCGTGTGGCTTTATCCACCTCCCTCTCCTAAGGGAAAGGGTAAACATAAAATGATGAGTGAAGCTGAACTCTGGCTGTGGACCTAGGGACCTTGTGCCTGAGCTAGACCTTTGGGTCTACTGTGTAAGTGAGAATGAAAGATAGATTTGCACATGAAATCAAAATATACCATTAAGCAAAGTTAATTTTCTGAACTTCAACAGTGTTCAAACAGTGACAGCATCATCATTTTGTATATTCTGAATGGGAGTGAAAACTCAATATTTATCAGAAAAGCCACAAATGGAATAATAGTTTCAGATTTGTGTGTTCTGTTTTGTTTTGCTTTGTTTTGTTTTTAGGGCCCAGATACTGCAAGGAACGAAGCACATTTAGGTTTCCAGTTGCATAAAGCTCTGTTTGGCATAACTGGATGCATCATTCAAATGTGAGGACAACTCTAAGTTTTGTCTCTGACAAAATCAGTCTTCAGTTTTAATTTTCCATCCTCCACAAGATTTAATGCCCCAATACACTTAAATAGACACTTGGCATAGTTTCCTTATCCAGGCCAGTCAAGATCACTTTGTGCAGGAGTCTTCAGTATCTCTGGCAGACATACAAAAAGCTTGGTGGTGACCACAGATGAGAATGGGAATCATTACTGTGGTAAAAGGACTGTGGAGTTGGTTAAGATCCCTCAAAAAATCCATGTGTGACCTATACAGGAGCAGAGAATCCCATGCAGACTTACTGTCCATTAAAATTTTCTCCCTGCAAAACAATAGCCAGAATAAAACCTGGCTAAACCACCATAATTGTCTGGATGCATCACATACACATGTGCCTGTACATGTATATTTAAATGCATATATATATTTAGCAGAGTTTTAAACAAAGAGTTCAGGCCTTTTAATGGAGAGTTCTAAAGATTTTATGAAGTATTTTAATTTTCAAAATAATATTTACATTCTTTTTGGTATTTAAAAATAAGACAGAAGCCTGTAACGTGACTGCTGAAGTTTAATGTTTAAAATAACAATTCTTTAAATAATAAGAAAAAATAGTGGAGGAGTTTATTAGTTTCTGAAAATGGCCCATCATACTTTGTTTGTAATGACAATTGTTATCTACCTAGACACTGAAAGATTCCTCTAAACGTCACAGAATCATCCCCAGGTAATGGCACAGTTACATTCAGAACTTGATCAGTAGAGTTGATCACATGTATCTATTTTGTAAAACCACATACTCAGCTCAGGAGGTCTGCATCAATATATGCTGTGGTTTGCAAACCTTGTACAGTTGCAAGTGCTGTTGTATTCTCAGTACATGTAGGTCAGCATAACACTGGTAAAGTTACCGGAGATCGATCTCTCTTTTATACGTGCTGTTTATTTATACCTCTGGCCCAAGCTGTAAGTTCAACTCTTGCTATTTATATTGAGACATTTCTGCAGAATTTGCTTGGATTTCAGCACTGCCATTAAGTAGATCAGGTTCTGGAATTAAAATATGCTCATTTGCATTTCAGGTTGTATAAAAACTTTTCCTACTAGATGATTTTTCCATTATGGTTTAAATGTAAGGAGTGAATGTTGTCTAGAAGTCAATAGGAAGCACTTTCCATTTTGGTGAGAATAATAAGGAGGTTCTGAAGTAATTAAATTAATGTTCTGAAGTACTGAAATGAATTAAAAGAAATAACCAGATCTTCTACACACCAATTTTATTTGTTTATTTGTTTGTTTCTTTCTTTTAAATTACAACCATTTCTTTTCCCTGTTGAAGCTCTAAATTCTTGTTTTAAACAGTGGCATACATGGAGAATCGCATATCAAATTATCCTTTCTCCATGTATATTCACAGTGTTCTAGTGAATTGTTTCCCTGTTGGTAAGTGTGGAAAAAGCTGAGAACAAGTGTGTTCAGATTTATTACTTTACTTATTTATTCATTTTTTTCAGGTTGTGAACTGAGCTTCACTGCTCTTCTAAAGCTCTTGGTTTCAGGTTCTCTTCTTGTTGAGAAACCCAAAAGATCTGACTAGAAAGGCTGTTGGCTTTCTGCTAGAGTGTTACATAGTATGAGGACTGTGAAAATAGAATTTGCGGAGCACTTTTGATATATCAGTGATTAGAAAAGGAGCTATGAGCAACTCCATATTATTAAAATTTAACTATTCATCCATGACATTAAAATATCTCACGTCCTTGTAAGACATGCATTGACCACTTTAGACTTATGAATTTGAAAGGAGATCACCAAAAGTTGTCGAAATTAGAAGCTAGAACAAGGAGAACACAAGGATATTTTGTCAAAGGACTGTGAAAGAGGGGGAAATTATCAGGGAATTACACGCAACGTATTTTACAGTATAGTGATGGGAGTTTTCCCACAGACAATCTGGTTTAACTCTGTTCCCTCAGTCTCACCAGCCATAGTTAAATATTGCTGAGTTGACAGTTAGTTCAGAAATGCCAAAACATCTGGGCATCTTTTTTATAACATCAGGGATCACTTACTAGCACATCATGCCCCACCAGTCCCTATTATCAGGAAATTAATTCTGTGAAAACATAGATACCATCTTAAGAAACACATCATGTTGGAGGCTTTCAAGTTCAAGTCCTTGCATATCTGATCTGAACAGAGGTAACTTTTTGCTGTCAGATCTGGCAACCAGCTTAACTGTGAGCACATGAATGTGACAGACCACATTGGTTTTCAAATTATTTCAGTATTTTTAGCTTCACCAAAACATTTTACACAAGCTGTCATGCATCAGAAAAAAGTGAAGTAGGCTGTGCCTCCCCTAACAAGATTAAGATATGCAGAGAGGGGAGGGAGTCTGGGAAATAAGCAAAGCACAAATAGCCATTTTGGAACGACTTTGGTTTCTTTTCTCTTTGTTTAGAACACCATGAAGAGCTCCATGTTAGGACGAGCTCATTGTTAGGAACCTTCTAATTTCCAGATTAAATACGTGCTTGAGAACTCACAGCAAAATAATGTCCTTCATCCATCATGAAATACTAAAAGTTGGTATCTCTGTTACTCAGTATTGACTTAACGGGAATATTGTTCTTTAGTAACTTCTATGAAATTATGAAAGCTATTGAGATGAGTTCAAAACTTTTTCAAGGCCTAACTCACATGAGCAAAGGAAAACTATATAACACTAAATTAAATGTTCCAGTCTGATTTATTTTTAATGTCTACCTAAAAGGAAAAAGGATGTGATGAAAAATATTTTAACTCCTCAGATCTTGTGTACATATCTGACTTTTTTATTTTTCTTTGATTAAGAGTCAACAGTTAAGTAGTGAACAGTTAAATCATACTTTCAAGGTAATACTCAAAAAAAAAAAAAAAGATTCTGTGTAACTGCTATCAAAAAAAAAAAAAAATAATGGATGAGTTCTTTTGAACATCCCACAGACAATTTTTATATTGTTTCATTGCACTTGAGCTTCATGACAACACTCCTTTATTTTTATGTTGGAACATTCTTCTTTTTCTCCTCATACAGTACATTTACAAGGCTCTAACTAATCACTTCAAATCACTTTCCTGATGTTTGCTATGTGTTTTCACTGCACATCAGTTAAGATGGTTTTTAATGTTAAATGGTAGTTTTACTTACGGCACTCTGAGTTTGGGAAATTTCTGAATATCATTTTCAGACATGTTCTGCAAAGGAAACATATGGTATATATCACAAACTTGTCCGCAGAACACCCTGTGACTTAGAGAAGCTAGCATATTCAAAAATGTGGCATGAATTTTCAACTGATATATAAATAAAGTACATATGAAAGTAATGCAAGATAACAGTCTGCCAACCCAACAGCTCACTATTAAGTAAAGTTTAAATAAGAAAAGTGAATTCATTTTAATCAAAAATCCCCTCTATATTTTTTCTTAGTTTTGCTGGATATTGTTTTTTATTTTATGTTGCTATCACTTGTATCAAACTAGATAGGAGTTTAATAAACACCACATGTATTTGTTTGCACACAAATGACTTCAATAAACTAATTCATCACATATCTAGTAAGAAGTGTTTCTGTATCTAGAATGTTTTAAAGGTAGCTGGAAAAGAAGAAGAAGAAAAAAAAGATATTCCTAATGAGAAGTAATATCTTAAAACAGTGCTTATCAGATGAGCTGTTCTATTAGGGATCAATCTCAAATTAAGGGGACTGTCCAAAGTTAAAAATCAAGTAATTTGCTTTTCTGATTTGGGTTCTGATCCAGTCCTTTATGGGTGTTCTGTGGTAACATTGACTCACAGGCCAGGTTAAAATCCATCCTTTCTTTGCTTCTGAAAAGAACTGGAACTAAAACATTCCTCAGCATAGCACATTTCAAAGGCTTCAAACACTTGTAGTTTGAAAGCAACATGCAAGTAAACTGACCTTTAGGAAGAACAGTTTCTGATAGCGAAGGCAGACTCCTAACATAGATTCTGATTTTAGGCTCTTTTGCTTCACATCTTTTTAGTATAGCTAAAATATGTTGAAATAATACAGAGAAATTTAAGTGACTTCATAAGCTAGACATTGAATTTCTTCATGTCTGCATGGTAAAATCAGACAAAATTGTGCATGATTGCAAAATTTGAGGGTAAAACTCTACATTTTAAAATTGAGCATGATTTGCTAGAGTAAATGAGAACTTTGAGCTATGAAGCTATCTGTAACATCACAGTGTATATAAAGTCACATGCTGTAGTGGAGATAAAATCACATCATAGTGGAGACGTAGCTGGAGGACTGCTTGGAATTAAGAGCAGCCTTAACAGCCTAACAAAGCTCACATACATCTACTTTTTATCAAGTCTTTCTAAAAACTGTGGGGTGGTGGAGGGCATTCATCCTTCTGCCATAATGAAGCAATTAGATTGCAGGTTACTCCTGACCTGAACTGAGATGTACCAAGTGATGCCAGCTTTACTGATGCTCCTGCAGAGAGAGTTGGCCCCTCTCTTCTTTCATCATGTTGTGCCACTCCAAGTGTAGGACAGATCAGTGCGCTATGAAAATTTTTGAGGAAGTGTTTTGCTTAATTAATGAAAAGCTTTGCAAACCCTCTTTGGAACATGGATGATAGACTGCTTCTTTCTCTCTTTCTTACTGCCGGCAATAAGTGGTTTCTAATTACACATTGGTTTACAATGCTATCTGCACTTCACAGGACACAACAAATCCTAGCTGTGCTTTCCAGAACTATTTTGCCTCTGGGTGTATTCACAGGAGTAAAACACAGGAAAAATGTACTCCCTTTATGGAAATGTCCTGCAGGATTTACTGAAGCATCTTCATTTTTCGGAAGACTTTTTAAGTTTCTCTCTGGAACTCTTTTCTGGCAATAAACCTGACAAATGTTGTGGGGTAAAAATCTCATAAAGGGCCACGTTGCCCTTCTAAATCTTAGAGAATTTTATTAAAGTGAGTTATGTGGAATCCCTGTGGTTTTATTCCTACTACATCTCAACTGGAATTTTCTTGTGGTAACCAGTAGATACTTAATAGAAAAACACCCCTTGAATCTACGAGGAGCTTCTGAAGAAATGCTGCAGTCTGAGCTATTTACTTACAGAAGCACCTTGGAAATAATACATCATTACAAAAACTACTTTAGGAACTGCACAATTCTTGTTATTTTTGACTCAAACTTCCAGTATTTCAGAATGTTTCTTGAGCAAGAACTCCCTTTCCAGTGCTTGAGCTAAGGAGAATCTCTTAGGGGTTGGTAGAATAAATCCTTTGCCATACATCTGAATAATTCTGACTCCACCCAGTAGGAGGGAGGTGTAATATCCTGTTCCTACAAGAGGTGTTTGACATTTTTTATGTTGTATTTCAATGCAGTGTCAGAAAGGTCGATACGTTAGTACAAGAAAATAAAAAATAAGAAGGTTTTAAAATAAATCTACATCGATTTCTTCACTATGACTACAGGTGATCAAAATGCCTACCTTTGGGAAAAATAGAATAAACAATATTTGGAAATAAAATAGAAATGAAGGAATGATAAAAAGCTGTTACACATCTTCATGGATGTGTATTTAAGACCAGAAAAACAACAGCTATGTAAGTGGGAGTTGTCAGCTTTTCTAATGTTGGGCCAAGTCATTGGTACGGCCTGGACCAATGCTGATATAGACCCAGTGGGACTTTGCTTATTAGTTTTGACGCTCTTATAGTTCATTGATTATCCATATTGCTGCAGGAAAAAAAGAAGAAAAAGAAAAAAAATCTTGACTGTAGAGTCCACATCTTTAGTAGGAAAAGACAGTTAATACATGTGAGTTTTCTGTAGTTAGTATTTGAAAACAAGCATTTCCTATAAAGGAAGAGATGAATTCAAGACAAGATTGTGGCTTTATAACTTTCTTGTCTGTTTAAAATATGCTAAAGTACTTGCGTATTAAACAACGTGTTTGGGTTCCCAATGTTCCATATTTAATACAAAATGTCTGGCTGATTTTACCAAAGGTGTCTACTTCTCATATTTACACCTAAGCAAGCTAATTGTCAGTGCAAAGTAAGGAGGAGTCCCAACAATCATTTTATTCAAGGAATTTTACAACTCTACTTACCAAAAACCTTTGTCCACTTATGCTGTGCTTTCTCACAACTTTCTCACAGTCCTTATACTTTAACTGTCAATAAAAAGAAGATGATTATTGCACCCTTAATTATAAGAATGGATTAAGGTACTTAGACATACAAATAGCTTTGAACAGATGCTTCAAGTTACCCTTTTGTATGCTACAGCCTATTATGTCTTGTCTGCCCTAGAAATCCCAGTAGCTAACAGTATACTTTTTACTCTTTATCAGTATAAAGCCATTAAAAAAAATCTGCAGCTCATGATCCTGCTTAGATTTAATTATTTTTTTTCAAAACTGTACTGTACTGTACAAATGGCTCATTTTCTTCTGTAACTACTGTGGTTTTTTTGTTTTGTTTTGTTTTGTTTTGGACAAAGATCATTCAGTGGACTTGAGTATTTTCATTCCTTTAGGAACAGTCAGTTCCTCACATTGAAAAGCCACCTTGCAGTTTCCTGGTCCAAAGAAATATTTGGAAAATGCATAACAGTGGTACTGGCTAGGATGAACAGTTGTGGGGGAAAAAAAAAAAAAAAAAAAAAAAAAAAACAAACACGGAAATGAAAAACTGTTGTGAAAAACACCAAAGCCTTAATATCTTGGAATCATGAAGCCCTGATCCCAGTCCCAGTCCCCATTATTGAAAAGCTGCTTCTTGTGGATTAAAACATTGCTTGTTAATCGTGCAAATTACCCATAATATTTGGAAAGCTTTTCTATGATATTATGTTTTATAGTAGCATCTGGGGCAAGGACATGCATTTCAGAAGCTGATCACATATCCAAGAAAGCTCCTGATAACTAAGGATAAATAAGGATTATATATAAGATAAATAATCCCCTCCAGTAAACTGAGGGACACGAGGTGAGGGACAGGGGGATGGACATTATTAATAAGACATGATTCTTAAATATTTCCAATGAAGGCCTTAGGTTGTTTTTGTTTGTTTGTTTGTTTGTTTTTGTTTGTTTGTTTTTTTTTTAACAGAAAGTTTGCATGCAGTAGAGAGCAACTGCTACACTTGGTAGTACACTTCAGTGTGCTTGAAGCCTAATCTCTTTTTCTTAAAATAACTGATGAAAGACATCATTTAGCTGTTAAATATAACCCCCAGGATATTCCAAATTTGAACGTCTTTGCTTTTGCTCAAAAAAAAAAAAAAAGTATTTAGAAATTATTTGAAGTTTTGTTTCTTTACTGTTCCCTTCCTAATTTGAATGCACGATTTACATTAACATCTGCTCTAAGTTAACACATCTAGAATCATAAATTAGATGTTATTACCATTAAGGATGAAAAATTCTTATTTGACAGAAACTGAGGCCTTCATACCAGGAATACATTGTAGTATTGATACGTAAATCACTGACTTGTGCTGGCTAGCTTTTGCTAATACAAACATGTAAGCTGACAATGAATTGGCTAAAATTTTAGCATTGCCCTATGTCATGACCAATCACTTCAGGTGGGAGAAATTTGACTGTGATTGTCACCTTTGAAAACCATCCCTCAATTATCTCAGATTAATTAGAAAAAAATTGCTTATTCCTCTTGGACTTGAACTTGGACTTTAACACAAGGCTGCAAACCAAGTATATTTGGATGAAAATAAAGCATTCCTAACATTAGATCCTTCAATTATATGTGTAAGGGAAGTTGTTTGGGTTAATTTCGGGAGAAGGATCTGGTCACTTATAGCAGTAGCCCAGAGCTGGCTGACACCACTGTCTGACACAGACTTGCTCGACAAATTTAAGCAGTTCTATTTGCCCTGACTCACCTCTCCAAAAGCAGAATGCCAACGTTATCTCTGTCCTGGGTGGGGGGGGGAGGAGGGACACAACACACAACCGGATCAGTAGAGGGGAGGTACTCAGAAATTATCAGCTCTTTCAGGAAGCCATTTCCCTTGTTGAGTCTCTTGGAAATGGTGTCCCAAACCACCACGCACCAGTGTCATAATCTTTTTCTTACTTGTCTGAAGCTGACTATTGATAATGATCGCATCTGCTCGTCTCCAATTCTGTTTCACTTCACTGTGCCACCAAGCCCTGCACCCTAGCAGTAGAGGTTTGCAGGTAATTGGCAGTTTCACTTCTCTGGAGATTTTGTAGACATGGACTTTGCTTTTGATCTGCTTGTCTTTATTAGCTAGTTTTGCAATCTAGTTTCAAACTTGCCTCAACTCCTCAAAAAAAAAAAAAAAAAAAAAAAAAAAAAACATGAAAAGTTCTGAAACAAAGAATGATTTCAAAATCAAGCCCCAAACTGCTCCAGCTTTTTTACAAGACTGGTCTGACAGAACACTTGAAAATGAACCAGGTATGCTCCTATGGCTTGAAAATGTTCCCAAGGTTGAACATTTTCAAGCTATGTTTCCTACTGCTTGAAATTTTTCCATTTGCTCGATCTGAATGTTACATTATCTCAGGTGAACTGAAAAATGAGGAATTTGCAGAGAAAACATAGAAATGAAATTTCATTAAAAATGACTCAGTTACACATTCTTGGGCAATTATAAACGTGTCAGCATCACTGTGCAGAGGTTATACATCAGCAGGGAATTGCTGTAACGCCTTGCAAACTATTTCATCAGTGAGGAAAATTCTCCACATTGTAAAATGAAGTTTATAGATGGTCACCAGTGAAAGAGATTTCAAAATAAACAGTAGTTCCTAGCTAGTCACACAAAATAACTTTGGAAAAAGTAATAGTGACAGGACGAAAGGGATGTCTAATAATCTTGAGCCAAGAGCTTTGTCCAGGAAGTTTTAGAGCAGGGAAGGCAAAAGGTTTTTCAACAGAGCCTAAAAAAATTAGGAGCATATTTATCTACTACTGTTATATTCCTGGATGGGTTCTCTTGAACGCCTTGATCAGCAAAGACATTCAGAAGATCATTTGAAAACAATGATGAATTTGAAAAAAATCTCGTTTCTGAAAAATCAGTGAAGACAACCTAGGAAGCTTGTAGTTTTTATACAATACTGTTTTTCACTGCTCTTAGTAGATGTTATATCAGCAATTGTTGTAGTAAAGTGTATGTTATCACTGAAAAGCCACCATTTTCTCTTATACCCAATTTAAAATATACTTTCAAGATTCATCTGCAAGTTTCACCCACTCAGCTTTTTAACTGTCAGTGGTTTTGCTTTTATTTTTGCATCAAGCTTTGCCCAACATAAGCCATGTCAATTTTGAACA
Source organism: Netta rufina (assembly GCF_964035555.1). Lineage (NCBI taxonomy): Eukaryota > Metazoa > Chordata > Aves > Anseriformes > Anatidae > Netta > Netta rufina. The sequence continues at coordinate 6,374,384 of NC_140137.1, forward strand.
AACATTGTCACAGTAGTTTGTTCCCCCATTATACACAGATGAAACACAGTTAAACTTACCGTCTTAAAATATTCTGCTAATTCATCTGGGTTCCACGTGGCCACCTCTGAACGGTAGGGAATGTTTCGTGGATCCATGGTAAATGTGCTCCTCCGGGCAGTTAGAGAATGCTCATGCCAGTGCTATTGATGAAGCAGCCATATATTCCGTGTGGGTGACCACCTCCAGCAAGCTGAGTAAGTCCTTGCCTAATATCCAACTCTTTCCAAGTTCTGTTTTTAATTTTTCTCCTTATTTTTTTTTTTTTTTTAATTTCAGAACAATGTTGCTAGCACATCCAAGAGAGATACTGCTTCCTCTAGTACAAAATGGTCTCTTCTCAGAAAAGTTGTCAGCTAGACAGTCTTACCACTTCCTTTGTCTGAATATAAATAAGTAAATAAGGAAGCGCAGCAACACGTTGAAAACGCTTTGCCTCCTACATATAAGTAAGCTCCTACAGACCCTATTTGCTTGTAATTGCATACATAAATATTTGCATATTTACACACTCTATACAGTATAAAAATGTTGGCAAAATAGCTGCACAGATCATCACTGCTTCTGTGCAAGCCTAGCCCTGGCAAGACCCCCAAAACAAGGAAATGTTCACTTCTTCAATGTATCTCAGTACCTGAAGTGTTCTGTTGGCTTTGTCTGATTTGTACAACCATAAAAGGTTATTGTTGGAGTTGACCATGAATTGGAAGTGGAATTAGAGTCAGCATTTTTCAGTCCCTCAAATTTGGGATGATTATTTCTAATTGAAACTAAAGATTGGACAAAATTAGATGAAAAATTATTACATTGCCGTCATTTCTCCCTCCAGCTCTGTTTTTCAGCTACCTCTGATGAGTACTTTGTGTCTGAAAAAGAATCCACAAAACCGTAATCACCAGAGGGACATTATATACACTGAATGTGTAGCCAATTCATGTATTATCTATTCAGTAAGTTGGTGAGACTTCACTTAGCAATTCCCAATGTACCTGTTTGTTTGAGGTGGTACTTTTTGTTTGTTTGTTTGTTTAAAAAAAAAGCAGCCTGTCCATTCTCCGTTTTCTTGATGTGCAGCTTCCTACCAATGTTGTGCTGATGTGAATGCTTGGGATCACTATTCACAGCTGCTCCAGTAGACTGGACAAAAGATGGTATTTAGTGAACTTTCTGTATTGGAAAGAATATGTTTATAGTTCTGAAGTTCAGAAGCACTGGAAAGGGAAATTTCTCTTTCTAATGAAATTATGACTCCTGCTATTTCTAGTCCTTCTAATATTGCGCCCAAAATTTGCAAGTTCATTACATACAGCTTCAAGTCTCTACAGTATTATACTAAGTGCTTTTTTTTGTATGAAATTCATAGTCTGTCTTTAAAGTAGCTTACCTTTTTCAGGACAATTATTTTGGGAAATTATGGAAGCAAGTTATTTAAAATTCTCCACAAGTAAACCACTCTGTTCTGTCGATTCTTACTTTAGTAACTGACCATTATAAATCATCTGAGGCATATGCATACATTGTCACAGAAATATCGTCATCGCTTCATTTTAAATCTAGATCTGGGGAAGAAATAGGATTAAATTAACATGTGACAAAAGATCTGCAAACTAAAAGTAGTTTTGATGGTGTATCTTCAACAGTTGTAAAGATAAGATTAAATAGTATACATCTCAGACTCCGTATCACACACCATGTCTTTTAACAGAGAAACAAGTTTCTTTTACTGCAGAGACAGGAAGAAGACAGTGTTACAATTTCTAACCATTTGTTCTATTACAGCTTTTTGTTATCTTCCATGTGGTTCTGGAATCCAGTTTCCATCCCAAACCCAGCATAATAGCTAATATCAATTATGTTATACCTTATTTGTACTATTATAAAACTAACTAGCCCAGTCAAAATTTATTTCATGTTGTTGAAGAAACACAGCATCATTTATTCCAATGCTGAGAGAAGAGAAAATCAGTTGTCAAACTCCTAGTTTAGAGAGCCACATTTATCTCATCATTGTTATTTGCTCGGATTGCTTGTATGTCGTTGTACGTACATTATGCATGCATATTTCATGCATTTTGCAAAACCCAACTGTACACGTAACCGAGCTTTCTCTTTGTCTAGAACTTCTTTTTGTAATGTGATAAAAACATAGGATGTGGTGGCCATGTCAGGCTTGCTGAGGAAACATAACTTTGAATTTTCTGCATTTGAATTTTCAGATATATTGCTAGATTACTGTAACAATTTTAAATTGTATTTCCAGCTTGTATGTATTTGAACATTTCAATGGAAAACGTTGCCCAAGTCCCAGATAAGCATGGGTAAGTCATGGCCCCCTATCCCAACCAAGAGCCTGAGAGTTGCTGTTTTAAAGGATGCTCTTAATTGCCTTTCTCTTTGGCCCAGAAATGCAACGTAGCAAATCCCACATTTCACAAAGTGAAATCTTGATCCTGGAAAAAAAATATTTCATTTCTTCACCCTTTCATTTCTTCCTGTATTTACTTTTCTACTATTTCTCCACTTGTTTATTATTTCTCTTTCTCTCTTCAGAGTCACAGCTGTTACCTTTAGAATTGGGACTTTTTAAGAGTGCCCCTGTTGCCTCCATTGTCCTCTGCACAGAGGGAGGCAATTCCTCTGCACAGAGGGAGGCAATTCCAAAACTGGTGGCCACTAAGAGAGGAAACTTAAAGAAAAAGTTGAATGTCCACATTTGTAGAAGTGCACATGCTAGAATCTCTAGTCAGATCTGGGCAGGAGTGCAAGGGAGGATGTCAGGGAAGCAGCCACATCTGATTTTTATAGAGGAAGACAGAATGACTGCAAAGATAGCATAAGGGTTGTTGAGCATATAACCAAGAGGCAAGGCCACAGAGAGCTCCTAGGAAAGTATCTCATGTTTTACAGGCTACATGCAGAAATTTGATTGATAACTAACTACATTTCAGAGGTCACAATCTTCACTGTCTGCTGGAAATGATCACTTTTGAATCTTAGTCATTAAATCTTATATTGCAAGAGAAGACAGAAATGAAAACACAATTAAGTGGTAGCAAAAGATACATCTGTTCCATAATTTGTATACTTTGTTGTATGTTTCAGATGGCAATCTTACATGAAATGGATTTTAAGCTCTTAGATTTTCAAATGCTGAGAAACACTGTTGTTACAGCTGTTATCAGGTGCATACCTATTCCATTTTGACCTTTTTTCACTCTTTTTAAAGAATAAGGTCTTTTATAGTTAACGCCTGCGGTGACACAACCTTCACATAAAAAAAATGTGCCTCTTCAAATAAGAGCTGTCAATGGAACACTTCTTTCAGATGTAGCGATAGTCTGGTAACTTACATTTGAAAATGTGAGAATCTAACCATTGCAGGCAGCGCAGGAGGGAAATTTACACTGCCCACATTCTGCTGCCTTCAAAGAGCTTAAATATTTTCCATTTCTCTCATCTCTGGTGGTGTTCTGTCCCACAGCAGCTTGCTTTAAGTGGAATCAAGGGCTTACTTTGAACAGGTTTCAGAATGGTTTATTTTTCTAGAAAAACTCAGTTTACTTGTCAATCTTCCTAGCATCAAGCAAAATAAAATTTTTCATCAAGCAAAATTTCATATGGATTTGGTCCTCATGTTCCCAAAGCAAAGTGGATTTTATAACATTTTGCTTTTGTCCTGCCCAATCTTGATTTTAAAAGTATACTTTCTTAAAAAGAAAAAAAAAAAAAAAAGAAAAAAAAAAAAAGCTTTTCTGTAAACTACATTCTTTTATCCTAAGAATATTTACCATTGCCAGCCTAAATTTCCTCTTTAACATTGCAAAATCATACACCCAAGCTGTAACATGTAAAAATGCCTTGGTTTTATACCCTTTAAAATTCACCACTGTACATGTATTGCTATATATTCCCTGCTGTCTTAATGATCGCCGAGTTGCACTTTTTACTCCTCAAATCTCCTCATCCGTTATTTCCTTAAATATTAGAGTCAAGTTTTAATCCTGAATTCCCTCTATCTGTGCATTAATAGGAGACCCAACCCAAGTCTTTCCAAATTAACAAAACCCGTTTCTTTTGTAGGAATGGAACGATGAGCCTTCCTCCCCACCTAGTGGTTAAGTCTCAGACCAACACAAAACACGAGTAAGTAGTGACTGCAGTTCTCAAGCACAGTGAACTGCTGACACCGTACAAATGTGATGTTTGCGTTATAAATATGACACCTCAGTGGGGATGGCAGTCTAGGGGCATACTAACCCACCTGCTTGCATCGAAAGTGTAAGGTTTGAATAAAACTATGTCTGAGATTGCCAGTGAATTGTGTTAATTTGAGTAGGTGGAAATTTGCATTCAGGCAATTTAGAAATGCCTGAAATCCTAAAATACAACCACTAGAGTGCAGCTAAACTCTATTCAGAAAACAGAAAGATACATACAAATGCATACTAAGGTACTGGAAGAAAAAAAAAAAAATGTAATTTGAGATATGGCAGCAATAATCTGTGTTTTGTTTCATTTTTTATTTTTTTTTTTCCAGGTAAATATTGTGTTCCACTATGTTAGGGTCATAAGTGGCATAATGTATCTAATTTAAAAAAAAAAAAAAAAAAAGATGCAGAGGAGAACAACTAACAGACCTTAGGAAATATCTATTGAAAAAAAAAAAAAGATGGAAAAAAAAATAATTTTTTACTTAGTCTGGGAAAGGAAAGTTGGATAAAAGGGGAGGAAAAGGGGGCAAACATAGGGACTTTGGCCAATAGCAATCAGCTGTCCTCATGACCTTTGGACGTGAAAGGTTCTGCTAGCAAGAAAACCATCTGTAAGCTTGAAAAGTAGGTGTTCTAGATTGAAGAGCTCTCCTGCGCTGTATTTGGACTGTACAATACAATTCATAAACTGCCCAACAACACCAGCTGTACTGGGACTCAGAAGAAAATTAAGTGGGTCAGTAGAATAAATGGAAATGAGTTTAGCAATGTGTCTTTTGGGTACAGACCTGTACCAGCAAACAAACAGGTTTTCTAATTGAAGATGCAGGTTTGACATTGACATTGGAGTTACTTGCCAGCATGCCCCTGCAGAGCTGAAGCAAAGTGGAAGGTGCTGTGACATGAGCAGCAGTGTACAGAAGATGTTGCAGTGGCCACCAGTGGAATGGCAAATGAAAAGTGTCCACCTCAGAAGCTACTCAGAATGGTGGAAAAATGAGTTCCTAAAGCATGCCTTATAGGATGATAGTTTAGTTTTGCCTACTACTGCACTTACACAATTGCTTTTTTTTTTTTTTTTAGTTTATGGCTTTGAGAAGAAATTCCAGCAGTGCAAATGCAATGGAAAAGACCTGTACAAACCCCGACAAGGGTTTGTCTGCGGTACTCACATTTGTCTGGGACTGGAAATCTGTATCCAGGGGTTATCCTTAGGTGGCGCTGAAGCCCGAGATATTCACATTCAGCGCTTGTGTAGGAGACTCTTCCATCCTTCCTCCTTTCCTTTCCTTCTTCCTTTTTCTTTTTTTCTTTTTTTTCTTTTTTTTTTTTTTTCTTTTTCTTTCTTCTTCGTCTTCTTTCTTTCTTTCTTTCTTTCTTTCTTTCTTTCTTTCTTTCTTTCTTTCTTTCTTTCTTTCTTTCTTTCTTTCTTTCTATTACATGCTTGTTTTCAAAAATAGAAAAAACCTTTTCTGTCAACGATGACTGTACAGTATAAAAAAATAATTTTATTTTCTCAAATACTTTTTAAAATATATTTAAATTTATCCAATTATTCTAACAGCTAAATATATGATGATTAACTCGGCCTATTTGGTATTTATATAAGATAAACTATTGACACCAATAGAGATTATTGGCTCCAGACAAGAAGTTATTTTCTTGCCCTAAACAAAACTAACTTTACAGAACATGCAGTTTCCACTGTTTTCAGCTCAGCTCAGCTCAATTTAGTATTGAATCCCAGCCATTGTACCCATCACAAGAAAGGCTTGACAACCCAATTAAGAAGCAAAGAACTGCAGTCAAAGTCAAAATCTGAAGTGAATGTTGCAATTGCAGAACATCCTGTCCATACACAGACTCAAAACTGTATTGCAATCCTGGAATATGTAAAATCCTATAAATATTGAAGCAGCTCACTGAAGTAGTGATTTTGCAATGCTGAAAAAAAAAAAAATATTCACATGCTGATATGCTGGTATGTGTTTATTTCAGACTGTTAAGGGAACATTTTTGTGAAACCTAAAAGTTTCCTGAAAGTTGATTTCATACCTGTACTTGTGAGACCATTTTGATGAAAATGATATTTCAGCTTCTTGGTTACATCTGCAATGCAATGGGGCTATTCAGACATTCCTTCACCCCTGCAGTGTCCTGAGCAGACAGAGCAATAAGCAGGGACTCACAAGAGATGTGTATCATTCTGGTCTTTGCTGCACACATTTTTTCCTTGCAAGGCTGAGAAGACACCATTCCATGGATGCCAGAACATTTCTTCCTCTACAGATTTCCTGAAGGCTTTTGAACCAGAAGTTTAGATGCATGTAGACCAGCATGGTCTGGAGGCACAGATGCCTAGGAGAAACAAAGAGCTGCTGCTAACCAATATAGTCTTGTGTATAATTTTGGGTTTAGTGTTACTTTCGTTTTCAGTATTAATATTCATTTCTATGAGTGGCTCAGACTTTCCAAACAGCTGAATTCTTGAACACCCCTTGCTTTTCAGCTTTTGAGTGTCACCTTATATTCAAAATAAGATATGTTCAAAATAAGAGATTTTTTTTTCCTGATGAATCATTTTGCATGTATTCTAATCTGTACTAATGCATATGTTACTACGAATTGACTTAGAAGCTGTCCTTTATAATCCTCTGGCTCATTATGATGGAGAATCAGCACAGATCAAAAGTAATTATTTGGGGCAATCCTGATCAGTTAGGTCTCTCATCCCAAATACAGGATAAAGAAACAGCAATGTTTCTTTCAGATCTCACCTTGCTGCTTTTTGGTGCAAGGCAAATACATACTGTCACTGGGGTCAGGACTGTCCATTGCCCAGACCAGCATAGGGATGGGATTTGGGTTTCTTTCACTGAAACTTTGGGGCTACATTGAAGTAAAGCTCTAAACCTCAGAAGGAAGACCCATGACTGCTGAACTTTCACACACCCTTCAGGACAGCATTAGCTGGTGCTACAGCTGCAAGACATGGTCCACTCCCAGGCCTCTGGGTTCCGTATTTGTGCTGCTTCTGTTTTTGCTGGCATAAGCATTGTTGCAACCTCATGTGGAAGTAGGATCAAGGATTCGGTTGTGTCAGCTAATCTAACAAAAATAGTCATTAAATGGTTAGTTTCAGACTGTAGCTCTTCCCTGATATGGCTTTGCTGTACGGCTATGCAACTCATGCCTGCACAGAGTAGGAGGGGTAGCATAGCAGGAAAAATGCTTGGTGTGGATCTTTGGGTTGTCTGGACTGAAACTTTAGGCAGTAATGCCAGTTCAAACTGTACATTAAATTACAACATAAGTAAAGCATATCATCCAGAAAAAAATAATAATAATAAAAAAAAAATTTGAAAACTTCTTCATTTTAATTGTATAGTTAATCTCATTTCACTATCTTCATCTGGCTGATGGGGCAAGCTCTATTTATTGTGTAGGGCTTAAAATTACAGAATTAAAATCCTGTTTTCCATAGAAAGTTGAGCACTTATTTAGGTGTGTTTTACTATTTCACTGTTAGCCTTTGTTTAACACTGTTTAACAGGTTGCAGAATTTAGACTTTAGTTTCAGGTAGTTTTATCATAAATGACTTATAAATAATATGATCTGTGAAAGTGAAAGAGAGCTGAAGGCAGACACCAAAGTGTTTGAACTGTCTGCTACTTTAACAGTAAGTGCTGAAAGTTTCATACAACTGTCTATTTTTAACTATTCAACAAGCTCCCATGTGTTTCTCATTCCATATCACTTTTACTCTTAAGTTATTCAGGTTCAGTAGAGAATATTCTACTCAGTAGAGAACATTCTGCATGACTGCTGGAACTGGCTCTATGATACTAAGCCTATGAAATATTAGAACTGCTCATTATTATACATATATTTGTTATTATCATTGTTGTTGTTGTTTGCTATAGAAAGGCAATTTGTCACTGATCTTAGATTATGTGAACAGATTTGCTTTCTTAGTGTCCATATTGCCATCCTGCTGGGTATTCTGCTCACCAAAATGGACTGTGATTAAGTTCTTGTGATTCCAAAAGTCTCATATTTATTTCTGGCCTACGTGCTCTTGGCTTGCAGGAGTTCAGACACAAGAAGCTGTTTTGCCTTCAGTGGTAGTAGCTCTTCATCCTAAGCCCTTCTTACTGGTTATATCATATAGGTTTGATTGTCTTCTGCTTTCACTCTGTGCTACTGTATTCAGACTGTCCACTAGCACAAAAGTTAAAGAGAAGGCAAACAAACCCCATGTGCTTGCAGTCTTCTGTACAGGGAGCTGCTGTTATGATACAGTATACATGAGCACGTAGATCTTCCAGACCATTATATCACTCACAAATTGACCTTGCTTGTGAGGTAGCGTGTCTGGATGAGGAAGTAGAGTATATCAGTATATCAGGAGACTGCAAGCACCTGCTCTGCTAGCAGAAATCTCTCTTGTATACTTTATACAAAAGGCTTGGCCCTACTTTTCAACTGATTCTCACTTAGAGAAGTTCTGTCCTGGTATCACTTAAAAATGGTTGTCTGCATCATACGTCCCCGTGTGTCAGAGCGCTGAGGGCACTGACAGGCAGTAACAGGCACTATTGGCCCTGACCAGCTTCACCTGGGGCCTCCACTCATGCCCTGCCCATGGCTGGGGATTGTATTTAAGCTCATCTCAGGAACCTTTCAAGTTTTTTGTTACTGAAGCTTCTAAGGGTCTCTCTAAAGATCTCTTCAAAGAGGTCTTTTTATATAAGGTAATTTTTGCTTTTTAGGGAAATTTTGTTTTTGAGATTCAATTTGTGCTTTCTGTTCTGTATTGTACCAAGTCAGAGGCTTAATACGGTGCTTAAGTGGGGTTGATGAATGCAGAGATTGCTTTATTTATTTTCATTTAAAGACAAAGTGTGCTCTGTGCTCTTATTTAGGTCACCATTTTACTTTAGGATAGTCTTGAATAGTAATGACTTTTCCCAATAATGGTGGCTTCTGGGGGATGAACTTGAGGGTAAGTTCCCTGATGCTGTTATTAACTGTAAACTGTATGTGGGACTACCATGTGCTTGTTCTTCCTCAGAATTTGCTCTATTTCACAGAATTGTAGGGGTTAGAAGGGACCTCAAGAGATCATTGGGTCCAGCCCCCCTGCCAAAGCAGGTTCTCTAGGGCAGGCTACCCAGGTAGGCATCCAGACAGACCTTGAATGTCTCCAGAGAAGGAGGCTCCACAACCTCCCTGGGCAGCCTGTCCTAGTGCTCTGTCACCCTCACCGTGAAGAAGTTCTTTTGCATGTTGGTGTGGAACTTCCTGGGCCTTATCTTGTGGCCATTGTCCCTTGTCCTGTCCCCACAAACCACTGAAGAGGTTGGACAAGTCCTGCTGTCTCCTACACTTAAGCTATTTGTAAACATTGATAAGATCCCCTCTCAGTCTTCTTTTCTCGTGGCTGAACAGACCTAGGTCTCTCAGCCTTTCCTCATAGTGGAGATGCTCCAGGCCATGTATCATCTTTGTGGCCCTCTGCCGGACTCTTTCCAGAAGAAAATTTAATGGTGTGATGAATTCCTTTGGAAATAAGATATGGTAAGAAGATGGAGGGAAGATAGCTACAAAGCCATATAAATTTGGTTCTTTGCAGTGCAAAATGCATAAAAACTATATGGAAGAGCAACAACAAAGTTGAACTGTGCATCTTATGTAGTTAGCTGTGTGCAGGTACATGCTGGCAGTGGTACTCCAAGGATAAATCTAAAATCTTTCCTTAAACATAAGTAAAGCTTCTGAAGTGCATCTGTCCTGTTAAGTGTAACTCGGACTGCGTTCGGGGCCCTCTCTGACCTTCTATGTAGCTAATAGAGATTATTTTTTTCCCATCGTTGTGTGCTTCCATGGCATCAGACTTGCTTTTATGCTTTAATGTATTCTGAGGTATGGGTGCAGCCCTCCAGAGGTTATCTGGTGAACTGATAGTTTTTATCCTAATCCAAGTGAGGTAAAATTGCTATTGATCACCATCAAGTTCTGTAAGGAGAGTAACATTTTGCTAAGCCTCCTGGAGGTGATCTGGATAGGAATCTTGAATTTATCTGGCTCAGATGTCGTTTCTAAAATAAAATTGTTACTATTTATGTGGAGATATGTATCTATAAATAGGAGGAAAGAGGGGATAACTTCCCTGGCAAGTATCCCATGTAAACAACTTGTTAGGCTATGTGACTGTACTGCTCAAATAAGCAGCAGCCAGTTGCTGCATGCTTTTGGATGATGTTGAGAATCTCATGGACAGTGTAGCTCCAGAATGAGCTTTGGCTGCTTGTGTTAGTGGCTAGATTGGTTAACCAGAAAAGCAATTTCTACAAAGGGACCTTAGGTTCCTGTTGGGTGCTCAACACCAATTGGAGCTGTATCAATACTACATCTTTTTTGATGAAGCTGCACATAGAATTGTATTTGGTTTGGAGAAAAGTATGTATTATATATTAATAAAAATCAGTGCTCTCTAGTTATTTAAGATTTGGGCTTAAATAAAAATGGGGGCATGAAAGGCTTCTCTTGTCTGCCCCTCAGATCTACTGTGGGATGAGATGGTCCAGCCTAAAGTCAAGTGCAAAGCAGCAGGTTGGGTGAAGTCCAGAAAAATGCAATTTGTTGGAACCTTGATAACATTGGGAATACTGGATTTAGAAAGCACTGTGAAACTTTACATGCAAGCTTCTTAAAGGTAATATAAAAACATAAAAAATTCAGAAGTGTAGCCAGAGTCACAGGTTGCAAGGATAAGAAAATCAAAGCAATTCTGAGACAAATGTCTGCAGAATCATGAGCAGAAAGAAAAATGAGCATTAACTGTTTTCTCAGGTGGTGCAAATCAGTCCCAGGTGGGAATCTAGAAAGGGAAGGCTGGAGGGGAAGGGAAAAAAAGTTGATTATAGGCATTCATTTTACTGCAGTACTTGTTGGATGAGATGCAAGGCAATTTTGTTATATTTCAAATGGGTTCAGGCTCTGGGAGAAGGTATTGCTTACAATGAGACACAACCTGTGATTTTTCCAGAAAGAAAGCCCAACTGGTAGCTGTTAATCCTGTAATTTCAGCTATGGGAGCAATTTTACCATGGTTACAATGTGTTTTAAGGTAAATATTTTTATTTATGAAAAAATAGTAGGCAAGCTAAAACCGTGGGTAGGGCTGGGAAAGAATTCAAATCATGCTTTAAGCACAGTGCTTTCTGAGGCAGAGTTAGTTATATTCATGTCATGAGCTGTGGTATTTCTATTTCCCAGTGTTTATTATAACAGAATTATTCATGAGTTTAGATCAGGTCTGAACACAGTTTTTTTGACAGAATCATTGTTCTCCCTCTCCCAGCTAGTCATATCACCATTTTCCAAACCAAACTGTTGGAAATAAAGCATATGTAGTATAGCATTTCATAACTTAATTATTTCTAAAGATTGTTTTCTGAGAAGCAGTAAGTCACATTCTCTGGTGTTTATAATGAAGAAAGCTAATTTACTGAATAAGCTACTGGTCAGAGATCAGGTGATGGGGAATTTTGCATGGGGAATGTAAATGCCAGTCTAACTGATGTTCTTCATTATACTTTGCCCCTCCAAACTGTGCGTGAGGAGGCCAGATGTCTGAACTGCAGCAGCAAAGAAAACTGCATATTTCCACCTAGACCACAATGACCATTTGAATCTTCCTTACAACTTTTTCTGACAGTGCTGTTTTGCTGCTACTGAGATGTGGGCATTATTGTACCAACTACTTCCTAAAGGTATGGTTCTTACACTCATGGAACTTGTGGAAAGATTGTTCAAGAGCAATAGAAACTTCTCAGGATCCAAAGATCTACAAAGGCTACTACCTAATATTTAGGTGTTTCAGCCTGCTTAGCCAGGCTTACATTTGATAGTCCTTGTAATAATTATGAGTATGTAGAGTGAGAAGAGAAAGGAGGCTTTACACCTCACAAATGGGGGGACAAAACTTCACCAAAAATTAACTTTCAAAGAATGACTGGCTATCATCTGTATGAGGTATACATGGCTAAGTTTTGGTAGTGCCTGCAGGGGTGGCTTTTGTGAGACGAGTCCAGAAACTGCCCCATGTTAGAGAAGAGCCAGTTCCAGCTGGCTCCAAAAGGGACCTGCCACTGCCTGGAGCTGAGCCAGTGAGTGATGCTGGCTGTGCATCTGGGAGCATATTTGAGAGAACCGCTGTGCAACAGCAGCTGGAGGGGTGGAACCAGCCCTGCAGCCCCCAAGGTCAGTGCAGAAGGAAGGCAGGAGGTTCTCCAGGCACTGGAGCAGAAGTTCCCCTGCTGCCTGTGGGGTACCACAGAGGAGCAGATCTCCATGGTGCCGCCTGTGGAGGAGCCCCTGGTGGAGTAAGTGATCTGGTGGGAGCTGTCACCTGTGGGGGACCAATGTGCTCCTTAAGGATGGACCCATATGGGAGCAGTTCCTGAACTGCTGCAGCCTGTGGGAAGCCTGCATAGGATCAGCATGGGAGGGACCCCACGCTGAAGCAGGGGAAAGCAGTGACTGTGAAGGAGCAGCAGGGATGCAGTGTTATGGACTGACTGCAGCCTTCTCTACCCTGTGCTGCTTGAGGGGAGGAGGTAGAAAAGAGTGAATGGGAAGAAGGTGTTTAGCTTCTGTTCAGTTTCTCACTGCTCTAGTCTGTTTGTAATGGGCAATAAATTATATTAATCTCCCCATGTTGAGTCTGTTTTGCCAATGATAGTAATTAGTGAGGGATCTCCCTGTCCTTATCTCAGCCCTTGAGCCCTTTTCCATCATATTTTTCCCCCTCTTCCTTTGAGTAGGAGGAGTGAGAGCAGTTGTGGTGGAGTTTAGCTGCCCAGCAGGGTGTAACCACCACCTCATCCTACCTTTCTGTATGAGTGCAAGATCTGCTCCTGTGACCTTTCCACTTTGCTGATGGAAATGTGCAGGTGTGGATGAGCTGGAAGGAACTTGGATGCTAGAGGGATGAGCATGGCATAAGAGCCTCTGTATAGCACAGAGTATCACCAAGGTCACACAGTATATAGCAGGGCAGAACCTTTAATCCATGTAGTCTGAGTACCAGTCCTGTGCATTGACTGCAAAGCATCATTCTCTCAGGGAACAAATAAGCTCTGTAGTCAAATACATCCATGCTAGGCAGAAATAGATGCCTTATCATGGCTTTGTGCCCAAATTAATGTATATTGCTCTACCACAGAGCTAAATTGCTTTAGTATAGTGTCACTACTTCTACTGTGCTGCAGTGATGCACAGCATAAACTGTTTTTATCTGCAACTAGCAAGAAATTTCATCTGGTAACATGTTATTCCTTATGGGAATTTTGACTTTGTTTTGATTTTGTTTTGAAATTGTCATTCTCACATATGCTGAACTCTTCTGTGAGAGATTAGGCACATCCCAGTGCTTGTGGAGTCGAAATTAAAAAATAAATTAAAAAAAACAAAACAAAAAAAAAAAAAAAAACACCATACCTACCATACCTAAAGATCATATGTATGCAGGACTAAAGAAGGGATAAGAACACGGAACAATGACATCTGATATTTGCTTGATTCTGGTATGTGGTTCAGCACTGCTTCACAGCTTTCTGGGCCTTCTCTTATACTCATTATTAAAATAAACTGTTATGTACAACAGTAAGAGAAGTGAGGTTACTTTCTCTGTTTTTGTTGAATGTTGTCCAACCCTTGGCATAAATCTGAACAATCTTTTTATCTTTACATGAGCCCAGAAGTTGTTCTGCAGTGCAGAGGTGTTGCTTAGTTAAGCCTATTATTTCCTGCACTGTGATATTGTCCAAAGCATATTAAATCAGAAAGTTCTTTTGCTTATCCTTTAGTAGGAAGAATTCCTTGTATGGTTGCTGTGCATCCTTTTAGCCCCCTCTAGTGCCTGACTTATGAGGGCACAAGTAACAACAGTGGCTCTTTTGCTTTGTGTGAAGGTACTGTTGTGCCCAGAGCAACTAGTGGAGTTGGAGAGTACGAATGATTCAAAGCCAGCTTTGCATAGCCATGATTTTCTTTTGCTTAAGAGAGAACCTTTATCTTCCTCTAACTCCGATTCTTGTGTTTTGCACTTTGTTAAGATCTGCAAAGGAGAGTTTGCTTTGAGTGGATGTGAATTCAGTGTCAGCTTAGGTGGTTCTGAGCCAGTAGTCTTTGTTAGGCTAAATGCAGTAGGATAGGCCCACTTCGGGTGTATTTTGGACCTGTTTTATAGGTTCAAAATCATCTGAGCTGTGTCTAAAAAGAGCTGCAAATGACACATAGTTAATCTAAATTTAACTTCACCTCTCACAAAAGAACTATCCTGAAAAGATGCTAAGAAATTGAATTAGGTTTCCCACTGTTGAAAGCTTATGAAGAGCAGCCTAATGCAGTAAGCCTGATAATGAGGATGGAGTGTGGTGTTAGTGAGGCCTTGACATTAAAGGGGAAAAACAGATGATTCGGAGACAGCTCGTGTTGCAAACAAATGATCTGTATTCAAAAGAAGGCATAGAGCAAGCATTAAACTTTAATGCAATAATCTCAGGAGGGAGGTTATTTTCATGCTGCTGAACATTTTTCTTATTAGCATAACACATGGTCACTTTTGCAACAAGCATAATAATGCTGTTAATCATCCAGTTGTTCTGTGTAAAGGTTAAGTCTCCTTGGAAGTGTAGTCAAATAAGCTAGTGCACTCTCTATTTTGAAAAGCAGTTACCCTTGCAAAGAGGGCTTATTTGTGTTCTAGGCACTACTTTGTTGCTACTGGAACCTACGCTTTAAAATATTCAGAAGAAAAAGGTAATGCTAATGTTTTGTCTTCTCCATTTTTTGGAGATCACGCTTTATGAATTACCTGTATTTAGTCATCTTAATGTGTCCCTTGTGAGACAAGTGGCATTCTTGTTCTGCATGAAATGTGTAGAGGGATTTGGCCCTAAAATCTCAGTGAGGTGCCAGATTCTTTAGTTTTTAGGAATTATGTTCTGGGGTGATCAGTGGTTGCAGGCATGAAATTCTTAAAGATGTCTAAAAGTTGGGACTTCTGAATGTTTTTGAGCCTCAGTGATTGCAGAGGTTGCATTGACTGGTTATAACTTCACTAGTAGTGCTGAGGTGCGTAGCTCTGGGAACAGGTCATGGATTGTGCTGGGAGGTGAGCTAATGGATACAGTTACCTTTGGGAGCCTTTTCCCTGTCTGTGCTGCTTCAGCTGTGCTGCCACACTCATTTTTGAGACAGATTTGAAAGGCTTAGTATGGACTGCCATATGGATGGTTTGCATCACAGAATTTTAATACTGCTGTTAGTAAGTTCTGTAAGGAGCTGGTGAGCACTGACGCTGTGATTACTAGAGGCTGAAAATTGCTGAAGATCCATAGTATGTGCTAGCTGTTATCTGGGCCCTAGATGAAACCTTAGTTCATTATGTATTGCAGTGAAGAATAGTCTTTGCCCACTCTGATTCTTCCCTATTTTCTTCAGTATTTTTAGAAGAATTTGATATGATCGCTAGAGGCAATGAGTTGCTTCAGTCTATGCTTTGTACTTGGTCCAGCATTTGCTTTTTATCTATTCATATGCTTGCTGTTGCAAACACCACATTTGTTTTCATACAAGACTTGTGCCTATCTCTACTTTCCTCACTCCTGCACTAGTAAAGATTTTTCAATAACTATTAGAATTAAGTACAGTTCTAAAAACTTGGATGTATATACAATACAGACACAAACTGTATGCAATTATAAGCTTGATTTCCTGCTCATTTTCTTAATGCAAACATTGGGTTGTTTTTAAAGAAACAAATACTTCAATGGTGATCTCATGTTTGCAGTGATATCATTGTTTTCTCATATTAGTGTCTGTTGTTCAAGCCTGCCACAGGCTTATTACAAAAAAAGTGTGAAGACTTACTGTAGCAGGAAGCTGGGTACTCTAGTGATAAGAACAGCAGATTAAACAGTTTCTAGGGGCTGTTATGGATCTTGGATGAAATCAGACAGATGTGTTGAGCCTCTGATCTGTGAAATGGTTTCTGTGTCCTCATCATGGAAGGATGGAGTTTCCAGGACTGACCCTGCCAGGTCTTGAGTTCTTCAGCTCCTGCTGAGTTTCCTCACTCTGAAACACTTGGTTGCTCAAGGAATCACAGAATCACCTAGGTTGGGAGACCTCCAAGATCACCTAGTCCAACCTCTGACCTAACACGAAGCAATCCTCCACTAAACCATATCACTAAGCTCTATATCTAAATGTCTTTTAAAGACCTCCAGGGATGGTGACTCCACCACTTCCCTGTTCCAATGTCTAACAACCCTTTCGGTAAAGAAGTTCTTCCTAACATCCAACCTAAACCTCCCCTGGTGCAACTTAAGCCCATTCCCCCTCGTCCTGTCACCAGGCACGTGGGAGAACAGACCAACCCCCACCTCGCTACAGCCTCCTTTAAGGTATCTGTAAAGAGCAATAAGGTCGCCCCTGAGCCTCCTTTTCTCCAGGCTGAACAAGCCCAGCTCCCTCAGCCGCTCCTCGTAGGACTTGTTCTCCAGGCCCCTCACCAGCTTCATCGCCCTTCTCTGGACTCGCTCGAACACCTCGATGTCCTTCTTGTAGCGAGGGGCCCAAAACTGAACACAGTACTCAAGGGAGATGCCTAGGACCTCAGTCAATCTTCACCAGGAAGGCATGTACAGAACACGCTGTTCCTATCCGGTATTTTGCAAACATTAACATACATGTGTTTGCTGCAACTATAGGCCATGACTATATTTATGGATGAGTTAATTTATGAATTCCCTGAAATATGGCTGGTTGTATTGTATTAGAAGTTCAGTTTTTGCACATAGAGAAGAACATGATGATTTCAAATATGCATCAGTAGAACCTATGTTCCTAACTTTGGAGTTTTCATAAATTAAATGTAGGAAGTCTATTTTCCATCCTCCCGTCAACACTAAATCAAGGTTAAACTCTCAGTGTATAGGGTTGTATCCTGAAGAGGTAAAAACTGTATGGTCAAAATGTTGCAATTTTCTAATGAACCTTACTGTGGTAAGTTTTATCCTTTAAAGCTCTACTATTTGGACTATTTGGAGTGTTTAAATTATTTATAAGAAATTAATTTCTACTCTTTGCAGTAGAGATGCAAGGTCTTGCGTAACAGAACCTGAGTGCACACTTCAAATGAGTTTTTACATTTATAAGTACACTTTTGTAGCTAACACTGTGATGGACTAAAATCGTACCAGTAATGCAGAGTCACTTACAGGACTTGGGACTTGAGGCCAAAAATCTGTCATGGTATGTATAATCCACATTGAGCTTGCAAGTGCAGAGTGCTTAGTGTCTAGAACAGGAAAGTCTCTTGTTTCTGTGTAAAACCTCTGGCTTAAAACACCAAAAATGCTATGTTTAGTGTTTTCCTCAGTTATTACAGTGTCTCTTTTATTGGGAGGTATGAACTGAAGCTGTTGAAAGCTATGGAACATTTTATAACAATCATTTCAATGGCGACATTCAGAACAGTGGAAGCAAATTATGAATAATAGCTAAAGGTTTCTGAAATGTGAACCCTGCAGTTTGTCACTTGCAGAAGTTTATATTCACTTCATCCTTAGCTACTTGCAAACCGATTGTGATGAGCTAAATATTTTCTTAGTTTAAGACTAAGAGAATCTCTAGTTATAAAAATTAGATATTTTGTACTGTTAACACTTAAGCTCTTTCTAAGAAAGAAATGATTACTAGACCTTGGATCCTTGCTCAGTTTACTTCTGTTATTCCTGCTCAGGCCTTGAACATCGTTGTTTATTGTGTAATTAAAGACTCAGTAAAAATCAAATTGAGATAAAAATACATGTAAATCTCTATAGACTATAGGGAGATGACTAACAATGCTCAGGCTTTTGATTTTTAATTGGAGACAATGCCAAACATTACTTGCAGTGTGCAAAGTATGTTTTGTTACAAATGCCAGCTATCACAGAAAAAGAATTTAAAACATTTACCAGCAGTAACAGTATCATCAAAAATCACCTACTCTGTCAAGTATGTAGTCTAAAAAAGTGAATATATGTCAGCCAATCTTGACTTCAATGGTGTGTATTTTTCTGCCAATCTTTAAATGTCTCTCCTGATGGAAACAGGTGAATCTTTGCAATTTGTCTTTCCAAATTAAGATAGGCAAAGCATTTATCTAATCCTGTTTTTTCATTTGTTTGTTCTAGGACTCAGTGGGACTGCATGATTTTACAGGACTTTTTTTCTATTTTTTTGATTTATATGCTGATCCTTCAGATCACTAATTTGTCTGATATCAGTAGTGGAGGTAATTACAATGTGTGTTACCTGTATAGCCTATGGGAGACATGCTGAGCAACTCACAGTTGACTTTCATTTATATGCATATTAACCTTTTTGTAAAAAAGGAAATAACCTCTCTAGGGTTGTACTATGTATTGTAGTGATATCAACTCAAACAAAACCCAAAGCTTGCTGCTTCAGTACCTATTTGATTACTGCAGCTACCAATCTATAAACATTTAAAAATGGATATGTGAAGGAGGTGTTTGAAATTGGTTTTCATGGTTCAAGATGTCAGATGTAAAAACTGGCCTTCCATAGTGGCTTTGCACACTACTACTCAAATATATATTTGATTCCATTATTCAATAATATTTGTTACCATTGTAATATTTTTGTAGAGCAATTACAGGTAGCAAAAAAAAAAGTTAACAAATCTGTCTAAGATTCAAGGCTTTTCATTATTGCAACAAGTTTCAGTGCATTTTCCTGGATTAGAATACTGAATCCTCTTGCAGGTAAGCTCTATTATGATGCTATATCATCTTAGCTCTTCATTCTCCCACTAGATAACTTTTGGACATACCTTCTTGTTACCAGGATCTGGAAGCAATATAAACAGGGGATGATTTATCTTGTAATGAATCCAGTACAAGGGCTCTCAGTGTTTTGAATGGGGATTAGAACAATCATACCATGGTTGTTCTTTTGTTCACCATTAGTCCACTAATTAGATAGTGAGTATCACAATTAATGTTAGCGAGATTCTGAATTTATATGTACCAGGCATTTCTTATCACTGTTCAATTCATTTTCAGCTATTTTGAAGCTGAAAATGCTGATTACAATATCTGTCATCTAGTGTATGTCTTTGATTAATGAACAATTCTGCCTTTGTCCTGGTTCTTACATGTCACCAGAAAATACTGAGAACCTTTAATTCAGAACTGGACTAAGCCTGTATATTTTTCTTTAATAATACTTAATATTTATATTTCACATGGAATATAAGGTAAAATTGTACAAGCTTTTTATTCACTCAAATATTGCTAACAAAATTAAGTAATTAAGTACATTTTGGCACTTGAAAATGGTCGGCAAGTTTGTCCAAATTGCACTTTTATTGGAATAAGCCATTACTTGTATTAAAAGTAGGGTTGAAATATAATGGCTCTTTTTCCAGGAATTATCTAGCATTATCTAAATGTCTGTTATACAATATAATGTTTTCTATTGCATGAAATGATCCCAATTATCACAGGTGAATATTTTAATTGCTTCTAACTTAGAGGTATGGTTCAGTTTTTAAGTCAGCTGTAAAACTGCGATTAATTTCAAAGGGGTTCTGAAACAAATATGTCAAGTCAGCCTACCTGACTGACTTATGGCTGTCTCTGGCCAGTAATACCATAGTAAAAAGACAGCTATGTACTGCTTACAGCTAAGTTCATTTTCCCTTGACATTATGAATGCAAATGCATGACGCGTTGTGGTGTGTAGTGATAATCTTTGCTTGTTTATTCTACAGCAACTGCTGAGTAAAGGAAACAGAAGAGGGAGTAGGCAAACATTTATTTTAGACTACAGTGCTGAACCCATTTGTTTAAATAGTTGTTATTGTTATGACTAAGGAATAGAATCCTAACATGGAGTGGAGAGAAATCAAATGTTGTACTCCTATAAGGAAGGTACTATTTCAAACAGCTAGGGATAAAAGTTATGAAAGAAGTAGGAAGGCCAAGGGAAAGTCTTGCTAAGGCAAAAATTGATGAAAAGGTGATGATCTTCAGAATAAATATTTCAAACTACAATCCCTATAGATTTTAGGGAGCCTGTGAGTTAAGGGACGGTAGTACTTGACAGATGCACATGCCCTGTTTAGGAAAGAAACAGGTCAAAAGCAATTGAAATGTATAACTCCCCCTGTTATATCTCTTACAATGATACATGTGAATATATAACTTCTCAAGGGAGTTTGGGGGTAATAGGTTCATTGGTAATTCTTTCTGACTAATGGATAAATCCAGAACTGATTTTGTATTGTGGGGTGAATCCATGCACCCTATTTATAGTGCAAGTTGCCTAATTAATAGTCAGGAAGAAAGAGTCCTGGCTGGTGCAAAGCAGCAGTTTAGTTTTCCAGGTCTGTTGTGTAGGTAACTTGAGGGTGAAGAATGAGCACAGATGCTATTACACCACTGTATTGACACATTGCTTACTGTTTTCCTGGCTTCCTGTGCTTCTTAGCTGTAATCTAGATCACCTTGATCTGAATTAAATGTGATAAGTTATTCCAGAGCATGAATGGGTCAGCAAAAGACAGCAGAGAAGGAGTTCAAGTCTATCGCTTGTATTCTCATTACTGCTGACAAAGGGCTTTGTGTAGCCATTAGTCACGGGATTCTTACAGTACAGTAGGATTGGCCCCACAGTGATTGCAGAGGATTGTGCTGACAGGGACCATCCAAGACTTTGTCTAGAATTGTAATAGTTTCCTTCCATTCTCTTGAAGCATTCCCATATTTTCTGTTGTAGTTTTCCTTACCAGACATGAAAGTTTAGGCAAGAGTCCTCTCAAGCTTAGCATGTACTGTAATTCCAAGCAAACTGATACTCTCTGGCTCAGTTTATCTGGTAGTTAAAATGGATTTGTTAATGCCTACAAAACATCTGGTGATTATTAGGATTAATTAGATTATTATTAGTCTTGCTTTTCTATCAGGTTAGGGAGTGAGCTTCCCTGCAGCTCCCAGTTGCAATGCTGATATTTATTTTTTTTGCCAATTGGCAAAAACCGCTCTACTTCAGAAGAGTTGGCTTTAGAGCCAGTTCCCTGATGCAATCTCAATTATTTTTATGATACACTTAATTCCTGGTACACTGTAGGACTCAGACAGCAGTAGATGATGTCCCTGTGCTCGTTCCCATACTCCCTCTGCAGTTGGCACTTTGCTTTGAGATCCTTCCCTTTCGCTCTTCTAAGGATGAGTGACACCACGTGTAATACATTATCTTCTTGAGGCTCTCTTGCAACTTCTGACAAGCTTTATTCAAACTTCTAAATACAACCAGCATCTTGTGTACCTTTTGCCTAAGGCAGGCACGTTTACCCATGCTTAAGTTTCCTTCTGTTTCTGCTATGCCATTTTGTGGAGATGTGTAATTCTTTCCTGCAGGTAACAGCCAAAATGTAAGACAGCGTTTACATTGATAATTCTAACCGCATTGCCTGTTTTTATTAATGCCAGTTATAGTTTACAAATGAAATTGCATAAAGAATGTAAGTTACCTCTCACTGGTCTCTTTTTTTTTTTTTTTTTTTTTTTTTAATTAACATTACAAAATGTGCTGAGAACTCAGTTAAATTCTGGAAGAAAAGCAATGCCCTGCTTACTTTTCTGTCTAGCTTCAATTTTTTTAAAATTATGCGACTTTCAAGAATTGCTGGAAGAACCTTCATATAGGACTACTACATTTTACAGTGTAAAATAGTTTGGTCTCAGTTGTCCTGGCCACTAATTCTATTGTCTCTGTACATACTACTGAAACCTTCAAAGGCATTTAGTCTTTTGTTTACTATTTTAATATAAATTCTAACATTCATATATTTGATTCTTTTTGATTTATATTGCACTTAGTTCTGGGAAACTTCTTTCATGCAGTGTTATCTTTTTAACTGAATAAATAGAAAATCAGATCGTGTGAGCTGAATGTGGGATTGCCTGAATACTGGCGCATATTATTGTTATGACTTGGGAATGTGCAGCAGAGTATGTAAAGACCAGCTGGTATCACAGCTGCTAGATTTAGTTTTATATTTATTCGTGACACCTACAAATCAAGGTGAGACACATAACAAAGTGATAACATTCCAAAACTGTTTTTGTCTCTGAAGATCAATTCTTTCTAGACAACCCTCTGGGACTTATCATACCAGTACTTTAGCATTGCTTGAAATCTTCTTACGACGATATCATGGTATTTCCAGAATATGCACTGGATTCTTGAATATAAATACGCTGTTCATCCTCAAACATTTTCCCCCTCAGATCTGTTGTGATTGAGCTGTGTTGTCTAAGAGCCAAATGGGAGATGGAACAAAGGAAATAACTGTCTTTTTATAAATCTCTGTAGAACTATTAAAAAGTCTTTGTAGCTTTTCTGTTACTCTGATTTTATTCATGACACTTGGAAAACAATGATAGATTATAAATTCATACATAGGTTAAACAAAACCAGATGCATTTGGACAGACTTGACAAATCCTTTCTATACCTCCTGCATAAGCATATACAGCTGAAAACAAAATGAGAAAATCTGAAGTTTACAACACTTGATATGGGTATGCTTATCTTTACATGGAAAATCACCTTATCTGTAGTGAATTGAAGTTGAATGTGCTCTAGTATCAAAACAAGGGGATGCTTGGCAGTGCTTCTTAAAAGGGCAGAAAGTTCTTCATTGGAACAGGAGACTGACAATGAGTTCAAGGCAGTACTTATCTCCTTTCCTGCATCATCTGAAAACACAAGGAATATTTTCAGTGCTGTGGTTGAATTCAAAAGGCTTCCTCAGAGAATAGTCTTCCATTGGATGTCAGCAGGAAAGCATCAGAACCCTATCTACTAGAATTCTTAGATGCAATGTTTGCCTGATACACATGAGCTCTTTGAAAGAAAATCACCCAGCAGCATTAGAAATCCTAAATGTATCCACTTTTCTCCATTGCAGTTCCTTGCTGTAGCAGAGTATGCATTGTAACATACACAGAGGATACATTTTCTACATTGAGTGCAATAATGTACATGGTCTGTCTGGAATGGAGTGAACTTTCCCTGCAGCAGCCCGTACAGCGCTGTGCTCTGCACTTGCAGGTGGAACAGCAGTGGTATCGGTACTGGCACAGCACCGAGCCCCCCTCTAATCCTCTTCAGAGCCAGCAGACTGGGCATGGACAATAGGTGGGGAGGGTACATCATCAGGGCAGCTGACCTAAATCAACCAAAGGGATATCCCATGCTGTGTGGTGTCACACTCCACAATAAAAGATGGGGAGGAAGAGGAATAACTTTGGGAAGAATCTGTCCTCCCAAACTGCTATGCATATTGAGGCCCTGCTTCTTAGGAGGTGGCCAAACATTGCTTGTTGATGGGAAGTAGAGAATTATTTTCTGTGCTTCCTTATGGCCTTTCCTTTTTCCCTTTAATTAAATTATCCTTATCTCAACCTGTGAGCCTTTATTATTTCCAGAATACTCTTTTCTTCCCCTCTTTGATGGAGGAGGATGAGCGAGAGAGTGGTTGTAGTGTTTAGTGGCCCAGCAAGGTAAAACCACCACAAAGAAGGATTGCATTTGACACAAGTGAATTGCGTACATGACCTCTAATAAAGACATCGGTATTAGGGTTCTGCTCTAGGTTCTTACAGGATTGTCACAGGATTATCTGCAAACACCGCTTGTATTAAGATGCATATAAACACAGACTAAACACAGGCTGTTCTAAACCACAGCTCAGAAGGGAACCGCTGACTTGGTTTGAAAAGCTGAATTCATTTGCAGATTGTCATTGCTGTGCCTACTTCAGCCTAAAGTGTGTTTAGAGCTGAGTATATCCTTTGAAGTGTTGAGGATAAAAATTCAGTGCAGAAACTGCAATATATGATGATGAGATACAGCTCTAATAACATAGTCTAAGAGCTATCACGGTAGAAGAGGTGATCCATTTTAATGAAAGGCTTCAATTTATAGAAGAAAAACCAAGAACAGCTCTTCTCTTAGACAACTGAAGTTCAATATTTAAAAAATACAGCATTAGATAGGGTGATGTACTCAAATGCTGCAGCTCCCATTTATTTAAATGTATAGGATTAGGGTGATAATTTAGATATGTCTGCTGTATTGATAAGCCTTTACAGGTAATGCTTAATGTATCACAGCTGAACTTGTGAAATCTGCCCGCTAGGGTAGGTGCTAAGAACTGCAAAATCGGGTTTTGAGTGTTTGAAAAATATTGCCAGGTTTTGAAATTTAAACTAAATATTTGGTGAGCCTGACCTAAAGGTGGTTTACTTTTAACTGGAACTACATCTTAATGCCTTGAGTGAAAAAATAATCAGGTTCAATGGGTAAAGCAATAAGCTTAAAGCAGATTTACCAGAAGCCTTAGATAAGGAACTTGCTGTCAGTAAGTGTAAGCAAACATTCATTTCTGAGGGTATGGAAGCACATAACAGGGGTAAAAGTCACCTCATGTTTTTCATTTGTTTCTAAATACTTCATACTCTGTAGAAGGGCAGCATTTATTTTCCCCTGAAATTGAGACTATGTTGTCTTATTTCTAATATAAACAAGAGATCGTCCTGGATTTACAGATTCCAGTCTGTATTAACAGAAGAGGTAACTGAAGAAATGTATATTTTTTAAAGACAGGAAATCGGAATTGCTTTTCTTACAATTTTCTCTTATCCTGTTGTAGCCTTGCCTATTTAGATTCCTTGCTCCTTGTGGCAGGGACAGTTTTGTGTAGTTCACAGGCCCCCATGCACGGCTGAGTGCCATACTGGAAAGATGCGAGCAAGGCTGAGAAGCACAGATGTACTGACTACTGCTCTAATGACAAGAATTCTTGCATAACATCCCAATGTGATATTGTAATTTGCAAGCACTATTTTCTAGTGATCTTTTGAAATTAGAAAGAATGACGTGGTAGACTCTTGGGAAACTTCCAGTTATGGAGCTGTACTCTGAGAATGAACACGTGAATCAGACCAAAATACTTGACCATTCTTGCACTTTTATAAAGGACCTAAGACCTGGAATGGTGACCAAAATATAGTTCTGTAGTCCCAAAGCTGGCAAACTGTGTGCTTATTGGTGTGGTGTACCAGGCACGAACCTAGGGACAAGTTCTCTAATGCTTTCATTGCAGTTTTTTTGGCAATTTATCTGTGTTTCTTCTTTTCTCAGACCTTTGGATTTGATGCCAGTATCTGCCACTGATTTTTCTGTGTGGAGGACGGAGGCCCTGGAATTGTTCAGGCAGTCCCTTATCGTGGTACAGAAAGCAGAGGGAGGTCTGTGGGCTTTGAGCTGTCCTGATTCATCCCGAGGAAAACCTGACGCAGAAGAGTCCTCTTACAGAAAACTGCCTGCTGCCACAAGTGGGGAGCCTAGCAATAACAGAAGCTTCTAAAACTTAATTCTGATAAGATCGCTTGCAGAAAAACATACTTTTATTGGCTTCAGTGCAAGATTCATGTTAGAACCTTGTAATCTGAAGTTTAGAAATCAATAGGTATTTTGGAAGAAATAATACAGCCTTCCTTAGAGACAACCGTATCTATACATTGACGTTGATACTCCTACTATTTCATGCTTACACCAGAATGCTGCAATGTTTTCTACTATACTCTAAGGAGACTTGCACTGTGTTTACTGTACTTATAATTCCTTTGTTCTAGACTGTACTTCTAAAATTTTGTTCTAGATTAGGTGGTTCCTACAGCCTCGATATTATGTGTTGTCAGTTGGCAATGAGATGCATTTCCTGGACAGTAGCAGTTTTAGCTGATAAGTAATATAGGCTGTATTTGCAAGATATCCTAAACCACTACTGTCCGAACAACATACCCACATCAAAATCTTTATTTTAGACTGTTTGGTTAGTTGCAAGCTGTAATACACTAAGTTTATGATGTTACTTTCTTAGGTCCTTGTGCTAGTGCTTGCTCTTCAGTATGGGGTTTCAGTGATGCGGGTCAGCAAACACGTCAGTGTTTCATTGGGACGGAGTACTCGTGAGGTGCCGTGCAAAAAACGTTCAGCTACAGACACATTGAAATCTAAGGCTGTAGTTAACAGTGCACTGCATGTTCAGCCATGGAGGCCACTCATTCCCTGCAATTTTCAGCTAGGAAAAAGCAAAGTATTTCAAAGCATGTCCAATGCAGTTAGTATGTCTAAGGCATAATGTCGATCCAAGAGGACTGCAGAGGACTTCACAAGCTGATGTACTGACTATACAGAAGATAATATATCAGAATAGGAGCTCTTTAAGTAGAAATGAAAACGTCCTACATGATTAGCACACTAATCATGTAGGAGGTATTTTTCCTTCTGAAGAGATCTGAAGCAGGATAAAAGTACAGGAGTTTCATTACTACAGACAATTTAATTTGTGGTGACATTTATATTTAACAAATGATGATAGTTAGAATAATTTGATATATTTACACTGGTATGAATAATTCCTTTACTCGTAAAGTTTTCTTGGGATACAGTGCTTTCACTTAAGCGCACTCGGCCACTGTAATTGTATTGTAATAATTGAAGTAGCAAAACTGAAGTTAAGTACTAGAGCATTTAAAGCTAATTGGAAATTTCCTTCTGATTCTATTGGAAACAATTTTACTTTTTTAATCATTTGACCTGAATTTTCCAATTGGAAGTCCTGGCAGCTGCAGTTAATTGCAGTCCTTGGGTTGGTACACACTGGGAGTCTCACACAGGCTTCAGAAGCAGAAACTGGTAAGAATTGCTGGGTTTTGACTTGTATCAGTACAGAGAATTGGATGGTATTTCTGGGTATTGTTGGTGTACAAATAAGAATCCTTTCTGAAATTAAATACTTTGCCTGATTTGTAGAGTTCTAACAGGTTTTGGGCAAAAGATATACTTAAGGATGAAAAAAGAAATGTTGGAGTGACTTGACAGCGGGAGGCTCTGTTTCATGAAGTTGGTTGTGTGTTTTTTTTTTTTAATAAAAAAAAAAAAATAATTAAAAAAAAAAAAGTAAAAGGCAAAGGAAAAAAAAAAAAAACAAAAAAACAACAACTTCAGGCCGGTATGTTTTACTGAGCTCAAGCAGGTATGTAAAGAAGTTTGAAAACTACAGTCTTGGTTTAAACATCATGGGGAGATCCATAAGATAGGGAAAGTGAAGCAATTAGCTGCTGTAAGTACAGGATTAATGAGGTAGGCACACAGGCTGAAGAAATATAATTCAAGGTCTCGTCTACTCTATGAATGTACAGGAGAGAGTGTTCAGGAATACTTCAAAATCTGTTCCAGAGCATACAGTTGATTCGTAATCCTTTCTTACAAGTATTTGTACCATATCCTGTATCAGGCTTGCTCAAAACCATCCATTTCTGGGACAGAAGTTTGTCCTGCATCAGATTAAAATGACATAATTTGGCTAGCTTCCTTATTTCAAAATATATCAGGATCACAAAAGAGCAGGACTTCCTCTGTTTATATTCTCTGACTCTTCTCTCTTGCCCTTGCAGAATGGTATTTTTATGGCTTGATTTCTACCAAAAATGCTCTTCAAATATACAGCCATCTGTTTTTCTGCTCAATAGTCAACTGGTTTGCTAGAGCTAACAAACACTAAGCTTCCCCACACTAGTCTCACTTTCTCTGCCTTGGTAAACTTGTAATCTTGCATGGAAATTCAGTCAGAAATTCATCTGACCTGAAAGCTTTGTTATTGGATTAAGATGACCACAAATGCAAATGTCTGTGGATCCAAACTAATTTGGTTTTATAGTGAAATATTGACATCTTAATGTATTTTCCATACCTTTTAATGAAAGGATAGCAGACATCTGTCTGACTCAACACAGATCAGAGTCAGGTTGCTATATAATTTATAGTAAGCATATGCATTGCTCAAGTATGCTCCTGACAGTATGATGCCTCAGGCTCAGTACAGATACTAGAAGTCATTAATACTAAGGCAAACCCTTTGATTTGTCATTGCACAGTCACCTGTATAAATAATACAATGGGATTTTTGACTAGCTAGTGAGAAAGACCAAAGCAAATCTTTGAGTGGTGAGATTTTTTATGGTTTCTTTTTGCTTTGGAGTTTGAAAGTCACCCAGTGATTCATGAGCTTCACCCATTGCTGAATTTTGAAAAGCACTATTACTTTTTTTTTTTTTTGCATGTAATGGCTCCATAAACCATCAAACTTTCCTTAATCCTGTTAGGTGTAAGAGCAAGGAGTGATCTGTTGTATATTTGCATACAATGTTATGCATTATATAGCAAACTATGCTGTAGTTACTTCTACTGGTCTTGTCTGGGAATGCATCTGTGCTATTCTGTAGCAGTGACAATACTGAAACAAACAGGGCCTAAGGGCCTGCTGCATGCACAGAGGACATAAGAAGGTGGAAGATGCTCCTTATTGACACTATTAGAATGCCAAACTGGGAAAACAGATGCTTTTGTGAAGCAGCAGTCTGACCAGCTCCAGGATGTAAATGCAGACTCAGAAAGCGTGCAAAGGCATGAAAGGATTTGTAAAGGATACAGAAAATCAAATGAGAACAATTAAAAATAATAATAATAATAATAATACACACAATATAACAAGATAATACTACAGATGACTGATGATACTAAAATAAGTAGACCTGCAGAGGCTCGTTCACCCATTTTAGAACCAAAAAAAAGAAAACCACTTCCTTCCTGTTTTCAACCTGTCCTTTTCATCAGTGTCTAAAACTTTCTGAGCTCTTTTCATATTGCATAAGAGAAGTTCTGCCGAGCAGGTCTGTTCTCTGGCAATTCTTTTAGCCTATGTTGAAGCTGATTGCACAGCTGTAATAGCAGTAGGTTTTCTATCAGTCTTCTCCTGCTGCTAGAGAGTGTGTCATTTTATTGCCTCTTTGATGAATCTTAACAACTTTAATTGATTTTTAAAAATAGAAGTGACAAAAATAGGATAAAAACAAACATATTTCCCATGACTGTTCCTGTATAGCATATCATAATTGACTTTCAGAGCAGCCAGCACCAATGATGATAGAAGCAGTTCCAACAACACATTCTGTGTTGGAGCCCACTTCTGCAGCATGAGCAGTTTACTAAGGGGTGAGATGCTCTTTGTTATTCAGTCACAAAGAGCTTGAACTGGTGAGGAAAACAGGTTTGCAGTTGGTAAGGTCTGGAAGATCAATTTTCATTTCTTCTTTTAACTGCTGGAACTACTGCAGTCCTTACAAATCAGTGTGTTTTAGTTTGAGGGGTCTGTGGGTGGACTTTAAATTTCAGAGTTCCCTAGCCAAAAGTGATGTAAAATCGTGGTTAAGGGTTAAGATTGGACAGCCTTTTTGCTATCAGCAAAAGAAATGGCTGATAAATGGCTTTCTAGCCTTTCTCTAGCATGGGTCACTTGGATGGTACATGCATCGTGAGAAGTGGTACTGCAGGACACTGGATTTGATGGCATGAGACACAATGGGAGCAGCACATAATACCTATAAACAAATCTGAAAGATTGAGTTTGTCTTAATGGAAGAAGGCCAAAGAAAAACATTGGTCATGTCACTTTTAATTGTCTAGGTAAGTTGCTGTGCTTATCAATAAAACACTTAGGCACAGGAGGATGTGTTTTATTGCTCCGGTAATTGCTGCTTTGGGTGTGTTGAGAAATAACCTTGGACCAACACGTTCTCTTAGGTGATGATTAACTAGGAGAATCAATAGAGATTATGTTAAATTTACCAGCCTCAGAAAGCCTTGCAAATAACAAATGTGGGGTTGGAAAAGACTCAAGTACTCATGAGATGAGGTGGTCTTCTGCAGAGGATACTAGACTGAGAGGTAAGAGACCCAATTGTTAAAGCAGCCTCAGGTACAAATTTCTGGTTTGCTGGTCCACCACTTTTAAGTTTAGGTACCTCCCCTCTCCTTCTAGTCATTTTTCTTAACTTCTTATACCTTTGTCTTGCCCCATAGTAAATCTAACCTGATAGACAGTCCTGCTTGAGATGTCAGCAAATAAATACTTCGAGTGTAATATGTGAGAAATGGAGGATGATTAAAGTGTATCTGTCATGTGTTATTAGATGGAAATAATCTTCAGGAAAACATTGCTCACTTTCCATGTATACTTTGGGGGCCTGGTAAAGGCTCGGAAATGTAAAACTCTGCAGAAGACTTTCCCTGTTTTTCCAAATTCCCACAAGCTTTTGTATAAATAAAATAATGAAGAAATCTGGGACATCCTGGGAGATACAGGTATTATTTCGGGTCCCCAAGTATTTTCTATATTTTGGCTAAACTCTCTTTTGCTGGTGTAGTTCAAAACAGTGCTGATAAGCCTGTGCAACATAGTTTATACCTCATTTCAGACAACTTCCCTTGATTAGCTTTGAGACCGAATAAAACAGCAGAAAAAAAAATCCACACAAGGAACAGCAACGTTCAGAATTCTTAACAGCTTTTCCTCAGCATGCTGCTCTGATTCACAATGTCCTTAAGCAAAAAAGCTGTCTTGTTCTGATTCCTGACCCACTATAATCTAATTTAGTTGTCTTTGGTCAAGTGTGCAAAATTCAAATTATGAGGAGGAGCACAGCTCTTAACTCAGACCACTTTTGCTGAGCATCCTCAGAGAAACCTAGCCAAGCATCCTTCTCCCTTTTTTGCTTTAGCTCCCGCTGGGGGAGAACTATTTTGCAGATTATGCAGGAGTTCATGGAAGTAAGTAGTTACTTTCCTGTATAGATGAATTTCAACCTCTTACCAACTACCTACATGTGCTAGAGTACCTGAAAGTGCACATGTAAAACAAAGTAGCACAAAGATAAGTGGAGGAAAATTATTCTCCAACTGACATAGCACATTACAGGGCTGTGTGGAAGGGATGCCGGATCTCAGCCAGTTGTTTCTACTGCCTGACCAGTTTTCCAGTTTCTAGATCTAGCAGATAGAGCAGCAGACTGATACAGGTTCTTGTCACTTGCTGCTGCAAGAAACAGCATGTCAGGCAGCCTGTTGGCACCAGTGCTCTTCATCTGTCAACTAGCAAAACACACCATCTCTTCTGGCACTTATTGTTTCCAAACAATAGTCTGCAATTCAATGATCAGAGTTCATGGGTTTAAAAAACAACTTTTTTTTTTTTTTTTTTTTTAATAAAAAGGTGGCAATGCTGATGAACTAAGTCAGATGAGCACAGGGTGCCTGTTATGTGGGCTTTATAAATGAAGGCTACTGATGGTTAGATGGTCTTTTGTATCATGTAGGTGGAAAAATGAATTTCAGTAAGTAGAAAAGAGCACACTTGCTATTTTACTATTTACATACCAAAAAGAAAACCTTAAGTTCACTCAAGACAACAGATTACCTTTTCATTAGCTGAGCTGGGGTTTCTTGCCTTGATGCTGTATTTTCCTAGAAAATGTAGTTAAGAACATATAGTTCAGAAGTACCATGGGTAGAGCAGATTAATGAATATTTATTATCAATCTACACTTTAAATTTGATTGTATTTTAGAATGTCTCTCAACTTCCAAATGCTGACTATCTGTAAGCACTTGTGAATGTTTCTGATGAGATTTCACCTGAGAGTAGTACACAGACTTCGTTTTGATTGTACTGTGGTTGTACACATATGGTTAACCTGCTGATTCCGGAATATTTTGTCTACGCTGTTCTACTGATTGATTTTGAACATGAATATAGGTAATTTTTAGTGGAATTTTCAAGTCTAATGGAACTTAAAAATAAAATTAAAAATAAACCTTACAGGTATGTAAAAATTCAATGTTATAATCAAATTATTATATCTTATATTGTATTTTATTACACTGTAACATAAATCTCGTAAGTCTTTTTCACAGGACATCTATGACACTTCTTCAAATGGCAGGCTATTAATACGAAGTTTTTGGAAAGCCATTTATAGCTTTCCATTTATTAGAGATTTGTCCTTAGTCTCTCTCAGAATCGGGCAGCTAACAAACATGTTTGTGCATGTGCATACGCTTACCTGCTAAAAATAAACTGAGAGGGGTATAAACCTATTCACAAAAACATGGATACTGCAGTTTTCAAATAGAAAAAAATATTTCTGTAGGAGTTCAGATATCCTTCTTTAGCTCAAATCAAATGTTTCAATTTCTTACTCTGAAACTATTTGCTAAATTGCCAAAATAAGTTGGTTCTTAAAGGAAAACAATAATGAAAGCTTAAGAGTTGGAACAAATATTTGGGGTTAATTGTTCTGTGTTGATGTAAACAGTCTTTCTTCATTTGTGCTTTTTTTTTTTTTTTTTTTTTTTTTAGCCAACTAATTGGAACATTAATGCTACATAGCTATTCCCTGCATTTAACTGAAGAATGATAACTTCAAAATTGTAGGTAACTGTGCTTTGATTGGGAAATGAGTTAACTATTTGCTCAAAAGTTTCAGCTTCTATTTTGTGCCTAAAGGATTAAAAAAAAAAAAAAGTGAAAGCAAAAGGACATCAGTCAGCAAGTATGTCCTGTGCCTCCCTATCTTAAGTATGTCTTAATGCCTTCACCTTTTTTTTTTTTTTTTTTTTTTTTTTCCTGAACTGGAACAAGTTATTACAGCTTTTCAAAAATGAATAAGTACATAATCCCTCTTGCTCCTATTTGAGAAGTTCAATCTATGCTCCATAAATTAATTTACCTACACCTCAAGAATGGAGAGGATGCAAAAGTAGGACAAGATTGACTTTAGAGAGCAGATGATTGGAGGTGCTTTGCTTCATCATAACGTCTGCACCAAGCTAAAGACAGCTTGTCATAAAATAGCCACTCACCAAGTCATTAAAACTTATTTTGAGGCAAGTAGATTCCTGACATGGCAAAAATAAGTATGACATATGTAAATGCTGTTAGATCTATTTCATAACAAGATAAAAGAAATGGAAAGAATCTTTTCAATCAATTGTCTGCGATATTTACTGCAATGTAAGGGAAGAAAATGCTTTGTCTAGTCAAGGTCTGGATTGAGTCTGGATCAATGAATGTGTCAGTGAGCTAAAGGCTGAGTGAATATCTAGTGTGTGAGGAATGAAGAGGGTGGGGTGTAGATACAGCAGTTCTCATTTTCCCTAGAATTGCAATGTTGAGGAATTTTCATTTTGGAAATGCCATGACAGTGCCTCTGAAAGGCTCTATGCTCTCCTTATAGCTGCAGTTGCTCTTACAGTTGATGTTCAGTTTTTTCATTTTTCTGACCTATTCTACTGAGCCATTGAAGCGCAGCTAATGTATTAGCCTTCCTCCTCCTTCACTCAGGGACAGCTAAGCTGTCATGCATGTTCTGTTGATATAAATTAAAAATGTGTGCATACTTCCATATAATTGGAGCCAGGAGGCTTAACAGCAAACATTTATTCAGCACAAATACTCCCAGTCCACAAGTCTGGAGACCCCTTTGACAAACTATTGCCACTGAAGTGAAGGGAAGCATAGCTTTGTGGGTTTATTTGCTGTTGTTTTGTCTACCTTGGTTCTCTGTAGTCATCTCTGCCAAGACTGACTTATCTATGGACCAAAGGTGTGTTCAGTATATTGTTTGCTTTCTGAAGAGCTTTGTATTTGCCAAGTAGCATCTCTGTCCTTAACTATATTTAAGCAAAATGTGATTTGTTTGAATAACAGAACAAAGGAAGAATGTGTCTAAACCCTCTCCATAGAACAACTATCCTGAAAATATGGGGCTAAGGTGAAAGTTCAGCAGGACCTCAAAAAATACTGGCATCACCTCACCAATAGAAACATGCTTAACATTTCATATGTTAAACAGCTGAGTTTCTGTCTACCGAGGCAGAATTCAGTTCTGTGTGGAATATTTATTTAGTCTGTATGGTTCTGCTTGCCCTACTGCCTTTCATTTCCTACTGACAAACATGCATGTGTTAAGGCCAGACATAATGAAAGCTAAGACATTACTACAGTAATTATTAGAGTATTTTCTGAGCTCCCATAGCCAAAAGCTGTGATGCTGTGAGTAGTGTTTGGCTTTTTTTTTTTTTTTTTTGATAGAAGCTCTGTAATTTTCAGAAGCATACTGTAGTAACCTTTTTGCATTCAGCATGTATGTGTTTAAATCTATTCACATGTCTGAAAAAGTACCTAGTCTCATCCCAGTCTAAGTTATGTTGCCATCAACATTTTAGTATGATTCACAAGCTTACCTCAAGGAAAGTCCAGGACTGGAATATCAATAGTGTTGGACACTTGAACTTTGGCCAATTTCTTTGCAGGAAGCATGCATGGCAAGTACTGAACTTGGCTTGAAAAGAGAGATCTAGGCATTGGCCTCAGCCTCTTCTGTAGGGAAAAAGCTCTGTCTGCATGAAACTTGAATGAAATCAGTGTGGTTTTCCACAGGCAGAGGAGACTACCTTCTTGAAGTGCCTTCCGAGGCCAACAAGACACCAGGCTGCTCCTGGAAAAATCAGAATTGTTAGTTCAATTTATGTGCACTTTGTATGTGTATGCCTGTGCTTCAGAAAAAAGGTTTTGTACCCAAATCTTCATTCTCTTAATTTCTTATATGAACATTTAAAAGCCCCTTTTAATGTACATGCTCTTTCATAAGCACCGTTTCTTTGTCTAGACTTTTGTATAAATTAGTCAGGTCTGACAGATGGGATATTAAATAAACAGATGATCTAATTGAGCGAACAGTGTGTGGAAAATACTGATGTGTAGCTATGCATACACTCCAGTGAAGAATGCTCCCCGAGTCCAGAGATAACTATTGTGCCATAAAAAAAAAAAAAAAAAAAAAGTTCTGTAATGATGAGGAAATCTCCATGCAATGTTCCTGAGGCCCTGATTGATAATACTGACTGGAATTATAGAGTGAATGAAAATGCAGTGTGGCCATTATCTGCTTGGCAGCAATGCTAGAGACCAGTGGAGAAGATAATATCAGGGCTGGGCTGTGGCTGCTGTGGTGCTAGACTGGTACAAATGAGATGTTGATTCTAATCTTGCTGCTGCTTTGTTCTTGGTAATAATAGGGAAGTGAGTTAATTTGGTTGTATGTCAGCTTACCACATTCTAAAAACAGGTAGTAGTAGTAGTAATAATAGTAGTAGTACAAACTTCCTTGGCAGTCCAATGTATTTGGATTTCTGTATGTGAAACTTCACTACTAATGGTGGTATTGTTGCAAACAATTGTTATAAATGGCTCAGGATTCAAATTAGGATTAAATAAAAAAATAGGATTTATTAAAAGAATATAAAGGAATAGAGGTAAGCAAACAGCGCTGGGTGCACCGGGAGTCTCCGCTCCACCAGGACGCACACCAGTTACATCAAGCAGCTGATTTTTATGCTCCTAGACGAATACATATTCATTACTACTTCTAAAAAAATAGATTATTATAATTAGCTTCCGGGGTCCAGTCCCTCCTACTGGAGCATGCGCAGTCTCCTCCGGGGGTCTCTTCTGGGGGTCTCTAGGGGTCTTTCATGCTGAAGGCTCGTAGTCTTCCTCTCCCCCTTTGTACTTACTTGGCACCATACCAAGTTTATAGAACATTCTCTTCAAGTCTTGTCTCCCAGCTGTCCTTCAAGCTTCTTTCTCCTTCCTCTTTATCTCTCGGCCCCCCTAACCAGATACCAAAGATCCGCATAGTATCCCATAATAGTCACTAGTTGTTATCAGTTGTTCTGAAACTCCCAGACATCAAACACAAACAGCTTCATGAGTAATTAAAACATTCTTCCCCAGCCATTCACAGACACATCTATAGCAGTGTTAGAAATAGAAGTCCGGAATAACAAAAGCAAACAGGTTCATAAATTTAAGGAGTGATAAATTGACTAGAATGAGGGGGAGACTGGGACACACTGCAGCTGTGGTTCAAGAATTGAATTGCCAGTGCAGGGCCCAGAGGCAGACAGGATTCAAACAAAATTGTTCTTTATGGACACGAATTGTTAAAACATTCCTCACACAATGACACCGAAGAAGGCATGCTGAGAGCTCTACCCACACAGGCCACACACAATGATAGTACAGTGTCAATTCCTCATTTCAAGTAGATCAATTTTCCAAGCTACTCCTTGAAGCTGTAACACCCTGTTTGAGGAGCCAATAAAACTCAAATTCTTGTTTTGCTAATTACCTCTAGATTTGAGGTAATCGAGGATGTAGCTAGCAGAAACAATTGCCTGTAATTGTTAGATTTGCTTCCAAGCAGATCAATAAAATATTATTCATGGTCTATCCTGAGACAGCTGTGCCTTTGGGAGTGTAATGAAGGTGATACAGTACGTCTTGTGCTGATGTTTCTGGAACTAAGAGCACACCCAGCCACTTGTCTACTTCTATGCCTGGGTGAGACCCAGTGCATACAGTCTGTTCTCAAGCCTCTTTTCTGTGAAGGCTGCACAGGTGGTCAGGAGTTTGTGGCATGCTCCAGCCAAGTCTCCAGCATTTATTTGCACATCAGGACCTGCCAGCCTCATGATTCTACTCTTTTATACCTGATTAATGTAATAGTGTGTCATATCCATTTGGAGAAACTTGAGGAGAAAAAATATGGGAAGGAGGTAGAGAAAATGAATGACTTGGATTTTCCTTTTCAGGGTGGGAGCTTTCTATCTTCAGTGCAAAACTCCTTATTCTCTGACAGTACTCAGGATCTATGATGGATCCCAGTCATCATCCCTTTTGTGTTTTTGGCCTTCATGACATGATGAGTGTCTGTGGCATAAACTGGGTAATATGAATGCGTTGCACTGACACCCTTGGCAATAGGTAGCCATGGAACAGCTCTTTTCAAATCTCATGCACTGACAGAAAAATGGGGATACTTCCTCTGTGGGAAAGGCTGTAAGAAATCAGTGCATCCAAGTTCACCGTTTGTTTGTACCCACCCTGGAAATTATTTTCAAGTGTGTGCTGTGTGGTTTCAAGTTAATGGATCAAACTACCTCCTAAAGTAAATAGGTTTAACTGCCTCTGATAGCAGAAACTGTATTGGTTGAACCCCTGGTTGAATGGAGTTCATGGGAGTCTTATATATCCACAGAATACTTTCACCTCTCACCCACCCACACTGTGATCCTGAATAGCAAATTAGGAAAGTACAACTTCCTACAATGCACTTGCTTTTGCATCCCTTTGGGATGACAATTAACTTATACAGTGCTCTTAGAAGTTACATACAGAAAATTAAGCTAGTGCGTGAGTTACAGTTAAATTCCTGAATACTCTGTACCTACCATCGTTCCTTGTTAGGCATGCTGAAAATCCACATAAAATAATCTAGAGGATATATGCTCTGTTATTTGGGGGCTGATTACATGAAAGCCTTCAAGGAAAAATACTTTCCCCTACAATACAATGTTCCTTTTGTGTAACCTTACTTTTTTGTGCTTTTCCAGCTTTAATCTCCTTAGACTCCTAGTCAAATATAGTAATGTGCGGTATCTGTCTGTTCCATTTGTAGTCTGAAATAGCCCTTATAAAAAAAGCTTGATCAGGGATGTAACACCTTGTTTCAAATGCAAGTTCTCAGCCAGTCACTAAAGGCTGTTATATTTGCCTTGAACCAGAATCAGCTGTCTTTGTGATCTCCCACACAAAACACCAGTGAGGAATTTGAGGCCCTTCATGATCATTCCCTTGCACTCATTATGCCTTGATTCCTGCTCCAAAACAACAACTATAGCCAGACTTCATTTTCTAACACACTGACTTGTAAGTAAACTGTGCTTTCTCTTATACTGGCCCTTGCAGTTGAGACATCAAAACCCATCATTATCCTCCTGTCTTCAAGACTGTTCCCTGTTTTGGGCACAGGACAATGCAGGTAGCAAGTGTCACTGCTAACCATGGACATAATGAGCTCTTTGTCTTATTTTCCTGTCCTTCCTCATCCATCTGGCTGCATCTGTTTTCTTCTGCTTTGTCTCTAATATTTTTAAAAAAGGACTATCCCTGTTGCTTTATGTTTGTGCTGCACCCAGCACGAAAGTCTGTTAGGACTTCAGGAGTCACTGTATTAAAAATAATAACTTCTTTCAGCAATAAACACTACAGTTTGGACAGAGCAGTTCGGTGCCCTTGAATTCCCATTCACCCATTCTGTCTATGGCAGAGAGTAATGTGTCCAGCATATCTTTGAGAATTTTTTAGGATTGTCAGCTTTGGGAACTACTTTTAGAGGGCCTTTCAACAACTGAAACTTCTGCTGGAAGCGTGGTTAACTCTCCGCTTTCCCTAAGCTCTATAGGGCTGCTAAACTCTACCACTCTACTGAACCTGCAGCCGCTTTTATGCAACCTTGTGGTTAAGGTTGGCCCACTCCTATTATTATTCTTTTGACCCATTTTCCTGTGTAGTATGGCCAAAGGTGACAAACAGATCTCTAAGATGAAATCCATTTCTTTGTGGTAAATTATGATGCCAGATAGGCTGAAAGTGCTGTCTGGGTTATGACACCTTTTCCTTTCCCCCATCTCCCACTATGTAAGAACTCTGTTTCTATAGCTTCCATGTGTCCATTATGCTGTACTTTCCCCTCCCAAGTTATTTTGCATATATATAAATGCAATTAAACATGTAGAAAAACTTTAATGGAGATATAATAATTAACAACCTGCTGATTGCTTGATTTCCCAGTTGACTTTTAATGTCTTTTTTTTTTTTTTTTTTTCTCTTTTGAACAATCACATTTCCAATTCTGAATTAGATTTCTGGGAATTAAGGGCAGGCTTGGAGATGGCTTCATGAAGCCATCTAGCTCTCTATTTTCCTCAAGTCTACCACACATTTTGTGCGGTCAGCTGAGGTTATTGAGACAAGCAAGGTCCAGAGAAGTGGCATTCAGCTTTTCTCACTCAGCCCATGCTACTGCTGCCTTTTACTTTAATTCTTCTTTCCCATCCTCTATCCTTGTGTTCCTCTGTGCCGCTTACATTACTGTTTGGAAATCTGCAGCGTAGAGGGCAGGATTATTATTTTACACTAGAAACTTATGCGCTACTCTATTTAACGATATGTTTCTAACAGTGTTCAGGAAGGTATTTTATCTCTGCCCCAGCTTCCCCTATGAGACCTGGGGCTGGAGACCCACATGTATGTAACTATGAAACTAGGAAGCCATATTCTATATAATAAAGACTTTGGATGGTGTGGAGGTGATGGTGGCAGGAACCAGCCGAGCTGACACAGAGGTGCTGGGGCTATGCAGGAAGCAGGGAGGGAGCTCCTCTGCTCTGCTCATGGAACACTTGGGGAAAGCACCTGCTCTCCACGCTGTCTCCAAATCGTAGCTCTGGGTGCTCAGCTGCCTTTGACTTTTACCTTGCGGAGCATAATAAAGGAAAAAGGAAAGACCTTTTTTGAAAAGTACATAAAAAAAATACCTGAAACTTTGTGCATGGGGAAAACCCTCAGAGTCCATAGCTGTGGGCAATGTCACCAGCTGGGCAAGGGTCAAATGTCTTTGTGAGCTTGTGGCAACTCTCCACAGAAACCTCCTTTGATGTTCATGTGGAAGATTTTGGCTTGGGTCTGCTAAATCTTAAACAAATAAATAAACGAAGCTGTGTTTTTGTCAATACTAGAGCCAACTGCGTGGAAGTCAGCGGGTGCCAAAGCAGCCTGTGCCTGAGGGGTCGGCTCAGGGATGCAGGTTACCGAAGTCACTCGCTCTGTAATCGCATTTCTCGCCCCCCCGGGCCGCTTTCCTGAGGTAAATCGGGCGGCACGAAGCCTGGGGTGGGGGGGGGCAGGCACGGCCGGGCCGGGCGTTGGGCGGGCAGGGGCCGGCTCCTCACAGCGGGTGGCCGGGGTGGCAGAGCTCTGCCCCGGGGCTGGCAGCGACACCGACCGGCGGACGAGATCCCGTTCGATCCCTGGAGCTGGGAGCTGTGTGCTCCCTGAGGAGGAAAGCTGTTCGTTCGCACTTTTTTTTTTTTTTTCTTTTTTTTTCTCGGGAAAGACGCGGCGTGCAGGTGCTGCTGCCCACAGGTGCCGGCTGGCTCCAGGTGGCTTTGTTAAAGTCGTCGGGAGGGGGGAGTGAGCACAACCTTGAGGCGACCTGCCTCGTAACCCGCCCCGGGACATGCATCCGTTGTGTTTTGGGGTTGCTTTTAGGCATCTGAGAGGAATTCAGCACGAATTACAGCCTAGAGACGCCTGACTGAGGGGGACAGCTGATCTGAGCCCCCTCAGCTGCGCTCTGGCTGCTGTACCTGTCAGGTCCCCGCTCCGGAATTATTTACTCCAAACAGGCAGAAAGCAGATGGACTGCGGCTGCTGCTCGGGGCTGAGCTCCCCGCACGGGCAGCAGGAGCCCTGCGAGCATCAGACACCCGTACCTGGACCTGGTACCCGAGGTGGTGTGCACGAAGTGAGGGTCCTGGGGGCCAAGTGGCCCAGCCCCGCTGCTGGGCGAGCAGCCACCTGAGCAGCATTCACACTGGTACGATGGAAAGAGACTTCTGCTGGGTGCAGCCCTGCTGTCCTATTTGCATCAGGTTTTGCAGAGCCTGCAGCCTTCTGCGAGCAAGGTGCGAGCACGGCATCGGCGGAATGAAGAAAGTGCTGTCTGCTGGCTTCCGCGGGCCTGAGGAGAGCGAAACTGGCTACCTAGCTGTGAAATCGCCTGGGGAAGGAGACCGAGAGAAGAGACTTGAAGCAGCCGCCGATGTTTGCAGCAGCCACCCCCCGTGACTCCAGCGTTAGCTGCTGCATTGGCACTGCCCGCCGAGGCAGCCTGCAAAGCCTGGAAGCAAGCTGCTGCTGCTGCTCCTCCTCTTCATCCTCCTCCTCCTCCTCCCCTGCCCGGCTGAGCTGCTCCCTGCGCTGAGCAACTTCCAGCAGGGCATCGCAGCAACCGTGCCGTCGTGTCTTAACGCCAGGGGGATGCGGGGCTCGCCTCTGCAATCCTCCCTCGGAGCGAGCCCCAGCTCCGAGCTGAGGCTCGGTGTGTGAGAGCGGAGCGCTGTGCCTTGCCCCAGCTGCCGCCTGAACTTTGTCAAGGACTCTTTGCTTTGTTTTGTTCTGTTATTTCTGGACCTTGTGAGAGGGAAGATCTTCCTCCACGCTTCAGCCATGAGCGGCTGCTCGAAGAGGTGCAAGCATGGGATCGTCAAATTCGCCCAGACCATTTTTAAGCTCATCACAGGCACTCTCAGCAAAGGTAAGAGAAAAGATTCTGATTCAAGTTGTTCCGCTGTGCTCTCAGCTCTGCGGGAGTTCTGTAGCCTCTAAGGAAGCTTGCGGTAGTTTATCGTCACTGCTTCAGAGGTGCTCTGGTGCAATTCAGGGAATTGGCTGCTCTGGAGAAGTTCCTGCGTGTGGTCAGGCTTGGAGCCGAGCTGTGAGCCTTATGTAATTGTTTGAAAGTTGTGTAGTTTGTAACCTCTGGTTGCCGACTTGTTATAGTCTGTGTCTGTTCCAGGCTATTTCGGTGTGCTGGGAGATGCTTCTGGGGGAGCTGGTGTGCAGCTTCAGATTTGTGAAGAGTTCATAACTGCCGGCGGATCAGTACTTCTCCTGGGTGTCTTTTTTTTTTTTAAACTTTACTGTTTCTATTAGTTGTTTGAAACGTCTGTGTGTTGGTTCAAAATCTAGGTCACTGCTTATTACGTGCTCCTGAGTATCTTTGGTTTATCTACAGTCTGCTTTTTATGTACACCTCATACACCTTTACCATGTGCAGGTGGAACAATACGAATCCTAATTATGCTTCTCTCTTACCTCAAATCAAACAATAAAGGACAGAAGTCCTCTATGCTTCTCTGTATTCATATAATCTCAGTGGTAGTGTACTGAGGTAAGTTATCACACTGCTATTTTTGTTGGTCTCTTTTCATAGTGATGCTTCTCAGCGCCCTGTACTGGATAAATGCCTGTTGGTGGTTTGTTAGGGTATTTCGGATAATAGTGATATTATGCTCTACTGCTGCTTCACCATTGAAATGTGGACGGTATTTAGGTCAGGGGCAACCTTGTACAAATTCTTACAGTGTGTTTCTGGGGGTAATTTTTAGAACTTCCAATAAAATTCTGACTAAGTTATCAGAGGAGAGACTTGTGTAAGGCTGAGGAGTCGCTCATGCATTTTGCAAATGTCAAATCTTCTATTTTCTTAATCTTTTCATAGCCAAAGAGCAAAAAAGAAGTGTGTACTTTCCACGGAATATTAGTCTTTTGTGGTGTTGTGTGCCTGTCTGGAGCACACTTGCTCCTGCATGAATCATAGTGTTTGAGTTGTTTCTTAGGGTAAACTATAACCAGGCAGAGGTGACTTCTAAAACAGAAAAAGCGCAAGTACCAAGAACTGAAATGTAATTGTGGAATCATAGAATGGTTTGGGTTGGAAAGGACCTTAAAGACCATCAGGTTCCAGCCCACCCTGGCACCTTTTTGTAGGAACTGGGGAAACTATTGTCTATCTGGAAAAAATACAGTTTGAGGCAACTTCCTCATATAAATCTGAAAGCCCTGTATTTCACATCAAGAATACTGGACAGGTTAGTTGTTCTTACAATTTTAAATCAATCATGATTTTATCTTCTTGTATTTATTTTTTCTCTTCCCCCCTTTTTTCCTGTCATTCATAGACTGTCAAACATCAGAAGAAAAATTAAATATTTTTTTTGAAGTCCCTCAAAGAAAGGGAGGAGCTGTCAGGTGTTGGTTATAATTCAGGATTAACACCAACATATCTCTCTAATGTTATAAGCAAAGGAGAAATTCAAGTAAATATAGCAAAAGAAATAA
Source organism: Netta rufina (assembly GCF_964035555.1). Taxonomy (NCBI): domain Eukaryota; kingdom Metazoa; phylum Chordata; class Aves; order Anseriformes; family Anatidae; genus Netta; species Netta rufina. The sequence goes on from NC_140137.1 coordinate 6,417,505, forward strand.
CTACTAGTATAACTAAAGAAGTAATGGTAGGATACTAACTGCAAGACCTCATTTTCTCCATTGAAATTAGCATGTCAGTAAGGTATATTTGCTGTACTTTATTTGTATTTTTTTTATGTATGGTGTATTTTTATGTATGCTGCTATATTTGCTAGTGATGGACAACAAACTGTTCTCTTTGCTTGAGCTCCCCTTCAAAAAAAGGGGGAAAATCTGGGTTTGGGCAGTGCTCCTTAAAGGTAGGGCAATTCATCTAATGGGGCATTATCAAGCAGTCCTTGTGTCTTTACTGCTTGTCTCCCTTTTGCAAAGGGCTACATCAATATTGGAGTCGGACAGTAGAACAGCACTCTGCAGTGATCTAGAAATCACAGTGGAAAATGTCCAAGGCTTTTTTTCATTTCTTCTGAAAGATGCCAGAATTGTGCTATCATTGTCTCCCTCCTTGGCAGCCCATGCAATAGTATAACACTGTTCTACCCACATCTTTCCTGTGACAATGTCTCATTTCAAGCTGCTTGGACTAGATAAGAGTGGTGTTCTGGGATTCAAAGTGCTTAAAACTCTGATAAACTATTTTTCCCCCTACTCATCTGCTTTTGTGTTGTACTGGAAGAATCAGATTCAGGAAGGAATAAACCATGGGAATGAGTTTGATTCATAGGTATTAGAGAGATGCTGTAGTGAAAAATCAACATCTTGATAACAGTATCTGTGAAACTCTTAACTAGAAAGAAAATAACTGGAAATCTAAATTAGGGGTTCTAACTGTAACAACAACAAAAAAAAAGTAGATGTTACTTTATACATTTATGCCACGCTTATTGTTTTGCATTTCTTCTAGTGAAACTTCTGCAGGTAATCAAAAAAACAGAAACAGCTGTGCATTGTTTTGTGTTCTTTAATTTAGGCAATCTCCGTGCTAGTGAATATTCAAGTTACATCTTCTGTGTTCTTTACCCCATTGTTTCATTGCCTTCATACTGTTTAATGCCTTTTTTTTTTTTTTTTCCTGTTTTTAAACACATTTGATAGGTCAAATCCTTTGTGAAGCACGTGATTCATTCTCTTCTCCATACTTCCACCTTTTTGAGGTTTATTAGAGTGGGAGATACTCTGCAATTCAATGAGGTGCAATCCTTAGCACTCAGTGGTTTCTTCTTGTCTCAACAGCAGCAGTTTTTTCCCCTTGATTATTTTCAGTAGTAAAAGGAGGATCTCTGAGCTGCAGCTATTAGGTCCTTCCTTCATCAACAGAGTGTGATGAGACAGCAGCCGCCTCCTGGTGTGGGCAGTGAGGGGGAAGACACACCTGGTCTCATGGTGTGTCACCAGCCTGTTGGGTATGTCCTGACTTAAATCTACAGTTGCAGCAGGTCTACAGGGCTTTAAGCCAAGGAGTTCATAGCTGGTACCTTTGCAGAGCTGGATTAGCAAATTTTGCCTGCATCCCAAGTTCATTCTTGCTTGGAAGGGCTTAGTGAGCAGAATGATCGAGCAAGTCTCTTCTGTATATATATGAAGGTACTGCTGATGCCTCTGGAAACACAGCCCTGCTCAGTGACCAAAACTGAAGCTGGAATGAGACTGCTTGGTCTCTGTTAATGTGTTCTGATTATCAATGCATGAAAAGCAAGATTATTTTAGGGATCAACTCCTTCAAAATGTTCCTTTGCTGGAGCAGATAAGCTTTTGCAAATTAACTACCCTTTCACCTTCATTCCCGAGCTGCCCCTCTTTTAGTTAAATGCTTGCCAAAGGCTCTCGTTTGTGATTTCTTGCTTTTCCCATTTCTGTTCTGCAAAGCAATTCATCTGGAACTGGTAATTTGTCCACTTTTCATAGTTTTAATTGCCTAATTATCTGTTCCAGTGCAACGATAAAGTCTTCAAACATTTTGCTCTCCCCACAGCCTTCCCTAGTGTGAAAGAAAAGTTTTATTGCACTTGGTCTGTTTCGTTGCTGCTTTGTGAATCCAAATTACAGCTCTTCTTCTGAGATGTTATATGAGATGGGAAAGAAAGTGCATGGTCCCCTTTAGTCATACATGGGCTCTGTCTTCTCTCAGTGGAAGCTAATCTTGTTCCTTTGGGCATTGCATTAGATTTGGCTTGGTTTCTCCAGCCTCTGAAAATGTAAGGATAAATGTTGCTAGATGCCCTGAAGACATAGGAAGGTTCACTGCAGTTGTTCAAGTGATGCCAGGGATCCTGCACCCCTGTGCCATTTGAAGACATTTCATTCTTCTGTTGCTGTGTAGCCCCCCTGCACCCCTGAATTCTGGATACTGCCCTCAAACTTATAGACGCTGTTATTCAGAGGGCTCTTGTAAAGGCTTTAATGCACATTCCTTCTTTATAAAACTTTCTGGGCTTTGTAGTTCTTCCTTAGTAAGGAAGGTGGTTATAGAGGCCAGGCAAATGTTAACGTACTTTTACACTGAGTGTCTGATCTTGTCCGCGTGTTTTTATGACCACCTGGAGTAAATGCAAGTTTCTGTACATAAAACATTGCTGTAAACTCTCATTGAGAGAGGGGCTGCCAGTACGACAAGCGGAATAATTGTCTTTCCCATGTGTATTGCAGAGAAGAATCTGCAGCTAGTGAAGCTTCAAGGATCAGTACCTGATCCCAGCTCCACCTGATGAAGATCTCCAGTGTAATTGCCTCTTGCCTGAGGCATGCGTGTGATGCTTGTGTTTTGGTTTTAGAAAACCTAGTTAACTTTGTTCCATAGGTACCAACCCTTGCAACTGTATGAGTTAATAAGCCAAAGACACTTCTGCTTGGCATGTTACACATGTCTATGAAAAAGCACTACAAGCAAATCCATCTTTTCTACGAATGCTACTAACCTTAAGTAGTCTGAATATACATGTATGTATAGATATGTATGTGTGGTTTGTCTTTGTCTTGCTCCAAATGAGATTTGAGAACCAAGAAAGAGGAGGAGCAGAAATACCATAGCCTTCCTTTTAAAACTTTTGCAGACTTGTCCTTGTAGAAACTAGTATCTCTGCAAAGACAGGGCTGAATGTGTATAAGAAATTTATTAAGAACTTAATTGTCTGCTAAGGTATAGCCCCAAAGAGTGAACATGTAATACCATTTATCTGAATATAACAAGAAAATGTGTTCTTGTCTTCTGGGAAACTGTGCGATAAGGTTTTGTAATGGTATTTTGCAATACGCACGTGTCTGTGGTGTCTTAGAGCCATGAAGGTTGTTAAATCTTGTTAGTAGGTAGGTAACCTGTCAGTGGGAATACCAGCAACTCTTCTGTATTCTGCGCTAATGACATCCTAATAACGAGGTTATTTTTTTGCATAACTAATGAATTGATATATAGATTCTCTAATAAAAAAAGGGCAACAAAGCAATGCTTAAATTCTACAGTGTTGAGAAATGTACAAGAATGTAGTGTCTAGACTTGTGGGGCTTCTGTTTAGTTGGTTTTGGTGTTTTCTTTCTTTTTATAGCTAGTGGACTACATGGGAGATATGCTGCTGGCAAATGGGCTAGGGAATTTAGACCGTGCTGTAGCTTATTGATATGCTAATTTACCGTGTCTGTTCTGTCACTTAAAGTGGAGTAAAATGAATATTCCACAGTATATTTTGACCTATCTGACCCTGTTATTGCCCACTTAATGAAAGGATATAAGCATAAATGTGTAACTTCTGAAGGTAGCTCAACATAAGTGGATAGTGACAGATTAAATCATCCTAATATTAGGTTAAATTAGCACATGAAGTGCAATTTCAAGACATAGTTTTCTTTTATCTCCAGTAAGTTATCTCTAACAGCACAATGCTAAAAGGTGAAAATAAGGTAAAAACTTGTCAGTTTATTTGGTGCTCACAGCCAGCCTTGAACTGCAAGTCAGTCCTGCTTTGGGGCAATGTCCTGTATGCATTCTCATGAATTATCCCTGTTCTGTGTAATGGTTTTATATGCTGCCTGCTTTACTGCTGGCAACAGAAATTTGAGGTGCTTCTTGTCTATGCTGGGTACCAGGTAAACCTGATGGGAACTGAGCAAGAGTCCCATGGTTAGGGAAATGAAATTCTGGCCTGCCTTGACTTTATGGTGGTATTTGTGGGGTTCCTGTCCATGTAACTTTGTTTTCACTGTTTTAGCATGATTAGTAAAGCTAATGAATGGAAATGTAATTGGAAGCAGACACTGAAAGGTTTTAACTGTGGTAGCACTTAAGCTCATGATGTAATTGGGATGAATATTCATGGACAACTTCTTCCACGCTTGTACAGCTTTACTACAAACCCAATATAATTTGACTTGCACTTCTCAGCTGGTTCTAACTTCCAATTTAATTCTTAGTAATGCCTGCTTCACAATGTTTGGTTTGCAGGGCACGTGGGTGGAGTGTATTAATGCTGATAACTGAAAGTTAAGTAGTCTGGGGTTTAAAATAAGAGTGATTAATGCTGTCCTTTATAAAAGTGAGACCTGGTGAAACAGCCTTACGCTGCAGAATGAAAGGGAGAAATTGCTTCCCCAGGCTTGATGAGGTGCTCGTCTTGTGAAGGTGAGTTTTAAGAATTTAAAAATGCAGTCCTGTTATGGAACTGAAATAACTGCATCTAGCAAAAGTTAATACAGTTTTGCATCTTTTGCAACCTGAAAAATGTAGCTAGCATTTAAAAGGCTAGTAAAGAGCAACTGTGTAATGTGCCTGCCTTTGAGAGCTTTGAGTGACGCCTTCACCTGTTAGGGAAGTTTCTTTCAGATGTGCAGTAACGGCACAATGCTTTCTTTAGGTTATGTGAAATGAGGGTGTTTTAATTTGCCACTTGTAAACTTTTTATAGGTAGAAGTTGAGATGTTTGCATTATCTCAGTAAGACTGTTTAAACTGAGCCATGGAAGAAATAAAGAACAAACGCATCCTTTGTGGAAGACATACGTGGTGTTTGACTTGGTTGATCAGCAACCATCTTAGGCTGAAACTGCTAATTCAGGCTGTGCACTGCCCCTCTTCTTTATGGGCTTCTGAGAGTCACATGTTGTAAAAAATCAACTCAATCACTTGGTGTGGGGTGACTAGCAGGAGTCAAAACTGGACTACACAGTAAGGACCCAGAAGTGCATTGCCTATGTCTTTGTGGATCCAGCTTTACTCGCACAAGCTCACCTGATGCACTGTAAGTAATGGCTGAAATCTTTGTGACATTTTCAGACTTTGTACTAAGGTTCTGGTCTTCATCAACCAGATAAAGTTTTATAAATGTGTTTGGTTTAGCTGTGGTTTTGTATGATCTGCTTTTGATATCACTGGCGGTGACATTTATGGTTTTGTTTAGTTTTGCCTATGCCCTCCTAGTTTTGGTATAAATGCCTTTTAGTATTTGTATAATGCCTTATCCGTTTCATTTATTTATTTATTTTTTATTACCAAAAATTGTATGTTTCTGGACGTGTTCCATAATGTTCTGTGACTAAGGCAAATATTCACCCTAGCGTCATTTAATCTGTCCATTTGAAATTGGAAATGTGTGTTGGCTATAAATGAAATCAATAATAGACAGAAGGAGCCACATGACTGGGAATACCATTCTCTGTTTTAAGTGGGTTTTGTATGTTGAGTTGGAAGGGTGGAGGAGGAGGAGGATGGTGGTTATCCCAATTAAACAAAATGTTTTTAATGTACGTGTGTTTCACTCTTCCCTCTAGGTTGCAAATAGGCAGCATTTCTCATGGTCTGTAGGCAGTGCTAGTGGAGCATCAGTCAGGTGTCCTGGGAAGCAGAGGGGAACTTTGTAAGCTTTGTGACCAGTTAAGTAACAAATTCCTGCTCTTAATTCCCAGTGTTACCCTGTGGCTTTGGTACCTATAGGATAAAATAAGTAGATTCAAGTCTTGAAACCTGGGTAGGTTGTGTTTAAATACGCTCACTTTAACACATCATCCCACATTTGTAAAGAGTTATTTAGCAGTTTGGAATGTTCAGTGTCTCCTTTAGTGATAGTAAACAAAGTAAATGATAAATATAATGGATCATCTGTCTTTCAAGAACTAATGAAATGATAAATAGCAGTGCTTAGAGAGGTGCAGCGTAAGTTTTTGTGAATGTAAAAGGCAAAACCACTGGCAGCTGTCCATGAAAAAGTGCTGTAGTACTGCATGGTAATGAGTTCTGGAAATAAACTCCCAGTTTAAAAAGAGGATGAGCAATTTTATCACATACATTTTGGTAAAGACAAAACTCTTACTTCAGAGGAATAAGCATTGATGACATCTATATCAAAATGCTTAGCCTAATATGATAAATATGGCTCTTGTCACACCATCCTTAAGTAGTAAAAAGGCAGCTGTTGATTGAAAAATTGAATAAAACCATCTGGATTCACTCTAAGAGGAGGCTGACACAAACAAAAAACTCATTTCCAAACATAATATTGAGGGAAGCTAAGTAAGCTTTAAGGTAATAAAAGACAAAAAGTGAAACAGACTTCTTGAATTCCTTCTGCTTGCTGTGATGTATGGATTGCTGTCTCCTACCTGTTGCACCTTATTGAGGGAGCAGCAGTTGGTTGGGTTGTGTGTTCTGGGGAAACTCGTAACTGTCAGGAAGCTTTTGGCTTGGCTCTGAAAATGTTTACAAGCTTTCTGACTGATGAATTGTGTGTTTATGTTGATGCTCTGAAAGGGATATTATCTCGTGCTTCCTGAGAAGCAATTTGAGACTCAGCGAATAAAAGCATCGGACGAATGCAATCCATGCCGCAGACGCGGTAACTCAGGATGCTGCCGTGATTGCCATCGGCAACATGGTGAGCAGTGATAACTCGAGTCCTTTCACTTCTCAAAAGGCCTCACTCGTGCAGCCATGGGGATGCTAATCACTGCTTCAGAAACTGAAAAGTGCAATTTGCATCAAGGGCTGGCGTTTGAATTTATGGGTTCATACCTCATGCTGTGTCCTGTGTTCATCTTGAAAACAATTCCGCTCAGTGTGAGTTTTCTGTCTCCTCATAAATACAGGAAAATATGAGAAGCATTTGCTTGACAAACATTACCCCTGCAAAATCATCACTACAAGCATAACATATTTGCAGTATTTCATGAAGATGCAGAACATCAAGGCCACAAGACACTTGCCTTCACAAGACAGCTTGTGGTGAACCAAGTGTGTGTTTGTCATTATGTCTTTAGGATGAGATATCACTGCAGGGGAAACTTACTTAACCTGCAGCATAAAATATACTTCATCAAGGCAGGAAAAAAAGGGAGCACGTAGCATATCTTACTTCTTAGCATCACTGGTTTTTTGTTTGTTTTTTAGGAAATTTTTTGTGGAGAGGGGAATTATGGCTTAAATGCTTATTTAAATATTACTGTCTGACATGAAGCTCCTAGCACAAACAAGGAAATGTTACTTAAACTGAGAGCTGCTTGAGATGGAGTGCAACAAATCCAGCAGAAGGGTGGTGGGGATGTGCTCCTGTAGCTCTGAAAAGCGTCATCCCGCATAGCGAGGGAATGGATGTGGAGAGCTGGAGTCTGCTTCTGTGCATCTTGCTCTTGTTTGTGGTTCCTTGTTAGTTTCAGAGAAACTCAGTGTGCTACCAGTCCTACAGACCACAGCTTAGCCTCTTCTTTTTTTTTTTTTTTTTTTTTTTTTTAAGTGCTTTTTAGCAGCTTAATTATTTTAGTCCATTTCAGGACTTACCTGGCTTTGCTGCACACTTGGGGCATGACAAAGATACATGTAGGTATCTAAACTGTAGGTATAAAAACAGTTTCAGCAGAGGTGGCATGAACTGGATGTTGTTTGATACGGTTTGGTTTGGTTCATTTTCTCCATAGCACAACATCTGCAGGCTTGATAAGCTCAGGTAGCTGAAGAAATACCATGTGATTTTGTAGTGATCTTTACTTGCAAGGATGATGCTCTGGATCAGCTTCTATGGAGCGAAAGTCTTAAGCAAAAGCTCTTCTTGTGATTTCTGTTTGTTGGCAACTGATGCCCTGGAAATGCCTCACCATGCATAGAACTGTAAAGACAGAGTATGTTCATTTCAGGAGCTGTGTGTTTTGACACTGACTTTAACTCCTGTTGAACTTTACATGTTGGGGTAAATCCCTTTACAAAGAATTGAGAACAGGAGAAAGCGAGTTTTATGACAAGGCTATCTTTTCCCAACGAGCAAAGATACTTGCTTTGCACTTAAAGGCTCTGTACCAGAGGCAGCAGTGTGATCTATAGCACATACAGTAAGCCATAACCCTCACAGTATGCAAATGATAGCCAATTTATAAAAGAGCTTTTTGACCAAGTTATTGTCTTAAAATCTACAGAGAACTTTAATGAGATTTGCATACAGTTCTGAGCAGTATTTATTTTTAAATGACTGAGACTTAGCAAACAACTTGTCCTGTAAAACAGCTTATCATCAGAGGAGTTAGCCCCGTAACAAATTTGATGCCCAGTATCTCTTGCTTGCTCTGTTGATCTGCCTTCCAAGAAAGATCTTCCATGTAAGTGCAAAGTTTTACACAAATAGCTGTAACAAGGGGTGCAAAATGCCTGATCGATAGCTGTAGCAACAACCAGACCTCACGGCAGAGCCTGTTGTCTCTAGCACGTTTGCATTATTTCCTTGAACAAAACTAAAGGCCTTTAGCTAGTCAAAGGTTATCTATGTTATAAAAAATCTCTTTTCTGAGAATAATCTGATGGATGCATCTTTCTGTGTTGAAGAGACTAGCCTGAATACAGACTGTGCTTGAAAACGTGAGTGCCACAGAAAGCAGTGGTTTGATGGTAATTCTGAACTTATTCTTGGGCTATGTGGTCTTTGGTCTTGTTGTGACAGCTGCATTCAACAATACTGCTTTCTGTTGAGTCTGTTCCAGCAAGAAATGCTTAATATTAGCGATCCGTAGACACGGAGATGCTTCTTAGAGGTCCATTTTCCTTCTGTTTGGGAGCACCATGACTATTGCAGCATTCATCTATTGTGCACGGAGCTCTAAACTTAAACCACTGTGGTCTGGTCTCCAGCACATGTGAAGTGGCATTGCTCTGTGCAGCACTTCCAGATCTGTCCATTCATTCTGGTATGTGGTGTTCTGCTGGAGAACAAACACTGTCATCAACATTTCTGGGTGGTGAGGGTTTGTAAATACTATCCCAGAAAAACCATAATGTTCTTGCTGAATGTATATATATTTGCCAAGTACAAGACCACTTGGTTTGCATTTGAAAAGTACAGTGTAACTGCTTTGTCTTTGTTCCTTGGAGGTATTTCAGTAATTTCTGTCTACCGTGGGTATATTCTAAGGGACAAGTGTTGGACAACATTTGAAAACCTGGTTTCTCTTTAATTTGATGCATATAAATTGTGGGTTGTTCCTGAAATATTTGAGGATTAAAAGGAATAAGGTATTTCAGGGGAGTTTCTAGGTTATTGTGAGTACAACTTTGATTCTTTCTGACTTCTGTTTGGCTCAAATTTCTGTCCCTCTACGTGGGCAAAGATATAAAGCATTAAAAAAGAAAGCAACTAAACAACAACAAAAAACACATTTGCATGGTAATGTAGCAATCATATGTGCACTTAATGCCAACTGTAGAACCCAATGAGTTCTATCAGTGAAGAAAATAAATAAAAAAAACTAGCATTGTGTATCAAAAAAACTAGTATGTTCTTTATAGTTGCTGAATATTGCAGTCTGAAGTAGTGTTTCTTGTGATGAATTAAACTAGTCGATAACACTTTGAAATTACACAACTCAAGGAAGTTTGATGTGATTAATTTCTGACCATTTGGATTGGTTGAGATGTTCCAAAAGAGCTAAAAATAGTCCCAGAAGCATGGTGAGGAGCTGCAGAAGAGGATGCAGGGAAGTGTTTGTGCTAGGTAAGACATTTGTTAATTTATATGTAGGTTTTTGGTTTTCAATAAAGCCTTTGTTTTCTGGTTTGAAGGGGAAGGGAAAAAAAGACTTCTGGTACACTTCAAGTAACATTGCAAGTACTGCAATGCAACTAGAAGGTGTGTAAATGCTGGCTTTAATAAAGAGCAGCTTGACAAAGTGCCATAAACATCCTTTACCTTTTAAGAAGTAAGTGTGGTATAGAGTTTGGCATGAGGCTCTCCTAGCAGTAGTATAACACGAGCTCTAGAAGTGCAGTTCTTATTTCCACTCATCAGATGAAAGCGCGAGGTACCCAGCTCCTGGATGGAGGGGATCTCCAGGAGAGCACACACAAAATGTTTCTGTTGGGCAGAGCTTGTTTAGGTATTAAATTCCTTTGGCCTTGCTCTTGAATTTGACTGATGCTATTTTGTAGGGCCGTATCTGACAGATGAAGAGTTGAGTCCAACCTCTGTTCTTTGCCTTCTAGCCAGGGTAACTGAAGCTGCATGAAGCAGTGAGCTAGCAGAGGGCTCTGTTTGCCTGCCACTTGCAGTTAGTTCTGCTGCATGCAGTAAATCCTGTTTTCCTGTAAACTGAAATGCTTCCTTCCAGTACTCCAAAAGTGTGTAACTGTACCTTTTTCATCTCTTAACCCACTTTCACCTTTTTTCTACTTCATTTGTTGATTAAGCCTCCTTCTAGTCTTTACAGACTATCTGGCAAAATGAGAATAAATCTAAAGCCTGAGAAACGGCTCACAGAAAAAAATGCATTTGTTTCCCTCCTTGCAGAACACAAAAATGACAACTTCCATTCAACTTGTGTCAAATGGTCCTCTATGCACCAAAACTAAGATGAAAGATAATAGTTCTGAAAGCAAATGGAATAAACTAGGCCATAAATAACCCAACTCTGGGTGTTTTTCCACTTCAAACACCTCAGCCGTTACAGAGGTTCCAGCGTGCACTTCAGGTCAATACAGTCAAGAAAAAACAGCGAAACATCTGTTTGCAAAATGTTGTATCCCATCTAAACATGATTACTTCATGAAGGGTTCACTTCTGACACCCCCTCTAAGGTAGAACATCTTTTGTTCTTAGACAGTCTGCTACCTTGTGTCTTTATTGCACTCTGTAACTTCCCCAACACAAGCCATTTGCTGTGCAAGCAACTTGAGTAAGCGCTGTGTCTGCGTACCGAGCTGATGGGGCCACCTGGTGCCCTTCAGGGATCAAACCAACTGCTGCCCCTGGAAGTCTGACCACTGGGGGAGTGAGACTGACTGCAAGTGAGTTTCAAAATGTGGCGTTGTTGAGGTTGTCTTTCTATTAACAGTTTTGTTCACTTCTGTAAATATCTTCAGTTTTGTTTCTAAACTTTTCTCTATGAATTGGATGTAACTTTAACATCTGTAACTGACAGATTTTTACTGAGGCTGTGCAAATTCAGTTCTTCAAGGGTTTTCTTGCTGTTGCCTCTTTATACTTGTGTAGTCATTATCTTGCCTGTGTCCACTGAAGTCCTTTTGCACAGCTACAGTCGTGCTGTGATGTAGTCCACACTTTTATCTCCCGTCAAGGTAGGATGTCAAACTGACTGAAATACTTCCTGCTTAATGAAAAAGTTCTTCTAAGAAAGTTAAATATGTTTTACGTCGTTCTGCTTTCTATGGCAGACGCTGATAGTAACCTCTTGACAACAAATATATGGATATAGTTCTGGTGCCTCTATAAAGCACTCAATAGCTAGAGTCAGATGAATTGAAAGCCAATTAAACTAGTAGTGTATGTGCACAAATACTACTTGCAAGCTGAGCCATTCCTCTTTAGGAATTAAACTCTAGGTGGAATTGAACTTGTTGCTATAGGAATGCCTTGTTGCTTCTTGTTTTATACAAACTCTGAGTTCACTTGCGATGTTTTTTTGGTGTAAGAGGGCATAAGGCAGTGACTGTCAAGCATTGGATTGTAGGCTCTGAAGTCAATACCACAAGCACAAAGAACTAAGGGAGATATTGGTTGAAATCCTTAAGAACTAGAAAAATGTATGTGGCTCTAAAACATCCTCTCGTAAGTGAACCTAGATTTAAAATACCGTGGAAAAAGTTTGTCATTCATACGCGGCTGTAAACTCAGACGATTACACTGAATTCCACTACTGCAATAATATGTGGAGTCCAGTAACAAATGCCTCCTTCTTTGTAAATACTGGCTCTTGTCAGCAGCCTTAAACCTCTTAGAATAAGCCCTGTGGACTTACCAAGGTAGTTAAACAAGTTTTTGAAAATAGCATTTACACTGTGAACCTATTTTGGCATGTTATAAAACTGGTAGATCCAACAAAACTGGTATCAGTGCATCCTACTGCTGGAGATGTACTGGCCAAGTCCTATGGGCTCCAACTGATGGTGCACGCTGCGATGACCCCGGAAGATCAGCAAGTAAAGCATGAAGGTGTGTAAGGGACACAGGAGGAGGAAGGATGGTTGGCTTGATAAGGCACAATAAAGCCAGCCAAAGAAATATTCCATGCAAGCAGTTGTCGTGGTTCAACCTTACTAATATGTGTCTTTGCTCTGCTGCACTGCTACACTAATATTAAACAATGCATTACGGAGATCACAGCACTCCCTTATGTATTTCATTTAAAAAAAAAAAAAAATCCACCCAAGCCAAATAATATGCGGCAGCTTTTAGATAGTATTTTATCCACTGGAAGAAAGTTTGTTGGTCCATGTTCGTGCAGTAAACGCAGTTTCCATAGGCCAATAATCAACAGAGTTGTTTCCAGCAGACTCCAGGAGCCCTAGTGCAGCTATCAGGGTAAGCTACTTTTACTTTACTCTTCTTAAGTCCTCTGAGCAAAACTGGTTTTTGAGCTTAAATCAACTTTCTTTTCTGTATGGAAGCCATTCTGTTTCCTGTGCAGGAATTCAAGTTGGCATGTTTTTTTATAATGAGGGCAGCAACAGCCCCTTGAAAACATGGTGTGAAATCTCAAAACAGAGGGTTTGCTATTTTTTTAATAGTTTTGTTGTTTCTGGTTTCAGGGAATTGATGGCAAAGGATTATTTTTTTCTGCCTTGTTTGCTGCAGTGTGTTACCACACATAAGAAACTGCATTGTATTCTCAGTTTTTCAGCTTGCACAATATTTAAGTTTTTTGTTTGCAATATTAATGTTACCATTGCATGAGAAGTTCCTGTTGCCAACATCATAAAACTGGTATTTCAGTTTGGAGATGTTGTAGGAGCAGGCAAGGGAAATGAAATAATTTAGGTGTCGGTGTCTACATTTTAATGGAGATGACCCTGTCATAACTAAAGAATGGCTTCAATTTACACTCAGTTCCAAGTCCTCTGTGTACTAAATTGTCTTGGTTGCTATCTCCCCTCCAGGTAAAATGTGAACAAGGACTTCAGCTTGTTTGTTGTTCTCTATGCTTGGTCATAAAATGGATAAAACTTTTCTCTGTAACTTAAATTTTACATCTACCTGCCTGTATGTTTTCTTCCTAAGTTGATTAGTTCATTTGCTTTTGCCCTTGCTTCTTGTTGAATTTCCAGTAATATAATGTGAGAAAGTGAAGAAAACTGTTTGCTGCAGACATTTGTTTCAATGATTTTGTGCTAGTGCTCCCGAGCCCCCGCATAGAATTAATTCAGTAAGAAGCCTTTATAGGCAAACCTGTCTCATGCCACTTGGCAGGGAAGACTGAATGCTTATTGTAATGAACATCAGTTGGTTTTAATTTGGTTGCTAAACATTAAGAACCAACTTTCTTACATTGGTGAAGGAAGATATGTGCAAGTTGTGACCCCCATTCTCCTCCTACATGGGACTCCCCTTGTTGGAGCCATGCAGACCATGAGTGTGCAGGGTGGCTCTTGGGTGGAAGCCTAGGCAGGTAAGAAGAGACCTGTTGGCTCAGGGCATCACACTGCTGCAAACTTATCTGGATCCCCTAACGGGATGCTTCTCCACATGAGTTGTGGTTTGAGAGGAGGAGGGAGACTGATTCAGCATTGAAGGAAAACTTGGTGTGCTCTCTTACCTGGTTCCAGAGTCACGGTCATGTCCAGAGTTTTGCTTTCACAATGAAGTAACTACAGATTTGTTTTGTTCTTCCATGTGGCTCCCTTTAGATCATGGACAAGTCCTGTATGACTACAAGTGGTTTGCATGGGAATTCTTGCTTCTGTGCTGTTCACCCAACTACCAAATTTTAAATAAGTTTAAGAAAACTTCAGCCATTCTTTCTGATGTTTTCTTTCAGGAAGAGTAGGGTCTAAGGTGTCTTTTTAAAAAAAAAAAAAAAAAAATGAGAGAGAAAAATAATGGGGTTGTTTGCAATCTTGATTTGGTATTGGCTGCACATCTGAAGCAGCTTAACTGTTGCAGCAATTCCATTACAGGTGCAGAATTAATTATACATGGAGAAATCTTGTAGCACACTTGCTGGATTCACCCAGTTGTACGCTGGGCTAGTGCTGGCTGATGGTGTTGTAGCTGGGATCCTCACCTGTGGTCTGTCATTGCATATACATAGCAATCAGCTGCAGCCCTGTGCCATTTTCAGATCAGAGCAACATGGTTTATAATGCCTTGGCAATGCTCCTAATGCCATTTTGAACTGCTGCACTGGGAGTTCATGTCTGCAGCACTGCATGTTTTTTTGAGACTGCCAGAGAGCAGGGTGCTGGTCGTGGAGCCCCCTAGCATCCTGCTAGTCTCATCAGTGATCAGAGACGTTTCTGAGCAGGTTGAAGCAAGCAATAAAAGAACTCTAAACACTCAGACTAAGTGTGAAAAGTCACTTGCTCGGTGTATTATTTTTAAAAAATACATTATGCTAATCTTTCCAATGGGGGACTTTCTGGTCTCTGCATGATGTTCCTTTGCTCTGTTGCAGCAGGAAGATTTGAACAGCTAATGAAATCAAGGAACAAAAAGTTAATGACTTCTTGTCAAATTCATTAAACTTGGAAATAATCTTTTAGACCATCTTCACTCATCCAAAATGAAATGTCGTAAATGCAAGTCTTTTGTAAGCACCCTAGTATCCTCTGGTTTTAATCAAAACGTGATGCTTCTGTAATCATGCCTGCTGGGGGTATGGGAAGGCAACATCGCTGCCCAAGCTGCTCTCAACACTGCATTGTTACCAGGCCCTGCTTTTCTCTCCTCTGGGCAGCTGCATGGTGTGGGACTGATTGTGTTCCTGTGCCTGGGGCCTTCCTGCAGCACGCTAACAGGAGCTGGAAGAGAGGAGAAGCATGCTTCTTCCTGACACCCCAATTACTGACCAGGGCTTTTCCCTGCAGCTTAAGGTATGGGGTACCTGCCTGTTTTTCAGGAAACTCTTTTGAAACTCTTTTTAACCATTAGCTGGTATTTGGTGCATCTCTGGCTATCCCCAGATGATCCAGTGGAAGAACTCCTGTTCCAGACCTGCCTTTTGGGCAGGATGGAGCCGTGTGTGTTGATGGATTCTCACTGCTGGTCCAGCAAGTGCAAAGCAGAGGATGTGATGTGCTTGTATGTGTGGTGTAGTTTCCCTGTTATGCAAATGCTGCAAGTTATGCAGGCCAAAGAAATTATTTCAGTCCACCTCAGAATACACTTTGTTCTTTATTTTGGTGTTGTATGCAGGTAGTTATACTCATAATTCTAACAAGTCCTATTTCCATATGTCTCTGTTTTGAAAATGCTTAAAATAGTGTGAGAACGTGTCCTAAACTTGAGTCTGCAGCAATACATTTTCTACCAAATTTACCTTGTATCAGAACAAGACTATGTTGCACTGTACATGTAATATACATTTTACAGACATAGAGATGAGAGCTGAAGGCTTTGAACTCAGTGCAGGATGGAAATACTTCATGGTGAAAAGTTTGGTGTGTAGCAAGCAATTTAACAGCACTTGTGCTGTGACAAGCACCCAATAAATACATGTCAGCACAGCTTGTTACACACTGCTTTTCAGAATGAATTAAGTAGTAAATGGCACAAGATAGCAGCCAGCAGAAGCTGATTTGAGAAATGAGGGCTAATGGCTGCCTGTTCAGTACGGGGCTCTGTACAGCACCTGTGTGGGAGCCTGCTGCTGGAGCACAGCCGTGGGAAGGCAGCTGACTCACGTCTGAATCAAGCCTTGGCTCCTCCAAAGGGCTAGATTGATTACCTTCTCCTAGTCATCTATTTGATTAATAATAAATGATGTCTTCTGCTAATTTAAACTAATTGAGATCTTGGCGATTGGAAAGGAGAGATCAGCAGGTCCTTTCTTCCCTAAGGAAGCCACCTTCGGGGCAGAGGTGATGGCCTGTGCGCAAGCAGGAAGGCCCAGCTATTTGGAACATACCTGGTTGGTAGTGGCAGGAGGTGTGTAAAATCCATGCCCAAACCTGCCAATTTACTTCCTTATTGCTTGATAAGGAAACACTGCCAATGCTGGCAAGGGCCAGAGGCTGCATCAGAGGGGATTGTTGCTGGCAGAGGGGCAGCGTGGGTCTGTCCCCTCAGGCCAAAGTGCTGGGTCACATTGCTGCAGCCCGCAGAGCACTCCAGCCATCAGGCCTTCAGGTGCTTGGGGTAGGTAACTGAGCCTGCTGAGATCCTTGAGCATTTTAATTTATTTTTTTTTCCATGACTGGAGGTGACTTGGCAGCCTGACTGAGTGCCAGTGTGTTTACTGACTCCTTGCTTTGGGTTAGGTAAGAACTGACTCTCAGGCCAAGACCTCTCAATCCCCAAGAGCAGTATATGCACAGGTGAGTTATCTGGCAGCGTTTAAGAAATGCAAGTTGCAAAACGGTCAAGCAGTTGGTTGTTCTTGGAGAAGCTTCAATATCTTGAGTAGAGGACCAATCTGCAAGTCCAATGGGATTGAAAAATAGATGGTGAAAATGTTATGTTATGGCTTATATTATGAAGGAAGAGGTTTATCATCACTTTTCTACCCAGACATAAAGTATATCTAGTATTTGCTTAGAAAAGCCAAGTTTGGGATGCTTTGTGTCTGTTTTTGCATGTTGTGTAATCCATCTTTGCCCTGATGGTATTGCATAGGATTTTCATTCTTTGTTTCCATGATCCTTGTCTATAAATACTTGTCAGAAGATGTATTACACTGAAGAACTAAACCCACGCAGCAATACCATGTTTCAAATGACACTACATTGACAATGCAGAGAAGATTAGAGACTGAAGTTGAGATTTAACATGCAAGTAGCCGTGATTAATGACAGGTATCCAAGTTGGCTTAAATGAGAAGTGAGTTTTAATTTGATGGGTTGATTAGTCTCATTATAGTTGCAGCAGGTACAGTACTTGTGTTCTTTTTGGGTGGGGAGAGAGCAAGGGAAATGGCCAGAGCTGCAGTAGAAAACCAATCCTAAAAGTATGCCCCGAGGCTGCGTTGGTATGCTGACACACAGTTGACTCCTTCCTGTCGAGTATGGTGTTAGAGGGTCATTTTGCTGGGATTCAGCAGTGATGTATTCAAAAGTGAATTGGAGCAAGGTGCTTCTCTTCTTAAAATGGTGGTGTGGTGATAGCTATAAAAACAGACTTGTATTTCTCATCCTCTGAATTCAGCACAAAAGGGACTCTAACTTGATTTGGACTCATGGTTTTCAAGACAGACTGAGACTGCCATCTCAAAGCAAAGTATTTTTGATGAAGAATTAAAGGTCAGAGAGGCAAAGCTGCAGTAGACTTGGTAAGGAATACATTTCTACCAAGTTCCACAAAGAATGGTCATGTGAAACAAACTTCTGTCACAGTGGTTTTTCTTTGCATAGAGCCTTTGTTGAACTATTCTCTAAGCATATAGTTGAATGACATTGTAGATATCTTCCTTTGGAATTTATAGGCTGAGCTTCCTTATGAAAGCGGTTGTGCAGGAGGGAAGTCATTGAAGTGAGGAAAATAAGTCTCCAGCAAGTGGAGAACAGAAAAAGAAATCACTACAAAAGCAAACCCCACGGAAGGGGAAGATAAATTGGAGCAGAAAGAAGAAAATAAGTGCAGTAAAAAAGATATGCCCAGTGCTGCATCCCTGCTTAGGCAAGGTGAGACGCCCATTTGTTTCTGCCACACCTGCACACAAACAGCAAAGAAATCCCACTATTTCCTGATGGAAAAGAAGTATTGATATGCAGGCTATACTCTCCAATCTGAAATGAAAAGTCAGCGTACCTTCTGCTTATCTCTTCAGACATGTTCATACTTTTAATGGTCCTGGAGAGCAAATTAATATTACTTAAATCAAATTTGTTTTACGGCCTGCTTGTAACTTCTGCCAGAAAAACTGTTTTTTTGTGTGTGTGTATTTTTATTTTTTCCTTTTTGCTTGTAGCTGCACGGTGAGAAGTGCAGAGACATTTGGGTGGTAGGTGTGTGTGTAATCTGTGTGAACATGCTGGTATGCTGGAGGATTGCTACTGGTAGTATTCAATGGCAATGTCCAAACACTCTTTTACCATATTCAAACCCCAAATATTGTATTTATTAACGTGTGTACAGGCAAGGGAGTCAAAAGTTGCTGTCGTAGTTGAACACTAGCTGGATCTTGAGGGCTGGGGATCGGTCTGCAGAGAAGTCCCCTGTTATCAGCTGAATAGGCAGTTAATAGGGGTTTTCTCATTAAGAAAAGACTTTCTTTTGCCAGATTGCAGTGTCTGTAGCTCCTTTTGATCTCCCTGAAAGATAGGGTTTGTTGGGGTGTGTTTTCCTGTTTTATCTTCATCAAATGTCAATGCTTGTACTGGCCATAAACATATTAAGGGCAATAAATGGCTTGTTATAATTCTATTAGTTATGCAGTGGATTAAATATTACGGTATGCTGGATAATACTATGCACAGGTAAAACGAAGGTGAAGAGTTTATTAGTGAACTGAATTTTGTTTTTTCTTTATTCAGAGCTGCATAATCTCAGAGTGGGCTGAGGAAAAGTGGCAGTTTCAGGTGAAGGTAGTTAAATGACAGGGATCACAGTCATATATGAAGAAAGGGGAAAACAGCAGGTTGGGAACAGTGGGCATCAAGAAGAGATTGCAGCAGGTCTGGGAAGCTGGGCTGCAGAGCCTCCCAGGAAGATGATATGTGAAAGCTGCTTGCTGCTGGAAAGGGCAGGCGATGATCCTGATTGTACAAGAAGATAAGACGAATACAGATAGAGCAGTGGAAGCATGTAGGGATGAAATCAGAAAGACTAAGGAGCAAAATGAGTTATTACAACTAGCAAGGGACTTAAGAGATGCAATAAAAGATTCTAAAAATATGCTGCAAATGAGAGAGATGGCGGGCGAGGAAGATAAACACTGAGTGGCTCAGAGCTGAAGTGATGGCTGATTCTTCCTTTAGCCTCCACAACCCGGCTAATTGTGACTGGTTGCTTCCCACCATTAATTGCCACAAGGAAAGAGAAGCAAGATGGGAACAAGGGCTAAAAAAGTTAGCTAAGTCAGATAACTTAATTTAAAATCTGTGTGACCTTATAGCTGTTAGAAAATACTTCTGACAATGGGTAGAGAATGGGGGAAACTGAGCAAAACCAACTGTATATATGATGTGGGGCAGAGAAATGAACTTTGGAAGTTAAAACCCATTTGTGCTTTCATTAGCAAAACTTCCCTGGTGGGGATATTGGAAGCAGTCAGTGCAGTGCTTCTTTCTTTATTAGTGAGGCTTTGTTTTGAAATGACTGTACCTGACACTTCATAACCCAAGTTAGGATATACCACACTATTGACATTGCTGTTAAAAATCCATTTAAAAATTCCATTTTCCCTGTGTCACCCAGTACTAATAGAAGCTGGATCTGGTGATTTACTGCTCTGGGCAGGTACGTGCAGCTGGAGACACTGCGTTCCTACAGTTGGCAAGGTAAATTGACAGAAATTGGCATTTGGAATATCACAGCTCTGTACATGTTCATAGAATAAGTGCTAATACTTCATGCAGTAGTGCATAAAAATTATCAGTGTTACAGGAGAGGGGTTACACTTTGTCTCTCCTTTGGCTGGTGATGTCCGAGCTCTTACCCTTAGCTTCCCGAAGTGTTTTTATCTGATTAGTTGAGAGGTGATTAATTTGGTCTTATGCTTTTTATCCCTTTCTTAATGTTCTTCCTAGCTTGGCAGTGGTCATGTAGAGCATTTGGTGATGTGTGTGGTGTATTTCAGTGTTTGTTTTGTTCTGGTAGGGCTTTTTTTTTTTTTTTTTTTTTTTTTTTTAAACTGTGCTACTTGCAGTAAAGTCAGGAGCCAGTGGCTGATTTTGACGTGGAATTGAGTTGGGTTGAGAAGACGGGCAACAGAACTACGCTTGAGCTGTTTTTTCTTCTTTCTTTTAATTCATTTTTGTCCTCTGAGAAATATTTTTCCTAACCTCTATGTACAGCAATATACTTATGCATATTAATTTGGGATCATGAAGTGTCATCAGCTTGTCTTTACGTTTAAATTTTTTATGCTACCTTTCCATAGTCCTGATATTTGAAGGCTGTATAAGATGCATGCTCTGAATGCTGTCTGAGAGTCTTTAAATGTCACCTGGTTGGATGATTTGCTGCATTTCCATATAGATAAATTCTGTACCAATGTGAACCTAAGCAGTGCTGATCTTCAGAACATAAAGTAATGGAAGAAGCATGTTGTTAATCTTGTTCTAAAACAGCTACTGTAGCTTTTATTCATAACTTTAAAAAAAGAATAAAAATTGTGCTTTTCCATTTAAGAACCAGCTGGGTCCCAGACTTCCTAGAAGAAGCTCCTCAATTTATTTTTTTTTTTGAACATCTGGGTACCACAGGAGCCTCAGTTATGAGGTGCTCGATGCTGACAGCCCCACACGCGGCTGGCACAAGCTGGGATTTGAATCCCCTGGTGCGTAAGGCATGGAGCTCGCAGCTGCTGTCAGCAGTGCTTCGCTTGCAGCCTGCTGCAGCTCCCTCCCAGTGGCCTGCAGATTACTTTTACCAATGGGGCTGGGAATGTCTAGGATATGACAAGAGATGTGTGTGTTTAGGGTTCACCTTGCCTGGAAGGCACCCTTTTTTCCCCTTGGGGGGGAAAGAAGGGGGAAGAACACCAGCAACTTGCTTTAAGAACCAACTTGCTTTAAACTTTCCAAGCTTGTCTATTCCTAAAACAGTCACCTACAAATAGCTGCAAAGTAGTAGCAGGATTTTTTGGGATTGTTTTCTTACCTTTTTTTTTTTTTTTTTTTTTTTTTTTTAAAAAAAAAAAAAGGCTTTTCTATTGTGACAGCTTTATGCAGTACTTCTTTACGTCCATGTAGATTTCTGAGGTTGGAGTGCAGGGGTGGAAGTGCTGCATTACCTTCACCTCCTACCTTAACCCTCACTGGTGAGACTACTGGTGTGGTATTGTCCCAACAGTTCTTAGACTACAGCTTTAAATCCTGTTCTCAGTATTGGTCTGCCACATGAGTTCAATGTGATCTGTGTGTTTCTGTCATCTCCCTTGTGTTTGCAGGCTTCTCTGTGCCCTGGCCAAGCAACCTCTTTTAGCTACTAAAAAGTTTTTGTGGCTTTTTGAACGCAATTTACTATGTGACTTCAGAGAGGTGATGTGACAGGCTGGAGTTTGATCATCTGTATGCAGTGCCTGCTTGGACTAAGGTAAAAATGAGGTGTCATTCAGCAGCCCTGGCCTGAAGCTGCTGCTGCGGCTGAGTCAATTAAACATCTGATGTTTCTGCTGAAATCAGCACTAACAGCACCATTGACACTTATTTCTCATCACTGTGGTGGAAATGAGATGGCTTGTCCTGAGCTGGTGCCTCAGGAAGCTGCCTGCAGAGCCCCAGCCTTGAGCAGCTTATGGATGTGGTCACAGCCAAGTCAATTCACTTCTTTCCTCATCTGCGGAGGCAGAGCCTCTCCGCTCACACATGTGGCTATGCCAAGACCAAGCCAACGGGTCCTGCACTTAACACGCAAACAGTAGGACATGCTTGAAGAACTATCACCTCAGGAAATGCAGAAGTACCTCACCGGATGGCAACTTCAGGGGAACACACCTTGGATAAATCACTTCTTAAGCCTGTGCTGAGCATTTACCTGAGGGATGCTGGCAGCGTATCCAGTCTTCTCCCAAGCTTCTGCTTGGGAGAAGACTGGAGTGCAGCCCTGCTGGGGCTTTCCAGGACAGACGCTGCCAGGAGCGGTTGCAGTAGGGCGAGCAGTGGTACTTGGTACTTGGCCAGCCCTGCAGCGCACAGCAAGAACACTGGGGAGCTGGGAACACTTCTGGGATGCAGGCAAGGGCACAGCACCATAGGCTGACAAACCCATTTCTGTCAGGATAACTTGATTCTTCCAGTCTAAATCATCTGCTTGCCTGGGGTTCTTTGGGCAAGAATCCAAGGTTAGGCAGTGCTTTTACCAGGTCATAAAGAGCCACCAACTGTTTGCCTGAGGTGTGGGGAAGTACTTGAATGTGCTTTCAGAGTGGTGAGGCTCCATGTTAACCTGGCATTTCTGAAGAGGGAATCAAAAGGTATTCCAGTTCAGGTAACTTGTTTGACTGTAACTTATTTAAACACCTTCAAATGTTCTGTACGTTAGTGCCACCTCGTTGCTCTGCTGAAAGCCATCAGGAAAGCAATGAATTATTTCCTGTCCACTAGTGAGGCATGAAGAACTATTTCGGTGGCTATAGAGGGAAAGAAAAAGCAGCTATAAAAGGAACAACGGAGACTTCTCAAATTAATATCTGCAGAAAGGCAGGCTAAATCTTCTGGTGGCAGTGTAGGACATCTCCCCCTACCCTGCTTCAGTGTAGTGTCCTACCTATAGGTGGAGCTGGGAAACCTACACTGTTGTAACCTGCTGGCAGAGTGGAGCAGCCACTGGTGTGCTGCTGTGCTTTCTGCAGCAGTCACCTCGTGGTTTGGTTTTTACTTAGTAGAAACACTTAAAGAACACCTTTGGAACTTGGAAGCTATGTGAGTGTCCAACTGATTTGCATTTATACTCATTTATTTGTCCTGCATCTGAAAATCTGCCTAGAAAAACTGAAAGACCTGCTTTTTGTGGATTATAATATTCCTCATGGAAATAACTGCTGTCTTTGCTACAGAGAGATCATTTGTCTACTTTGGCTATGAGGGATAATGGTGGTCCTTGCCAGAGAACGAGATTTGGGCTACTATTGGTTGTCTAGCATTACTAGTGACTGATTTAGCCTATAATTAATGAATTAAATACATGCATTCTGTTTTGACTTGGCTGTAGACAGTCTGGAGCCCCCAGGTCTATTGCATTTTTGAACAGGACTTTGCTGTTGCACCTTGTGTACCAGAGGTATGGTGATTAAGGAGGCATTGGGGAGGCAAGGACAATCGCCAGACAAGGACTGTATATTTTGAAACAAGACACTGGAACTCATGATAAGGAAGCGGCATATGGACAGAGAAACAAATGGGACTATAAATCTCAAAACTGGACATTGGAATTCATTATAAAGATACAACAAACAGAAGAATTAGCAACAACCAGCTCTTGCAATTAAGAAACATGCCAACTCAGCAGATTCCTGACCAAAGGTGAAAAGTACACTGTGAGGAAGACTCGGGGTCTTCCTCCCAAAGACCCCTGCCCACGTCCCGAAGACCCCTGCCCACAATTCTTGGGAGGCTCTACACAGGCGCAAGGTGCCAAAAGGCTAATTAGCATGAGAAGCGAGGGAAGGCGGGGATAGGTAATGAATATGTATAGGTGCTTGTAGAATATAGATAGATTGATTGTATAAAGTCAAGACTGCTTTCCGCTTTGGGCACGATAGGTGGAGAGATCTCCCGTGCATCCAGCGCTGCAATAAAGAATATACCACTTAAAGGGCTTTCGGCTTCGATCTTTGAATCAATGGCATACGGTCATCTCCAGAAACCGGCAGGATGAATGTAAAACTTGTATAGGGCAGTCAGGCTGCATAGACAGAAAGTGTTCTAACTTAAACCATGGTTCATCAGGCTGATGCTTTCCTCCTCCTGTGCCCTCTGAGAAATTACAGATGCCCTGGTGCTCTGTTAAGCTCTTCGGTCGTGTTCATATTTCTCGTTGATGGAGGCCTAAAACTGTACCGCCACAAACTCCGTGTGGGAAAGAAGACAGGCAAGGTTTGAGCTGAGGAGCTCTCTGCAGATAGTCCCACGCATCCTGAGGTACAGCAACAGCCAGCCTAGAGGGGACCTCACTCCAGAAGCATCTTGGAAGCAAGGGGAGACCCTCTGGAAGCAGGCAGGCGCATTACAGCTCGGCTCCAGGGCCTTAGTTCATGCTCTGACAGCCACTCAGTCACCTGCACGAGCACTGAGGGATCTAAACAGCCTTCATAAGTTCTGTTGTGGCTTTGAACCACCTTGCTGTGTAGAAGTGTGTTATTTGGGTTCCTTTGGAGATAATCAGTCAAAAGGATTTTGATTATTTTCTCATTTCATAGGTTTGAGTAATTATTTTTATTTTATTGATGGATGTTCTGGGTAGTGTTCCGAGCTTCTCTCAAAACCCATTTCAACAAGCAAAATTAGTGTTAGGTGACCAGTAGTCTGTGTTAGTCAGTGTGCTCAGTCCTTCTGGTCCTTCCTTTTTTGAGATCTACTGGCACAGGCATGTAGATACACCAACATCAAATATAACAGTATTAATCCCATTTTATATAAATAAAGTAACAGTAAGATATATATGTTTATAATACAGCTGCTTTAAAGCTTCTTGTAATGTATATCTTCAGGCACCTGATGCTTCACAGGGGAAGTGTTTCTGCTTTTGTGTGAGGGGAGGTTGATTATAGATAGAGGCATGTGACCAAAGGGAAAAGGAACATATCTGTGCTGGTTTGGGTATGGCAGCATGTGAATGTTTTTCCTGTGTGACAGCTTAATTTCTCTGCATGTGTCATAAGACACCTCTAGGGACTGAAGTGTTGGGTGTAATGAGACTACTTGTATTTGTTTAAGAGGTGTATGGATATTTTTAGGAAGCTTTGAAAGAACAGCTTGTCAGTCCTTCAACTTTGACAAGTTTTTTTTTTCATTGCTACTTGTTCAAGTAGAGCACAATAATAAAGTGCCACTTCGTTTAATCTGTGTTTCCTTGGCTATTCTACTTGTTTATCTGTTTTTCACTAGCTTTTTTCCTTTTCCTTTATTAATACTCTAAAGGTTTGGAGAATTGGGGTCAACAAGGAGAAAAAACATCTAATTTAGCAACTCCCCAGTATAAACTGTATTTATCAAAGCTGACACTTAAGCCTTACAGAGGTGCTGTAAAAGAAACCTTGCTCCAGGAGAACTAAAAACACCCCCACAAAACCCACAAGTGCTTTCACAGCATTTTTACAGTTCACAATTACTTGAGGGGGGTAAAAAGAAAACTGCTGTTCGCTCAGCGGCTCCTTTCACGTCCCCCTTGTGCTCCTGAGTTTCTGAAGAACCTCTGAGATATTCCCAACTACCGTGGTGGCTCAGGGTGCTGTCAGCCTCCATCGGAAGCAGCATTCACACAGTGGGCGAAGGGCAGTAAGCAGGTCCGTGGAGGTTTTGTGGTGCACAGCCATCCCTTGGGACCGGGCCCTGCTCCCAGCTTGGACTGAGGTACTTCATAGGAAGTATTTTGCTGCCTCTCAGAATAGCTTTTTATTTTTTCCCATCAGATCTATTGCAGACTCGTGTCGTGGTTCCGCTCGAGTGGGCAGCCGAGCTCCACCACAGCCGCTCTCTCACTCCCCCTCCTCAAAGAGGAATGGGGAGAAAATATGTGAAAAGGGCTCAAGGATTGAGATAAGGACAAGAAAATCACGCAATAATTATTGTAACGGGCAAAACAGACTCGGCATAAGGAGATAGTAAGATTTATTGCCTACAACTAACAAGCGAGAGAAGTGAGAAAACAAAGAAAAAAAAAACCCAAAAGCACCTTCCCCCCCCATCCACCCTCTTCTACCTCCTCCCCCCGAGCGGCGCAGGGGAACGGGGAATGGGGGTTATGGTCAGTCTACAGCACTTCTTCTCTGCCGCTCCTTCTCGGTCACTCTCGTCCCCTGTGCTGTGGGGTCCCACCCACGGGATGCAGTCCTTGATGAACTGATCCGGCGTGGGCTTCCCACAGGCAGCAGCTCTTCCAGAACTGCTCCAGATATGGGTCCGTACCACGGGGTCCATCCCTCAGGAGAAAACTGCTCCAACCTGGCTCCCCTACGGGCAGCAGCTCCTGCCGGGTCACCTGCTCCTGCGTGGGCTCCTCTCCACGGGCTACAGGTCCGGCCCGGAATCTGCTCCGGCAGGGGTCTTCCACAGGCGGCAGCCTCCGTCGGTGCAGGGCCACCTGCTCCACCGTGGTCTCCTCCACGGGCTGCAGCGTGGAACCCTGCTCCACCATGGTACTCCATGGGCTGCAGGGGGACATCCTGCTTCACCATGGTCCTCACCACAGGCCGCAGGGGACTTCTGCTCCGGCGCCTGGAGCACCTCTCCCCCTCCTTCTACACTGACCTTGGCGCAAGGCTGTTCCTCGCTCCTCTCACTCTCCCGGCTGCTGTGTGGCGCAGCGTTTTTTCCCTGTCTTAAATATGCTCTCACAGAGGCGAAAAACAACATCGCTTATTGGCTCGGATCTGGAAAACAATGGGGCCCTTCCCAAACATGGGGCAGCTTCTAGATCTTTCTCACAGAAACCACCCCTATGGCTCCCTGCTACCAAAACCTTGCCACGTAAACCCACTACATTCCACCCCTCGCCTCTGTTAAAAGCATATTTAAGACTACTCACAACATACTCTTACTTTACAATTATCACAACAACCTTCACAAACTTCACTTACATCAAAAAGAAAAAGAATTCACCACACCAAAATGAACATAACATCATCACAGCACCGACAAGGTGGACATTTTACACACACACCACCCCTCGTCCCTTCACCACACTAACATATCACAGTTACTGCTTTCTTAAATTCTTCACAACTTGTACATTCCTAACAATCATCCTGCACATATTTTTGCCCGTTACTTCTACTAACTATCATCCTTATCTCAAATTCCTCGAGCCCCACGTTGGGCGCCAAAAAAGACTGTCGTGGTTCCGCTCGAGTGGGCAGCCGAGCTCCACCACAGCCGCTCTCTCACTCCCCCTCCTCAAAGAGGAATGGGGAGAAAATATGTGAAAAGGGCTCAAGGATTGAGATAAGGACAAGAAAATCACGCAATAATTATTGTAACGGGCAAAACAGACTCGGCATAAGGAGATAGTAAGATTTATTGCCTACAACTAACAAGCGAGAGAAGTGAGAAAACAAAGAAAAAAAAACCCAAAAGCACCTTCCCCCCCCATCCACCCTCTTCTACCTCCTCCCCCCGAGCGGCGCAGGGGAACGGGGAATGGGGGTTATGGTCAGTCTACAGCACTTCTTCTCTGCCGCTCCTTCTCGGTCACTCTCGTCCCCTGTGCTGTGGGGTCCCACCCACGGGATGCAGTCCTTGATGAACTGATCCGGCGTGGGCTTCCCACAGGCAGCAGCTCTTCCAGAACTGCTCCAGATATGGGTCCGTACCACGGGGTCCATCCCTCAGGAGAAAACTGCTCCAACCTGGCTCCCCTACGGGCAGCAGCTCCTGCCGGGTCACCTGCTCCTGCGTGGGCTCCTCTCCACGGGCTACAGGTCCGGCCCGGAATCTGCTCCGGCAGGGGTCTTCCACAGGCGGCAGCCTCCGTCGGTGCAGGGCCACCTGCTCCACCGTGGTCTCCTCCACGGGCTGCAGCGTGGAACCCTGCTCCACCATGGTACTCCATGGGCTGCAGGGGGACATCCTGCTTCACCATGGTCCTCACCACAGGCCGCAGGGGACTTCTGCTCCGGCGCCTGGAGCACCTCTCCCCCTCCTTCTACACTGACCTTGGCGCAAGGCTGTTCCTCGCTCCTCTCACTCTCCCGGCTGCTGTGTGGCGCAGCGTTTTTTCCCTGTCTTAAATATGCTCTCACAGAGGCGAAAAACAACATCGCTTATTGGCTCGGATCTGGAAAACAATGGGGCCCTTCCCAAACATGGGGCAGCTTCTAGATCTTTCTCACAGAAACCACCCCTATGGCTCCCTGCTACCAAAACCTTGCCACGTAAACCCACTACAACTCGGCAGTGTAATCCAGTCACATTAAAGCAAAACCTAAAGGGTTTAGAGCTTCCTTGCATGCTGCTGTAGGAGGCTTATAGAGTTCTCTCAAAATTCACTCTAGTGAGTTACAACCCAGCAGATGGACAACGAATAGGAAGATGTTTACAAAAAAAAAAAAAAATCCAGAGTAATTCAGTAACCTGGCACACTGCTAAAATATTTTTCTGCTCTGAGAACACGTCAAGGCAAAGGCTCCGTGACTGCTTCTCGTGAAGCAGAGCTGTACATGGGTGATGTGTTACTTAAAAATAAGAGGAGGCTTTTGCAGTGCTTGTATGCCTATGTATCTTGCTTTTTTTCTGCATTAGAGTTTTTGCCTTCCTGCATCGAAATCCCTCCTTTTCATATGGATTTGGAGTTTCCAAATTGGTGTGTGTTTTTCCCCTGCACAGCTGTTCTCAGAGCATCTCCTGCCCAAACAGGAGCTGGCACCTGACTGAAGGAAGAAGTGAGGGTGGTTCTTTGTGCGATATTTTTCATCATGTTCTTGCAGTGTGTACACGTAGGAAGGAAAAAAATGTTTTCATGTAATAGTTTATTTTTGGAAGGGGTAGATCTGGAAACATGGCTTGCACTCTGGATTTTCCCCTGGTGCTGTCAGGGGAGGCCACGGGCAGGGACAGGAGGAGGATGGGGCTCCCAGGTGGGAGCTGCAGCAGGAGCTCCGTGCTGTTGCTCTTCCCACTGAGCTCAGTGAGATCAGGAGCAGCGGCTGCTTGGAGACAAGTCGTCACCTCCTGAGCATCACAGAGTCACCAGGACCCTGGGGATACGGGGCACAGGGACCACTGCCAGGAACAGCAGCATCCAGCCTTCATTCTGCACCACCCAGCGGGGAGGGCAACAAGCTGGGGCAGGGGCTGTGCTGAGCGAGTGTAGTGGAGACATGAGCACCTTCTAGTTGGCAGATGGAGGAGACTTTTTAGCTGCTGAAAAGGAGTTTTGGAGTAAAGTTGTGGAAGAACCTGTTATATAAATCTCTCCATCTCTTTACAGTGAGTTTGTTCACCTCCATTTGTACCAGACCAGCACATTACCTTTAATACCTGTCTTTCCTGTTTGCTTGCTAGATTTTTTTCAAGCATTTGCCATACTCTTGCCTCAGCTTCAGGTGGACTGACAGGGCAGGATCTCTTCCCCTTCCCACCTTACTGGTGAATGCATGTGTAAGTTGCACTGCTGTTTTCCTGAATGAGAAGGATCAGAATTGTACACACACAGTGCTTCAGATGCATTTCACCATGGTGTTGTATGGGGATGTAAGTGCTTTCCTCCTTGTTGTGGAGATAATTTTCCTCCTCTATGTGATGTTTTTACAATGAGACTTAAAGAGTGGGAGAGTTCAATCTTGAAGAGCGGGTCATTTCTCCCTGTGGAGGTTTCTGGTAGACAACCATTCAGATTCCAAGTGTTGAATGAGCATTGCTGATGTTAATTGCTCTTTTGTACCATCCTGCTCTAATTTTGAATCGCTGATCACAATGAAAAGCGAGTTCTGATAATACAGAACCCAGTTCCAATAATAATGTTGTAAAATGCACATAATGGGTTAACATCAGCCCTCCTGTGTGGTATTTCTCAACAATAAGCAATAGAGAAATTGGAGCACATTAATGAGAGTAACTTTTTTTTTTTTCCAACCACAGATTCACGAATTTAAATTTGTATCTGTGCCTGAAATGTTCGTGTGAGTGATAGCTACTGCCTAGTTCATGAACTGTCTGATCCCACAGCTTGTGTTAGTGGTGACCCAAGCGCCAGGCAAATACGGCAGGCAGGATGCAGCTTGTGTTCCTCCTGTGTCTGGCAGCAATTCAGAAATTGGCTGAAAGCTATTTTCCGAGAAGAGGAAACATGTCTATGCGTGCATCGGAGCATTACTAAGAGTCTGGGTGCTAGAAACAAACACGTCTTTAACATAAAATATCATTGTGCTAGGCAGGCATCTACGGTGAGCATCATTTGGTTTTTGGAGGCTGCCTGCCCTTCTATTGACACCTGCAGTATTGAACAGTCACAAACTGCAAGTAGAGACGGACAGAACAAAGGCAGTTTAATATCTAGTAACAGTCTGAGCTAGATATTTATTTTCTACTGCCAAGCAGAAAGAACAGAAACATACTGGCTGATTTTTACCAGGATGATAATCAGACATCCACCAGTGAACATGAGCGTAGGCCAAAGGAAAGTGAAGAGGAGACCTCTGGGGGGGTAAATTCTGCTCAAAATGACATTGGTCTGTGTTCCTCCGGGGTCATAGTAGCACGGGAAAGTCTGGTATTTCTTGAAATTGCTTGCGATGGTTTCTATTCGTGCTTGAACCTCTTTGGGGTTCTCAGAGTTGCCTGGCACATAGGAGCACTGGAATAAGAAATCAGAACACTTTGTTGTAATGGATGCTCTGACACAGGGTTTGCAGTAAAGTCACATGGGGTAAAACAAGCATGCTAGTGCTGACAAAATCTTCTGCGGCTTGGCTAGCATCCCCAAAGGTGGTCTTGGCCTGCCTGTGTCCATAACCCCTTTGCCCTGCTTCCCCGCTGTCTGCCAGTGTGTAGATATCCCAGCCCTGCAGACTTGCGGGTTTGAGTGATGTTAGTGGCAACCAATACTGTGTATGTGCTCAAAGTTAAACTGCAGCTGTGGGAGGTGCTGGATAGCAGCTGGGGGTGATAATGGAATGTGCTCCAGTACCTTGGGATTTCTTTCCAGCGTGTCTTCAGTCTGATAGAGCATGACCTCCTGTCCCGAAGCTGTCAGATTAACCCACACCTGGAGACAAGGATAGTGAGTGGCACCCTCGTCCTCTGAGCCCTTGCTGTTTAGGCAGGGGTCTTTGTCCTCGATGGTGGCTCTGAGCACCTTGCACACGGTTTCTGTTGTCCAAACACTACAAAGACAAAACAAAAGGTATTGCTTTGAAATGCTTTGGCAGCACCCATTGTGGGTCGTGTGCTGGAGGTGTGTCTGTAAGGGCCAGCCATGAGTTGGCACTGGCAGCGTTTGGGGCTGCTCAACACCCATGTGGTGAGCTCTGCCCACCCCAAACTGATGGCTGCCCTGGAGAAGGGCTGCCACAGGGCAGCCATGCAGGAGTCCTTACAGTTGTTTGTTGGGCATTCTGTTAGAAAGTGAGGGTCTGAAAGTAGGAAAGGTTCATGCCTCGTTTATTGGCTCACTCTGCTCTTCTCTTCCATCTTCCATTCTTGTGAGCTCACCAAGACTATAATGTTTATTCATTGTAGAGTGTGCTAACATAATTTTTGGCACTGTTTTAATAATTATATTTGCAGACAGCAAAAAAGAATCGGCTTTGTATTCACGATCAAGTGACTTACTACCTTTTAGTGTAGAATGGCACAATGGTGATCCCAATGAAGAAATACATCATCATGGAGCACGCAACCATCCCCAGCCCCAGGCACAGGGCTCTCGTCTCCCCTCGCTTCTGTGCGGTCACCAACTTTTTTCCCAACATGACTTACTGTTCTGAAACCTGAGGTGTCTCCAATCCTGGTTTTTAAGAAAAGAAACAAGGGCAAATCATTATTAGGACTGGCTACAGATAACGCAGTTGAATAATAACTTTCTGAAATATCCCTGACATATCCCATTTTTACACAACCCAGAACTTAAAAAATGCTTCTTTTTTTTTGTTGTTACAAGTAGATTTATTTATTTATTTTCTGATATTTATCATATACTGTTTAATAAAGCAGGGGATGAGGGAGCAGGGAGGGAAGGCTAGAAGGTTGGGTTGGAAAACCCCAAAAACCCCGTTACTTCCAGGGAAAAGTTTTAACGGCTCAATTGGCCTCAGCCTTGGTTTGGGATGATTTATGCTGCTGCTCCTCTGAAGTAAGAGGCGCTGTGTTGTGTATTGGTGGAGGCTGCATGAAGGGAGAATCCTCCCACAGTTGAATCCTTTTTATACTCTGTCTTCAGTATGAGTCCGAAACATGGTTTGCTCATTCCATGAGAGTTGAAATAGTTAAAAACTTCTTTCTGGTGTCTATTGTTTGGCCCTGTCCATTTGGGGCTGCTTAAAACTTGCTATCCAACCAGATAGTGGAGAAAAGCTCTTTTTTTTTTTTTTTTTTTTTTTTTTTCATGACACAAGTGGTATGATGCCACTGCCCAGCTGCCCGCGATCAGGGAACACAGCATTACAAGTGCTGCTGTCCACCACAGGTGTGGGGGCATGGCTGCTGTTGCCACTAGTGGATGTGTGGAAACCCTGCAGTGGTGGTGGCGCACTGGGGAGCTCCTGGGCTGCTCCCTTGGTAAAACATCAAAGCATCAACACGCTCATTTTTACATTGCTGGAGAGGTCCTGAAAATACTTGCTGTGAATCCATATTCTATTAAATCACTGCAACTGATGTATAGGACTTATGAATGGGTTGAACTCTAGGATTGTTATGTCCTACCTATCTCCAGGACCTATGTCTAGCTGACAGCTGTAACTAAAGGCTTGTGGCTTTTATTTATTTATTATTTTTTTTTAATAAAAACACTTCGCAAAGCATAGGTAGGGAAAATGAAAGAGACTGACAAGATGAGTGTGTGTTTTTTTTTGGGGGGGGGGGGGGGGGGGGGAGAGGGAGGTGTGAAGAAGTGAAATATTAGGAGGAGAAAGGGAAATTGTTACACATATTCCACAACAGGTTTCAGTCCTGTTCTCATGTGCAGGACCATGGTGCACAGCTTCATGCAGTAACTGGTGCATTTTCAGGATTTCAGCTCAGGTGGTTTTTTATACATTGAGTTGCAAGTACATAATATCGAAGTGACAAGGTTGTCCTGAGGTGTCACTGGGAACAAAAAGTGTTGCTATTAGAATAGTGAATTTGGGCCCAGTCCATATTTAATTCTGCCATAAGTAAAATCTCAAGGTCCACTGTGAATTTTCAGAGTGTTCAAAATATTGGGCCGTTGTACAGCACAGAATCTCCTTGGTGTTAAGCCACAGTGCGTGCCTTTGCCTCCTGTGCAACTTGGGCAGGGGCAGGACAGAGGGGAGGAACGTCACAGGCTATGACACCAGACAATACCCGAGCTCCGGTTCCTCCTGCCACAGCGGGGAGCTGGTGATGGGCACCTGACAACCTGCTGTGTTGGCCAGAAATCCTGCCAAGCAGTGAGGATGATTAATTGTTAATCAGTCCTGTTGGAAAAGGAACAAGTGAAGAATTGGTACTGCCAGGATGACTTGAGGAGAACTTGCCATGCTCTGGCACTGCCAATATCCAAGTTTTAGCTGAGCCACGATGTTTGCTTAGCTGTCCTGCTGGTGGTGAGGAGTATGGGATCGTCAGCCCCCAGGTTACGTGCAAACAAGAACTATGGGGCTAGTAGCCAAAGAATTAATAAGAGGTGTAATTGCCCCATTGGTGTGCTTGAATGTCAGGCACATATATAGCTGATGTCCCACTAAGCTCATCCTTCCTGGTCATTTCAAACTGCCCGACCACCTCTACGAGGTTCTACGAGATGAGAGAGCCCCTGGATGGGAAAGTGTGTGTGGTTCAGGGTAGGGGAAGGCGTTTGCCCAGCACAGGGCGCGGTGCTGTTCCCTGTCCTGGCACCACGTGCTCTTACCCAGCTCCTGAGATGCTTGCTCTGCCCCACGAGAATAAGGGCACATGAATTATGCAGAGAACGTTAACAAAGATTGCTCTAAAAATATCTGAGTGCTTCTATAAACACTGAGCCCAACAGGCTGGGTCTTGAGGCAGTGTAAATCAGAGGTGCTGACACCGCTGTGGTGCTGTTGGACCAGGCGAGGTGCGTGCTGTGCTGCCTGCGGAGATCTCGGGGCTGTGAAGTGCAGTGGGGAAACCAGCAGAATCTGTAGCACTACCCTGTCTGTGTGCAGAGCTATTTCATTGGAAACTCATGGAATAAAACATGGGAAAGTTACTGAAGTAAACCCCGTGTGTGTTTTTTACTCCCTTTGGGGTACAGATATCTTATGCTGTGCTGAAAGCCCGGCTTGTGTTGGTTCTCAGGACACTCACCTCCTGCATGCACGTGCGTGGTGTGTATGTGGAGTTGCCTCAGTGTTCAGAAGGTGAATTATTTTTTTTTGACCATAAATTATTCTCTTCCACCTCTGAGCCCCATCACTGTATGTTAGGAGGAGTGTTGAGAGAGCTCACTAAATGTTTCCTCAAACAAAATCATCAAGTGTTTGAGAACTGAAGTGCTGCAGAAGCCTCGCTAGGCCCATGACGTCTGTGAGTGTATTTGAATTAGAAGATGTTGGAGCACGTAACGGGGGTTTCAGTCTGTCTTTCAAGAGCAAATATAAATGTATCTTTTGCACTGAAGATTGCAGGGTGCCTCCATAATTACTGGGAAGATGGAAGCTCCAAATCTTTTCAGAACGTGCCTTCTCCCTAATCTTTCTCCCTCAGTCTCGTTAAATTATACAGTACATTAGCTGTGCAATTCCAGCGTATAATCACGGCATTGACAGCTGCTGGTTCTGATCTGAAGGATGCCATCTGCTCAGGTCTGGAGCCGAGGCCCCTGCTCAGATTAGCAGCTGTGTGGGAGGCACGGGGGGAAGCCCCTGCCTCCTTCCAGCTCCAGAGGAGCTGCCAGTGCTGTGGCCTCTGGGTGGGAGCTCTGGGCTGCCCCTGGGTGCAGAGGTAGCCAGGGGATTGCAGCTCTGAATGCCTGCCTCTCTGCTGCCTCTCCCTCAAGCAGAAGGAAGTGCTGAACCCTTCTCTCAAATGTAAGGTGGGAATAAATATTAACAGGGAGATGGTCACTTGTTTGAGCTGCTTTATCCTGCACCATCTGGTGAGTTGCCAGCCAGCACTTCTCTGCTGTCAGTTGAGCAGCGAGCGATGCCCCTTCACGCTCAGAACAGCGCTGCAAGCCGTCTGCCTCTAAAACAAGAGGAGGTTTCAAGCAGGCTCAAACCCTTTGGCCTCCACTGCCTCTGAACACCAAGTTGCCATTTGCCTTCTCATATTGTGCCAACTCCCTGGTTGTCTGGTTCATTCTCTGAGCACCTTGTGCAGATGCGATGAGCTGCTGGTGTTGCTGGCTGTTTAAGAACAGTGTGTGCTTTGCCAGTGTATTGGCCAAGTGCATCAGTACAAGGCAACTGCAGCTTTTAGGCCTAAAAATATAAGTTCGTTACTGGTTATTTTGCTGTGGCAAAGCTGTGCAGTTAGTGTTTTCAGTAGTGTCTCTTAATAGAATTAGTCTTATCAGTTGCGTGTGCTTATTTGTTTCTGTGGATGTTTTTAGCAGTTTGGATTCTTCTTCCTTTGTTTCAGTCCTGTCCTTAACCTTTTTTCTTCTCCTGCCCCACCATTTACACCCTAAAAAACACGTCTTACATTCCAGAAATGAAGTCAGAACTGCATCACACTGGCACTTGGTTCTTCCTTCCCTGCCCATCTCCTTTTTTTAGCATTTAGAACTACTTCTTGCTGATAACAGTGTTTTTTGTTTATTTGTTTTTTTCCCAGTGATGCTGGGGCCTGAGAGTACCGATTTTACTCACTGCAAAGTAAGAGACCCATCGCTTAAGGTGTGTTCTGCACCTCTGGGACCACCAATATTGCATGCACAGTAAGGTGATGCTGAGCCTCAGAAAAGTGTGCACAGAAAAGCTGATTCTACAGCATACTCGTGCAGCTGTCTTGGAAACCTGAAGAATCAGTATTACATCTGCATAACATGATACAATTACATCCATTTTATGAAATATGCAGTGTCCATTTGCTTTATTTAAGAGCTGTTTACCTGATGTGACACCAGTGTGAATTAAGTTAGCTTTCCGTTAAAAAAAAAAAAAAAAAAAAAATGCAGTTTAAGATTATATTAATGTTAGATTTTAAATCCGGTGCTTCTTTTTAAAAAACAAAAATAAACTAAAAGCTCAGTTTAGTACTTCTGAAATCTTTCTGGGCACCTCTCTGGGTTTTTGTGTAGCACAGGACTGTACAAAATTATAAAGTTTGAGGGGGTTTCAGAGAAGGCAGCACCCAGTTCAGGTGGTTCCTCTCGCACTTGCTCTAGAGGTGAGAGGAGCACTCTGCAGCACTCCCTTAGGGGCTGTGCTGAGCACCCGAAGCCACAAAGCTCCTGGGAGTGGAGATCCCCTGCGGCTGTGGCCTCCTGAGACCAGGGCTTGCGAAAATGCCACCGTTACCTTTGCTAGTAATTATGGAGAGCTATCAAATCGCATGTGGTTACAGAAGAGAGAACAATTTAGCCTGTGTGCTACAGAAAAGTTGTGTGGGTTTCCTTTGCAGTTTCCCACTGCTTTTCGAAAACCAAAGCTATTGCATGCTGAGAAGGAAAAGGTTGTGTTAAAAGTATACTTACTGTTTCTGATGAAATGCTGCTTTCTGTGATGAGAAACCCTTCTGTTACATGACAGACCAGGTATAAGGCCTCTCCTGGGCGAGGCAAAGCCGTGCAGCTTCAGGCTGAAAGGGATTTTTGGGGGTGTTTGCAAGTTTGTTTTTTTTTCTTCCTGTACTTCTCTGGGTTTGCATTGCTGTGGCTGAACTCGGCACAGAGTTCCCTATTGTGAGGCTGGCTGTAACCATACATGGTAAGGTATGAAAGTGCTGTCCTTTTTCAGATTAATTGCTGAAACCAGGAAACTACAATGCTGAGACCAACCACAGCTGAAGGGACTGAGCTTTCTCATGCACCAGGACCCTTTACCACACGTCCCACATCCCTGTGGCTTTGTCTTCAACTGCTCTCCTACTCTTTTTGTGCAGCCTTTTAGATTAGAAATCCATTGGGTCCTTCGGGTAAGATTGGAAGAACTGACTTAAAACTGCCTGGAAGTGTTAGGAAATGTTTTCCAGAAGTTCCCAAGCTGTGCTCTATAGCAATCTGCCCCTCCTGGGGTCCCAGGGAAGGTGACAGGAGGGCAGGGCAAGGGCTGGGGGGCCCTGCAGGATGAGGGCAGCGGGGAGCTGGGGCAGCAGGAGCTGGGAAGTGTGGGGCATGGGAGGGGAAAAGCCGATCGCGGCCTTGTGCGAATGTCCGTGTGCTTATGTGCATGGGTGGGTGTGGAAGCATGTATCACATTCTTCTCATGGAGGCTACTTGGCTCCTTGTTCTCAAGCTGTATGAGACCTGCAGCAGGGATGCAATGAGCACAAATCCCCTGCGAGCTTCAGGGCTTGGCTCGTTCCTTCCTGTAGGGCCACGGGAGTTCACCCCGGGCTTCGGTTGTGTTCCCAAAGGTGCAGGTCGCCTGCTGGAGGTATTGGTGATTAACACACAGGAAGGTGAGAAGTGCTGGGGCCGGCTGGTGGATGGATGCCGCGAAGCAGTGCCAGGCTGCACGTGTCACTGTGTCACCTGTGCCCAGGGAAGGGCCCCTGCAGGGTGGCTTCTAATGGAGCATTGCTGCGAAATCCAGCAAGGAAGTTAAAATGCACACTCATTTGGGGCTTTTTTAGTTCATCAGGAAGCAGCAAATGGATATCCTGATATCTCCTGTATCCAGAGTAAATAATGAGCAGCAGTGAACCTTTCTGACCTTTCCCCAGTATTCCTCAACTTTCACCTGGGAAGACAGAGGGAACTTGGGCAGCAGCGGGAGATGATTCCCGTGCACGCCAAACCTGAGCAGTTGGTCATTAAAGCTGTTTCAGCGTAAGCTGGTCTTTCATGCTTGCTTTTGATAAAAAATTGGAAGCTGGCATGTTCACAGAGTTCAGGCTGTCTGAAGTTTACAGATGAATCTCCCCCCAAATTACCTTTTTTTATTACTGATGCGGAAGAGAGCACACAGAGGTAACATGGATTGAGATAACTGAGTTAGACATTTACAGCTAAGTAAGATGAAGCCTGCTCGCATCATTTAGATTGGGAAGATTTATGATTGCAGTCATTTTTTAATATTTGAGAAATGATGTAGCAAAATCTGAAGAATGGCATTTGAAGCTTGGAGAAAAGCCCTGTGAACAAAAGTTATTTTCAGCTAAAACGTCATCTGGTTTGGTGGACTTCTCTGTCCTTGTCTGATACTTAGGAAACCAGCCTGGACATTTCCAAGATGCTTGCTCTGGCTCAAGCAGAAGCCATGCTTTTAATGAGAAATTGTAGGAGTGATTTTTGGGCTGCCTGATTCAGGAGTCAAGGCAGAAAGCAGGGC
Organism: Netta rufina; assembly: GCF_964035555.1. Taxonomy (NCBI): domain Eukaryota; kingdom Metazoa; phylum Chordata; class Aves; order Anseriformes; family Anatidae; genus Netta; species Netta rufina. The sequence continues at coordinate 6,455,748 of NC_140137.1, forward strand.
AACCCCTGAGTCCAGGTCTGGCTGTCTCCTCCTGCTGTCCTTGATTCAGCTGACAGATCAGCGCGGTACAGTAGCGGGCCTGTATTTAGTGGCTGCACTAAGGAGTTTCATCACAAAATTAACACAGACCGTTCCACAGGCAAAGCACAGGTTCACTTGTGAAGTTCCTCGGTGACCGAAGGAGGCGGTGTTAGTGCCCCGGCTTGGTGTGAAGGCCCCTGGTGCTCCAGCTGAAGGGAGGAAGCTGTACTCCAAGTGTGGTGCTGCACCTCGCCTCTTGTGCTGCTTTTGCTCTCAGGGGTCCCTGCAAACTAACCCTCAAACCCAGTGTATGTGGGCTAACGGGAGGCGCTGTGCTGGTACCCACTGCTGGCCATCAGACATCTGGCAGGCTGCTGTCCCGTGCTGGGCGACGTGTGTGTGTGACAGCTGCATCACTGCAAGCTGAACGTTTGGTATAATGTGAACTGTAATTCTCTGCTAGTCTAAAATAAACCTTGTCGTATTAGAAGCACATCGAATATTTATTTATTTATTTATTTATTTGTTTCTTGAGGAGGTGAGGAGCAATCCTTGTGTTCAGTGTTCAGTCGCTGACTATAACTTGGGAAGAAAAAGGAAGAAAAACACTATCAAGGGTTGACTTTCTGGAACTGCCAGTGCTCAGTTTTGAATGTGAACAAGTTTTCTGTCAATCTCTTGCATCCCACTAACTTTATTTTAATGTATGAAACCCTTGGGCTAAAGCAAAAATAAACAAGACTTGAGGGCTGATTTCCTCTGTTTCTTTTTTAAAATAAGCAGTGCATCGACTTGAAAAAGCTGTGGTGACTGTGAGTTAGTGAAGCATCTGCGTTTAAAGTAGAGCTCCAGAACTGCGAGAAGCTGTCAGACCAAGAGGATTAAGATAGATATTCCTGAGGAATTATTTTCTTTGCAAGTGCTAGTGGAAGAAAAAATGTGAGAGAAAGCATGAGTTTACAGCTCTGAAAGAGAAATCGTGCAAACGTTAGCATACAAAGACTGAACTTCTGTAATAAAAAATAGAAAAATAAAAAATTTAATATAAAAATATAAGGGATCTGCAGACCTTACAGCAGCGGCAGGAAAAACAGCTTCTGGCTTTTATTTGTTGTACTACTCTGCAGTGGGTACGCACATCTTTGTCCTTTGTGCACTCTCTTTATTGCCAAGTGATTTGTTCCATCTCCTTTTTGTGTTTGTTAGGTCCCAGCCATCCTGGCTGTGTTTCAGGGCAGAGGGCTGTTAATTCTCCCAAGGGGCTGGACTGACTCTGCTGTGAGCCTGAAGCTGTGAGGAAATTCGAGAGAGCCTAGATCGACTGCACGTGCTGCTGAACAGAGCAGTTTGTTGCTGTGGCGTTTCAGAAGTTGCTTTGTGCCTGCAGGTGACCTGTCACACAGGGGGCTGTCCTACGCAGTGGGCAGGCTCACAGGTAGATCTTCTGCAAGTCCTAGTCACAACTTATAAATAGTGCCTACAGGCAGGTAGAAGGGACGTGAGCTTGCAACCTGTAAGCTCCCTCGTAGCTCTAACACAAAGAGCAGCTCAGGAGTTAAATAGAAAACAAGTTTCTCTTAGTTGGTCAGATCTGCTCATTTTGCGCCGATCATCCATATGGGTTGTTTTCATGTTGGAGAAGAAGAAAAATTGAATGGCTGTAAGGCAGAGGCAGTTTAATCAGTTTTGCCATTTTATTTCCAGGACTTTCTGTTGCTTCTAAAGAATCAGTGAGCTGTGAAATGAGAACAGTTATTTGGATCTTCAGAAAGCACTGCAAAGTTATTAGCTTCCCCCTTCCTAATTGAAACGTATTCATAGGGTACTACGTTGTCATTTTTAATGGGCATCATAAAGAGAAGCCGTGGCTCTTGAGCAAGGAACAGACAAATCCTGAGAATGACATGAGCGAGAAGGGGCGAGATGTCCCAGGCATTGGCACATCTCTGTCAGATGCAGGCCAAGTTCCCAAACTTGGCTGCTCCTGTTAAATAACCAAATTAACAGACTGCCGGGCGGATTTGCTGGTAACTCACCACTTTCAGAGCAGTACTCAGACTTGTCTGCAAATATTTAAGCAGGGACTTTGTATCATTTGTTCGAGGTTCCCACTTCAGTGTCGTGGCTGTGTGCTGGGGGTGAACCAGCAAGTGGAAGGCAGCAGGGCCCTGGTGGGTGCCCTGTGCGGTGCTGTGCCTGCCGTAAAGCTGGGGGACCTCGTTTCGCTCTCAAGTTCTGAAACTCTACTGCTGTCTCAAAACTGGAGCCAGAGAAGATGCTTAACTGGTTCCTGAGTGGATGCTGACTGATTTCTGAGAATAAATGCATGGATTTTATTCAGGGAATAGGTGCATATGCTTTTATCTCAGTTTGGATCTTGCATGTGTAATCAGTTCTTAATAGCATTACTCCTGACAGAGGAGCTTCAATAGCAAGAAATAAACAAAAACAATCCAATTCTGCAAGCCCTTCCTCCTTCCACTCCTCCCCCGCCCCCAAAACAAAACAAAACAAAACAAAAAAAAAAACGGGGGGAGGGGGTGGAAGTTATTGATGAAGGAAAGTCAGGATGGGCCCAAGGACCTGGCTCCTGTCACTGTCACGGTCCCACTGTACTGTGCCTGGCCGCAGTGACAGTCACATGCAAATCTGAATAGTGTGTTCTCAGCATGGTCCGGACCTGGTGCTGCTATTGTTGGAAGGTGTGTCACAGGCGTGTAACGCCTGTGGTTAGCATCCTGGATGCTGGTGGGAGTTTTCCGTGAAGGCAGACCAGAATCTGCCTCCAGGGAAGGAGAAGCAGCTGGGAGCACAGGCTCATGATCAGCTCCTCGTGCTCGAGTTAACACTGGCACAAGTGCGAGGCCTTTCCTGAACTTGGGAACTTCTTGCAGCAACTCTCCGGTAGCATTAAGCACAGTGCGTAGGGTACACGATGCTCCTCCGAGGGGGGTGGAGGGCTGGCGGGCAGTTGGTGCTGATGGGCTCTGCTGCCAGCTCTGAAGCTGCTTGCTGCAGCAAAATGGGTAACTTGTGCTTATTTCTTCTGTTAAGTGTCGGTACTATGCCTGAATAAGGGCTTTGAACTCCTTATCTATTAAATGGCAAAGATATATCTGTTCTTACTGTCTTAAGGCCGAATAGATTAATGAAACGTAATTCCTTAATGGAATAATGGAAGGTACTCACCATATTAGCTGCATATATCTCAGTATGTAGTGAAAGGAAAACTGCTTTTTTCCCATGTATTATGTAGTGCTCCAAGTGACAAAAACACAAGTGGAAAAGATGAAAAATGTAAAGACCCTTTAACAGAAGGTAGTTAGACATAACAGTTCATGGTGTTAATTTAGCGGATGGCAGTAATGTTTCTGAACAGATGAACAGAACTGCACGGTACTGTATAGCAGAAGAGATCAGAAGGGGGCTGTTCTCACTCCTTTCTTTTCACTGTTTGTACTGAAGCAGAGGTCTGGTCTCCTGCCCAACGCAACCCCGAGAACACCAGGACTATGTGCAGTCCAACAGGTTCTGGAAATTGCCCATGCAATTTAGAAACAACTGCCCTAAGTTAATCAAATTTAGTGTCATTTGAACGATTTTATTTGCTGCTTAAGTTCTGGACATCAGGCAATCTTGTCACGGCAGGTTGTGAAGAATTATTTTTTCTGGTTTGGGGGATAACTCCTGTGTTTTGGGGAGCCTGGATATCAATAACTTTTGTACAAGCATACACCACGTTTAAGTGGTGTACTATGTTGCTGCCTATCAAATAATACTTTGAGTCAGTGGGTAGGGCTCACATGAGGTGCCTGTTGAAATCCCCCGGTTTGAAGAGCCTCATGTTGTGTATCCAAACCCCAAAGCTGTTCCCTTGCTGGAAGCTCGGCTCCCAGTGTGCTGCTGCTGTCTTGGGCTGCCTGGGGCAAGGTGGGTCCTGCCTCCCTGCTGTACCCACATAAGGATGCCGCTTGCCTGCATTGGGAATGGGAGGTTGAGAGGGGAGGCTCTCCCCTTTGGCTGCCCATGCTCCCCAAACCTAGTCCTGGAAGGGTATCGCGCCCTTGCTGCTGTCAGTTACTCTCCCTCCAGAAAGAAGATGCAAAATACAGCATTGCAAAGGGCAGTCTTGCTTCTTTTTTTTTTTTTTTTTCCCAGAATTAAATTGCTTAAAGGCAGGATTTAAAAAAAAAAAAAAAAAAAAAAAAAAAAAGTAATATGAAATGCCCTCTGTTTCTACATCACACCTGTTCTATAGGGAAAAGTTCCCAGCGTTTTCTTTCTTTCCCAAAGTTCAGATTGATAGAAGGAAAGCTTCCTTTCCTTAATATTATTCTTTTGTTGCAGAGGGTTACTGTAAGGAAGATTGTCATCTATAAATAATAGCATTGATCTTGTGTTCCCTAAAGCGGTTAAATTTTCTGTTGGAGCACAGTCCCAATATCTAGGCGTTTTATGTGCTTTGCTGTACACTTTTCATGAAAGTAACACAATTACTTTTAGTTTTTCCCATACCTGGGGAATTTTAATCTATTTCCAAGTACCGTTGCCCCTAGAAGCTAACTGCAGACACATTGCGGGCTTGTGGAACTACATCTGCAGTGATTACAGCCTCGCCGAGAGGCAGAGGCCGTCGGGTTTGCCTGTGCATGGGAGGAGGTGGGCAGGCTGCTGGCTGCCAGCTGCAGGGTGCCTGCGTGGGGTGGCAGCTGGGGGGCACGGAGCCGTGTGGGGCTTGGCAGCTGCACTGGCTGAAGCTTGCTGGGCCACGTGGAAATAAAAGCCTCAGCTGCTGGGTGTGGAGTACAGGAAGGGAGAGCTGGAGGGATAAGTGGCAGGAATTTGGGGGGGAGAATTGATGGGAAATGGTCTTTTTTTCAAGCATCAGAAGCCCTAACGTCCTGTCTGGACAGAACAGAGGCAGAAAGTGAGGTTATTTCCCACCTTCCCCACCTTTTTCTGCTGGTCACACTACTGGGTTGGAAGTCTTTTTATTCTGCAATCTTGGTCTTTATGAATCTAGTACAATGTCATTCCTTTTTTTTTTTTTTTTAAATTGATAACTAAAAACTGAGGTTATCAAGTCTTAAGGCCCTGACACTGGGCAAGAGGAGCATGTATTCGGGGCAGGCAAAGAGGAAAGCTGCTGTGCTGCTTGGTCACTTCAGGGCCGTTTCGGCCCACACTTGTGCTGCAGGGCTCTTTCTGTTGGAGCAGCATCTTGGTACTGTGGCGTCCTGGTGGCATGAAACTGGCAACACAAGTAGCTCTGGTGCCACAGGGACGTGTTTGCATCTCGGACAAGGGAAAAGTGAGCTGATGGAAATACCTAACACTTTCACACTCTGCTACAGAGAGCCCAGCAGAGTTGTGTGTGCATATCTAAGTTTCCCAAACAGAAAAGAGGAAGAAAACCTAAAAAAAAAAAAAAAAAAAAAAAAAAAAAAAAAAAAAAATTGTTGGCCCTTAGGATGTGTATTCTACTGGAAAGATATAAACAAGCTGTATTTGTACACAAGCAGCTGACACCTGGAGGTCTTACCCAGCTCCTCCCTAGAAGGGAGGTTTGAGTATATACCAGCACAGGCTTGATTTAGGTTGCCCAGGTTCAGTTAGAATACATTGGCTTCTTTTTCACCAATAAAAAGGTGCTTCAGTGGGAAAATTGCTTCTCCTGTCAACGATTATATGTAAATGTAGAGAAAATCGATTGACGTTGGGTTTAATTTTAATAATCACCTTGGTCTGAGTTTGTCACACTTCAAAGACGAGGATACCAATGTTGCTGCTAGAGGAAGTAGCAGAGATTAGCTTTGCAGAGAGAAGAAACCGCCAGACCTTACTCTGTAATGGTCAGCTTTCCTTACTTGGACTCCCCTGGACCATGTGGCTATTACTTCTGGTTTCTAGTTTCTTGGTTTCTGTGTTATTGCTGCTGACCTTGCACTGCTGCAAGAAGGAAAGGGTGATGAACCAAGACCGAAACCTGTGATCATCCACAGACATTGATGTTTGTGAATCCTGCTATCTGCAGGAACTGGCACTCGTACAGGAGAAGGTTCTGCAACACCGGGAGGCTTTGCTAGGAGGGGAAGGAATGAGTGCTCCATTTAGGAGGTATGATTTGGCTTTCTGCTTGATTTTAAAATGAGAGAATTACTGAACGGTCACAGCCAAAATATTTTGGCACATTCTTTCCTTCAGGAAGGGCTGTTCTGCTCTCCAGGGGGCAGCTGGGGGGCTGGCCATGTTCAACAAGCCTCTCTGAGAAAGATGTCTGACCCAGGGCCCGGTGGGATTTCTTCTCTCTGATCTATCATTCTTAACCATGAATGCAAACGTGACTACAATAAGGACACTCCTTCTATGCCAGTAAATCCAGGTTGATTTTTTTCCCCCTGATCTGAAGTGCAGCAAGTGCTGACGCTCACAGTTTGTAGCCTCCTTTTACAGATCCATTTGCTCACAACAGCAGCTTGCAGGAGGGAACCTTTGCAGCTGAGCAGAGACCTGTCCAGAGTGAGATGTTTGTTGCATTAAAAATAAATACTTGAAGAATTGGATCCCGATAGTCTGAATTTCCTTTTGCCTGCAGAGCAAAGGAGCTGAACGCTAAAAATTTACTCTTGGTCTTCTCAGCCTCTTTTGGATCCTATGGCACTGTAATTGGGGAAGAGCTCTGATTTGCTAGAAGACATTGGAACCAAAACTTTATAACACTTCCCTTGGCTTTGTGCTATCAAATCTGCTGGAATATCTTACCCCTTCCAGTGTCCTAGGGGAGCTTTTTAGTTATATAAAGTAGAGATGCCTTTGAGACGGGACTAGAAACTGGCCATCCCCAGCCCCAAAGCAATGATCTGGGCTCACAATACAGATACTTGCCTCTTTCCTGAGAGAGAGATTTTTTCTCTCATGGGTTTATTTGTGTGTGAAGTAGAAAAGCTTCGGCATGAGTGAGAAATTCAGAGGTGCTTGTCTGTCATGTTGTAAAAGTGAAGGGAAGAGGAGGATGCGTGTGGATTTGGGAGGTGAACCCACAATGCCTCTGTCCAAAACTTTGCTTTGAATTAAGAAAAATATCTTTTTTATTTGAGCTTGGGAAATAAATCCAAATCAAACATATTAGTTCAGCCTGCACGTGAAATTATCAAGTGTTTGTACATGGCTAATTATCAGTGGAGCCTAGCAGTGACTTAGGAAAACACAAGACTTTATGTTAAATTTTCACTGGTCTCATTTAGGGTGGAAACTGAGCTTATAAACCCTAGCCCTTCATTAGTGAGCTTCATTAACAGTGCTATGCGCTTTACTGAGAATTTCTGAAACATTTTACAGGATTCGAAAGCTTCTTGATGAAATGCTATGGCTCGCTACTTTAGGGCACAAACAGTGGTGAGGTTTAATCTCTGTTATCTCCTTTGTACTTGCTCAGCAGTTCTGCATTCCCCTTGGATTTCTTTGTTCTAAGCGAAATTATTTTATCTCCCTCAGGTTCTTTCAGTCTGTTGCTTTTCTCATTCAATTTTCAACTGAAAGTGCAGCTTTTCAGGCTGAAGGGTGAAAACTGCTGCCTGAACTTTGTGTGTGACCAGTTAAGAGACACTGCAGGGTTCATGAGGGATGCAAGTGAAATGGGAACGCTGCTGTGGTAGGCTTGGAACCGGCTCCTGATTATAATAAAAATAAAATAAAAAACAGTGCTCCTGATTTTTATTTTGGTGGATGGTGGTGTCCCTAGTGATAGTTAGATAGTTTTTAAGCATTCATCTATAAGGGAGGATGAATACTACGTGTGAAGCAGAATGCTGTCTCCCTGGACTCAACCAACTTGAACTTTCCAACTCGACTTCAGTGGCAGCAGGAGTTGTGCTGACAGCCTGTGCACACCTTCAGTGGGGTTATCTGAAACTTGGTGTGATCAGCTAAAGCGGGATTCTGACAAAAAGGAGAATCTGTAGCTGCAATATTTCTTGCAGTGCCTGGTTTGCTGAAAAGTGGCTAAGAGGAACTGGGGGAACCAAGCCAGTGCTCCAGGAGATCAGTGTCTGCAGTGTCTTTTCTCCGGCTGAGTACGGGTAACTTTTGGACCGACAGAGAAGCTCACAGAGTAGTGAATGGGAGGGGACAGACCAAGTGCATCTGGTGTACCATGAGGTACTCTATATACATGGCTAGAATTTGGCCCCAGTGCCCAAGTTCCCCCTGACAAGATAAAAGAAGGCTGCTGTCTGTTTTTCTGTGGGCGATAATGAAGTTCTTGTACTGAAAATCATCATCGGGTATTACTGCATAAATTGTTGGAGGCTAATCAGGCTCGTTATGGAAATGAGAACCAATAATGTATTCAAGTTATTTCCCCCACCCTGCCTGTGGTGCTGATGCTCTCCAAAAAGCTTATGTATGGATTGCTAGTGCTGACACGGTAGGTGCAGGAAGCAGCGGGAGCTTCCTGGGGCTGCCTGTCCTTTTTGCCACATGCTAAACAGCTGCGTGTGTAAGGTGCCCTTTACATCAAGTGGTTTACATCTCGCAGTTGAATTTACAAGATCAGATTTCTGCAAAGGTAATTATGCCAGGGTAACAGCTGCATATGGGAACATCTCCACAGTTTCTTCAGTAAAATATTTTGGAAATAACTACATGCTAGCCAAAACCTCTTCGAAGTCTGTGCATACTGGCAGGTGTCTATCCTTGGGAGCAGGCGAGAGACTTTCAGCAGGATTTTTGCAGGGTTTGCAAACTTCTTGTAGGATTTTAGAGCCAAGTGCAAGATGGCAAAATGATCCATAAATGAATATAATTGAAACTTGGATAAAAAGACAGATACAATCTGTAGCCATGTCGTGTGCTCGTAGTTCAGAACCTGCAGCACCTGTCTGCATGTTGTTCACCTGGGGAGACCTCTTTGATGCCTAAAATAAGAAAATGGCATGAGTTTCTCATATGATGCCCTGCGGCTTTCTTTCATGGGCCAAAAAGCAAATGTATGCAAACTGTTAGAAAGCCGGACTCTGGCTGTGCTCCTTGGGTTGGTGTTCAGGAGACGAGATGGCACCAGAACCCGGTGCATGCCAAGGCCTCGTGATGGTGCAGCATCCTGCTGTCCTGACGTACTGCCTTGTTGGCCTGCGTTGTCACCATGGGATGCATCAGAGCCCCTTGCAGTCCCCTCATGTTCTGCTTAGAGCGCGGGTGCTGAGAAAATAGCGGGTACCCACAGCAGGTGCTCTGCAAGAGGAGCGTTTTCTAATTCCTCCTATTTTTCTCTTTGCGTGTACAAAGTAAGGCTTCTTCAAAGCATTGGCAAGCAGACAGATGCAGTTAACTGCTTCAGCTTTAAATTCACTGATACTAGGCTTACAAGCTCAAAGAGAGGTCTCTGCCAGACATATCTGTGGGGCAAAGCAGGTGGTGTGCTTTGCACTAAAAATCCTGGCTTCCTGTAGTCTTCTCTCATGTTTTTTACATTGCAGCCTTCTGGAGATTCACACTGAGCCTTTTGGACTTGCTTCTAAGACTCCAGTCAGTCTTCCGAGTCCCTCCGGCAGAGCCTTCCCCCACTTTCCACCTCAGGAGCCCAGGCTGCTGTTTACTGCCAGCTGGCTGGCCTTTCCTGACCTGCTTTATCACCTCTAGGCCTTGCCCATGTGACCCGGTAATGCCTTCAAACTGCTGTCCTTTTGCTGCAGTTCTGAAGAGTGGTCAGTCCTTAAAAAGGGAAGGAGAGGTGGAGGAAAGAGTGATGCTTTTCCTGGCGGCAGCAGCCCAAGTGAAAACAGGCCAAAGCTTGTGATGTTTCTTGAAATTAGCTTGACTGAAAACAGCGTGGGATCTCCAGCACCCACTGCTTCATGCAGCATTGTAGGGGGATGCTGAAAACACTAGAAACAGGCTTGTGAGAGACAGCGAGAATTGGTGCTTTGGGCACAGAGTAATATGGCCTAGAGAATTTTGAGAAGCAACACCCTTTGTAGACAAGTGATATCAGCATGTGGAAGATGGTCTTTCATTTAGCATAGGAACTCAACAAAAAAATACACGTGCTCAAGTTGTAAAAGACGTGATGGCTCTGGGGCAGGCCTGAGATGTCGCTGGTGTGTGCTAAGTCCTCTGAGCCTGCCGGTGGTCTTGTGTGAAGGCTTCCAAGTAAATGTGCTGCGATGCCTTGCTCTAATACCAAATGTCTTAAACCCAAAGAGCATTAGTCTGCAGAATCTAAACCCGAGGTGAAGGATGGCTTCCACACTGGAATAGTGCTGCTGCCACCGCCTCCCCTCTCTGATGACAACAGGCTTCAAACCAGGGCACATGGTTGCTGTCTTCTGCTGGCAGCCAGCTTTGGGGGCTTTGTTTTTTCCTTTCTTTGTGGACTGTGGTGTCTCTAATGATAGTCAGATTGTTTTGAAGCACTTATCTGTGAGGGTGGATGAACACTTGCCATGATGAATGTAACTGCTCAAGCTTGTTGCTATAGGGGGGCTGGAATGGCCGAAGCATGTTTTTGATGCAAGTATTTTTCTGCTATGTCATTACAACCACTGTCTGTTCTACCAAGGAACAGAAAGAAGACCAATGGAAAACGAACAACAGGAAAGAAGAGAAATTGTGAGAAAAGAGTTTACTTAGAGGGGGAAATAGAGGATGATAAGGAAGATCAGAAGAAATGAACAACGGTATTCGTGCTTCCTTTTTCATGCCTGTGACAGCTGTGGAGCGCAGTAATCGGGACTCTGTGGGGATGATATCTGGCTAGGAAGATTAGTAACAGGAACCAAAATTTGTCATAAGACACTGTTGAAAGCCGATGTTTCCATAAGTACGTGTTCAGATCACACCCCTCACTGAGCTTTGCTTATCTCTAAGCCTGTGAACAGCTTTTGGAAATGGATGCTTGTTTGATTTTTATTCCCCAGTATACTGCAAAGAGGTAGATAAGGAGCTGAAATACTTAAAAACTTCTTTGTCATCCATCACTCCATCTGGTCCAGGGCTTAGCGCACATACCTGATCCTCCTCTGCCTCCGCGGTGCCACAGAGCTAAACCTCCTGGGCCATGGTGGGCCTCTGGTGTTTATTTGGAGTCTGGAATGGGGGCAGCAGTGTGAAATCAGGAACTGCCTTGATTTGTTGAACCTTTTGAATTTGGCTTCTCTCATTAATTGCTTCAATTGCAAAGCACACTGCCTGCTAAGTAAGCTGCTGGGAAGTCTGTCTGTTACCCATGGGGCCTCCATAACAGCAGGAGAAGCACAGCTAATGCCAGGTACCCTTAGCTGGATGAGGGAACCCAGTTTTGGGATAACCTGTGATTAACTGGAGATAAAATCTTTGTTTACAGTGAATGGGACTGGTTTCTTGTACAGATGTCTGCTAGCAGCAGATCCTAACCAATATTGAGATTTACACTGTCTGCTTAAAAGATCTGTTTTATTTTTGAGGAAGTAGTAAAGCTGCCTGTTTAGAACCTATTTAGGACAGAAATCTGAGTTTTGTGAGCACTCTGTGTGTTTGTTTCCAAAGTGCAAGTTACAAAATACTACTTTATGAAAATCTTTTTTTTCCACGCTTGCTGTTTCAAATTCTTCCCTGAGAAACGGTGACCCCAGTTTTGAATTCCTCCTGTTTTGTAGGCGTATTCTGGACTTGCAGGTTGAAATTTACTGGGCCAAAATAACTTCTTTTGTTGATGGTATTTTATCAATGATTAAGAAGGGCACATCATAAGTATCTTAAAAAGTAAGGTAGGATGAGGAACACAGACTCTGACAACCACTATAGGAAAATTAGGATATCTGCTTATATTTGGTATTTTGTATTTAAAGCAGCACAGAGCCTTTTGGATTTGGGAAGCACAGTATGTTTCTGTGAACACAGCCAACACTTCAGGTATCTTATCCGTATTACACTGATATTTGCTGTCCCTTAAAAATAGGTTTAAATATGGGGAAAACAATCAACCAAACAAAAAACCAGAAATTGTTCTTTGCCCCTTGCCACCTGGGCTGCTAAATGAATCTGTGCCACTAGGATTATAAATTACTGTCACGGTCACTTGAGTTGGTTATGGGGTCTTTAAAGCTGGTTGGCTCCCATCACTGGGGTGAACGCATTGCCTTGATGTCAGGGATTAGCAGCGCTGGTCCTCAGCTGAAAGGGAGGATTTACCAGCGGTGAAGGATTCCAGGTACTTGTTGACAGCTTGCACTGCAGAAGATCAGAGTCCATGGTGCTTGTATTTATTTATTTTTTTAAATAAAAGTATTCGTTAAGCTTTGAAAACTTATTGCATAAAGGATGTTACAGAAGAGAGTGTACAAGAGGATGGATTGGTTTGGCTGTAGCTGTACGAGTTCTAGCATAGTACAGATATCTCCTTACTTTCCTTTTGTAAATACGTTGATTGGGAGGAAGGGAAGATGGTGTAAATGTTGTATAAATATGATTTGCAGTGAACAGGATTAATCGGTAGCTGTGACTTTTTGTGCTGAGGATGCTAAGCTATGAAGTTGTGCTGGCAGGGAAAATTCCCCAGAAACCCTTATATAACAAAAATTGCATTTGTCCCAGGCTCTCAAATGCTTGAGGAATGTCTAATGAGCTGGAGGTGGTGCGATCCTGCTGGAGGCTGCTCAGAGCCTTGGCTTGCCTCCATGACCTGGTGCGGTTTAGGCGGTGGGGCCGATAGCACTCGTTGGGGCGGTAGCTGCTGTTCCTCCTGGCCTCCAGCACAGAAAGGGATGCCCACAAGGGCTGCGGTCAGCAAAAGTTTCTCTTCTGGGTTCTTCTGAGATGGTGGCAGTGGTTAGAAAGAGCCTTTAGGATGGAGCAGGATCCATGAAACAGCTCCACAAAACTGGGAACACTTTTTCATGATTATGTTTTTAACCCATTTGTTGTGCTTAAGTTATCAGCCTCAGCGCAGAGCAGCTGTACTTCTGAAACCTGTACTTGTGAAACTCCTTGTTGCTGAAATGCAGCAGATGAGCATGCATACAGTTCTTATTCTCTGCCATTGCTCTCTTCAGAACTGAAGGAAAAAGGGGACTCTGAAGTTCTTTACATTAAATTGGTTTTAAAGATCTTTGGTCCTTCAGTGCAAAATGGAGTCTGCGGAGACTTGGCCCACAATTTGTTTCACTATTTAATTATTTATGGTCACTAACTGATGGTAATTTGAGGAAGCTGACTTCAAATTTCAGCAGTTTTCAGGAAGTGATGTATAGACCTTTTTATTCCTAAGATGAATTTGCCTGTCAATTAAGCTCAAGGAGCTTGTTCGTGAAATTTGCACTTTTAATATTAATCAGAATTACTGCCTGGTATTGCAGCTACCTTTCCATCAGAATGAAGGGAGAGAGCTTAGCGTTGTTTCCGTTGGCATTGTTTTCTTCCTTTCCCCTTGCCTCCCCTTCTCTTGCATTTTTTTCTTCCTCTTCTGAAGTCAGCAAACACTTCTTCGCGCTGCTGGGGATTGTTTTCTGGTAACACATCCTCCGCACAGAGCACCGTGCCTCTTTCTAATGGATACCAATGACACAAAATCAGTCTTAGATGTGTAAGCACCTGCTGCACTCTGCAGATCTCACATTAGTTTATTCTGTTTTGTTCTTGGTTTTCTTCATATTACACTACTCATGTTCCCACATGGGAGACATTCTTTGGCATATTGTTTGGAGACTGCACTTCCCTAAGCAATGTAACATTTGTGTGAAATTCTTACTTCTTTAATCCCCACAATTCGGACTTTTATGTGACAATTTGTATTCGGTGTAGATATAAGTAAGGATCTGAGTTATTCTGTGAAAGCACCTGGTCATTTCATAGAATCATAGAATCATAGAATATCCTGAGTTGGAAGGGACCCTTAAGGATCATCAAGTCCAACTCTTGACACTGCACAGGTCTACCCAAAAGTTCAGACCATGTGACTAAGTGCACAGTCCAATCTCTTCTTAAATTCAGACAGGCTCGGTGCAGTGACCACTTCCCTGGGGAGCCTGTTCCAGTGTGCAACCACCCTCTCTGTGAAGAACCCCCTCCTGATGTCAAGCCTAAATTTCCCCTGCCTCAGCTTAACCCCGTTCCCGCGGATCCTGTCACTGGTGTTAATGGAGAAAAGGTCTCCTGCCTCGACACCCCCTTACGAGGAAGTTGTGTACTGTGATGAGGTCTCCCCTCAGCCTCCTCTTCTCCAGGCTGAACAGGCCCAGTGACCTCAGCCGTTCTTCGTACGTCTTCCCCTCCAGGCCTTTCACCATCTTCGTAGCCCTCCTCTGGACACTCTCCAACAGTTTCATGTCCTTTTTATACTGTGGTGCCCAGAACTGCACACAGACTCAAGGTGAGGCCGCACCAGCGCAGAGTAGAGCGGGACAATCACCTCCCTTGACCTACTAGCGATGCCGTGCTTGATGCACCCCAGGACACAGTTGGCCCTCCTGGCTGCCAGGGCACACTGCTGGCTCATATTCAACTTGCTGTCTACCACGACCCCCAGATCCCTCTCTTCTAGGCTGCTCTCCAGCGTCTCATCGCCCAGTCTGTACGTGCAGCCAGGGTTTCCCCATCCCAGGTGCAGGACCCGGCACTTGCTCTTATTGAACTTCATGCGGTTGGTGATCGCCCAGCTCTCCAACCTATGCAGATCCCTGTGCAAGGCCTTTCCACCCTCATTCGAGTCCACAACTCCTCCAAGTTTGGTGTCATCAGCAAACTTGCTCAAAATACCCTCTATTCCTACATCCAGATCGTTTATAAAAATATTGAAAAGTACCGGCCCTAAAATGGAGCCTTGAGGGACCCCACTGGTGACCGCCCGCCAGCCTGACGCAGCCCCATTTACCATAACCCTTTGGGCCCTGCCCGTTAGCCAATTGCTCACCCATCGTATGATGTTTTTATTTAGCTGTATGGTGGACATTTTGTCCAGTAGGATCCTATGGGAAACCGTGTCAAAAGCCTTGCTGAAGTCCAAAAAAATCGCATCAGCTGGTTTCCCTTGGTCCACCGTATGGGTGATCTTATCATGAAAGGAAATCAGGTTAGTTAGGCAGGACCTACCCTTCACAAACCCATGCTGGCTGGGACCAATGACTGCTTTGTCCCCCAGGTGCGCCTCAATAAGTTCGAGAACCATCTTCTCCATGATTTTACCAGGCACTGACGTGAGACTGACAGGCCTGTAATTGCTAGGGTCTTCTTTCTGACCCTTCTTGAAAATCGGCACAACATTTGCCAGCTTCCAGTCTACCGGGACCTCTCCAAATTCCCAGGATTGTTGAAAAATAATTGAGAGAGGTTCCGCGATGATGTCCGCCAGCTCTTTCAGCACCCGGGGATGAATCCCATCCGGACCCATGGACTTGTAGGGATCCAGGTGGAGTAGCAAATCCCGCACACGTTCAGGGTCGGTTGGTAGTTTGTCATCCCCACTGTCCCGGTCCTCCAGCTCAGGGCACCCTGGGTCCCGAAGCCCATCATCGGCATTGAAGACAGAGGCAAAGAAGGCGTTAAGCGTCTCTGCTTTGCCTACGTCATTGTCTGTGAGGAGACCTTCCCTATCAAGGAGCGGCCCTATGTATTCTTTAGTTCTCCTTTTTCCATTCACATATCTAAAAAAACCCTTTTTATTTTCTCTCACAGGCACAGCCAGCTTCAACTCTAGGTGTGCTTTGGCCACACGAACTTTCTCCCTACAAACACGAACAGCATCCCTGTATTCTTTCCATGACACCTGGCCCTCCTTCCAGTAGCGAAACACTCTCTGTTTCCGCCTAATCTCCATTAGAATGTTCCTGGTCAGCCACGCCGGCCTCCTGCCCCGCCTGCCTGACTTGCGATATTTAGGAATTGCTTGATCTTGTGCTTCTAGGAGGCATCGCTTAAAGAATGACCAGCACTGGTGGACATCGAGGCCTTCAAGAGCAGTTTCCCAGGGGACCTTGCTGACTAGTTCCCTGAGCAGCCTGAAGTCCGCTTTCCCCATATCTAGGGATGAGGTTTTGGTGGCACTTTTCCTTCTGTCACTGTAAATTTTGAACTCAACCACTTCATGGTCGCTATGACCAAGGCGGCCATCAATCACCACATCTCCCACCAGACCCTCTCTGTTTTCTAGCAACAGGTCTAGGAGGGCTCCTTTCCTAGTTGGCTCCGTTAGCACCTGCACCAAGAAGTTATCATCTAGGTGCTTCATGAACGTCCTGGACTTGCTCGTGTCAGCTGTGTGGCACTCCCAGTTAACGTCCGGCAAGTTGAAGTCCCCCATAAGGACAAGGGGAGTTAATCTCGAGGCCTCTCTTAGTTCTGTAAAGAATAATTTATCGGCGCTATCGTCCTGGCCAGGCGGTCTGTAATAGACTCCCACAACAACATCCCCTTTATTCGTTCGTCCCTTGATCCTTACCCAGAGGCTCTCAACTTTGCCATCGCTGACCTGAAGTTCCACACAGTCCAGCCCCTGCTTCACAAACATCGCCACCCCACCACCTCGCCTACCCTGCCTGTCCCTCCTGAAGAGCCTGTAACCATCTATCACAACACCCCAGTCACAGGACTCATCCCACCAGGTTTCGCTTATGCCGATGATGTCGTAGTTGCGGGACTGGGCCAGGACTTCTAGCTCATCCATTTTATTCCTCATACTGCGTGCGTTCGTGTAGAAGCACTTCAGGTGCATCTCCTTACACTCAGCACCTTGTGGATCTGACCGAAGGACCTCACTGGCACACAGCCCCTCTGATTCTAGCGTACCATCCCTTAGGTCTTCACTGGCGTGCCTGGTTTTAGCCCCTTCCCCCTTCGACTCTAGTTTAAAGCCCTATCTATCAGCCCTGCCAACTCCTGACCAAAGATCCTTTCCCCTCTCCGAGAGAGGCGCATCCCATCCGGTGCCATCAGGCCCGGTGTAGCATAGACCTTCCCGTGATCAAAGAACCCAAAGTTCTGCCGGTCACACCAGTCTCGAAGCCACGAGTTTATGTGAACAGCACACCTTTCAGCTTCGATCCCCCCTATCGGAAGGACAGAGGCAAACACAACCTGCGCCCCTGATCCTCTAAGCAGTTGCCCCAAATCCCTAAAGTTTCTTTTGATCGCCTTCAGACTTCTCGTTGCTACTTCATCGCTACCAGCCTGAAAGACCAGTAGCGGGTAGTAGTCAGTGGGCCATACCAGGCGCTTGACTTTCTTGGCAAAGTCTCTCACCCGAGCCCCAGGGAGGCAACAGACTTCTCTGCGGGTTGGGTCCGGTCGGCATATCGGTCCCTCTGTCCCTTTCAGAAGGGAGCCCCCCATAACAGTAGCCCTTCTTTCTTTTTTGAAGGATGATGTGGCAATGCGATGTGTAGGTCGCCTTGTCTTAGGCACCCCCTCCAACTGGGACGTGTTTTTATCTACTTTGTCATTCAGATTGTCTTGTTCTAGTCCTTCATATCGATTATTTAAGGGTAGATGAGAAGGTGAGGTGGGCAGAGAGAGGGCTCGCCTACCACCCCGAATAGGCACCTGCCTCCATTCCCCCCCTTGATCTAGGTCTCCTCCCGCTGCCTGGCAGGAGGAGGGAACCTCCGTGTTCTGCATAACAGGAGACGCCTGTGCTGTGGCAGGCTCGTGAGCCTGCCTCAGAGAGGGTAGAGTGCACCTCCACCAGTCAATTTCCCTCTCTGATTCCCTGATGCTCCTGAGCCTGTTCACCTCCTCCCGGAGCTCCGCTACCTGGCTGAGCAGTTCTTCAACCTGGGCACACCTCCCACAGGCATACCCACCACTGCTGTCGGAGACCGACAGAAGGCTGGGGCACACAAAGGAGATGCAAAAATTGTTTGCTTTCTCAAATCTTGGGGATCTTGTTACAGCCTCTCTGGCAAGGCGTTTCAAACCAAAAACATCTTAAAGAGGAAAATCCTGCGCAGTTTCTTGTAGCCAGGATGTTGCTCACTGATCTGGAACTGCAAAATATACAGCTTTTAATATCTGAAGCTAGGTTAGCCTCTGAATTGAGTAGATAATATTTGCCTGTATAACAGAGTTGTTGAATGTTTTGGATTTGCATTTTTTAAGCTTGAGTTCTCTGATTTGGTTCACACATATTTAATTGCTGTTATTTTAATTACCTGTGTTACTTGAGAAAGATTTTTCAGTAGAAAAAATGATTTTTCAGCCAGCACTTCCAAAATTAGTCTCATTTGATTACATTGGCCCTTTATTTCTAAGAACAATTTACCTACTGAGGATCAAAAGGAGCAAAAATAGATCTCTGCAGCGAGGTGTATTTGTCAGTACGGGAAAACATGCCTAGCTTTCTTCTGTCCTTTTAAAGCAAGCAGAGAGAAAAGTCAGCAGATGAGCTGGTAGAAAGGACCCGTAATGCTAAGCAGTGAGCGGGGCTGAGGGCGTTGAGCAGGACACGGGAGGGGTCCCAGCTGCAGAGGGTGGCGAGGGCGACTGGTGCCTGCGCGCAGCGGCCGAGCTCTCAGCGTGATGGGGTGTCCATCCCATTGTCTTCTGTTTTGGGGTTGAACTTGGCTGATACTGCTTCATACAAGCAATGCTATTCTTTATATCAAGGTATGGCTCTCTGTGTTAGAGGAACAGTAGTATTTAATGATTGCAGGCCACCCATCTGTGGTCTTCCATTTTACCCAACAAGCTCTAATGTCTGGGCAGCATTAGATTAGAATGTCCTAAGAAAGTGTCATAGTTTTGTTGGGGATTTGGGTTGAGAAACCCAGTCACCAGTTAAAAGAAGTGAAGGGAATAACGATGAGTCTTTATTAAAGGAAAAAAAATCTGGCTGTCAGAATTGGTAAAGGATGAGTGTCTTTTCCACGTGCACACAGATAATATTGAGAGGATTATGAGCTTACTCAAGAGTTCCCAGGACTCCTTCAAGCAAGGACAATCCTTCACAAAGATGATGATAATAAAGTTTCATTTATTACCTTTTTTTTCTAATATTAGTATTCTAGTAAGCACATGGACATCCAAGTATGCTATGTATGATGTAGAGTTATTTGCTTATTCAGGTACTTCCAATAGGATCAATTTGAGATTCTGTGTATGTTGGGAAAATTTACTGTCCTAAGCATGTGCTTAAAAGCATGTGCTGTTAGAAATTAAAGTTATGAAATAAAACAAATTTAGTATATATCCACCTCCAAAAGTTATAAAATAATGAAAACAGGGCTGTTGTTTTCTCCTGGGGTTGTTGTACAGGTAGGAACGAAGGTTGTTGTAGGAACGAAGGTGACTTGCAGCAGGCTTGACAGAGCGATGTGACACAGCCGAGTGTGTAAGACACAAATACATCTTTCAGCTTGGTGTCCTGGCACATGATGGAACCAGGTGGAACCTCCACTCATGCTTCAAAAGAGGCAAAACTCTGTGTGTGTGTGTGTGTTTTGTGTTTGGTTGGTTGCTCCCCTACCCAGGTTTTCAGCAATGAAGGATGTCACGAGGTGATGAGGTCCAGCAGTCCGGCTGGTTAAGTGTTGGAAAAATAAACAGGGAACTGGCAGAATAAATTATCTGAGCCATCAACATGGTGCTGGAGACAGAAAGGACAATGTAAATGTATTGGGCTGTTCTTACATAGAAGACGTGGAATTAATCTGTCAAAATTGTCCCAATAACTTCATCCTCTGTTGTGTGAGAGTTCCAGTGAGGAGTCAGAGCCCCTCTCCTTGTCTCACCTTGCAGACTGTGCATACCCTCACCGGACTGGCTAACCAAACCCTCCGTCTTGCTCAGGCCCCATCAAACAGGAATCCAGGCCTGCTCTGAAGCCAGGCTTCCTGGTAACAGGGTTGACCTCTGTAGAAAGGAAAAGGAATATTATCCTGGCTTTCACCTGCCTTCATTTATTTTGTCATAGAAACAAAAAATGCCAGCAAAACAAAGACCAAAAATTCTAGAATAATTTTTGTGTCCTAAGTAATAATTTTAAAGGCATTTGCCTTTGAGTCTTTATTCTATTAGAGTTCAAGAGATGTTTGGACAGTGATCTCAGACACACGGTCTGATTTTTTGGGGCGGTACTTTGAGGACCCAGGTGCTGGACTCAGTGACCCTTGTGGGTCCCTTCCCACCTGGAGATCCGGTGGATCTGTGGTGCCTGCACGGTGTGTGCCCCAGCAACTTGGCTGCACTGCCCGGGTGTGCTCTGGCTCCTTTGCACATTTCAAAGAATTAAAAGGGTGGCACCAGCTATTGCCCTCGTGCTGAGCGACTGAAGTCCAGGATTAATGCTTTCAGGCTTAATACAATTTTTATAACAATTAGTTTTTGTGTATGAATTTTTTATATTTACAAATTGCATTTTATATTGGTGCAAGGAAACAAGCCAAATGTAAAATAAATAGATTAACTCTGCTTCTAAAACAAGTGCTGAAGGTAAAAATTTATTCAAGCACTGAGCTTGTTTTTTGCTGATCAGTCTCACACTGAGGGGAAAAATCAGCAACATGAGGTTTTTTAATTATTTTCTTGTGGGAATGTGCTCGTTCCTCAGCTGTGGGCCCGTTGTCAGTTTGTGGGCACAAACCTCCATTAAAGCGTGTTGCTCTGAAGCTCTGATGTACATAATTGAGCAGCAAGCCTCATAAATATCCTTTTAAATATTTACTCAATTATAATTTAATTTTAATCTTACTGGTGTGTACCATTATGTTTTGAGCGTCTTTTAAAGCAGTATCTCAGTTCTGTGAAAAGGAAGTGTTCAGGTTTTAGTAGTACATCAGTGGTATAATGCAGGCTAAATTAGTTTACATTTCCCTGTTCAGAGGCTTTAAAACACTGTCTCTGCTGAAATATGCATGCAGTAATTGAGATGGAAAAAAAAAAAAAAAAAAAAGGAAAAAAGCTTTGAATAAAAATTAGAGAGGTGAATGGAAGCCAAAGTGTGAGTGTACTACATTGAACTAAGTGAATTATTTCAAGTAGTTCAGATGAAATCTTGGTATTATGGAATAGCACTGTGCGTGGCAGCTGGGGAGTGAAGCTAGGTGTCAGCAGAAGGAGAAACCGAAGCCACAAGGAAATGTTGCTGCTTGAATGCAAGAAAGTGCAAATAACCAGGAAACAAGCTGTAAAATCCGAGCATTTTTTGTCTCTGTCTCAGATTGCAGCATTCTTACCTATCCGGAGACTCTGTTGCCCAGACTCGAAGCTTCTGTTGAAATTTCACATTCGATGCTATAAATTGACTTCTTACTTAATGTTAAACCAAGGAGCTGTTGAACAGCAGCTATAATTGAAGGTGTAATTTTGTATGCATTAAGAGTTCCGTGTAGGAAGGCATGCAAATCTGGAGGATGCTGTAAATGACTTCAGTGGTACTGCTTTATGGAGATGTATTTACCCATTACACTGTGACTGCTTTTTACCAGACAGTGAAAGCATTAAAAAAAAAACAAACTTGTGTATACTCTTGTGCTTTTCAAAAGCCTGGCTTTAGTGTGCATTAAAACACTGAGTAGTAACTTAAAACAGTAAATCTCAAATGATATTTGAAAGGGTCGCCTGTTTTTTTAGTTTATTACAGAGAAGTGCCAAGCGAGTGCTCAGCTACAGGCCTGTGTTAGTACCCTGAGACATTGTTTGCAGTTTTTATCATTGCTTATTTACACTTCTGTCTGCTCATATCTAAGGCAAGCGAAGAAAATCTTTCTTTTGCACTTCAAATATTTTCCTTTGGAAATGTCACCAAACCACATGCCTTTGCATGCGGCAGTGTATCTGTATTAATAGCAAACGGATCAATGCCTTCGAGTAAAACATCAAAAGGGCATTCACTTAATGTACATGTATTTAACTTCATTTCTTTGTTTCTGAGCTTTCTAGCTATTTTTATTACATTGCTTCAGCTTGTTCTATATAATGGCATTTGTTTGCAGCAGAAGGCACAAGCACAGCATGCTAGGAGTACCAGCCAGGACGATTAGTGGAGGAGATGCTGTCATGTGGGCTTCAGGGACCCGGGGCTAGATTCCTTGAAGTGGCACAGCCTTCGCTGAGCCGGTCTCCAGTTGTCCTCTGTCTCTGTGCCGTTGTTGCAGGGCCAATGCGGAGTGCAGGCTGCTCTGGTAAGCCTGCATGCACTGTGTTCACTGCTGCCACCGCTGCTGCTGCTCAGCTGCGTGTGTGGGAGCAAGTGACTCGTGCCAGGTCGTTTACTGAGGCCAGCAGTGAGGTGAGCTCATGTCTGGGTGCTTGGTCCCAGCTCTGTTGGGTAGCCCAGCAAAAATCTTCTCCACAGGGTCCTGTGGCCAAGAAGGCCAACAGCATCCTGGCTTGCATAAGAAGCAGTGTGGCCAGCAGGGCTAGGGAAGTGATCGTCCCCCTGTACTCAGCTCTGGTGAGGCCGCACCTCGAGTACTGTGTTCGGTTTTGGGCCTCTCGCTACAAGAAGGACATCGAGGTGCTAGAGTGAGTCCAGAGGAGGGCGACGAAGCTGGTGAGGGGCCTGGAGAACAAGTCCTACGAGGAGCGGCTGAGGGAGCTGGGGGTATTTAGTCTGGAGAAAAGGAGGCTCAGGGGAGACCTTATTGCTCTCTACAGGTACCTCAAGGGAGGCTGTAGCGAGGTGGGGGTTGGTCTGTTCTCCCACGTGCCTGGTGACAGGACGAGGGGGAATGGGCTAAAGCTGTGTCAGGGGAGGTTTAGGTTGATATTAGGAAGAACTTCTTTACTGAAAGGGTTGTTAGACATTGGAACAGGCTGTCCAGGGAAGTGGTGGAGTTACCATCCCTGGAGGTTTTTAAAAGACCTTTAGATGTAGAGCTTAGGGATACAGTTTAGTGGAGGACTGGTTACTGTTAGGTCAGAGGTTAGGTGATCTTGGAGGTCTCTTCCAACCTAGGTGATTCTGTGACTCTTGCTTCAGTCAGGAAAGCAGGGGGACAGTGTGCTCTGCTTAACACCCACTGATGGGTAACAGGGTCATCGGTCAAAATGCTGCTTGTGGTGTTTTTATTTCTTTAAACACTCTCTACATGGAAGATGTGGTTGTACCAGGTTGTACATCCTGTGGGTGAGGGATGAGAAGCAGTGCGGCCCTGCCTTCTCCCTGCCCTCCTGGAAGGTGATGCTGGGGTCTGTCCCCTCCAGACCTGCTGCTGAACCTGTGACTGGCTCTGCTCAGGCTGAAATCCCACTGGAATTTGGGGTTCTTGGGAATGGGATCTGTAAGAAAGGGGGGTGAAAACGCTCCCTTCCCTTCAGTTACGGTGGTCTGCCTAAATGCACCTATAGCTCTGAGTGGTGGAAAATGATTCACAATCACCACTCATCAAGCTGCTCAGCTGCTTTCTTTGGTGTTTTCCTAAGCCCTTTAGGAAGGAGATGGCTAGCAACCCTGCTCCTCTCGCTGGTTGACACAAGGAGACCAGGAAGGGAAAGTGGAGAGGAAGCTGAATGTGAGCCCTGCCCCAGGGCTCTGTGCACTAGGTCCTTCTCCACCCTGAGTTTTTTTCCCCACCAAGAGGCAGTGCTCCCCGTGAGGTCAGGGAATCGTCCTGGTGCCTTGCACACCAGTTGGGAAATGGGAATTTATTTTGTCTTTCAGGTAAAGCTTTTTTGTGCCAAGTCTGTGTAGGTAGATGTGAGAGAATTGACCTGTGTGTCAGGCAGCAATAACAGGAATCTTTTTATTAATAAACGAGTAGCTTTTATCATCTGAATAACAATTATAAGGGAGGAAATGTCCAGCTCTGAAACCCACAGCTGCAGCATGCCAGCAGGACGGCTCAGGCTGTAGTTTTGATGCTGCTCACCCAGAGTCATGCAATTTTCTGTTATCCTAGAAGGGCTGCAATCCAAGCAGCATGCCCCGTTCAGCTGATCCCATCTTGGCATCTCTTGGCTTCAGAGGGATCCCCAGCCCAGCCGGGTGCCTGCGGGGCAGCTGCAGTAGTGCTGGGCCCTGCAGCTGCCCCGAGCAGAGCCAGGCTCAGCCCCCCGGGGGCTCCTGGGCAGTGGGCATGCTCTGAGTGATGCCTTTCTGAGTCGCTTTGTGCACCTTCCTGCTGGTAGAAGCAGTCTTTTCCTTTGTTTTCCTCACCCCCAGACCCACATTACGTGCCATGAGTGACACCTGAAGCACCTTTATTTCCAGAGCTGGACAGAGGCTGCTGCAGAAGGGAAGGCTGCAGCTCCAGCGAACACAGCGGAGCTCAGGCTGTTCCACCAGGGGTGCATGTGTTGAATTTGCAGTGCTGCTTGCAGAAGTGTTTGCTGTTGGAGAGCCCAGCTGCATGCAGACTCCTGGAACATGCTTAGGAACCTGCTGGGCATCCAGCTTGGAGTTAGCAATGTGCCTGCTTCTCCTGGCCCTTGCCAAGGGAGGACACCAGTGCACCACACACATCCGTATTCATCTGAACATTAGCAAGCAAATGCAGGAGTTGTGAGCTTCGGTCTCTATACTTTTTCTTTTTTTTTTTTCCTGTAATGAATTCCACTGTATGAAAAGTTTATCAGGGGAAAAAATGGTTCAGTGTTCTTGGATCACCATAGGCTAGCTGTAGGATCCTTTCTCACCCTCACACAGAGTGCAGCAGCTCCCCTGAACTATGTGTTGCTGTGCTATGTCCATTTGCTGGTGAATGATTCGATTTGGCTGAGGCAGGACAGGCTGATGCCATCGAGATGCCGGATGCCTTGTCCAGATCCACCCTGTGCCTTGCTACGAGAGAGGGAGCTTAAGTTTGCCAAATATTATTCTGTGCTCGCAGCAGCAGTCTGCCTCTCTCAAATGAAGATTTATGTTTTAGCCTATGTTAGCTGCTGAGGTTTCTAAAGAACTTGTTATTGAAGGCTGTGGAACTCAGGAAAATTGTCACTTTTCTTTTCCTGGGTGATATTGGCTTGGGTATTTGAAACAAGTACTTTTGTCATAAGTTTCTAGTTTGGTCTCAGGAGAGAGTGTGGGCTGTAATGCGTTCATGGGGGAAAAAAACAGCAAACTCTTTTAACCTTCGAGAGGATGCCCTTGACTACTCGGTGCTAATTTTCATTAATATTGATAACTGTAGATGATGCTCTGTCAATGTTACAACTCCAGAGTGAGATATCACATGTTTTATTAAAGCATTTTCTTTCCCGAATATTTAGCTACCTTGTCATTCAAGATCCTTTTACTGGTAGAGAGAAATTCTGCTGTGTGTAGATCTGTAATACCATAGTTTTAAAACCTCACCTACTAAAACAATTATTTTTAACAGTGCAAGCCATCTGAAGTATTTTACAAGTTATGCAAATGTGGATAACCTTTCAGGATTCATGGCTATGCAATTGGCATCGCACAGTAAAATGCTGTAGCTTTCCAGTACACGTTTGGGGCTGCTGCGTGAAACTTCCCTGTGAACACAGACGTGGTGCTACATCTGTTGTGTGCCAACCAGGGAGTAAGGTACACCAGGGCAGGGAGTAAGAAGCTGCTCTCCCTCCTGCAAGAGTGCAGTGGCTGGGTTTTCAGTATTGGGATTCAGCATGGTCTTCTCTAACCCTGGAAGTTGGAGCTGTGGTCAGGTGTGAGGAAGACAAGGAAATGTGGGAAAAAATGAAGAAAGCTGGGCTGGTTCAAATAGACGCAGTGAATTCAATGCAAGCATCTTTGACAATTGAACAGGAGGTGCAAAATTTCTACGTGGTTAATACTAAGTTAGTTCAGTTGGAGTGGCCATTGGAGAAACCAGAGCTACCTGTGAACAAATCATTTTGGAAAGTATTTGAAAACTGGATTTCACTTTGGGCCTTCAGAGGATGTCAGTAATCTTAGTCGAGCAGTTTTCAAACCTTTTGTTCTCTGGGCAGTATTTATTTCACTGCAAATTTGAAGAAACTGTGTTATTACAAATAAAATGAGTCATGCTTAAATATTTCAAGTGGAACAATTCTATATGTAGTTTAATTTCATGCACTAATACTTTTCCTTAGAGAAAGTCTTGAGTTTTCAAAACCCTTAAACCTGTGGGACTTTTCATTTTACTGACGTTATGCTAGAAATGATATATGGAAACCAAGCCATTCTTGCGAGTAGGGTTCTCAGATTAGATACCCTAATTATGTCCTTCTATGCCTATTGTAAGTCAAAAATGTGTAGAACGCAGAAAAAAACAATGCAAAGCACCCTTATTTAAATGCATATGTATATATTGTGGAACACTGGACTATTTTCATTAACGATTTAGGGTGAGAACAAGATTTGCTCTTCTAACATCTTGCTTCATGGTGAAAACTGGCAGTCATCTCCTGTGTTCGTAGCATTTTTTTCAATTAGTTAATAGAAGGATTTGAGTGGAAAAAAAAATATATTGGGCTTTTGGTCTCTCCAGGGTTATTGTTCTGTTTTTCAGATTTTTTAACAGCTGTATTTTTCAATGGCAAACACTTGAAAAACATTGAAGGGTCTGTGGAACTAAATGTGGACAAACTGGGCTCGATGGATTTAGATTGGACTGAAGTTTGGAGATCTTCATTAACAAAAAGCAGGGGGTCTTAAGAGTACCTGGCGAGCTTTTGACACTTGGGAGCTGTCAACCCAAAGCACCTTGGTACCTTCTGTTTCTAACCTCCTTCCAAGTTCACTCTTCCCCTGGTTCCCCAAGCTGATGTGAGCTCTGCACCCAGGCAAGGACAAGGGACAAGCATCCCCTCGGGTCCAGTGACAGGGCTGTAGGACGTCCTGCCACGGTCCTCAGTGCTGGAGCAAAGGATCCCTTGAGCTCATCACCGGTCCAGTGACTTGTTGCATTGCAGGTCCATCTGCCAGTCAGGGCAGTGAGCTAGGGGATTTTTTGCCTGCTGCCTGTGACCCCTGCGTTGGGAGAAGGCAAGGCGTGGGCCGGTCGAGGGTCCCTTCATGACCACCCCTCAAGAGAGCGGCCAAGCCCCAGTTGTTTTGGCTGCCAATAACTCCATGCTTCGTGTGCTGCTGAATAGAAAGGGCTACAGGAGATTGCTTCGCTGCTACTGAGGAGCCTGAATACTTGAGAACGTGCTGCGGTGCTGCTTGTTTTCTGATGCGTGACGCTGCTTGGATTCACTGAAGGGTGCCTGTACGGCTGCAGACAGCTTTTTATCTTTGTTAAATCCTGATTACTTTTTTGTTCCATTTGGGTTCCATTTTTGGATTACATAAGGTCATTTTGGTACAGTAGGAGCTATTAAAAATCTTAATATTGATTGCGCGTTGAAGTTAAATTGACTGTAGTCTGAAAGTATTCCCTGAGCACATGGTGCCACAAATAACCAGGGTTCAGCAAATGAGCGTCAGAGCACATCTTGCTGGGTAAAATGCTTGGAGAAGGATGTAAATTGCTATTGTGTTTAACTCTGTGCAGTCGTGATCTAGGGTTGAGAGATGCTGAAAAAGCCTCTTTTGTATCAGTTCTGTAACTTCTATTGGAAGTAGAGGAAATAACACTGGAAAGCGGAATGAGCATTGCTGAGAGGGTGTGTGGGGATGGCTGGAATCAGATCTCGTACCTTTTTCTTTAGGTTTTCTGTACAACTCCATTGCATCAGATTATACCCTGATAACACCTGTCAGGTTCTTTCTTTTCCTGTTAGTGTCTCTGCTGCTGCTTTTCCAGATGCCAGCAGGCCCAGCTGGCACAGAAGGGAGCACAGAGGCCGAAGGAGCCAAGTCAGACCAGTACGCCTGCGTGTTCCCGGGGCATCACAGGGGTAAGAGCTCAGAGATGACTTGGGTTTTCAAAGGCCTTAACTGTGAGTGAGCTTTAAAACAGACATCTCAGGATGAAAAACATAGTGGTTTGAACAGATGCTTTTCTGCTTTTGTATTCTGAGCGACCTAAGTGGGGGAAGGAAAGTAACTACAAGGACAATAAAGGTAATATTAAATTTTGAAGCAATCTGTAATGATTCTTGTATCGGGTAGCTTCAAGCAGGAATTGTTTAGAGGAGGTTAGTGAGGATAGCAAATGGGTATATATGCGGAGCATTAACTGGCTGATTCCTTGAAAGTGAATCCCGAAATTACTGCCAAACTAGTACAGGGTGCTGGGCACAGGAGACTGGCTACATAAGATCCCTGGTTCACCAAGTGCACCCCATCCTATCCCCCGACCCCTCAGAGTTCCCACATCTCTGCTCTGCCTTCCTCTGGAGTCTTCCCAAGCCTCTTCCCTGTGCTTGTCCTCCTCCCTCCTGAGCTCGGTCTCTCTTCTTCCACCTTCTGTTACCCTTCCCAGGCTGTTGGACAGAGTCTTGCCTCTAGGCTTATTTTCACCTCTTTTCTGTATTTTTTTTAATACATAAATGTGTGAATGCACCCACATGCATCAAAATGTGTGAGCTGTCTACCAACAAGCACGTGTGTATTGAGTGGAACAGGGAGTGCAAGACTTAACAGCTTTCTTCTTCCATCCCTCAAGGTTTAAACATGAGCTCAGAAGAACACGTGCTCTGTGCTCTGGGTGCGAGCCCCAGGAAAACAGAAAGTTCAGTTGTCCACTCACTGCTGGGGATCACCTACATCCCAGCTCCCTGCAGACAGTTTCCCTTTTTATTCTACTTTCTGCAGTGGCAAGGAAAGGAGAGCACTGCCTACAAAGAGGCCTGAACATTAGATACCTGGAAAAACTAATGTCAGGTTGTTGTTGTTGCAAAGACCTGCTGTTCCGTGAGGCCCTGTAGGTTTACTAATCCTCACCAGCAGCCTAACGCATTCCCCTCTGCCAGTTCCCTGGTTTTTGTTTTTGTTTGTTTGTTTGGTTTTTTTTTTTTTTTTTTTTGTTTTTGTTTTTTAATAGTCCTTCCGCAGCTGAGGAACTCCTAAATGTTTTTATAACAGCCGTCCATCTAACCCAATAACCTTCCATACACAACGCTGAGTTCAGCACTGAGAAATTGCTGTGTCTTTTAGCATTTTTTGACTTCTCGGTGTCAGAGGATGTTGAAGAGGTCTCCTGATTGCCTCCTGCACCTCCTACTGCCACTTCCAGACATGTTTTGGCTCCTAACAAAGGGCTACTGAGAAATAAAAATGATTTTTTTTTTCTCCTCTTGAGCTCCAGTTAAGAGGTTCATGTCTGATGGGACCCATGGCACACCTCTCTGCATTGTGGTCACAATTTAGTATGGGAGCTGCAGATCTCATCACTAGCAGTCAGCTGTGTGTTACTCTAGGGCCAGTGGGCATTCAGCTTCTAATTGCAGCATGTTTTGTTGCTCAGCTCAATTGTTTCTGCTGCTTTCAATAATGTAAGCCTGCTGCAAGCAAGTTCTGTCTCCATTATGCCTAATTAATAGTCGCCTTTTCCAAAGAGTTTCATATGAGGCTTTGCCCAGAGCCACACACTTCAGCATTGTCCAGCTGCAGACCTCGTGGAGAACTCGGCCAAGGGAGCCAGATGTTACCTAGAAGCAGTTCTGCACACTCCAGCACTTTCTGTGCCCTTTATGCTCTTCCAAATGGCCATTGTCACGGTCATTCTCTTTTTAGACCAGCACAACTTGTTAAGTCTGGTGGGTTGGACCCTGCTGCTCTGGAAATCAGGGAAAGGAGGAGCTGAAAATGGTCCTACATCTTAAAAGTGATCCTCACAATGTATTTCCTGAGGAAGTTCTGTGCCGGGGTTGCTTTGGCCTAAGGTGATAAATATTAATAGTTGTGTCAATCGCAGCAGCATGCTGAAATACTGTCTGTATTGCAGTCATCACAACTTTTAGGTGCTGAGAGCAGAGACAGAGAGGAATCAATTAGCTTTGCTCTGCTCTTTCATGTCTCACACAGCTTGATGCCTTTTCATTGATATAACTTTCTCTAAAGTTCAGTGATAGTGGGTTTTATATGTATATATACACTAAGACACTTGTTTATCTGTTCCTGGTAAGCAGTGACTATGAACTCTATGGGAGGGAGCTTGAATTTGTCCTGGTGCTTCTCTTTGATCTGACTAATCGTGTCGGAGTAAGAGAAATCACAGCAAGGAGAAGTTCTGCGTGCTGTGTCCTTTCTGCTTGCCACTGCTGAGGTGCTCCCTGTTGCCCCATTTTTCCCGAGTGATGCCTGCATCTGCACACAGGTCCTTGGGAAGCACCAGGACTGTGGGGCAGGGCATCCCTTGCAGCCTCGTGGTATCACTGCGTGTGCTTCACTTACATGCTCTACCTCTACTGGGAGCAAGAGAGGAGCAGGGCCAGGTCCTGTGCCTTTCAGTTCCTTTGAATTCCCAAAACAAGGGGCTATTTGATTTTCAAGTTTGCAGTCTCCAGCTCAATAGAGAGCCCATTTTGTAAGATTAGTGGCTCTCAGGGAAATGGTACGGAGAGAACGGCAGTTTGAGGTGGCAGGGGGAGAAGCCAATATCAAGCTTTTCTTCTTAATGTGGGATCTTTTGCAACTGAGAAGTGTCTCCTGAGCATTGCTGAAGTGTGATTCGACCCGATTTCCAACCTTCTTGTATCATATTAACCATTTCTGACAAATGCCTGACCCCAAATGAGAGCAGAGGATATTGCATCGAAGCTTGCAGGTTCCCCAAATTACTGAACTATCTCAGAGTAAACAAAGCAATGACTGCCCTTGTTGCTCACTGAGTTGATTCTGGGATGCAGTTCTGGTTTTGGTCCCAACTCCACCACGATTTTGGAGATGCCATGATCAGGGCTGGGAAGGGCCTTTCAGTTTTGCAGCTGTGTACCCAGTGTTGGCAAATGGGGAACCATTTTAGACTGGAATAAACATATAATTTTTTGGTATTTTAGTTGCCAGATATTATGCTGGAGAATTTTCTACATTTTAAGGAAATTTCCCATTCTTTCCGAATGATGGGTTTTACTGTGGACACATGTAGAATAAATGACAGAAATAAAAAGAAGCATTTGGAAAGGGTAGATACCAGCTACTGCAGGACTGAACAGCGTTCAGTGAGGGCGCAGAGATCCAAGTGCGGGGGGACGTGTGTTGGAGCACACCCAAACCCTCCTCTTCTACCTTCTAGAAAAGCCAAGAGACAAAGTTTGTTGGACAGGAAGGGGGGAGACTGTGTTCCTTGTGCATCTTCAGTTACTAAACGCACTCAGGCGGGAACAAGTCAGCCTCTGTAGGAACAGGGACTGGGACCCAGGGATCCCCCCAGGCCATTACTGCCACACAGACAGGGGTGATGCACTGCCAGGGGCTCGGCTGTGTCTCTTGGGGTTGTTCCTGGTGGCCGAGGCAGTGCTTTGGCTGAAACTTGGTGTTCAATTTGACTTCAGTTTGCCAAAGCCAATCACAAATTTCAGTTCCATTTCTGTGGTGAAGGTAATAGTTACAGGGAAAAGATTTCTTGGGCGTGACCTAGCTGGCCAGGTTATTACTGCTGTAGTAACATGAAATGAGAGGAGAAGTGTTGTTTCTCTGGTCATCTCTTTGCTGGGAAGCAAACTTCTTGTCATCTGTGGCTGTAAGGAAAAAGCCTGAATCAGAAAATGGGCAAATTTGGAATCTGTGCATGCCTAAAGGAATTACGTTACTTCATAATATGGAAAAATAAGTGGTATCTATTTTTC
The DNA here is from genome assembly GCF_964035555.1 of Netta rufina. Classification (NCBI taxonomy): domain Eukaryota; kingdom Metazoa; phylum Chordata; class Aves; order Anseriformes; family Anatidae; genus Netta; species Netta rufina. The sequence continues at coordinate 6,487,293 of NC_140137.1, forward strand.
AGATGGTGAACAAAACCACCACACGGATCCCTGTTAGCATATTCTCTCCGGTAGATCTTTGGAGACAGCTTCCTTCTGCTGTGGGAAGCAATGCAGAGCCATTATCCGATCTGCTCCATGCTATAATTTTGTAGTCTGTAGAAGTTTGCTTGAATTTGGACTCTTTTTATGCCTCGCTTTCAATACCCCATCAGGAAAATGTGAACAACAGTGCTGTAAACAGCAGGGGAAAAAAAAGAAAAAAAAAAAAAATATATATATACATATATACCAGCTGGTGCCTGGATTGTGGCCCTTGGCCTAGTATGGCTTTGAAATGCTGCCAGCAACACCATGTGGCGGTGCGGTGGCCCAGCGCTGGCACAGGTGCCCACGCCACACTGCGCCTTTTCCTTGGGCATAGCATGGAGCATGGCTCCCGGTGCCATCCCCAGCCTTCCCCCCGAGCATTTCAGCCCCGCTCGCCGTGGGCTCTGGGTGCCTCTGCCTGGGGGCTCGGGCCTCCCGGCCTCCTCCCTGCCGCAGCGTGGAGCCGACAGCCCCAGCTCCTCTGTCACAAAGCCCTGTGCTTCCACCGGTGCTGTCTGGTGGCAGGGACCTGCTGCTTCCAGCTGGTGTTGCCTCGCACGTTGGGGTCGGATGGGGTCTAATGGGTGAGAGACGTTGGTGACTGAAGCCTTCGTTCCTTTGCTCAGTTGTGTGGATTTTCTGATCAGTGGTATCGATCACAGCTTGCCCTTCGTGGAGGGATTAAGAACGTGGGATCTCACCTCTGTCTGTCTCGTCTGTTCTCTTGACTTTGGAAGGTGGTTTTTGTTCTGGGGGTCTGTTCTGCACTATCAGAATGAGCTGAAACTTTCAAGCTGGGGCAAGAGAGGTGGGATGAGACAGGGAAACGAGCTGTAAAAAACCTGGCCAAATAGCACTGCAAAGGCTCACTTCTCCTTGCGAGCAGCTGTTAAGTACAGTTCACTACAAATTCAGGTCCGAGGCCTGAGCAGCTGCGTTTCTGCCTTCCCCTGGTGCTCTCACAGGGAAGGCTGTGAAGCAGGAGGAAGCAGGATGGCTCTGCGGGAACCTCTGCTCCCTGCTCAGCTCTGCGAGCCTCGCCTGCGGGGAGCAACATCCACGGCAGGGTCTTATCTTGCTTAGCCCTGCTCCAGTGCTGCTGGCTGGGGGGCTGCAGGTCCCTATGGGCCGTAAAGAAGCTGAATAGCTCCTGTAGCAGCATTGCCCGAGCCTGCTTTGGAGGCCAGCAGGAGTGCTTCTGCCCATCCCCTTGGCCACTGAATTTTCCCTGAACACCAACCATGATTTCCTCTGACCCTCTGTGTTTTTAGCCAGCTCATCTCACCCACCCAAAAAGAATGTTTAACAGCAACCGACAGGCTCTAGTAGAGATTAGGTCAGTGGGGTCAGTTCCAAAGGGCTTTTTTCCAGCTTCATTGACCCAGTTCCTTACAAATCACACCCTGTCCTAACACAGATACCGGCCAAGTTCCCTCCCTTTTCTCAGGATAAATCCAGCTCCTAAATAAGCAGCCTGATCATTTCAACCATCAAATAGCTTGACAAACATTTATACTCCAGTAGTAAATAAGAAGTATGAACAGTCAAGTTGAATATCTCTGAGAAGAGTATCAGTGTATGTTGTATCATTTTCAAGAATTTGAGATAAATGTGTTTTGAGCTAATCTGAAGTATTCACCCAATTTTTTATGGAAAATACTTACAAGATACTGTGTGGCTGATATCCCGCAGTGCAGGAGCTCCCGGTTTCAGCTCTGAAGTCACTGACGGCCCCTCAAGAGAGGTCTGGAGCTCTGGAGACTGGGACATCCAAGTGTCAGAGCATTATTAGCAACAGTGTGGAAATAGTCTTTGTGTTCTTAAAATAACTACACCTCCGGACTTCTAATAGATATGTCTGAGTAAGTAGTGGTGATTCCTCCACCCCTTACCAGGGATTAGCTTTGGAGTGGTGCCTTTCAACACATCCTCTAAAGAAACAACGTACTTAAAAGATATCTTAATGTGAACACAGCAGCAAGCTGCAGCCTGTAATACAAAGGGTGCTGTGTTACAATGAGAGGATTTTATATTTAATACAGCCGTAGGGAAATTCTCCCCCTTTTGGGTATTTCTAAAGCTTGTAGTAATGTAGCAGTGCAGAAAGAAATTGGAGGTTATTAATCTGCTAAAATAATGTATTCCTTCGGCCACGCTAGGGAGTTTGAATGTTTAATTTCAATATTTGTCTGGGGAGAAGCAGGAACAGTGCTGAGGCTGCAGCACTTGGTGCTGGCTGGGGATACTCCCCCAGCTCCCGGCAGCGGCTGAGGCTGCAGCTGCACAGGCTTGGAGTAACTCAGCCATGGCCGTATTTTTTCTGCTGCCACGTTTCTTATTTATTTTAATTCATCTGCATGGTGCTTTATCAACAGACAGGACTAGAACCAAGAAATTCAACCTGAATATCCCTTTTGTGCTTTGTCTGGCTTGTCTGTGCTGTTACTTGGATTCGATGTCTGTGTAGGAGCCCAGCTGGGAGAGGTGCAGAACTGCAGTGACTGGAGGCTGGGGTGAGAAGATGCTTTGCATCCCTCTGCTTGCTGTCCTGCACATGCTAAAACAGCCCTTTGAGAATGAGCTTCGTCAGCAGCTGGCTTTACGAGAAGCTGCACTTTGAGCTAAACCTGGGTGGAAAAGTGCGGATTTTCAGAGGCCTGAAGAGTTTTGTGCTTTGTGCCCTGACAGTCAGTGAAGCTGCTGGTCAGTAAGCCTTAGGGTACAGTCAAACACCAAATCTCTTTGGTGATTGTCGGGAAATTCCCTTTTCATGTTCTTGGGAGGGCGGCAGCAGATGCTCGCAGCACAGCCAGCACTCCTTTTCAGGGCAATGCTGGACTCTCAGCTCTGGAGTGAGCTGACTTTGCTGGCCTCGGCTGTTGGGCAGATGGCAGCAGGGATTATCCAGCACAGCCGTGCCATTAAACGTGTGAAACAGCTATGGCACGGGCCCTGCCGTTAGCGTGTGAGCTACGCCTGGCTTGAGAATCGCAGGAGAGCTGCTCCCAGTGGTTGGGCTGGCTTGGGCCAGAGGAAGCATCTGGCCTGATGTGTACAGATCACTTTGTGCTCCTCATGTCCTCCTGTTGTCCAGTGCTTGCCATGGCGGTCTCTGGGCTAAAACTCTCCTTAAAACCTTTGGCATCCCGTGGGATGTGAAAGTTGGTTCTGCAGTGAGAGACAGGTCCGTATGGTACAGTGTGTCAAGGATGACAGTCAGCAATGTCCCTGTGCCACATATTGCTGGGCTCGGTTCTGCCTCGAATTGTCTACATGGTGCCCGGAGCAGGAGTGCCCCTGCTCAGAGGACAGGAAGTGCAAATTCAGCCTGACATCACCAATGCATCCCCTTTTTATTTTATTTTTTTTTTACAAGAATGTCTCCCTCCTTTGTTGGTGTTCTCAGACAGAGCTGTTTTTATGATGGATATTCATGTTGTGGAGGATTGCAGAGCATAAATTGCTATCCCCCTCTGTCTCTTCTTTCAGTTGTGCATTTCAGGAGTGCAGAGATCCTAGCGACAGCTCACAGCGGCCATATTACAGAGCTGCTTCATCTTCCCTGGGTGCACAGCACAGTGGTAGGAAGGCTTCTGCTCCACACGTTTCTTCAGAGCATGCAGGGACCGCAGGGAGGTGTGCGTGATCTGTAGCTGTGCCTGGCGCTACAGCAGCCCCATGCCACTTACACTGGCACAAAGATGAAAACCTAGTCCTTGTCCCCACGTGTCGGTGACCTGCTCCTGACCTCATCGACCCAAGCTTTCAGCAGGCAATGTGTGGTGGCCATCCTGATGTAAGCAAAAAGAACATTTTCTTTATGATGCGCCAGACTCTTAAGCAGGGTCATTTAGACACTTGTGTTCGTAGTCGCAATAGCTTTTGGCACAGCACAGTATTTAATGCCTTCTTTAATGTTTTATTGGATGGCAGCGTTAGTTCGTGGTGAGGCACCTAGATTGTTGGAGGAAACAGAGCCATAAAAATAAGGAAGCGCTATCATTATGACAGCAACAGCCGTTGCTGCCAGCCATTATTAGCAAGCTGACTGCATCTCAGAAACAAATTGTACCCTCCTGTGGGCCGGGGCAGTAGATTGTTTTCATTATGTATGCACTATATACAGTGTAGTAAAAACTGATGGCAGTCACTTTGTTTTATAGCCACATGGCACGCTACTGGGTAATCTTAAGGAAGAAGCTCAAGTCTTGGCATCGCTATCGAATTTGTTCAAGTAAAACCGACTGTGCTCTCCCGTAGCGTGGCTGCAACACGTCATCACCTGCGGGGTGGTGGTTGTGCCCTGCACAAGGGGTCAGAGCCCTCATCCTATCCCATCCCATCCTGTTATCCCCAGCCATGGGGCCGCAGCCAGCCCCCTGGTGGTTCAGCAGTGCTGCTCTGGTGCCCACGCAGGTGTCTGCCCGCAGACCTGGGCACTACGCTGTGTGCCGTGCCACGCTGTGCCTGCCCGCGTGTTGGGGAGGGCCAGCAAAGTGGCTGCCGTGCCGGAGGGCAGGTTGGGGTTCTTGGATGGACAGTGTGGCTGAGGCAGTGTGGGGCTGAGTGGGCATGTGGTTGAAGGAGTGAGGATGAAGTAGGTAAAGGAAGATGGGCAGAGTTTGGATAAATTCATATCTTTATCTTCACTGGATTGCTGCTCCACTTCACAATCTGTCTTTCAAAAACGCTTTAAGTGTTTTGCTGAAAGCCTTGGGCTTCCTTGACTACTTTTCTCACTTCTTATTGGAAATAAATGAAGAGTAGAGCTTGCACCTGATCTTTCTCTATCCCACTATGCAAGGTCTTTTTGGTTCTCTACTTTTACCTTGTAATTTCCAAGTGAAAAATCTTCTGAGACTTCACTGAGACTTCTGGCTTTGCTTTAGCATCCTGGCTCCTGCAGCAGCTGTCGAAGCTTGAACCCAAGTGCCTTTTCCTCTCTAAGTCTCTTAAGAGGATGCCCTCAAGTCACAGGAGCCATGGTTTGCAAGTAAGTGACTGTGGTCCCTTTTCTTCCTGATGCTTGCCAGATGTATGATGATGTGTTACCAGAAAAAGTTAATGAACGAGGAAGGTGGTTGTTAAAAATTCACATTTAAGCTAAGACAAAATTCTCCTCAAGTGCTCTGCCACCATACAGACCAGCTCCTGTTAACGTGAGATACGAAGAGGGATGAAAAAGCTCAGGTACGCAGCTCAAGCCCTTCCCTTTTTGCACTGATTGGCCCTGTCCTGTGTGAGCAGGGACTGAACTTCAGCTCCCCAGGGTCACGGTGTCAAGGGCTGTAAAGCTGGGCTGGCTTCACTGCACCAGGGCCAGCTCGCCCTGGTGGAGGTCTGGATCTCAGTGCTGCTGTGGAAGGCCAAGTTACTTGAGCACAGAATGTCGAAGCACAAAGGATCATGAACTTGTATGCAGAACATGGGCAATGCTTGCATGTTACCTGGCTGTGCAGAGGCTTGCCAAAAGGATGCACTGATCATGCAAGCAAATCAGCAAAAAATACACGTTTGCTGTCTTGAAAATAATGCAGCCCAGTTAATTTAGCCCCAAGTAATCTGTATAGTTGCCAGTTGTAAACGGAGCTCACCAAATAATAAAATGCAGATAGGAAAAAGTAAGAGACTCTTCAGGATGAGAGGAAATCTGGACACGAGTGTGGCTGTGAGATGGTGTTTTTGCCTGTTCTCTCACTCCATCTGTGGCTTGGTTTTTGGAAGGCCTGGGTTACCTCTGGGCACAGCACTGGTTCTTCCTCACAAATAATCTTTTTCTGAGACTTGCATCCACTTGACTGTGCCGTGCTGTGTTGTGCTGCATGCGTGCTCACTTGTCAGGGTGCAGTTTGTGCTTCCAGTGCCTGGAACGAGCCTGAGCTTCCACGGAAAGTGCTGAGCGCTGAGCTGCTGGTCTTAGTTCCAGAGGGGGGCACAGTGAAGTCTGGTTAAATCACCCTCTCTTTAGTGTGCAGCCACTTAAATAAATGTTTCACGTTGGCTGCATGATGCTTCCAAAATACAGCAGTTGTCTGTAACCGCTGCACAGGAAATAAATAATCGATGGCATTTATAGCAATCAAAGTGTAATTTCTGCTTGCATTTTCATGATGGAGCGTTTCATAAAAATAATTTATTTCCCACACTTGTGCTCAGAAAAGAGCCCTAGGCTCTGTGGAGTAAGAAATCCTACAGTGTAACGAATTGTGCGAAGTTCATTCCCAGAAATGGTCAGGATGCTTGCGAGTACTTAATGAGTAATTGTGAATTATTACGGGTGCCCCATGTGAATGTCGAGCCTTTTGTTTGTTTGTCTGGGGACTCTTTTTGCTTCTGTTTTGCTGCTTGCAGTAGTTCACTTTAATGAAGCAAACCTAGCTAATAGTAAACAAATATTTCTTTTCTCTCCCTCTTCCTCTCCCTCTTCCTCTTCTCTCTCTCTCTCTCTCTCTTTTTTTTTTTTTTTTTTTTTTTAATATGTAAGGCATTAGGCCAAGTTGCAGCACCTTTGTTTAGTGTTGTCTTAGTGGGCTAAGGACCTAACTGCGTTAAGCAGAGCAATGGCCAGGTGTGACTGCAGATGTTTTACAGCCCCCAGTGGCCCAGGTTTGGATGCTGCAGACGATGTGAGCGATGGGGACGGGACAGGAGCAGGAGGCAGCGTGGTTGCTGCCCCGGGCTGTGCGTGTCCGACACCAGGAGCAGGTGATGCTGTGGCACTGGTGGCACCCTTGCTGCTGGCTCCCTGAGACCTTTTTGGTCCCTTGTGTCTTTTTGCTCCATCTGTAAGCAGAGCATGGAGCTTGCTTTCTTTTGTACGAGCGCAAAGCAGTGTGTAGGATTAGGGGTTTCCTCTGTGCTGGTGTTCTCACTTTGGTTTACTTGAAGAAGGAAAAAAAGACTTGTAGGGAATTCTTTCTTGATTGTTAGTAAGGCTGTTGTTATTCCTTCATCAGAAGAGAAATCCCCAGTCCCACAAGACTCACATCACCTCTCAGCCTGCAGGGCCTTGCTCTGGAGCTCCCAGTCCTTGGCCATTCCTGCCCCGGGACTCAATAGGGCTGCCATGCTGCATGCGTGCCTCCAGGACCAGACTCCTGGGGCTGCTTCTGTGTGGACTTCACCCTGGGTCCCAGACCTGAGAACACAGGGTGAAGGGATCCCAGCACTACGCCCTCCGCTCCCGCAGAGCTGCAGGAGGGGGCAGTTGGGCAGTAAGGCCCCAGCTGGGCTCAAATGGGTGATCAACTTGGTGCCTACAGTGAGAGGGTGCCAAGGAGAGCAGGGAGCCTGTGTCTGGGCACAGGCACGCCTGGCGCAGAAGCTGGAGCCTGCGGGTTGTGAGCAATAAATACAAAAAGGCAGCAGGGATAGGTGTGGAGTCTGAGGATCAGAGCAAAGGAATTGAGACCAGGACCAGGAAGTGCATCTTGAGCAAGGCCCGGTGTTAATCTGCCAAAATCGCCCCAACCCTGCAGCCAGGTGCAGTGTTCGATGCCTCTGCTTGGCCATTGTTGGGGAGGTGGCCAGGAGAGCAGCGTGCTGCACTGCCATGTGTAATTACATCAAGCGTTACAGTAATCATTAGAGGAATTGTTTCAATAAATTCAAAGTTTGGTTTTTAAGATTCTGAGCTTTGCAATTGAACATATTCCTCAGAAAATACAGCTGGCCTCGCCTCTCATCTCATTTGCTTGCAGCAATGTATGAAGCGAACACAAGCAGTTATTTATCTGCGTGGGTTTGGTTTATTATCTTTCCCCATTAATTGCTTTTCTTCCCCCATTCCCTGAATAACAAAAGTCCCATAGGCAGACACAGCAACCGCTTCAGGGTATTAGTGCCTTATGGCTTTGTCACGAGCAGAAGGGCTGCAGCAGTGTCTGTGCAGTGCCACGTATCGTGGGTGCACGATGTGCCCGGGGGACTTGTTGGCCTCCTGATGAAGACGAGAGCAGCCAGGTGAGCGGTAGGTGCACACGTGTGTCAGAGCTGCGGCACAGGGACATCCCCACCCTCCTGCTGCAAGAGTTGCTCATCTGCACATTTCTTTCCTGAGTGAACAGTGGTTTTCAGAGCCATTTGGTTAGGCCGTCATTCACCCGGGGGCTGCAGAGTTCCAAACCCCCCAATAAAGCATTCTCCTCAAGAAACTGGCTGCTCTTGGCTTGGACTGGCGCACGCTTCGTTGGGTTAGAAACTGGCTGGATAGCCGGGCCCAAAGAGTCGTGGTGAATGGAGCCAAGTCCAGTTGGAGGCCAGTCGCTAGTGGTGTCCCCCAGGGCTCGGTGCTGGGGCCGGTCCTCTTTAATATCTTCATCGATGATCTGGACGAGGGCATTGAGTGCACCCTCAGTAAGTTCGCAGATGACACCAAGTTAGGTGCGTGTGTCGATCTGCTCGAGGGTAGGAAAGCTCTGCAGGAGGATCTGGATAGGCTGCACCGATGGGCTGAGGTCAACTGCATGAAGTTCAACAAGGCCAAGTGCCGGGTCCTGCACCTGGGGCGCAATAACCCCAAGCAGAGCTACAGGCTGGGAGAGGAGTGGTTGGAGAGCTGCCTGGCAGAAAAGGACCTGGGAGTGATGGTGGATAGTCGGCTGGATATGAGCCAGCAGTGTGCTCAGGTGGCCAAGAAGGCCAATGGCATCCTGGCTTGTATCAGAAGCAGTGTGACCAGCAGGGCTAGGGAGGTGATCGTCCCCCTGTACTCGGCTCTGGTGAGGCCGCACCTCGAGTACTGTGTTCAGTTTTGGGCCCCTCGCTACAAGAAGGACATGGAGGTGCTTGAGCGGGTGCAGAGAAGGGCGACGAAGCTGGTGAGGGGCCTGGAGAACAAGTCCTACGAGGAGCGGCTGAGGGAGCTGGGCTTGTTCAGCCTGGAGAAGAGGAGGCTCAGGGGCGACCTTATCGCTCTCTATAGGTACCTCAAGGGAGGCTGTAGCGAGGTGGGGGTTGGTCTGTTCTCCCACGTGCCTGGTGACAGGACGAGGGGGAATGGGCTTAAGTTGAGCCAGGGGAGTTTTAGGTTAGATGTTAGGAAGAACTTCTTCACTGAAAGGGTTGTTAGACACTGGAACAGGCTGCCCAGGGAAGTGGTGGAGTCACCATCCCTGGAAGTCTTCAAAAGACGTTTAGATGTAGAGCTTAGGAATATGGTTTAGTGGGGACTGTTAGTGTTAGGTCAGAGGTTGGACTCGATGATCTTGAGGTCTCTTCCAACCTAGAAATTCTGTGATTCTGTGATTCTGAAAGGTTTACCTGAGCTATTTGAGATCTTTGTGGCCATTGTGTTTGAGCCTCTCAGTCTTTAACAGGTTTATTTTTGTGGAAGCTTTGTGGTGAAAGGAAATGCTGCTGTTTCTGCAGTGTAAATGAAATATGGAAATGGTCACCCAGGGACTGCAGTGCTGAGAAGGTTCCCCAAGGGGCCTCCTCCGTCCCATCCCCTGAGCCATTCCCATTCATTTCCTATCCGAGGTCACTCTGGGACATGCTGTGTCACCAATGTGTGGGTTTAGTCGGGCTGTTCCTGTGCTTCAAATTTTAGAGTAGATACTCTCTCTCAGAATTGAGGTGCCCTTAACCTTTCTTCTTTTACTTCACTTTCAAACTAAAATAAAATTAATGCAAGGACGGGCGCTTTAGTTTTGGCTCAGGACTGTTGGCATTAGGAACGACTGGGTACAACGCATGGTAACTAAGCCACTTCTGAAAGCAGCGTGGATGTTGTTTCCTGACTGTTCCTGTGTAGATAAAACCTGAGGCTGCAACTTTGGAAAATCCCTGCCTCTTTTCACAGAATCCTTGCAGCTACACCGTTTTCTTCATTTCCTTTAAAATGTGCAGCCCCAAAAACATTTTTCTCATCTGCAGGTGCTGCCATACGGGGTTAGACCAAAAACCCCCAGAGCTCGGAGACCCGTTTTAGGTGGTGCAGGCACCAGGTTTATTTCCCTAAATAAACTCTCAGGCTCTAGAGGGCAGCAGTCCTGCAGCTCACTGAGCTCTAGGGGTGTGAATTAATGAGACTTCGTGGACTTCTTTTTTGTCTGTGATTTTTTTGTCACTTTTTTTTTTTTTTTTTTTAAGAATAAGAATTTAAGTCTTGTAACAGCTGTAGGAAGCATCCCCCAGCCCAGCTGCATATTACCCAGTGAAATATCTTCCCTGCACCCAGCCTCCACACCCAGCATTCTCACCTGATGCCTCTGTATAGCTGCCAGTGTTTCTCTGGGTAGCATCTGTACTCTGGGGCTTGCTCTTCCTTCCTAAGCATGGCAGGCTCAGACCCGTGCTCTGGGCTGCAGGGACCTGCTGCTGCTCTTTGCGAGCTGCTGGATGGATGTGGACAGAAGCTCGCATCTGATGGAGGATGGCTGCTTCTACATGGAGAAGGCTTTGGGTAAGCAGGGTCGGTAGATGTGTGTGTGTGACTTTGCTGAAGATGTTTATGAACTGTGACTGCCACCTCTTTTACCCACGAAAAGATTTGGTGCCATCTGGTTTTGCACAGACCTATGTGAACGTGTGAGACATCACATGCTGCAGTGCAGGAGCTGCTGGAGAACCAAACTACTAAATAACGTGGCTTTACACTGTACGTATGACCTCAGGTACCCTTCAGCCACCTCAGCTCTTGCTCCAGAGCTCTCTCTCACACCTGTAACCTCACCTCCCACGTTCTCATTCCCCACGGGCACGTACCTGCTGCCGGGGCAGGGCGCTCCCTGCGGGTACTGTGCCGGCACCCCGACAGCTGCAGGGAAGCCCCGTGTCCACAGCGCTGTGCCTTGAATGGCTTGAGTTGTTACTGCTCTCATCTATTCTTTGCAAAACAGGGGCTGGAGTTGTACTGATGCAGTTTGAGCCATCTATAAATTTGTCTTCTTGGCTTTGAGCCCCTCCCTGCAGCCCAGCTGTGCTGGGGAGCTCAGCTATGGGTGCTGACCCCTGCCACTGCCCTCATGACACCTCTGATGTATCTAAAACCGAAAGCATCATCCCTCCATCTATACAGCTGTCCGCAGTGCTTCTGGCTCTTTTCTTTCTCAAAACTGACAGCAGCAGTACCTGGGGCACGGTAGCTGATTGCTCAGAGTTAGTGGGCTGAAAGCCAGCTCCAAACCTTCTCCATTTCCCCCCTTTTCAGCAAATCCTGCCAGGGGCTGAGCTGTGCTCGCCCTGTGGAGGTTGAGGGAGGGAGTAGGTGCTGCTTGCTCAGTCGGGTCTGTAAGGCAGCTAAGAGTGCTCTCTGCTGTCTGCATGCTGTAAAGGTACGCTGTCCTCATGGAAAGGAGGGTGGCCAAGGGGCCAGGAGAGCCCCTCTGCACCAGCTGAGGGGCCCTGGGAGTGGAGATGCTTCGGCAGCCCTGGGCCTGCTCCTGGGGCTGAGCCTGAGCTGTGAGCTCGGGGCTGCCCGGGCTGGTGATGGCAACAGGAGGACCCTGCTGCTGTTCTGCCTCCTAGCAGCAAAATACTGGGGTCCCATCACTCACAATTTGGGAAGGAAATGATGTGGTGTGTGGGGAAAGGTTAACAAGGCTGAATGTAACTTAGAAATTATTTATGTAGAACGTGAATTATAGACGGATATAAAGAAGAACAAAAGCTCGAGTATATATTGCATTACAGAGATGCTTGAAAATGTGTCATTCAGGGTGCTTATTTCTACTTTATTCCTGATACTCCTTAGGGAACCAGAGCCTCATTCCTTAGGGACTCCGAGCCTTGCTCCCACCACTTTGAGCCCGAGCTGGTGGCTGCGGGGCCGCCTGGGGCACAATGTGTACCAGACACCTGGAACCCCCTGGCTCCCTGCTGCCAGCCCAGCCTGGGGCAGCACCAGGACAGCCGGGGGTACCTCTCCGGGTAAGCAGCTGAGCCCTTGGCCTGGGTGAGGAGGAGACAGGGACCAGAGGCTTCCCCCCAGGCCAGTGGCAGTGCTGGCAGCAGCAGTCCAGGCAGGCACTTCGTGGTTTCCTACAGCAGAGGGTAGTGTTAGCTCTGCCTCTGCTGCTGGAAACCCGGATCAGTTCTGAAGGATCAGCGTGCCTCCAGTCTTGGTGTTCCCAACTGCCGGGAGCTGTAAATATTTATAGCGGGTGTATGTAAGCATCTTTGCCACTTTACTGACAATGTTTTTTCCATGAAACAAATGTAATCCATTAGCACTCTAACTCTGTACTGCAGTGCAAATGTTTAGCCTGCAAGGCTTACCGGGCTGCTGATTGCCTGACAGCTTTCTTGCACCACCTGTAACAGCCTCCTTACTTGCATTTTGTGTTCATTCAGGTAAAACAGTCACGCCTTTTGCAGAAATATCTATCCTCTGATGATGGCACTTCCCAGATGTATGAGATCAGATATGCAAGATCCATAAAGCAAAACCTAATTAATGACAACCACATAATTACTGTTCCCATAGCTCTTGCCACTGGCAGGCACATCGGGGATCTCCCCCTGGCACAGAGCAGTGGGCAGGAGCCCTCATCCTGCATGTCCCCTGTCCTGCAGCGCTGCACTGGGGTGCTGCAGGTGGTCAGAAGTGGTGCAAGACTGACACAGACTGCTCTGCCAGCTTCTTGGGCTTCGGAGACACAGAAGTTGCTCCCAGCCAGCTGGAGGCTCAAATCTTTGAGCAGCACCGTGTGCTGCATCCCTGGGGCACCCTGCATGCCTGCCATGCTTGGAGGGGTATTGACAAATAAGAAATAGCAAAATAGTAAGCCTTTTTTTTTTTTTTTTTTTTTTTTTTTTTTTTTGCCCTCAGTAGTGTAAAAGCAGTGTCCAACTTGATGCTTCACCTAGAGATAAGATATTTGCTCTTACATATTGAGATTTGCTGGAGAGGAGGAACAAACCCCACTGACACAGCTGAATTTTTAAACTTTAAAATGTTTCCTCTTTGCTAGAGAGATGCTTGGGTTCTGTGGCATCATGTCAGCCCCCGCAGGGAGTTCAGTAGCTGCTGGGGTTGGTGTGCTGCTGTATCGCAGGGCTGTGCAGCGACTTGCTCCTGGTGAGTGGGGCGCGTCTGCTGTGCTGCATTGCTGTTTCCACGTGGCTATAAGGATGCTTCCCTGTAACATATCATTGCTGTTTCTGGCACACATTTCTCTCCTGTCTCTTGCCTTAGAACCCAGTGGTTCTCTTTCCCAATCCCCCCTACTTTTTAAAAAATTCTTATTTTTATTTTTTTTTCAACTCCTGTTTGCTCCTGTCAGGCTCCTTTGGTTTGTCTTCTGCTGGCCGTTGCTGCTGGCTGCATGGCGAGCTGCAGGCCACGTGCTGGCCCTGGGGTACATGGCTGATCTCCCAGGTAGGCTGTAGAAACGTGGTGTTCAGTGCTGCCAGGAATCACGTTTTTCATGCACCTTTGACTTCCACTCACACTCTGTGATCCCTTCGACATTCCTACAGGGACTGGTACCAGCTGTTCTGAAGCTGTAAGCACATTCCTACAGCTCTTTGTTTAGGGGAGAAAGGAAGGGAAAAAAAAAAATCTGAAAAGCCTGCTTACCAGAAAGCTGATTCTGTCACCTCCCTGCAGGTAAGCCTTTCCACACAGAAACAGCCTGGTCTTGAATGCTGGACGAGGGAATGCTCAGTGCTGAACAAAGAACAGGTTTAGGGCCCAACTGCTTTCCTTCCCTAAAGGGCTCTGATCCCCTGAGCTGGAGCAGTCAGACTGTGCGTCACTTTGTGTGCTCTTCTTTCTGTGGTGAACGCAGAACCTTTGTCACTTTGCATATCTTTTTAATTCTCTTGAGAAATCTTGAGAGATCTCTGCATTTATTAGCTTAGCTTCAGTGCTGTCAGTACGTACTGCCTGCTTTCATAGAACCATTCAGGTTGGAAAAGACCTGCTGTATCATCCAGGCCAACCTTAGCCTAGTACTGAAGCCCACCACCAAACCATGCTGCTGGGCTCTACAGCACCATGTTTCTTGAAGACCTGCATGGATGGTGACCCAACCACTTCCTTGTGTGGTCTCTTCCAATGCTGCACAACCCATCCAGTAAAGAAATCTCTCCTAATATCCAATTTCCCGCTATCTTCTGCTGAACTTCCTTATAGATACTTCTACACTTAGAAACGCGAAGGTGCCCTGAATATGAAAATCAGGGCTGGAAGTTGCACATGGGGCCCAGGAGTCAAAGCCTCTCTTCTTAAGAAAGAGTTGTTCTTGTAACGGAGAAGGGAAAAGGATCCTTTCCCAAAATATCAGTCTGAAATCATCACGGAGTTCCAAATGAATTCTTGTGAGCTAGAAAGATGAAGTATTCAACAGTATTTGCCACAGAAGATTAAAACTATGGGATTTGATGTGACGAGTGAATTACGGTGCTGAAAATAAATTCTGGGCTGAATTCTGTGACTCTGGTGTTTCCAACCGTGTTCAAGCTACAGCAAATCTGAGTGGTGTTATACAAAAGCCGATGATCTTCTGATTGGTAAAGGACATACATCATCAGCTGTCACTGAATTTACCGCAGTCAATTAGCATATAACAGCTCTGCCAGGTTACAAACGAACACGTGAATTATTGTATGTATTTACGTGTGTGAAAACAAATATTACTTATTTTCTGTATAAAAAAGTTTCCAATGGGACTGCATTCAGAGAAAAAAAAAATCCTTCTTAGCAGGAGCTATATCCTGCAGTGCCTGCTGCTGCCTTAGCGCTGCTGGTGCTGCACGGAGGGGAAGGCAGCAGGGGCTGTGCCGCGGGTGCGTGCCTGGAGGAGGTGACCAGGAGCCATGTTAGGTCACTGAGACATTCCCACAGGGCTCTGTCAGCAGCTTGCAGGTGGTGTGACGGGGTGGGGAGGCCAGGCAGGGACAATCACAGTTCTGTAGGCCTGCAGGGAATTCAGCGAGGGCGTCTCTCCTTGCAGGTGTCAGAGCCATGATCTCCATGGGCCCTTTCCATGCAGGGTGCAGAGTGCTTGTCTGCTGTGACAAGTTCCTGTACGTAAAATGGGCCTTTTTCTTTGGGAGGATGCTTTTATTGGAGGGTTAAAAAAGGGGAAACCCATATGGCTGTGCTTTCCTTTGTCTGTCATCCAAACTCTGGTTCTTTGTCTGCCATCCAAACTCTGGTTTGGTCAGGATTTTAAATATTTCCCTGTTACCTTTGGGACTGAAGCTGTAGTGCTATAGCTTGGAGTGACACCCCTCTGAGGTATGTCTGCATTTCGGGGTTCTCTTATGCAGGCTCACCAGTCACAGGCTTATGCAAAAGAGAAGTATTTTGTCAGCTTTACACTGAAACCTGTGTGCCTTCACCCCTCTGCAAGGCTGGGCGGTGGGCCTGGAGTGGGGTGGGAGGCTGGGCTGACCTGGGCAGACCCGGCCAGTTGTACTGGGCCTCCGCCCTCCCTGAGCATCACTGCTGGGGAAAGAAGGGTGGCAGCAAGTGAGAGCCAGGCAGCTTGGCTTCCGAAACCAAATCACTTTGAGTCATCTGAGCAGAGGAGCAAAATTCTGCACTTCAGACCTTCTCCTGGTCCCTACCGCTTGCCACTGACGGAGCTGTGTCTGTCTCCGTTAAGCTGCGAGGAAGCCCCCACCTTCAGGACGGATGGAGGTGCAAATAGGCCGTCACCTCGCCTGTTGGCAGCAGTGAGGCTGTGCCGTGTCCTCAGGTCACACAGCAGGTGGCTGGGGCCTCCGCAGCTCTCTGGGGCCTGTGAGCTGCGAATGCTGCTGCACAGAGCCCTCAGCAGGGGGTAGTTCTGCTGGTTTTTAACTTTATGGGTTGTTTCTGTTCCATTGACAAGCACCATAAAAATGCCTGCTCTGTTGGCAGCAGTGTACGTGACCTGGTTTGGGGGGTTTCTTTTTCTGTTTTCTAAACAGCCGCTAAGAGTTGGAAAGCTCTAGTTGTGCAAATAATACTCATCTGTACCTGCCGTGTGGTCATCCACAGATCTGTGTGTGTTTACCTAAAGCAAATCCGACAGCCAGCCCTGTGGGTTTCACGTTGCCCTGGGGCAGGTGAGGTGGCCCTGTGCCAGCCCCCAGCCCTCAGGTACCGAGCTCCTGGTCACAGCGGGGGGCAGCGGGAGCTGCTGTGCCCTGCAGCCCCCAGGCACCCGGTGCAGCATGGCAGCCACAATCTCTCCTGGCGTTTCTAGAGCACAAAAACTGGTCTGAAGAATGAGTTCTGTGCAAAATCGCTGATGGAAGATCTTTGTGGTCCCCTCCTGCCAGAACAGCAGGGAGAGGATTGCCCTGCTTGCACCAGAGAGTAGCGATGTGCCTACCTGCATGCACAGTGTGCCTCTGCTTCGCTCCTCGGGTGATTTGCGGAGGACTTTCTGCATTTGCTCTGTGCTTTACTGCCTTCTGTGCAGCTTGGGCATGGTGCAGAAGAGTTGTTCCATTGCGAAGTAAGAAACCAAACTTACCTTCCACGCTTTGAGCACTAAAGTTAAATATTGCCAGGAGAGGTCAGAAAGCTCACCTGAGAGGCTGAACGACCTGACTGCCCAGAGGAGGCCCTGGAAAGATGTGCTCCTTGTGAACCATCCCCAGGGATGGCCCTGCCTGCTTCTCCTGGTGACTGCTGGCAGTCCCTGATGGCACCAGTCTGTGCTCAGCTGTCAGGCAGGACATGTTATTTTTCCAGTTCACTTGTCACTCTGCACTTGATGAATATATAAGTTCTTCCACTTGGTTCCCTCAGTCACCCTCTGCAGCTCTGCCATGAAGAAGCGGGATGCCATGTGCCATACGACCCAGGGGCTTCTTTCACAAACGCGGCAAAAACACGTGGCAAAAGGTGGTAAGGGAGGTGGTCAGTCCTGTCTGACACGGCGAGAGGCACAGCTGCCCCACCATCTGCATCATTTCAGCAGCCCCCTCCAGTCTGACATTTCCTAAAATCCAGGGTACTGCTTTCTGTGTGCCAGGCTCTTGGCGTGCTTCTGTTTGCCCATGACACTGACGGAGCTCACAACCTGCATTAATGTTTGTGCTCACTGAAACTCATTAATGGTTTGTGTGAAGCTCAAAGCATTTTACAACGATATTTTGCTGACTTTTATATCAGCTTCGTGAGTCTCTTTTTGTCATATAAAAATCATTATTTCAGTGTTTTGTTTCAAAGTTTCGGGGTCATTCATACCTGTGATAGAAAGCAGGGTAAAAGCCAGCAGCAATTCCAACCCCTGAAAGGTGCATTTTTGCCTTGTTGCGTGGTGAAGTCCTTTTGCAGGCCATCTACAGGCAGCTACAAGAAGTGGCATTTCTTCCCATAGTACCATGGCCATGTTTGCAAGGGTTCCATCCAAAACTTGCATGTATAAACATCATCTTCAAGTGGTAAATGGGACTGTGAATAGGCTTGCTCTTCCTACAGCCCTGGAGAGCTATGCTTAGTAAGAATTGCCATCTCTTCCTGGTCAATCTGAAATATCCCTATTTAGGCCAAGGAAATTATAACCTGATATGTTCAAAACTCCTTGAGGAGTTCTGAGGCCATGACCCTTTTCAAACAAATGGCATCAACCAACCCTCTTAGCTGTCAGGAGCGCAGTGGCACACAAATGGCACTGACCCCATGAGTTTCACAGCACCTGCAGACACTGCCCTGACCTGCCTGCCTTCATGACTTTCAGCAGGGTTCTTTTTTATTTCTTCCCGTGCCTTTGTCATGTATTCCACATTGTTTTGAGGACTGAGTAATTGTTTTCTGTCTCACAGTGTCTGTTCACTGAGTCAAGCCCAAAGCTGGGCATGCTTTTAATCTTAATATTGCCAGTAATTATACCAAACTGCACATCTTTCTTTTTCCTCTGCAGCTTGTATTGAATCAGTCTTTCAGCGGGAACTGTGCTTTCCTTAAATGTTCAGTTTCACCAGGTTGTGGGCTGTTTCATTCAGACGTCCACAACAGTTTCAAGTTGACCCTTTACAGGAGCACCGACAGGTAATTCCAAGAGTGTTGTCAGAGAGCTGTGTTGTATCATCCTCTGCTGAGAGCACCCAGGCATCGCTTGGGCAGTCCCCCTGCCTGCAGCCTGGGCTGCCCAGCCAGAGCTCTCAGTGCCCTGCGTGGCTTTCTCCTCTCCTTCTGCTGCTCCTGGGCGCTATTTTACTTGGTGGTTATTTTTGTAGTTTTGGTACAACATCTTGGAAATGCTGAAGATTATTCAGAGCTGTGCTTTTCCTGTCTGTTGCACAGTTTCTTTTACATTTCTCTTGTTATTTGATCTGTGAAATCATTTCTGAAATCTTACTCTTATGACCTGCTGTTTTTCACTTTTCTCTTTAAATCCAAGTCTTTAGTCTAGTTGTGCCTTGCTTTCATTGTAATACTTTCACACAATGGGATTTTTCTGAAGGCAGACACAGCCTCGCCTATAGGTCTGTATTTGTCAGCAGCCTCTTCTGTGAGCACGGTCGCTGTCTTACAAGAAAAGCTGCCAAAGTACCCCGGTTCTGTCTGGCTCATTAATTTCAGAGCAGTCCAAAATGCTTCAGCAGGCTCTCTCTGCTTCTGCAGGCATCTTTAATATTAGTCTGTCTCCTAACAGGTGCATTTCAGATTGGCGATATTCTTCAGACTTGCAAACTGCAGGTTAATAGCTTGCCCTCTCGTCCTGGTTTACTTCAAAGATATTTAGGAGATCACTGTCTTCAGGGCAGCATTAAGAAAGAAATCTGTCTTCTACGTGTCTCCCCTGTGCTGGAGTCCAGCTCCTTGGTGTGGACACCAAGGCTGTGTGTAGATGTTCCAGGGTCTTCACGTTTCCCCAGTGAGTGTCACCTAGGCCAGGAGCTTCGGTTGTTCCACCTCTTGCCTCTTTTCTTTCTGCCTGGTGGCATCTTCCCCAGCCACAGCTTTGGGAAACTCCCTCAGCCATTCAGTGCAGGTGTCAGGAAGTGTCTTTGGCCAGAAGGATGGAAGTGTTGATGTCAGTTTTAAGCCTGTGAATTGCTTGAGGGGTTTGGAAGGCGCCGAGGACTGATAGCACCTGGAGGAGTGCCGCAGTACCCTGCAAGAGCTTGTCCTCTGAGCTCCTCTCCCAGACGTGTCCGTGGTGGTCACTCGGGCTCTTCGTGGGCTTTCTGTTGCTGTGTGGGGTTTCTCACCGGGGCTCTCTCCGGTGCCCAGTCCCAACCAAATCAGCACGGAGCAGGTTCGTTGGCTGCCTCACATGTGTCCTTGTTCCAGGAGGTGATGGCTTGCACAGGGCCTTGTCTTCACGTGCCCGGAGTGTGTTCCAGGTGAGGAGGTAACCGATGAGGGAGGCGATGCCTCAGTGCCTGGAGATGTCCATGCTCAAGGGGCCTTGTGGCCTTTTAGCTGGATCCAGCAATCACAAGCACCTCAGTCACGTGGAATTGAGCTATTTATATGCCAAGAGAGCTGTGTATGAGGTGGATGCTCCAAAAGGAAATGAACCCAAGGACCCATTTGAGCGCTGTTTCCTTAGCGGAAGGGTGTTAACTTCTAAGAGAAAGGAGTTTTCACCTGCCACAAAGCTCATAAATTATTTTCCAGGTGAAGCTGGAAAGCTGGAGAATAAAAAATGTAATGAAGGACTACAGCCTAGCAGGGAGGTAGTTCCTGGAGGCTGGAAGTGCTGACGGATGTTCGCTGTGTGCCTGGGAAGCATTATTTACTTCAGAATGTGCCTTAGAAAAGAAAACCACGTCTGTTTTCTGCCGAGATGAAATGCTTTTCCTGGCTCTTTATGTATGTATGTGTGCATCGGGGGGGGACTGGATTCATGGTGTTTGGAGGCACAGGCTGCCTTCCTCGCTCCTGGAGTTCCTGCTCTGCTCCTCCAGCCCCCAGCACCCCATTGGATCCCGCTCCTTGCCCTGCTCTGCCCAGGCTGCTGGTCTGGGACATCCCCGTGGTGCCCAGGCTGGGGCTCACTGCCCGTGCCCAGCCCGAAGCAGCTCCGAGCTCCTCTCCCCGCTGGCAGAGCGCTGTCCCAGCCGTCCCGATGGAATAATTGCCTTCTGAGCGGCCCCGTAACTGCAGCAGCACAGCGGGAACTGTATTCTCTGTGCTTGTTTTACTGCTGTTTGGATTCCTTTAACATTAGAGCTCACTTTGAGGTTTGTTTTCATTCAGCAAGCTGTGCAGGTAGCAGATGTGACTTGAGAAATGAAGAACTTCCCCTGGCTGCCCACTGGCTGCAGCCCGAGTCGATCGCAGTTAACCCAGCCCAGCTGGAGAGGACTCGGGCAGCTCTGCGGCCAGCTAGGCTTTACCTGCCTCTGTGTTCAGGGGTGCTGCCTGTGTAAGCTGGCTTGATTTTACCTGCAAGTTTGGGGTGTGCTTGCTGGGAGCGAGGTGAGGAACCAGCCGCAGCAGCCCCACGGGGGCAGCGAGCACAGCACCAAGGTGGCAACGCCGAGGAGGTGAGACCCAGGGGTGAGGGGGCTGCTCCTGGGCCACCTGCGGCCACCAGGCAGCCTCCAGCTGTGCCGCAGTGGGAAAATGGGAAAATGCTCCCCAGGCAGGCACAAGGCTGTCTGCGTTGCTCTGAGGGTGTCCGCGCACTTGAGGTTTCTGATAGCTGAAGACAGTCCTCGCTGCCACGTTATGAAACTGTCCCTCTCCTGCAATTGTGCTCTTAGCAGCCGTTCTTTAGATGACACCAGAGGATGCTGTTCTTCACTTTGCGTCTGCAGAAGGACACGGATGCTTTAGGTTTGCTGTTCTAATTACAAGCAGGGCTATTTGAGTGTCTGGTTTTGAAACAGAGATCTGTGGCAAAGCCTACGAGTTTCTCCATGCCATTTGTTGGAACAACACGGCCAATATCGTTCTGATACTGGAATAATCAAGTCCTCCTCACACCATTGTTACCAACCTGGAAGGGGGCTTGTGTTAAATACATTTTTCTTTGCCACAATTTACTGTGTGCCCAGTGGGTAGGCTTCAAACAGTGAATTACTTTTTGAACTTCAGAAAATAAAGCTGGAACACGTAGCCACTAGTCTGAAACACCTCAGTGTGAAATAAAACCACATCTTTCTGGGTTTACTATGTCTTAATAATGCAGAAGAATATTTTAGAATCCGAAAGTGTTTCTGAATGGACACAGGTGAGGTTTCACTTTATTACAGTAGAGGTGGTACAGAAAACGCCCTGGCTTTTTAAAATATTTGCTTCTGTTTATTGTTTTCCTTTTCTGACTTAAACGCTTTAGAAGAAAGAAAAAGGCACTGATCTACTTTAATGTAGTCCGAGTCTGTATTTTTCAGCTGAATAATCTGGCAGTTTTTTCTGTCCATGGTGACAACACAGATAAGACTTTTCCCATTTCCTTGACCTGCTAGTCTGAGTGTTTCAGCAACGTGCAAGAGCTGAGGTGTCCCTCTCCTTGTAGCGGATGTCTAGCTGGGAGCATGGCGGGTTTGTGACCGGTGCCTTTCTGATACGGCGATTATAGCTATAGCCTCGAAACATCCAATGTGAAGCACTGGCAAAGACTTCAAATACCCCATTTGTGGTTCCTGCTTTGTTTCCTGCTTCTTGAATGTGCTGTGTATGATGTCCCCAAACTGAGCTCTGACAAGGCGAGTGTTAGCAGAAAGCTCAGCCACGGCCCTGAGCAGCAGGGCTGGCACCCGGGGGGGCCTCCAGCTCCAGCCCCATGCTCTGCATGGGGAACAGCTGGGGGCTGTGCTGCGGGGTGCCCCGTTGTTGGGGCTGAAACCAGGGCAGTCCTGTCTGAAGCGCCGGCTCTCAGCACGGAGGTCTCTGTGCTTGGAGGTCTCTTTCACAGGTGTTTGGAAGCCGCAGGGGCAGCCCTCTGCTTGTGTTCAGTGAACGCCACACCCACCTATAGCTAAATTTAACAGAGGGTCCCTCTAGCTTCATGGCAAGTTGCATGAAGTAACTGTGACTGCTCCTTTCCCTGCTACTGATATGTAAAAAATCCAGGATGATCACTTACCAGCTCCCCTGTGGCCTCTGCCAAGCAGCACATCAAAACGTGTGGGATAGGATAGAAATAAGTAGGTGTTCCCAGCTTAAAGATGAAAGGGAAAATATAAGACTGCAAGAAACCTCCAAAATGGATGGCTTTGAACCAAATTCCTCGCTTTAATTCTTGACCATTTTCAAGAGGTATTTGCATAAATCGCTGTTTTTCCCCCTGACATGGATTTTCCTGCAGAGTTTTCTGCAGAAAAATTATGGAGCTCCGAGTTTTTGACAGTTCAATCTTCTGCCCTATTTTACCTTTATGTGCTCTCCAAGTTTAGCTGTTATTCACCTCTGCCAAGAGCATTCTAAAGGCTTAATATAAATCTTGGTATGTGCCGTTTAATCCGTGAAATGTATGCCTAATTTTCCTGCGGAATATCCAGCAGACACACACCCAGGTGATTTTTCCCTTCCAGCTGTAGCTTGATGTAAACCCAGAATATTCACTGGCGATGGCAGCCTGCTGGATTTCCATGGAAATGGCTCCTGCTGGGGGGAAGCTGCAGGCACGGAGTTACAGGTAAGCAGCGAGCCAGAGCCCGTTGGTGCCTTTTTGTTATGCTCCCTAAGCTGGTGGATGGAGGCAGAAGCACGTTTCCTGGAACAGAACGACAGCTGAGCCTGGCAGCCCTATTTAGTCATTGCCCTGAGCTGCACCAAGCCTGTGCCAAGCTGCCAGCGGTGTCCGGGCCTCGTAAGGGACTTGCCAAAACCCGTTCTGCTTGGGAGCGCTTGGAGAGCTCACCCAGCCATCTGGTGGGGAAGAAGACGTAAACACGGGAATTAATTAACTGTAACTAGGCTCTGCTGAGCTTGAGCAAGCTGAGATTTTTTTTTTGAGGGTTGGTAACGTGGGTGAAAACTACCTGGTTGCGGGTTTGTAACTCCCTGTGACAAAGCACGGGGCTGCGGGAAACCGCAGAGCAGATGGGAAGGTTTGCCCAGTGCTGCCGGAGAGATGCAGCCTTCCCCGTCCTCTGGCTCAGGAGCAGCTGGATGGTTGTCTGAGAGGCTGCCAAGAAAATATTCTGTGGGAAAGCAGGTGTCTGGTGTGGTAACGTACACCTCTGATTTTATCGTGTTTTGAGTTCTCTAATGGCAGGATTGAAAATCCTTCTCCCGCCTGTTACCCCAGACTCGTAAAGGCGAATGGAGTAACCCAGGCTGTTTGAACGCCCCTTTGCTCCTATAAAATAAGAAGTGATGAGCCTTTTTTCTTTTTCAGTGACTAACTTCTCAGAGGTAGATATTCATTGTGTTGGGAAGTTCTGTCGGTGCCTCATGGCAGACCCATGTGCCTGTTCTGTCCCCCTGACAGAAACGGGACCTCTTCCTGGGAGGTGGCCGGTGGAGCCACCAGCCGCGGGGGCTGCTGCTCTCTGTGGTGGTTTCCACTGCTGCGAAATGTGGGGTGAGCTCACATCGTGGCAGGGCTGTTTGTGTGTTTGAGATGGTGTGGTCACAGAGAACAGGGATAGCAACAGAAAGGAGTCCAGTCAGCACTGAAGACACTTCTGGGGAGTCTTCTGGGTCATCTTTTTTCTCTCTTTGTAGCCCATGATGGGGTATTGCTAGCCCACAACACTACTCATGTGTAGAAGTATTTGTTATGGTGGTATATGAACAACCTCAGCTCCAGAAGATTCCAAAATACAACGCTTGATTTTTCCTTCAGGTTTTGTTATATATCTTTTTTAAAAGGTGGTTTGAAGTTTCACACTGAAATCCAATTGCATGTGTATGTAGGAAAAAAACTGATATTTTCTGAATCAAGACAACATCTGTGTATCTTATAGCTGTCTTTTTGTGACTGTCATAATGTTCATGTCTTGAGCGACTGATAATTGCTTTGAATCTTTGTAATAAATTATATTGAAATGCTTTGTGCATCTATACTAGTCCTGACCAAAGTGTTGTACCAAGGTACTTTTACATTTGCTTTTGTAGCTGGCAAAATGTAGAGGAAAACTAATATTCTAATATTAAAAAAATAAAAATAAAAATCATGAACTGAAGAGAAAGTAAATATTTTGTTTTGGCTTGGGACAGAGTCTAGAGGTGGATTTTTCTGTTGAAGTGTCTTTTAGGAAATGATGGAAGATCAAGCAAGCATTCAATTGCTACATAACCTACCCTTACCTTCCTTTCAAGGAAAAAACAGAACATAGAAGTATTGAAATTGAAGTATTTCTGCTTAACAAGTGGAAGTTAGACCCTGGGTTCACAGCAGTACCTCTGAGACCTGCCCTGTGCCCCTTCCAGATGTTGAGCCTCAGGTCCCTGCAGCCGATCCCGTGCTGCTACCCGTGGGCTCGTGGGCAGGTGCCGTCCGAAGGCAGAGCCAGGCAGATTGCTTTGTGCTCTTAACTCAAGTTGTGAGTCTGGTGCAGCCCACCAGGGCTTTGCCTGGGCTGGGCAGCGTTTGGTCAGTGATGTGTGTGCCGCTTGAATCCCCTGTGCATCACCACACCTGGTCACGTAGTGGCTGCTCGGTCCTTCCTGGGCTGAAGGTTTGGAGCTGCTCATGTATGGGCTGCCCGGCAGTCAGCCCTGACTGTGTCCGCTGGGGCTCCTCGGGGAGGGCTCGAGCCTCCCCACCCGGCAGGGGTGGCAGGGGTGTCCTGGTGGGGGATGATTGCACCACGGAGGGACGCTGGAGGCTGCAGCATGGATGGGCAGAGCACTAGGGTCAGAGAAATGGGGGCAGTGGAGGCATGGATGGTGAGGAACCAAACATCCCCTGTGCAAGCAGAAGAGTTGCTGGAAAGTGGGATTTGTGTGGTTGAGGGCTCTCCGTGCAGCAGCTGGAGGCGTGCTTTGAGGAGCAGAGCATGTTCCAGCAGCACTTTACAGGCGCGTTTGTGTGAGCACAATGAAGGCGGCTGCCCGCGGAGTGTGCGTGGCTCCGACTCGCAGCGCTATTTACTGTGCAATGATTTATTTTGGCCTCCTGGGTGCAGCACACCAAACCTGGAGACCCATGGGGATTTTTCAAAAAATAGAGGGTTGTTAAAGGACCGGGAGAAGCAGCTTATGCAGCTTATGAAGATGTGGGGGATAAGTCTTCGGAGGGCAAATCAAATAATATATTTTTGAGAATTGCCAGAATGAAATAATGGGCATGGGCCAGTGAAAGTGCTGGGGGAGGCACAGCACCGTGGGCTGCTTGTACTTCTGTTCACAAAGCTAAGAAAAAGAGCCACACAAAAGCAGAAATTGAAGGGATACAGGCTGATCCTCTGCCTCATTCCAGCAGGCTGCTCCCTGAGTAGACTTCCATTTGGAGAAGGCGTTCTGCCACCTACAGCTGTTTGGTTGCTCTTTCTCTTTGTGCACTTTCACAGCCTAAACTTTTCTACACTGGAAGCAAATTTCCCCAGGGTTCCCATTCTACCTTGCAGTGTTGGTTGCGTGGGAGTTAGACCTGTTAGAGCAATTTGAAGTATAATCTGCTATTAGCAGTATTTGGGGCTTAAGTGACAAATGGGCAATTATAAATAATAACTCTGTGAGGCCTGGGTGGAATTAGGGAAATCACAGTGAAATGCCTGGGCTGGGGTCCTTGGAGCAGCCATGCTGGAGGTGGAGTCCCCTGTCTGTACTTGTGCACAGCAAAGCATGCGGGGTTGCACTGGAGGAGCTGCTGCTGCAGGAATCCCCATGAATTCAGGTTGTTAATGTGGAGGCACAGTCCCCAGTGAAATGTAATGCCATGTATAAGAGAACAGCTCTTCTGTCTGCTTATAATCAGCTCAGGTTTGAAAGCTGCCCTCTGTATTAAATATTTCCATTGAAGTTTCAGACCAAGAAACCAGGGATTTGTTATATTTTTATACTTTTGTCTTGTTACCAGCTATGGAAGACCTACTGCTTTCTTTTTTTTTCTTTTCTTTTCTTTTTTTTTTTTCTTTTTTTCTTTCCCTATGGTAAGCACACTTTAGGATCGACCTGTCTGCCTGACTGGAAGCTCATGTATGCAAAAAGAACTGCTTCTATGTTTGAATTCTCACTTTGGTGTCTTCCTATCAGATTTGGTATTGCATTTGAAACCAGTTTTACATGATTAGACTCTCAAAATGCATTTTTCTACAGCTGGAGGTTTGCTGGCTGTCTAGGAGTTTAGGATCCTGAAATTGTTGCTGACACCTGTGCTGTTCTGAATGCATATCCACCGCTGGGGAGCTGAATCCAGGCTGTTGATGAAGGCACTGGAGCTCTGCTGATCCTGCTGTAGGTGAAGGAAAGGCAGCAGGAAAAAGTTTGGTGAGAAACAAGGAGATAGAGAGGAGCAGTGACCTAGACACCTTCTGTCTGCACGAGTCTCATTTAGATTTTGATAGCAGACTTGACTTCCAATCACATCTGATCGAGCACCAGCCTGGAGGTAGGGTCTGTGTCAGCATCCCTGGGGACAACGGAAGGAGAAGGGATCGGCGCGAGATCTGCTTCCAGTCAAGTTCACCCTGGGCAAAACTCTGCCTCTCGGAGCTCCCGGCACAGGGTGTGCAGCTCACGGGAATGCCCACGGCCCTTCTCTCTGGTCGTGGGTGTCCCTCCACCACCACCCGCTTGTCCCTACGGTGGATTGCTGGGCGAGGCAGGTTCCTTGGGTCTTGTCCTTCCTGGGAACTTGCTTCCAGCAGGACCTGGAGGCGGGGACCGCAGCTGCTGCCATCGAGCCCAAGGACAGTGAGGCTCCAGCCCTTTGAGAAACTGGGTTTCGGAGAGCTGGGAACAGGAGCAAAGTTCCTGATGTATCTATGAAAGGGCCATTGGCACTTGCTCCAAGGTGCAGTGGCACTTCCATTCCTGTTGCCCCAAATGGGTCGATAGTTGTCATTGAGATAACAGCAGCCCCCCGCAGCTCTGGGACCATGAGCAGTGCTGCGTGGCCTGGGGCTGGCCCCTGCTCTGCCCTGCAGCGAGCGCTCACCTGCTTCTCCCGGTAGTTTCTGACTTCTCGTGCAGCACATCTGGGCCTCCAGGTTCATGCTGTGCCACTTTCAGCTCTGCCAACTTCACAGCTGCCGGGAAGCTCCTCCATCACATCCCCTCCTCCATCACGTCCCCTTCTCCCAGGAACTGGAATGTTACAAATGCTTAGTTGGAAATCTGCAAATTCATGCAAAAGGCTCCCAAGATTTCGTTTATAATTTTGGGTTTCGGTTCTGTGGGGAGTAGAAGATGGGTGTATCAGTGGTCTCGTAGAATGAGGAACTGGAGAGCATTTGTAGTTCCAACACTGGTTTCTGCTAATTTTCCTCTGGTCTGGGGAGTGCAGTCTGACCCCAGGTGTCTGAAAGCCATGGGAAAAATTAGAGCTAACAGCAAATTGTTATTCATTAATTACTGTTACTCAATTGCACATACAATATCTGAATGCCTGTGCATATATTTAAAAGAACATTGCTGTCTCTTAGGAGGAGAATTAAATTCTGCTGTTCTCGAGTTAAAAACTAATTGCTTCTGCAGAATTGAATCTGGGCTCGTTGCTTTGCAAGTGCAGCATTTCCTTGCCTTCCGTGTAAGAAAGCTTTGGGTTTGCATAGAGCTTAAGCGTGTGTATATATATATATATATATACATAGGTACATCAAGCACGGCATAGCTAGTAGGTCAAGGGAGGTGATTGTCCCGCTCTACTCTGCGCTGGTGTGGCCTCACCTCGAGTACTGTGTGCAGTTCTGGGCACCACAGTATAAAAAGGACATGAAACTGTTGGAGAGTGTCCAGAGGAGGGCTACGAAGATGGTGAAAGGCCTGGAGGGGAAGACGTACGAAGAACGGCTGAGGTCACTGGGCCTGTTCAGCCTGGAGAAGAGGAGGCTGAGGGGAGACCTCATTACAGTCTGCAACTTCCTCGTAAGGGGGTGTCGAGAGGCAGGAGACCTTTTCTCCATTAACACCAGTGACAGGACCCGCGGGAACGGGGTTAAGCTGAGGCAGGGGAAATTTAGGCTTGACATCAGGAGGGGGTTCTTCACAGAGAGGGTGGTTGCACACTGGAACAGGCTCCCCAGGGAAGTGGTCACTGCACCGAGCCTGTCTGAATTTAAGAAGAGATTGGACTGTGCACTTAGTCACATGGTCTGAACTTTTGGGTAGACCTGTGCGGTGTCAAGAGTTGGACTTGATGATCCTTAAGGGTCCCTTCCAACTCAGGATATTCTATGATTCTATGATATATATATATATGTGTATATATATATATGTATATATGTATATATATACACATTTTTATATACATATATATATGTATATATATATACATTTTATATACATATATATACGTATATATATATATGTATATAAAAATGTATATTATATATATACATTTATATACGTAATATAAATGTATATATATACTTTTATATTATATATATACATTTATATATACATTTATATATACATTTATATACATATATATACATTTATATACATATATACGTATATATATGTATATAAAAATGTATATATATACATTTTATATATACATAAAATGTATATATATACATTTTTATATACATATATATATATACGTATATATATATGTATATAAAAATGTGTATAAAGTCTTTCCCACTCCTGGCAAGTAGAGAATACCCAGAAATTTTGAGCGGGTGCAGAGAAGGGCGACGAAGCTGGTGAGGGGCCTGGAGAACAAGTCCTACGAGGAGCGGCTGAGGGAGCTGGGCTTGTTCAGCCTGGAGAAGAGGAGGCTCAGGGGCAACCTTATCACACTCCACAGGTACCTTAAAGAAGGCTGTAGCGAGGTGGGGGTTGGTCTGTTCTCCCACGTGCCTGGTGACAGGACGAAGGGGAATGGGCTAAAGTTGTGCCAGGGGAGGTTTAGGTTGGATCTTAGGAAGAGCTTCTTTACTGAAAGGGTTGTTAGACATTGGAATGGGCTGCCCAGGGAAGTGGTGGAGTCACCATCCCTGGAAGTCTTCAAAAGACGTTTAGATGTAGAGCTTAGGAATATGGTTTAGTGGGGACTGTTAGTGTTAGGTCAGAGGTTGGACTCGATGATCTTGAGGTCTCTTCCAATCTAGAAATTCTGTGATTCTGTGAAATTTGGGACTGGTGGGATTTTACAGTGTTCTGCTCAGAAATAAATGGATAAAAAAAATGAGATAAGGACCTCAGTCACCCCTCTAGGTGAAAATCTAGACGAGCTCCTTTGATGTCAGTGGATTTCCAAGAGTATTGGTAGGGTGGGGATATGGCTTCAGCTCCTTAGCCACATCTTCCAAGTGGTCTCAATGTGTAGGAAATGAATTTTAGCACCCAGTTCAAGTACAGTGGTCCTAATTCAAGATGCTTTTTAATGTGATAAACTTGGTAAGAACCCTGTGGCTTTATTTGGTTGTATGATTAAATATTTATTCTTGATTTATCTGTAGTTGCCTGGAGATAAATCATTTTTCTTTGTGTGTCAGTTTCTGAGGATGCGAAAATGTAATTTATATGCACACACAGTGTTTGTGTGCTGTAATCCCGTGGAAGGAGATGTACTTGCCCAGTTTTTATGTGCAAATATGTTTGGGGGAAATGGACTGGAAGCTTAAAATCCAAAGATGGACTGGTTGAAATTGAAGATCGTCATCTCGAAGGGATAATGGGTACAAACCAGGTTGTCTCATTTTATCTTTCTGGAGGGTTTGGGTGAGCTGGAGTGAGGAGGAGTTGAGCTGGGTGTTTGCAGCACTCCAGAGCCAGCCTTTTGCTCCCCAGACCTGCAGTGGGCTTGGGGTCATGCTGAGCCTGCTCGGCTCCAACCCTCTTCCAAATGAGGTCAGGGTCTGGATCGCTGCCTGCTCTTGAGAGTCCCTGGGCTGCCAGATCTACTGAAAATGTTTAAAAAGCATCTCGTGAGGCTTACAGGAAGCCGGCTGGAGGGGGTGATGGATGCTAGCCTTTTATCTTGGGATCTCAGGAGAGCACGGCAGGAAAGGAGGCATGGGACACGCTCTGAACCAAAACGACTCGTGAGCGAGATCCGAGCTGCCAGGCAGGGACGTGTCCTCCTGCAGAAAGGCGGTTTCCAAGGGGCAGCACGGGAGAATTGCGCTGCTGGTCGCATCGCCCCGACACGCAGCCGGAGGGGGAAGGCTGCAAAAACGCTGCTCCCTGCACAGGCGCAGAAACTGGGGGCAGCTCCAAGGCCACGCCACTGGCTCCACCTGCATGGAGTGTTTGGGGAGCTATGGCCAAGTGTGCAGTGGGACCAAAACAAGTGGTGTAGCTCCAGTCTCACCGCGTGAGCCTTTCATCACAGCACCTTTAGCCTTATTCCGGGGGGAAGGCTGCTTTGAGCAGCGGGTGTCGTCACGTGGCAGGCAAAGCATGCGGGGCTCCAGCGTTTGTCCTCTCTTCTTCCTCTGAGGATGCAGAAAGCTTTGATGTTTGAACATCTATTCTAGCTTTTTGCAATAACTTAGTTTTTTTGTTTTGTTTTGTTTGTTTGTTTGTTTTTTTACTTTATTTTTCAGAAAGTGTAGGAAACATTATGCTTTCAGTTATTTATCTGTGTAATTTTGTGAAGAAATTGCAAATATAATTAAATTTTTTTGGGGAACCCATGAATTCGAATGAGGCAACAATAAAGGGAACAGGGTGATTAAGGAATTGTGATTCATTTGTTGTACATCATTACAGCTAAAGCTTTGTTGCTGAATTCCTTGCAGATGGAGTCACTGAACTATGATTATATTTCAGAAAATGAAAGGGGACAAAAATAAAAAGGCAATAAAACAAATTAGTGGATGTCTTGAGGGACGTGATTATTACTGACTATGTTTTATATCACAAATGTTCCAAAACTCCAGCACTTTAAATTATCCACCCATGAAGGAAAAACTCTTATTGGTATCAAAATCTTCATTTAGCTCTTGTTGCATTCTCTTTGAAGTTCCAAATTGGCAAGAAAAAAGTCAAATAGTCTTTTAGTGGTATTTTAAAATGAAAGTAGTGTAAAACTGTGCGAGTTCCTTGAATGTCTTAGAAACATCTTAGAAAAAAAAAAAAAAAAAAAAAAAAAAAAAGTATCACCTGGGCATTTACAACTTACGTACCTTAATATGACTTATTTAGTAAAATGGCTGATATGCTTGTTATGGTGTTGTGTTGGACTTTGTCATCAGGTTAGAAGCTGACTGGATAGCTCGGTGGCTCGCTGCACCACCAGGGGAAGCTCTCCCAGTGCCATGCTTCCCACGTACATGTACGATGGCACCACTGCCACTGCTGAGGCTGCGCTGGGGCTGCAAACCTGCTGCCATGGGAGGGACCGTGCGGTAGCGTGGGGGATCCTCATGTGGTGATGGGACCCGGAGGCGTCTTGCTGGGAGTGCCTTGTGGCTGGCTGCTGCCAGCTGAAGCCCGGTCTTGCTTTGTGTGCGCGATTTACCCTTTGATCAGTGATGGAACCAAATGTTCCCATTGCCCAGTGAGTGCTAAAACCTCGTGTTTCTGTCACTAAAATATGTGACTGTAAAACATCGCCGCCTGCTGTATTCACGTCAGGAATTGCCTTGCCTGAGCTGGGCTCACAGGCAGTGCCCAGCCCAGGTGTGAGCGCCCAGCCCCTTCCCTGCAGGCAGGCAGTGAGCTCTTTGGCATGAGCCCCACACAGAGCCACGGTGCTGAGTGGTAACGGCACCGCTACGTGCTCCAGGGGCTGATCTTGGAGAGGTTGGACCTTAAGGGTTTTTATTTGCCTATATAATATTATACAGCCATTAATCTGTCTATATAATATTATATAGATACACACAATGAGGTTTTAGTGCTTTCTCCTTGTTGTAGTCTCTCTCCTGCATGCATTTTGCTGAAGGGCATTGCTAGGTGCTTATGCAGGGTTGGCCTCACTTCATTTCCTTGTGAGGGATTTGAAGGCAAGGTTGCCTCTTGTGGTGACAAGGCTGGAA
Source organism: Netta rufina (assembly GCF_964035555.1). NCBI lineage: Eukaryota > Metazoa > Chordata > Aves > Anseriformes > Anatidae > Netta > Netta rufina. The sequence continues at coordinate 6,519,255 of NC_140137.1, forward strand.
ACCCATTTCTGAGGCCTGCTCATTTCTCCTGGGTGGTTCACAGAGGAGGAAGACATGTGACAGGGGCTCGCTGGCCACCAACAGCGCTCAGAGCCCGCTGCAGTGGGTGCTGTGCTGTACCCTGGGCCAAGGGCTGCCTTCGTGCTGCACCAGCAGCAAACCAGAGCTGATAGCTTGGCAGTGGTAAGGATGAGGTTCTGCTGCCCAAATGTAAGCGGTGTCAGCTGGGCTGGGGGCGATGTCTCGCACACCTGAGTGGCGCAGCACTGGGTGCCTTCCCCACCCGGCGTTGGGAAGCAGGGCAGGAGCTGGACGAGGCCCAGGGGAGCGAGGACGCCGGCTGGCATTCAAAACCGAGGTTAAGCCTCACGGCTGCACACAGCAGCTGTACACAGGGCTCTGCACCTTTGTGTGAGCGTGGTGCTGGGAAGGGCCTGCTTAGCTAAGCTGGGCAACAGGGGTCCTGTCCCCGGGGAGCAGCAGTGCCATGAGCTGCGGGGGCTGTGCTGCCTGCAGAGCTGCTGCTTGTTGGTAGCGCAGCTCAGAAATGCGGCTGCTTCTCCCCCTCATCTCTCCCCTCAACTGCGTTTTTCAAAGCTAATGGTCTTTCACAAAGAAACTCTGTGTTCTCTGACAAAACTGAGGTTTGACCTTTTTTGTTGGTGGTGGTGCTGTTTTCCTCTTTTCTACCTGCTTTTCCTCGCTTGCTTTTTGCCACAGTGGAAGAAAGAAAAAGACAGAATAATAATAATAAAAATGAGACACAAATAATTGAGGGCTACAAAAGGTGCCCAGTTGTTAGGTGCTTTTGCTTTTGAAGCACAAAGGTTGTTTTAATGGTTTTCATGGCAGGACTTTATCATTTTGTCACCTGTCCTGGCACAGCAGGGCAGGGCTCTGCATGGCTGCTGTGCTGCCTCCCCACATCTCTGGCAGCTGGGCACCACTTCCCAGCCCCGCGGCTGACTTACGGCCCCACTGCTGGGCAGGCTGCAGCTGAGCAGGTAGTTTGGCTCGCTGTCATCTCTGCCATTTATTTTCTGGGGTAAAATTATTCCTTATGTAACTGCTTGCTCCAAGAAAGGCATCTCTGACAAGGTATCAGGTCTGTGGGAAGCTGTAAAAATGGCACAAAAGCGTCATGTCCTGACCAAAGCATTCTCAGGCAAGGACTGTGGAAGTTCATAGCTGTGGTTAGTAAATCACGTGGAAGGGTGTGTGTCTTGGTGTATACACCTACAGCGTTCATATCCACACCCACACAAATTACACCGCCCCAGACACGGCTACAGCCCCACGGCAGCAATGGTGGCCAAGGCTCGCCTGGCTGCCACCCGCTGCCTTGCCAGGGCTGAGCTGTGATGGTGACAAGTGTCAGCATGGCCATAGAATCGCAAGGAGCAGGAAAGCTCCAAAAAAAATGTGCATTCAGGAAGCTAAAAGGAAGCCTGAGGTGATACTTGGCAGCTCCTGGTGGGATGACCTAGAGCAACTGCCTGCAGAAAAAATAAATAAATATCTAAAAGAACGGAGTTAAAGAAGAGTGGAACACTTCTGTAATGCAGCTTTTCCTTAATGAGGGAGCTCTCCACCTAGCGATCTGCTGTCCTGCCTGTGCATTGTGCCTTGCACCCAGTGGGATGTAGTGGTTCCTGGACCCACAAGAGTAATGTGTGGGAGCAGCAAACTCTCATCCGTTCTCCCCCAGAAGCCAGCATCTTCTGTCTCAGAGAGAGAACGAAGCGTGGCCAGGTTTGCAAAGCTGTACTCAGTGCCGTTCCTTCCTGACCCCTCTAATGCACGCTGAAGCACGATACTTCCCTGACCTCATTACTGCTTCTTGCATAACTCGCTGTGCTCGCCCTTATGCAAGTATCAAGTCCCTTTGAAATTCGGCATCTGCGGGCCTGGTTTCAATAGTCACAGTAATGGATCTGATAATCCTTTGGAGAAGAGAAAGGTTAGGAGATTAATGCAGAGTTTGGTGGTGAGCTATTTTAATTCTCAGTAAGTCACAGATACAAGGGCGTAGAAATATAAATCCTGCTCAGCTGGCTTGATTTTTGAAGTGTTATTTCTTGAGTCCCAGTTCAGTCCTGCCCTTCTTGGCCTCTAACCTTTCTACGGTGATAGCGCTATGTCACTAAATTTGTTATCTTCCAAACTGAAGAGCAGTTTTTTGTATGGCATTGCTGCTGAGACCGAGATGGGAAACCCACCACTCCCCAAAAACACCTCCACCTGCAGGGCACACATGGTGCTCAGGCAGCACATGGGGCAGATGGGGACAGCGATGCCGTGGAAATCAGTTTTAGGAAGCAGTGCAAGCTGCGATCACTCCTTGGGTGGAGAAATAGACTGTGGGACAGTTGTCAGCGGCGATGGATCAAGAAACAGGGAAAAGGCACTGGTGATGGCTCTGCTCATTGCAGGGCTGTGGTTGAGGCATGGAGGAAGCCTGGCCAGGCTTGTAACCTCTTGGGCTGACGGTGGGAAGCGGAAGGGGGGCTCGTAGGGCATTTTGGCCCACCAGTGCCTGGCCAAGTGGAAAACAGTGCTGTTTGCAGTATGCTTATAGGTAGAAAGACAGAAAATTAGCAGATAGTTGGAGGTCATCACCCTCAGATCGTATGGTCATGTTCTCAGCTGGAAAAGTTTGGCTCTGAAGCCAGAGGCAGTGCGCCAATCCACAGCAGCCGAGAGAAGTGACTGGTTAAAAGTCACAGACCAAAAGGACTTCGGTGTTTTGTTTTCTCCCAAACGTGAACTCCAGAACCTGTGATGCAGCCCTTCAGCTCACTGCGTAAGGTGTACCTGACAGCGACAGCACAAATCACGGGGGCAGTGCTTTGTAGGCAGAGCCTTCAGCCGAGCTTAAATCCCTGGTGATGTATTCCCATGAGGTTGGCTCCTTAATGCCTGGCTGTTGTGCGAGGAGCCCTGCGATGCCGCTGTGCACTCTGCGTGCCCCAGGCACAGCAGCTCCTGGGGCAGGGCACTTGTGGTAGCCTGGGGGTTGGAAATAGCAAGGAATGCTGTTCTTGGGCAGCTTGCTTTGCAGCCCTGGTGGTCTAAAGCTTTCCTTCCTGTGAAAATATTTTTAGTCAAGGTTGTGCTTTGGTTAAAATACGAGGAAGGATGGAAACAGTAGCTGCAGGGAGAGAAGTGCAGATATTTTGCTTGAATATATCGAGGCCATCTTACAGTTTCAGAATTATTTTTCACCCAGAATATCCCAGCAAGCTAAGGGGAACTGATAAAATGCAGTTTTCCTGCATTTGTGTTTTGCCCCAACCGCGTGGTGTTGGTTATCTTCTGCATCATGGTTCCTGCAGGCTGAGGACAGACTTCAGGGCACCTATACACGGGGTGGTACCCTTGTCCCCTTGCTGAGGCAGGTGTTCCTGGCTTGTGTGCCATTTTCTCATGCACCTGTGGTGGGTTCGGCTCTGAGCTAATGCACCATGAGCTCTCCCAGAGGGAAGCCGCGGCCGTCCCCATCTGCAGCATCCTGGGGCATCGTGCACGCTGCCACTTGTCTTTTTGCCATTTCTGAGTCATCACAGGGAGATCTGCCCCACTGTGCCGCCCTAAAACATACATAAAGGGGAGGAGATGCACAAATGTGCAAGCAGCATGGGGATGCCAGGGTAGCCTGGTTACGGCGGCTGAGCAGCGAGAGCTGACGCCCGCCTGGAGCTGGGAGGCAGCCCCGCGGCGGGGACAGATGGGACACGGGGCTGCTGGCGGGGCTGGCATGGCTGCGCTGGTGTGCCTGTGCTGGCAGGTGACAGCTGTCAGCAATCTCCTTTGGTTTTGCTGAGCACGGCACTAGCAGGAGGCTGTGATAGCCAAATGTGCCCGTGCTGCTCCTCATCGAGCTGGGCACCAGCAGGGGAGAGAGAGGAGCAGTGTGGGGAAGGCTGGCAGGAGGCAGGGGCTGCCATTAAACTGCTGTGAGCAAATGGCAGGGGAACGGAGCTCGAGGGCAAGGCGTGAGAGAAGGAAAGGCAGATTTTAGCCATGCCTGCTGCCCAAAAGCTCAAGTTACACTGTGCCCAGTGATCAAGGCCTCCGTGCACGAAGCCAGCGGGGCAGGAGGCTGCTCAGCGGGCATACCTGGTGCTGTGTGACGAGTGGTGCTGGGAGGTGCTGGGGCCATGGCAGCTGAGCTGGGCTTTCTGCTCCAGAGATCTACGCAGCAGAATAACATCTCTCCAGTTTGCTTTAATGGTGTTGGACCTGCTGTCTTCCCCCAGCATGCTAGGGAATGTTGAAGCATCCGCTCAGGTCAGCAAATGCATGGAGGAGACATGGGTTAGTCCAGCGGCTGGTTTATCAGCAGCTGATGTGTGTGACCAGCTGTTCAGGGGTGTCGGACAGGGTCCTGATGCTGCTGAGAGTGGCAGTAAAGCTTGGAAGGGTTAACCTGGGCCTTCCCCAGCCTCAGCCATTGCCCCTGCCTGTCCCGCGCCACTGCAGCCTGGCCTGGCAGATCAGAAGTGCACTGCTTTGTTCTTAATGCTGCAGGACAGCCGAGCGCCTGTGTGTCAGGAGCAAACGTTGGCTGGAGCCATGTTTCTGTGCCCACAGAGCTCACATAGTGCTGCACTCGGCTGCCCCAGGTCGCACTTGCGCTGGGATGGCCGTGTCTGCTGCTCACCTGCCAGCTTCCCTTAGAAAGGAGGGGTTGCATTCCTTGTGTAATCACATTGTCTCATGTAGACTAGGCCTGAGTAATCTGTCTTTTGGGGTAGAAAATGGTATCAGTATAACAGCAAGTACTTTTAGAGGCCAAATCCATCTTGTTTCAAAGCCAATATGAAAAGCAAGCTATGATTTCTCAAATGCTCTATTCAGTTTTACATCGTACGTCTTGGTTTGTTGAGTCTTGCCCCTTCTCTGGTGTTTTAATCTCTCTCCTAGCTTCTTCCCCCATCTTTGCTTCTCACCTGGGCAATGCAGCAATTCCCAGTCTGCTGGGGCATTATCTGTCAGGGACATATCCGAGAGGAAAAACAATTTTCATGTCCCCGTGTGGTCCCAGTTCCTATCAGCTGGTCCCTGCTGCAGTGCTCTTTATGAAGCAGCTCATGCTCACGGCCCTAGGGATGCAGTGGGGAGGACAAGAATAGGTGTCAGGGGTGGTGAGTACCAAAACATAGCCAAAAACTGGAAAGTAATACAGGTTTCCTTTAACGAGTACAGGGAGAGCCTGGGTCCTGTGCCAAACCAGCAGGTCTCAGTGGAAATGGGAACTGCCCTCAAAATACTAATTTTTTTCTCTGTGGCTTCTTAAGCCATCAGGAGTTGATTTGAGAATCAACCTAAATTTCAAAACGGAGCTTAGATGAAGCTGCTGTACTGAGCTGACTAGTTCCAGTGCACATTTCTTATGGCTCAGATTTTTTAAAAAGAAAAGCTCTGGTCTCACAGGATCACTTGAAACTTGACAGCTTGCATACTTTGGGAATCGTTTCTGAAGGTTGGCTGAATAAGCTGGTAAATGCAAGTTTCTTCCAGAGAAGTCAGTGGATCTTCACTTTCATTGGCACAACCGCAAACAGGTTTGGGAAACTGGATAACTTCTGGAGGAGCAGAAACAGCACCAGGCCATTGGCTGTGCCCGGTCAGTAAGTGTGCTGCGCCCCATGCAAGGCGTACAGCTGTAATCAATGTGCAGGTTGGGTCCCCACTGCGGGGACTCATGGCAGGAACATCTTCTGGAGCAGCGTCACACACAGGGTGTCCCATCGTGTCTCAGGGCAAGGAAAAATGTCCTGGCTCAGTGCCTGCAGGCTCACATCACTGGCTCATATCTTGTGCAGTTAGGGCCTCACACTATCTCTGCTCAAGCTGCTCAAACTCCTGGGCTACTGTGACCTTCTGGGCATGGGCCTTTCTGCAGAGCAGAGCCTGGCAAGGGAGCAGGTTCATGGATGGCCGGGCAGTGGCGCTGATGGCTTTCCTCCGCGTTGTGCCAGGGTCCGGCACAGTGGGAACACTACCACGTGGCTTCTTATGGGGGAAGATCGAAATGCGTGTTGTGATTTCCAGGCCTACAGGAGGGCTTTTACCCCTGTACCAGAATCAATCCTGTCCAACTCTGTTTTGCCTGCTAGGCCAGTTGTGCGGGGCTCAGGGTGGTGTGAACAGATGCTGCAGGCTGCTCAGTGGAAAATGAGATTTGGCTGCAGGTGTGCTGCTGGTGGAGGGGTTTTGTCAGGTGGCCAAACCCATCTTCAGTCCCTGTGCAGCGTGTGAAGGCAATCTGTAACCTCACACCTGCACGCTTGCACTTGTTCACACAGTTTTCTTTTCGTTCCATAAGTAAACAAAGAAAAAATGCTATTCTAAGAGATGGCTGCACTTCAGCAGCAGGTTGTTATTCTATTTTACTCTTTATTTTAGTATTCATCCATTAAATATCTCATAATTAAACAAAAGTTACAGATAGACATAGTGGATTGTGTTTTTCTGAGGACTCCGTGCATGTTAACGTGCTCGCTGTGTGTCAGCAGTCGTACCCCGTTGCTGGTTTTTTGAAACGATTTGCACGTGCAGTTCCCCAAATGAGTAGCAGGGCTGCTTGTGGTGGGCCAAGTTGCGGGGATGCTCCAGCCTTCGCACGAACATTGGGGTGTGTTCTGCAGTGTTTGTCCTGACTTTGTGAGGTGCCTTTGGTTCTCCGGTGGGTTACATAACCCTGAGCTCTTATCGCCCAGCCCTCCATTCCCAGCTCCGGCCAGACTTTGGACTGGTTTCTCAGAAGTAACTTGTGAGAGGGACGTAGTAATTGAGGTCAGAGGAGCTGCACATTTGATGAATTGTATGCTAGGAATGGCGTTAAGTGGTCAACATCCAGCTGGAGATGAGTTTTTATCGCAAGCCTTTGTTGCTGAATAATTAACTGCGCGCTCGCCTCTGATGGCCGTTACTGCAGAGAAGTGGCTCCTGCCTTCACAATGGGCTTCCGCAGCTTTTGCCGCTAAAAGCAAGATTGTGATGAGCTGCTTTTATGTCTCCTGAAGGCTTTTTTCCCATTCTGTGGCAGCCAGCTAGCTTGGGGGAGGGCTGCGTTTTGATTAAAACCTCGGAGCCTGCACACCGCAGGAGGAGACGTGGCCTCCTGTGAGCCGGTGCTGCTAACGAACTGATCAGTGCTGCCAGCAGAGGAGAAGCCCTGGGATTCCTCATCTGCATCTTGTGCTTCTGTGAGGGAGAGAGCCCGTGGGTTTGTAGGTAAGGCGAGACTCTTTTGTGCCTTTGGATGCAACCGGGCTGCTCTGGGGCCATGAGGAGACACCCGCATGTGTCCCAGGAGGAGCTTTGTGCAGCCACAGCCCAAACTTTGCCTTTCAGCTCGTCCTCACGTGCACACTGGGAGACCTGGAGACGTATCCGTCGTACAGTTTGGTGTGTGATGTGACTCAAAACCAGAGAAAATCTGTTGCAGGAGCCTGCAGTGCTTGAAATGGTTCATTTGCCAGCAGTCACGGGTGGGTTTGCTGCTCTGATGGAACAAGTTTGTGTTGCTGTGTGCTGCACGGGTCTGTGCGCAGGCCTGCTCGGTGTCCGGCCGGCCTGGCCTGTCCTTTATCCACTCACTGGTTTCTTCTCGGTCTTGCTTCTCGGTTTTTGTAGATTTTCTCAGTGATAAGATGACAAGCGCTCAGGTCACGTAGGGGGTTTCATGCTCTGACATTACTTTTCGTTGAGGTTTTTTATAGCCGGTAAGCAGGCAGTGTGGCAGGTTTACCCGTAAGGAAGTCTTCGTCCAAGAAAAGTGCTCCTAAAAGTTTCCTCTTGAATGAAAGAGCTGGGCACAGCTAATGAGAAATTATCATTAGAAATTAAGGAAAGAAACAAGCCGGTAAAGTGCATGCAGTGATAACTGAGCCAGGTTATGCCATGCGATGCCATGCTGATGAGCTGGCGATGGCGTGGAATACTCACGATGAGGATACAAGTACAGAAAGGGAGACTTGGGATAGATCTTTCCTAGAGTGACAGATTAAATTGTCAGACAAAATCCCCCAAGGGAATTTTCCTGCTCATTAATTCACGTGGCAGCAATCACAGGTGAATTTAGAAGGGCAGAAGTAAATTCCTTCTTTGTTCTCTAGCCCAACCCATTTTTCCTTTGCTGGTCCCCGGGGCTCCTGCAGGCAGGGCTGGTGAAGGGCAGTCAGTGGTCAGCGTGGCCTGGGGTGTCACCCCTGCCCTCTCCTTCCTGAAACAAACCACGATGTGAGGGGGGTGGATGGATGTCACCATAATTGGTGCCAACGGTCATGGCTGGGGCACGGAGGAACAGCGAAATTCCCAAACCGCCCTGTCGGAAGGGGCTGAGCAGGTCATGCAGGCTGAGCACGGCAGCGGGCAGTGAGGAGTGCTCCCTGGAGCTCTGGAGCCATGAGCAGCGCTTCGTGGCAGCTTCACTGGTCAAAGGTGGTGGCTACAGGTTGGAACCTGCAGGTGGCACTTGGGTAAGGTCACGGATCTGCTTGGTGCACAGCACAGCTACTTTATGCCTTCCAGCTGCTCATTATACTAATGAGGCACTTGATCTACACTGCTCCTGAGTCATTTAATACTTTTGATTTAAAGTTTGCTTTCTCTTTGCTTCTGAATTCAGAATGTATTTGTTGTTCTATCTGCATCCTCTGGGGCGGTTACCCCAGTTCTGCCTGGGTGACAGCCCCAGATGGGCAGCAAGGCATCGCCTGCTCAGGTCTCTCCCTGACCCCCCCCCAGGTCATCACCTGTTGGCACAAACTCAGCCTCCAGGGGTGTCTCGAGGATCACCCTAAACTTTGGAAGGCCCAGACTCCAGGCATCTATGCCCAGAGCTGGTCTCTAAAAGCCAGCCAGGGGACTCTGTCAGTGTTTCACATTGCTTCTTAGCCACGGCTGCTGAGCCAGCACGCAAGGACTGCTACTTGCTGTGCTTGGGAACTCTTTGGGGCTGCTGTGTGATAAAGCTCGCTTTGCTTCCTACCAGTAAGGCAGGACTAGAATGTTTGTGTTTGAAATATGGATCCTGCTGCCAGTAATGGCACCGCTCTGAATTTCTAAAAGCTGCTGGTGTGGGAAGGCAATAGGGTTTTAATAGCTTCCACTGCGTACAGGAAGATGTTTTGATCCCAATGACTTGTTTGGGGCCATACAAAGCAGTTGTTGCCTGGGAACTCTTGCTGTTTCCTAATGGCACGAATCAGTTGTGTGCTCTTTGCTTCCAGACGTACCTGGCTCTGTGGAGAAGACACTGAGCTGTGTGTGGGAGCCAGCCCCGTTTCCTGCCCCGGCACAGCCCAGCCCTGCAGTAGGATGCAGCTCCAGGCCTCCCCTCACTGGCCTGGGTTTAATAGTACCTGGCTGCTGGTTTCCAGCACTGCTTGGGTTGGGGCGGGGAGGCCAAAGCAGAGGGGAAAAATCAGGCTGCCGACCACACTGAGTGACCTGCAACCAACAGAGGAGTGCAGGTACATGGAGCCAGTGACAGGCCGGGCTGCCTCGCTGTGCTGAGCGGGGCCAGCCTCATGCAGACACCGCCTGCACGCTGCTTCTTGAGCCGCTGCTTCCTTAGGCGCTGTCGGGCACTGGACCAGAGGGGGTTTCCATTTCTTGGCTGTGCTCCAATACAAAAATAACAAAGATCTCAGCTTCTAAGCTCTGGAGGCATGCAAGCAGGGAAGGCAGCTCTCACCTTTTCATAAAACTTAAAGGCAGTCAGGCTCAAAACTGGGGCCTGATACAAGCATCATTGTATCTGGGAAGACTGTTTTTGTTGTCAGAAACCTGCAGCGAAGACCAGAAGTGTTGTGGTCAATGAGAGTATCACCCAGCTGCCTGCCCCAAGCTGGGAGCAGCTCACGGCCAGAGCTGCCTGTGTCTGGGTGCTGTGCTGTGGCAAAGAACCACTGGGATGGGATTTATGGCCGAGCGTTTCTGCTGGTTGAGGAAAGGAATAAATCCACGTTCCCTGCCAGTGCGTTGTGATGAAAATAATCCCTGCTGACAGCAAACGCGGAGGTGGGTGTGAGCCTGTGCTGCTTAGATAGAGGCAGGTGCTCACAGGGGCGGAGCCCAGTGGGGTGAGGCTGATCCCTGGGGCCTCAGCACCCAGAACAGAGGCACAGCCCCCCAGGGGACCGGGGGCAGGAGCCCCACACAGCCACCCCAACCACCCCGCTCCTGCTGGAGTGCCCCAGGCCTGGACACGGAGCTGTTCCGTGTGTGAACTGGAGCTGCTCAAACACATTTAACCTGCTCTTAAACCATCTTCAGGGCGGCAGGTCCTCAGATTACAGCTGCCTGCCTCGCACAGCCACCTCTGTCCCCCACCCCTCAGCCCGAGTGCTGGAGCTGTGCTGCGGGGCTGACAGCTCCACGTGCAAATCCTCCTCGTGTCAAACACAGTGGGGTGTTTGCCTCTTTTAGGATAAGAGGAAATGATATGCAGGGCTGGGACTGATCACTCACATCAGATTTTTTTTAAGCTGTCAAGTGCTGTGAAGCAAAGCAAGGACAGAGTTAACAACGTTGGTGCAATTTTATTTCGCTCCCTTGTGCGTCTGCCTTATGACAGCCTGAGTTACATGATCACACCCTATTTTTTCCACAGGGCACCTTCCAGTGAATGGCAGCTCGAGCTCGTTCAATATTTCTTTGTGCTCATCTCTCAACCCCTGCCTCTCCCCAGCTGGTTTCTGGGCCTCCTCGAGGGCTCCCCATGCGCCCAGGAGGCTGCCTCGTGCCGCGGTGCCCGGAAGCTGTGCGAAAGGTGCTGGCACGTCCCAGGAATGGCAGGGGTTATTCTCCATCAGCGAGCTGTGCTCAGTGATCAATAACACTGCGTGTATATTTGGGAATAGAAAGAGCTCAGCTGACAGTAACGTGCATTTGTGCAGTAACTTAGTTTCATTGCAAAATCCATCCTATGCATAGATGGTAATAGAAAATGTTATTTAACGGCTAGCATTGAGTGTGTCATTTCCAAGTTTAGGTGCAATTAACTCAGACAACTTACTTTTGGCCTTTTATTTCTCACTCATGAAATCCAAAATTCTTTGTCAAGTGCAAAGCCAGCGCTCAGCTCTGCCCCGTGGCCTTGCCTGGGCTGTGTGGGGCTGAGCCTCCTGCCCCGTTACCTGGGATCAGGAGCTGGGCTGTTCCCCGTGTCCACCCGAGGCTCCAGCTCGGCCCCTGCAGATTCAGCCAGGATGGCAAAGCTGCAGGGGCTCGGCAGCAGGAGGGTGGGAGCTCTCCTGTGCACCAAAGGGAGTGTGCTTGTTGTTTGTTACCGACCTTAGCTCTATTCCCCATAGCCCCAGGGAGATAAGTTGAATTACCTGTCTTACCTTACCTGACCCTAACTGGCACCCCAAGCACTCAGGAGGACGGCAGCCTCCCCGTGTCCTCCAGCACAGAGTCGAGGCCATAGCAGCGCGCAGTGGTGGTGCGATGTGGTGCCTGCACTTTTGGGTGCCTCTGCAGCCTGCTGGGAGTGAGAGGCAGCCTGACAGCACTTCTGAGTGCTGGGGGAGAAGTGAGGAGCCTGGACCCCCGCAGAGGCTGTGCCTTAGCCTCCAGCAGGGAGACTGGGACCAGAAGCAGCTCCCTACCAGCACGGGTGCACACAGCAACCCATCATGTGTGAGCGAGGATAAATGCTGCTGTGGTAGGGCCTGGGGAAGAAGTGAGCAAAGTCGGGCTCAGCTGTCCCCCGTGCAGCCGGCCGAGCCTCCTGGCAGTGCTGGGGGAGGCAAAGGGCAGAACCCGCAGAGGGGTCCTGAGGTGGCCACTGCTGAGTCCCCTCTTGCAGCACCGCGACAGCATTGCTCCGGCTGGGAGCAGCAGGCATTGCAACCATGGAGACTACAGGAGATGTGCCCCTGCCTTTAGGAAAATATATTAAAAAAAAAAAAAAGTTTTTTTTTTTTCCTCAGAGCATCTGGATAGTTTTCAACTTTCAAATGTGATAGGTAGATCTAAAAAAAGATGCAGAAATATTTTCACATCAGGCACCTGACGTGCCTAATTCCTCTGTGTAGTAATGACTAATGGCTTGAAAACAATTGCTGTATTTTTTTTTTAAGAATCCCTATATTGGTAAATTTGCACTTCTGTGATTGTAACACTTCACCAAACTATACAAATTTTACTTATGATATAAAGGAAGAATAAAATATTTTTTTTCCCCTTAAATTAAGCTTATGACCCCTCCATTACTCCAGCCCGTCTCCTACAGCTTTTCAACAAGTGAGGAAACAGTCATCAGAAAAACTTAAAAGCTTTTGGGTACTCAACATCCTCTTTAAATGCAGCAGAAATAATTTAGGGCTGGGGAGAGGCGAAGCCTGCCTTCCAGGGGTGAAGCCTTTCTCCAGGGGTTAGCTTTGCCGCGCCGAGCTACTACTTGTTACTCATAACTGGCTGAATATTTCTCTGAGCTGCTCCTGCTGTTGGAAGTCCCTTCTGTAGGCGATGCCATCACAGTGCTTCTGGAAGCACGTGGCAAATCACAACATAGTGCAGGCAGCATCTGCATCAGGCTCTCTGGGAAGCCTGAGGCGATGGATGCTCGCTGGGCACCGCTGCACTAGTAGGCAGATGGAGGAAGGCCTTTGGGCTATTTTTGCCTTCCCAGTTAAACGCGTTGGTATTGGAAACAAAACCCAAACTGCAGAGAAGGGAGTGGGCTGACTGCAGCAGGCATGGGTCCGTCCTGCCAGCGGGGCTCCCTGAGCCAGCGGGAGAGCAGCTGTGGTCTTGCAACAGTGGGATCTTCTGGGTTCAAGCTGTTCCCTGTTTCTCTTTTCTTATCTTTTAATTCCTGCCTCTCCTCTCACTTGCTTTTCCCTGGCCTTTCAAGACCTCCTGCATCTGAGCAGTAGCCACCAGGAGCGAGGTTTCATGGCCAGCGCATGAGTCCGTCCTGCAGCGGGCAGAGCACAGCGCAGGCAGGGGGCGGTTGCATCCCCAGAGCACCCATCCTGTCGTCTCCTAGCCGTAGAGCAGAAAGAAGGGAGGAAATCAGCTCTGCGAGGCAGGCAGTGTAAAACCTCAACTGCAGACCTTAAAAAACAAACGACAGAAAACATTTATAAGAAATAAGTCTTAGGTTGTGGTTTGGTTTTTGTTTTTGTTTTTGTTTTCCATTAGCTGTTGTTTTAAGTATGATGGCTATGGAAGGAAAGAGAATGAGCTGGCCCCATTGTATAATTAGTCCAAATTAATTAGGAGCATAAACGAAGGGAGGGAAGAAGCAGCGCTGACTGGTTCTGCTCTGCAGAGAAGGGCAACGGCAGCCAAGCGCGGTGCGCACCAGCTCCCAAGCAAGTCACATGCATCTCAGGGGGGTGTGTTTCCATGGAAATTTTTTTTATTTCTGGGGAGGCTGAAAGTCTCTGTAAGAAATGGGAAAAGTCATCCGAAAACTACCATTTGAGAATGCTGCTTTGGAATAATAATGTAAATACCCCAGAGCCACGGAGAGCCTGCTTCAGCGTGGGAGCCCAGCGCCATCTCCGAGCACATCTGAGGAGTTTAATTAGAGGAGAGAGAGACCAGAGAGAAGGGGCCGTGCTTGGCTCCCCCCGCTGCCTGCCTGGAACATGAAACAGCTCTTTGAGGTTGATTCACGTGCCTCGAGCCTGGCTTAGGGAGAAGAGTTTTCCCATGTTAATATTTTGATTTTCAACCGCGTAATGGTTTAGGGAAAGAAATATTGATAATTTTCCAAGCCTCTGCTTCACGCAGGATTTCAGCGGTGAGGTGTGTGCTGCTGAAAGGCACCTGTGTGCAGCACGCTCCCACTTCCCGATGCTTTCTGAAGCTTTTGTGGTGCACTTCTTCAGCGGCTGTTGGGTTTTATACGAGCTGTGGGTTCGATACTTTTATCCCTGGAGCAGTGTAAAAACAGCGATGTCTTGTAAACAACTTGAGAGCGCCAGCCTCTTTCTGCTTCACATTAAAAACTGCTAAAACACACAGACACAGAAGACGCTCCATCTGTGCCACTGAAAATCAGCATTTTAATTGACGTTTAAGAAACCCCAGGCTGAGGGAGCAGAGCAGGGGAGCCAAGGGGGAAGGCGTGTTGGAAGGCTGTAGGAGCTGATCTCCAGTGACCCGGTTGCAGGGTCCCTGCAGGCAGCTGGGACCTGTAGGGCACACTGGGGCTGTAGGGGCTGAGGTGGGGACCTCAGCCCCCAGCTGCTCAGGGGCCATACGTGGTGCTGTGCTGGGATGGATTCCTTAAAGTCTTCAGTCGGTGCTTTTGGTGCGCAGGTTAATTTTATCGATAAGATTTCACATGAGTACTGCTGAGGATAATGTTTATTACTGACGTCGATCCCATGATTTAGTCCAGCAAGGGATTCCTGCATGGTTAACTGGGCATGGGGCTGGCACTGGGACAGGGAAGGAAGCCAGAGAGCCAAGGAGGTCCTCGCTTCAGAGACTGGGCAGGGGCTGTGGGGTCGCTCACCCCCTGGTGAAGCACCCAGTCCTCCTCTGGCTGCACAAGGACCCGGGAAGCCAGGGCTGGCAGCTCCCACTGCCACACTGGGGTCTTCTGTGGGTGCAGGGACTCCTGGCGGGTTCCTGCAGGCCTCTCCCACAGCCCCGGCTCACCAGCAGCTACCCGCAGCTACCTGCCCTAAGAGCAGAGATGGAGCGTGCAGGTGAGATGCACGGGAAAAATAAAGTAGCAGATACCGATCAAAGTGAGGAGGAGAATATGCCAAGGTACGAAATGTTTTCCTGCTCCAGAATGAATGAGTTTTGAGGGGCAGGATGGTTTTTGTGCAAAGAAAGAAGGAGATGAAAATCTCGCCCTGGGAGAAGTCCGTGCCGAGATGTCTGCAATGAAGGCAATGGCAAGAGAGGGGAAGAGAAGATCAACGCAGGTGTGGAGAAAGAGATCTGGGGGAGAAATTTAGATGGGGAACACCAGAGAGAGAGTTAATTGAGGTGAATCAGAAATTAGAAAGGCTGTACAAGAAAGAGAGGACAAGCAAAATGGACTTCAGTGAGATCCTGCAAGTTGTACCGCAAAGACATGGGTGTCAAATAGGGGGTGTGTGTAAGAGGACCACGTTTACTGGGTTCTTTTGTTTGGTTTTGTTAAGATGGGTAGTAATTCATTTGAATGAGATGAGATGAGATTGTGAGTCTGTTTGGGGATGAGGAGAAAGTTGCTGGAAAAGAAGGAAAGGACAAGTTGCTACACGGCTTCCTTGCAGTTTGGTTGTGCATATCCACACCCGGAGCAGTCGCATCTCCCCTATGGGGAGAACTGATTTGTAGGAAGATAATGTGTGTCCTGTGACATTGGCTGAAAGGTCTGGCATGATTTGGGAGTAAATTAGGTATGAAATGTTTGGGGCCTTGCAACAGCAGTTAATGCTCACAGTACAGTAAGAAATGGTTAATTTCTTTGGAATAAAAATGTAACATTAAGTGGGTTTAGAGCAAGACCTGTGAACCGTTTGTGTTGTGTATCCTGTTTAAACATCGTGAAGAACCTCACGGAGCTCTTCTCCTGAAGCTGGATTCAGAAAAATCGCCACTTGGCCCAGCAGGCATTTTTCATTCTTGATTTAAATGAACTTAAAATTTCCAACAGGGTTTTGAAATGATTCTTTTGGGACAAAAATTCTCTCCCCTTCACTTCTGTGTTTCTGTGAACACACCGAGCTTCTCACGGGCAGCTGCGTGTCCTGCCAGTATCCGAGCTGGTTGTTAGAAGTGGAGAGCTCCTTGCTGAGGGTTTCCTACCTGAAATTTGCTTCCTTCCATCCATGAGAGCATCTCGGCTGGCCTGTGGGGGACACGCCTGCCTACGTGGGAGCAGAGGCGCAGCCGAGGGGCAGCACCAGGGCCTCCGAGTGTATTTGGTACTGCAGCCTCCTGGTCTTAACGCATATCTGAGCAGCGGAACGTGAAGCTTGCCTGGCAGGCATTGCTCGAGCTGTCTCTACCCAAACGCTGCACTTCAAAGAGAAGCCTTCTCACGCAGTCATTTCCCCTTATCTTTTCAGTGCTGCAAGGCAATATATGTCAGGAGATTTCCTTGTACTAATCTAAATAGAATTCTTAATTATTGAGACAAGCTAGTCAAGTCAAAATAAATTTAATGGCTCATATTTAATATTCTTGTTAGACTCATTATGAATCAGGCAGAAATGATAAAAAAAAAAAAAGATTTCAGCTAAGCATATGTCAGTAGTAAATAACAGAAGCCTGGATTGCGCCCAAGTCAGGTCCTAAAGTGACATGGGCTGAAGTCTCCCCTGCGCTCTGCCGCTGCTGCGGCTGTGCTCCCAGCGCTGCAGGAGCCTGCTGCTGCGTTCCCAGCAGCTCCTGGGGAAGGCGAGGGGGAACCAGAGCTGGGTGGTGTGTCTCGGCAGCCTGCATGCTGCTCGCCTTCTGATGCTGCCTGGTGATCGGTACCTGCTGCTGTTGGGGGTGGCAGCAGGCCAGGGTAGAGCAGGAGGGGCTTTTAAGTGCTGAAGAAGAAGCCAGGAGGTGTAACAGGACAATTCTTAGGGCTTGTTGCACAGTGGAGCCGTGCAGGAGGTGAGGGAGTTGA
Organism: Netta rufina; assembly: GCF_964035555.1. Classification (NCBI taxonomy): domain Eukaryota; kingdom Metazoa; phylum Chordata; class Aves; order Anseriformes; family Anatidae; genus Netta; species Netta rufina. Next base: position 6,535,855 of record NC_140137.1, read on the forward strand.
AGTCAGTTCCCTGAGCCAACCTATGTGGCACAAGGGGGTTTCCTTCACAGTGCCTCCAGGCCTTGCTCAAGGGCTCGTTCAGTGTTTGCACCTCATGGTCTGGGATTCCCCGCATCTTGGGAAAGTCCTGTAAAGGTTTAGTGGGGTTGAAGAAATGTGGATACCCGGTCACAAGGAGCCAGCACGAGCTCCTTCAGCCTCCCCGTGCTGCACTGCTTGGAAATCAGCCACAGCAGCACAGCAATCCCTGGGGCCAGCTGTGGGCAGAGCCCTGGGACTGCCTGGACACACGCTCACTCACCTCCCTCTTACTTCTTCGTTTGCAACGATGTTAGTCTGGCACGGCTGACTGCCTGATTGCCACTGGGGTGGTGCAGCTGGATTGCACTGCATCTTTTAAAATACTTCTTCTCTTCAGGTATCTGCTTTAACAGCTCCCCCGTGCTCTATTCTGAGTGTGTATCTATAAATGGTCCTGACCAATTTGCTTTCACTTAATTATTGCTGTAATTGCTTCAGTGGATTAAGAGAACGCAGCTCGTGATAGATTTAGATTTTAATAACTCATTTGATATTTTCTCATTGAGTTTTCCATTATAAAGAACAAGCCCCAGTTGGTTTGACTAGGACTACCCCCAGGAGGACTGGTGGCTGGCGGAAGGATCCTGAAGGCATTGCCTGGGGCTGGGGAAGATTTCTGGCGGGGAGTCACCAGAATCGATTGCAGACATCGTGAGTTCAGGCTGATGGGGAAGTTGTGTTAGGGCATTATTGTCACGTGCACATGCTCCTAAATGGGAAGCCATTACAATACCAATGAAGAGAGACATTTAAAAGGTATCGATGATCCTTACTCAAATGAGCAGAGCATGTACTCGGAGGTGATTTGCTTTAGAAAAAGCAAAGAGCAAGGGAGCGCTTCTGCAGGAAGCCTGCCACACCTGATGCTGACAGGGAGGAGAAAGCCTGGGGGCAGAAGTGCTGCCGGTGGGTGTCTCACTGCACAGCAAGCCCTCTTTCTCTGCATTTGGGGCCGTGGAAGAGCCATTGTTATGTGGGGCCCTGTGCCTGCAAGATGCCTATCTCAGTGCCGGGGCCAGCAGCACGGCGAGGGCAGGCACTCGCTTGGGTTTGCAACGTTTCCCCTCTCCGAACCCGCACCGCTATGTGGCTCGGCAGGAGGGTGTGGGGCTCTGGCTTTGGGGTTTATGGCAAAGGTCTCCCTCACCTCCACAGCTGAGTGGCAAATTCAGACTAAGCTGATGTTCTCTGGACGCATACACGCAGTACTGCCATGACACAGCCGAGGACTGCAGGCTTGCTGTAGGTACTGCCCACGAGTCGTAGGGGATGTTGCTTACAGGTGCTGTGCTCAGAACAGCCCTGTTCGTTGTCCTTAAGCTGTTAAGTGGCTTTTCTTATTTCCAGTTCTTCCTTTCCCCATTGCCAAGATAACAAACTTCCTTTCGCTCTCCCGGAGTCAATACCAGAGCAAGTGTTAGTGCACACTGCTGGTAATCCCATGATAGCCGTGCGTATTGAGGCACCGCCCCGCCTTATTAACGGAGATCAACAGCACTGCCGATACCTAACATGGCCCCACTAGGACCCAGTGGGTGTTGTTGTTTGCTGCTGGTGTCCATCAAAATTCAGATTTGTTTCTGGTCTATTTTAAGGTTACTTTTCCTACTGATTTTTAGCTTGTGTTCAGTGAAGTGCTCGTGAATCTTTTCTGATCTGATGCACGCAAGCTTAAGTGGAAAACGGCTGATAAACCTTACCGTGAACGTGGGACTGTGATCATGCTGTTCTGAAACACTGTAACCAAACCTGCTACTTGTGAGATAGAGGCTTCTGATAAAGAAAAAAAAAAAAAAAAAAAAAAAAAGCAATTAATCTGGATTTTTAAAATGTGTATAGGCAGCAAGTTAAAATAAAATCTCTTTTAAAAGAATACAGCAATCCTGAAAATGTCAATTGTGAAACTTTGTGTTTCACACTCAGGTATAAATATTTGTTTTGCTGTTGTTTTTACCATTCAGACTTTTTTAGTCACTCATCGTATAAAGCCAGCTGAGAACATGGGTTATCCTGTCTGACTCTCAGGTACTGCAAGGCAGTGCTTACGCTCTGGAAGTTCATGCAAAAATCAGGAAAAATGAAAACCTGTATTTTCATGGCAATCGGATGATTAAATCCAATATGATGTTGACCTTTCTCTGCTTCCTTCATGTGCTACCCATGCAGTTTGTGTTCTGGTTACTGAAGTTTGGAGATGGATTCAGTGGAAATAAGTAAATAGTCGAAGTTAGGCATGTCCCAGTCCTTGTGCCCCGCGATGTACTTGGGCAGAGGGTGAAACCTCCGTGTGTTTGCAGCAGCACAAGGTAACCTGCCTGCATCCGGACGTGACCACGTCTGGCACTGGCTGCAGGTGCTGGGCGCTGCCGAGCTGCTTTCCTGACAGCACAGAGCGGGTATTTGCCTTTCCCTTCGGTGGCTGCTGGTGATTAAACTTCTAATCAACCACAGCGTCCCTGGAAGATTTTAATTACATTTGCTCTTTCTCGGCTGTTTTGATATCAAATGAACTTCTAAAAAGCCACAGTCATCTTCCATGGAACTAAAACCAAATTGACATTCTGCTGTGCAGTCTCAAGCTGACATTTCCCCCCGCAGAGGAGCAGCTCCACCAAAGCAGTGCTCTGAGCCCCGGGCAGCACCCGAGCCCCGGAGCCGTCCAAGCGTGAGGCTGGAGGTGCTGCTGCACCGCTGCTGCCACCTGAAGCATGGTGCAAAGCACTGGGTGGCTCACCTGAAGATCTCTGGCACGAGGACGGGGATGGTTAAGCAGAGATGAATTTGCACGCACGGTACGGGGGGTGAATAGAGTTGGTTTTCCCACAGAGCTTTCACACTGGGTTATTGTATCAAACCCAGGTGCCTGCGATGCTGAAGCTGGTGGTATTGTGCTCTGGTTCTTGTGTGTTTTGATTCTCTATTGAATGATATTTGAGAGAAATCTTCCCGATTCTGTTCTGTCCTGACCCTTGGCACTGTTCCTGGAGGAGAGTACAAACTGTGCGCAGCGCTGCTGCACCGCACAGCAGCGTGGCCTCAAGTCCCGAAATAAAAGAAGCCAACTGTGCAAGGACGTGTGTTAATAGGATGTTAGCAGCAGCACACCAAAGGAGCTGGGTTGGAGTCTTTTGTAGCGTAGTTCCAAAACTGTGTTTATTTGCAAACATACCTGGCTCGGAAGAGCCCTGGAGCAGGGGTATAGCAGCAGTGTAACAGTGCTGCCCTTCGGGGTTCTCATCCTCTGCTCAAGCCAGTCGCACTGCCCAGGGGCTGTAAGACAAATACATGGCCAGATTTGGATCTCCCACCTTTCCTGGCTACCAGAATTGTGGATTTCGGGGTTCCTCTGCTGAGGCAAGGCGTCCTCTGCCCTTTGAGACCAGATAGGTTGTAGAGGGGGGTGGCGTCAGTCAGACCTCGTTGACTTTGCAGTTTGCTTCCCCCTTCTATTTCTCAGGCCCTGAAAACTGTCAGTCAGCAACACAGTTGTTCGGGGAGAGGAAACTTGCTGCAGGTCTGCGTGTTTGCTGAAGGGATAAGCTCAGCCTCAGCTGGGTGTGCGCACAGCCCGCCTTGCTGCTGAGCTGGATAAAATGCCAGAGCCGCACTGCCCAACAGCAGCTTATTTAATCCTCTGCTTCTGCAAAGTCTTAAATAAATATTGTTCTTTTTTATGTCAAGGTCTTAATATTTGTTTTAAAGAGTTTTCAGTTGGTTTGGAGTATGAAGCCCCCTGGGTGGCGTGTCAGCTCGAAGTGCAGGACGAGGAGGCTGCCGTGCACAGGGTGTCTGATCCTGCAGACACAGGACCAGGTGGCTGGGGAGGTCCTGGCCTCCTGCCTGCCCATCACCCCTGTGCTGGCAGCACCGGGGTTTGTCTGTGCTGCCCGTGGGCAGCAGCCTCCTGCTGTCTCCCTTCCACGCCCCCGGGATGCCAGAGTGCAGGATGCCTGTGAATAAATGGCCCCATAAAAGTGGTGGGATGAAGTGTTTTACTTTGTGGTGGGTAACCCAAGATGGTTTAGGTTTTGCAGACGTGGCAGGCTTTGTGTGTGTGCAGTGAGCAATGCGAGGTCCTGTCTGTCAGCTGCTTGTTGATGTCAGCTTGGGTACATGCCGTGTCTGGGTATGTGCCGGCAGAAGTAACCCCACTGCTGCACTCAGAGCCAAGCCGCAGAAAACACAGGTGGCAGCTTGCAGACCAGGGGAGCAGAGCTCCCAACCTACCTGCAGGAGTGCTCCTACCCCCTTAGATACATTCATTCATTCCAGCATCCCCACACCTACAAGAGCTGTCAGCTCATAATCAACAAGTTTGGATATTTTGCAATTAGACCGCTAATAAGCTCTAATACTACAGGAAATAAAAGTTTTGTTGGTCTTCCTTACTGGTTTGCTGGATAGCTCATCAGTGGTGGAATAAATGTGGGCTGCAGCACTTAACTAGATTGGAGGAAATGGCATTAGTGGCAAAATAATAAAAGGGAAGTGTTAATTGCAGGGAATAATTGCGGTACATCTGAAGTTGCTTTTTATCTTCCTCCAAGTAGAGATGGAGCCGTGATACGAGATCTAGTTAAAGCCTTTCCACCTCCTGAGGGAAACAATTAGAAAATATTACAACAAAAATAGCTCTTCGAATCCTTTGGCGTCACCAGCATTAAATACAAAATGACAGTAAAGATCTGATTGTGGGGGCAGGCAGGAGGGGAGCCGTGCCTTGTTATGGCATCGCTGCTGGCCGAGGCTGTCCCTGCTGGGACGCGACCTGCCAGGGGTGACAGCCTCAGCTGCAGGGGTCTGGCCTGGCTGGAGGAGGCAGCTTGCACGACTTCAGCCTTCTCTTAGGCAGCCAGGAAAAACGTTTTTTTCCTGCATGAGGAGCCTTTTGTAGAGGGGAGGGCAAAGCAGGGCCCGTTGAAGTCCCTTATTCACGAGGTCAGACCAGCAGGGGTTGCGCTCCTGCTGTTGTGCTGTGGTTTCCTACCTGGCTCAGTCGGGCTGTGTCCAGCTGTTCTGGCTCAATGGGCAGGCAGTGGGCTTGGTGCGAATGAGAGCAGCTGCCATCAACCCAAAGGTGAGGGTTTCCCCTTCTCTGCAGGTCCCCTGACCTTCTCAGTGGTATTTTCAGGGTCAGAGCATCTCCCTGCAAGGAGAAGTCCCACTCCTCTACCCAAGAAGAATGGTTTTGCTCTTCTCCTTTCCTGAAGCACATCCGTGTAAATTGTCCTGTGGGCTATGTTTTCACTGCAGGGTTAACCTGAGCCATCCCCACTTGTATTAATTAGTACGGAATTAATTTAGCTTGTGTGCGAGTTGCTACACCACAAACTAATGTTTGAGTCACGCTGTGTAAATACATTAGCAGCTGGTGAGTTGTGTTAACTTCAGCTCCTGGTTGTAATCCCTGGCAGGCTAATAAAGCTCTGTTTCAGGCATGGAAATTAAAGGGGATTTTCGGTGTCCTTTGGAATGGGATTTGAAGTAGAGGCAATGGTGTTTGATCACAGGAATTTGAAACACAGCCCCGGGACACCTCAGTGCTCGGGATGCCCAGGTGAGGCGTGCAGGAGCCCAGGGCTGTGCACAGCCAAGGTTCCCAGGGGAGCAGAGTCCATCAGCTGCTGGGGAAACCATTCTCAGATACTTGCTCTCTCAAACCAGTTGGCTCCAGATACCCACATCTCAGTGCTTCAATAAAGACGTCAGTTCAAAATGAATAGAGTGTTCTAAGAGGCATTTTCTTAACATCCCTTAGGTCTAAAATGAAGTTGCCATCTCTTTAGTATCTATACTAATAGTTGAAAAATGCTTCTATTTATTTTTACCCCAGCAGTTCTTTAGTTTGTCTGTTTTAGAGGTACTTGTCAGTAAATCCTTATTCTCTTGGCTTCAGAAGCACTGGCCAAGAACTCTCTTTGAAGATACCAGGCTGATGGAATTGCAATTACCATGGCAAGGATAAATGCCATCCAGCACAGAATCTGTTCAGGTTTCTACCCAGAATTGCTCTGTACCTTTGAGTTATAGGTAACCACACATTTAAAAGGACAGCTCGCTAATCTCTGCAGTTTGTTTGAACCATGGTGAAGATTCAGGCTCCAGTAACAGCTTCACAGAGGTTCGGGTGAGTGGAGGCATCAGATGTAATTACAAAAGGATCAGAGGACCAAAGAACAAAGCTGAGCACAATGTAGGAAAACACTGCAAAGGAAAGCTGGGGTAAGAAAAGATTGCAGATGAAGTTAAATAACTTGCAGTTTTGCAGGTACAAAAGGAACAAGAGGTCGCTAAAAAATTCAGCAGGACTTCAAGAAGCACTTCATTGACACAAGCAGCAGCCACTTCTAAGGATTTGATGAATTCTCAGCCTTGGTGCTCACCTGGCAAGGTGGAGGACAGAAGCCAGCAAGACAGAAATCTTCCAGGAGGAGGGGAGAAAATGCTTGAGGACATGAAGCTCAACCCAGGATGAGCCAGAAAGTGATGAGCCTGTGATTCCTGCCAGAGCCAGGATAACAGCATCCAGAAGAGACAGCTGCATCCCTAGTACCTCCAAATTCACATCAAGTGAGGCTTCATCAACCTCGAGTGGGCCAAAGGATCAAATCATTTCATTAAATTAAAAAAAAAAAAAAAAAAAGTATTTTTAATATTTCTCTGCTGGTCTTTGTTTCAGCTGGTGTGAGCACTCTGTCTTAGCCTCCACAACAAAGAGCATGCCAACTCTTTGTGTAAAAGTTTTCTCATCTGTAGTTAAAGTCTGCCTTCACTGCCCCTGAATTTCACTAACCTGATCCAGAGGAGAGATTTTCTGCCCATCACGAAGGCAGCAAGCCCCTTTTCAGGTGACTGCACAGCGTGGCTCAGCACATCTTCCACGTGACATCCCTGTCTGGAAGCTATTGCTGTTGGCTTGGGTTTACTGGTGGCATAATTTCAAACGCTTGTGCTGCTGGTGACACCTCTTGATTTTGTCTGGACCAGCCATTTTCACCTGCAAATACTTATGTTATGCTAATCCACACCTTGTTAATATATTTAGTGTCAATTAGCATAAGCAAGGTTGCTGAATGCCATAATTTAAATGCTAGGCGCAGCTATTTTGCCTGTGACAGGAAGGTATGAAAAATAATTTTCACAAATATTTGTAATCAAGAAACACTGGAGAAATTGCTTCTGAATGGCCCTGTAACAAGCAGAACACGAGTCCCAGCGTTTCAGATGGATGGCGCAGCACTCTGCTAACTAGCGCAGGGCTGCAGACGGGAAGGTTTGCGTGCTCGCCAGCATGAAAAGAAATGAAGTTATGAGGAATGCTTTTCATTACTCATTTTTATTTTTTCCTTGCGCTATAAAATGCGTCACGTTGTAGCTTTATAAGCTCCACGCTGTGGAGCTGCCGTGCAAAGTGGAGATGAGCAGAAAAGTCCCTTTGGGCTCGGCTCTTATCTCCAGCTGAGGATGCCAGCACCAGCCCGGGGCTCTGGGAGGAATCTGGGGGAGCTCTGGTTTGATAGGAGCACCCAAGTGCCCAAATACCGTGCAGGAGGATTTGAAATCAGCGCCGGGGGCAGGAACACAACGCCTGTGGCCCTGGGCAGAGCTGAGCGAGAGGTGGCACAGGAGGGAAAGGGATGCAGGGTGCTGCTGATGGTCTCATATAAAAGGAAGGGGCAGCAGCTTGGTGCAGGGGAGCTGTGGTTAGGATTTATACATTGTCCTGTTCCTGATGTGGAGAAAGGTTAAACTTCTAACTCACTTTCACGGCACAGGCAGATCCTTCATGTGTTTGGGGCCAGGCACTGGCTGTGCCTGCTGCACTGTGGATGTGCAGCCATGGAAATGGACCTGTGTGTTCGGGATCTGGGGATAGCAGCACTTGTGCAAGTGTTCTGGTAGCTGGGGTCTGCCTGCAGCTGTGCCTATACACGCATTTTTCTACGTCCTGTTTCTAGAAAAATGGCTACCCCTGTATTTGTGTCTATCAGGTATTTGGCAAAGTGTAACCTAAATTTCAGTTTGGGATCCAAGTCTTTATCTTCATGTACAGCAAAGAGAACTAAGAGCTTGTTTTGTTGCCCACAAATGCACGTTTTGAGTGTATGTTAAAAATGTGTGGCAAATATATGTATATATTATGCTTGACTTTCGTGTAGCATTTGTTCAAATTTCAGTGGTTCATGAAAACGGCATTGTGAGTTTCCCCAAAATTTATTCCATAGAAAAGGGCCAGTCCTGGTGCACCAGAGATCTTTTTTTTTTTTTTTTTTCTTCCTTCCCTTCCCATGTCATTAGAAATAATTCCTGGTTATTACATGGTATTTCTTTGTTTAGATTGTCAGCCCCATATTGGAAGGACAGGAAAGGTCAGCGCATCCTGGTAGGTGTTTTATTGTAAGTGGCCAGGTAAGCCTCAGATTTATGTTCCTGGAGCGCTCTGATATCCTGAGCAGGAACAAAGAATGACTTTATTTGAATGGTCTGGGCTGCTGGATCTTGCAGTGGTGAAGCCAGGGACTCCTCTAACATCAGAAGCAGCAGAACTAGATTCCTTTTTCTTTTTTTTTTTTTTTTCTAAGTGCTGTTAGGTGAATTTAGATTTTTTTTTTGATCTTTACATGTGGAAGGCAGGCAAGTGTTAGACTTTGACATCTGGACTCATCAAAGAGAAGACAGTGTCTAGTGCAGTTTTTTAAACAGTTCTGTAGGCTGGAAGTCGATGGGAGAATGGTACCCTCATCCACAACACCGTGCCGTGCTCGTCCGGCTTTGCATGTGGCACCTGAAGCCAATGCTGTCCACCTCTCTGCCTCCTTCCCTGCCCAAAGTGATGCACGGTCACTGTCAGGGTTCTGTGCTCTGGGGGCTCCCTGAGGATGAAGTGAGCAAGGGTTAGGAGGCAGTGGTTGGGGTCTTGGCTCCCCTGGGAACCCCACAGAGCTGGGACCATGCTCAGATTGTCCATGTCTGGGGGCTGCTTTATGCCAGGTGCTTTTTACCCTAGATGATCGAAATCTTGATGACAATCTTCACAGCTGAAAAAGAGGATTGCTGAAGATTTGTTTCCTATCAGTTGGATATTAATTTTTTTTTGCTGTCACTCCATTGCCAAGAATCTAATCAGAAACAAAGAATAAGTCTTCTGCAGAAGCCATGCTGAGGGGACCTGGAAAGAAAACCAAGGGCTGCCCGGAATTTAGTGACCTGCATCTGATGAGAAATCGTTCATCAGCTTCAGCAGCAAGTTGCCAAGGCCGTAGTTGGCCAGGTTTGCAATCCACGCTCCCACCCCGCACAGATGGGCAGCAGGCATTTTGCTGAGCAAGGGATCTGGAGGAAAGTTCCTCACTTATCCCTTGTCCAGCACAGAACCCAGACAGGAGCTTATTTGCAAGAACACAGATCAGGTCAGACGACAAAAGGCTGATAATGCGTTTGCTGCTCCTCTGGATGCTTGGTTTGCTTAAAGATGAGTACCTGCTCCTGGGGGTGTGTGGGCTGCGATCCTTTCTGTAAGGAGCCCCCCCTAACAAATATCTGACCTTGCGTGCGAATTGCACTCCTCCTATCTGGGTGAACCTCATGGGCTGCTCTGAGCTGCAGAAGCATGCTCTGGACGCTGTCAGAGGGAGAAAAACAGCAAAAATAACCTTCCGGTGTCCTTCATATGCGAAACCCACTGGCAAAATAAAAAAATAAAATCCCCTCTGGCCTGAAGCTGAATTTGGGTCCGTTGGCTTTCGTTGGGGTTATCGCATGCACCAGCATGCTGCCAACAGCGGGGCTCGGTGCTGTGTCCACCCTGCTGCTGGTACCTCTTGAACTGGAATAGTTGTAATTAGTTAATGAGACCGGAGAGTATCTTGATTGCTGTATTGGACAGAATTTGAATGCAGCTGTCACTGATGGTGGGATCTGGGAAGCACTTCAGCTTTCAAGACGCAAGTTGTTATGGACGTAATAACAATAACTCAGCCCAGCAGCCAGCACTACGGGACCGGCATGCATCCCTTTATTGGAAGCATTCTTCATCTGCTGCAACCTTAGTTCTCTTGCTTAAATGAAGTTCAGATGGAGTTATAGATGGCAACATGCATCAGTACCGTGTGGAGAAACCCGTTACGGGGACACTGCCGTTACTCCCCCAAAGCAGGGGAGAACTGCCATGTGCCGAGACCTCCGAACTTGTGATAATTGCAGTACCTTAACTGTATATTTTTCACAATGTAATTTTGCATTGTAGTTCCACGTGATGATGCACCAGCGTGCAAGTGAAAACTAGCTGCATTTCCAAAGGCTGTTTCCCAACCAGGCTGCACTTTCCCTTTGGCAGAGGAAGGTCGGCTGCTCCCTTACTGTGCACCCACCGCGCTGCTGGCTGCGGGAACACGAAGTAGGGAGCATGAAGTTGCTGTTCCATAGGAGTGAGCCTGAAGCCTTACCTGGGCAGGTGTTGTCCCTGCTCCTGCAGGAGAGCAGTGGCAGTGGGTGGCTTGAGCATGTTGGAGGTCAGCCAGAGTCCCCGGTCCTCAGGGAGTGCTGCAAACGCTGCTGCTGGAGACCACAGGGTTTGGCTTCCATCATGATTTCAGGATTTCATCAATCCTGGACACGTTTATTGTAAGTGAAAAATATTGGTGATTTTAATTATTTGGGAACTATATGAAATAACCATTTTTTCCATCAGAACACCACTGTTCAAACCCTGTTTTGCCCCTGGGTCCCGTGGTAAGGAGGTTTCGGTCTAAAGGCCCCCCACTATTGCACTGCATTCTCAGTCACCCCGAGTCCTGCCTTATTTACATTTACTTGTAAATTTTACATTTACTTGTATATGTAAGCTGGAGTCTGATCCTTCTGGTGCAATTTAGGCTTCATTTTAATTTGGTAAATGACTTCAGTGTATTAACTGCTGGCAGTAATCACTGTGCATGTCACAGACCTTGAGGTTTCCATAGGGACGATGTGATTCCCCATGATTGCTTGCATAGATGCTGGTAAACCACTGCCCTGCTCGCATCTGAAATTTGTTACCAACCTTGCTTTCTTTGGGGGTTTGCTGGAGCTGTAGCAGGGTGTAGGACACAATCTGCTGTTAGCTGCCTATTAGGCAGATGCCAAATCCCGGCTTCAAAACCCGTTTATGCCCAGTGCACATCAGAGCCTGCTCCATCTCACACAAAACTCATGCAGTTCAATACGTGTTAGCAGTGAATCAAAATATTCCCAGGCGATCTGCTAGACCGATGCTCGTGTACTGAGGGGCATCTTTATATCAAAGAGAAACTTGTTTTCCTGCAAGCAGCTTTTAAAGGTGGAGGGAGCACCAGAAGATGTGCACTTAGAGGATGGAAAAGGAACCAAGGCGTAAACCTGGCTGTTTGGTGCACAGGATGCTGTGAGTTCGGGAGGTGTTGCTGCTCACCTTAGCTCAACAAAATTTACCAAGCTAATCTCCATTTTAATGGATTGTTTTATCCGGCTTCAAACAGCAAACACTTCATGGGAATAGTCCTATTGTTGTTTTTTTTTCTAGCAGGGAAGATTGCAACACAGAACATGAAATCCTGAACCTTCATTAAGGAAGCCGTGCTTCTAAAATCGTGAAACGACACGGCAAGTATTTTGTGTCCTTTTGGTTAAAGCGTGTTGTTGTTAATGATGAGAAAAGTGAGCCCAAGGTCACCAGGGAGCCCCGGTGCCCACTGTGCATCCCTGCCCGTTCGGCGCAGAGCAGGTGCACAAAGTGACGGCCGCTGTGTTGAGCTGGTTCTCCACTGACGTGATTTAACCCGACACAAGCAGAACTTACCTGGGGGTGTCTGATGGCTGCCCTTGCTCTCTTTTACAAGACTACGTGGTGAGAAGTGAAATGTGAAACAGCAATAGATGGTTAGCTATCCCCGTTAGGTCCACGGCGGTATGTGCATCTGCTCAGTGACCTGAATTACATGGGGGTAGTTTGGCACGTTTCCTTGAAGTGCTCTAAAGCAAATGGAAAGGAGAGATCCGAGATCATCTGAATGTTTGCTCTTCCCTCTTCTCCTCCCTAAAGCAAACTCGTTGACTGTAGAATTGTTTGGAGTCAATTTATCAGTCATCCGTGGAAATACAGAATAATTAAAATTTGCTCTTTCTCTTTCAACAAGGCCTCTTGGACCATTATCCTGAGAAAGAAATGAAACTGGCTGTTAACCCGGATTGACATTTATTGTTCACATTCTTTATGCAGTTTTGACATATTCTCTTTAATGCTCCTGGGAACAAAACAGCCTCGCGTTCCCGTCTGTCACTCAGCCTGCTTATTTGGTGCGTTTGCAGAGCGGGGGGCCGATGGAGCACGCACGTGCCCAGCGCCGGTGGTGTCTGTCCCAGCTGCTGGAGAGGTGTCCTTGTCACCACGTACAGGGCTGGGACATGGTTCCCCTTTGGTCACAACGTGTCTGTGAACGACATTCACAGAGGCTGCCAATGTGATCAAAGCGCTCACACGTTAAGGGAAAAAGGCTGTGTGAGCTCTGGTTCTGCACGTGTGCCTGGCACCAGGTGCTGGCCGCTCGGTGTTGCAGTTTCTAGCAGCAGCAGCAGTGTTTGGTCACTGTCATTGCTGCCAGTGCCACGTGGGAACAGTGACACGATGCTGCCTGGTGGCTGTGTTATTTTGGGCCCCTCACATCGGCCCATCTCCATCAGCCTCGGAGGGACGCGGCAGGCTGCAGCTCCAGCAGTGCACCCCCGCCTCCCTCCCGCAGAGGGAAAAACTGGGGGGATTTTCTGTCACTGCCAGCCTCCAAAATTCCCTTCAGAAGCCCTCGCTGTCCTCGTGAGAGGTGCCGTGACATGGCAGGCTCACATCAGCACCCTGCTCTCCTCGGTGTGGCGCCCTGGGGCTCAGCCTCTCACCGTGCCCCCCAGGCCTTCCTCCCGCAGACGGCACTGCGGTTTCTCCTCTGCAGATTTCATTACACTGGAAGGCAAGGCTTCACTCGGCACAATGTTTGGACGGATTTCGTGGGGTAATGGCTGGTTGCCATCACTGAGGTGTGAGCTGCTTCATCCTCAGGCGTTGCGATAAGGGCAGCATGCGAGCAGAAGGCTGTGGTTCAGCCCCAAAGCGCCTCCCCCAGCCTCCTCCAGCTCCACAGCCTTGTGCCGGGCCTGACCCCGTGCCTTCCTCCCGTCCCAGTGGGTGCCTCTGTGAAAACCACCCAGCAGCCACGGTCTGGTAGCCATCCCGCAGGGCTCAGCACCACTGCCTGCTGGCGGGGCCCTGCCCCACGCTCCCCTTGTTCCCCGCTCTGCCCCCCAGCTTTTCGCTCCTTCACGTTGGTTCGTGGTGTGCTGGGGACGTTCTCTCCCCGTTTACAGAAGAAATAATCTAGCCAGAGGTACCAAACGGTACCTGCCTTGTGTTTCATTGAAGTTGTCAGAGGGAACATGAAGCATTCCCTTCCCCAGCTCTCTGTTTGCCAGGGTGAAGTCCTTAGGGCAAGCAGTAGGTGTGCTCCGCAGAGTCCTGCTCCGTTTTATTACTAAGCCCGAGACACACCAGCAGACAATAATGGAGTTTTATTTCCAGCCCTCCTGTGCTGCCTCACCTAGGCAGAACAGCTCCTCCATCTTTCTGTTCTGCTGCTCCCGGAGCACCCACACGGGCCTGGTTGTGCTTCTGCAGCCCCCAGCCTGCCTGCTGCTCTCCAGGAGCAGACCGCGGCAGAGCAGGGACGCCTGCCCTCTGTATTTCGGGAAGGGCTCGGCTGCTTGCTCTGAGCAGCAGGGGCAAAAAGCCAGCCCTGCTCTCTGCTCTCCTTCTCAGGGCGCTAACCAAAAGGAGCAGCCCCAATTGCTCCAGCCTCAGTTCCCGGCTTTGTGTTCTCAGTTCGGTGGCATTAGGTGACAGTAGGTTTTATTATTATTATTATTTTGGTTTTGCATAGCTTTATGTGCTCTAGTTTGGCAAGCAGGTGGCTTTCTAACACTTCAGTTACTGTTGTCGGTGCCGTATTTACATGGAAATCTAGATGATCCCCAAGCTTCGAGCCTCACCTGTTCCATCTGATTTCTCGGCGTTATTATTCACTGGCTTTCATGTCGTAAAAAATACATTTCCATCAAAATGAAAGGGAGGACCTCTACCTTTTGAGATCTGGCAAAACTAACTAGCAGGAGAATTTGCTTTGGGCCTGTGGAGGTGCAGTAATGAATCTTTTAATAGCTGTTCTGCTGCCTTGTCCTTACAGAGAGCAAAACGAGTTCTTTGAAAACATCCCCGTTTATTATAATGGCTCATGAGTGGAGGAGAAGAGGGGGAATTTAGGCTCGTCTTGCATTGCTGCTGGTCTGGGAGCAACATTTTTTTTTTAAAAATAAAAAGTAAGTTTGGGGGAGAAAAAAGAAAAAAAAAAGCCAGTAACATGTGTGGTGAATTCCTACTGAAAATCTGAGTAGGAAGACCCAGTGCATCCTTATGTTGACAAAAAGGCAAGTGAGGATCCCCAAAGGTCTCCAGGTACATTTTACAAGTATCGACCAGCAAAAAACGACCCCACCTTGGTCTGTCTGTGATTGAGCTGGTTTCCCAGGGGCAGAGCAGCTCATCTCACACTGCTCCCAGGTTCCCCTCGTGGTCTTCGGGATGGCTGGGTTTGGTACAACGACGTCTCTTAGCTCTCTGTCTTCCGTCTTCAAGCTGGGATGACTTCAGGCAGCTAGTGACACGTATTTCTCGTTAACACACACTTTGTATGTTCTGGTTAGTGGAACAGAAGCCTTAGCAGTCTAATCAAGGAAGTATTTTTAAGAATTGCAGAGAAATAAAGATAAGAAAGACCACTGCTGTATTAGATGTGGTACACGCCCCCCTCTCCTGCCCCTCCAAGACCTAAGGCATCCCTTGGGGGGCTGTGTTATGGGGGCTGTCAGCATCCCAGCTCTGTGCGCGTGGTCCTGATGGTGGTGGTTTCTTCCTCCTCTCCAGGGTCCAGTGAAGTTCAGAGATGCTCGGCATTTGCACCTCCGGGCCATGTCTGAATTGCCCTGGGTTCTGGCCTGGGGAGCCCTGGGCCTGAGGTCAGGCGGCGCTCGGCAGAGGATGTGCTGGCACAGGCAGCCAAGGGCAGCAACTGGTTAAAAATTTGCTAAGCAACAGAAACTCTCATTTCATCCTCTTAGGAAAGGAACATTTTTCCTCTTGCTTTTGATTTTTTTTTTCTTCCCAGATAGCCAGTTCTCCACATCTCATGTTTTAAAAATCAGAGAGAGCTAGAGGAAAGGGCAAAAGCCCCCGGGCAGCATCTGCAAGGGGGCTGCCAGATGGCTGCCCAGCCGATCGATGCACGATTCCCATCTCCTGCTCCCCCCCAGCTGCCCAGCCTTGGGGAGAAACCCACAGGAGCGCCTGTGCTGCTGGGGACCCGCGCCTGGGGAAGGTTTTGGGCCAGAGGCGTAACTGGGCTGGTGTCGGGGGGTTCCAAACTGTGAACATCCGACCAAGCCCAGCTCAGTGGGCACCACTGAAAGCAGGAGGGCTGGTGTTTCTGCATCAGAGCTCATGTGGCAGCCCAGCTCCCTGGCTGCTTCTCGCGTGTTCTCTGCTGCTTGCCCAAAGGGCTGTGGCTGTGGATAGGCTAAAGCCAAACAGAGCTGCCCAGGCGGGCAGAAAATGCCCTCTGCTTTAGCTGAAGCACTCTTCATTGGTTAGATGTTAAACGTGTTCCTGGGACAAGTTCTAGTTACTGGGATATGAGAGGTGAAATTCCTGAAGTTTTATATAGAAAGCAACTCCGGTCATCGCTGCTTAGTTCTCATACCTAAAATACCCAAAAGGGAAAAGGAATTGGTAATGTCCATCTTTTGTAGGCTTTTTAAAGCAGAACTTACCTGGGACCACTCTAAGCGAAGAGCTGCAGAATGAAGGCCAAGGGCTTGCCCTAAGGAGGCACTTCGCTGGTTTTGGGTTGCTGTTAGACAGATGCACAGTGCTGTACTTTGGGAGACCAAAAGAACAAAACAAAACAAAACTACAACAACAACAAAAAAACACATCAGAACGCATTTCACTGGTGACAGGGGGTTAGAGAAGGTGGTTCATCCTGGTCCCAATTTCAGCCTGGTGGAAGAACCCCACCCTCTCCATCTTCGTTCCTGCACGTACCGCAGAAACACCAGAGATGCAGAGCCAGAACAGATCTGCCGCCAGCGTGGCCCAGCTCCATCCTGCCCCAGTTCCTGCGGGGCTGAACTGCAGCGGTGCCATGCTGCTCCCTGTGGGACCTGTATGGGGGCTGCTGAACGGTACTGGGTGCTGTGCAGCAGTGGTATGGGGATGGGATGGGGTTTAATTGCTGGCAGCCAAGGATGATAATTAGCAGTGTCCCATGGGACATGTCAGCTCTGCAGCCTTGGTTTGGGTTTGGCATGCTGTCTGTGGCTACGTTCTCAGCTGGCCCAGCGCCTGTCTGCTGGGGTTGGGCCCCGGCCCTCTGGGAAACCCTCCTGGGGAGCTGTGGGTGGGTTTAGGCAGGGGTAAGGCACGAAGACAGTGTGCAGCCAGCTGTGCAGGCAGGTGCTGCAGCATTGCAGGCAGATTGGGCCAGGAGGGAGCCAAACCTCCTGCAGCCTTAGGTGTCAGCCTGTGCTGGGGAGCGGGTGGCAGAGCTCTGGAGCCTGGCTCCTGAGTTCAAGCACTGGAAACAAACACCCAGGGTGCAGCCAGGCTCAGTGCAGCATGTTATCTCCTTCCCCCAAGCTGCTTTTGATCCTACAATAGCAGCCTTTATGATGCTGCCCGCACAGCCAGAACTGGGCATCTCACCACCCAAGGTGGAGCTCAGTTGTCCTGTGACCTGTAGGGGAAACACCACGGCAGACATCCAGCTCCTGGGTGGGGGTGTCTGTCAGCATTTACCACATCTCGAGCGCGTGTTAGCTACTAGGTTGGTAAGTCTGGATGGTCACCTTTGGAGAAGAAAATTCCTGCTTGCTGTGTCACATACACTGATTCATTAGTGTTATGATGCTTCTGTTTCCCAGGGATCTGGATTTTTGGCTGAGAGAGAGAAAACAGCAGCTTGTGAACTCGTGGTCTGGGACTCCTCTCGCTTGCCCAGACACAGATACGGTCTCTCCTCTTGTCCCCGTTCTTGCATATTTTAGTCATACAACCAGAAATGCGTGTAGTTTATTCCCATGATTTCATAGGGATCTGTCAATATTGGTTTCTAGCCAAGACAAATCTTTTTTTTTCTTTCAAGTCTCAAAGAAAAGTGAGTATCCATACTTGCCCTCCGCCTCCATATACCATGCTGCTTCAAGTAAACAACAGCACAGCATCAGGGCTGAAATTTTATCTTCAAAAATTACTTTTTCCTCGGTGTCTCACCATATGGGCAGCCAGATCTGTTGCTCCCAGTCCAAGCTCCCTCTGCATGGCTGGGATCCAGTGGGATCCAACTCCTGAAGCCACTTTCCATGTGATGTTGCTGCATTATCTCCTTGTAACTTGAGTGGCAGCCACACCCCTGGGGTTCCCTCATGTTGGCCACCCGACATGCCCACCAGCCCGAGGCCCCCACCCAAGGGGCCAGGGAAGGCACCCAGCCTGGGGGAGCCCTGGAGGGGACATGGCCCTACCCCGTGGTGGCCAAGGCGCTTTGCTACAAAGCTGCTGGGTTTCAGTTTGGGACTTGGGCATCCAAGTGAGATGGATCCTCAGAAGAAGTCCGACTGTTGTATTTTGAGTTGTAAAACACGGAAACAAAATGCATTGTGTGCAGTGCCACAGTCTTTTGCAAGTGGAAACTACTTGAAAGCTGTTTGCTGCTATGCACAGGGGAGGCAAATGCACCTGTGCGTGCCAGGAGAGCATTGCTGGCCGTGTGAGAGCAGGAGGCAGCGCAAGGCTTCACTCCAGGGAGAGTGGAGCTTTGCAGCTTCTGGTTTTGGGGCTCTGGAGGATGCATTTGATAAAATTGTCCTCTAAAGTTAGAGGAAACCTGTTGAGAGAGGTGCTTTGGTCTCTGGTGTGGGAACGAGGTTTTTCAGACAAACACAGTGTTTGCACAGATGCTGCCTTAATCGAACTCACCGTGAGCAGTGAGCAACGAGCAAATTAATTCTGGTTCTGACAGCTGCCTCGCTGCCTTTAACTCCTTCCCTACCTGAGTCCCTCCTGTCCCCACCTTCTGAGAAAACATAAGTGCATTACAGGTATGTTCAAATACTGACTGCATAAAACCCAGGGAACTGTCCAACCTCCTCAGAGCCACCAGGTGTTTGCAGGATTTTGTTTCATCAGTTCACTGCTTTAAAATCCCTGAAAGGGATGTGTCCGTACTTCGCAGGGAGATAAGTTATTGACCACATTGTGCGTGCCTCTGGCAGGTGAGAAAGTGTGTGAAGCGAAGGGATCAGGGAGGAAGGCTCTGTCCATTTTCCCACGTAGCTCTTTATTTTTTTTAATCCTCGACTCTAGCGCTGGAGCCCATCGTTAGAGATCGCCGGCTCCTACCTTTCTGTCAGACTCTTAATTAGCAGAGCACGCAGCCCAGGCAGCTGGGGCTTTGACGGCTGGCTCGCCGGCGCTTCCCACGCGGAAGGGTCCCATTCATTCAGAATTGGTGCTGAGCCCAAAGCCCTGGCTCCCCCCGCGCCCCTCACCATGTCTCCAGGACTCGGCTGTAGCATTCGCTGGAAGAGATGCATTGAGGCTCTCCCCGTAGACCTCCAGGCTGCTGGTTGGAGCCATAAGGGAACGGGAGGAAGAATTAGCCTGTGTGTTTATGTGGCTGTGCTCCAGTAAATATTTTGATGCATCTGCTGCCAGCTCTGGTCTGAGGGAATCTACCTAGCATTTAAATTTTGATGGGGAGCTGTTTTGAATAATAACAGTGCAGCCGGCTGTGAGTCAGTGCATGTGTGTTGACTTAAAAAAAAAAAAAAAAAAAAAAAAAAAAAAAGCCCTCAAAGCTTAACGCTTGCTGAACGCCGAGCTGCAGTGCTTTGCCTTTTCCCTCCTCCTTTCTTCTTTTCTTTCTTCTCTTGACTTCCTCTGTTTTGTTTTGTTCTGGTGGGCATTTCACGTAGATTTTGTTCGCTGGCAGTGGGAGGGGGGGAGTGAGAAGAATCGGAAAAACCCCAGCCAAAATAAATCCTCCCCAAAAACTCACGAGTAGCTCTTGCGATGGGTGCTGTAATGGGTACGTTCTCCTCTCTACAAACGAAACAAAGAAGACCATCAAAAGGTAAGATCTCCTGTTTTGCTTTTCTTGCCTCTTCTGTATATTTGCTAGGAGAAAAAATGTGTATTGGGAAGGGAGGAGAAAATGAACATGTGCCACTTGCAAGTAGCCCAGCAGTGTTTATGTGAGGTGTAATTTGCAGAGGAGAGGCGAGTGGGATGTGGGGTGCTGGAGGAAATGAGTGGGTATCAGGATATTGCTGTGGAGGGGCTTTGGGGGTGAAAACCATCTGAAATCTTGTAATCCTTCACCTAGGCATGTACGAGGAGGAGAAACTCAGTGGCTCCATATGCAGAGCACTTGCAGAAGAGACCTGTTTATTCCCAAATCCCATGCTTTGTAAATCCACTGAGGAGGGAATAACATGTAGCTACACGGCAAATCCTTTCCGCTACCCTGTGGTTTCTTTCTGCGAAAGTATTGTTAGAGGCGACGTTGTATATTCAGTAATCCAACAGCAAGTGTGCAGTGCTAATGATGTGTGTTTTATGAAGATTGTCAAGAGGAAAAAATATTAGGATATATTCAGAAGGAAGGGGAGGAGGAGAAGCTCATGAAAAGCATGAGAAAGCAAGCAGCGATCGCAGGGATTTTAATCCTCAAATCCATAAATGCTGCCTGCAAAATGCTGATTTTTCAAGAGGTCTGGTTTGTGTAGTGTTTGCTTGAGCTCTGCTCCATTTCCTTCAGGGTTAATTCAGAAATTCCAGGGTGCTGCTGAGCAGAAAGTTGAAAGCACTGTTGGGGGCTCGTCTGTACAATACAGAATGAGTATTGTTTAGAAAGCGACAAAAAGGCAGACCCTGGAACTTTGGCAAGTCTTTCTGCTATTTGGAAACGTTGCTGCCAGAGCGTCTGCATTTACCAGTCTGCCAGTATTTTTAGGGTAGGTCTCTGTTTCCACTGGGTCCGTTGCTCAGCTGTACGTACGCTTTTGAATTGCAAGTTGGTATGGATTTTCTATCAATTTAAAAGAAAAAAAGACTCAGGAAATCTCAAACATCAAGTAATTGCTGTAAGGAGAAGTGGAGAAGGGCTGTGCAGGGGGTTTGATCACCTCAGTTTGTGAGCAGGTGTAAAATTCCATGCTCCTGGGGCGAGACGGGCAGTTGACCTGGTAGGGTACAATTTACAGCAGTGCGTGTGTGCCTGCTTTACAGTTCATCTTTTTGTGCTATTTATAATGCAACCACGAGTGTACAGCTGCCTGGGATGTTTGGTACTGACTTTGCTACAAGCTGAGCCCTATGGCTGTCTATGCACCGCTTCGCACGTGTTGCCGCCGGGGTCGCACTGAGGCACAGCGAGATGGCTGAGCTCAGAGCCATGGGCACGTTGTTCGCAGTGGCACCACAGAGCATCCCATGCCCTTCTCAGAAATCTGCAGGCTGCGTCTGGTTTACGCTAAGCGTAGCTCATTTTTGGCTGAATGTATCTGTTCTCTACCACTTTGTTGTTGTGAGATTGGCTCTACTCTCTAGTGGATGGAGGAAATTGCTTATTGTTGGAGTTTGTGAGCAGTAAAAACCCAGCATCTGGGCACACGTTTTACCATTTACAGGGGGATTCAATCTTGCTGATACCTGCTGGCAGTGGTTGTTCACCTATATTTATCAAATCCCATGTTCCAGGAGTTATCTCCTCTTGGCTCTGATGTGGTATCTGTGTGTTGTTGCTGATTAGTAGGACATTTGGTTGGAGTGAGAAAGTTGGAAGAAATTCCTTTGATTTTCCAGGATACTTTCAAAGCCAGTAGAGAATTTCACACCTTTCAGTCACCACTTACCTGGCCGACAGGAGCTTTACAGAGCAGCACTGCTGGTTTCAGCTGACTTCAGCCGGCAGCAGATGTTCCTCTACACCTAGTGCCCAGAGGAGGTCCCAGATCTTCAGGCAGAAGAGGCCGAGGAATGTGTGCCGCATGTGCCCCTGGGCTATTTTATTTTCATATTTTATGCTGGATGTGAGCACTCCAGCTCTCAACAACCAAACAGTAACGTGCTGGGGCTGACTGCAGTTCTTTGCCTGTAAGCTCAGCAGAAGTCCGTCAGCACTACCCCGCTGGTTTCACTTTAGGTATAGTCTGATGGATCCACAGTGTTGCCCACCTGCCCCTCCTCTTGTGAAGGTTCCCTTCAAGAAAGCCAGTCACTTCCCCTGTTCAGATTGGTGGAAGTGGTTAAAATATGATTAGGATGAGTTAATGCTCTGGCTTTTCCAGAGACTCTTGTTTTCTGCAGACCACATAGACTCAGAGAATGCATCAGGTTGGAAGGGACTTCTGGACGGCTGTAGATGACTTCTTTCAACCCCTGACCATGCTGGTGGCCCCGGCTGGCCCATGCTCCTGTGTCCCCATGTCCTTGCACTGGGGAGCCCCGGGCTGGCTGTGACACTTGGGATGTGCTATCCCAAGCATGAGCAGCATGGCAGGCCTGCTTGTGCCCTCGCACTGTGCCCTGCCTTCTCTGCCGTGTCATGGTGCCAGCGGTGCCCACATGTAGCTGCTCCCTTGGATATTGCTGTGTCTGTCTTTTGGTAGGGGAAGTGTTTGTTGGCTATTCCACTCTTCGATTCCCTGCTATCTAGTGTTTGGTTTCAGTATGTTTACCCATGTGTTTATTTGAATATTTCAGGATTTATCTAGGAACTAAATACTGCTGCAAAAATGAGAGCCTGAAGAAATCATTGTAACAGGGGTAGATCCACACCTCTGCAAATACTCTGTAATCTTGGTAAATACGTGCTCTTCTAAGTAGCTTGAAGACTATTTGTGTAGCCTTGTCTAGCTAAGCAGCTCACACGTGTGTCTTAGGCTGTTTTGGGGTAATACACGAAAAGCAAAACACATCCATGTGTCCTGGTTTAAGAACAGGTGAAAGAAGCAGGTGATGCCCAAAGCCCAGAGTTTTCCAAGAAGGGCTGATGTCCATGGGCAGGTGGTGGGTGCTGGCAAAGGGGGCTGAGGTGCTGTCTGCTGAGTCCATCAAATTTTGGTACAGGAGAATGCTTCACTTGAGCTGCTGCCCCTTGCACTTTGTTCGGGACTGTGGCTGTGGGACTGGTGGCTCATTTGGTCATTGCAGCTGGGAGTAGCAAGGGTGTTCACAGCACAGTTCAAAAGTACAAGATTTGTTCCTTGCTTTAATGGAAGTGGGGAGTCTGAATCAGTAAAGGTGGTGGAAACTGCCTTCGAGTCAAGAGCAGTGGTCCTTCAAGCATAAGACCTCTTCTCCTGGAGTGGGCAGCGTTGTTTGTAGAGGATCTCATGCCTTTGGCTTGAACATGAAAAATTATTCCAATATAATGCGGTGTTTTGTCTAGGCAGGTTATGAGCCATGTGGCCTTTCCTGTGGGACAAAGATTTCTGCTTCCAGGACTCGTGTCAGAGCTGCAGAAGCTTTCCCTGGTTGCTGGAGTGTCTCTCGATCGTCTATGAGATTTGTGCCGTTTGCTTCGGTAGTGCCTCGTGGCAGTTCCACGGATTTGTATGTTTCCTTAGAAATTATTTCCTCTGATCCAAAATTGATAGCATTTTAATTTCATTCACTGTTGGGTTTCTTCTTGTCTGACTTTTCCAGCTTTTTGAGTTGGCCTAATAAAAGGTAACACCTCTTTCTCCCAAGTCTTCTTGCTTCGCTCATGTCATTGGATTGATGGAGCATCGCGGCCTTTGTGGGGCCTGGGGTCCTGGGGGACGAGTTGGCCGTGAGCCACCGCCTTGTCCTCCCCACGCTGGCATTGCTGCCACCTTCCAAACCCCAAGGTGGAAGGTTTGGGGATGCTGCGGGTGGTAAGAGCCACTGAGCTCAGTGTGCACCAAACCCCGGCGATGCCCGGAGGACTGCCTGGACTGCTCCTAGTACATTGGCAGTTAGCACTGGATACAAGATTAAGATGGACTTGAGAATTTCAAGTTGCTTGTATATCCTCCAGCAAACATAAGTAATAAAACAGTAAATGAGTTAGGGGAAAAAAGCCGACACCAAACCAACAAGCAACGCTAAAAAGCAGAGGGCCAGCACAGCAGATAATGCACGGCACAAATGCATTCTCTGTTTTGAGCTAGCTGCTGAAATAGAGGTTTCTCATGTGTTTGTACAGTCTGCAGCCAGTCATAACCAAATTGGTGCCTAGAATCAGCCCTTTCCATATTTGTCATGGAAACGTTCAGATTAGCAGATTGTTCGAGCAGGGTGAATTTCTTGTTTTGACTGCCTGCCGTACTCCCCGTGTGTGGCGGGGATGTTTGCACTTCCACTTGTGAGCAAATTCAATTCCAATAGAAGAGACCAGTTGAAGAGTAAAGGATTAGTTGTGTTTGCTCTTTCTTTTCTCCCTCCCATCCCCAAAGAAAGTGAAATATAACTCAGGTATTTCCCAGTACCTGAATCTTGTTGGCCATAGGCTTCAGGCCCCAGCTCTTACCCTGGCTACACCAGCAGAAAGCACCAGTGTTGCTGAATGCGAGTAACCGTATTTTGATCCAACACCACGCTACCAAGAGGATAACCGAGAGGATAGCTGTAGCTGAGCTAACAGCATGAATTCACTTCCTTAAGATGGCAGTTGAACAGATGTGCCATTTTTCTGGTGACCAGTTTTGAACTAATTTTGAAGTGGAGGTTGATTTTTGCTGTCCAAAGGCATCAGATTCAGTGTCTCACCAGCCGTATTTTGCTGTGCCTTTCTTACCAGGAAACCATTAAACATTGCTCAGCAAGTCAGTCGAGAATTTCTGACTTCAGCCCTGGGATTTTTGCCCATGGGGATACTGTTTCAGGTCCCCGCACTAGACCAACCTGGTTCCTTGCCAGAGGGAGAGCAGCAGGGGCAGTGGTGGTGCGGGGACTCGGTCTTGTGCAGCCCCACACCTGCAGCTGCCAAGTGGAGTGATGGATATGGCTAGGGGAGCTGCCCTGATGTTTGCTTTGCCTGATATGTACCATTACAAAGTAAGTTTTGGTAAGCTCTTTGCAGCAGCTTTATCCTCAATGGGCGTTTGAAATTTGTCTGGGAGCAGCGACAGACTTGCCTTTATCCCTTGGAAGCCTGTTCAGGTTGGGCAGAAAGAAAAGCTTTGAAAGTTGCCTTTCTCTTGCTTCTGCTTCTCCAAGAAACTCAACAGCCTGCTGCTGCTGGGGTTGAAGGTGTGTGACCCAAAGGCCTGGACTGTACAGCCGTGGCTCCTGGGTATTTTACTAATGGGGAAAGGTCTCTGTTAAGGTCTCTGTTTCCCTCCCATTTACCTCCTTGAGCGAGCAGGGGCAGCTCCGTTCTGTGCTCGGCAGCCCTGTGCTGCAGATGCTGAAGGGAATGGACGAACTGCCTGGTTTCGCTTCTCTTGGCTGTGCCCCAGGGCCAATAAACTGTGCTGACACAGCATTTTGTCTCACCGGTCCTTTCTGGTCATCACCTGCTGCAGCCCGATGGGCAGTCAGGTGTGCAGTCATTGTGCTGCAAGCTGAGGGTTTGGTAACAGCAGCTTTTTCCACCGAATTATCTTTGTAACAGGTGTTTAAAGCAGCACTCAATAACAAAACTGTGTGATGTAAGCAGTCGGAAGCGATTTGGAAATATCCCGATTTCCTGTTTGCTTCCCTATAAACCCAGCTGCTGGCAGCCAGGGACAGTGACCCCAAACAGTTGGTCTTAAGGGCAGGTAGCCCTGATTACATTAAATTCAACTCCGCGTGTCCCTGATTGCTTCCCACAGGCATCCAGTGCTGGCCTGCAGTGCCCAGTGTGCCCAGCTTGGGGGTGTGAAGAGCAGTGGATGGGGGTGCTTCTTAGGAATCCAAAAGAGTAAAATAGGCAGTATTTTCCAAGCTAAGATGTGCAGCCTTGGTGATCTTTATCCAACCTTTATCCTCACCAGTTCTTCCAGTGTGAGTTACTGGGTGTCTCTGCGACAGCTGGAACGAGCAGTGAGAAGCACTTTGATTTTGAGTGAAAATATTTAACTATGTAGATGTGAAAGCTTGGTACTTAGTATTGAGCACAGGTTTTGGCCACGTCTCAGCCTCACAGCGGCTAACATCGACACATTTTTAAACTGGAGTCGGACAGGGTTCTGCAAATTCTTTGAGGAAAAACGTATAAAACGCAGATCTAGGTCAACCAAGTAAGTTATAAAGTCATGCTGATGTTGGTCAAATGAGGAGGAAAAAGAAAAATGTTGCATTTCCTCACCTACAAGCCTAGCATTGTTCCCCAGTCACAATGTTTATTTTGATGTTTAAGCTTTGGTACAAACCCTGAAGATTCACGATAGTTTTCAGCAATGAAGTGAAATATTTTTCAAACTGAAATATTTCAGTAATCGGGATTTACATGAATTGTGGGCCCGCCCCACGACTCTCAGAACACTTTGCTGCCTTGCAGCTGCCTGCTGCTCTTAGAGGGGCTGCGAGCAGCACAACCACTCACGCGCTGCCTTCATCGCACTGGGAGAGCCCTGGGTTTTGTGTGCCCTGGGTATTTGTGTGCCGTGATTCCTATTAGAAAGCATTATGCAGAGAACGTGAAGGGACAGTGATGCAGAAAGCTCGGGTACCTGCTTGTTTGCCACCCTCAACTTGTGTCCGCATCCAGCCTCACCCTGTCCAAGGCGGAGCAGTGGGGAGCTGGGAGCTGGTGCAGCCAGCCCGTGGTGCGACGGGGCCTTGGGGCAGATGTGGGGGGACGACAGACCCATCCCCAACAAGGGGGGATATCCTGCATAGCTCTGCTGCAGCTTTTTGGATTTCCTCAATGCAAACTTTGCTTTCATGACATGTTCAACACCCGCCGCTCTTTGCACACACCGGTGTTTGCTTTTCTCTTGCTCCAGGAAAGCTCTCCTCCCCCCGAGCTTGTTCTTTGGGCAGTAGATGGGCAGCTGCCCCAAACTGCTGTAGCCAGGCAGGGCTGTGGGCTGTGGGAGGCAGAACAAAGGCACAGCACCTCTTCTGTGGTGGCTGAGAACAGCTCAGGGAGAGTGCAATGGGGTGCTGCCCCATAGGCTTCCAGGGATCCCAGGGATGCCTTGGAGATGCGGCCACACGCTTCTTGGTGGGAGCAGCGAGTGTCACCTCCGAGCGGGGGAATGGCATTAAGGGAATGAGGCCAGTGCTGAGCACCGGGCTTCTGGTGCTCCAAAACCTATTCGTCTGCCTGTCAGTTTTAGGAGTAGGAAGACGTGGATGAAATAAGCCATGTTCACAAAATTTAGTTGGTTAGATGTGGTGCCGTTTCGGAAGCTGAACTTGGAATGCTTTGCACCTCACCTGTCTCCAGTATGGTGCCAGACTCCCCGGTACTGGCTGTGCCAGCGATAACTCTGCACAGCCCCAGGGCTCTGGGGCTGTCAGCTGAGCCCTGGCACGGCCCCGGCTGTGGCTTGCTTACTGTGGGACTCGTGCTGTTAGCTTCCTAGCTGCAAAACTTCGGGAGCCACCAGACATCCATGGGGAAGGGCAATTTTTCCTCTGGGAAACCACTTCTTCCCATGCAGGTGAAGCTCAGGATGCAGCAGGGAGCAGCAGCCCCACGCGCTGTCTTCTCAGTTCAGGGCCCTCACCTGGTGTCCTCGGAACAGGGAGCGGTATGTGGAAAGTAACAACGTGAAGCAGGAAACTTTTGTCAGTGCAGGAAGGATTCTGCCTGCTAATCCCAGTAAGGCCCGAGTGCCTCGGCACGCTCCTTTATGTGCTTCTCTGGGAGAGCCGGCTGTGCCCCCAGGCTGCGGTACGGGTGCCAGGGACTGGAGGTGTCCCCTCGCAAGGACCTGAGTCCCTTTCTTTCTGATATTGTACACATGAGCTGACAGAGGGCCTGGTTCGCAGCACTGTGTATACAGAACTAAGCAGGCTGCAGGCACCCAGACACACAGCTGCACTGGGGCATGAGGAAAATCCCCCCAGGGGTGTGAATCTCGCCAGACAGACAGGCACAGGGATTCAGCCCTGATCCCACGTGCCCCATTCCTCTCCATGGGGCCAGCAGGGGGGTCTGTGCACAGCAGGTTTGGAGCCGGGATGGAAGGCTGCTCCTCCATCCTTTCTTTTCCACAGCTTCAAAGCCTCCCCGGGAGCTGCTCCAGCCAGGTGTTGAGCCATTTGCAACCCAACAGTGTGGGAGGTAGGAAGCTGCAGCAAGCAGCTGCCCCATCACTGTAACGGCCCCAGCAGGGAGCGCTGCGCTGCACGGGGCTCACCACAGCCCGCCTGGGAGCAAACAGTCCTGATGGGGGTTCCTGGGCGATGCCATCAGCTCTAGCACTTCGCATGGCTTCCTCGGCCTTGTTTGCACCAGCCAGGGGATCGCTGGGTGCTGCTGGCGTGTGAAGTTGGCAACTCGCTGCCCTCGGGGCCCTGCTGTCAGACCTTCCAAGATCATCTCCTGCCCCAGCTGCGTCCTTCACTGCCAGGCTGCTGCTTTCACCTCCCTTGCTGCCCGGCCTCCAGTGGTGCCGGAGCTGAGAGGCGCAGGTGCAGCTCTGTGTGCGTCTGCTCTGATGTGGGCACCTGTCGCTGCTGAGGGACCTGTTCCTGCTTGGAGAACGGCACCATACAGCGCTCAGTGCGGCTTATGGTCAGGCCCCACATTTTCAGTTAAGATGCTTGGATTATATGTCTAAAGGTAACTAAAAATATAAGCAGTTATAAGATGTTTTTGCATATCCGGTAATATTTTCCACCAGCAAGAACATTTCAAGCTCTCCTGAATCTCTGAAGGAAAAAACAAAGCAACCAGAGGGCCTTCCATCACCTTCCCATGCTGCTGTGAAGAGACGCCTCTCCGCTGAGCACGCACAGGTTGTGCCCATTTCCTTAATGGCTGCATTTCTCCCCTATTAGCCGGGATGTAAGGCAGTCTGTTTAAAGAACTCCCTTTCCTTATAAATCAGACCCCTGGGGAAGGCCAGGCTGGGCCAGAGAAGTGCTGCAGCCTGGGCTGGCTGGGGAAGGTGCCACTGCCGAGCTGCAGCGTGCCGGTGGCCGTCCTCAGAAGCATGCTGTCCTTCTGCATGCAATAACTCCCACCCGTACAGTTCTGCTGCCTTAACTTGTCGTCACCTGCTTGCTGGGATTTAGCTTTACTGTGTCTTGTTGAATGCTACAGGTCCCAAACCTGATGGGGTTGAGGGGCTGGGAGGTCCAAGCCCTCCGTTACAATCCCTGTGGGGGTGCTGTTTCCCAGCGGCTGTCCAGTAGCACGGGGGCATCTGCGGAGCCCCCCGGCTGACCTGGATCCCGTGGGCTTGCTGGAACCAGGGCGTTTGGCTTGGGGGGGCTGTGGCTGGTGCCAGGGGTGTGGCTGGCGCCAGGCAACGTTGGTGAGGCGTTCACCTGCAGCAGCTTTGTGATGCGGGGCTCGGGGCAGGCAGGGAAAGGTTTGCTCCCATCCGGGGTGGGAGATCTGGCTCTTACCAGCAGCTCGGGAGAGTTGATTTCCCCTGAGCCCCTTGGGTTTAGGTAGTCTTTTACTGCCTGCATGGACAGCAGAGAATGAAGCAGTTACATCCATTGTGGCTGAAGGAGGTCAGGGCAGGGCCACTCTTGCAGTACTGGTAGGTTAAATAACATGGCAGCAAAACAGATGAGCTGTCTCCATCCCTACAAGACAGATGTGGAAGGGGCCTGTGCCAATTCAGGAGGAATAAGGAAGGGGCCTCTACCAATTCAGGAGGAATAAGGGAGACATCCTGAAGGATGAATGACATATTTCTGTGGCGTGGTGAGTAGCTGGGGAAGGGGCCAGCTGTGGGGATGGGGAGGGAAGGTTGGGAAGCTGCAGGGCTGGGCCACGTGTGCATGGAGGTCAGCACCACCTTCCCAAGATCTGTTTGTTACCATGAAATACTCTGTGGAGTCAACGGGACTGAGCTGTAACTGCTCCAGTAATTGCAGTGCCGTACCAGCTCTGTGCACTTTGATACGTCTCCTTAGGCCCATCTGGGGCAGCGCACCTAAGTCGAGGTGAAATTGCCTCAAGCTAAATGACAGGGAGAACCAACACAAGCTTTTCTGTTCTCATTTCTCCTTGTCCCCTGATTCTCCAATGCTCAGTAAATATGCGTCGGGTTTTAACCCGTTTGCTGCTGCAGAAGGCGGTGTGAAGGAACCATAGCAGAAAGAGAATAGCTCAGGGGCAGGGAAGCAGAGGTGCTGGTGTCTGTGCAGCGAAAGGCAGCAGGAAGCGGCTCAAAGAATTCTAGCAAAGGGAATATTATGGTGGTTTCCAGGTCTGGTGCCCAGAGAATACTGCATTTGTTAACCGAATATTTATTGTACTAGTGAGAGAGCCTCAAGTCGATTTGCATTTTATGGTTCACATAAATGCGGGGAAGCTGCCAAAATTGTCTCTTCCCCTCCTCTGTTTTCATTGCAGGCATTCCAGAGAAGGGAGCAAAATGTTTTTCCCCTGCTATTTGGTTTTTAGTTTCATGCATATGCATTTCTGGGACAGACTCCTGGAGCATGCAGCAGATGCACATGCTTGGAGTCTCTGCAGGCCTTGGTAGCTTTGAAGCAAAGAACCTAAAACATGAGGTACTTGCAGAATTAAAGAGGATTTATTGCAACGACAGTAGAGGTTTCCAGTCCTTGTAAATAAGTTCAGTTTCAAGATCAGTGATGGGCTCTCACTGCCCTGCTGCTTCCATCTTAGTTACAGAGATGTGTATTGGGTGGAAACAGGAGAGAAGGTGTTACAGAATGGAGATGCTCAGAAATGTGAGGGAAATCGCTTGCGTTACTGCTTGCTGCTGCTGTTGAGAACAGCGCAGCTGGCTGTTGACACGAGAGGATGGCGCTGGCATGCTGACACGGGGGATATCGCTGTGAGCAGTCCCGGGTGCTAAACCTGCCGACACACGGCGGTGTCAGGGAACACCGCAAACAGGCTGGGTGAGTCACCCTGAACACCTCCATTGAACAGAAATGCAGATTTGTGAAATCCAGCCCCCAAAATCTCCGTGCTTCCAGCTGGAGCGTATGTAGGATTTGCAATTCGAGCATCTCAAGCTGGCACGCATCTTGTTTTCCCCAAGCCTCAGCTTCTAGACTTCAAGTAGCTGAAGGATGTGAGCCTGCCTTTCACAGCGCCTCTCTCGTGCTGGGGGAAGCTCCAAGGCACGAGGAGATGGCCCAGGAGCTTCAGGACTGGTGGAGCCGGGGTCAGTCCGGGAAGTTTGGGCATGTCTCTGCCGCAGCTGCAGCTCTCTCCAGCGAGTCTTCCATTTCCATTTAGTCTGGAGTTCTGCACCTTGGTACCGCAGGCAGGCAGAGCGACAATTACCATGCAGGTTAATTCACCAATTTTCTGGCTCTTGCTCCCCTTGGTGGCAATAACCTACTTGAAGGAGTGGAAACGAGGCAGTCTGCAGCTTCCTTCATGTCGTTGAGGGCTGGGGGGATTTGCCAGCCCCGGTTCTCCAGGGGTGTTGCAGGAGCACTGGCTGGAAAGCAAGGAAGAGAATGTAAAGCAGCCAATGGTGCCGTCTGTGCTGGTGGGGGAGAAATATATTTGTGTTGAGAGCAGCCTCCACGAGGCCTGGGGCTCCTTCAAAGCCAGACAGGGCGTCCTCCTCCTGGGCAAGGGTGGCAGACAGAAGTAGGGCAGGGTTTTGTCCCTTTTGAACTATTAATACAGATCAGAAAAATGTATCAAGAGAGATGAAAACTTTTAAAAGAAAGAAGAAATTTTTGGTAGTATCTTTTTTATTACAGCTAAGGTTGTTTGGTGTAAAGCAGCAAGCGGACTTTGGTGCAGTCCTTCCCTGGCAGAAAGGACGGCAAAAAGGAGCATCCAACTTTACTCTCCATTAGAACCTATTGATTCCTCTAAGTCTTTTCCTGTAATTAAACAATATTTTTTTCTTCCCAAAGTCCTCTTTCAAAGGACGTTTTTCATTTCCGAAGCCCAAAGGCCAAGTGCTGCTGCCTGCGGGAGCTCCCGTGCGCGGGCTGGCAAATGGCCCAGCAGCAGCCCCGTGCCGGGCTTCATCTGACGGAGCCGTTCCCTCCCTCGTCAGGCAGAAATCATCACATCAGCTATTTTAAAAGAGCATCTGCATGAGCAGTGTCTGTATGATTTACAGGCTGATTTAAATACCCGTGGCTGCGGCTCTTGGAGGATTTCTGTCCGTAGTGGCTCGTGTTTTCTGCTGTAGCCTGATCTGTGCTTGTCAGCTTTCACCGAGCGATCCACAAAACTTAGCAGATTTTTGGTAATTAATTGCAAATATTAGCTCCCTTGTCAGCGGCAACAGTTTGGATTATTTTATTGTAGGGAAGTGGGAGGGAGCTGGTGTTTTGGCAAGTGCCGAGCAAACAGTGCATTGCTACGAGCCAAGGGCTGCCTTGCAGCCGCTACCTCCAGGCAGGAGTTGCTCGGTTGAGGTGCACCTCCCCTGCACCCCAGGGCCCTGTGGAGCCCGCAGCCACCCGCTGCCCAGTTTCCCAAAGCACCCGGCATCTGGTTTGTCTTCTGAGGGTCGGTGTGTGGTTGGTTTCCTGCATCACCCTGCATAGGCCTAGCCACGAGTCTGGGCAAGCTGCATGGATGACCAGGGCTGTCTCTAAGCAGCCTCTAACTCAGCTCTCAAAAATCAACCTAGCCAACAGCTCCATGCCCAGCATGATGTGGGGAGAGCTTCCTGACTGGCAGCATGCACTGGCCCAAATTTTCCCTTTTTCTGGCCGAAGCAGGGCACCCCGGTGACTTGGCCAGAAGCAGAAGCCCAGCCCTGCTGGAGGCAGTGACCAGCACCGCAGCTCCAAGGGCCTCAGGGCACTGCCGCTCGGGTACTGCTGGTGGCAAGGTCACCACACACATCTCAGGGAGCCATCTGTGGGCTTCTCAAGAGCTGCACACGTTTTCTTATGGAGAAAGATTGCTGAAGTAAGGCTATACATTTATAAAGGCAAAAGTAATTTGTTGTTGTTGTTTTAAAAACAAAATTCTATTGATTTCAAAGATCTTGCCTGTTTGTGATGCAGCCCTTATGAATAGGTGACAGCTTTGGGATCTTTGTCCTAGTTTGTAGCTTGCTTTTTTATTTTTTTTAATCAAGCACGGTAGGACTATGAGTGATTGCTGTGGAGAAATATCTGTAGCTTGCTGCCTTCATGAGTACATGTCCTGTCTCTGAGAGCTGCGCTTCTGCATTTCATCCCGTGGAAAAGCAGATTGGATTTTGCCTGGACTCATTGCGTTAAGCCTCTGGGCGTTGAAGGTTTCACTCACTGAGCTCTCAAAAAGAAGTGCCGAGTCCGGCCCCATGTCTCACCTGCCAGGATGGGCTGTCCTGGCTTTCGGGGCTTGAGGAACAAGGTGGGATAGTAGGCAGCAGCTGGCAGGAGGGTCAGGGAGCTGCAGCCCTGCCTGCCCCCGGGGTAGCTTGGTGGTGGCTGGGGCGCAGGCAAGAGACGGGGACCTGAGCAAGAAGGGGTGGGGAAAACCCCTTGTGAGAGGGGGAACTGCATCTCTGAACACAAGGGTGTGAGCTGATGTCGGGATCCCAGGCCTTTGGTATTTGCATATGGTGTTAGTCTCTTGCTAGGACAGCCAGGTTTGCCTTACTGGGGTTTAGATACATTTATAAGCTAAAATGCAACCTAACAGACAAACACTGTACAAAGGCAGCTCAGTGTTTGGGTATGGGTACATGCAAATGGCTCTAAGGGAGAAGCGAGGCCCCCTCTAAAAAAAAAAAAAAAAAAAAAAAAAAAGTACAAATTTCTACTATCAACACCATTTATGTGATTTTTTTTCCATTCTCAGTTAAGGGACCCGGGGTGGCTGGGCTTGGAAACCTCCCGTGCGTGCAGCGAGGTGTGCAGAGCCTGGGTGGGCAGGATCAGGCCCTCGCACTGCTCTGAGGCCGCTCTGGGCTTCTGATTTGGGCTGGGGACAGAAGTGACCCCTCCGGCAGGTACCTTGCTTATTCTCGCCATTCGCTTTGGGTTATTCTCAGCGCCTTGCCTCATGCACCAGAAGCGAGGAGCTCTCTGGAGAGGCAGTGGCTGATGTAGCCTGGGCTATTGTATTACCCCGGGTAAAGCGAGGGGTAGGTCACAGAGACCTCGAGGTCTATTATTGTTTTAGAGGGGACAGGTGGGGACAGCAAGTGGCAGCAGCAGCTGGGCACGGGCAGTGCTGGTTTGCCATGCGCGGGCATGGGTGGGCTGGTCCCACGCTGCGGCAAAGGCTCAGGGCCTCGTAGCTGTGGTACAGGACTGGTGAGCTGGGATGTGCAGGAGGCATCTCTGGAGGCCTTTAACGAAGCACTGAAGTGCTTTCTGCTCTTCCACCTTCAAAACTGCTGCATTTTGAATAAAGAAAGGGCCCCGGTGAAGAAGTTACTCCTGACGCAGGTTCTGCCAGCGCTGTTAAGCTGCCAAACCTCTGGGCTGGTCTCCAGGCAATTCGGCGCTGATTGTTTTAATTGCTTCTTGATTTAAACATCCTGCTCTTTTTTAAACCTTTCTTTTTTGTTTTCTACTTTTTTCCTGCCATGTGATTCCCCTTCATTTCTCCCCGGCTGCGTTCCCAATCGCTTCTTCCTCTGGATGTTTTTACCTCCTCCCACCTCTCGTGCTGCAGGAGGTAGCTGCTGACACCTTCCCATTGCTGCGCCTCTGCAGCTGCTCAGGACAGCAGGCACTTCTTTGGGTGGGGGGTTAGAGGAAAGACCATGGATGACAGCTTTGAAAGAAAGACTGAGCCCCCCAAACCCTCTCTCCAGCTACCATCGCCCTCCTGGCTTTGCTATTTGTGCTCTGCCCAAAGCAGTGACCATCAAAAGATATTGCTTTTCTTTTTTTTTTTTTTTCAATTTGTTTTTCCCCCTTGGTTGCCCTTGTGGTTCCCTCTGCGTGCTGCTATTGATTAGCCTGGGGGTTCGTGGCACGAAACCTGGCATGTGCTTACAGCTGCCTGCTACCTGCACTCACCTTGCACACCAAGCTCCCCCTCGCTGCCTGCCTTTGTCCTCGCTTCCTTCCCTGCCCCAGCACGGAGCCCTGGGGAGCAGCACGGTGTTCCCCCTTTGGATAGGATTGGGCAAATTAATTCTCCATAAGAAAATATACTCGTGGCACTGTCATTCCCCATCCCAATGATTAATTCCTTAATTTTACAGTTTCTTAGATGCCTAACATGGCATTCTGCATGTGAGAGACTTCTCCTTGCGCCTTGTCTTACCGAGTTCCCTTACGATGTTTGGAGATGACATTTAGGCTCTGAGCTGTTCTGCGCTGCTCGTGTCCAGTTCGTGTGACATGGGGACACTGAGTGACAGCTACTAAGAGCTGCAGGGGCACTGCATGCCTTACTGCTCTCCAACGCCAGCTGCTCCAATGCCAGCTGCTGCTTCAGGAGAGCGTTTTCCATGGTAGGATGAAACTGAGGTGTCTGCACGGGCTTTCTTCAATCCAAGACAACAACTTCTAGGTCAAGAAGTCCCTGAGTCACAAATAGCTGGCGCCTGGGAGGGCAGATCTCTCTGTTTCCCTTGGTCTTGTGCTCTTCCCAGAACATTCCCTACCTTTGTTTTGCTCTGATCTAGTATTTATATGAGGCTTTGCCTCCCTCCCAAACACCGCTCATCCTAAACACTGGGCACAGCAGCCCGGAGGAGACTCCTCAGGAATTTTGCCAGTGACAGCACGAGCTGGTGGAAAAGGAGATGCACTCAGCTCATTTCCCGACCCACAGGTGCAAAGCAGAGCTTTGAGGCTTTGTTCAGCCTGAGAGGAGTCATCCCCAGAGCTAAAAAGTCTTCACCTGCCAAGCTCCCACAGCTCAGCTGTGGGGCACCGCTTCTGAGAAAGGGCACGGAGAGCCTGAGCAGAGCAGGGCAAGGGTGGCGGCAGGAGATTTTGGGAGGGCAGGGGGCTCCAGACCCACATAGCCCAGCTGCTGTGGTCCTAGGTGAGCAGGGAGATGCTGGCTGTGCCCCTGAGCAGCTGCCTGCCTTTAGTCCTGGATCTCAGCAGCAGCAACAGCGTGCTCCCAGGGATACCCGAAGCTGGGCAGGTGAGAGGCGTGAGGGGGTGAGCCTGCCGGGCTGCCTCTTACTCCGGCTGTTAGAGGGAAGCAAGATGTGTCAAAACGATTTTTTTTTGCGTTATTGGTACATGCTTTTTACCCAGATTCGGAGAAGGCGTGAAATCCATTTTTTTCAAGTGCAGTCAGTGTGCTGCTCTCCCGCCTTGTGGAGCTTTGATCCGCAGCCTGGGAGAGCCTGGCAGGCTGTGGTGTGCTTGGGACAAGAACTGCTCAGCTCTGGGGGGTGAGGCAGAGGATACAGAAGACAGTGAGTAGCCCCCTGCTTGCCTGGGCTCGTGGCACAGGCTGGTGGGCACCAGGGGCTCATGCTGCCGAAACACAGCGGGTGCTCATGGATGTGGCATCCGCTGCATGCAAACCCAGCTTTTAGTTAAAAGAATCACAGCTTGCACAGTGGGGCACAGATGCTGCAAGGCATGCTGAGCTGCTGGACGTGAGCTTCCTGAGAGAGGCACTGATTTGTGCTGCAGAAGCCTCCCTGCCCCTAGCACTGCGCGCCCCTGGGGGTGCCATGACAACAGGGCACTCTCGGTGTTCACCGGGACTTCGGACGAGTGTGTGATAGCTGCTGTGGCTGGATTTGAAATACAGGAGCAAAGCAAAGAAGTGGAAAAATATAGAGCGTGTTCTGGCAGGCCAGGAAGAACGTTCCTGCTGCCCGAGTTTGGAGGAGCTGCCTCCTGTGTGTCTGGGAGACGTGCCTAGGGGATAGCTCCCAGGTCCTCACATGGTGGCTATACAGAAACAGACCAGATGTGTTGGTAGTGGGGAGCGTGCACTCTAATAATCTGCAAAATCTGTTTTTTTTTAAAAAAGGTGAAATGGTTGGTGAGACATCAGAAGGGAGCAGGTCACTCATGCAGCTCTCTCCCAGGTGGGCAGGTTCCCCCAGGGAGCACGGTAAGGGTGAGCATGGCACTCCTGTTCCTCAGCCTGTTGCCTGTGTTGGCAGCGGCCACTGCTAGCCTGGTGTTACTGACCAGGCAGTTACAGCAGTAGTGTAAAAGCTTCGTCTGTGTTAAAAACCTGGGCAACCCTCTTTGGTTCCCCTGTGGCACAATCTCTTCCCAGCCCCTTGGGCTCTGTGTGTTGGACGCACACCCTGCACCCCGCACCTGGCCGATCGAGGCGACACAGTTCTGGCTCTCAGCTTCTCTGTCGCTGTCTGCAGTGCCCGGTCTCTTTCAGCGGGTTCAGGGCTGTGCCACCATCAAGGTTAATGCGATGTCAGGACGTTATTCTGAGAGTTTTGTTCTAAAGGGTCACGAAGAATCAGCACGTCCGACAATGGGGTTTCTTGTTCTGCTCTCAGGCTTAACCTGATCAGCAACCCCCTGTGGCAGGTCTGTTACCTGTGCAGGATGTTGTGCTGTGCTGGGAGGTACGTTGCTTGGAGATGAAAATCCCTGCTGTGTTTAATGTGTGTGTCTGCAGCTCGGGGCACCTCTAGCACGGCCTCCAGTGGGGATGGTCAGTGCAAAGTCACCGCAGGAAAACATTTTCAGTAAGTGTGAGCAGGTAACTGCTGTGTGTGCCTTCCTGTGCTGCCCATCCCTGCGGCACCGTGTGCGTTACAGCCCTAGGTGCCCCGACCCTGACAGCTCTGTGGCCAAGGCTGCGATCCCACTGACCATCAGCACACTTGGCCATGCAGGGAGAATACCACCGGCCTCATTTTTCAAGTTATTCCCAGCTTTGTAGGTGCTTTAGAGGATCAAAGCACAGTTTGCATCGACTTCTGCTGAAGCTGCCGAGCACTCGGCGTTTTACAAATCAAGTCCCAGCCTCTCATGCTGAGCACAAAATGATGAAGGTGCAATTAGTGAGTGTCTGCAATTAGTACTTCAGCAGCCCTGTAGCAGAGGGTAACCTGTGCCAGGAGAATAACAGGGCCTCCATTTTGAGACCACCCGTTCCTCTCCCTCCCTCCCACCTCCAGCCCTGTACTGGTAGAGCCAGCAAGTTATCCCCAGAGCTTTCCCACCCTGCAGTAGGGATAAAACCAGGGTCCCGCTTAGGAATAATGTATGATTACACCCCGAGGCATACGTGGATTTAAATAGTGTTGCACAGACACCTTGCTTCTGACATCTTTGAGGCTCATGATGAAATGAGCTTGGAATAGTGATCTTCTTGTCCTTATTGTCCCGAACTACCAGAAGTCAGTTGAAAGGACACAGTCAGGTGTCTGGCACTGCACTGTCATCGCCATGGGCATCAATGTGCAACTAAGGTCAACACCTCGGCCTCTGCAAAGAGGGCGGAGAGGAGAACTGCTAGAGGGGGTCCTTCTGCCTTGGACAGGCCACACCAGCAGAAGGAACCTGGCACCCCTCCCTCTGGTGGTGTGTCTCATGAAGAAACAGCCAGGATGTGGGGCAGGGTGGTGGATCTGGAGCTGCCAAAGCTGACGTTTTGGGCCCCAACCGCATGCCGCAGCACGTTGCCAGCAGGACACGGCTGCCCTGGTAACACTGGTGGCTGGTGCACGGGGCCAGATTCCTCTCAGCTTTCTGTGAGTGAAGAACAAATGGAAACGTTTTTGAATTTTCTTTGCTCTGTGAAGCACGCTTTGGCTTGACGGGCTCATATAGGTGGAATTCAGAGCAATGCAGCGGTGGTAATCACACCTCTGTCCTGGGCAGGGGCCCATGTAACGGGCTGGGTGGGCTGCGGAAAGCTTTGAAATGAAACAAGAGGCTGTGCTAACGGGAGGTGAACTGATCCACAGACCCAGCAAAAGAGCAAAGGAGTCCCTGCAACAGCAAGCAGGATTCGGTCCCCCACGATCCGGCTGAAAGTCATCTGGCTTCATTTACTTTATTTGTTCAATCAAATTTATTTTAATCATATTCCAGGCAGTCTGTTTCCCACTCCTGCGTGTTGGTTTTTGATTCATTATTAAATGGTGCTACTACATAGTTATTCAGGGGACTGGATCTAAGCCACTGAAGCCCAAGTGGGGCCTTGTGTCAGTGGGTATGGATTGCGCCCTCCCTGCCCCCTAGGACAGCTGGCCTTCAATGCAGCACCAGGGTCCTTAAACAGATTTTGGAAAGATTTTGAATTCCAAAAAAAATTTTTTTAAATCCCTATTTTTAGTGCTGTTTTTAAGGTTGGGATCCTGTGTTTCACTCTCTGGAACGTTTTAGAGGCTGTGACAGCATGGAAACCAAGCCCTGGGCTCACCCCCAGCAGTGCTCCTCCACGTGCTGCAGGGCCAGGACCGAGCGCGTCTCCCAAAATAAATTCCCATCCTGCTGCACTGCCGGGTGCTGCCTCGCCAACCCACCGTGTGTGACATGCCAGGGACATGTGGGCTCAGAGCTGTGCTTTAAAACCAACGCCAAATGGCAAGTTTGTTCACAGAACAGGCCTAAAGATTGGGTCTTGAATGGGAACCTTGCACTCTGCTTTTTAAATTCTTTTTTTTACCGTATTCAAGTTTTTCCATGCTTCATCTTAAATAATATTGCTCTCAACATAGAGGCGATACAACGAGGTTCGCCCTAGCTGCAGCTTTAGGAGGAATTGTAATTATATTTAAATACCCGGGGCTAACAAATAGCTCGATTAGCATCAGCAGAGACCGCTTGCTGCTGATAGTTTGTTCGCGAGGTTATAAATAGTGCCGCCAGCGCTCCAACACGGGCTGGGCAGATATTTGATCTTTAACATTGACTGAGCTTGCAGGCCAGGAGGAGAATGATTTCCATCCAGGACTGACTGCGGAGCTCAGAGTAATGCAGCCAGCAGCAGCACCAGTGCCTAAAGCAGCTCGGAGCCAGCCCCGCGTGCAGGCGCAGGGCAGCTGCTTGGGGCCAGGCTGCTGCTGCCGAAGCTGGAGCCTTGCTTCACCACAGCTCCTGGGTGTGTGGCACTGTCCCCACGCTGCTGTCTCTGTGCTCCAGGATGTGTGGCTGTAATGCCCTCTGCTCGTAGCTGGTGCTGTGCTCTCCATGGCACAGGCAGGGCCCAGCTGAGCCTGGCCTGCTCCTGGCCGCAGCTCAGCACAGCGCGGAGCCCTTGCCCTTGGGCTGTTTTCGATTTCAGAGAGCTAGTCATATCTTGGTACGAAATCCTGATGCTGTGTTTGTACATTGGCTGCTTTGGGCAGAATTTTCCAAAGTTATCAAGTACTACTTTTACTAATTATTACTTGTACACTTCATCTTAGAGGGAAGAAACCTTATCCCATCCTGTATTAATTAAACCAGAAAATTATTTTCACCTATTCCTTCCTTCCCACTCAGCCATATATCCAGAAGACACTTGGGGGGAGGCCCTCGTGCGTTTCCCTTCGCCTGGGGGCTGCTTCTCCCCTCCCCGGGCTGTTACCCATCTGCAGACAGGAGCTGCTGATGCCCAAGGTGCTCCGGAGCATCCTTCTAAAAATGTGTCTTCTAGCATGTGCCAGCAAGAAATCTTGGAATTAAAAGTCTGCCATGACTGGTGTTTTGGGAAGAACGCAGAATACGGTGACAGCATGTTGGCAATTTTTCAGAAGGCTGCTGCCTTGCGGAGTTACTAATTAACTACGGGGTTTTGTGTTGGCACTGCGGAGGGGGCACCTCATAAGGAAAAATGTAACCGAAGCCAAGGGCTGGCTGCCTCAGAAACTCACGCTGTCAGTCACTGTTACTGCACAGTGCCAAGCCCGTGTGCTGCCACACGCCCAAATAGCGTTTGGAGACGCTGATTGTAGCACCGCTGAAGGAAAGCATGTGGAAAGTCTCAATCTTCGTTAACGCGTGGGGCTGTCTGGGAGACCTCCCAGGCTACGTCTGAGTCTTGATCCAATGAAACTGCGTTTTGTCTCGTACGTGTAACGCATTCATCAGAAGGTGGCAGGGGTTCCCATGCGGCGTTATGAGACAGCGTGCGCCCAGCCCCTCACGTACAGCACTGGATACTCCAGCGATGGACTTGGTGATGGCCCTTGGCACCCTCTCCATACCATTTGGGGTGTGTTTTCAGCTGCTGGGCTTTGGTATTTTGGCAATAGGAACAACCAGGCATTTACAAAAGAGTTGTTTCTTGCACTTCCTTTCTTTATATGATTTGAGCTTTCGGTCTGAGCAGTAAAAGATATTTAATATCTCGAGTTCTTTTACATTTCAACTTTACACTTGGGTGAG
Organism: Netta rufina; assembly: GCF_964035555.1. Classification (NCBI taxonomy): domain Eukaryota; kingdom Metazoa; phylum Chordata; class Aves; order Anseriformes; family Anatidae; genus Netta; species Netta rufina. Next base: position 6,576,374 of record NC_140137.1, read on the forward strand.
AAAATAAAACGCTGTGATATAACACTGTGAATGGAAGATACTCATCATTTTAAATGTGGCTACAGTGCCCAGGGTTTGAACTCAGTGTTTTTGAACAACAGATCAACCATTTTATACCTGCTGCTACAAAAGCATGGTTATCATCAAAGCACCCAATACTTCAGAGATATCGGTTCCAGTGATCCTGGGATATGGGTTATTTCTGACAAATCTCTGTACTTGCTGGAGTCGTGTGAACAGCTGCCATTTTAACTGTTCCTTTTCCTTTATTTTCAAATAGTCTACAGACGACTGAAAGGTTTAAACACTAAAAGGACTACATACAAAACCTTGTTCCTGTTTTTGCTGTGTTGGCTGTGATTGCAGGATTACTGAAGTGAGAGCGGAGTCAGGGTGTGACCTGTCATCGGGCATGGGCAGAAGGTAGCGCAGTCAAAACCTTGGTTGATTTTTAGGCTAAGCACTGAATTTGGGGTTTGTTGCCTAGCAAGAATGAAAGTTTGGGTCTTATAATGGTAAGAAGTGGTGAAATTTCAATTCTAGGTGTTTCTGTTCTGTAGGTATTTATGATAAAAATGGAAATAGTTAATGGGAAATACCCCAACAGAGCTTACTACAAGCTAATGCGAGATCTAAAAAGGCTTCACTCAGTTGTGCAGACCATTGCAGTAAGTCTGTCATGGGCAGGCAGCACTCTGTATGTCTTTGCTGGCGGCTCTGTGGCTCTGTTCACCTTGCTCCTTTCCTGCAGCCGCTTGCTCCCTGCCCCACGTGCTTCCCCAGCTGGCATGCACCGGCGCAGCGTGGATGGCAGCGCCCTGCTCTGAGTGCCCTCGGCCCCGGGATGCTGCCAGCTGGATCTGCTCAGATCGGCCCTGTTGGTCTGCAGTATGATGTTTGCCTTCGTTTTTGCTTCTGTTAGTCGTAGTGTTTTGCCTCAGCAGACATAGTCTGGGGTGCTAAAGGGAGCAGGATTCAGGAAGAGTTTGCCAAGGTTGTTTGCAGGCGGCTGTGTTGGCTGGGGTGGTGCTGGGCAGGAGGAGAAGGAGGTGGAGAGGCAGCTGCAGAGGGCACCGCACTGAAACCAGGCAGAAAAGCACTCGGTGCTCTCGCTTGCTTCACTGCAGGATTTCTCCCTGCTGTAACACAGTGATCTGGCTTGGCTCATGGTTGGGTGAAAAATACGGGAGCACAAATGAGAGCTCCTACTGCGGCTTTCTCTTAGGAGACAATTACCTCCTGATGGCCTGAGCGTTTTGTACAAGGACTTGTGGTTGAGCCCCTATCCCCATCCCCTCTGGTACATGGCACACCTCCTCCTCTCCTCGCTGCCTGCACTGCTCACTACTCGTGCAGAACCTTGTCTCCAGGACGAGAGGTGCCCTGGGGCTGGCACCTTGCAGATGGCAGCAGGGCAGTTGGACGCACTCAGTTGCTGAACCTGGAGCAGGTGATGCCAGAAGGACAGCCGGGAAAGGTGGTGGCTCCAGCCCTGCAAAGCTGGACGTTGTCAGATCACAGCTGTGCCAGGTTGTGTTTGGGCAGGGCTTGAAGCAGGCAGGTAAAGTCCTGTGGCAGAGCTGCCGGCTTGCTGCCGCTGGCCAGGCTCGGTCCCCACATCCTACAGTGTACGGTCATTGCCATGGCAATGCTACAAGTGTTCTCCTGCCAGCTTTCTTTCCCCTCTCTGTATTTTTCTCAAGAAAAATAAAAGCTGAGATGTGCTTTAGAGCAGTTTGGCTGCTTGTGGAAACTGCGATCGTAGTTTGCAGGTCCCCAAGGAGTTGTCCTTTTGTCTGCTCCCAGCTGCCTCTGCTCCCGGGTGGAGGCCCGCGATGCCTGAAGTGTTTGAGCACTTTCAGTGCCTTTTATCTCCTTTAAACACCTGACCTTCTCTGGCTCCTCTTAAAATCCGAGCAGGTGCCCGTCTGCATTTTCAGGTACCTAAATACATTTAAAAATTGGTCCACTCCTTTGTTTTCTTCTCTGTAAAACAGAATAGGGTGGTTCAGAAAGGACAATTCCTAATAGTGAGCACAGGAAAGGCACGAGGACTATTTGGAGATAAAATAATGTATATGAAATCGTGGTGAAGCCTTTGCCCAAATAAGATGTTCAGCAGTGACTGCTGCAGGCATCTTTCCATTGCCTGCGACTCCATTACGGGTACGCTCTGTGACTCCTGCTTAGGGAAACATAACGGATGCTGAAGGAAACCTTTCTGGCAGGTCAGTGCTGTTGCACCAGAAGTGTAACGACTGATGGATGGGCAGGCTCGCAGTCAAATCCCGGAGGCTCTGGTATAATCTCAGCTCTGATATAATTCATGGCTTTTCCTGCAGCAGCATCAAAGCTTAATATTTGGAGAACTATTTCCCAACAGTTCCCTGAAGCTGTTCAGTCACTATTTTACTCTAATAAAAACAGCAAACCAGGTCTTTCCTTCCAGCTGTGTTACCCTCGTGCCTCCCTGCAGCTTTGTCGTTTCAGAACACATCCATCCAAAGTCACCATATGCTCTCACAACTATAAATAAGGCTGTTGACACCGGAAAACTTTTCCCAAAGACTTCACTTTAAAGAAAAGAAAAAAACAAGCTGTAAAGTAGTATCGCTTATGACTTTGAGGTTTGTACTTTGTATATGAACAAAAACCTGCAGGAGTTTTTGATATCTTTGGGTTTAGTTTGAAGTTATGATAAACAGCCTTGCACCCCGCAGCTTTAGGGTATGTACACAGCGCCTTCCCGTGTCTTTGTGTACAGCAAGACAACCCTTCCCTTCACCGATCTCAGAGCACTTTCCTAGTAACTACACTGAATTTCAGAGCACACAGTGCTATCATGAACAATTTTGCCCTGTCTGTGTCACACAGCATTTTTGGAAATTTTTGGAAATGCATCTTTACCCAACTTTATTTTATATCTGAGACATTCAGAGGGAGACACCCAACCCCCCAGTACCGCTGGCTGCTCAGCCAGAGAGCAAAGCTCTAAATACCCCTGTGGCTGTGCCTTGCAGGGGACAGCCTTGTGCTCGGGAGCACCCAGAAAGGCAGGCAGCTGAGGACTTGACATGAATTCTGGCTGAATGTGGCCATGTCTGTGGTAGTCCCAGTCGTCTGAAGGAAGCTCTTAAGGAAATATTTTAGGGTGTTTTCAAGAAGAACATTTTTAATCCCTAAAATCTATTAGCTACAAAACCGAGTCAAGAAAGATATATTTCTGAGGCATCCTGTGCTGCTTATCTAAAGCATTTAAAATGTTTGTTTTAGAGTAACTGCGTGCTGAAGCACCCAGCAGTCAATGGCAATTTAAAAGAAAGGGTCATTTCATGGAGAGCTTCTGAACAAAAACCTACGTGGAGAGCTGCAGGTGCTTGACCTTTGCGGAGAGGCTCATGACTGTGACAGGCAGCAGGGACGTCCTGCCTCCCCTGCCAGCTCTGACTGCCAGGGTTGGCAGTGCTGGAGCAGTGACCCGGTGTGCCTGGCTGCTGCTTGTCCCTGTCTCGACTTGCCATTCCCAGTGTCTGGGCAGGGATTTGCACAGCCCGCTTCCTTCTCCCTGTCTGGATGAGATGTGCTGGGTCTGCTCCGGGACTTGTTTGCCTTTGCTGGTAAAGGTGACACCACCCAGCACTGCCTTGCTCCTGTCCCTAACTGGGTGCCGTGTTTTGCAAGTGAGCTACAGGTGAAACCCTGCCTCTGTCCTGAAACATCTTCCTCTCGTTAGGGGCCGTGTCGGGGGAAGGCTGGGCAGTAATGAAACAGCATCATAACAACTGTGTCACCAAGGAGAATCGGGTCACTCCTGAATGTCCCTTTTTTGTATGCTGTCAATCACTGAACTGCCCAGGGAATGATGGAGTGAGTTTGTAATCACAGCAGAACAGACACGAGTTGTGTTTAATCCCGTTTGACTTGTCATTTTAATGGCTCGGGTTTGGGGTGAGCTGTTGCACAAGGCTCCCAGAGATGCTGCTGCTGCTTTTAAATTCCTGTAGTTTCACATGGTGTGTGATTGATAAACAGGCTGTGGTCTGCAGGGCTGACTTGCTGTGAATTCTTTAGTTCTTCCTCCTGTGCCTGAGTTACCACTCACGTCGCTGCAGAACTCAGAAGCAAGAACAGAATTTAGAAAATGAGTTGAAGGGACCTTACCTGAATCAGATTCGGATCAAATCAAGGCTCCCTCTCATTTAAATGGGTTTTACATCTGCATTCCTTCAAAGCAAAAAAATCTCCATTGCTTTTGTTTGTAGTATCTTTGTTTCCATCCCTTTTAAGCCTCATTTTCTCAGCTGGGGGTTACACATCAGAGCGGAGCACAAGTGATCCGTTCCAGGCACGCTGCGGGTGCCCGGTGCCAGCAGCACAGGGGGGAAGTCCCCGAGCTCTGCCCGGCCCCACTCCCTCGGGCACAGGGCTCATCCCTCTTTTGTACATGGTGAGACTTTTGTTGTTTAGATGCCAGCAAACCTGGGAAGCTGTCTCCCTTAAAAAATACCAAATCCCACTGCAGTTGGCTGCACCCACCCAGTTTCTGTCTTTCATATCAAGTGTCTTGTACTGTAGACTTCAGGGCTTTCTGATCTTCTGACTGTATTTGAACGTGGCTTTGGATAGGAATTGCCCTTCTAGTTCAAACTCATCCTGTCTGTAGCATCTGGTAGGTATTATCCATCCAGACTTGCATTTGAATGATAGGTACTAATTTCAGACAAGTGTCTGTCACTTGAGCATAAAGTGTGCAGCTGCAGCAGCCCCCAAATGATTATTACCTCTAAGTGGCAGCCATTTGGTTCTTTCCTTTTTTTTTTTTTTTTTTTTATCCTGTAGTATTTGTATGAGTTCCCACCCTGTGATTCACATCCCTGCTCCCAGCCACCTGAAAGGTAGGTGTTGAGATCAGCTTTTACTTTGGGCCCAGCTGCAGTCCAAGGGGACTCTCCAGAGGACGGTCCATCAAAGAGAACCAGGACAGGTTGCTTGTGGCTCTTCACTCACTGTTCTTTAGATGTGATGCCTAAATTTTTGATGGGCAGAACAGGGAAAATGAATCCAAAAGAAAACATTCAAGTGATGGAGGATGTTTGTGGCTGTTCTGTGCGTGGTTAGGAGGCATGGAGATGAGTCTCCCTGTACCTAGGGGAGCTGCTACACCTCGGACTGAGATGTGACCACTGCTTTTATTTTCCCATTTTAAAGCAGCAGCGACCATTAGGCTGCAGAGCCCTTCTTTTGCGGCTGGTACAGAAGCGATCTATTTTAGAGCTCCTGAGGACATAATGATTCAAACAGAGAGAATTTCCCTTTGTCATCAGAAAGGTGAGGTGGGCTCCTGGTTAGGAACCGTGGCAGCTCCCGGGCTGCGTGCTGGGCTGGCGGGCGGCTCTCGTAGGTCTGCGCAGGAAAATTAGCTCTTCCTGCAGGCAGTTTAGTCTCAATTATTTGTTCAACCGGTGATTGCTTGCTGACTCATTCAAAATTTGGCATTATTAGGCTGTGTGGTGTGCTCAGGTTGTAGCTCAAGCCACCGCCTTCATGTGCAAAGCAAAATGAGCTGCAGACCGCTATGAAGGTATGTAAGCTCTGAAAGGCTTTGGAAAAAAAATCATTACAATTTGACCTGTGTATCTTTAAAAAATAAACATAATAATAATAATAAAAAAAAATCACTTGAGTGTGCAATTTTAGTAAAACATGTTTTTTCTTTCACTTGTAGTGAACACGGCCAGTAGTTCAATATAGTTTCTGCTCAGTACCATGCTTACCAGTCGGTGCCATGTTATTCTGCAGCTATCTAGACCACTGGTTCTTTTGCACGCATTTATTTATCAACCATTTACCAATGTGGGAAGAGGTTTCCAAGTGTGACATGCAGCACAAAGGCACTTCACAAACACCCACTTCTGACCAGAACCTGAGCTGTTAGGCTCAGGGAAGGGATTTGTCTTGTAGCTGGCGTGTAAGTGCTCAGACTGATCTCAGTTCTCAAATCTAGAGAAAGCATGTTGTACTTGATCTGAGCTTAAAGAAACATCTGGTTTTAGTGAAAAAGATGCATTTGTCCCAAGGATCCTGCGACTCCTTTTTTCTAGAATTTGGCTCTGAGGACAATCCCTGGGTGAGGTCGGTTTTACCGCTGTGCTCAGGGCATTCCTGCAAGCAAATCCCCTGCAAGTCCGTGACCCACAAACCCAGTAATGCTGTCAGCTGAACAAACTGCAGTGTTAAATATCTTTAAAAGCAGACCAAAATATTCCCACCATCGCTGCAGCTGGCTGTCCCTGAGGTTCCTGCGTGTGCCTCAGGAGGAGTAAGTGAAAAGCCACAGCATGCAGAGTAAGAAGCGGGAACGTAACACGCATCCGTGTGTATCTCTGCCTAAGTAAACATCGTTTTCAAATGCCAGCTTCTACTTCACTAGAAGCTACATTTTATCTTTACTAGATTTTTACTAGGTTTTATTTTTACTAGGTTTTATTTCTGCTAGATTTTATTTTTCTGAATGATTTACCTTGATGTCCACTGCGCACTCCTGTTGACTCGTGCTGCAGATCGCACCACGGTGCTGGTAGCCCGCTGCGGTGCTGCGTTCATGCTCTGAGTCTCCTTTACAAGCAGCACAAGACAAGGGGCAGAAAAAAGTGCTGCCTGTGCACGAGTGCTGCTGTGGCTGCAGCAGGGCCTCCTGCTCCCCGCTTTAGCTTTCAGCCCGGCTCTGCCATTTGCCTTCAGGGCTGTACCCTGCTGGCCTGGGGCCCTGCTGCCCTGTGAGCACATGCAGGCCGGGCTCCCCCTGTGCTGTCACTGCTTTTCTGAACTCCACATCTCATCTGTGGGACTTGTGCGTGCAGAAGATGATGCTGTTGCTTCTCTCAGGCTGAGGATCATCACTCTTCCTCATAATTTAGAAGCTCAGGAACTGGCAAAATGGGTGTAGGTATAGCCTAGCCGGGGCAAAGGCTGAACCTTGGGAAACAGCTGACGCTTGCCTTTGGTTTGGAAAAAAGTTTTTCTAACCTTGCAACTTACTTTTGGTAAATAAGCTTAGATTTCTTGAAGGCATCTAAGCATCTCTTACAGTAAGACACACATACAAATGCATGAGGCGAAATTTCAGGTAGGCAGCTTTTAAACTGAATACAGAGGTGCCAAGTGTTGCTGTTCAGATGGGGATTTTCCTGCTGTTGCTTCATTTTGGAGAGACTTGGGTGTGGATTCATACCGCTGTAAACCTGTAAACTATAGAGAACCGTGCTGATAACTGATTTTTCCCATTTGGATGTGTCTGTCAGGGAAATATTTTGAGACTTGGAGTTTTCTGTTGTATGTACAGCCCGAAACAAGGCTGCTGCAGGGAGCAGGCTGGCTGCGCTGTGTGCTTGCTTTTGCTTTCATTGAAAAAACTCAAGAAGAGGGTGCGCTCATCTGAGCGATGTCCTGCACCATCCTCTCTGAGATCAGTGCTGGGCACAGTAGGCATCCATTCCATCTGCGGGAGTGCGCCATGACATTTTTTTCCTGCTGGCACTGAATTGATTTTTCAATTGCGAGGGAGATGTGAGTGGTTTTATTCCCTGAGTGATGATTGCTGACATAATGGAAGGAAGAGATGCAAGAGGAACGCTCCCGCAGTTGTGCACCCCCGGAGGTGATGGGCACCTGGGTGATGCTGTGGGCAGGAGGGAAGGCTCCTGGCACCAGGGAGTTGTGGTGCTCACCCCCTCTGCTCACCCCCTCTGCTGCTGCCTGAAGCCCGCGGCACTGCTGTTCTGCTCTGACAGTGCCGCACGTTTGTAGAGGAGCAGATAAGGTGGCAGAAAGCTTCAAAATATTAGTCCTTTGCTGCCAGGCTTCCCAAGCTTCCCAGGGGGTTTGGGGCACTTCACCGACTGTGCTGCCCCTCCCCAGGGGGGTCTCGGTGGCGTTGCAGACCCCGTGGTGCAGCTCCCTCGGCACCAACCCTGGCTGACCTGGATCTGGCTAGGGGCAGCTTTCATGCTGGCCATGTACTGAACGCTTTCTGTCATCCCTTGTGCTGCCATGATGTGGAGTTTGAAAGTTGATATTGAGCCCAGGACTCAAATTAGAGAGAAATTTCCTAAAAGTGGAGCGTGTGCCCTCTTGCACCCTTGTGCTCTCTGTTCCACTGCTTCCGTTTGTCTGCTCTCCTTCCTTCCTCTTCCTCTTGCTGTTGGTCAGAGACCACTTCCATCCTCCTCACCTGCAGTTAGGCATAGAAATGACTGTCCAAGTGGTGGCTGGTGCTCTACAAACGTGTTGTGTTTTCCTATAGTCATTTTGGAATCCTGGGCAGCAAAACAAATTTTTCTACCTGGAGTGTTTGGAGAAAAATTGATCAAAAAGATGGAAAAGCAACCCTGTGTGAGGAGTGATGATTTTTGCAACTGCAGCACATGTTATTTGAACCTAATCACATTTGCAAATGTTACCTGGATACGAGCTGTTGTTTTCTGACCTGCAGCAGAATTTGTGGTAATGTCACCATGCATGCTTCCTGCGTGAATTAAATGTCCGCAGCTTTGCAGAGAGCCATTTTAGTGTGATTTGGTGCAATTTCTTGTCCATTTTCAGGCTTTTCAAAGAGCTCCAGGCATGGCCACGTTTGCCTCAGGTCAGGTTTTCTGGCTGCCCTCCCTGCAGCTCCCCCAGCTGCTGCCAGCGGTGCCAAGGAGTCGCCTCCTCTCTGTTTGTTGGGTCAGCTTCTCAGCCCTCAAACCTCTGTGTTCATTCAGATACCTTCCCTCCATCACATACTCCTGATGTGTGGTGATTTTCTTCCCAATTATCTGGCATTTTCAGCCAGTTCCTTTCACATTAGAACAAAATCTGGACTAGGGATACCCTAATAGCATCAGTTCTCAAAAGAGGAAAAAATCCTGCACACTCCAAGCATTTCTTTCGGGTGTAGATTTTAGGTGAAGGAACGAGCTATACAGATCCTTGTTGCTGGCTTCAGCCCAGTTAACTGCTTTATTTTAATAAATCACAGAAAGGTTCAAGAATGACATTCATCTTCTTGGAGCTGCTTCCCTGCCCTTCACTCTAACGTTTGCTTTGTGGATAAGTGGTACCCCTCTCTCTGAAGGCTTGTTCAGCTCACCTTCCCTTGTCCTTCTTCCCCAACAGCTGCGTGCTTTTATTAATTTTTTGGTTGTCACATGTTAGCCAGGAATCACGCTATTGCTTTTGATTAAGAATTGCACTTTCCCGGTTATTTTCATGCAGTTCTGCTAAAGATTATAAAGAGGTTTTGCAGTAGCCTTTCATTCTTCTTAACCCATCCCCTGTATTTTACTGCGTGATTGCAGGGAGATGAATGTGCTTCAGTTCAGTGCTGATGCCATCTCTTCTGTTTCCTGCTCTGGAACACAGCTGATGTGTCAGATAATGCCACTGGTTCCGGCAGTTTCGTTCTGGTTTGCCAGGGAATTGCTGCATAAAGCCTAATTGCTTACGCTGTTTTTAAGACTGGGAAGTAAGTTGCATTAATCACTTTTTGCAAATAGTCTCGAAGTTATAAACCATTGATCAATAAAGGTGAGCGAAAAGACTGGGGCCTTCAGGGAGAAAGTAATACATTCATTACTGTGAACAAATTCAATCCCAGGAATGAATCAATGTCATAACTTGCTGGGGATGTATTACACGCTGTCCCACATAATCTGCTGCAGAGCGGCCTGGTATTTCTTTCATGTGCTATCTGAAGAATGATTGTCCATCCTCACGTGAGTTGCTGTTTGATATTTTCCGCAGAGGAGAGTGCAGAGCCATAAGGAGCGGGTGCGACGCTGCCCTTCCCGGGGCAGGGGTGGCTTGGTCAAGCCCCCAGCCCGCCTGTGGCTCTTCTCCACGTGCCCACCCACCCCAGTGAGGCTCTGGATCGTGGTACTGGTGACAGCCCCGAGCCACAACAGCAGGAGCAGTGCCTTGCACGTCACAGGGAGGAGCGCATTGCTACCCGTATATGCGGCAGTATGGCCATTAGGTAGCAAGCAAAGGGGCTGTGCTGGGGACTGCCCACTAGGATCCGCACAACGCACTTGTACCTTTTCCTCTCCTCCCTCCTGAAGACTCATACGTCCTTTTTTTCATTATTTTCTTTTGGAAACCCTGGTACAGGCTGCATTTTGGTCCACGCTGTCTCAGTTAATCTGCCAATCTCTTATTCTGGAAATTCACCCCGCAGGATTTATGATGGCCTTTTTGGGTGCCAATGATCTGTGAAGTAAAACAACCCCGAACCAGCAAATTGATGGATTATGTTCTGAGCCCGCATTACATTATGGAGCGTCTTCGTGAGCCTCAGCTCCGTGGTATTTTGTTTTCTCCCATAACAATAGGAAAGGCATTGAAAATCTGCTGGACAATGCATCTGTGGGACAGCTGGGGATTTTTCTCAAGGGTAGTGTAGGCTCTGTGTACAGCTGAATGCAATCAAGTTTAAAAAACAAACCAAAGAGCAAACAAAACAAACAGAAACTGCTTTCACATCTGACATAAAAAAGCGCAAAACCAGACAGCCTGTACGAAACTTGGTGTGTAGTCCAACCTCCCGTGTGTTTTGATATTCCTTGGGGCGTTCGTCTTCAGGGAAACGTAACTCAAGTTAGCCGGAGAGTATTATTAGAGAAAGAAGCATGGATATTTGGCATGGTTGAGAGGTTAAAATAAAAGTGCTCTCTTATCAGCTGTAAGAAACTATTCCCAAATGGTTACCAAACTGATTAAAGCAAATGTGACCAACCTACTTCTGGTTTTGCTCAGACAAGCTCCACGGGCTTCTGTTTTCCGTGTTTCTCTGGTGAAAGTGTCACCTCACTGCCACTGGTGTCCCCTCACCATCTCGTGCCCTTGGATACATCCAGACTCATGATGATAAGGGATTAAAATGCTTCGAAACATAATGGCACTGGGCGATGTGCTGAAAGGTGTGCAGTGAGGGGCAGCAGAACGGCGTACTGAAGAAGGAAGGAAAAAATCATCCCACAAACACTTACTTGCTGCTGGTGGTAAACAGATTAATACATTCATTAAGCTAAAAAGCCAAACAGTGAAAAAGTGAGTGAAAAAAATATGTTCTTTAATGTACATAATGAAAGGAATAGTCAGAACACATTAGACTCCATCAGCAAAGAGCTGAGTGTCTCTGTGCTCACTTCTCATTATTGGTGTTTTGCTTTCAGCCAGAATGCAAATAAAAAGCTAACCAAGGACTAAGCTATGACAAAATAGTGCAGAACCTTGAAGCATTTAGCACAAGCTGGGCTTCGTTTCATAGAGTACAGACCATGTGGTCTGGCTCTGGCTTATTTTGGTGTTTGCTACTTCATCGTTGCACATCGTGGGATCCCCCTGGGGAGGTGTTGAGGCTTGCTCTCCTTCCAGTCCTTTCTCCAGGCAGCACCAAGTGAGGTGTTGGAGAACCACCTCAAGACTGTGCAAGGAAGGAAACGGCTGCAGGATGGTGCCCATGGGTGGGCCCAGACCTGCGGTACTGCTGGCTCAGGGGTGCTCCGCTGGAGCCACAGCTGATCACAGCAAGAGGCACTGAGGGGACAGCATGCACTGTTTGTGAGCGCCTTTTGATGGCAGTTCATCGTAGCTGGGATTCTCCTGGCCGTTCCCTTGTCTCACTGGGATAAAGATAGGGCTGGTGCACAGGGATGTGCTTTTCCTGTGAGATAAGCCGTGGTGTTTCTCTTGGGTTGTACTGAACCCAGCCGAATAATGCCAGACTGGATTTCCTATCCCTCACCCCAGCCCTGCTAGGACCGAGGAGCATCGCGCGGGTCCGTCAGCAGCAGTGCCCGGCTTGGCACGGGGTGCTCTGACTGCAGCTGATGGAGGATTCCTCACAGAGTCTTTAAGCATTTTCTTCACGTTTCAATTCTCCTTGATATAATAGCAACATTATTTAGCTGCCATTTGCTGTCCCCAGCTTTATAAGGTACTGCTATCTTATTAGGTCAGGGAATTCAATAAGGAATAGAAAGATTAAATTAGATAAAATGAAGAGTATGCATCGTAGGAAGGAAGGTCTAACTGGGAGGAGATGTCAGAACATACAGAACAGTTTAATGCTTAGAAATATGTGGGGAAAGGCATAACTGTCTGGATCAACAGGATTGACACCAGTGACAGCAGGGATGCAGCGCGGGGCAGCGGGAGCCCCGCACGGCTCCTGCAGCACGCGGTGACACCTGGGGCTCTCCCGTTGCTGTCATCCATCTGGGTCCCAGCAGGCTAAGCTGGGACATGTCCCAGGCACACCTGTGGCTCCCTGAAAAGCTCCTTGAAAGCAGTTGGTCATGCCACTGCACCATGGCCAGGCTGCTCCTCGTTGTGCCCCAGCTGGGTGACACCTGGGCCACCAAGTGGCTGCGGGGGAGAACGAGGCCCCAGGGAAGCAGCAGTTTGTGGTGTGAGTGCGACAACCCCTCCATCTGTTCATCTGCTAACTCTTGTGCTAATGCAACCCAAAAAAAGGCAAATTATACATCCGAAGGGAGTGATGGTTGGGCTCCCTTTCTCCTTTGGGTCTGTACCATGACCAGAGACCACCGAAACTCCCGTCCCACATTGGGCAGCTGATCCTGGAAGTGCTCAGAGCCCCCCGCCTATTCCTTGAGCTCTGCTGAGCATTTACCAGCAATCCCTGAGAGCAGTACACCTTGCACGCCGTCGGGGTGGTTGTTGTTATGCTGGCTGTGCACTGTGTTTGGGGTTTCAAAATTCACAGCAGAGGCTGAAGAGGGAAGAAGGGGTTTTAATCTGTCCTGCTGGTACACGTTCCCTGAATGGCCACACTGAAGTGATGAATTTAAGCTTCTGACAGGGTCTTCACTGCAATATTAATAGCAAAGATTGCTGCAGCTGATAGCAAATTAGATAAGGCAGGGGCCCCCAAGCTTACTGCCTGCTGCTGAATTAGGGTCGGCTTTAATATTTCACCTGATTGAAGAGAGGTACTTGGGGTCTGTATAGTGCCCAACAGCTTTAACTTGCTCCAAGCAACAGAAAAACTCGGCGTGGGCTGCGGTTGGGCCATTGGCATTCACGTCAGCTGGGAAGAATCGATAATCATGCTCGAGAGCAGTGGGGTCGGAGTTAGCACCGCCGGGAATGGGGCAGAGGCCGAAATGGGGTGAGGGCCTACGGAGGCCAGGCAGAAGGCATTCAGCAGCAGCCACGGCAGCCAGGGTAGCAATAGGATTTCTTCGTAAAAAGCAGAGTTGACAAAAAACATCTCAAGAGCACTTCAAAAGGCTTAATGAGGAGGCACAGCCACGTAAGCAGCTTCAGGAGTCCCCTTCGGCTGCGCTGCACAGGATCGGGCCAAGCCGCCCTGGGCAGGGCAGGGACCCCCCAGAGGCATCGGGAGCTGCGGGGAATCTCGAGCCAAGCGTCATGCTTAGCAGCAATCGGTGTGGGTGAATTTATGGAAACCCTGCTCGCTGCCCGTACAGGCCATTAGCTGTTCATTGCACCGTGTGTGAATTACGGTGCTGCAGAGGGGGAGCCTCACAGGAAGGATCTGGAGAGGTTTTAAGCAGACGGGTCCACTGCCAGGCTGTGGCACTGAGGCAGGACCCGAGCAATGGGGCGTTTGTTTTCCTGGTGGTTAAAAGCCATGGCAGAACTTCAGGTGCTTGTGTGACTGATTTGCGTCTGGACCCATGCTGTGTTGTGCTGTGGGTGTAAGGATGAGCAGGATTCGGTCATTCCTACAGGACACGAGAGCGGTACCAGTGCTGTTTGCTGGGGAAGCTCAGCTGTCTTGTCTTGACTGCCACTGCTGACAGGTGTATCCTGTCATCCCAGTTGTAGCGTGCCTGTTAATTTGATGAAAATTTCATTTTGAAGCTTGTTCTCGCAACCTGACCTAGGCTAATTAAGTGACAGCAGCCTCACGCTGCAGCACAGCGTGCTGAGGGAGGCCCTGCCGCAGGAAGAGGCGAGCGCCGCACCTCTGAGTCCTTCGGGGCTGCTCCTGGGTTTGGTTTTGTTGAGACATTGACTGCAGGCAGGAAAAAGTTAAAAACACTGTCTCACTCTCTGCTTTTTTTTTTTTTTTTTTTGCTGATGCTTCACTTTACACGAAGGATTTAAATAATTGATGATTGTCTTAATGTAGAAAAGTCAGCATTATTTTGCCAGGAAAAGGCAGCACGTGATCCTGGACCAAAAGAGCAGAGAACGCTACTTTGTGCATCATTTGTATGTGATTTATGTGGGGTGGGCCACCCGCAGACACGGCTGCCTCCTTACTTGGCACACGCAGTTGCAGAGAAGGGCTCAGGTAACACCAGGTGTTGCATTTCTTTATGCTTTCCTGTAGAAAATATTCTCACATTTGGGCTTTGAGAAGTACAGATGTTAGGGGAAAAAAAAACAAACAAACAAACAAAAAACACATCATGTCCTTTGAATTATTGTTGATTTGGGATAGATTTTATCGTTGCCCTCAGTCAACACCTGGTAGCTGCAAACAGCTCTGATTCAGCATGAGCTTGTGTAGCATCGGAGGCGCAGTCAGCAGGAGGCACACAGTGACTGCCGTGGTACGTGGGACACCGCCTGTCTGGCACAGCACATGCAGCAGTGGGATCATGTCGGTGGGTTTGCACAGTCCTTATTAGACTGGTAACATAGTGCAGCCAAACGGGTCAGGAAAACAGGTTTTGGTGTCTTTGGCTGAAACTTGAAAGGAACCTAATCGAGGTTTTGGTGCTTGGAGAACAGGGGGGATTCTGTTTATTGTGTGACCTAATTTATTCTGTGGGTTTTGTGTTTTTTTCTTGTTTTTGTTTTTTTTTTTTTGTTTTCCTATTAATTGTTGAAGGATTAATTTGTGCCTACATTTTCCCTGTTTGCCCATTTCCTTAAATACAGTAAGAACTGTAAAGACTTCTCTGGACTTATTAAGGGCTGATGGATCCTTCTGTCCCTGTTACTAAATGCTGGACGCCTTTGAACAGCCAACAGGACTCAGCCCTGAGCAGACATTCTGCCCCTCTGAAGCCCTGGCTTGTACGAGCTGCAGATGCCATGGCTTTTCTTACACCATGGCTTTCCTTACACCATGGCTCTCCTTACACCTGCTGAACCAGAGGGGTAGTGTAGCCAGGCTCAGTTTAACGCAGCCAACCCAATTGATACCGGGGTGTATGTGCCCAAATATTGTTAAGCACGATGCAAATTTAAATCGTGTGTCCTCTATCAGCACGGGTCCTTCTGCGAAGCTTTCTGGCGTTTAGCACCTGGCACCTGTGCATGGGCTGTTTGAGGAGAGGAGCCCATCATGCCAGACACGTGCAGTAGCTCCTGTTTGACTGCAGGCCAGCCTGTCTTAGTCCCACTTGGGAGAAATTGTGCAAGAGTTGAAATCTGAATTAAAAAAAAAAAAAAAAAAAAAAGCATGTAAATGCTGTGCTAATATATTTTCCTTGAGAAAAAATCTTTTTATCCATTTTTGTTCTCCTTACCAGCTGCTCTTCTGTTGCATGGTTTGCCCATGCTGAGGACACCAGCTGGATTCTCCCTGATGGGGCTACAGAAAAGCGCATGGACATCATTTCAGGGACTCCCTGGCCTCACAGTGTTTTGGTGCTTTTTCAGAATCATTGCAGCTTATCCCTAACTGCACTGGGATCCACGCGATCAGGTCTTATTGATTTCAGTGCCAGACGCACGAGTGCACCTGAGAAGTGAGTCAGAAACCAGGGGCTTTAGCTGCTGATGGAGGGGAGCTGCCCTCATCTCCCTGATGGCTTGATTTGCTTCTGCAGTTCATTCTTCCAAACGAGGGGGAAAGAAAGCTCCTGCTCATTATGGGAGCATATGCAGTGCTGTAACTAAACATCCTGTTCCAGACGGGACGTGTCAGCTACGGCTTAAGCCCCAGAGGTTTGCTCTTCCAGCAAAATGAGCACCTGCCTCTGCCACACTCCATAAAGCGCCTGCTCTGTGGGTTGCTCTGGAGTAGCTGAGAGGAGAGGGATTTCTCAGCCTCATTTGTTTCACAGTCTCCAGGTGCATGAAAAGCTTGATTAGGAAACACCAGGAAAATATGGCTTGTGAAATGAGTTTGTGCGTGGAAAACACCTAATCCCACCTCCTGGCTGGGAGCTGGGTTTCCCAGTCAGAGGACAGCAGGTAAACTCACTCCATCCATCTCAGACCTGTGGGACAAACGGGGTCACCCTCACTCAGTGAGCAGTGCCACCTTTCGGGGAGCCCAGGTCAGCCCCCATCGTGCCTCCCCTTCGTTCAGAAGCAGCTTTGGTACACGGAGCGCACTGCCTTCAGGTCACGGGTGGTTTCCCCAGCTCTGCTGCTTGTTCAACACCTCACCGCAGCAATAACCGCACCAGCTTTCTGGCTTTTAAGGAACTGATGGCTTTGTTTGTCATGCTGTGTTCATCACTAGCAAACAAGATTTTAGTATAAACTCCTCCAGATGGTCCGTCTGAATTGTGGTGGCTGCCTCCTGTCGCCAGGGGTTGTGCTGCTCGTTCCTTGCAATCCTTTACCTCTGGCTGCTTTCTGGGACCTCTGGCCTCAGTGCTATTTCCAGGAGGGCATGAAGAGAATGTCCTCAGGCTGGTGCTGCCAGCAGGAGGTTACACATCGCTGCTTTGCGACCACTGCACCACTGGGCACAGAGGGCAAGGCACCCAGCACCCTTGGCCTGTGCCCACTACGTCATGCAAACAGAAGGCAGCAGCTTCGTTAGCAAGACCCACAAAGTTGGAATATTTGTGAAGTTTTTTCCCATGTAGGTAGAGACATACGTTCCAAGCCTTCCAAGTAAATAAATAATCCAAATTAGGTCATGACGGAGGGTTCACACAGGCACTGCTGGCACTGAGCTCGTGGTAACAGCATTGGTGCTTTGTGAGACCAAGATGCACCAAAGGAAAGGAGCGGTGGGCATGCTGCGGTCAGAGGTTTGTAAATATTCATGTGGTTCACGTGAGATATTTACAGCCCCTGCCATGTTGTGCAAAGCAGGACCCTGTATTTGGAGGTTAGGTGACTGTGAGCACAGAAAAGCAGCGATGCAGGCCAGGAGGGGATGGCAAGGTGCAAAGCTGGGCACCCCAGACTCGTGCTGGGTCACTGCGAGCAGCTCAGCAGGGAGACCTGAGGCTTGAGTAAACAGTCAAGCCGGATTGAGATTTTGCATTTTATTTGTGCTTACCCATTCCTTCCTTAATAGAATAACCAAAGCAACCTTTACCTGAAATATTAAACCCTAAAGATTTGCTGCCACAGTAAATATTACACTTGAATTGATTAGGTGCACTTCAGAAATCAAGCCACATTCTTAATAGAGGAGCAGTGCATATTTTCAGTGTTTATCATACTGTATTAGGTGTTTAATTAAAAAGAGGTTCCCGGAGGATTAGCCAACTTCATGTTGATGGCAGAAGCAGATCTGTTAGCAATTTTTGGCAGGTAATTATAATGTGGAACTGGATGGCTTGAGCTGAATATTTTATGACAGCAGCTCTAGTTGGAATGAAGGAAAATATAATCACTCCTTTTGCTCGGGGAAAAGCTAATCAAACAAGTACACACACCTGTTTGCTCCTGCCGGTTTGCTGGCTCGCTGAGCGGGGCAGGAACGAGTGTTGGTGCTACCCCAGCCCCGGGCTGAGCTCCCCAGGAGGGCACAGTCTTGCCCTACTCTGGCGGTGCGCTGCCTGGCTTGAGTTGTGCTTCTCAAGGGGCTTGTTGAGGTCAGAGTTGTTTAACCCAAAGCAGCCACTGCTCTGTTTGACAACCCCAAGGCTGAGCAAAGCTGTCTGTGGCCAAAGTTTGTTGTGAGAGGGGAAAAACAATGTGATTAGCAGGCTCTGGCCAGCAAGCTGTTCCTGCACCAGGGGTTCCATGGCAGATCTTTGGGATGGGTTGGTGCATGCCTATGCTGCCACAACCATTTGCTGCTGTTTGTCTTGCTGGAAAAGCTGCAAATGAAGGAGCTGTAGTGGGTCAGAGCATTGGCCCCATAAGTCCCGCAGCAGTCCGTGCTGATGGCCAGCACTTGAGGTCTCGCAGAAGAGCAGAAGGAGCCCGCTCTGGCAGCGCAGCTGGGAATTTTCTGCATGCCATCGGTCTTCTAGGCAAAGTATTTGCTCTGATGACTCTCATAGGAGCAGCTTCTGCAAGGCAATTCTCAATGGGGCATTGACTTAACGTGGCTCGAATCGCTCAGCTCGTGGAAAGGAGGGAGATGGGAGAAGGGAGGGAGAACTGGACCCCGTGCTGGCAGCTGTTAGCCTTGCCCTCTGTATCACCTCTGTATCGTGCTTCATTTTGGTGGTGTTGGGTGTTGGCTGGGCGCTGGCTGTCCCCGTGCCACCACGCGGGGAGCCACCTGGCAGTACTGCCAGCAACGCTCAGAGACGCCCTGAAACATCGGGCTCAGCGTTTTACAGGCGTTGGGTTGAATGAGCTGATATAAGGAGAAGGAGAAAACAGATGGGAGCAAGCATTTATGAAGCAGCTGCCTGTTAACCAATAATTTGGTACATTTCCTTCAGTTCTTTTCATTAAGCCACAATATGTGGATGTCTCATTTTCCGTGAGATGCATTGAATGTTCAGAAGGCTCGGCTATAATTACGCAAATGCTGAAAGAGCAGAGACACGCAGTGTCAAGAATAGTTCCCTCTCTTTGTGTTGGGGATACAACACCCAGCTCCAGCCTCCTCCTCCTAAACTCATCTCTTCTTGCTGAATTCCTTCCCGCAATTAACAGGGTAATGGGGTGAAGTGATGATCTGCAGCAAATATTGGTTAAATCTGACAGCTCTGTGGGGAAGGCTTGGTTACAGGTCTTGGAGCTGTTGGTGGCAGCTCAGTGGGGTATCCCTGAATTTATCCATGCTTATGGAAAAAAAAAAAAAAAAAAAAAAAAAACTGCTTAATTGTCTGTAACCTGTTGTGGGAGAGAGTTGGAGCTTTCTCTCTGATAATAGCCAGATATGGTCAGTTTTTGTGTTACAAATCTGAGACCCCAAGAGCCTGCAGTTTAAAAAAAATAGGAGTGAATTTTTGTAAAGCAAATGAAAAATACCACTGATTTTCATACATTGTGGCAGAGCTGGTAGCAGCATTATGCCAATGGCTCTGCCTCTCCCTCACCAAGGTTCCTGCCCTGGGGTTAGCGGGGAGAGCCGGGAGGTGCAGGGCCCTGCAGCGGGGTGGGCAGTGCTTGCCTCCGGGAGCTGGGAGGGAGATGCTGTGATGTTCCCTGCTTTTTTTCTGCTCCTTCAGGCCCATCCATGGGTTCCTTGACTCGTGCCTGCCCCAGGCAGCAGGAGGGAGCATCCTTCCCCAGCTTGTGGCTCAGGGACGCAGTTCCCTTGGTGACTGTCCCTGCGGAGCCCAGTGCTGAAGGGGCAGAGGCAGCGGCTCTGAGTGTGCTGCTGGAAGGGGCAGAAGTCCTAAGGGACTGCAGGCAGATGGGGCTTTAACATGATGAGCCGTGCAACCCCAGCTTTCCCAATGCAGAGCAAGGTGCTCTGTTGTGTTTGGGGTTTGTGTGTGTGAATTAAGGCCCTGGTTCCCAGGTTTGTGGCACGAAACTTGCCTTGTCGTTAACTCAGGGTTGGCAGTAAACCAGGGCTCCGGCACACGGCGTGGGTGCCACCTGCTGCGGTGACCTGCCAGGCAGCCCGGCTTCTCAGAAGCTCTGCGATAACTCTGAAGGAAGTCTTCCATTTTTGCACCCTGTTTCCAATGCTTGTCCAGCAAAGTTCGCAGTGCTTTTTCCTCCTGGGGCTTTTGAGTCCAGGGGAGACATTCCCGAGGGCAGGGGGCTGTCAGAGCTTCCTTAGGGTCAGTGCCATCCTGCAGACCTGCGACAGCTTCTGCCACTGGAGCCTCTTCCTGGTGGGACACCGGGGACCTCTGTAACCTCCTAGCCCTGTCAGCTCACAGGCTGATTTCCATTATTTTTGAAAGCTTTGCAGGTGTTAGTGTCAGATAATAGTAACGTTCTTGTGAGCTTTGGGTGGTGCCACGTGCAGATGCGGGAGCACAGCTGTGCAGTAAGTCAGGTCGTGCGCAGCCATCTCAACAGGCAGGCCACTGCGTCTCCTGGGGTAGCCTCAGATCTGGGTGGCTGATGCCTCGGATTAATCATTAGCTCCTTATCAGCCTTGGCCATTAATCTCACTCATTTTGAGAGACCGTTAGGGACTCTGAGACTACCTGAGGATGCTGCCACCTTCTGTGGCAGCCGAGTCCCGTGGGTACATAGCACCTGTGGAACCCAGGGGACCTCCAGCTCACAGGCAGCCCTGCTTCCCGATGTCCCATGCAGGCAGCTTTTACTGCCCGGGGTGCCCTCGGTCCCCAGACCCACCTGTTTCAGCTCTGCTGTCGGTGTGGGCAGCCCTTGATTTTGCTGCCAGCCCCTCCTGTGTCGGGAGCTACTGCCTTGGCACGGCACCAGGGCCAGGGGAGGCTTGGGCATGGGACCGGCTGTGGCTCCCCGGGAGCGTGACTGGTGCTCAGCAGGCTGAAAGGGAAAGGGGGGCTTTGAGATGAGCTGCTCACGCCAGCTTTGTTATCTCCTGAATTTATTAACGCCGCAGAGCAGCTCAGGGTGCTTTAAAAATTTCCGTGGGATTTGCTGAAAACCAAAGCCTAAGCAGAGATGAGTGTTATTTACCTCCAGTGCTTCTTAGAATTGTTAGTCTGGAGCTTAAGCAGCAGCAATTTCCCCTCCTCCTCTGGGCAATGGTCCTCTGCAGTAAAGCCAAGGCTGCTGCATGTCTGTGTGGCCCTGCAGACATCCCGGCTGGTCGGGCTAAGCCAGGAAGTGCCG
This sequence comes from Netta rufina, assembly GCF_964035555.1. Taxonomy (NCBI): domain Eukaryota; kingdom Metazoa; phylum Chordata; class Aves; order Anseriformes; family Anatidae; genus Netta; species Netta rufina. The sequence goes on from NC_140137.1 coordinate 6,597,245, forward strand.
AGCTGGTACAGAGGGTACCAGGGAGGCGTGCAGAGAGCCCCAGAAGGCTTCTTCCTGGGAGAAGTCAGGCGCATCATCCCTTCTCTCGCTGGCCAGCTGCAAGGTCTGAGGGCTGGGAGGATGGACATCTCCCAGGTGGGATGCGCAGCCCGAGGCCTGGGGCTCTCTGAGCCTCCTCACAGCATGTTCCCATCTCCAGCATGCTGGAGGAAAGCTGCAGCTGTGCAGCGACACCTGAGAGCTGCTGATGGAGGGCTCCTGCAGCATGTCAGTAGGAAAATGGAGTAAAAATCAATTCTTCTCCTTTTTCTTGAATGTCATCCATGCATCTAATGGGGCTTAGGCAGCGTGCCGAGTCATGTCCACCGCTCGCAGCCTCACCATCCCCATTGCACTTGGAGGTGTCTGAGGCAGGGACTGGGGGCCTGCACAGTGATGGGCCTTTTTGTTCCCTGCTGCATGCTGTTCTCTGGTCTCGTGCTAGCAGGAAATTACTGGTTGTGCAGAATCCAGATCAACTAACAGGTAACTGGATTAACAGAGATAGCATACTGTGCAATCAGTATTTTTTCTTCCCATTTCTGGGGATGAAAATAAGTGAAATCGAACCAGGGCCAAGGTACTGTAGCTACAGCACCACTGCTGGACTTATCGAGATAACTTAAACGTTTCCTCCTCTAATTACAAGGATAATGATTACTTCTCATTGTTGGCACCAGGTGCTTTTCTGTATGCATCAGACAGGCTCTGTACAATTCATTTTAGTCATCATACTCCTTAAAGTTGGAAGGAAAAAGTCATTAGTGTATCTGAGGACAACAGAAAGTTCAAGATACTCATGATCAAACTTTGAATAGCTTTACGTACAGTTAGCAGCACTTGGGCATCGATGGCTTCAGCAGAACATGTAGGCTTCCTACATCTGACGCTTGAGTGCCTACTGTGCTGGAGTTTCTATTTCACTGTTAATTAAAGCATTCTGTTAAACTACTGAAATCATAATAGACATTCTGCAGCTGGTGTAATTGATTGTCACGTTTATCTAGCTGAAATTGTGGCTTTATGAGAGTCAAAATGTATTACCAGCTCTACGTTATGCCTCTACACCACAGCCTTACTGCTGGATACGTACAGTTATTATCAAAGCCCTCAGATGTACGCACTGCTGTAATCAAAGGTGAACAGCCTTTAGAAACTAAGAAAGATGAATGCATTCAGTACTGGAACTGATTTGTAGCTTAATTTTTTAAATATATATGCTAATGTTAAAGTAAACAGACTCTAAAGAATTGCAAAGTGAAAAGAAAAATAGCTTGCTTAGCAAGCTTTGTTAGTCCTGAGTTAATTAGTCCTGAAGTAGTCCTGAATAGATAGACACAGGGAAAATGGGAGGGCTGGGCTTTTCTCTTGGGTTTCAAACAGGAATTTCAAATGCTGTGCGAAGGCAAAAACATGAGAGATTTCCAATAGCAATTCAGTGCCAGGGCTGTCCGTAACAGCAGACTCATAATAAATAAAGTAGCCAGCAATAAAGTATCTCTGTAGTGGCATTTTATTGGTGTGGAATACAATATAAAACGGCTGTCCATAAATAAGGCATCGACGTGGCCACACTAGAAGGCAGTTTGGGGAAATGGGAGTCTCAAAGTGCCATTTAGGAGCAAACCTCTTCCTGCAAAAAGAAATAGGAACACTAGAAGAGGGAAGAGAACTAGTGTGAAGAAAATTAGCCAGACCAAAGGAAAAGGAAGGTATTGCTAACAGGAGCACAGCTGTATTTTTAATGAAGTTGGTTACCAGGTGTGGCAAATATGTGCTTTGCAGCCCGTGTGTCCCACCAAGGCAGGGGGAGAGGAGGGGTGCTGTGCGCCCCCACCCCAGGCAGCCCGGTGCTCGTGCTGTAGATGCACGGACCAGGGGTGTTTCCTACGGGCAGTATAACTGGGAACGGAGCTGGCCAACCTCCTTTTAAATACTTTTCTCTACCAAGATTTTAGAGAGAGGAACAGGAATTATTGTGCAAAGCCCAGGAAGGCATCCTGCAGGCAGGGAAATCTGTGGCTCCCGCCGTGTTCGCTCTTTCTGTGCTACACTGAGCACAGATCTGAAACGTGCTGTGGTAATTTTAATAGAAAGCCAGCTAAGAGCAACAACTAGCAGTCATGGTATCAAAGACTTACATACCGTATTGACCCTAACCTGCCCCAGAATGACTCCCCCCAGCTTGGTTGGCACACAGGGCCTGCTGCTGGAGCAGTTAGGGCTGCGTGCTGTGTTGTTCCGTAGGGCACAGTTTCCCTTCAAACGTTGAACACGTGAAGCAGCAAATGCTCTCCCCAGCAGACACTCATGTTAGCTGCCGTCCCCCTGCCTATTTCGGGGGGTGAGGGTGGGATATGGCACCCATCCCCTGCCACCTCCCTGTGGGAGCAGCCCCAGCACCAAGAGGGCCCAGGGCTGGGTGGCTCCTGCAGCCCAGTGTGGCTGGAGCGCCACAAGGAGCACCCTGCTCGTGGCCTTGGGGCTGACAGCCCGGGGCTGGAAGGAGGCCGGAGCTATTGGTGCCACTCCTCGGGTTAAAGGCAGAGCCTGGGCATGAGGTGAGCCTGCAGGAGTGCTGCGAGTGTTCCTGCGGGGACTGCAGGTGAGCTGGCAGCAGAGACAAGATGACCGTGGATAGCTTTCCTTTTGTGGTGTTTTCATCAGAAAGCCAGGATGGGGAAAGCTAGTGGTGTGTTTGCATGGCTTACGTAAGTCTTCTGGGCATTTCGGCTCAGCAATATCAACTGTAACCATTAAGATTACAGCTTAATTATCCACTTGGGCACGGGTACAAAATAATAATCCTGCCTCACTTGTCAAAACCGAGCTGATGGCTGATGGCAGTTGTGGGATTCTGCCTGCCCCAGCCACGACTTTCATTAACTCTATCAGTGTGACAACTGCCAGAAACTACTGACAGAAACTCCATGTTACATTTGCTACATTTCTGGCTAGAGATACAGGATCCGCTGTCTGTGCTGCTATTCGGCTGTGTTGTGACGCAAGGATATTTTAACAAGGTGCAAAAGGAACCCCAGGAGTTGTGCTTATTGCCAAATGATCCCTGCCATAAAGGCTCTTCCGTAATTTCTTAATCCTATACGAAATGTAGAAAGCAGTCACTGAGCTCCTGAAAGGAACAGAGCGTGCATGGAGTTCACGTCCCCAGCGAGGCATGGTTCAGCACTCGGCATGCTACGATCATTTATCAGTGACAATACTGGAGGCAATTTTTAAATCCAGCACCTCTACCATGGCTGCAATGAGCATCGCACGTTGCTTGGACAACTGTCAGCTGCTCGGTACCAAGTCATTTGTTACATCTTTTTATAATTCCGAGTTCAGCCCTTCCTCTAACAAGTTTAGCTCACTTCTTTAATCATGATGCAATCTACACGTCGGCCCGCAGCCAGTAATGCACACATTTGTACCTCCTGGTAATTTGACAGGAATTGCATTTGCATAGCGCTGAAGATTGAAAAGATTAATGTCTTAATTGTATTCAATATTTTCATTATTTTTTGTACTCCTAGTGATGGGCAGGAAAGCCAGCTCATCTTCTCAGATAATATCCTATCTTTGGCATTTGTTACCGTGTTTTGCTGCAAGGCTTCAGGCCCGGTTTTGACTGCGAGTGTCAGAGGGAAATAAGGAAAGCTGGTTGGTGCCGCATACACGGCCCTACGGGAGCGTGTGTCCAGGCTGGCTGCAGACCTCGGCATGTTGGGGGAGCTCACCTCTCTCCTAGTCATTTCTCAAGGCGAGGAGGCATACAGGAGGAGGTAGGGTCAGGCAGAAGGCACCGGAGGGTATCAGAGCAGCACAAACTGCTGGTTATGCTTATCCCTCTGCATCCTTCCCTGCTCCTGCCAGCCCCTGTCTGGGGTGAGGCTGCAGCGCTGCCCTCCCCAGCACCGCCAGCCGCACACAGGCTGGTGTTTGGAAAGCCCAGGGCAGGGCTGCGCCTCGAGGGGAGCTCGAGAAATGCATAATTTTGGCCAGCAGTTATCCTAGCGCATCTCTGACTAATGAAAATGAAAATTAGCAATTGGACACGCTACATTTACTCCCAGAAATGACTGTGCAATATTAACAAATGCTAACAAATATTAGCACATACCGTGCGTGTGATCGCTGTTGTGGGCCCTTGTCTGACAGCCACGGCTGGCTCTCCAGGGAGAGGTTTGGGAATGCCAAACATCGATCTCAAATCTCTCGGTACTCCCTCAGTGGCTGTGGTGTTTTTACATCTCTTTTCAACACCTAACTCTTTTTTTAGCCTACTTTTGTAGCTTTGAAAGACGTCTTGTTGGGTGTGCCAAGCCTGACCTCTTCATGTTCTACCTTTTTAAGAACTTCTTGGACGGTGGTGCAGTAGTGCAGAGAGGTTTTTGTTCATTCCCCTTGAAATTACTTGTACTAGGCTGAGGGATCATTTCGGATAAATGCAGATTGCAAATGGAGCAGTGCCACTGACAGTCTCCTGGGCCAACACATGGCTGTGGACAATGAGTCACTGCTCTCCCTCAAGACAGATAAAGCAGATTCTCACTAGTGTTTGGTCCTTAAGGCTCAGTGTTGTCACAGAGGATACCAGTAAGATAAGGGCAGGCTCACAGTGAGTAGAACAAAAAGAAACCCTGGCAAAAGGATATATATATTTTTTTTTTCTGAAAGAATGAACTCATTATCCTTGAAATAATTATTTTGATAGACTCCCTGTGGTCTCCTGGAGATGTGTGTGGGTTTGCATCCGTGCAGCTGAATCAGGTGGATATCCATCAGCCCTGGTTAAACATGTCATCTGTAGTTGCCTTTCCAGGTGCCAAAGCCCATCAACATTTAATGGGGCTGATTATTAAGGAGCTTTTGATGTGTTCATGCTTCTCCGGGGCTGAGCAATGCAATGCCCGTAACACTCAGCGTAGCGCTGACATTTAAATGTCAGTTAAAAGCCTTTCCGAGCTGGTGCCATCTCCAGGGGGACGTGTGCTTTATTACTGGGATGGCCTCGCAAATACTTGGATAATGTGACTGCGATTTCAGGTCTTTGCCACAGTTTTGCTCTACAAAGAGAGGATTTAAAACTAATTATTCCCAGGACCCGCATAACTTTAGGAGATGGTAATGAGTGGTACAGCAGCCACTGTGCGCAGGGGGGCTGTGGGGACAGGCATGGGAAGCTCTGAGCAAGAACCACGATGTTCTTCTGAAATACGCCCAGGAACGCTTGTAAAAATGGCAAATGTTTAAGTTGCTATTGCATTAAAACCTTCTTGGCACACCCTCCTTGGAAACAGTGAATGACCACAGTAGGGGCAGCCTCCAGACCTGCCCCAGGTCCTTGAACGTTAGCCTGCACTAGAAGGGGGCTTCCAGCAGGATCTGAGGCATCCCCAGCCCCCAGTTTCACTCTGGGTGCTGTGTCCTGCCCCGCAGCAGGTTCCTTAGTCCTCTTCTCATTGTGCAATAAACCAGCCCTGGTCCCACTGCAGGGAAACAGCAAGAGAGCCAAGAGCAAAATGTGCCCTTCCTGCCTTTCAGCAGCGTTCTCTTTAATTTTTAATGATTTCAAATTACCCTATTCACGGGGCTTCGGAATAATCCATAATGTATGCACGTTTGGTGGGGGACAAGTGATGTCATCCATCTTTTTCAAGCCTGAGATTATCATGTTAAATGTGGTGCTGACAGTTTGAAATCCTTTATAAATGAATTAAATTGCTTTGTAACATCTAAAAAGCATCGTCTGCACTTGATCACAACTGTTCCTTTTTGAAGTAATAAATAAAGTAATAAAAGCATTTTTCATTTAATTGTTTGAGGCTTGGAATCAGATTTGGGAAGAAAAAATTGAATATAAGTATGAACTCATGTTTCTAACAGCTGTTTTATCTCGGGAGGATCATTGGCTCCCTTTCATTAAGAGCAGTTGTGCTGTATTGAGAAGCCTGAACCAAAATTCGAGCAAGAAAAGGGAAACCAAGGAAATTAACCCGTCCTTCTTCCTTAAATGACTCTGACTGAAAACAAAACTGGGTCGGCCTGATCAGTCGAACACATTGAGCCACTGCACCGTGCTGGCACCAGTGCTGCCGGGCTGTTCTGGATGCATGGTGAGGGTACAGGCAGTCATCCCCCAAAGGGACCCACAAAGAACAGAGGCACCTTGAAAGAAAGTTCCTTACTTTCAGTCTGTCCATCCAGAGATGCACATGAGCAGTAACTGGGAACTCTCCTCACCCCGAGTCAGAAATACCTATACAGAGTACCTGTGTATTTGTGTAGCCCAGGGCCAGATAGTGTCTGCTCTTGTTCAGAAAGTTTCTGCAAGGAAATCTGGGCATGCCGTTGGCACATGAGGGCAAGTTAGTGGTGTTGATGTGCCAGTGACCGAGTGTCAAATGCCCCATTCGTGTTTGCAGCACAAGCAGACTGCACCAAACTCTCTGCTTATATAGTCTCTCAGACACACTGCAAAGAAATCAAGGTAATTAGGAAATAATTAGGATCTATATTCATTCACCTGCAAAAATGCTTTATTTTCTAGAGCTTCTCAGATTGATCACAGAAGGTAAAGGGGATCTCTCCTTCCATTCACAAATCTGTCCCTGTGTATATGACAGAATTAATTCAATACTAAGCTAAGATTTACTGAATAAAACTGCCCTGAGATGTAAGGCATTGGCATGGAGGCAAGTGGGAAGGAGTGGGAAGCAGGAAGGTCGGGAGAGATCTGAATGTTTGAGCCCAAATCTGGAAAGGAAAAGTTTGAGTCTCTCTGTTTCAATTATTTCTTATTTATTCACCTGAGCAGTCATTTTTAACACTCTGGCAGTTGCTGTTGGATGTGATCAGTATTCACCCTGCTCTCGGTGGCAGAGCAGGTGGGCGAGCTGCACACCATTCTTCTCCCTCGCTCTGTTTTGCATAAGCACTATTAAAATATAACTATTCACTCTGGTGCCATCTATGCTAAACAGAAATGCAAATCACTGTCCTAAAGGCAATTCAAAGGATTACTGAGCGCTGTATACTTTTTAATCATCGTCTTGTTACTCTTATTACCACTAGCAACAACGGCGTGTTCTTTTAATCTGGCGATCCCAGTGCTGTGAGGGGCAGGGGCAGGGCACCGCATTCAGAAGGGCAGGGATGCCTGCACGGAAGGAGAGTAATGAGGTTTTAGCCTTTGAATTAATTTTGTATTGGGATGAACTTGAGACCTCTTAAAATTCAGCTAGAGATGTTTACAAGATGCGGAGCAGGCCTGTGGACAGAGCCAGTGGGTGTGGAGCTGGCCAGGCCTGATTCAGCCCCGCGTTTGCACCCTGGGGACACCAGGTCCTGTGGAGGGCCTGGGCCCCCGTCAAGCTGTGAGCTCACAGGGATGCAGCTCAGGAGCAGAGCTGGTAATGCAGCCCCAGGAGTTAATCTATCTGCATTCCAGTTTACAAGAATAAAACAGGGAGCAGGAAAACATTTTGCTGCCACTCCCTGCAGGACTGCAGAAGTTCAAAGAGACATGCAGCATTTGCAGCTCTGGGCCATGTCTGAATTACCTGCAGTTCTGAGCCTGCCCCTCCCCAGGGAATAGCATCTTTTTCCTATTTCTCTACTGAAGCTTGAGGTTTGATCTCTTCCACCTGATTCAAAACCAGTCAACACACCAGGTGCTTCAAAGTCAGTGCTGTCAAACCCAAGACCTGTGCCTGTCTCCCTTAGGCTGGCACCCATTGCCCGCAGGTGCCAAGCGAAGTCCTCTGCTCAACTTCTTCCAGTTCCGCTCTGAAACGTAGGTGAGTTTTTAATTGGAATGTTCTTTGTGAGTTGATTATATTCCTGGTTCCTTGTTCTGTTCAATAATAATTTGCAAAGGCTAGAGTTAGCTGTATTAATTCATTGTGCATAATTAATCTCGCATAAATTAGCAGTGTAAAAGTTCAGTGCTGTGACTGGGCCTGTCAGCCAGGCTTGGTTCTGCCTGGAAAAGAGGCAGCTCTGAGCATGTCTCCATCCCACCTCCTTTGGGCACCTATTTCAGTGCGGGATGAATCACATGCTTTCCTTCTCCTTGGGGGAGAAAGAGCCTGGATGACTCACAGACACAAGCAAAGTGTTTCTAAATGTTAGATGTCCCGGTTAAGCTCACCTCCCTAAGCTCCTTCCGAAAACACAGAAGAAAATGGGCATTTCTGAGACAAGCTCAGTGGGCTTACTTTGGAGTCCTCATACCTGGCCCTGTGGAGACGCGTGAGCTTTCCATGGGAAGAGCCCAGAGGGAGTGGGGCTGGTTGCAGATGCCTGTGTTAGGGCCTTGCTGGGCTGCGTGCGGTGTCAGGCTGGGGCTGTGCCCCACAGCGTTAGCTACAAGCCCAGGGGAACAGCTGCCGTGCCTGCAGCTGTTACAGATGCTGCGAAGTATGACCCCAGAAGTTGAACCATAAAATCCTATTCTAGTCCTTAGGAAGGCTCCCGAGTTCCTGCTGGGCTGCATAGGGTGGGCGGAAAGACTTGTGTGGTGCTGCAGTATGGGATTTTCGTTTTCTTCACTCTCATTGTGTAAACTTATTGAGGAGGGAGCAGAAACCTTTTTATTGTTACTATTGTTGCCTATGAATTAAATTAATAAAGGAAATGCATGACTGTGTTTGCCACACCGGTACCGCTGCTGGGTGTGGGTGGTGAAGCCCTGTTCCAGCAGAGTACTCAGCTGCGCTTTGTGCCCTCGGGCTGCAGGTCCAGGACATGGGGTGGCTCTTTGTGGTAGCTCCTTGGCCAGTTTGGTGCTGGGCAGCAGTTAGCTGTCTGCCAAAGGATTGCTCCTAATGTGGGTTGAGGTTGTGTTTTCATTGTGTTAGATGGCATGGATATCTTGAACTCTTTGAAAGCCCCAAATCATCCAAACACATCAGTTCTTATTGCATATGTCCCTTTAGGTTTGGGCATATTCTGCCAAGCCTGCATGCTCTTTGATTTCTACTCTAGTACTTCTCATTACAATAAATTTATCTCCCTTATAAATATAGTTAAGATAATTGCTCCTTTTACAGCCTACACTTACCTTAAAGCTTTTAGCTGAGGGCTCTGGAGAAGCATTTCGTCATCACAGCCACAGGAGTGTCGCACAGCCCTGCTGCTGCTGTGCCCAAGCCTGAGTCAGGATCTGTTGAGGGCTCATCGGCTCCCTGAGAAGGATTCAGCTCCTTCCCAGGCCTGAAATAATGTTGATCACAAATGAACCTGCATACCTGCAAACCGCTATGTGGTTTGATGAGTGAGCTGCTATTTGCCATGGGAGGTTGCACGCTCTGTGCTTGCCTGCGTTGTGCTCGTCATTGCTGCTCCTCTGTTTGGCTGTGGAATAGTCGGCCTTCTGCATGGGTAGCTCGCTGCGGTCAGTGTCTGGAAGAGGGTTGTTGGAAGTGAGTTAAAATCTAACAAAGGAATTTAAGAAACAGAAGAAATGTTTTGCACTTCACTATAAGGAAGGTCCCCTTTCAGCTATGCAAACAGCAGCACCAAGATCCTACCAAAAAATGGCATATTTGGGAGAGCTGGCTGAGCACTGCCCATTTGAGCTATTTTCTCAAGAGAAAATGCAGCTCTCAGAAAAGTAATTTCTGAGAATTTCATTTTTACTATTATATATTTTACCATCATTTTGACCTAACTCTTTTGCCAAGATGGCTCAAAGCATTTCGTAGCGCATTGGTATTGCCCGTACTGCTGTGCACCAAGCCATAGCTCAGGACGCCCCGTGTTTCGCTGCTTGAAGAATGGCACCATCCTCGTCTGCAGGTTTCTTGCTGGCCAGGGCCTGTCACTGCTGTCAGAGGGTACACAGCAGGGCCAGGGCCCGGGCAGCCACAGGAGGACAGGAGCAGCAGGGCCCTGGGACTTTGAGCGCTGTCCCTGAGCACGGAGCCAGCGTGGCCAGGGAGTTGCACTGTAGGATGGGTGGAAAATCAGCAGAATCAGGCTCAAAGCCAAACTCACTGGATATTTAAACTCTACCAATGAGTCAAGTTACTAATATTTTCTTTTGCTGGAAGCAGTACCTTTGGAGGACGTACTCACCGCAGCACTAAATCTGTTGCAGCAGATTAGCAGCATCGTTACAAGGGAAAGCAGGCTTGGGAAGGGATGGCTGGCAGAGGGGGGGAGGCTGAAAGCATCCACAGTCCCTCAGGAGGATGAAGTTAAATCATTTCAGCCTGTAAAAAAAAAAAATCAATTCCCAAGTTGTTTTGCTTATTTTATCCCGGTTGCTGTACGTTTGCTTCTTCATTGCAGCTCGGGATATGCTGCCTGTAATCTATCTGCCAAACCATCGCGTTGATTTACACCCCTGCTGCTCATGTCCAGTTTATCTCCCTTGTGAGCAAGGCGGCGGTTCTCTTCCGATGTTGTGACTTTTTTATTATTGGAATTTATCTTGGGCTGTGACTACAGCACAGCGTACTCGCCTCTTTGGGGGAAGAAAAAGCTTGTTGGGTCCAGAGGTGCCCTCTGGAGCATGGGGAATATGCAGAGCATGGCTATTGACTCCATGCCTGCCCCAGAAGCTCTGTTCCCACTGCGTTAATAGAGTTTAAGGAGGCAAACAGGAAGAAGAAAGCATTTTTCTTATCATGACAGATCAATTTAGGATGTTGTTTCCAACTTTGTAATGCTCTAGATGCCATTTCTAATGAAAATGTTTTAATCTCTGTGGCAGCCTAAATGCACCTGATGGACTATATGCTGTCTCTGGCTTGCGTAGATAAAATAATTTTACTGTTAACATCAATAATTCTCTCTGTTTCCACTAAAAGCTCTTCAGCATTATTCACGGGAATTGAAATATAGATCCAGAGGCAGCGCAAGGTGCTGTGAATGGGAACAGCCGTGGCTCCCTCCCGGCTCTGCGGGGACAGGTTTCTGCAGCTAGGGGAACGAGAGGGATGCCCGCAGGCAGGGTGAGAAGACGGGAGCACAAGTTAGTCCTGTGCCCAGCTCCACACCAAAGTCACCATTTGAGGAGGCAGTGGAGTGTTGGCAGGGATGGAAAAGACACAGCTCAGGGAAAATGTGCTCTGAATATAATGCTCTGAAAGGCTCCCAGCACTTCAAAATGCTGCCAAGTGACTCAGGCATTGCTATTTTTTGTAGTTACTTTGCCATCTGAAAAGCACAGAGCAATTGGAGAGGTTTTTAAGGTAAAAGGATGCCACCTGCATTTCACTGAAAATATGGAGATTTACTCGAGGCTGAAAATGTACTTGGTAGCGGCAGGAAAATGACCCCTGGGAGGGAAGGGGAGGAAAGAGCCCTGCCCCAGGCACACACCTGTATCAGGACACGGCTACCCGGCCCTGTCTTCAGGCAGCCACATCCCGTCCCCGACCTGCCCGAGCTTCTTTGCAGAGGGGCACAAAGGATGCAGGAGGCTGTGTGCTCCTGAAGGCCGGTACATGTTGGGTACGGCACGGTGCTCAGGCGGGTCACAGGTCTCCAGCCTTCCATGCCGTGTGTCCCTATAGACCTAGAGAAAAACGTCGATGGAACAGGAGGTTAAGAATGATGCATTTTGCCTGCCTACCTTTTGGGAAGTTCTTGTTCTGATTTCTCCTCCTTTCTTTCCCCCTTTTTTCGATGTGTCAGTGCACATTTCTACATGAGTATTTGTGCTTGCATGGAGAGGACTGCAAATCACGCATCAGGCTCAGCTGTTTCAAAAACCAATTACAAAAGATAAAAAACTAAAGTACAAAAAGGGAAGACCTAAATGAAAACTGCAAAATGAATCAGGAGGGGGAAAACTGAGTAAAAAGAGAAACATCCAAGCTAATCATTGGAAAGCCTCTGGTTTTGAAAAGGGACATATTTGATGGGGGAAAAATATGTGTTGTTTGATATCGGTTGATTCAGTGCAATCCCAAGATGCTAATTAGCATGCAGCAATAGGACAGTGCTCCTCATAGCTTACCTACACCTCTAATTTCCAAATTTCTCTGTCAAGCTGTTTTGTGTAAATTAGTCTGTTTAGTTCAAGAGCTTGTGCCTCGTCATTATTGTCTGCAGTGCCTTATTAGACCGTCCCTCTGTAATGATCACTTCACAACTAATAATATCTTCAGTTTGGGATCTGTTCCTATTCCCTGATCTAAAGCAATAATCATTTTCTGTGCATAAGGAAATTTGCTATCCATTTCACTCATGCTGGCTGATTTCTTTCTATGCATAATAAGAGTTTTAGCACGGCCCATTTATCTCCAAACAGCTTGACTTATCACAGAGATGCTTTGGAAGCCATGAACTTGGGTTTGGACATAGATGGGAGCATGTGGGCTAGCACCTTCCTTGGGAGCTCAGCCCCATTCTGGCTGCGGATGAAGGACCACCAAAGCCGTAGCGTATCATCTCTGCCAAGGGGTACTGTAAATATCATGTGCTTTTAGCTCCTGCCGTTGAGTTGTTAGCTGCTAACACAAACCCTGTCACGCTTGGGAGCCGGGCCATGTAGGATGAGCGTTTTTGTGCCCCCTGGCCCCACACTGTGCGGGGGCTCCAATGGCCCCAGGCTGCTGCTGGGATCGCCACCGGGCTCAGCACCTGGGGAGGATGAGGCTTTGCTGGGAGCTACAAGCTCAGAAGGGATTTTTCACGCTGCATGGACCTCCTCACATGCACAGATGAATCAGGTTGTGCTGGTGAGGTGACACCAGGCGCCACAGACAGTGCCCGTGTCGGCGTGTGGGCCCGTCTGACACGGCCTGTGCGGCCGCCCCTCAGCCCAGGCCTTCTGCCACCGGGATGCTTTCCCTCAACAGCCAGATCTGATGAGAGAACCCCGTGTGTTGGCACGGCACGGTGTTTCCTATCATGGATTTAATGTTTCTTTGAGGTATTTCAGCTCCTGTGAAGTGAAACACCATCTTCCCTTCCCTTCCCTGCCTGCTGCTATTCCTTTCCAAGAATAAGCCCATAATTCACTTATTGAATAATAACTGTCACGTTTCCTGAGAGCACAAACCTTATTTATGGCTTTGCCCCCGGGCAAGAGGAAGCGAGGAGCTGCTGACAAAGACCCAGCCAGCTATTTATGTCGAATTTCATTTTAGGGAAGGAGCATCTTGACCTGCTTTTGTGGTCTCTGAAGCGGTGCCAGCAGCGTAGGATACAGGGACCGAGGTCCTCAGGGGACTTCCATCATGCCAAGTGGAGCTGGAGTGTCAGCTCCTGCCTTTACCAAGACGAGGTGGGCTCCAGCACTTGAATTGAAGGATCCAGGCCATACTGGCATGGGGAATGGCACTTAGCTGGTGAGGGGCTTGTGCAGGGGTCCTGCAGGTGGAGGATGTCCTCAGATCTCCATCATGCCCTTAGAGATTTGGGCATGGCACCCTCTGCTTCATCGGCAGAGTGACTGGGGGTTCTATCATCTCTTGTATGTTTAGAGACTTACACTAAATGTTGGAGATCTAAAGTGAGTTTAAATGTTTTAGTGGTTAATTATGAAACAGGGAGGAGCTGCAAGTGTTTTGGGCTGGTGGAACCATCTGCTAGAAGTAACCCGTCAGGGTCAGACTCTCTCCATTTTTACAGAGGCTTCCTGAGTAAACTCAGGTATTTATGCATGTGTTTGCCATTCACAGGCATTTGGAAGTGGCTCACGGGCTTGATCTACCATTCTGCTTAATGTTTTGCTGGTTTATTGTTGGGCACTGTGCAAGCCTGAGCTCCCTGTCAGGGATAAGAGAGAGCACGGAAGGGGTAAAGCAGCAGGGGCAGCGTATGGGCTGCAATTCAGCACAAAGCCCAAAGGGGCCTTGGAGCCCCACTGATGGGCTTCATCTCTTCGGGCAAGGACAGATCTCTGGCACCTTGATCTTCCCACCAGCGGTGGGGCCCGGCTGTCCCCAGGGAGAGGCGCAGCAGCTGAAGGCAGCTCTCAGAGCTGGGCACAGGTAGCCTCGAGTCTGGTGTCCAGCTCTGTGCCCAGGGAGCCCCAGCAGTTCAGTTATGTCCATTCTGCACCCAAAATCGGTGTTATCGTAAAGACCCCATCTACTTTACAGGGCTTTAGAATAACTTGGTATGTGGCTATCAAAGCCTGTAGAAGTCTTCCTGTGGGGATGCCATAAGTAAGCATAACAATAATGAGAAATATCCGATGTGAAAAGCCAGGACAAGTGCACTGCAGTCTATGCTGAGGATTGCAGTGAGATGAAAATATTCTGGAGAAAGAGCTTGCCTACAAGAATAGTGGCAGGTGACCACCTGTAGCTCACAATGATTTCTCCATAGCCGACACATGTATTAAAAGCAATTCATCACTGACCGCTCTTGCTTAACGATGCTGTGGAGCAAAGAGATCCCTGCTGCCAGAAAGTGACTGGAGAGATGGCTCCAGCTCATGTGTCCCTTGGGGAAAACATCACCAGTTAAGCAAAACATCTATGAGGGATTTTAATAGTGTTAATACTCAAATATTTGGATGAACAAGAACATATCTGTTTGCTTCTGCTTCTCTGGCATGGTGCGCTCAGTGGAGACACTGAAGTTGGTGAACCTGTAGCAGAGCTATAGGAGTTGGATGGTCCACGATGGCCATTTCCCACTGATGTTGTGCAAAATGGATGTAATTCCATTTCTTTCCCCAAGTGCTCTGAAATTGCGTGCTGCGTGTTTCAGACTGAGACTCATCATGGGAATTCTTTTTCGTGTCCAAGGCTATGACTCCGTATGGCCACAACCACATTGCAGCTGATGGAAAATGTTTTTTGTGATTTAAGAAGCCCAGAAATCTTTGTGAGCTGAGCTGGAGATGCCTCACTGAGATGTTTAACTTGATGAAGCGTTTCTGAGAACTGGGAAAAGAAGCTGGACGAGAGTGTACAATGTGTCCCTGGGGTTGGCCTCAATGCTCACACCAAACAGTACGAACTCAGGTATAGGATAGCATATTAAAACAGCTCCCCACAAACCAATTTAATAACAACAACGTGTAAACAACAGCACGGCAGCAATAAGGCAATTAGCAGTAAACTGAGTTACACAGCAGCAGCTGAGATCGCTCCTGGTGCCGTTGCTTTGGAAGAGCAATGAGCGGCCAGCCCAGCATGCAGGGAGCCGGGTGCTGCGAGCGGCAGCTCTGCTGCCTGCGGGAGCCTCCTTGGCCATGGCACCAGCCCCAGACCAGCACCATGCTGTGCTCCAAGAACCCAGGGGCTGGTGCTGCAGCTCTGGGAGCAGGGTGCTGGGGTCTGTGCTGTGCTGCACCTTACCCAGCTGCCAGAGGCTCAGGGCAGAGCTCCTCGCTATCAGTACTGCAGTGTCGTGCTCCTTGCCTATCTCCTCTGCTTGAACACAGCAAAGGGGCACTGGGAGCCTGTGACTGCAGGTGCTAGGGACTTGCTCTGTGTTGTAGTACCAGCCCTCATCAGGCTTAGATTTCCTGCTGTCACTTTGGTCCTGGTCACTGGGAAGTGAGCGTGTAGGTGTGCTAAAAGCTGTGAGAGCAGGCTAGCAAAGTCTGCAGCTCCTGGGTAGGTTTGGTGATAGCTGCTAAACTGACGGTGACAGTAAGTGAACCACAGTGAGTAACAGAGTGAGGGACCCTGTGCCTGGCGGCTCGAAGAGTTTTGGTGCCCATGCCGGTGTGTGCTGGCAGCACGGCCTGTGGCCTTACCCAAGGCAGCAGGCTGTGCAGGCAGATGAGGAACACAGCACAGCAGATGCCTGTGGCACAGGAGATTTTCTCTACCAATCCGTGGTCCTGCAGGCCAGCCCTGCTCCTCCAGCAGCTGGCAGGGTGACGGTGTGGGTGTGATGCTGCCTGCTGAGCTGCCTGGGAGCAGAGTCCTGGGCAGTTCTGGGGCTTCTGCAGAAATGTGGGTGCCTTTATACCAGAGGAGGCTGGAGGGATTGGCAGTCCTGGCTGGAGATGAAGCCAGGCTCTGGTGATGAGCGTTTCTCATCCCTGTCGTCTTTCCTTGGAGAAAAGAGGAGCAAGGGGAAGTGGCTTTGTCTTCGCTGGAAGCTGGTGTAGATGAAAAACCAGGCTCTTCTGCTCCCTAACCATGCTGGCTCTGATAGCCTAAACACTTCCAGTGAAAAACTCTTGGAAAAAAAAAATAGCACAGATATTTATTATCTTTTTTTAGAATAATTTTACTTTAAAATGAAGGTTGTCAAACAATACTGAAAGTGAAGATAACATAAAAGAGAAGACTTTGCACCTTGGCAGGCTCTTTTGTCTTCGAAAGAAGATCTTTCAGGGGTGGCGGTGTAATATCCAAAGGACTCACGGCTACACACAACAAGATCAGTTTCTCTCATCCGAAGACAAATGAGATATTTGTGAGCAAATGCAGAGAAGCGTCTTCCTCCTGCCTCTTCTTTGAAAACAGAAAACCTGCTTCCAGAGCTGCCTGATTGACTGTATTAGACAGCAGCGCAATTCAGATGAAAGATTAGCTGACATTTTAAATATCTGTAAGTTTAATGTAACAGGTAAAGACTGTCTCGCAGGGATATTATATCTATGGAGTCACAGTTTTACGAGGTGATTATAACGCAAGCAATTGACTGCCATGTGGAGTATGTGCTAAATGATATCTTGAATAATGATGGTTCACTTGGCAGCCTGACAGGTCCCTGATCCATTTATAACAGCACAGAAACGGGGATGCGTGAGCAGCTGCCAGGTGGCACTGCCAATGCACTGGGATAAAGCGGTGAAACTCAGCGCCGTGCAGAAGTCACCATGCAGCATTTGGAGGCCCGCAGGTGGACAAGGCAGTGAACAGTGGTCACAAACGCGGATTTCTGCTCCAGGCTTCCCAACGTGATGCAGTGCCCATCCTGCGAGGGGCTGGAGCCCCCAGGAGCCATGTGGAAAATCTGTTTTTAATGCTTCCTGCAAGGAACCAGCTCGGAGTCGGGCCCAGGTTCTGCTATCTGAGCTTGAAGCCGTTCCTCTGTGGTTTTAGGGGTCTGATCCGTCTGCAATGCCTGCATGGAAACCATGCTGCACAACTTGGACACTGGGGGAAAAAATAGTCTGATAAATTGTCTTTTCCCCGATGTAACTGTGTCACTGCTCCCTGCCTGACAGCCCATTAGATGTGAGAACCCAAAGCTAATGCACGGCACAGATCTTGAAAGCAGGCCTCGAGTGCTGCCCAGGTGAAGTGGTGGGGGCATCACTAGCACCCGGCTACTCTTGGCTTCTGAGAGCCCCCTCCTCTCACAGCGGGCCCAGGACCTGCCCTCTGCTGCTTACAGGTTGCTGCTCCAGCCTGCGAAACGCTGCGTGGCCACTTCTCCCTAATCAGGGACTCTGCTGACAACAATGCCCCGATGCAGATAAAAGCCTGACGAATTACAGCTCCTCAAGTCTTGAGTACAGGCAAATGTTATGCAAAGAAAAAGAGCAAGAGACCATTTCAGAGCCTTTTGTGGTGATTCATCTGGGAAATTATCTGGGAGCAGATAATTTAATGCTAATGGCTCTTTTTTTTTTTTTTTTTTTTTGTCCAGCATCATTGTGCGATGATATTCCAGCATCCTCTCTCCATACAAAGTGGGCTGCTTTCTGCTTTGAAATTCCTCTGCTGTGCAGCCAGTGAGGGGTGGGAGCACCGAGTCCCCAAGTACAGGACACATTTTCCTTAGGACTGCAGCACCTCCCGGGGACTGGAGGCTTTGCTGAATGCATCAGGTACCTTCTGCAGAGCACTGGCACAGGCCAGGGCCTGATGTCTCAGTTGGTGCCAGCAGGGTCACTGCAGGGAGTTAAGGACCCGAGCACTGGGCAGGCGTGCAAGGCCCCAGCAAAGGCACTGCGTGCAGAACGGGAGAAAGCGTGACTGGGGGACAGAGGACAGGCAGAGCAGGGGAATTTTTTTTCGATTCCTGTACTGAAAATACTGGATTTTTTCATCTGCCTTGTAAACAATGTTTAGTTTTCAAGCTGCTGTGATAAATCAGCTGTAGCTGTTAGGATGTGGACTCAGACCCCTTCCTGCACTGCCCTCCTCCAGGACCGTGCCCTCGCCACTGGTCTCTGCACTCTGTTTTCTCTCCTTTCTCCCCTCAACACTTCCATCTGGCAAGGAGAGCTTGCACAACTAGACTGCCCAAGCAGCCAGGCCTGCTCCCAGAGACACAGGGAGAGCTTCTGCCCAGAGGCTTGGCAAGGAATGATTTTCCATCCAGGTATGGGATGTGTTTTTGTTCCCCTCAAAGTTTTCAAACTCTCCCTGGAGGAAATCAGAAGCCAACCTCTGCATTTGTTGCTGCAGGAGCGCAGCTGGGAGGACTGGGCAAGTTTCCCTTTCGGGTGGCTGGCACAGCGCTACACAGGAGTTGGTCCCCTGCAGTAACCCTTTCGGCTGGGCTGTGTTTTTGATGTTGACCCCAGTTTTTGCTGGGCCATCGTCTTCAGCATGCCCTTCTTCCCTCCCTTGCCTCCTTCACTTTACCATTCCCCACAGCTGCTGAAGAGCTCATGATTTCTGCTGTTCCTCCTTACAAAGAACAACCCTTTGGTCTAGGGAGTTCAAACCAAATGTTTTCCAGTGTTTTCCAGCACTGGCTCCACTGCCCACCCTCGCCCCCTCCAGCCCTGGTGTTTTTTCAGGCAATAATTAAACCCAGTGGTATTCTGAGATGTGGTGTATAAAATAGACTGAAACAAATTAGAAGGAAATGCATTTGCAATCAAAATGACCCCAAGGCGTAACACATGCTCTTTCCCCCATGTGTCATGATGAATGGTGATACAGGCACACCGCTGCGATGCGGAGACTGCGCTGGCAAACGGGTTCCTGCAAGTGTGAGAGCGACGCAAAATCACTGCTGCTGCTTTTGTGCCGGGTGGTCAGGAAAGCCTCCAGTGTGAGAGCTGTAGCTGAAGAATAGAGGGAACGTTCGAGCCAGCTAATACAAATTCTTTAAGATCATAACTTCTTTCGGCATGCACAAGGTAAAGGAAAATAGCTACAACTAATTGCGTTTCAATTTTACACACCCCTTGGTGCACCTGTAGAACTTCCCACTTAATGATATCTTAGGTGTGAAAACCTCTGGGTAGAGAGCTTTGTGAGTTTGAAACTCCATGTGTGTTTTCAACATCATATTTTGTGTTTTAGAAAACCTTTGAAATTCTTTTTTTCCACTATCTTTATTCTCTTGTGGTACAAAGGAGAAGCTGACATGATCATTTCATAGCAGAAAAGTAAATTCTTTGATAATGAAATTCAGGGAAATACCTTTTTCTTTTTCCTTCATTTTTTAACTAAGAGTGTTTAAACATTAGCTAGAGAACAGGAGGGAGATGGAAAAATACACAAGAGCTGTTGTTTAATCTAGACTCTGCTACCTGACCAGTCTTCAAAACAGCAGTAATCAATTCCATGGCAAAGCCTTTTGGTTTCTGCTACAGTCCTGGGAACCTTAACTATAAATAAAATATAAAATTGCAGATGTCAGAGCTTGCAGACTAATTAGCAGGATAAAAGGCTGGTTGCAGATTTGATGCTGATCCTGGGATTTTCCTGTGGACGGTTTTGCAAGCCTCAGTGATAACTTAAAACCAGGGTTCCTGATATTTTGGATGGCCTCACAGGCATTGGCTTGAAATGTGGGTTAGAAAGGATAGCGCCCTATGAATGCTTAAACAAGGACGGAGGATTTATGTGCTGCTCAGAGAGCATCTCGGCCTCCTGTACCACGCAGGGGAGGCAGGGAACAGCCCCTGGCAGGTGGAGTGCTTGAAGCTGTGGGGAGCGGTGTGGCAGAGCTTCAGATTTCCTGGCAGGCAGCGTTTCTGTATAACCTCCCAGGGCTACTGCCAGTAGCTGTGCGGCTGGTTTTGTCCTGGGGGCAGATGAGCCCTGTGGGAAGGGGCTCTGCCAGTGGCCGGGGTCCATTTTGCTAAATCTTTACTCCTGTAAAGCTCAGCATCTAGAGATATATCTCTATAGTGTAAGTGTAAGGATAATAAAACACAAATGTTACAGGTAGCATTAGGCAGAACAGAACTGCACAGCCCCAAACTGCTGCTGGGCAGTCCCAAAGGAAACCAGGATGGGAACCAGGCTCGATTCATCTTGCTGTGAAGCATTCCCTGTCCTTGTGCTCTGCACCTCGTCTTGTTACGGTGTGGCTGGGGGCCCTTGCTCAGGTTAACAGCATTGGGTGCTGTGCCTCCTACGGCCCTCAGAAGTTGTCTAAACACCGCGTCCATCCAATGCTTCTGCCCCCGCAGGGTGCTGAGCTGCCTGGGGGGTGCAGACGGACATGCACCCCCTGCAGGAACTTGCTCCTTTGGGGATTGTCTGCGTTGTAAGCAGTAGCGTGTTAGTGGAATTTGGCAAATATTAAGGAATTAGGCAGTATGTCCTGGCTTTGTGTATACAAAATGCCGTGATAGTTCTTTTGCATTTATTTAGATTTGAAAGCAAATTTCAGCGAGTTACTCGCCTGTCAGTATCGTTTATGGGGATTTGCTGGAGGTGCCCGTTGGCATCACTCGGGTCTGGGTGCACGCAGCATCTCAGCCCCATCTCTGGCCACAGCCTGGTGTCTGCTGAGGGCCAGACACCACAGCTAGCGGAGCAGAGCATGCAGTTAGAGGGCTGCGTGATGCCTGGCGTGGTTATAACCAGCCCGTTGTCCTCCCACCACCATGCCTTGACTCGTGGGAGCTCCTCGGAGGAAATCCAGCAGCATCTTTTGTAGAAGTGCATAAAGCAAAACGTGAGATGGCATTTCCCTCTTTTCCCTGGCACTGTATAGCTGTCTGTTGGTCTTGCTGGGGTGAAGCGATGCGTGTCTACCTATCACCCAGGCACCAAATGCTCCTTCTGCCACCAACAGGGCTCCCCCTGCTTAACCGCGGTGCAGCGGGGGGCTGCAGACACAACAAACATGAGTAGTGTAGGTCAGCACACACAGTGCTTTCCCCAGGCAGTCCTTTCTGGGGCTACCAGGATCTGCAGAGAGATGCCTGTGACACTTGCAGCGAGCAGGGCTGCAGTGCGTGACGCTCGCTCTTGACCGATCTGACAGAGTTTACCAGCGGTAAGGAGCTGTCGGTGTTTGTGCTCCAAACAGCTGACTCAGCAACCTCCAGCCCTTGCTTACCCTTGGATTTATTGGAAAAGTGCTCTTCCTTCAGCGTCGTGAGATGCACTTGAGCTGTTATAGCTGCATAAAAAGCATGATTTATGTTCCCTCTTCCACGGTGGTTCTTCCAGCAGGGACACTGGTTTCACGTTGATCTTCCCTCACCTGCAGACAGGTCCTCCCCAGCAGCACATGAGCGGTGCCAAGTTGAGCACCCAGAAGATGGTGATGCCAGGGTGGAAGTTTCCCATACACAATGAACTTGCTGTCTTGGTCACACATCTTGGAAATGCAGCTCTAGCGGGGAGCAATGCCTCAGGGTGCCAAGGCCCAGCTGAGTGGCCAAGAAACCAGATCACCCAAATGTTTTGATAAAAGAAAAAGGAGGTGATTTTCTGTATCTTCACCTACAAAGCCAGCTGACTTGCTGGGGCTGGATTTCCAAATAATAATAATAATAATTAAAAAAAAAAAATCCAATTATAAAAAGCTTTAGCCCAAACCAGCGAGCAGAGAAGCTGTCTTGGGCAGCGTCAGGCGGCAGTGCCAGCGGGCTGCTCCCGGCCCCATCTCCGTTTCACAAATAAGTTCATTACAAATATGTGCTCCATAATGTGGTGGAGTGTCTGTGTGATTTAGGCCCCAATTTGTACTTGCATGATATACGTCCTCTTGCATCTACTCTTCTTTTACTTACTGACTCTGTAGTCAATTCTGGGGATGTTATTGGAAGTTTGTTTGGCAAATAGAGGAGCTATTACCAGGCAGCGCTCATCACAGGGACTTTTCAAAATTGCTTTTCCAGTAGCAAAACATTAGATAATAAAATGACAGTACACAACCCATTTTAAGAATACCCTTCCTTGTTTTCTCTGCTGTAGTAGCTACAATTGATTTATTTCACAAAGTTCATCATGTTTTAAAGGATGGGACCATCAATCACATACCTTGGGCTGTCTCATAAGCAGAACTCAGTTGTGACAATCTGAATGAATACAAATGGGTTGCCAAAGTATCCATCCCTGTGCGTGCTTTCACAAAAGCTGAAGTAAGAATATTGTTCATTCGATCTGGGAGGGGGTTGAGATCTCTGAAGGTGTGTTGTCTAGAAGAAAGCAGCAGAGAAATTAAGGCCTATCAATCAAATCCAGCTTCAGAATGTTAATTGATAGTTGCCAGGCATCAGATGAATGTAATAATCTATCAGCCAACCATAACAGCAAACCATTGGCAAACTGGTACCAAATGTCTATTGAAGTCCATCGGGGATTGAACACGAGAAGAATGCAAAGGCAATGCCTGCTGCCTCCTTATTTTCTTTCCTTTTTTTTTTTTTTCCCCACCTAAAGGTCTCTGTTTATTTTTCCTATGCAGAGTGAATGGCTGTTAACTTCTTTCTTTGCAGCACTCCAACTTGTTAACTCCCATTCAGAAAAAAAAATCACAACAGAAAGAAAAAGCAAAAAGAATGAAAACAAAAACCTGCAGAAAGCCTCGTTTTCATTTCACAGACAAGGTGGTAACTCGGATCTTTGCATTCAGAAGAATATGAAAGGAGTATTGGAAGAGGAACAGATTTTATTTTTGTTTGTCTTCTCAGCTTTGTGCACATCCATTCAACATGAGAAAGAGTAAAACAGAAATATTCTCCTGCATCCTGGCGTGGTCCAGGAAACAAAGTGCAGAACCTCTGGGGTGCTGGGGCTGCAGCGGGAGCTGCTGGTGGCTGCGGGTGGAGGAGCTGATCCCTCTGAGCCTGCCACGTCGCCTTCCCCCCATCCGAGGCTCAGTGCTTTGTCCCACCCTGTAAAACGAGGGTGAGCTGAGCTAAAGCTTGGCACCTCGTGTATGAATGTATCACAGCTGAGGGAGCTGCTCTCAAACATCCAATGGTTAAATTGCAGCCAAGCCTCCCTTGGGCTGGCTCCTTCTCCCCTGGGTACCGCCTTCTGCCTCAGCCAGGTCGATGTCATAAGGGGCACGTGCCCAAAGTTCACCATGGGGCCATGATCTAGTGGCATTGTGGAAATGTAGGAGCAGCAGTGAGGGAATGCAGGAGCTCAGCTGCCAGCACAGCCTGCTCTGAACAGCGGTCAGAGTGCTCAGGTACAGACAGGACAAATCAGAGAACATTTTCAGTGTACCTGATCAGGAATCTGCAATAGGGCAGATTTTTCCCTATCTCTTTTGCCAGATTTACACAGTCATTTAGAAACAATGTAATTGAAAAATCTCTAGCTCAGGATAATATTTGACAGTAGAAAACAGAGGAAGCATTGGTAAACACACAGGGTTTTTGTGCCGTGCGCTAGCAAAAATTGATTTGTTTGTTTTTGGGGCAGGAGATATTAATATTGGCCAACTTCAATCATATTTCTTTGAGAAAGGCAGCTGAAAGATGCTCCATCAGTTGTCGGTCCTCACCTATAGCGCTGCGTGTCAAGAGCCACCCACCCAAATGGAGCGTGCGAGTAGGGCAGCTCCTGCAGCTCCTGCAGCTCCTGCGCGTCTGGGCTCATGCACCAGTGCACAGGACACTTAACTTCCCTGTTGACGGTGGGCTTTTCTGTGCTTTCGGATGGCTACCACGGTTAATACGTTGTGTGTAATGTAAATGAGTGGCAAGTTAGGATGTTGGGCTTGGTGCAGGACACCACAGATGCCCTGAGTTCAGTACCCAGAGGATGACAGAATCAGGCTCCTGAACCATTGGCATAGCCAGACCCGTCTCTACTTGTGGGATTGTATGAGATCTCTCTGTCTGCTGCCATTTCATTTACTTAAACAGTTTGGTAGAGATGAGAGCTTTCTCCTTCAGTATGGGCATTATGCATACATAGGCACCGGGAGCAGCTTACACCTTTCATTTCCATCCTGGCAGGAATAAACGCCCCTGGGCAGAGCTTTATGTGAAACCCAAAGGCAAGCGTTTACATGGAAATCTGCTAAATGCAGATTTACATGGAAAACCTCCTAAATAATTTTATTTGAGATGTGAAGTTTTTATCCAGACCTGACTTTTCAGAGAAAAAAAAAAAAAAAAAAAAAAAAAAGCAACATTTAGCAGTAAATAAATGAGATGCAGAGAGAACTAACTGAGTTTCATCTGCCAGAATTACTCAGCAGTAACATTTCATTAACATTAAATGCTCATCAATAGCTTTACAAATTAAAGCGGTCTAGCAACTTTCCATGACTCCGGGCAACTGCCAAACAGTAAGGAGAGCAATGAGACAACGCTGAAGCAAGACTTTGTTAGGCGTTGGGTCTCTTTTCTGGACAAAATAGTTTTCAGATTAATGTGGTCCAGAGAATAAGTACGTATGTGTACGAATGTACATGCACATGAATTTATACACATATAAACAGGACATGGAGATGTTCAGTTGTGTAGACTGAAGTGTCAAACTGCAAATGTAATACTGTGCCCTCCAACAGTTTCTCGGGAAAAGCCCGTTAGTGCAGGATTTGATGGTTGTTTATGCCACGAGCTCCACCACCTCGAGCTGTCCTGCCTGAAAGATCGGTGGAGCAACCCCAGCATTACTGAACACTGAGCTACAGCTGGGTTTAACCACATACGGATTTGGGGCACCCTTAGGTGTAGGACATTTAAAAATAACTTCCCTTTTCAGAGATGTACCAGGAAAACATCCAGGCAGCAACTTGTTGCAGTTGTAATGCCATTTATATATCAGTGTTCCTTGGCATTAATATAATGGGCCAAGTATAGAAAATAGCTGGGGACATCAAGGAGAATATGGCTTCATGAAAACAACATTTGGAGCTAATTACAAGACCTACGGGTTAGAACAACACTAAGCTGCCAAAAATCCCTGGATAGTTACTTATTCATACTGAAATGAAATCCAGCAATTGAGTGGGGAAATGTGGCCATAATAGAAATCATGCCTGGAATATTCATAGAGAAGTTTATCAAAGAGACTTCTGTGGAAAACACAGTATTAACATTTATAGGCTCTGAACATGTCCTTTAGGACACTCTCCTAATTTCACTTTGAGCTACATCTTCTTTATGCAGCATTAAGTTTAACTCAGCAGATCATGTTTATTAAAAAAAAGAAGTACTTAAACGGAAACGTATGTTATGAAATCTCAGGCTGGAGAAGGACAGATACCTGCTGTAGTGTTAACCATGTGTGGGATGTGGTAGAGGGGTTTATATTCAGCTGTGTCTGCAGCTAGGGTTAATCTTCACTATTCCTACCGTTATACCACAAAAAAATCGTTTTTTCCTTCAATGAGAAAATATTGAACTTTGTCATTGTGCAGAGATTTAAACATCATACCTCTTCAAACAGTAATGTATTGTGTAGCCCTTTGATTACTTGTACAAAACTGAGCTGCTCCAAGAGACTATGTATAGGGTTTTCCCTTATGGTGTGTTCTTGTATGACTTTTTTTTTTATTGAAGATTCTGGCCTTGAGTCACACTAGTGTTGGTGGTAGTGCAGGATTGAGTGCAATGGCATTCGTTCCTAATTCTCTTTGCAAAAGAGCAGAGGAGCAGGTTGTAGAAGAGCAGTTGCTGGGCATTGTGTTTGTGTCCTGCAGCTGCAGTCATGGGGGGAAGTTTTATTAGCCTGAAAGAAAGGCAGTGTATGGGATTGCTCTGAAGCTAACCTGTCGTTTTAAGTCCTGCTCAGCCAGGAGTTACAGCTGTGATGGAGCTTGGTGCTCCCGAGGAGCACGAGAGCAGTTGCAGGAGCTCAGCATCTGCTGTGCCTGGGGCACGCAGCACGGTTGAGCTGCCCTGCAGCAGGGTCAGGCACAGGCATAGCTTGGTGGTGTTGATTGTGCTCAGGGGAAAGGAAATCCAAAGCAGTAATTGCATGTACCTTTCAAAAGGACTGCTTCAGCATGCCTAAAAAGCTATTTTTTACCCAGTAAATATGAGAGAAAGATGTGAGTGATAATTGGGAATTAATTAGAAGTAGTTTAGAAGATGCTCCAATATGGCACCATCCCCACAACAACGAATGAGGCTGCTCTCATTATAAATAACAATAACAACTGGCTTTAGAAAGGAAATGAAAACATCTCTGAAAAATAATTAAAACAATTTGTTCCATGAGCAGAAGAACTAGAAAGACCACGTTCCCGCACATTTGCGTCCTGTCTCCCCTCGCCACCCTCCCGCTTCTCCGCAGCCCACCCGATGGCAAATCCTGTCCCATCCCGAGGTTGCTGCTTCTCCTTCGCTGAGGTTTTGCAGAGCAGGCAGGACCTGAGTACCAAGTGCTTCACCATTGCTGGGGTGCAGCACGGCTGCTCCACGCTGCCAGCAATTTTCTAAAAACTTGGAGGAACTTAATAGAAAGCCTCTAGCTCCTGGCAAAATTTGATTGACATCAGCCAAATTAAATCTCAGGAGGGACAGAAGGAGCATCGGGACTGATGGATGTGTGAACGGGCAGACCATGAGAACGCAAATCTCATTTGTAGATTTTTGTCCTAAGAAAAAACAGGAAATGAAGAAATGGGAACTCGAGCCTGGTGGCTACAGAGCCCCCTGCCACACCTCCTCGTCTAGCACTGCCACAAGCAGGTATTGAACCAGAGAGATGGAGACAAACATGTTCATAGCAGAAAGTCTAGGTCATTATAATTCATACCCAAGGAATATTTTTTTAAATAGTGTTCTGAAAGCTTTCAGTTTGGCTAAAAGGTTTGGGAATTGCATTTGCTAAAGAGCATAAAGAGGTTTATGGGGCTGTACCGCAGGCTGCTTTCCCTCTTCATTTTACTAAATACCCATAAATTGAGAGCCTCATGCAATTTTGACTATGTTTAGCGTTGTTTCAGGTTGTACACCTCATGCTCTGCTGTAGAGAATTGGAAACAGTTGGCTATTTGATAGCATGAGGTTTGCTAGCACAAGGAGCAGTTGGAAAATGTTTCTGAACATTTTTTTTTCCTTCTAGGATATCTTGGTTCTGTGTAGAAAGCAAAGCAAAGAGGAATCCCTACCTCCTCATCTCGAAATGGGGGATCTCATGTTTTGCTTGTACCTATAAAGAGTTATAGAAGATGGAGACACTCCATAGAAATTTCCTTTTCATTCACAAATGTGTTTTGTTTCTGACAAGCTGAATACCACTTTCAATCACACTGTAATGCATTGTGAGTGTAGGCGGTGTAACCCCCAAGTATCTCTGTACTGAACTTGGGAAAAGGCTTGAAGTGTAAATATTTCCTGTCAGCATCCACAGGGCTCTGGTGCTCCTTCACAACCCTGGCAGTGCTTTCAGCATCGCTGTGGCCAGGACACGTTGGGACACACAGCATGTCCTTCTTGGCAATGTTCAGCCATCCCTTTGCTTCTTTCCTCCATCTCCCCCTCTGTCTCTTAATATCAACAGCGCAAAGAGCGGTCACAGGGGCTGTCTGTGTTTTTAGGGCAGACTTAAAGGATATATGAAAAAGGGTTGTGTCACCCACAGGTTCATGCATTGCACTACCCCTAAACAGCAAATTTGATGGCTCAGAAGGATTATGGTGGCTGGCTGTGGCAGGGGGCCCTTGTATCCAGGCAGTGCTCAGCCTGGAAGCGCAGGAGGATCCTTCTCTGCCCTGCATCGAGGGCACCGTCGGGCTCGGGTACTGCCACGCACCCCGCTGCTGAACTTTGTTATCGAGCCAGCACGCTGTCTGAGGCACGCAGACTTTCTCAAGACCTCAGCCCCTTTTCCTATGGCTGAAGCAAAAGCCCTTTTTCTTCCTGAGCCGGGGAAGCCCCAGGGGAGCGCAGAGATGAGGCCGCAGCTCTCCTGGGAGCAGCTGCCGAGGCTCAGGCAGTGCCCGCAGCGAGGGCAGCCCTGTGGTGGGTGGGTTGGTCAGTCAGTGACACACAGCTGATGGCCATCACTCCACCACCTCAAATGGCAGCTGGCATCTGCTGGGAGCTTCATCAGGGTCCCCACCTGGCTGCAGGCTGCGTCATCCATGCCCCCAGGAACCGACACCCGATGATGCGGACAGAAGGCCCTCTATGTCAGAGGTGTTGCCAAGGGCTGGTCAGCCTACCCCCACGTCACAACCATCACAACCGCCTCTGTCACAGATAAAGAAGGGCTGTTGCCACCCGTGCCTCCCTCCCGAGGGCAGCAGCAGCCCCCATACACCGACCAGGCCCACCTCGCAGGGAAGCCTGCTGCCTCCCCAGGACCCAGGTAAAAACAAGGAAACTTGTAGCACATAATGGATAATGTTAATGGATAATGTAATTATCCATTAGTGGGTCATTACCCACTATTGGTTTTGCACATGGGCAGTGGTGAAGTTGTGAAAAGTTCAAGGTTGATCAAAAGAGGCTTCATGTCCCTGGGACTATAGGTTAAAGGTTCAGGAGCACAGGTGGCGTTTTCCTCTCTCTGTCCAGCCACAGGGGATGACGCTGGCAGCAGCAGGCAGACCCAGCTGGCTCTGAGGCCGGTATCACCAGCAGAATTATTGAGTTTTTAGGTCATGGGGTGGTCTGCACAGCACTGGGCATGGCAGGATGCGCCTTTCTCAGAGAGACTTTTGCTGACAAGTCAGCAGGGCTGACTGAAAGCACTTTAAATTCGATTTGAGGAGGGTAAGGGAGAAAATCAGGCTCGCTGGTGATCAGCTGTGTAACAGCACAGCAAAGGTGGAGCCCCTGCTCTGAGCAAACCCAAACGACTGCCCCTGCTTTGCTCGGAGCTGCCTGCCTCTGCCAGCCTGGTGCTTGTGGAAGGGGAGGGAAAGTGAGTCTGGCCACAGAAACCCTTCCTCTTGCTGTATGTACACCTGGCTGACTGAAATCTAAAGAAAAACCTTACTTCTGTGCAGAAATCTACAGAATTAATTACCCATTGTTATTATGTCGTTAAAAATACAGATTTTAACATCCTGGGCAGTCTTAACACTGAATTGTGAAAGACTCTCTGCTGTCATTATCTGAGATGATCTGAGAGGGCAAGGTTTGATAAGAGTGGAGTCATCTCTGTGTTCTTTTAAGTCTGGCCAGTGTAACCAGCAAATAAGACAAAATCTGAATGCTAAACACATCAAATCCCTTTGCTGTTTTAGACTAATTATTTCAGTTAATTTAAGAAATTACACCGCCTTTTCTTACAAATCTTGTCACCTTAACTCCTGCTAACAGGTCATTATTTTTCACCTTCAGGAAAAGCCACTTAAAGCACATCTTCTTTCAATAAAATTATTTTTCTGTATAGGGAAAGCCCTTTCTGTGTAGAGAAAGCCTCTTCTGTAATGATCTGGTAATATAGAAGTTTAATTTTAATGTTTCATGCTGCTTGGGATTCTTTAATCCTCACTTAACCCTGATAAACCCTAATTTGTACTGCTGCTTATTGGACTATACTAAAAGGAAAGGTTTAAAATCTGTATTTTTATAATTTACCTGTATTTCTGGTATACGTTGTATCTTGTCTGTCTGGTTTAAAGGCATCAGAGGGGCTGCTCGTGTTGTCTGAAGCCACTGATGTGGTCGTTGGAGGGCTGGGACTGTACAGATGGGCCCAGTCCCTGCGGTTTTGTTTCCTTTGTGCCTTTTTGAATATTCTTTATTTCAGTCTCTCACTAAAGAAAAAAAAAATGGGAAAATGCTGAAGCCTCTATCCTCCCATGCACACCTGGCAGGTCTGGATTTGAATTAAATGAGAAAGCAAAGTATTTGTGATGAAACAGGACAGTTACATGCCAAATGATTACAGAGAAATGGAGCTGCTTCAATTATTCATTTAAAATTTAGCCTCTTCTTTTTGGTTTCTGTGCTATTTTCTGAATCAGTTCCGATTTTGGTGAAATTGGTTGTTTGTTGCTAAGTGTTCGTAAGAAAGAAATTCTTAGTCTGTGCATGTTTTCTTTGGACTATTTGCTGCAGTGATGGGTCATCTAATTACCTGGTGATGTCTGTGCTCAGTGCATGGGTCTCTGAAATCTTTAACTATGGAAGTGAAGTGAATACAAAGCAGTTTCAGTGGGAAGGTTGGGGAGGGATTTTCATTTATATGTGATTTCAGTGCAAGGCTGAAATTCATGCGTGTTCTTCCAAATACACTTCAGGCTGCTTAACCTGTGACTAAGAGTCCTGTGAGTAAGAACACTTCTGTATTGATTTAGCAACCAATTATTACATTATTTCATCATTGTCACAGTAATTAAGAAGGATTTCTCGAAGTCTGATATCTTGAGCTTCTACCTTGGAAACAGAGTCAAAAGCTTTCACACTTCAGTTTGGCCTTTCTCTCCCCATGATAATGCCTCCCTGGGCATTTCTCTCCCTTACAAAGCCTTACAAGCAGTGGGATTTCACCAGCTCCCTGTGATGCCATGTCTCTAGTAGCTGTCAGCAGGCAAGTACTTGCAGTATTATTCTCCTGTTCTTACTCAAAATCCAACATTTCTCAGACCTTGGTCTTCAGACTTTCAGTTGTATTTGCTACCAGTGAAATCTTCTGTTGGTGCTGAAATAAAGGCAGGGTTTTTCAAAGGGAAGGAGGTGTGTGTATAGCTTTAACGTTAGGCAACTTGGCACATCATTCCACTGAGTACTGAGGACAGCAAATTCAAGCCCCTGTATGCAGGCTTCTGGTGATTACTGACCTGCTGCTGTGTGAAGTGAACGGGCCCTCTGTCTGCAGGTGTGTCTGCAGGTGATGTTTGGTTTTACAATTGCCAGCAGAATTCAGATGGATCATCCTGGCATATGGAAAGCCCTGCTACTTTGGTAGCCAGCTCCACACTTGCATCAGGCCCGGCTCCTGCTGGCTGCCTGGCCAGCTGCAACTCCTTGCCCAGATGAAGGAGATAACGTGAGTAGGCAGCTGGTGCCTAGCACTGCGATTTGCAGAGATACTGCTGTTTGCTGGGATTTCTCCTGCTCCACAGCCCTGGAGAGCCAAACAGAGCTTAGCCTGCAGCCCCTGTGCCTTTGGGAGAGCACAGAGTGCCCAGGGCCTCCTGTGTGCTGTTTCTCACACTGAATTCTGCTTTAAAACTTGGCAAAGTATTTCTGGTCTAGCACTGTGTGAGCGCAGGCAGCTGGTCCCCACTCCACATTAACAGTGCAGGGAACAACAACTCCACCAAAGCAGATGGGGGAAAAAATGTCCTGACCACCATGTTGTGAGAAATCAGGCAGCCCACAGCGAGCTATGGGGGGCTAAATTTAACCCCCTGAGTTTGTGACAGCCAAGTGGAGAGGTGGAGAGGTGAGGAAACAGTCCTTGCAGGGCACTCGCAGGGTAGCAGCTTGTTCTGTTGTGCTGCCTCTCCCCTGCGGCAAGGTCGGGTGTTGGAGGAGCCTCCAGCGTCTTTCCTCGGGCCACCCCTCTTCAGGGAGTTTGCAAATGTTTTGTATGTGCTTGAGCAGGGGCATTTCTGCAAAGCAAGCTGATAGGAAGTGACACCAGGAGGGAATTTTTAGCTCAGATGTAGCCTTTGGAAGCAGAATGTACAAGATAAAGCTACGAGCCTTGACATGCAATCCCTGAGACTGTGACGCTTTAGGTGGTTTGTTGCTTTTGGTCCTTGTTTTTGAAATGTAGGCTTAAACACGGACTTCTGCCCAAAATACAACAACAGAATGTCATATATAAAAAAGTAATAATTTCAGTCTCCTCTTCTGCCTTTTACTACTAATATCACATATGTTAATCAAGGTTATTTCATGCCAGTGAAGCTTCCTTAAGCTGTGGGAAGCAAACTGCATATTAGATGGAAATGATGGATCTTGAGCAAATAATAGAGTAAAATAGCATATGTTTTCCTATTCCTAAAATAGCAAAATGCAGCTTTATCTTGGTGTACCGTGATTCCTGAGTCGCTTTTCATGCTCACATGTGCTCCAGGAGGCTGTCATATGGGGGAATTGCTGGGGTAGCTGCTGGAGGCAGGCGCTGGCAGCAGTGCCCAACGATGGGCACCAGTTCAGACCTTAGCACTAAACTGATTTCCTCAATCACTTCAACCAATCACTAAATCAATTTCTTCAATCACTCAATTTCTTCAGGGTTTTCAGTTTCTGTGAACATCCCCCACAACCAGTTCCTCGGGAGCTCCCCAGGCGTTTGCCCTCCAGTAGCTCTGGCTGCATTAGGAGCCAGAAGGCTGCCGTTAGGGGTGGTGCTGAGCATCTGGGTCACCGAATCCACGCCTGCTGCATGGGAACCGGCCTTAATGAAGCCGCTCCTGCTCCAGGCAAAACTACTGAGGAAGCAGGATTGCTGACAGCACGGCTCCAGCCCGAGGGGTGAGAGGCCCAGGCTCCTGCTCAGGGCCAGGGCAGGAGTTTCTTGCTTCCCTCCTGGAAAGGGGAAAAAGGGGAAAAAGAATAATTGCCATGCACACGCAGGAAGCAGGGTGCCAGTGATGCACGGCTGGCCGCAGTGGGAACACCCAGCTATCGCCTGGCTCTTGGCAGTGGTTGTCTGTAGGGGCAAATTGTTCAGAAAAATTTGTTCCCTGGCCTTTGCTATTTATGTGCAGCAGCCCAGGGCTCTCCTTTTGGCTTGCTTGTTCTGCAGCGCTCTCACTTGCCCTGTGCTTGGAGGCAGATGTGCCGGCTTTCCCTAACTGATAGCAGGGACTGGCGATCCGCCTCCCTGCTCTGGGAAGGGAGGAATGCAAAAATACTCTGAAATGAGAGTTGTTTTTCCCTTTTTGTATATATATATTTTTTATGCTTTGTGCAGACTGCTGTTACTTGTGGATCCTTCACAAATCTAGGACCCTCTCCCTCCCTAGGTTTTTGCCTGCCCCCAGAAGGGCAGCAAGCAGTAGGTGTAACTTCATCCTTCCCAGCTGCTCGTCTATCCCCAGCATTTCCAGCACTGGGTGCTGTCTGGGCACCACCTCCCTGTACCCAGAGCCCCATCCCACTCCTGCCCCCTTGCAGGGGATTTTCCCTTCTTGCTCACATCTGGGCTGCATTCCTCCCTGTGTACTGCTGCGCACTGGTAAGGAGAAAAATGTAGGAAGACTCCAGAGCATTGAAAATATCTTTCCTTTAATATGGACCCGATGGGAAGTGAGAGCAGGAATTGAAATTCTACTGGCAGATACTGGATGTTTCAGCTTGCAGCTGCATTAAAAATCCACGGTGTAGGAATAAATCTTTCAAATGAGGGATGTGAGGTTAGTATTAAACCTTGGTCTAAGCAGTCCTAAGGTTAGCAGTGTCACCTCTTCCAGCCCGACCATTTATTAATTTTAATCTTGAGCTAAATTCTCCAAATTGGACTGGGTCTGTAACTAAATTGAGCTCTTTCTGAAGCTGCAGCAGGCCTGACAGCGGTTCGCTGCCCTCCGACAGGGCTGTGACCTGCCACCGCCCCCATTAAATTGGTAGTCTGGCTGCCGGCGTGCTGCAGCCTCTTCCTAGAGCAAAACCGTCCCATTTTATCACTGCAGTCTTCATGAAATGAACTCTGTGAGACAAAATGACTCCTTAGTGCATGCTACAATTATTTCTACTTTTCCATTTTACTTTTTTTGACCTAAAAAGACCTTAAAAATCCCATTTAAACCTGTACTAGCTCTGTAAGCACGTGGGTTTTCCCCCTTCAAGTGACAGATCACTCTGTCACGCAGAACAGTCGCCAGACAGGGGCAGCTGCCTGGAATAAAAATATTTTAATATTTGTTTTAACATCACTCTGGTCAAATGGACCAATATATCTATTGTCGAACCCATCAGCTCTTAAGACGTTTACTCTGTGGAAAATGAAGGTAAATGTGGCTTACCCTGAAGGACAGCAGAGAGCTGTGACTCATCCCTCAGGAGGAGCTGTTCTTTTGAATCCTGAATTGAGGCACCGTAGGTCAACCAGGAAGGTAATTCAGAGAAGTACACAGCAAAAAGTCTCTAAACTTAAAAGCAAGTTCTTGCAGTGACAGCACAAATTATATAAGTGATTTGTTTGAAATTAGTACTTTCTCTAAAGTAAGTCATGGCTCGGGAGATGTTCTTTGGTTAGAAGTTTTCTCATTTTATGAACAGATCTGCTTCTGTTAGCCAGTGAATCACACTGCTCCCTCCAGCTAATACAGAGTGATGCTTGTGATTATGGGAGCTATCAGCTCCTTAATGATAAGGATTTTAATTTGACTTCTTCTAAGACACACCATGAATAGAAATCACAAGGGCCTCAATTCCTTCTGCACAAATCTTAATTGCAAGTGAAACTTCAGTGAGTGCTTCGCAGCACAGCTCTTCTTTTAAGGTACTGCCAGCGTGGCTGTTTTCATCAGTGAGGTCTTGGGGAGACCTGCAGGTCAGTGTCTAGCAGTGGTAGAAAGCCCTGGAAACGAACTCTTCTGCCAAAATTTGGTGGTGAGCTGCACTTCTGAGACATCCGAACCAGCGGCATAGGCAGGGAGGGGACAGGGCTGAGTCCCCAGCGCTGCCTCCAGCTGCGGGCACTGGGCTTCAGGTACCACGCTCAGCAGCAGAGCTGCTTCCAGCCCTGACTCATGGCAGCAGCTGCCCGTGGAGCCTTCTGCTCTGCTTTTAGTCATGTGGCTGTGATGCAAAGGCACAAAAAGAGAAATAAAATCATCCGTCAGAAGATATTTAAAACATAGATCAAGAACGACTTACTCTGATTGTTGTCTTACTGCTCTCACATTTTCCATCCAGGTTTGATTTAATTCTGAGCTTCTTACCTAGAAATGCAGTGGTTTTTTAAGGACCACCATTCTTATCTTTCTACAGCAGGACCACAGATGTATCACGTAACTGCTAGACTGCAGGAGACCCCTGTGTTGCTGCCTACAGTAAATATTGTTGATGTAGTTCTCTCTCTCTGCCCTCTCTGAAGCAGTTGAAGCCCGGTCTGGATGCTGAGCCATGCTCAGTATTAATGTCCATCTCCTCATGAGAAAGGTTTGCTCACGTCAAGGGGGAGGGGAATAAATGACATTGACCCTCACAGGGGCTTTGTTTGGGAACATCTTCAAAAGCACCCACCTCCATCAAAAGCTTCCTTTTGTATATGGCTCAAGGCTTTCCGCTTCTGCCAGCGATGGAAGCTCCGTGAGCAGCAGTGAATCACGCTGGCCCTGCTGGCTGCCACAATTACCGCGGGCACACGCTGCCTTCCTGTAATCACTGTGCACTCGGGGGGGACACGGAGCCATCCGTCAGCGCACCGGCTGCTGCAGCCACTCTGAGCAGCCTGGCTCTCGTGGTCCTTGCGCCTCTTGTCCTCTGGGTGTCACAGCCTGGTGAAACAGAAACCGATTTCTGTAAATAATTTAGATGTCCAGGCTTTTGTGATTTTTTTTTTTTTTTTTTTTTTTTTTTAGTCTTTTCAATTTGTTTTCACAGCAGGTGTCATGCTGGTTGTTGATAGCTGCACACCTTGTAGATGGATAAGCAAGTTTTGCACTTTCAAGCAAATTCTCTAGATTTGGGGGGGAGGGAAAGGGGGCAGTGTCGATTGGTTTTAGTTGAGACAAACCAAACCCACATTTTCACCAACCTGAAAGCCTCTGGGCACTCTTGGCATGAGCATGAGTTTCAGTGAGGGTTACAGAACCCCGACCCAGATATCAGGACTGCTCAGCAGCCAGGTGGAGGCTTGATGGCCTGGCGTTGATTGCAGCCAAAGATTTCCCACCAGCCCTACTTCTAGGCACAAGCCGATGCTCTGCATACAGTCACGCGTGGTGTTTACCTCATCCTGAGAAAAATCATCACCTACAGTCACCTGCAGGAGTGTGTGACACCTTGTGCTCCCTGCCTGTGCTGCTGGAAGGTCCTTCCCTCCTATTATTCGTTAGGGATTTATGGACGTTTACTTGGCAGTGCATATCCAATGGCTCTTGGAAAATAAGTGTTCCCCTCGTGCTTGGCATCCTTCTTGGCAGAGGTACCGGTGGCAGAAGGGGGAGAATTCATCTCCTGGTTGTGGCCTCCAGGCACCGGCGGGGACAGAACAGGGGCTTGGTGCTCCGGATGCCTGGAACAGGGCCGTGCTTCAGGGGCAGGGGCTGGCCAGATTCCAGCAGCACAACATTGATTTCTTCTAGACAGATATAACATGTCTTATGGTTTAAGATATCAAATTGACATTTCAGACAGTTTCTGAACATAATGGTCTTCTGCCAAAGGGTTTTTATTTAGAGAATGTGTCCCTTGGAGCCAGAGTATCCTGGATCCTTCCCAGTCTTTTGTGCCTGGTGTGGCGTGCCTCTTGCCGTAGCCGTGACTGCAAACAGCACTGATGTACTCGAGAGTTAGACGTGGGAGGGGATGTAACCTCACGTGGTGACAGAAAACCTTCTGTTGGACTTCTGTTTGAAGAATCCAGATGCTGCCTCATGACGGAGCCATCTCGAACCACAGCTCCTAGACTTCACAGATGAGCTTTTCAAAGTGTTTACCCAAACTAGCTGTGTGCCCCGGGGAGTGTGCAGTTAAGGCAGCGTGGCCCTGCTGTGTGCTGCTGACTGATCCCCAGCGCCCTGCGTTAACTGCCGTAAGCTCCGCTGCTCGCTCCTGCCCAGGGATGGGTGCTCCTGCCCCTTCCAGGTGGGAGGAGGAGGGAAAGCACAATGCAATGAGATGCGATGAGAGCTGCACGTCACTGAGCTTTAGTGCCTGAAGTGGGTTCTATGCATGCTACACAGCTTGCTGTGCCTGTCCCAAAAGATGCAGAAAATGGGCTGAAAGCTCCCTCATGCACATTTTGTTTTCCTAAGAAGTTCCCTCCCTGAGGCTCCCGAGAGGGTTGGATCTGTGTCCAGACTTTGGGAGAGGACTCAGAGCATGAGAAGACTCAGTTGGGTGTGGGGAGCACGAACACTTGGTGTTTAGGCACATGCACAAATGCAGAGGTGGGAAACTGCATTTTGCTGTGGGGATTTCTCTGGGTTTGAAGGAAAATGAGGTGCTCCAAGCCAGCATCTGCTTAGCTCTTGGTACTGGGGAAACGTCTTTCCGTGGGGCTGACAGCAGATCTTTCCTGTTGTGCTAGGAAACGTAACTCCATCAGCCTCAAAGTCCCCTTCAGTTATGCCATTTAAAAATAAAATAATCCTAGCCTGCCTCAAAACAGGCAGATTTGTTCTGCCTCCGTTCTGAGAGGAGCCAATTAAACATAATTATTTGTCATGATCAAAGATCAGCGTAAGAGACGCTCATGCTCTTACACTCCCTGTATCCAGGGAGGCCTGAGGGAAAAAAAAGGCTGATGTTAAAAGGAGACATGCAAGGAACCGAGCTGAGCCACGAGCCCGTGGGGCTCCAGCCGCAGGTTTGGGGGGGAAGCCTGCAGCCACTTCCCCACCACATGCTGCAAACCTTGCTTGCAGCCCCCTGAAGGTTTCCACGTGCTGCTGTCCCATAAATGAGGTGTGTGATCGGGGCGTTGCTGCCTCCCTGCTTGTGGAGCAGCCGCCGGGCTCACGGCCCTCCGGCTCCGTGCCTTGTGCCTGGGGCCGGCCTGTGCTGGAAGCTGCAGCGTCACAGGTGCCAAAGGCTTCGCAGAGGAATAAAATAAAAAAAAAAAAAAAAAAAAAGGAATTCTGCACTTACAGCAGCGTACTGAAGGATGGCTTTTAACTCCCTTTGTCGGACAAATTTTGCTCAGTCATTAGTCAAATCCCTTCTGCAAACCCGTTGGTTCTGAGGCTCACAAGTACTGACCTGCATACATCATGTCATTACCTTCGCAGTTTACAAGGACAGGGATTTACATCTCGCTCCAAGATCTCCCGCTGTGTGGTTGTGTTCTCTGGTTATTAAGTTTTTGTGCTCTTTAGTTGGTAAGTTCGGGGAGGCAGAGCGCGTTTCTCCAGCATCAGCCCTGCTGCTGTTACTGCTGCCAGACCCCTTCCTACTTCACTCTTGCAGTGGCAATCCACAGCCCGAAGCCACTTGGGCTAGTTTCCCACTGACTTTTCAATAGCTCTCTCTGCATTTTGGTATGGAGTTCTTTGGCTGATGGTGCCAAGGAAGTCTCCAAGCTGATGCCTCCCCCGGAGGGCAGCAGTCCGGCAGCCTGTGCTCTGTGCCATTGCTGCTGCTATGTCCCGAGTCATCTGGTCTGAACGGCAGACAAGTGTCCTTCAAAAGCAGCTGGTCGCCTCTAACAAGGTTAAATCTATGTGCAGTGGAAAAAAATGTACTGTAAAAATAGTTTTTATTATTGGCAGGAGCATAAGCGAGAGTGCAGCTTCAGGGAACAGTGAGGAGCTTTGGCCTAATTACTGGAAATTTGTGTTTCAGAGTAAGATAAGAGACTCGGCAGCACGGGGCACAATGCACAGGTCTGTGAAGGACAATTACTGCAATGAGCAGTGCAGGGAAGCGCAGTGATTCACTCCGTCCCTCTCTGGTTTCTGTACCAGCGGTTCCTGGTGCGTTTGGTGACGATGGGCAGGGCCGGGAGGGATTGTGCTTGGGATGAGCCCGAGGCACCCCACGAGGTGCTTGGACATGGAGAGAAAGCACGTGCAGGAAAACAAAGTTTTCACTGTCTTTGTTGGGTAGTGTGGGCTATTTGAGATGTGTGTGGGTATAAACGCAGCTGTTTGGCTGTGTGCAGATGTACTTGTGTGTGTGTGCACATACACATCTCAAAGCTCAGCAAGGAGCAGCGTAAGCAAGCTGAGAGCTAAGGCAGCAGGCAGCTCCTGGGGCAATCCTGTTCCAGAGGATGAGGCAGCCTGTGATTTCAGCAGTAGCACAGGGATCTATAATGTGTGTGCTGTAGCATCACCTCTATCATTTAAAAGCCACGTTAATGCTTTTTCATGGAAATCATCAGCGTGGGTTTCAGAGCAGCACCCAGCAGCTAACGGAACTGGTCTTTGGGAGGGAATCTGCAGCTTCCTCTGCTCTGGGCTCAGGTCGGTGGGGCTGGAGGCTCCCCCTCCTCCGGCCGCAGGGCTGAAGGCGCCCTGGTGGCCTGTCCCCTGCTCAGCAGCTACCTGAGACTTCCAGCCCCATCCCGGTGTCTGCAGGTGACTCTTTCCCCAGCTCGGGTGAGACATTTTGATGCTATCCCAAGGTGAGACCAAGCTGAAATCTGTGTTTTCTTCCCTGGTAGCAATCCAAGCATGAATTATTTGTGCAGCTGGCCTGTAGAGTCACGCTGGCACGAGGGGAAATTCCTGTTACCCCTTTGGCTATTTCAGGATGCTCCAGCAGTGTGTGTATGCCTGCATGCACAGAAAGAGGCAGAGCTAAAGAATTTAAACTATTTAGGGCCCCCCTGGAGCTGTGCCATACTTGTGCCTGGTGACTGGCAGCTGTGGAGGGAGCTGCCTCACCAAACACCAAGCCCGGCACTTCTGGTGGGAAGGGCTGAGGACGGAGAAGGAAGCCTCTAGGACGAGCCCCAGGCAGGTCAGTTCCTCCTTGTGTGACGTGCCAGGGTGCCACAGTGGTGCTTAGATTTAGGTTTGGTGGCCTTAACAGGTTTGTTTTAGGGAAATCTTTTTAAAAGAGAGCTGCTATTTTAAAATTGTGGAAATAAGCATATTGAGTGAGTGCGTTTCAGGTCAAGTGACAAGAAGCACTAGAAGATTTGCTGATGAGAGGAGCAGTAGGTGGTAAATGGGAAAGGCTTTTTAGCCCCTGCCTGATGGTGTAAAGCAGTCAGCTTTGTAAGGCCTGGTGCAGGTTGCTCCATTCAGCCCTCGGCTGTTGCAGTGTAAACACCTGGCGATAATTGCCACAGCTCCAGCTCACCCCTGCGTGCCCTCCTGCTGCCAGCTCTGTGCCCACGCAGGACAGCAAACCAGCACTACAGCAGGATCAGAATCAGCAAAAGAGACTCAGAATAAAATTTAACATTTTTAGGAGTGCTTAGGTGTATGGCAATTATTGCCCTTCAGCGTGGCGTGCTGTACAAAACTGAACTGCAAAGCTCTGTGTGTCCTGAGGACATGGCACTGCCAAGTCCTGTTAGGGTACCAGCGGGTTGAGATGGGTGAGGGGAGCTGGGGAAGAAGCTCGGGGCCGTGCAGGTGCGATGGAGCTGCTGCGAGGGATGGCGGCTGGAAACCGCATCGCTGGGTACTGCTGACCTCCTCTGGCAAAAAGCAGACAGACACTGAGGGAAGGCAGCTCCATCGCTGCGGGCTCGGGATGGGGACAGGGTAAAAACCCTGTTCTCATGCAGGAATTAACGTTGGGACTGGAGGAGCTGAGGCTGCTGGCTGCTATTGGGAACGTGAGGGTAGGAGCAGAGCCATCCAGCCCCACAGCTCCCGTGCCACGGGAAGACAAGTCCTTGAGGGGCAGGGCTGCCCCCCACCTAAGTTAGACCAGCCTCAGTTGTAGTGTCATTTTAAATGAAATGACAGGATTTCCAGTCCCTTTCAACTTATTTAAATCTATTATTTAGACTTCCCTGGGAAGCAGCTGTGTTTCATCACCATTCATGTGTTCTAAGTACAGGAAAGCTCCAGGCCGCGTTACCAGAACAGCTTCGTAGAGCAGCATTGGTGTGCCCCAGTACTGCACCTGCCGATCTGCTACACCTCCCTTCCCCACGCCAGCAATATTCACGCCAGCTTAGTGAGTGCTGCTCTTTTTTCATGTGAAACGTGGTGTTTGGGCCAGCACCTCTACGAATGCCTCCTTGTCCGTAACTCAGCCTGTAGCATAGAAAATAAGCAAATAGTGGCTCTTCTGGTCCGTGTCCACTTTGGGCTGACTTTACAGCCATCTCCTTAAATGTTTCAGTGTCCGTACAGTGCCCAGGATCTCTGCAGCACAGATTTTCTGTCCCATGAAGGGCTAATCTCCAGGGAAGACAGTTTTCAGTTAAACAAGTTCTTGTATCTCTTTCTGAAGCTGTTGTCTTGGCTGTAGTTTTTTGCACATGCACAACTTTATGAAAATAGTGATTGGGACCCAAAATACAGTTATGAATGTCTGGGGTCTCAGCGTTACACTGGCTGTGGAAGGCAGCAGGTCATTTGGCTCCGTTCACATGCTGCTTGCTCACTAATGGCAAGTGATGTGTCCCACCCATTTAGATACCCATACGTGCCTGTAATTTCTCTGAATATTTTTCACTGCAGTTGCACTATGGAGAATGAGAGGAAACCTCAAATTCAATACACAGAGAACGTCAATGGATTTGTCACATAGAAAGCTGCTAATTCCTTTGCAGGCATTTCCCTTCTGGGGTTTAACCACCAAATTAAAAAAAAAAAAAAAAAAAAAAAAAAGGGGGGGGGATAATTAAATGCAAATATCTTTAACTTATGTCCTTAACAAGTAAGACTCACTGGAATTTCTGTTTCTGCAGCGCAAGCACATTATCATCCATCATCAATAAATCTGTAATCATTTTAATAGCTCAAATTCAGTCAGCCCTACAAGCCTCGTCTTCCATAAGTTTCTGCTATAATGGAGCTAGTAATTTCATATTTAAAAGAAAGATCTTTTGTCTCATGGGTAATGACTGTAAAATAACAGGAGAGCCGTAACAGGATCAAAGGGCATAAGATACAAGGATTGCTTTGATATACTGTGGGTTGTGACAGATGGGGAGTAGCCAAACCTCCTAGCTCTTGGAGATGCTGTCTAAATTTTTCATGGGACACTGAGCACACCCTCCCTGCACCGTGGCTGCTTCGCCTCTCACCAGGGAGGTCCCCAGCACACGGCTCCATCCTCCTGACGCCCCCCAGCCCCACGAGGTGCCCTCTGTCCATGCCCTGGCTCACACCAGGGCCCCAGGTGGTGCTCTGGTGCTGCTGGGTGAAAAATGTTCAGCTGCGAGCCGCTCCCAGAATCACAGATGGGTTTTTGGTTAGCAGGGCAAATGTGGCTCACCACCAACTAAACATCTCTTTGGGGGTTAGATCATTGAAACATGGCTTATTGTGTGCTGCTGGGCACACGGAGCGGGCTTCACAGGGACAATACACATTAAAATCCTCAAGATATTTACTGTGCTGGCTGTGATCAATATGATGGTAATTAAACCTAAATGATTTGAGAATACATTGCAGCACTGTGTGGTTTTGGTAGGTTTGTGGAAAGCACTTCTGTTGAAAGAATTTCAAGTAAGATTACCAGCAACGCCTTCACCACAGGCATACACGTATATCCAATAGTTGGTACTGCTGTCGTGTTCAGAGCCACTGTGGCACTAAGGTGGTGCCCAGTGAAGTGTAGGGTGGGCAAGGTTGAAACCCAGAGGGTTTCGGGGGAGTAGATGGGGTTGCCAATGGACTCATTGAGAAGTAAGTGTTTGCCTGCTGGAATTAATGCTGATAGTGATTTACACCGCTGTTGTTGCAAAATGACAGCTCTTTTACACTAGGTTATGATCATAGGCTAATAATAGTAAGTAATCCTTCCCCGTGCTTCCTAAACCTTTCCAAACCTCCAAGCACGGCTGTCACAGCACTGCTGGCTCTGTGGGATTTTCCACGTGCCTTGGGGCTCCTGTTTGCAAGGACGTGGGGCAAAATTTTACCCTTCCAGAGCAGCAGGGCCTCTGCACCCCCTGGGCAGAAGCAAGACGGTTTGGTCCCATTAAGACAACAAAGTGGGTCAGTTTGTCATGCAAAATAGAACAAATTCATTGCTTTATGTCTAAAAAATGTTCTCCAGTGACATTGTCAGAATATCTGAGTTATTTCATGTGTGTGATGCATTTTAAATCAGTTCAATGAAATCTTCAGGATGATTTGCTGAACTTCTTGCAATTCTGCCCAAGCTGAGCAGTAGGAGGTTGCGTGTAGTTGTTGAGCATAAAACAATGGGGAGAACACACAAAACAGCAGATGGCTTTTCCATCATGCCGTCCTCTTTCAGAAGGCATTCTCAAATTGTGAGAGCTCGGCTCAGCGTGTTGGGCTCATTAGGCTGGTGTTGGACCTGCAGCCGTCCCGATGCACAGCACCTCATCATCGAGGCTACTGGGGCTTTTACCACAGAGCCCTGCGCAGCATCGCTGTTCTGCCGGTGGGACTTCACATCTCCAGCTGTGCAGAGCTGGCTATTTCCATTGCAGGTGTCTCAAGGGACAGCAGAAGACTCTCACCTGGCAGAGGAACTGTTTAAAGCACAAAGAATCAGAATGGCAAAACGCTTTGTGATCAAAATGACGTGTTTCGGGAGCAAGGCAGAGAGAAACACCTTTAAAAACAGATCCTCCTGGGCCCAGCATGGTGCAGCCACATCTGCAGGCATGAACTTCCCAGATGTTTGCCCACAATTTACACATAGCAGCTCTTGGGCCATGCTGTTCCCAAGGCAGGGCCATACTCGCAGCAGTCCTGCAAAGCGTGGTGGGAGTTCTTGGGACGCTGAGGGTAAGCCTTGGGGGCGTTGTGCTGTATGGAGAACAAATACCTTGTGCAAATTAATCTGCCATTAAGTACTTTGGCTCCAGAGGCCCCTTCCAACCTCAACTATTCTTTGATCAATGAGACACCGAAATGGCTCATTACAGCATTCACTCCGGTCTCATTCTGCCTTTTCATCCTGACATCCACAATGTGCAC
Source organism: Netta rufina (assembly GCF_964035555.1). Lineage (NCBI taxonomy): Eukaryota > Metazoa > Chordata > Aves > Anseriformes > Anatidae > Netta > Netta rufina. The sequence goes on from NC_140137.1 coordinate 6,640,904, forward strand.
AGTCACTTACAGCCCGAAGCAGGTGCACAGCCCTTAGGCTGACGGTCTGCCCAAAGGGGAGGCCCAAATGCCCTCTGTGGCTCCTCGGGCAGCGGTGCTGGCAGCAGGACTGGCACAGCCTGGGCACAGCCGGCTCTGCTGGAGCACCAGGGGCTCCATCTCTCTGCTCAGTGCCTGAGCCTTGCAGCCCGGGGCTTTGGTTCACCTTCCAGAACGGCACCCTGTGTTCTGGCAGTGTTAAAAGAGGGGTTGGGGTTCTCCACCATGGATCTGCCATTTCTTGGTAGAATTCAGTGCAAACCGCACAGATTAGCTGCTTGACTAACTGTAAGCATGGATTATGGGAGTACAAGATATATGGCAAATGGTTGGAAACTTGGTAGTGGTTTGCCTTGTGGTAGTGTTGGCAGCAGTGCTAAAAGTTCAGGTTCTTGCTGAGACGGAGAATTTGTGGTTCTGCTGCCCTTTGGGAGATGACTTGAAGGACTGCTCCCAGCTTCTGCCAGACAGCTGTCCTGTTGCTTCTGCTGTTTTTGGTTCTCCTTGCCTGGCATCACACCAGCATCCTACCATCTCCTTGCCTGGCATCACACCAGCACCACACCATCTCTCTGGTTGGCATCATACCATCAAACCTCGTCTTCATCAAAGCAAAGGCTGTTCTTGTGTTAGCGGTATAAATGCTAGGCAACTGCTTAGATAGTCACAGCTAATTGAGTTAAGAGACTTTTCCTGTTCATTCTTGAAAGAAGTGGCTGTGAGAAGGCTCGGACCCAAAAATCCCATGTGTTGGTCTGGTGCAGTACCCGCAGTAATGCCTGTCCGCTGTGGCAGCTGCCCGGGTAGTGCTACCAGGGAGTAACGCTGCTCTCCAGCCTCTGTTATCACCACCTTGCCTAACAACACTCATTTCAGAAAGGTGCTGTGAACTGGAAGACAGACGTGCTGCCAGAGGAACTGAAACCCCTTCTGCTGTGCAAGGAGACTTGCCACCACGTGACTGGTTTCTTTCTTTTGGTACTTCACAGGTTGTTGCTGGGGGTCATCACTTCTGTTTATAGCCTCTGTAGTGTCTCTAAAGCTTGTTCTTAGGGCATGATCTCCCCTTAAAAAGAAAAAAACTTGCGGTGATCTTCTGAAGCAAACCATTTGCCAGCAGTGATGCCAGGACCTGCTGCTGGGGCACCTCCGTGCATCACAACTGGCTGTGTCCCTTTAGGCGTTCCCTTTGGGGGTCATTGCTCCTTTCCCAAAGGCACAGCATTTGCTGAAATCAGCGCCGTGGTGGGGTTTAAGTCTGGCTGGAGCCAGGGGACAGACTTTTTCTGAACCAGCCCCTTTGCTGTCAGCAGCACCCCGCAGGACAATTTGGATTGCAGTGCGGTTACAGGACTAATTCATTGCTTTTCTTTGGGATTGGGCACATTTCTCTGCCTGACCTTAATTGCTGTCGAGGCAATGATTCTTCTTGCTCAAACACTTGTCGAATTCCTGACATTAAAATTTTAAATTATAATTAAGCTGAAATAAAGAAATCACACGGTGCCTCTCACAGCCTCATTATTTCATGCTGATTAATGTTGCTGCAAACCCGCTGAAGCTGGCGAGCTGCGAGGAGCCGAGGTTAGGTCCTAACCTTTAAAAGCCCCGCAGAGTTTAATCAGGGGCAGTCGCCTCTCAATAGGATTTTTGAGACCAATCTGTATTTTTCCTAGCAGGATAGAGCTCTGCGTTTAATTGCATAGGAAGGTCTAAAGAGCCTGCAGAGAGGAAGCAACTCACTGTCAGGTTCTTTAATTTTTAAAAGCAGAGTTTGAGAACACAGCTGCTGGGTTATGGGGTTGCTTTCCAGCTGTACGGGCTCCTCTTCAAACCTCGTGCAAGAACCACTTGGCTGAGGGTGATGCGAAGAATTTCACAGGCTCCGTGCAGATTCATTTTGACATTTAAATAATTCAGGGAATGTTGTATATAATATTATAAACTGTGAGTCATCCTTGTGGTTGTAGCTCATTGTGCCAGATAACACAGGAGCAGAAAGGTCCTTTAATCGCACGTAGAGGTGATATTTTTCATAGTGACCATACTTCTGGGCTTGGAATAAATGTTCATTTCCACAGAGGTCCTTCCTGCAAGTTGTGCAGTGTTTAACCAAATGGCAAGGTTAAAAAATATCTTGTTTAAAAGCAGGTTTTACACTCTGATGCTGCTGGGTGACTTTATCCACAGGGATCCCCAGGTATCGTCCAGCTCCCAGTGCTGATTTATGGCAAACTTTCTAGAAGTTGAACTGATGAGGTCGCTCTGAAGGGTTGCCCAAAGCTCCACAAGTCCTCTAAGGGGTTTGTTCTGTCTAGTAAGGGCTTGGAGCAGGAGAGGTCTAAGCCAGCTGAAGACAAAGCCCATTTCTGTTGTGCAATGACCGTTTCAGTGCTTTGCACCCTGTACGAAGCTAAAAGCAACTCTGGAAAGTTTTGTAGGAAAGCGACATTACCCCATCTAGGGAAGAGATGTCTGCCCCATAAACCTGAGGCCAGCAGTGCTGAGAAAGGAAGGTTGGCTTCATTTCCCTGCTCCTCCTCACTCCATGCAGAGGTTTTCATCTTTGATTTGGTCAAAAAGAAAAGACGTGAAGGAAAATGAACATCCCTCCCTCTTCCTCACTGGATTCAGGTACACAGCTCAAAAAGCCTTCAGAACCAAACCCCTTCGTGAGCTGCCCTCCTCTGCTCTGGAACACCACACGAGGCCCAGCCTGCATGACAAGGCCTCTCTGCTGCTGATTTTAAGGCTACACAAGCCTGAGAAAGGACCGACGTGTAGCACAAAGCCCTTGGTAGCTGCTCCAAAACCTTCTCCCAAGGAAGGTTGCTTGATGCCATCACTTTTGTAAGCTTCTCACTGTGGTAAGGGAAGGGAAAAGAGGATGGAGCCGGGCTCTGCTCAGCGTGCCCAGGGACAGGGGGCAAAACCCAGAGCACCGGAGGTCCCCTCAGACCCCAGGAGCTTCCAGCACGAGGTGCCGGACACCCTGCTCAGGGTGGCCCTGCTGGAGTGGGGCTGGGGCTGGACGGAGCCTGAGGCCCCTTCCCACCTCAACCAGACAGCGATGCTGTGAAGCAGCCTGAGAGGTAGAAATGCGCACATCCGTGTTCCTGCAGGCCAGGGCTGAGCACACCCACGGTTTACAGTTCCACAGTGCAGCACAAGCAGCATTTACTCATCGTTTTTTATCATCTGATTAAGAGACGAAAACAAATTGTGGCTGTTGAGGTTTACTGTGTAAACCTGAGGAACATGAGATGGGAGTTTAATGGGGTCTTGACTTTCCTTGCTAAACCCGATGATTAGGGCTATAAATTAAACGCTTAAGGAAATGAACTGTTCACTAAGAAGTAGACTTAAAATAATGCGTGCATTGAAAAAGCTTGGTATGAAAAGTGCTATCTCGTGTTACGCACAGCTGAAGTTACACCAGCTGGTTTTTAGTCTTGGAAGTAACCTGAGGTTTGGCTTATTTTTGGCATCACTGTGGTGTCTGTCAGTGGGGGTGGCGTATCATGACAACACTTCATTTTTTTAGTTGTTCACTTGAATTTACATTTCTTTACTGAGATGCTAAAATGAACCTAGAGAAGTGATACAAGCAGGCTACAGCAGACGCAGTCAAAACAGCTGACTGGTGGAAAAAGGTTTGTGCCAAATAACATCACTTAGGTTAAAGCAAGATTTTTTTTTTTCATTAAACTGTATTGCTGCTTACAAAATATCCCATAATAATTCTTTCTTGTTTAAAAAAGAAGAAATTGCTTTTACTTCATTTCTGCTCTGTGTTACCTGGAGATGCCTGTGCAGTGTCACAGCGGAGGGGTCACAATTTTAAATACTGGGCAGATGCAGCTAACAGTCAACTTGTTTCATCGTACCACAGACAGGAAAAGCTTCTGTTTAAAAATAAATTGGGAAGAATATTCGGGTATCAGCTTTTGAACATGATAACAGTGGCACTGTAATGTCTCAGGACTCTTTCTCCAGGAATTCAGTTTCACCAATAAGCTCAGAAAGTTCCTCTCACTTCCTTACATCCAATGCAGAGACTGGAAAATGCAGAGACTGAATCAGATTGCTGATTCAGAGAATTTCAGTAGATGGATAGATTTTTGTTAGAGCAGATCTTTAAAAATCATAGTTATTGCTAGTCTTTGTGGCATACTGACTGCAGCCAGTACTGGCCACGCCAATACCCCAGAGGTGAGCTTCAGCCAGATACACTGCACCTGCATCGACTGCGAACCTTCTCAGCCCTTGTTGTGGTTTACTCCTGGAGCTGCTGGGTCCTACCAAGGCAGTCATTGGAAATAACATTTCTTAAATTGCTCTATAAATTTAAAATTAATATGGAGGTCGTGCATGTTCTTGTGGAAGCTAAGCCATTTTTAATTGATTCATGTTCTCTGTAAATGAGCTCACAGCTGAAGAGATCACTTCATTAGTGCCCCAATCACACATTTCTCAAGTGGGATGTTTTCAGTGCAGATGCCACGAATTCACAGAGCTGTGTACTAGCAAGTTGGAGCAAAACTCTTCAGTAAAATCACTGAAAGGTAGATGCAGCCTTAAGGGTGGGCAGGGGCACTGCTGGAAAGCCCTCTGCTTCCAAGTGCCAAGTGTTGCCCTCTCTTGTCCTACAGTCCCAGCATCTTGCAGGGTTGCACAGGGACTGCGGCCGCTGATGGTCACTGCCTGAAATCCAGCAGGCAGTGCCCAGAGCATGCCTTGTGTCACCAATACCAGCCGTTGGGGCATTCGGAAGCACAGGGGTGTCCTGGGAAGTCACACTGTTAAAACAACAATTTGCCAGTGGTGTGAGGGACATGTGGAGAGCTGGACACCTGTAATATTCATCCCCCTCCTCCTTGCTGAGAATATTACCATGTTCTGCCCCCAGGTGCTGTCCTGGTAATCTCGCTGGAATGAGAACCACTGCTTTCACCTGATTAGTGGCCTGGCAATCCGGTCTCAGTGTAGCTCTGATTGCCAGTAATAAAGGCAATTCGATTCTCCCCCTTGCCTGAGCTGCCTCGGAAATTCACTTTGGACAGATAACATCACCATTTAGCAAAGGCATGTTTAAAAAATTGAAATGTTATTTCCCACAAGAAGATCAAACCGCCAAATATCCCCTTGGTTTAAATTTGAGACACTCGTCAGAGGACGCTAAGAGCTGGCTTAATGCTGCAGGCAGCTGGGCACAACTCTTTTTTTCTCTTCTCGTTTCGCATGCAGCATCGAAATCAAATCTGAGCAGAATGGATTTGCTGAACAGGTAATGTGTGTGCTCCCATAGACATGCCTGTACTTTGTGCCCTGCTACACTGACATCAACAGCTCTGACCTTTTATACCAATGAAGCATTGCAGCATTTGGTAGGACGTGAGTAAATCCAGCCTCAGAATAACATGTGAATGTAGAAACACCACAACACAACTTCAGGAGTCACTACTCTGTATTTATGTGGCAAATACTGCAATTTGATGTAGTGCAGTGGGGGAAGTTCCAGATTTTACCGATTACTTATGACCATTTGGAAGAGCTGCCTGCTGAAGTCAGCTCTCTCAGAAAATAAGCAGAGAGTAATGGGAATCTAACATCAGAGAGTAATGGGAATCTAACATCAGCCCAGGAACTACTATGACTCTGAGTGTTGCAGCCGGTTTAAGACTGCGGGCCCAGGAGGCTGGAGATGGAGGTGACAATTTTGCACGGATTGTGTTTTCCTCCCTATTAAATACAGTGGCACAGCTTTGCAGCCAAATTCAGCACCAGTTGTGTGAGGTATGTTTGAAAAGTCATACACAGATGTGCGCTTGGAAACTTCAAGAAGGCAAATGAAAATACATTGTACATTGCTGCGCTTTTTATCAGAAAAGAGTTTACCGGCACTCCCAGCTTTAAAAAGTCAGATCAATGGCATGTCAGGGAACAGGCTCCAGGGACTGAAGACCTTTTTGGTGCTTGCTAATGCAGTGATGATTTCCTGTCTAAAGCCAAAGGGATCAATAACTCCAGTTAGCGAGAGAACCCTTCAGGGGAAAAAGAGCTAGTGTCAGAGGAGCTCATTGGGCTGTTTAAGTAACAATATTTTATAGATCCAACAAACAAGCTATTCCCAGCCCAGTAAGCAGCATTCCTCAGCTGCAGGTCAGCTACAGCAGAAATTAATTTAGCTCAAAAATGCATGTAGCTTGTAGCACCATCCACGGCATTGCAGAATTAATTTTCTGCACTCCCCATTCAAGCCTGGCTCTCCGTGAGGCAGCTCCCAAGGGGTGATCACAGGCTTGCCCTTAGCTGTACGGAGCGCTTTGGGAGCTGCCGTATGTAATTCACCCTGTGTGGTCGGATAGGTATTTCCCTTTGGCATCAACTGTAATAGGGAGGTTTTATCCATCCCAACAGATCAATGCCTGCTTGAAATATAGTCACAAACAAGCATCAGCTCTGCCAGATTAACAGGTCAGAGAATGCCTCCTAAAGCAGACCTTTGGAACAGTTTGAATTGGGAAAATGTTTGCTGATGAGGCTGTGTTTTGCATTCACGTGTAAATGGTATGGAAGTACCCGTGCAGGTCAGCTCCAATCCATTCCCTCTTGGCATGCTTGATTGCCATTGTCTGATCTCAATCAAGAGCTCGTGAGGAGTTGCATATATTAAAAGCCAGCTATGGTTTCAATTTACATGTTGATGCAAAGTATAAATCCAGTGTATGAAAAGGCTTTCTGCAGAGAAATGCACAGTAACTGGCTAGGGAAAGCACCCCACTGCCCTGCTGTTTGTTAACAGGGAAAGCCCTGTGGGTGACACGGTGCTTGGAGGCTGCCTTGGGCACAGCTGCCTCGAGGTGATGAAGTTCTCGATCCTTGGGAAGCAAGGGGGGTGCTCAGCAGAACTGCTGCTTTGGATAGGGCTGGTTTGGGTCTAGTTAAGGACTGCCTGATGGGATCCTTTGGGAGGCAGTTGTAAAGGGTAAAGGAGGCCAGGAAGGCTGGATGTTCTTCAAGGATGCTTTTTCTTTATTGTGCATATTCTGTATGGTCTAGATGCTTATTTGTTATTTGTAAGGTAGCTGAGCCCAGCGCAGTGGCACATTGCTGCCAGGTGCCAGAAGGCAGCAGGATGGGTGCCCACCTACCCACACGGGCTGCTTTGGGAGCTCTCAGTGTGAGAGTCTCTGAGGAAGGTGCCTGGCTAGGGAAGCCTCCTGGCATTAAGATATTCAAGGACCTTCCTGCAGCCAGGGTGCTGTGTGGCAGAAGGTTGTGGCTGGAAGCCTTGGATTTGAAGGCGTTTCTGTATGTGCTTCGGTGCAGTAGTCTGCCCAAAGTGGGCATTGCTAGCATTTAGCTTCATCTTAGACTGCCTCTGGGAATGATTCTCCTTAATTTGCTTTAGCCAAATATATTTCTAACCCTACAAAAATGGGTCGTGTTGGTTTTGTGTGTGTGTTTTTTTTCCTTCTGTTCGCACAGATTCTTTTCTTGCCATGCAAATATTGATCTTGGATCAGTGTAGGTGTATCTCTGCTCCCACTGACCTTGCAGAATAATTTAGAGGGACTGCAGTTAAAATAATTCAGTGTTTTTGACTACCTCATCCTTAATATGAAGTGACAGTTCTTCTTAATGCGTGATATCAAATCAACAGCGTTGCTTAGACTATCTTAACCCTATGGAGGAATATCACTCTATGCTTAGCAACTGAAATAGGATTTTAAGTTTGAATGCTGTATCCAGCTCCCTGTATTTAGCTCTTCTTGTTTCAAAGGTATTCAACATGCAAATCCCCGTGCTTCTATTTTATATAAATCCTATTTCAGTTATTTGCATTTAAAATTTGGTTGGAGTTGCACGAAAAAAAGCTCTGCATAGCTTAAGACAGCTTGCTTTGGAGGCAGAAAAGGAGAAATACCTCCCACTGAGAAGTAACGACCAGGAGTTCAGAGCTGTTCTTCAAAATGGGGCAGAGATGACGTGTCTGACAGTGCTGTTTTTTCCATGGTGAGTAATGCTGCCACTCCAGCTCCCCATCTTTGTGGGTACAGACGATGGTCATTGACGCTTGGCGCTATACCCACGGATGGGAATGCCAAGAGCACTTAGTAGCCTATGATTCAGTTCGGCAGACCGAGCTAATGCATTCTGTACATAAAGAAAAATATGCTTTTGGTCTACTAGGAACCTTTTTCGTGGAAAGGAAAGGAATTATCTGAGCAGGGTGTTCTTTAAACAGCTCTGCAGAGATGAAGTGCCTTTGTCTGTATACAGCCAGTCCTTGGGGGGAAATGTAGCTCAGGTAATAGGGGGTTATTTCTTGCCCCTGCATGTGCCACAGAGGCATTTGTTTTGCCAGTCCATGGTCACCCCTTCTTTAATCACATGCAGTGATCTTCCTTGCAGCATGGGCTGTTTCCAGCCTCTGATAGAGCAGGAGTATTCCAGCACTGCTGAGAAGAAGGGAGTCATTGGGATGCTCCCCAGTGTTGTCACTGCAGTAGAGAGCATCTGACACAGCCCTTGCAAATGGCAGGACTCATGAGTGAAAGCTGCTGATCACTGACCAAGAGCTGTGTAATCATCTCCTTCTCTGGAGAAGAAAATTGTTTTGCTTGGAGGTGAAATCCAAGGAGAGCCTGAAATAATTTATAGCTACACTTTACAGAAATCAGCACGCAAATAATAGCTATCAGGCTCTGGGAGTTTGTGCTTCTGTAAGAACACCTCATGGCATGGTTGAACGTGCTGTGGGACAAGGAGCAAGAGAGGCAGGGTATCTCCTGCCAGCTATCGCACTGGATAAGGAAGGGAGCCAAGCTCTCTTCTTCCTACCACCCTGGTTAAGATGGGACTGTTGCCCTTGTTTGCACCGGATAGCTTTATTGGAGTTAAGAACACTCTGATAGTAACCTGAAGAGCAGCAGTGTCCCAGCATCTCTGTTAGAAGCCATAGGACCTGGTAGGTCTGTCCTATTGTTTCTGTCTATTCAGTTTATTTTTCTGAGATGGACAAGGAGAGGGCCTTGATACACTTGGTGACCAGCCCTCTTTGGTCATGCAGCAGGTAGGCATCCAGGTCCATTAGACACTAGACTGTTCCCAGGGGTCTCTGGAGAAAAAAAAAGAAAAAAAAAAAGGTTAAAGTTGCCTGTGATTTACTTCAGTTACATTGGGAAAGTGCAAGTTGGGCACCAGTGAAAGACAGCTCGTTTCACTACGTTGAGATTTTGTTTCAGTCCTCTTGCTTGGAGGATGATTTTCAAATTAATGTGAAAGCAGCAGGCTTTCCTGTTGACAATAACTTGTGACCTGTGTATTCAGTGAGCTGTACTAAGGATCAAAAAAACCCATCCAAACAAAAAGCAGCAGCAATAGATGCAATATCTGCTTTATGAAAAAATGAACTCACAGTGTAATAGAGTGCAGATGCCAGAAAAATCAGGGCTCTTGTACACGAGATGAGAGCTCTATGAAACACCTAGCATGTGGCTTTTTCCTAAAGCAGGGCAAGGACTCAAAAGCTGTATGGACACAGTTCTGGGCAAGGTATTCCTGCCTGAGCAAGGGGCTTGCACCATGACCTCTAGCGATTCCTTCCAAACTCATCAATTTTGTGATTCTGTGAAATGCAGTTAATGGACTATCAGTGTGCATGCACTGGTCTTTGGACAAATACTGAGAGGCAGATTGCTGTTGAAATACTGGCTTTGTAGAGGTGATATTGTGGTAGGAGATATCTAATCACAGATTCAAATTCTACTAGCCAAAGCAAACCATCAATAAATAAGATTTTGGTTTGACCAAAATTTCACAAAGGCCAGGGTAGGGGAGTCACTACCTTTGGGGAGAGAATTAAAATAAGAAGTTAAATGTGAGCCAGTTTGTCCTTCAACATCATTTCAAAATTGAAACCATTGGCACATCTTATATTTATTTTTATTTTTAACTTGGAATTAGCGGCTGAATACAGCACCAATCACAAACAGATGAGATTGCCCCCAAGCTATTAAACATAAACGTGTTTTTATGTCTTTTATTTTTCTGTGAGTTTTTCAGTGTTGGATATTTTGAGTGGGTTTGGAAAACATAAAGCGATGCTGGCCCCATCCCTGCAGGGCAGAGAAGAACTTGAATTTCACGTTTTTGTGACAGTGGGAGTAACAAGTCCCTTCCCTCCAGAGTCAGCTTTGTGGGTGGACTGCTGTAATATGCTGGTAGGATATCCAAATTACTCCCCTTGTATTGTGCGCTTTGTCACTTGTAAAACCATGTTTCATTCTTGCTGTGAGATGTAATTCAGAACAGAGCAGAGAGGAAGAGAATCTTTGGCTCTTAATTTATGTACATAAGTTAAATGAAAGTGCTCAGGGCCAGCTGTTTTGCTAATTTAGCTAGCCAGCTGCCTCTTGTTGTCTGTATCAGCCTGGTGCTCGCCCAGAGAGCTGGTGCCTATGCACCCATGGGCTGATGCTGTTGTATATCAACTGCCATCACCTCATCTGTAGGGCTGGCTGCTTCTTCTGTCCTTCTGTAACACATAACCCTGGTGATACTGCCCAGCGATCAAATCATGCTGAACGTGTAAGTTCAATATTGCAAAATAATTCTGTCTTCATTTTAGTTATGTCCTTGGGTTCTGCTGCACAAGTCTGTGTCTGTTCTCCCCTTCTGATGAGGTTATTGATCTTTCAGTGGAGTGATGGCTGCTGATAACCACCTGCCTGAATCAGCTCTAGTGGCAACCAAAGAGACATTCCTTGTACACAACCGTTCTGTCATCTCAGCTGCCAACATCAGCACGTTTGAGTGCCCCGTGTGCTTGATGCTGTGCAGACGTGTCTCCCTCCCTAAGGGAGCAAAGGGTTAGATGTGGTCTTTTTAATACAGTAGGCTCTTAACTGAAAAACAAGCTGTCTAACAAAGCTGGGATGCATAGAAGTGCACAGAAATGCTACCCTTTCCCCATTTATAAATGGATTATCACTTATAGTAAGTGCTTCATCATGCAACACACCATAAAGATTGAAGAGTATAATAAAATGACTTACTTGTGTGGAAACGGCCAATGCTTGTCTCTGCCAGCAGGGCATGGGCTTGAGCACTGATCCTTCTGGAGGGCTGGTGCCTCTCAGGAGCAAGGATCTCATCTCAAGAGCTGGAATCCTGTCTTTTGTAAGGAGTGCAGTTATGAAGTTTGCTTGTGGGCGAAAAAGATACATAGTAAGCAATTAGTACATGTAATAGGCATAGTGCCTGTCGTACCTGAAGCCTAATTTCTTACACTTTACCCCCTAACCATGTATTAACTGTATAAAAGACCTCACTGGCTTTTTGTGGCTGAAGATGAGGGACAGGATTTCCTACTGTGCTGCTGTGTGTTCCTCCCTATGGCTGCAGAATCCACAGGCTGCTTCTGTCCTGACCCATCCAAATTGTACAGTGGTTGTTTTCCATGACGTGTCAGATACAAATCTTCTCAGGCTCCAATGTCTCAGAAACAGGGTAGACTACAGGCAATGTGGCACAGTGATAAAACCAGAACGTGAGATGGGGTCAAGTAGAGGGAACAAAGGAAAAAGGACAGGGAAAAAAGGCTGAAGTAATTGTAGTCAACTGGAGACTTGAAAGCCTACTTATGGCCAAGAGACCTACTCTGGCTGGCTGCACTCATAGCTGCACACCCCATGCTGTGGGACGGCTGTTTTCTCAGCAAGCTCAGAGCCATCAGCTGGCCACCAACTCAGGGGTCTCCATGCCTTCATTTTCCAGAGGGGCCACCTTGGTGACCTCCGTTTTGTCATTTTCCAAAGGGACAACCTCAGTGACCTCACTGTCACTTTCCTGATTGTCCACAACCATGGCTGCAACATCGTGTTCAGGATTACCCTCTTCCACAGCCTTGATGCCATTGTCTGGAGGGGCCATTTTGGCAGCCTCACCACTGTCATCCAGAGGGGCCGCCTTGGCTCCTGCTGACATCAGGACAGGCCACAAGGATAGGTGCCTTTGACTCCATCATCTGGAGGGGCCACCTCTACACCCCCAGTGCTATCATTTTCCAGAGGAACCACCTTGGTCACCTCCACACCATCCTTTATAGGAGGGGCCACCTCTGCCTTGACATCATATTCAGATTGTCCCCAACCACAAGTTCAGTAGCATTCATGAGCATGTCCACCTCCATAGTCTCCACATAGCCATTTTCTGGGGACTCTGCCTCCCTGGGCTCTTTGTTGTTATCTGGACAATCCACCTCCCTGGGCTCAAAGTCCTCATCTAGAGGATCCACTTCCAGGGGCTCTTGGTCTTCCTCTGGATGATCCACTTTTTGTGCTCTTGATGATCCTCTGGAGGATCCACCTCCATCTCCTTGTCATCATCCTCTGGAGGATCTGCTTCCCTGGGCTCTTCATTGTCATGTGGAGGATCCACCTCTGTCAGCTCTTCATTGTCAAACAGGGACAGGGCAGTGTGCAGGGCAGGGCACATGAGAAGGTTGGGCACTCTGATACTGCTCCCACACAGCTCTGTCCCACGGGATCCATCCCCCAGGAGCAAATTGCTCCAGCACAGGTCCCCCATGGGCAGCAGCTCCCCCCAGCCCCCTGCTCCTGTGTGGGCTCCTCTCCACGGGCTGCAGCTCTGGCCCGGGGCCTGCTCCTGTGGGGGCTCTCCATGGGCCGCAGCCTCCTCCAGGCCACATCCACCTGCTCCACCGGGGGCTCCTCCACCCACGGGGGGGCTGCAGCGTGGAGATCTGCTCCATGTGGGACCCATGGGCTGCAGGGGGACAGCCTGCTCCACCAGGGGCCTCTCCACAGGCTGCAGGGGAACTGCTGCTGCCTGCCTGGAGCACCTCCTGCCCCCCTGCTTCACTCCCCTGGGGGCTGCAGGGCTGCTTCTCACCCCTCACTCTCCCAGCTGCTGTTTCACACAATTTTTCCCCCCCTTTCTTAAATATACTCCCAGTGATGCCAACCAGCATCACTTACTGGCTTGGCTCTGGCCAGCGGCAGGTTCCCTGTGGCACGGGGCAGCTGCTGGGCTCTGCTCACCCCTGCAGCACCCTGCTACCAAACCCTTACCATGAAAACCCACTACATTAGGACATGTGGGAATGGCTCAAAGCCACACCGGAGGGGTTCAGACTGGACAGTAGGAAACATTTCTTTGCCATGAGGGTGGTCAAACACTGGAACAGGCTTTCTATAGAGGTGGCTGATGCCCCATGCCCATCAGAGTTCACGAGGCATTTGCATAATGCCCCCAGTACTGTGCTTTAATTTTTGGTTGGCTCTGAAGAGGTCAGGCAGTTGGACCAGATGATCTTTGAGGGTCCCTTCTGAACTGAACTGAACTGTCCTGTCCTGTCCTGTCCTATCCTATTCTAAATGTGGTTGTAACAAAACATTAGAAATTGGGGAATGATTTAGCTGGTGCACTGTAACTTGAAAAGAAAACCCCAGGAACTTTACATTTACTACAAACTCCTGAACTTTAAGCAGCTCTGTACCGCAGAAGAGGTTTAATACTTTTTCTCATTTTGATGCTATTGTGACAGAACACTTTTCATATCGTCTGAGCCACACAGGAGTATGAAATGAAGATGGCCTTTGAGATTATAGAAAACTGGAAGTGGAAATGAATTCACTGGAGATAAGTTAGTTCCCGTGAGTCTCTTTATAAAAATGTTTCTCTCAGTCTGTTAAGATTATCAGCTGCTATGCCAATTGCCTGTGATAACACAGGAAATGAAAAAATCATGGTAAGAAATCTCCAGCTGCTTATGAAGCCTTTTTTTTTTTTTTTTTTTTTACCAGTCCTACACAAACCCAGGGAGCAATGTACTCCGAGGAGGATTGCTCAGTCTCTCAGCAGCACAAACACCACTGCGGGTTGTGCCGCACTTGGTACCTGGGTAAGGGAAACAGTTCTGTTTGTTAATTTGTTAATGTTCCTAATCTGAGAGATGTTTTTAGTAACAACCCCCCCAAAAAAAAACATCAGGTAACAAGTTTACATCTCTAGTTTCTGTGGCTGGTGTCCTGTGTCCCCTCAGCTGCCTGTTGGCAAAAATATGTTTGGGAATGGTTGGCTGAAATGTGCTTTCAGCTCTTTTTCTTACATCTCCAACAGAAAGTTACGTGGTTTGGGTCTTCTGTAAAAGCCACTGTTACCATATGCTGTGAGAGAAGGACTAGAGTAACAGAAAAGCAGGTGCTTGGGCTTTGGCCTTTCTCCATCTACTCTTTGGTGCAGCCAGAAACTTGAGGGGCTTATCTCTGGAGCTCCCCAAACACATCTTTGTGCTTTTGTAGAGAGTTCCATACTGTAATCTCTAGGTGTTGATACAAAAGTGGTGTTGCAAGCATGGTTCAGCTGTATGGATTTCATGAGGCTTACAGGGAACCTCCTTCGGCCTGGTTCCTCCTCCTTCACCCCTGCACACTGTCTCAGCACAATAATGAGGAGTTTCCCTAGAGATTTCCAGGGACTGCAGTCTTCAATTACTCATCTCTGTACTGGTTGTCAATTATTGGCTGATAATGAAAACACTTGGCCTGTGCGTTGGGCTAGTTGAACGGAAGCAATACTAAGGAGAGCCTTTCATGCCATAAAACCAGGAGCTGTATGGCTTTGTTTGAAATGCGTTGGGTTACGGGTCAGCAGCCTGCAGAACGTTCTGACCTAGCAGCTACACAGGGTGTAGCTCATTCAATTTAGCCACTCACTTTTCAGAAGATTTTGCTTTCACTTAGGATTTTGTGCCATATCCATCACTGCAGTATCTCCAGACCTTTCTCACATCGGTAATTAGACACGTGCTTAGGTCTCGTTGGCCAGAGAGCTCAGTATATCCTTGAGTGATCTGAGTGGAGCTGGGAATACCCACATGCCTGAAGGCTTTACTAAATGGTATTAACCACATGGAATATAATCCATCCCATAGCATTTGCACTACGACAGTTCATCTTTGATGCAGTGGGATATCAGTAACGTTAAGATAAACTGTGTCTTCGTGACACCATCTGTACCTTTTCTTTATTCCTGCAACCCCTGAGAGTGCTCTTAAAACTGAGGCTGTTTGGTTCATCAGCTGTGTTAGAAGGGAGACAGAATGGACAAAATTGGACTCATCTCCTACAAGTTTTGAGTGATATTTCTGAAGGAGTCGGGCAAGAAGGAAGCTGCTTTGCTGTGCTGCATAAGAGCTGGGGTTTGCTGGGGGTGATCCTTGCTGCCTTACTCCCAGCAGAGGGGCCCTGGGGGCCCTGACTTTTTAACCTGATGGTGCAGAAACTGCCATGGGAGAGGATTTGGGGGGAACCTGCAGGAGATTGACCGCCTGTAGCTCCACGTGTCTCAGCTGTGAAAAAAGGGTCAGCCCCTGGCCCCCTGGGGTGGGCTGTTGGGCTGGGGTCTGCTTCCTCTCTTGCCTACCAGAACAGCTGATTCCCAGCCTTCAGTCTGTCTGACAGCAGCTGAACATGGTTTGCATTTACACATACAGGGTACTAAAACATCACCATGTTTGTCTAAATCTGAGGTAACAGCTTTACATCCTTAGCAGATGTAAGAGTGAAAGGAATAAGAAACAGGATAACAAGTTTTCTTGGGAAACGCAAAGAAAATGGAAGAGGGAATTGAAAGAACTGGCCCAATATTTACAGTATTTACTGCAGGCTGACTATTCGTTGTTTCTCTGTCTGGAGATCTGGTGCCTGCCTATGCCACTGCCAAATGTTTGGTAATTTACTCTGAAAGGCATGTTATATTGCTACAGGCTTTTTTCATAAAGCAACCCTATAACACAAAGCTGCTCTAGCTTCAGGGTCATGGTCTCCTCCATGAGATTGTTCCTTTGGTCATAAATGGAGAGAAGCTGTTAAGGAGCACAGTGATTATGGTATGGAAGAAACCTTTCTTTGTACCTTGAAGATAATGTCTTAGCAGTCTATACAGCAAACTTTCCAATAATGAGGAGGTTTGGCTTTTCTTGCTTTCCTCCTAAGAGGTGTGAAATGCGGTGTGTGTGTATCCCAGAGCCGCTGTCAGAATGACCACCCCATGGTGACTTGCAGACGGCTCCCCTGTGCCAGGGAGGTGTGCTCCTGAGAAGTGCTGCTTTGTGCGTTGCTCTGCTAAAGGTGGATGCAAAGCCAGAAGGAAGGCTGGAGTGTTATTGCATGTGATTTTACAAAGAGATAGTATTAAGCAATGCAGAGCCCATCGTTTTTGACAGTTATCAGAGTCGCTGCTGACTCTGCCTGTACGCTTCGTGCTATGTGAGAAGCTAAGTCAGGTCACCTGCTGCAGCTGGCCCCAGCCAGAAGGCAATACACACCGATCTTCGACTGCAGGTTCAGTGTCTGCTTCTTCTGCAGCAACTGGTCTGCAGGTCAGAGTGGTCCTTAAGCACTTTGTCTTGTTCTTACCTCACATAATCTTCTGCTTTGCCACATGGAAATAAAAATGGTGTTTAGGATATTCCCGAGTAAGAGACCAATGAATGTTTTTAATGGTCCTGACTTGGATGTCACTCCAGTGCTGTGCTAGAGAAAAGAGGATGAGGAGCAAAAGCCGTAAAGGACCTTGCGGGTACTGCCAGCTGCTGGCACAAAGGGCCCCTTGGCACATCTCTCTGTGCAGTCTGCACTTCCTATCTTCTTCCTACATCCTTTCACCTCTTTGCAGCCTGATCTAGAATACGTCTGCATCGAACCAACACTTACTACATTTCATTGCACCCTTCCCTATTCCCTTCTTATCTTTTACCCCAGTCCTTTCTTCTCCATGGCCATTGCTCTTCAATCCTCACTGGAGGAGGCTGCGTCTGGCTGAAATCCCTGCCAGGGGCAGGGGCAGGGAGGTGGCCCGGGAGGTGCTCCAGGGCTGGGACAGGCACTGCCATGTTCTTATCGCCTCCCAGCACCCCGTTGCCAGTCGTTACTTTTAAGGGCAGAAATTCAATAATGCAAATAAGATGGGATGCTTATGACCATATTTGCATGTTTTAACATGCATTGACTTCGTTTGAATGAAAGTTATAAGTGCTTTGACATTGAGCCTGGCAAGGTTGTGGTGTGAAACAAGCCATAGAGGATGCTCTTGGCTGGAGCCAGCATCTCCCTGGGCTGCAGGCCAGCCAGCACTGGCTGCTCCAGCTTGGTGGTACCCAGAGCAACTCTGGGGCTGAGCTCTCTGCCGTGTGCCCTTTGCCTGCCATTATCTGGGGTTGCTTTGCCTGAGGGTTGGGGAAATAAATAAAAAGCACTAAAAGAGGCCCTACCTGCTGCTTCCATGGCTCCTGCTTCTTCATTCCTTCCTCCGACTCCTGCCTGTAGCTGGCTGTGCAGGGGCAGATCGCCCTGTCGGAGGGGCTTGGCGGGGTGCTGGCAGTGAATGCCACCCCCTGCTCCTGCTGGGGCTGCCTCTGCTCCTGCTCCGGCCAGCACGGAGCAGCGGCGTGCTGCAGCCCCTCTCAGTCTTGTGCAAGCTCGCCATCATGCGCCGAGGCTTATTTGTTCTTGTGCATGTGTTGGGGGTTGGATGCAAATGCAAACTGCTGTAGGAAGACCAGATTTCTCCAGGATTGCACGCAGGTATGAAAACCTATTTGTACAGCGACGTAAGGTTACTGCAAATCGGGCGTTAATGTGCGAAGTCAGCACAGCACCAAGTGCAGTCAGTTATTCACCAGGAAAGGAAAATTCCTTTCCTGAAACCCAAATTTGTCTCGTTAGCACCTTTTTTTTCCTCCATCCCCGTGCTGCTGGGCGGCAGGCTGAGGCTGTGTGCTCGGCAGAGGGCAGCAGCCTCCCACCAGCGCCCTGCCGAGGGGCCGGGGGTGCCCAGGCAGCGAGGGGAGCGGCGGCGCTCGGCTGCTCACCGGGCCGAAAGGTCCCTCGGTAGGGTTGGACCCCAGGAGCCTGAGGGTGCTTCCACGGGGCCTGCAGCCAGCTGCCAGGGTTTGATAAACAGCGCGATTCCCTTCTGGTGAGGCTGAAATGCAGCTTGGAGAAAGCGCTGTTTGCAGGCTCAGGCTGACTGCCGGCTCTGCCGGTGTTTCTTGACAGTTATGACAAAGCCACCAGGTGGGGGTAAGATCCCTCTTAGTCCTGGCTTGGATGTTTCTTCCAGGGACTTCTTGGTCTGGGTCGCGTCAGTGGCAAGTCCCTGCTAGGCCAGCCAGCAGGCAGGGCTCTGCGCGCCTTAGCTAGGGGTAGGGTTAGGGTCAGCAGCTTTAGGGTTAGCAGCCTTAGGGTCAGCAGCCTTAGGTGGCTGCTCGAGGTTAGCCATTCCCATTGGGTCCTTGCGGACACTGAGACCCCAAGCACATGGCGGTACAGGGCCGTAGGGTGTGGGATTTGCACTGGGATATCCTGGATTTGGCAGCTTCTAAGGGATGGATTATTTCAGACACTTCTGATAGCATATAATTTTTATTTTTATTTTTTTTTCAGATAATGTGGAAATTCATGGTTTTAATTTCTATTATCAGCATTACATCTTTCTTAGAGTCTATCAGTAAGCTGTGTTTTAACCCCGAAGTCCCTCTATATTTCTTTAAATAGAGCTAACTGCCCTAAATTGCACAAGGCTATTGCAGCACATTAGGGAAGCATTTCCAGTGCTGTTTGAATTATCTCTAGATATAATTCACTTTTAATATGAGCTGTTGCAGATGTCCTTTTCCATAATATTCATAATCAAATGTCCATCTGGTCAAAAGAGTACCGTGTCTCAATAAACATCACCTGCTGTGGTTATTATTCGGTGTTTATCTAGACAACATTGGCAGAGCCTCCTTATACCAGGTTCTGTTTAATGGTGAATGAAGTTAGGTATTTCCCAGTCCATATTATTTATATATACATATAATATAGTGTCTAGATGAAGATTTCAACTCTTATAATGGGAGAAACAGTGAGTTATCACCAAGTGGGGGTGGAAGGCTTAGCCTGATATTATTCCATCTTATTTTTATTCCTTGAGCCCCTAGCAGAGAGGTATAAAGCCATCATTTCCTATTTGCTTCTCCCTGTTTCTCAGAATCCTTCCAACCACAGCGTCCTCCTTGAGCTTCTTTTGCTGGAATGATTTGCATATACTTATGTTTTTGCCCCATTCCCCAAGAAATCCTTTATTTCTTGAACTCTCGTGCAGATGTTGCTTTCTGTGTAAATATAAATGGAAATATCAGAAATGGGAATTGTGTAGCAGCTGCCAGACAGAATAGGGCCACACATACGGGCTGTGAAACAACGGTGAGAAGATGCGCAGCAGGAATTTGGGAAGAAACTTGTTGTGCCATTAAATTCTTCTTGAGCTTATAGTGTTTACAGTCTCCTTTTCAGAGGATGGCAGATGATACCTACTTTTTATATTATAAGCAAAATCACCAAATAGCTCTTATTTAGTGTCAGCTGCCAAGCCCATGTATCTTGTCATTCCTGAGGAGTCTAATGAAGGAAAAATACTCTAGAAGTGCACAAGAGAATAATGTGAAACAAAGTGTTTAATGAAGATGGACAAAGTCATGTCAGGCGTTATGGGCTTCTCTTACATTAAGTTGATCTCTTCTCAACAGAAGAATAGCACATAGCCAAATATCAGCATGGGTCTGATTGGCCCTACTGTTCAGAAATTCAGCTCACAGTGTTGGATTCTTTGCCCTAAAATCTTAAGAAATCATTTCACTAGGCCTGGTTTTGGGAGGCACTCTGTGCAAAGTTAATAAAAATAGGAAGTAGATTTTTACTGCAGTTGTTTCAGCAGCCCAGGGTTACGCCAAATGAGGAGGTCCCCACGTTTGCACTGTGATTCTAGCATGGAAAGGCAGCAGCTGAGATGCTTCACTTTAAGCCACCAACTTTTGCCTTGGCTTTAGACCAACTCTCTTGAAATGCATTACTGGCTATAGCACAGCACAGAAATGTCCCTCAACTTTAAGATTGCCAGAGTTTGCCTTGCTCCTCCTCTCACAGCTCAGCAGGAGTTTGCTGTTTGCTACGCGATGGAGCAGCCCGACGCACCCTGTGCAGTGGAGGATGCGCTTCTCTGTCCCTGAGGCTCACTGGGCCTCTTCTCCAGGCTGCTGCACGCAGGCATCCCGGAGAGCCGTGGTTTTGCTCCTGAGGAAGGCAGCTGTAGCAGCAGATCCTCCTTCTCACCACCTCCCTCATGACAGATGATGGCACATTTTCCACACTCGGCTAAAGCAGTGAAAACAAAAAGCAGTGAGGAGTGAAAACGTCCTCGGGGCGCACAGCATCACGTACCTGGCAAGCAGTGTCACTGCTGCTGTCCCACCTAGCGAGCACAAGGTGTGTGGGGCAGTAATAAAATCTCAGGGGCAGAGTGCCAAGCCTGAAGGCATTTTGTGTCAGCACCTCTCTCTGAGCTTGTGGCAGAGGACCACTCCTCTGACTACCTGTCCCCATTTCGGTGACAGGACTGCTGTCCCCTGCTGGCAGCCCCTGCCACCTCCCACTGCCCACAGTGGGGCAGCGTCCCCGCTCATCATTAATGAATGTGACAGGAGAAAATACTGCCCTCAGGCATTTTCTCCCCAAGTCCCCTGTAAAGGAAACTGTCGGAGGCAGATACGCTCGTATTGCAGGAGAAGCTCAGCTGACTCCACTGCGTGGTGTGAGGTCCAAACACTTGCTTCCTCTGTAGGAACAGAAGTTGGCCATGTGGCTGGGGGCTCATTACCTTCCTTCTGTGTAACAGCTTGATTAATAGTGCACAACAAGAATCTTTCCCAATCTGCTTGTCCCAGTCACGTTGTTTTAAGCAGTGCTGGAGTGCTGTGTTGCATTGTGAAGCAGCAGGGAAGGGAAGCTGAGGAAGGGAGCGAGACTATTAAGAGACAAAACAGTACTCTATACGCAAAAGAAAGTTAACGTATTATATTTTACGCTTTGAAGGTGCAACCTTTTATAATTAAATTATCAGGATTATCAAGAAATTATCAAGGAAAAGCTATCAATGATCTAAAGGCTGGGGGAAACAAAAAAAAAGTACAGTCAAATAATTTATCATACTGCAAAAAGTTATTTCAGCTGTAATGACTGTGACATTTTTCAGGGATTCATTATATATTTTCACTTCTTAGTGACAGATTTTTGCTAAGTTTCAAACTTAAACATTTGTATTCTGTTTTCTTGCAGGTAAGTCTGGACTGGTCTGTTTGAACTGTGCAGTTTGGGAATGTAACTGAGCAAAGTAAGCCTCCTTCAAGCTGTCGCAGCCTGTTAACAAGGTCAGAGCATTGTCTTTATTTCTGAGCTCTAATGCTGTAAATGAAAATGAAACTGGAATGGAGAACATAACTGCAGATCCATATAGATATGCAGACACAAAGAGATCTGTCTTATGTCAGATGTGAATACCACATAACAAATGCATGTTTCTGAGAATTATGCATGCGGCTGCTTCTCCAGTTCATTCTTAAACCGAGAGTGGGTGGAGATAGTATGAAATATTCAAGTTACTGATACCAGAAAGGGTAATATAGCTTTTTATAATATTTTTTTCAGTGATCTCTAGTTCAGGCTTCTCTAGTTATGTCAGCTTATATGGTACAAATTTCAGTCTCCTCTTGAACAGAGCCAAGTTAACAGGTCACATGCTGAAAAGCTTACTTTGTGGATCGTTCAGAACTGGTTGTCTTTTATTAATCAACTGGCAGTAGGATCGTGCTTTAAGTCAGTAAGATGCAGCTGTTGAACCGGCATGCTTTGCTTCCTACCTAAACCTCGCTCTGTGACAACTCCTGCTAGCAGTAAGAAACCTTGACCTTGCAAGCTTCCTTGCATCGGAATGAGCAGACTTTGTTGAGATGTTGTTATGTTTATTGTGTCAGAGTTGAAAATGATTTTCTTTGAATTTTTCTTCCTTTCTTTTTTTTTTTTTTTTCTCCCATTATCTCCAGGAACAGTTAAATTCGTATCTCATCAAATTCAGGCGTTGGCTTTCTTTTGAAGTGTTGTCTGGGTAAATCAAACTATGGCAAACAATGTTGTCCTAATCTTTGATTCCTATTTTGTATTCCAGCACCAAAACCTTTTTGCAGCATTTAGGCACACCCATGCTGTAGTATCTGTTCATATCAGTGTCACTGCAATGCCAGTTAGCGGGGCAGTTCCTGATGGTCAATATACAGAAAACGGTACACAATGCAAGTTCTCTTGCCACCATTTGTGAATCTTAAATGTGTTCACTTTCCAAATACAGATTTTTTAATATTTCAGCTGGACGCTTGTAAAAGCTTCTCACTGTCCTCAAGTTCATTGATTAGTTCTGCACCACTCTGGATTTTATGTGTTTGGTTATCTCATCTCAATCGCTGCTCAGATCAAACAGAAATATTCTATGTGAACTTTTTTATGCTGGCCTTTTTTCCTTTCCTTTCCACTTCTGCTGACTGATGTTAAGATTTTTTATTTTTTATTTTTCCTCAACTGATAAAAGGGGCCATGTGTCCTTTTCAGATATATCACTACAACCATTTTAAGGATGAGATAACAAGGGAATATTTTCCCCTGCTAGTGAGTGCCTCACTCCTGGAATGAAGCCAAGATCTTATGCGGTGACAAAATGTCACTAGATTCACATATGCTATATTTCTGTCTCTGAATGACCCATAGTTTTGTAGTAGCTACTGTATTTGTAATTCTTTCTTCTGAAAGATTAGCATGGCTTTGGTTGTGCCCACCTGTCGCTTTAGATGTATTAGATGTAACTTCCTCAACATGCATTCACATCCAGTTTTGAACACCTTCTGGCTACCAGTGTCACTCCTTAGCTCACTCTCTGAGAATAAACGATTCACCAAAGAAAGGTTTCACTTGGAGTTCAACTCTTTCCAAGCCTTTGGATTCCAACTTTCCATTTTTGGTTTAAGAAAAGGTTTCCAAAACCTGGGTTAGCAGATTCTTTTCCTCCACGGCAGTTAATCAGCCTGTAAAGTTAATCAGCCTGTAAACCACTGGTTCTGTCATTACAGGCAGAAACTTTCTGTGCCTTTTCTTACACAACATACTGAACCCTACCTTTGCTACCCAACTGTACTCCCCCTTGGCACTCCTTAGATGCCCTTATCACTCTGTCTGGGGAGTTGTGCACAAGGAGCAGTCCCCACAGACTTTAACCAATTTATTCATCGCCTCCCAGAGTGATAAGGATCGCTATGAATCAGGCACATTGTGCATTATCAATGGGAAAAAATATGCTGCAGTGTAACAAGGCCGTGTAGTATTTCCTCACATTTTAAGGCACTCTGGAACTATTAATGGGCAAGGGGTTAGATGTGAAAGAGCCATCCATCATGTCTCATTGCAATAAAAGGCAGGCTTGTATTTCAGCATTTCTGTTTGAAATATATAAATGCCTCTTCCAAGGCTTTTTAGATGTAAGCATGTCAGAAGTTAATAGATGTGACTATGAATACTGATAAATCAAAAATAATGCCTTAAAAATAAACATCTGATGTAATCTAAGTTATAAGTGGCATTTTGGAAAGAAGCTCAGATTTAAAGAAATGCACAAAAAAAATTAGCCTTCTCTAGAGCCACTGGAGTCAAAATTAATATTCAGGTCATAGCATGCAATATGGTCCTTACATTTACTGCCAAAATGATGCTGAGGGGTTTAGGAGCTAAGGTAAAAATGACTGCTTTTGAAAATGCTGTCCAAACGTAGCTATTGTTTACCCCTGTGTATCTCAGAAATCAGCACCGTGGTAGAATTTAATAGGGTTTAGAATTTCATTTTAGAAAACATACCTCTTCTGTAAGCCTCTCAAGAAGAGCTGTATTCCTTTGCTGCCCTCGGGCTAACCTTTAGCATGCAAAGGAAAATCTTCTGCCTTAAGCAAGCTGAATCCTGAAAAACAGAAGACTGGGGCTGGCAGCTGTCTTCAGCAGTAACTCCTCTGTGTGGTGTTAGTAGAAAGCTGCACTGCATGTTTAGACCTTAATAGGCCTTGAAACAAGGAGCATTGGGAGTATGTGTACGTGGGATTTCTTTGTGGGAAAGCAAATTGTTATGGGAAGCATTCCCCCAGCTCAGCTGGTGGGGTTTGCTCTGAGGATCGATTGCACTCCGAAATCTGCTGTGACAACCTTTAGTTTGTCCTTTACATCTTCATGTTGATGGCAAAATCCTCATTGTCATTGTTTCAGTAAGAAAGGGAACAAGTCAGAACCTATTGTTCCTGGATAAACGTAGGCAGGAAAGGCTTGAGATGAGACTTGTTCCAGCAGGTTCCTGGGATATCAGCGATGGGAAAGCTACAAGGCTGAACTTAGCGGAGAGAAGAGGTGAGGTGGATTCCTACTTTTGAGATGGTTGTAATTTTTGTGTTAAAAATGCGTAAGTTTATTTCTTCTATTTAATATCAAAACAGTAAATATAAAGGCTATATTTATTCATAAAGAGAATCCTGCTGCTCAGTGGTGGTTTAACCATAGCCCTGTGTACTGCAAGTGTTGAGCACTTTTCCTTTTACTGCAGGTCTTCAGGTACCCACGGGTTTGGAGACCGTGCTTGCATCCATGCCTATAGACTTCTCTGATCTTGAATCAAAGGAAATACGAGATAGAAATGTTCGCTCAGCTGTAGCCACAGAGCCAGGATTTCATGCTTTTCCTCCTGTAGATTTCTGTATTTGGTAGGCTTGGTCTTGAAAGCACTGGTATCATGGAAGATGCTGGAGAACAGAGTAC
Organism: Netta rufina; assembly: GCF_964035555.1. Lineage (NCBI taxonomy): Eukaryota > Metazoa > Chordata > Aves > Anseriformes > Anatidae > Netta > Netta rufina. The sequence goes on from NC_140137.1 coordinate 6,665,692, forward strand.
TTGGAATCTCTGAGCAGGCTCAGCCATTCTGGCCCTTGAAATGCCAGTCAGCTCCCCGGGGCCTTTCTAGGTGGAAAATCGCTGATACCCACTGAGGCAGTGCCTCAGCAGTAATGCGGCAGTGGAAATGCTTTGCCCTTTCACCTTCAGCTGAAATATAAAGTAACCAACTTTAGCAAAGAAAAAGAAAACAAGAAAAAGAGAGGAAACTTCAGGCTACTTCTGGTTTTCAGCTGCATTTCTGTAGCTGCTAAAGCAGCTTATCTCGCATGCAACAAAACTGCTCTCTGCATGCCTTTCCACACAAGGTAGAGATGCTTGGTGCTTTGGAGTTAAATGGCTTACGTTTGGTGTGAAATAGACTGTGTAGGAGAAAAACAGGGCACTTTTTTGGTGGTAATGTTTTGTTCGGTTTTGTTTTCTGGAGATTTGTTCCTATCTTCACAGAATCACAGAATTTTCTAGGTTGGAAGAGACCTCAAGGTCATCGAGTCCAACCTCCAACCTAACGCTAGCAGTCCCCACTAAACCATATCCCTAAGCTCTACATCTAAACGTCTTTTGAAGACTTCCAGGGATGGTGACTCCACCACTTCCCTGGGCAGCCTGTTCCAGTGCCTCACAACCCTTTCAGTGTAGAAGTTCTTCCTGACATCTAACCTAAAACTCCCCTGGCGCAACTTTAGCCCATTCCCCCTCGTCCTGTCACCAGGCACGTGTGAGAACAGGCCAACCCCCACCTCGCTACAGCCTCCCTTGAGGTACCTGTAGAGAGCGATAAGGTCACCCCTGAGCCTCCTCTTCTCCAGGCTGAACAAGCCCAGCTCCCTCAGCCGCTCCTCATAGGACTTGTTCTCCAGGCCCCTCACCAGCTTCGTCGCCCTAAAGCATCTTGCACTGCTTTGCATCATTTCTCAATGTTCCTTTTCCTGGGAGACCATACAGCGGCCTGCCAGCACCCCAGGGGCCTTCAGGAGAGCTGGGGAGAGACTCTTTGTCGGGGCATGCAGAGATAGAACAAATGGGAATGGCTTTAAACTGAAAGAGGGTAGGTTTAGATTAGATACCAGGAAGAAATTCTTTACCCTGAGGGTGGTGAGGCCCTGGCCCAGGGAGCTGGGGGTGCCCCATGCCTGGCAGTGCCCAAGGCCAGGCTGGATGGGGCTGGGGGAGGTGTCCCTGCCGCGGCAGAGAGATGGAATTAGATGGGCTGTAAGGTCCCTTCCAGCCCAAACCGTTCTGTGATTCTGTGATAACAGTGTGTTCCTTGTGTCACCAATTAAAAAATAAATAGAAAAATCCTGACAAAAGAATTCTCCCTGAGATAATTTTTCTCTTTCTCTCTGTATGTTTGTACTGATGATGGACAGAGGTATGTACCTCAGGGTTCCCAGGTAGCCACTGATTTATGAAGCCCAAAACATGATTCTGGCAATAACAAATGTCTGAAAGACAAAGCAAGTTATTCTTAAGATTTCTGTTTAGTAATTTATGTAAAAATTGGAACTTTCAGTTGGAACCCCATTTTACCATCTGTTCTTCAAATGTTTCCTTCCCTGAGGTGTAAGCTGAACGCTCAGCAGTCATTTCTGTATTGGGGAATACACGGGTTTTTAAAATAACTTCTTTCTCATTGCACACACGTGTATTAAATGCCACGTCATGAAGACAGACACAGCTCAGTTCTTGCCAAACTCAGAAACAAATCTGTTTTGTTCTGATGTTTGTTGTGAGGTACAGCTGTAAATTCCTGTGTCCTTCTCAAGCACTGGATAAGTTTTACAGAGCTTCAGTCCCATTCACAAGGGGCTAACGTTGCACCAGGGTTTGTGAGGGAATAAAGACTTACTATACCGGGTTGACATCTATTTAGTTCACAGCACCATTGCTGGTCTTCTGAGGAGAATGGATGGCACCTCGTGGCCCTGTGCAACACTATCTCCTGAAGTTAGGCCATAACAGGAATGCAAACCCTGCCAGCTATGTGTGACAGTGCCTTCCTTCCAGACAGCAAGTTTAGATTCTCTCCAGAAATACTAAATCAGGTAGTCCCTGGTTTGTTAGACCTCCTCATCCTGCTAGCTCAGCTTTGCTTCAGTAGGTTCCTGTATTTCAGATCTCTTTCAGCATCTCTAAGTCTGAAATTATCCCTCTCTAAAAAAGTGGAAAATAGAGTATGTAAGACAAAAGATTCTGGTGCCGCTGTCTCCTGCGTGGCAGTATCCTTACAACCAATGGATATCGGCGATGTTTGGAAATGATCCCATTACCACCCATCTGCTTTCTGGTTCGGTCGTAGTGTCACTTCCAGTAAAAACGGAGAACCCCAAGGCATGGCTGCATGTGCGCTCATGCTGCTCAAGCTGTTATCAGTGTCTGGATCACCAGCGGTGTGCTCACAATTAATGCAGTATTTTGCCATGGGGAAAATGTGCGGCAGTGAACAGACAAGTGCTGCACACTGAGAAAAGTGTTGTGCCTTGCACCTGGAAAGCGTGGCCAAAGGCAGTGTGTCTGTGAAGCTTCGGGCAGCAGGCAGGTTGGCCACTTACCAACAGTCTCATACATGCAAAACATCAGCTTCGATCTCTTTAAAATTTGTCTTTTCTTGTGCAAAGGGGCCCTGAAAGACGATGCATCAGTTCTTTTCCATGGTGCAGCATATTGTCTTCTGTGAGTTCAGGTACCACATCGTAACTAGTTTCTTCTGTCAGCATCTCCCTCTGGTACTGCAGTGTGCAGCCCTGCCTGTAGCCCCGTGATGTTTGTCTCTCCTCCTTCGTTAGAGCCATTAACAGGTGAATGAATTGCCGCTGTGATCCAACATTGTGACAAAACATGATTTCCTTATTCTTTACAGTTTTTCTAGATCCTCTGTATGTCTGTATCTGTTGGAGATCACTAGAAGTGGTCTTCCATTGTTGGATTCGGTCTGAGATGAGCAGTGTCAATGATCCCTGCACACTGACACACTTAGGCGCTGCAGGAAAGCTTGGTTGTTGGTATGTGTCTTAACTATAAGCACCGTGTACGGAAGCACTAAACTTTGCCTCACCAAATGCAAAGGATTTTCACTCCGAGTTAACAGCTTGTCTGTAATTTAGCCAAGGCCAGGACATGGCACTGGGCCTATCAGGCAGCTATTAGCGCCGCCAGAGCTGTGAGGCCAACCACTGCTTTGGGAGGAGAAAGCGGGGTTTGTGTTAGAATTCAAGGTAATCAGTCCATGACGAAGTGGGGAGCTTGAAGGTCACCCACTGTGTGGCATAAGAGCAAGGCTGGGGAGTCCCAGCAGCTCCCTGTCCTGTGTCTAGCCCAGTGCTGTCAGGTTACGTGAGGGTTGCGAGTCCGTCGGCTCTCTGAAGCCTGTTGAGTTTGGTTTTAGAAATGAGAAAATCAGATTTAGTTCTCTTTCCTTTCCTGTCACCTTCATCCTGTCTGATTCTGGTGTCTGTTTTGAATTAACTCAATACTGTGTGTTTGTTCAGTGACAACTGCTGTGCTAAGGACGAATTCAGGAAAACTGGTGGTGTCCTATGTTCCCCCGTGGGATGTGGGGAACCTGAGGGTGGGACACCTCGGTGGAGCTGGGACACCTCAGTGGAGCTGGGACACCTTGGAGGTGCTGGGACACCTCGGTGCATCTGGGACACCTCGGTGGAGCTGGGCCTTGGCCCACCAGCAGGCAGCAGTGTGTGCACCCCGAGCGGTGCCGGGTGGCCGAGCCGGCAGCGCAGGGGCTGTGAGGAAGAAGAAATCTCATGAACGGGGATAGCAAAGAGATCCCAGCCTGCGCTGGTGTGACGGGGAAGGTTTGTTTAAGCCCTCAGGTGCTTGTGTTTGTGACAGGAGTTTGTGGCAATAATGAGGGTTTCAGTGCTTCCTCACGTCTCCTCGTTCACTCCTGAGTGCTGCCTCCGAGCAGCGAATGTGGCTGCTCAGAGTAACCCCCAGGGAGAGCGTGGGAGTGAGGAAACCCTGAATGATTTGCCTCTCTCACGCCTTTAACTTAGAAGTTAATTCCTTGTCAACTTCTGAACTCTGAAGACATGATTTGCCTTCCATGTGTGAAGAAATTGGACAGCTGTCATTAGAAAAAACAGAAACATTGTCATCATAAGGAATTATTATTCAGTACAGAATATCTTAGTTATTTACAGTCTCTTAGGACCTAAAGAGACCTAAAGAGACCTAAAAATAAGCTACCCTAGTTAGTGCATTCTTTCTGGGAGCCTGATAGACTCTTTTTCCCTGCAGCCCCGTACCAGCAGTTGGCACAGCAAACTATAGCCCAGTTCCTCTGTAAGATACGTGTAAAGCAGGGTTGCTGACAGTGTTTGCACACTTTTCATCTGATGTTCATAGAGAATGTTCTAGGGGCCCCATGTCATTCACTGCTCTGTACCAAAAAAGATCAAACGCCGCATTCAGGTTTCCCCCACGCTGGAGGGACGTGTGCGGAGCCTCGCTGCATGGAATTAGGTCTCTCATTTCCCTGGGATTTTGTTCTGGCATCTGCAGCAGAGAGCCTCCATCGCACGCTCCCACATCTCAAAGTATGCCCCATGCAGAGTGCCACAAGACAAGGAGAGGTGAGTCAGCCTTCCAAAAGTAAATGATCTCAGTGAAATGCATTTTTTTGTCCCTCATCAGTGGGTGCAGACTTCATTGAATATTTCAGGAAATCCTCATTAGCTTGGATACAGAGTACTCCAGCGGTGTAATTCTGTGGGTCCGAGTTGGAGCCCTGTCTGTGTATGAAAACCAGGATCGATCAAACCCCTGCTTTCCTTCGGCACTGCTTCACTGCATTTTTAGTTATGCACCGTAAACCCTTACAGCACTTTCTCTGCCTCCTTGCTATTTATGCCCTTTAAATATAAATGGGCAGTTAACACCTTTTCCTGAGTCAAGTTATAAATATTTATTTTTGCAATCTATCTCCATAAGTCATCTCTAGCAGCCTGGTGGGTGCAGCCTTGTCACTCCTGCAGAGGTGCAGGACGAGGCGCCCTGCTTGAGCCTTGCTTGGAGCAGTTGGAAAATGCCCGGGGCCGTCGCGGTGCAATTACTGTGTGGTGTGCGAGCCTGGGATGTGAATTTCTGTGACCTGCTAAGCTGCAGAGGGCATACTTTAATATCTCCTGCACAGCTCAATTTACAGCTCTAATTTCTGCAAAGAGAAGGGAGAAAGCTGAAATGCACCACTGAGTCACTTTGAAAAGGTCTTACTTGCTAAGCAAGCCTAATGGAAAATGCTGTGGAGAACTGAGTGCTTCCAACACTCAGGACAAGCTAGGAAGCTTTCTGCTAAGCCTGCTTGTCAAGCAGCAGGTTGCATCTTCGTTTCTTAAATGTTCTGTTCAGGGCTACGATAAAAGGGAAATGCTGCAAATACACAGGCTGCCTTCAAATGTGAGACGTCTTTCAGAACAGTGGCTCTAAACAAATCTGTCCTTTTCCTCCAGTAATGGATAACCTTTCCTGAGGTCTTAATGAGTGTGGTCTGACATGGCATCAGCTAAAGTTGCTGTTTGAGTGAGCAGTGGTCAAGTATAAGGTTTGATTCCCTCAAAAAGGAAGCAGTATTCTGGATTCGCTGGTAAAATGGAATCGCCAGGAGCTTGGAGCAGATCTGGAAGCAACACCAAGGCGGTGGTGCCCAGGATACTTCTGTGGCCGTGGTTTTGGTACCAGTTTAAAAGTACACCAAGACTGATATATTTGGTGAGACTTCCCAAACCAGAGGATTCTCAGCTGCTCGGTGGTTTATCCCCAGCACCAGCACGCCCCAAGTTCCCATCTCACAGGACAGACTCAGTTTCCCTGGGCCAGGGCAGGGCCTCCCCTGAAAACAGTCCCACAGCTGCCAGCAGTCTTTGGACTTTCTGCCATAAACCGGACAAACCTAAATCAAACGCCAAGTGCTTTGAACAACTAATTATCAGCTCTGGGGGAGCCCATCTGCTTGTAGGCAATATTGGATGCTTTATGTTGTTTCTTTTCCATTAAGATTCACTCCCGGTGTTTGAAGCTTGAACTTCCACAATTGAAATAACAAAATCTACCAGTCATATATAAAGAACTATTTCCACCCTTAAACCTGTTTGCCTTTATCCTTTGGAAGGAGAGTGCAATTGCTTCATTCATTGTTGTGAAATGCTTTACGTCTTGCAGTGTTTTGTCTAACCAGAAAGCTGAAGTTGCAACTGTCTTCAAGCTATCGATCGACTATTAGGGTTGAAAATATATTTTGAATAGGCAGGTTAAATATTATATTAACTAGCTGTCTGGGTGATAGCAGAGTGCTATCAGCAGCTCATCAGTAACGTGATGGGTAACTCGGTTCTATGTCTGACCCCAGCAGCTGTAGGTACTAAATGGCTCAATAAAGTATGTGCAGAAGAGGTTTTTCAGTGGGTTTCTCAAGTTGCAAAGCTTTCTGAATGATGTAAAGAGAGCTAGATATGAAATTGTTATAGTTAGAAACAGAAAGTGAAGGCAATTGATGTACGAACGCTACCAGGCAGCTTTACAAATGAGTGGCAGCAGCCCCAGGTCGGGCATTGCAGCCCGGCTGCACCCAGTCCTTGGGAGAGCAGCGTGGCACCGTGCCACCGCGATGTTGGTTTGCTGAAACAAACACAGGGAGGTGAGCACTTCATGTTACTTTATGGTAAAGATTAAAACCAGATCCTGTTTTTTTTTGTTGTTGTTGTTTGTTTGTTTGTTTTTGAAAATCTGTATGTTGTTGTGGGCTAAAAACGGGCTTTTTTGTTCAAAAAGGTAGTCACAATGTTTGCTGGTTTGGCTGTGGCCCGGCTTTCATTGTCCTTCAGTTGAGGGAGCTGAGGAAGCCCCAGCAGGGTGCTGTCCCCAGCTGGACCAAAGCTTTGGGAAGGAAGGGAGAACCCATGAGCACTTCTGCAACCAGCACGTACCAGCCTGTGGCAGCTGCCTGTCTTCGCCTCAATTTCATGCTTCCTCTGGAACAGTGACAGGTTTTTACACGAGGAGGCTTCAAGGTCACCCTCACACATGAATTCATTTTAATGGCAGAGGTTGGGCTGCCTGCTGTGCCCGCTGTTATCTGCCCTCGTGCCAGATCCAGGAGAGCAGAACGGCTTCAGGTGGGTGGGAGGCTGGGGAATGTCATTGCAGGCTGCCAGCACAGCCTCAGGGACCCGAGCCGGGTCTCTCCATCGCACCGGGCAGCCCATGCCCTGCCTGCAGCCTGGGTGCAGGACACAGCAGAGCTCTCGGAAATGCTTTGTTGGGTGCCGGGTGCCGCCTCCCAGTGGCTGCAGCCCTCCTGAGCTACTGATTTTGCACGCTCCTGCCATGGGTACACGCACCCAAAGCCATGGGATTTCACTTCTGAGGCAGGTTCAAACAGCCTCTGTAGAAAATGCACCTTGCTGTAACCAGAAGCTCAGTGCTGATGTTAATTAACCATTGCTTTGGAAGCAAATGTGGGTCTTGTAATCACTTCGGAGACCACTGGTATCATTGAACCCTAATCAAAGCATAATTTTAAGTGACTCGAGCTGAAATTTCTCCTCAGTGTTCACCTGAATATTAGATCTCTACCCGAGATGTCCTAATTTAATATTTTATCATTTATTTAAACTGAGAAACCCACAGAGCTGCCGAGATCAGAACTGTAAAAATAATGAATAAACGTGTGAGCTGCTGGCAGACCCTGGGGTGGTAAAACTTTACAACGCTTTGCAAGTGTTTTGCATTGCTTCTTATGGGATGGAGTACAGCCAGAAGAGTGGCACTTGCTGTATTAAAGGTGTAATTCAGCTTTCATACTGATTGGTCCTGGATTAAAACATTGAGCAGCGCTAATAATGTTTGTATGAAGGACGTGGTTAGTTCTCTGAGAAAAAAAAAAGTGTGTGGCCAAGCGTATTGGTGAAACACTGAAAGGTGAAAATACTGCCCTGAAAACCTAACCAGTGCTCCCACGCTGCTCCTTACATAGCAAATAAAGTAGGAAAATAACAACAGTCATTTTTTCAAAGACTTAATTCCCATCTGCATTAGATCCTCACTGCATCTTTTTGTATGACTCCATTATAAAAGAAACGGATGTGGATTTTTTTCACTGAATAAATTGGCCTGGAATTTAACATTATTAGCATTTGAGAAAATACTGAAAGCATTAAAGGAAATATTGAAAGAGCTGGAGCTGACACGTTTGCCATAAGTTTTAACAGAGCTGTATTTAAAGAAGATGTGCATGCAAAAATACCGAGGCATAATGAAGCCTCCTACACACCACGGAATGAAATATTTATACCGTAATCATGCTATTAATAAAATGATGGATCAGCAGGAGTCTGCTGCAGCAGGACTGCTGTCTAGAGAACTGGGTACTGTCTAGAGAAGCTACGGGAGATGCGAGGAGCAGGAGCACGGGGATCGGTTTGGGAATCCCTGCCCCGAGCTAGCGGTGTGGCTGTGTGGTGCAGTGACTTTGCAAAAGGCTGCAGGACGTGCAGTGCTCTGCCCTGTTGGCAGGTGCCGGCAGATGTAATTCTGTTGGTTCCTACCCTGGCCAGAGTGCTGCTGTGCTGCTGAGCAGGTCTTCTCCTCTTCTTTGGACTTGGCCAAGTTTCCAGGGATTAATAAATAAATAAATAAAGGTTTGTGTAGTGGAGGAACGCAGATGGAAATGAGAGGAACAGAGTATCTGGCCTGCAAACCAGGACAGTGGGATCAAACAGACTTGCCCTTGAGGTTAGCTGCCCAGGAACATTTAACTGGCAGATTAGCTGGCTGTCTTGGTGCTCTCCTGATAGATTTCCCAGTCGCTGCTGTCCGAGGTGTGTGAGAGTTAGCTTGGAGATCTGTTGGTGTTCAGTGGGGCACAGGCGGGCAGTGCCATGAGCCGTCCGCCCGTGCTGCCAGCCCCCTGCATGCCCGGTTCTGCACCACTTCAGGCTTACCAACATCAGACAGGGTGTGGGAGCATCTCCAGGAGCATCTCCCAGGGAGCCCAGCCACAGAAATGCTGTCAGTAGTTTGAATTGCTGAAGCTCAAATAAGAGTGATGGCGAATTATATTGAGGTTTGTTACAGACGCGATATATTGCCGGGAGGAGGTAGCTGGCATGAAGCACACAGCCTGCAGCTTTGCTCTGTCGGCATGTCCAAGCTAAATCAGTTTTGATTGGAGTATGTTTGAGTGGGTTCCTCTTCCCTCGACCCCAAAGGCACTTACTGGTGGCTCGGGCTGGCCAGGCAGCAGCAGGGAAGTGCTCCGAGGTTTAAAAATTGCTGTGCATGAAAAAAGAGGAAACCTTTCAAAGAGCCTCTGAGCAGTGGGGTGCAGAGGCACCAATAATTCGGTAAGGAAAGCTTCCCGAAAGGAAGGGAGAGCCTGTGGAAGTCCTTTCTCCATGTTTTGGGGTGCAAGAGCTCCCTGCCAGAGCTCCTGCCCTGCCCGGGCTGATGTGGGGCTTGGGCTTTGCCCCCCAAGCCCAGGCAGGGAGGGTGGCGGTGCCACCACACCAGGAGGCTGGGCGGCTCTGGAAGCACGGCCAAAGTCAAAAAAATCCATTTCTGAGGAGCATTTTATTTTCTACAAAGTAGTTTTTTGACAAGAAATATAAATTCCTAGTTGGTAATCAGTTACATTGGGAGCTCAGCTAACAGCAGCAGCAAACAGAACAGTACAAGCTCTCTGGGCTGTGAGATATCCCCGAGAACCAAAATTAATTTTGAATTTTTATTGGCAGCACGTCCCCTGGTTCATCTCACTCTTACTTAGGAACAGAGGTTTTAAACTTGGCCAAAACTAGGCTAAAGTCATTTCCTTCGTTTTCCCCTCCGTCCCAGTCCATTTCCATCAGGTGGTGTCTCCTCCTTTTCCCTTCTGCACTAAAACATCGGTGGTTGTTTTGTGTTATCACACCTCCCGTCCGGGCTGTCCCAGAGCTGGTTCCATGTCCGTGTAATTGGATTTGATACCTCAGCAGCTGCCAAACCTCCCCTGCGGGGTGTTCAGGCTCAGGGAGAAACTGGGGAGGGAGCTGCGAGGTCCTCAACTGAAGTTTGATGGAGAAGGGAAAAAGGCAAGGTTCGTTTTTGCATGGGATGCTGACAAAAGCTGGGGATGCTGGGGATGTTAATTGTATTAATGATGGAGGAGCACGTCTGCAATATTCATACCTTGGAACAATCACGCGGGTAACAGAGCTTCAGTCGGGCCTTAAGCAAGACACCACAGCACAGCCAAGTATTGCTGAAGTGAACAAGAGACCGCATAGGGCTTTCAGGAGGCTCCGTGGGCCTGGTTCCTGGCCGTGCCCCAGAGGTGCCCACTGCAGGCCAAGTAATGGAGCCCCTGGGACACGGGGCCAGGATTGCAGGAGGGCTTTGGGAGAGCCGACTGCAGGCGTGCTCGCATCTGCTGTCAGCTTGCTCAGGGCCTTCGGAGATCCTGTCCCTAATTGCCAGGGCCGGGGGCCTGGGAGCGATTTCAGTGGGAACACCAAGTGCTCGCGGTGCTGGCCCCAGGCACAGTGTCCCCGCTCTCCTCCCTGCCCTCCTCTCATCCTGAATGTGCCCAGGGAGCCGCAGCTGGCCTCCAGCAAGGCTCCTTTGTCTCCCACACGTCCCCAAAGCTTCAAAATGCGTTTCCCCCTAACAAGTCCCCCCGTACCCTGTTTGCTGTTGTACCAAGTGCCTGGATTTGCTGTAAAACATGTCTGCAGTGGGGGAAAACAAGCGAATTGAGTGTGTTGCTAACAGGCTGTAACTGAACCCAGATGGATGTCCCCCAACGGGGAAATGCAGCAGTGGGTCATTTCCTAAATGAAATGATTTTGCTGTGAGTTTGCTCAAGTTCACTGTAGGATCAAGCAAAGGTTGTGTTTGCACTTTTCCCTGGGTGTTGTTTCAGCATGGGATCTCCCTAAACCTGTAATTCAGTGTGGAAAAAGCAGCATCAGGCTTTACCAGATACCAGGCAGATTTGGTGAATTTTGGCTGTGACTGAGAGGAAATGCAAAACAAAGTGGTTACTGTATATTCTGTTGCCTTAGAGACTGAAACATCTGTATCCAGGCAGGCAAGTGATGCAGACATGGTAAGATTTGACTTCCTTACATTCCTGTGTTCATCTTGCTGTCAATAGAAATGTTTTATGGTGGGAATATGCTGGGCTTCATTGGCATTGTATTTATCTGGTCGTGTGGCATGTCTTGGGCTAGGAGGGCTTTTTAATTAAAGTCTAACTCCGAAGTCAGGACGCTCCCTGAGAAAAGATGCTTTTACGTGAATAATTTTTCAAGATGAACTTGGAGGGACTTGAAATGATTGTTGTACTGGTGATCATTGTTGGATTTGTGAAGGCTCTTGAGCATCTGGGTCTCCTAGAAGGCAATTATGAAGGTAGGATGATAAGAAATAGAAAATATTTTATTCTGAAAGCCATTTGCTGCAGAGCATTATACTTTAATCTGTGCATGTGCAGTGTTTGACTATCAGAGGAGCTCAGATAACTTTCAGATGCTTTCTTTAGACAAATGCACTGTATTTTCTGTGTCAGAATAGCATTGTAGCTATCACTGCAGCTCTGAAAACAAATGTCATATAATCTTAAATGATTCTTTGCCTGTTTGAGATTGTTTCAAGAACTTCAGTACAGATCCGAATGCTTTAGTAAACAGCAGCTTGCGTCCTGGAGCTCTGAATGAAAGGAGGCTTTGCATTTTAGTAAGTTTATCCTTGTAGCTTCTCAATTTGTTCTAATTGCTGGAAATGTCATGGCTGATTCTTAGCTTTTGGCTGTTATTAACAGAAAATCCAGAAATCTTACTGAGCTTATTTGGATGAATGTTTCTATCAGGATTTACCAGAATATTTATCAGTAACAAATCTGCCCGGTCTTCCTCTCTAGTCTCGGGAATGCTTTACAAAAACGCTACTGATAGAAATGTAAATATGCTTTGCTGAAGATAGTTTGAGGGAGCTGACTGCCGGAGATGCTTTAATTCTCGTTACCTCTCTGTTTTTATAAACAGTGTAATTCATGTAGAAACGTGGAGATGGTACATAGAGGCAGAAGGGATGAATTTTAGACAGCGAACTCCATAAATCAAAACATGTCTGTGCAGATAGACTCACTGTTTAATAGGAAGAGTAGATTTACAATGTAGTCTAAATGCTCCTGAATGTGATATACATCAAACAGCTGCTTTTTATGGAAACTCGAGGGTCGTTTTTCATGGCGAGCGAGTAATACGCAGGTATTAAAGTAACCTTCAGCTCCCCACAGATGCCAAACAATTACTCCTTTCTGCTTCAAAGCTCATGACAGCCTGCTCGTCTCATATTAATTACTTGACAAAATTTAGAACAAGGTTCAAAGAACCTTGGAGACTAGCAGCAAGTATTTACTGGAGGAAAAAAAGTTGTAAAACTTTCGGTCCGTTGGTTGTTTGCTTTAGTTTTTACTTCTCGTGTATGTGTGTGTTTCTCTTACTTCCTGCTGCTTTGATTATTTTCCCGTAACCTCTTAGATGTTTGGACTAATTAGGAGGTGCCCAGCAATAATTGTTGCACAGCATCGTGAAATGGCATTTTGAAGCTAGGGCAATAGATTCGCAATTGCTGTATTTACCAGCTCAAGCTTTGCAAGGTCTATGGAAATGACGAAATTGTGCAAGCAAGACAGGATGGCTACAGAAAAATGCATTTATTTTTGCTTTTATGAGTCTTCGGGTATCTGGGTGCTCCTGGTACAGAGAAGTGTTTTACGGTGCCTCATGTTCAGTTAATTTCCCGTTGGCAGCTCCAGCAAGGTCCATACTGAATCAGTCCTTCTGAGCACCTGTTTTTTTGGGATCCTTTTGTTGTCTGCCTGCATGCATTTGAAGGGCAGATGCTATTTATAAACTTGGGTTAAAGAAAAAAGAGAGAGCGAGCGAGCATTGGAGAAGGAAGCCTTAGGAGAGACAGCTGCTTGTGTTTGGGCGGCTGCATCCTGCCAGTGTCACGGCCCCTCGCAGAGCTGGGAGCTGTGTTCGTGTCCCAGGGGAGGAACTGCTCATCTGGTACCCTTAGCCCCTAGGGAGGGGGAAATTTGGGATATTGGAGTAATTCAGGGCAAATCATAACGATGTCTAGCTGTTCTCTGATGGAGTTTAGATTAAAATACAGAGCACAAGGTTGGAGCTACTTTGTGGATTATGCTGGAAAAGATAAATTTTGTGGATTGTGCTGAGTAAGATAAATTTTACTTATTTACTAGGACTTCAGGTGAAGTTGGCACATTCATCCTCCATAGTTTGAACACATACATAATTATAGCTTCATCCCCGTTGCTTCTGCAGTGCTGACCCTGTGTAGGAACGTGCAGCACATACATACTGTAACGAAGTTCTTGTCCTTGCGGAGGCTGCTGCTTGCCTTATTTTCATGTTAAGGTAGCTTAAATCAGGTTGACACATTATTTTTCAGCAGAGACTACTGACTATTTGATACAATAATTTTTATTCCTTGCATGCTAGTTGTTATACAAAGAAATTATACTTAATGTTCTACTAGGAAAAAGTTTTAAGTGGTGTTGGCTTTTATTTATATTAGTAGCCCTGCCTGACCCCGTAGGACTCTCGTTGTGTGCTACTGCTGAGGAATCTGCACTGCCACTACAGTGTAAATGTCTCGAGGCTGGCTTATCCTAGCACAAAACCAAAATTCTGTGGTCCCACTGTCAGCAGAGCAAATATGTGTGGGGTACATGCAGCAGTGCGTACTACGCCTCGAGCAGAGCACACGGACTGCCAGCAAGCAGCTGAAGAGGCCGGAAGGCGTCTTTGTCCCACATCGCTCATCACTGCAGTTCGTAGCTCTTGTAGTGGCTGTGGGCCTCGTTTATGCTGCAAAAGTGCCCCAATACCATGCTGCCCGTGTGTTGAAACTGTGACTGTTGTTTATGTTCATCAGTACTACCTGTATAGAGGTTTTCCAAGTGACTTTTACAACTATGGGTGCTAAAATCTGTAATTTTTCTAATGGAGGAAAAGGACCAGAATGACCATGGGCAGAAACGGGCTCAACTTTGTGAAACACCCTCCAGGCAGCGATGGATTTCCTCTTCTGAAGGTTGGTTACTGAAAGGAGATGCTAACTTTGGGGGTTGAGTTCTCAGATCTAGCAGTCCTTTTGCTCTTAATCTAATGCTCGTAGGCATCTGGAGAGGAGAATGTGCTGAGGAGAATGTGCTGAGCAGACTTTGTGCTGCTGAGCGTCTTGTGGAGTGCTCAGACTTGTAAACTGCTTTGCAAAAGCATTAGCCCAAAACACCTGTCATGTTACTGAGCAAAGGGGAGGTCTTCAGAGTTTTCCTGAGCTGTTGTCTGCATCAAAAAATGGTTCAGAAACAATATTAAAAAGTTTGCAAAAAAAAAAAAAAAAAAACAGATCTTCCCAAGCCATTCTCCATCTGCTCCGTTTGTATTAAAATGTAGCAGAGAACAGTTTCTGTAGCAGCTGCTCAACAGCTAGATGTTCCTGGGGAAAATTACTGTCTTTCAGCTTCAGCCTGTGGTTTCTGGGATGCCAGGATTAGTTCTGGGGCAGAGGGAAGGAGTGAAGTTTCCCCTGACAGCCCAGGCAGTAGCTTCCCTGTTACATGAGGTTTGCTGTCTCCTGGTGATGAGGAGCCACAGCTCCCGTTCAAAGTCCCCTGCTCTCTGGCTACGGCTTAGCAGGGAGCATCAAACTCAAATTTCATTCTGGGCTGTCAAAACCCAAACTAGTACTTTTTCACTGAGCATAATGCCCGTCTCTTCTGCTGTTGGAAAGGACAGAGCTCTGATGGTGTGAATGATTGGTATCCTCTCCCAGCTACTAAATAAATGTTTAGGCTGGTAAACCATTTTTGTTAAAGACAGAAGATCACCATGGGCCAGCCTGGACCAAATGTGAGTAATTTGCACCAAGAGCACGTGCTTGTATCAGGTATCACCCGGTGTTCTCCCAAGTTTCCTCCTGTGCCTTGCATTACTCACATGCTCTGTCAGCCCCACCAACGCTGCTGTAATCATTTGTTGTAACTACTTAATGCACCAAGCCTTAGCCCTTATGGGGACCTCTGTGTGCTGGCTTCAAGCAGCTGCTTCAGCAAGGTAGGGCTCCAGCCACCCGTCTGGGCACTGAGGAGGCTGCTCTTGGCAGGGCGAAGTGCTGCGTGATGTGCTCCTGGCTGCTCTGGGGAGGGCAGTGTGTCTGCCCCTGCCTGGTGGCAGGCCACAGCACGGAGCTGGTGCTGCTGGGCACAAATACAAGCCACTGCAGGTGTGCACAGACCCTGCTGGCTGTTGCTGGGCTCTCAGCTCCTCTTCATTTTCCATTTTACTCACTTTAAGAAGGCCCCTTTGTAAGTCTAGGCCCAGGCTTGCTTCCTGTACATTGCTCGCTTGTAGGGCAGCCCCTGGCTTTTGGGTCGGGGTTTTGCACCTCCAGCTGCTGAGCTCTTGTGGCAGGGGCCCAAATGCCCCAGCTGCAGTGTGCTGGGCTGCTGGGTGGCCAGCTGCGGCCTGTGATGGTGGGCAGGACGCCTCGGGCTGCACCAGCTCGTTTATGCAACAGTAGGGGAGTGCTGCAAATGCATGGCCACAGAATGGGCTGAAAGCTCTGATTTTGTGTTTTCTGTTGCCCACACTCAAGGTTCTCCCTTTCAGGCCCATCTGTGACCGTTCTTCCTCTTAAAAAAAAAAAAAAAAAGAATGAAAGCAAAAATCCATCATGGCAACGTCCCTGACTGAGCTCAGAGGGCTGTCCTTGTGCTGGAACAGGACTGCCCGTGGGCAGGCTGAGCCCAAGCAGCATCGTCCAGAATAACAGCCACGGCAGCCCTGTGTCCTTTGCGAGCGGTGAGATGCTCGCTGCAGAGCTGGCCAGCTGTCACACGCTCCCTGGCTGAAAGAAAATCATTATCAGGGCTGTGATATTTTTGTTCAGTTACCCTGGCAGTTCTAGCACAGTTGTCTGCTGCCTCTCCTCTCGTCCTTGGTGGTGCTCGGTACGCACCTGGGGCCCAGCCTCCTGTGCCCGCAGCACGCCCCCCAACCTGCCCTCCTGCTCCTGGTCGCCACAGAGTTGTCACAGACGATCTGAAGGAGGGCAGCTGGGGTGGTGTGACTCGGTGTCCTGAGTGAAAATGTTTTGGGGGTTAAGCTGGAGTGGTGCAGTCGGTGTGAGCTGTTTGTAGCAAGTACCCAGTTCTCTGTGCCAGCTTTGGGATTTTTGCCTGTTGCCGGTTCTTGGCTTTCCTTAGGAAGTGTTTATATTCACAGAGAGGGGCTCTGGCCTGCAAACCACCCGTGCACGCTGAGGTGAGCTAACAGGACTGTGCCCCTCTTTGTGAGCACAGAATAAGCAAGGGACGAGGACTTTCTGAACAGAAACGAGCCTCTTTGCTGCTGTCTGCCAGGGGTTCCACATCCTAACCATGGCAGGGCTGGCAGAGTTTCTATTCTCACTTCTCCACGTTGATGCTGGGACAGACAAAATGTCTTTTTCTCTGCGTATTTGATTTATTTATATGTAAAATGGAGCTAAAAGTAATGACCAGATTCAGTTTCCTACAAGGTTAACATTGACCATAAAATACGTGGAACTTTTAAATGGAAAGGTACCAAATCAGTAGAGATGAAGCCCTATGAATTTGCTAACAGGGCACACTATTATGTACTGCTGTGCACATTATAAACCTCTCTCTTCGCTCTGCCACCACTGACAGACTCACCGTAGTGATCATCTAATTCACTCCTTAGAAGTTGGCTGAGAGATCGTCACGGGGGACTTGATGGGTTTCATGCACAATGAGGATCCTACCTTTTTCCCACTAATCTTACATCGCTCTTGATTTGTAATATCAGCAGGATATTTCTGCTCATCTCCTGTAATTGCAAATTTTTTCCAAAGAAAGTGCGCGAGTTTCCCAGGTAAACATAGAGCCCCACCTTTCTCAGATCCAGTGAATTCTTCGGGCATGCTCATGTCCTTCAGGTGCAGAAAGTATCAAAATAAGATCTCTCAGTGTGTAAAAAGCTGTCAATACGAAGAAGGCAGCAAAGCAGGCTAGGGCAGAAGAATGTAGCTCTTCTGTTTGGCAGGGAGGAGCCTGCACTACAGACAGAGCAGAATGGGCAAGAATGAAGTCTTTCTCTGACTCCTATTACTACCTAAGTTCTAAAGACATTACAACAATTCTGTCTCCTAAATGCATTTTTCGGTGTTGTCTTGTATCACAGTGACTGAGCGGAGTCGATTTCCCCCACTGGCACAGTGCTGTCGCTCCTGGTCATCCTCTCCATCAAGCAAAAAGGTGATTTTTATTCTGGCAGGCAGTCTGTGTTTGTGTCGGCTGCTGTCTCAATTTACCAAACATCCTAGATAGGGGACATCAGCAAGGAGGGTGAGAGGCTCTGACGTTTCTGATAGGAGTGGGATTGGTTCTGGGGAGAGATAAGGCCTGGTTCTCGCACACTGCCTAGATGTTCCTGACGTCTTCTCATCGGGCAGAGAGAGTAACCTTCTGCAGGTACCAGGGGAGACCAAAGGGTAAGCACTTTGTAACTGAAGGCCAGATGGCTCCTGGCAGCACAAACAACAAGGATGCATTTAACCAGCAGTGAGCATCATTTCCTTCTTTCCTCCCAAGAGGCAACGCTCCAAACACTTTGTGTCAGCTCTGTGGCTTCTTCCTCTGGCTCCTTCAGTTTGAAAGGTTTTGTTTAATTCCTTGGAAGAGCCTCCACCACCGAGGGCATTTTTTAATGGAAAGCTAGATAGCTTAGTCTCTTGGAAATAAAGTGTCTAGCTTTGGGACACGTCAGCTGGAGCCTCGGGTCAATCAGTGACTGCCCCTCGGGAAGCAGCCTCGCCTCACCTTGCCCTGCTCGGCAGCCCCCCTTACCCGAGCACTTGCCAGCATCAGGCTGTGAGATGCAGCCCAAAGGATCTCAGGCTCCTTTCTGTTCCCATTCATCAGGCTCCTTTTTAAACAGAGCTCCAAGCCAATTTCCTTCATTTTTCACAGCTCTGTCCCATGCTGAGGGCTTCAGTCTGGCAGAGAGGTAGAGCTGGTGGTGCTCGGGGTAACTCAGCTCAGGTTTCCTCTGGTCTCTCAGAGAAGTCAGGGCAGAAGGTGGCACGTCTAGCATCCCGTGCAAAAGCAGGGAAACAAACAACCATCCAGAATCGTTGCACAAATAATGCACAACTCTCACACTGTTCTTCACACAGGTTTTCACCTGAAACTGGAAATGCTGCATTAAGGCAGTGGTTGTTGTGAGTGTATCTGCACAGCTTCCAGACAGTGTACACACACCGGGCAATGTAAGATTAACTTATTGGCCCTTAACATAATACTTTACAGAGTTTCTACAGCCGTTAAAAATCCCACTTAATATAGGTATTATCAAACCACTCTATATTCTTATTTTGTGAGATAATGAAGCAGTTTGTATAACATATATCTTCTGTATAATATACTTTTTGGTGTTGGAGAAGCCATACACACTGTCATTATGCCCTGTGGCTGCTATGTTCCTGTTTGTGACTGTCCCTTCTACTGCATGCAGGGTGGCTTCTTTGCCTAAGCACCAAGCAGAAGCATTAAAAATAATAGTAATAATACAAAACTCCTTGCAAATAGCAAAAACATCATGTTCCAGCTGTAGAAACTTCTGCCCCAGAGCCCAAGGTCCTTGAGCTAGGGGTTAGGGAGCAGCTTGGTGCTGTTGGGCTGCAGCTAACACACCGTGAGGGCAGCCAGGCTGAGTGCTGCAGGCTCTGAGGCTCACCAGTGATGCCTGCTCTCATCCTGTCTACGTTAACTTACTCGTATTTATCTGGTGATACCACCGAGCACGAGCAGGCATCTTGGGACACATTGTCCTAGCAGGCTCTGTAGGAACACTTCAAAGCTTAAGAGGAGCTGGGAGAACTTAAAGAAGAAGCTCACGGCTGAAACAGCCTGGGTTTTGTCTTCCTGGTCCATCTCCAGACATCACGAGACCGTTCTTTTCTCAGGCAGGAACTGCTAGTATATGTGTGTGTCCCCGGTGGCGATGGTGTCAGCACAAGAAGGGGTGAGATCTGAGTGTCACCACAAGCTGTCACATCAGTGGAGCTGCTGTGAACATGCCGGTAGTGGTGCCTGGCTCCAGGTCAGCTTGTACCTCCTCTCACCTACATACATACTGCTGAACAGTCCTGCCACAGGACAAGGCAGGCAGAAACTGCATGCAAGATGCAGAGAGCCAACAGGAACGCCTGTCTTCATCAGTTCAGGTCTCTCTGAGAGGCCAGGGGAGCTTCTGTGCCCCACAGTTCGCAGGAGCCCACCGTGACAGACAGCATCTCTCTGGGGTGCTCGCTGACTCCCCTAACCAGCTAGTGCGGAGTTCGTATCGACAGAACGTCAGTCGCATTCCTGTATCTCACAAACCTCTAGCTTTGGGCTTGCTATTCAATCCAAGATTGCTGTACTGTGAAGTGGAAAAAACCTTTTTGCTTTAGTCTGTGCTTTTCCATTAAACACCTGACCCACTTCTGTCCTAACTGGATGCTTCTGTGCTTAAAATTGCTTCGGAGATCAGTTCTCCTGGATTCAAAGGATTTTACCAGTTGTCAAAATTGTCCCCTTTTTTGCCTTTTGTCCTGACCTCTGTATTGTTGCTATTCTTAAAGAATTTATTCTCCTGTGTCATTTGATGAGGAGGAAAAATATGAATTCAATAAACATCCCAACAATGCTGAGATGCCCTAATTCTGACATCTTCAGAAAGTTGTGTGGTTTTTCTTTTCCTGGCTCATTCTTGTGAAAATTTCACTGTACAGTACGCATAGACTGTAGGGTGGGAAAATGCTCCAGTAGCAGGGAAAAAGAGGAAGTCTTTCTTCTGTAGTTCTGTTGGATTGTCCCAGTGCTATGTGCTGTATGAGACTCAGAGCTATCTTTCAGGGGTGGTCTAGGACAGCAAGCGAGCTGCTCAGCCAGTCTAATATAACTCAAAAACTTGCCAGGATAACAAAAAAAGCAAAGCACGGCACAGTACTGCAGCCTGGGAGGCCTCAATCTGTTGTCCATGCTTTACCATAGCCTGTGACAATTCTTCTCCTTTTAAGCAAGCCTAGCTGCAGTGATTGCTTTGTCTGCTTTCCTTTCCCTGCTTCCCGTTGACCTAGGCTTATTTCCTAGCAGGACTGAGGATTGGCTGGCTGCAGTTAGCAGCTGGTGCTGTGTACCTGCAGTTGTTGCCAGGAGGATTGCTGGCTGCTGGAACTGCTGCGCACCCTCTGCTGCTCCTCACCGCCTCCTGGACACTCACTGCCCTCGGTTTTAGTCTTCATATTTAGAAAACTTGAGGCCCGTACCCTGGGAGTCCCCACAGACCACGCAGTGTAATGACGAGTAGGGAATGCAGCGAGGAACAAGTTCCTGCCCCCAGCTGGCCTCTGCGAAGCTGGTGGGAGAAGCCTGTGGAGGGCTCTGTTGGGTGCAGGCTGGCGGCATCGCTGTGCACACACAGCCCGGCTGCCCGCTTGGCATCCTGCACGACAGCAGCGGCTGGGCAGCCTGCACCGGGGCCTTTGTGCTCCTTTCCACCTTCTGCAGGATGCGGTATCGCTCCCTGCAGCTGTGTGACCTTCTGCTTCTTAATTGTAAAAGTATCTTTTTGAGCTCGGCTGCTTAGAAATCACGGCTGGGTGTTTTAAATACAAAAGGAAAGGGCTGAAAGCAGCTCCAGTGAGTCCTGAGCACAACTGACAACACCAAATGCAGCATGCGTGTACTTGGGGAGAGAAGAAAGAAAACAAATGTGCTAGGACTTGTATGAGAAACTTGAGGGCCACCGATGCAAGCACCAAAGACAAATTAAAAAGTGTGCCCTGTGTGTGCTTTCCTGAAGTTAAAGACATAAGTCTTTTAACCTGGCGTTACTTCTGGCCTCTGTCCTGCCTAGTTAGGGGCTGTTAGTTAGGGGCCTCCCCACCCTGCTAGGAGGTCTCCCACCTGCTCTCAGCAGGTCTCAGTGCTTGCTGAGCAGATTGTTTCTCTAGATTTCAGCTGGGGACACTGGCTGTGTCCCTGCAGGAGGCTTTGGAGGTCTCCCCAGCACCGTATCTTCAGATTTCTCACGTTGCCTTCGCAGGGAGGCCAGTTCTGCCTGTGAACGGGCTTTAGATGGTTCCTGTAAGCAAAATTGTTCTTCCTGGTCTCTGCTTGGACACCCAGGACCTGGCCCACTGTCAATACGTTAGATAGCTGTGCATCTGACCATACAGTAAGCTAATAACGTTGTGCTGTGTGCCCACAGCCACTCTTGTAAGGAAGAGCTTTCATTTAATGTAGTGTTCAGACTATATTATGTGTACGTTAACACCCTATGTAAAAAGGATTTTGCATTGCCTGAAAATTGACACTGAGGTTTCAGCAAAAACTTCCATGGTAGGTTACTGGAGGCTCTGGCAAAAGCTTTAGTAGTCCCTGGCTAAAAAAGTATCATTTACCATAGGTCGTAAAAGTAAACACAAATGCGGCAAATCCAATTACTGTGGAAAATCAAACATCTGAGTGTGAGATGAAGGAAGTCGTACATGAATGCCTGACAAGAAATCTATTGAACATATTAAATTATACACCTCTCCCAGAATAGCTGGAGTTTTAAAAGGAATACAGTGCAGCAGTACTCAATCAAGAACAAAAATACAAGCCTGGTGCACATCAGACTTGGGACAGCTTACACGCAAGGACTACTTTCAAAGTGAGAAAACAGCTTTGAACTCCCCAGCACGCCATTACGCAAAGACACACGCATGCAAATTATAAAGAAATCTCTCAGAAAAGTGAAGAGGTGTGACAGCCACCCTCCACCATAAACCAGGACACGGGCGATGCAAGTGGGAGAGGGCGGTAGGGGGAGCAGAGAGCACGGTCAGCCCCAGGGGCTCTGCCAGCTGACTCCAGACCGAGCTAGGAGCTCATCTCCTCCAGGGACCTGGGACAGGACGATGCTCATGTGAGAGCCCAGCCCTTTCTGGTCACAGCCCCCAGGTGCCCGCTTGTGAAAGATTCCCAGCACACCTTTTTTTCTGTTTCCTGGGCTGGGAAGTGAGTGCTAATTCCAGCAGAGGGGATTCAGGATGGGCATGTCTCAAAGTGGCAACTGGCTGCTCCAGAGCTAGCAATTCTGTAGCGTCTAGCTTGATTGCCTGGGCTCTGATAATTAACAATTTACTGTCCAGAAAATTAAACTGGTTCTAAATTTATGCATGAGAACAAGATACCAATAAGTTTCTGAGCAGCTCGGGAAGGTGGACATGGAATTTAGCTTTCTGGTCTGGTGAGAAGGTTAATGAATGTTGTACATCTGTACGAAAATAGCGGAGGGGAGGGCGAGCAGCTGGCAACAGCAAGGGTGTCTGAGCCAGAGGACACTGCTATGTGTTCTGTCGCTGCCTTTCTGTGTGACCTTGCACATTCTTGCTGGGAATTTTATCCGTGCCATTTCCCAACGCCCCCTAATACTAATGCTAAAGCCTGTAGAGCTTTAGCACTTAGGGCACTGTAGATGTACGGGGTATCGAGGTGTTGAAGGGCTTCAGAAGGAAGGCTGAAGCTACCCTTTTAGATGAAGTTTCCATACCAAATGCAGGGGATCTGCTTGTGATGAGCTCTCCGTTTCGCTATGACAGTGAGCTGGCGGGCTGCGGAGCGGGCACGAGGCAGCAGAGGCACTATGATAGCAGAGACCCCTCTGGACCCAATTTGATGCACCCGTCTGCCCCAGGGCAGCTCCCTGGCAGCTGTTCTCTGACTCCTTCATGAAGCCCTCCCAACACAGACTGTCCACAGTCTCTCTAGGCAATTTATTTCGGTGCTTTGTTACCTTCTCTAGTGGAAAGCTTTTTCCTCAGACCAAATTGATTCTTCCCTGCAAAACCTGAAGCTCGTTACTTCTATCCACTGAGGACATGCAGAACAGATTAACCTCTTCCTCAGCACGGTCTTTTGTGTACTTGTCGTCTCTTTTCAGTCTGTCCTTTCCTGAGCAACCTCAGGTTGTTCAGGTCTTGTTTATTAGACTATTGATCATTCTCTCTGCTTTGGACTTTCTTTAATTGGCTCATATCTTTCTGGGTGTGCATGACCCAGAATGGATGTTGTACTCCAGCTGAGGTCTTCACAGCGTGGAAAAGAGTAGAGGGGCTATTTCATTTGTCTTGCAAGCTGTCTCTGTGGCTGTACTTCTAGAAGAGTATTTGCCTGGTTTTTGTAACATACTGTTTTGATGCTTAACACAGCTCCCAATTTTTAATGGAGATTTAATACCAGTAACATTTATCTCCCCTACATTTGTGCATATGATTATTACAGCATAGGGATAGATTTCTGCTTTTTTTTTTTTTTTTTTTTCTTTTTGAATGGAGTCCTGGTATTTATTTTAGGACTTCAACTTCCACTTTTAAGACCATTTTGAAGGCCATATTTGATCCTCAACCTATTTGCCCCTTTCCCAGCTTGGTATTATTTGCAAATCTAGTAAGTACACTCATTCAGCTGCCATTCATAATGATTGATGACAGACCTAAGACAGCCCCCATGAAGCTCAGGTTTTTTATTTCTTCTGTTTTGTGAATGAACCTTTGACACTGCTCTGAGTAGTTTTTCAAGCAGGTCTGCATTCCCCCCACTCCCCCTCCCCTTTGTTTTCTTAGCTCACATACAAGAAACTGATATGAAACCCTGTGAAAAGCTTTAGAGAAATCAAGATGTGGCACAAAATCTATTATCTTCCTATTGAAGGAAATGAGATTGGTTTGACACCAATTACTCTGAACAGATCCAATCGAGCAGCCACTCATTTTCTTTGTGATTTTCTCTCTGCTTACCCATTGTTTGGTTTTATTTGTTTCTAGGAACTGAAGCTAAGCTGATAGGTATCTAATTCCCCATCTCCCCATCCTCTGCCTTTTGTAAAGACAGGAAGTGTGTTTATCCAGTTTCAGCCTTCTGCACCTTATCCCTGTACTTCAGCATTGCCAATATCTGCTAAGAGCCCTGAGATTTCATCAGCAGAGCATGAATTGTATCAGGCACAGCCAATTGCAAAACCTAAGCATCCTCTAACCTGTTCCTTCCCTATTAAAAAATCTAGTCCCATGTCATTGATTTTATCACTTTCGATACTTCTGGGTAGAATCCAGTCCAGATGACTCCTTTTCTAGCTCGGTTTTCCACATCCTATGTGAAAAAATAATACTGAAATTGACAATCTTGCTGGCAATATTATTTTTTTTTCTGGGATGTGTGTATATAATCCCTTCCTAGGTGCAGCTTTCCTTGTTGTTAAAGGCTTACAAAAACAGAAAACCTCATTCCTCATTCCCAGGAACCGGCAGTTCTAATTAGTAAACTTTCTACTATAATGAGGAGCCCTGCTCTCTTTTTTCTCAGCTAGCACCTTCTTCTCCAGCATGGATTTCAGATGCGCATCTTTCAGATAATCTTCCTGTTGATTTCAGAAGCAAAATACTTTCAGCAACCAAGTCGCTGCCCTCCTTACAGCTCTCATGGCAGCAGTCCTGAGCACCTTCTTCAGGGCACTTGGAAAAGTTGCCTGCAAAGAGCGTGCTGCTCAGCCCTGGCTGCAAGCCTGCTCTGTTCCTGCAGTTCTTCCGAAAGCATCGATGCAGCCAGTCATGTTCGTCTTCTGTTTCTCCTCCATTACCTGGTGACTTGCAGTGAATGCTACAGAGGCACGAGCAGGAAACCTTGGAAGTGTTAGGGTTAAAAAACAAAACAAAACCAACCAACCAACCAAAAACACAACCCCTCTCCCCAGCAGCTGTGAGTTAGCCATCTGGGAGGTGCTCTCCGAACCCTGCACAGCTTATTGTTGGTTAACAACCTAAAGCAGGCGTGCTTCCAGCAATGTATTTCTGCAAGCGTTGTGTAATGATGTGTCTTCCCTCTGCATGCTTTTGCAGGGTGATGGAGGAGAAAGGGGTGCTGCGTTTATTTGGAGCACAGGTGTGTTTGGAGCCCCTTCTTGCCCCACAGCAATGTTATGGTTGTGGGGCTGTATGAGCTGTACGCAGCATTATTTCTTTTTAAATGGCCTGCCTCTGAATTTCAGTGCATCTCCACTTGCAGATTTTCATTAAATCATGATGAAGAGGGAAGAGGCATTGGCAAGTTGTGTCCTGGTTGCTTGTATCTCCTCGCCCATATGTTCATTCTCTTTTAACTAGGTCTAGACCATCCGATCTCTCCTCATGTAGAAATCTTCCCATGCCTTTGCTGTTTCTATTGCCAGCGTTTGGACCTTTTCAGTTTCTTTCAGGGATCTTGATGTTACACCCATGTTTCTAGGCCTTATTAAGGGTTAAGCACAAAATGCCTTGAAAAAAATGTACATTAATTTTCTGTGCAATGTTTTATCTATTTGTAGAGTAAGGATGATAATGTGCACCCCTAGAAGTTGCTGAAGATCAATGAAATATGTTCGTAAAGCATTTTAAAAGCTTGGCATGGTGTGTTACTCCTTGAAGTGCAGATTACTGAACGCTGTTTAAAGAAAGAACTAACAAACCAAGTGCTACCACATGCAGTATTAATTGCATATGCAAATACAGCAGACTTCATTATAGGATTTGCCGACATTGACTGTGAACTCTGTGATACTTTTCTATAACAGCATGCTTTTATTTGAAGTGAAAGCAAACAAATGAACCAAAACTACTTTGGGATATCTTTAGCAAATCTTTCCTTTACTCTGAGCTAGTCAATTAGCCACTGTTCAATTTATTTATTTTTTTAATCTGTCTAACCAGCCATCCCATACCAGAAAATGTTAGAAGTTAATACCTGCAAAGATGTTTCTGGCAAAACTTTTTGTTGTAACAGATGACACCAAACTGAAAAGGGTGGGATACATCACCAGCTGCAGCCTGCCGTTGTAAAGAGCTTGGGCAGCTGTCTGCAGCATGAAAGGAAAACCTCAGCGAAGACCTACAGGAACAAGGAAACCAGAAGACAAGAGGATCAGTTAGGGGAGAATTGTCTGGAAATATAAATACATAAATAAATAAATAAATAGATAAATAAATAAAAGGGCTTTTGAGGATGTGTGAAGGGAAATAAAACCTGGTGGGAACTGGAAGTACCGTGAGATTCTAGGGAGTACGAAGGAAAGTGGCTAACTGATGCTGAAGGAGACAATGAAGTGACCTTGAGTTAATCTGGGAAGGTTAATTCAGACAGGCAACTGTGATGTTTCAGCTGCAAATGGGATACTTTGGGACAGTGGCTGGAATTAGTGCTGTGATGAAAATTTCTGCTGCAAAGCAAAACTTTCTAAATAGAGAAGGTCATGGCACAGAAGTAGCAACCTCTCTGCTTACTCTGTTCTCCACAGGAACCAAGTTGCTGTATTTGCAGAGCAAACTTGCTGGTCAAAAGAAGAATATGGTAAATGGCATATTTTAATTTTTTAGAAGCTTGTAATAGATGCAGCTTTGCAGTTGTGCTAATTAATGACAGAGGATGAGATGCAGATTCAGTGGAAGTTTGTGACAGCTCTTCACTTTGAATGCTTCCTATTAAGCAATGCGACAAAATTACACAGAAGCAGAAACAGCTTGTATGATTTAGATCTGTATGTTATCACATAATTTTTATGTGTTTTTGTTTGTTTGTTTACATTGAAAACTAAAAGCATGCTTTCCGCTTTGGGATTATTTGTTCTCCCAGCTATATCAATTGTAATTGCTTCTTCGAACCATGAGACAGTGCAGTACTTCAGAGCCACCATTCTTTGTAAACTCTGTCAGTCATTTTACTCGCTGAGAATTGATATACTTTGGGTTAGTATGCTAGAAATGAAGCTAGGTAGCAAACCCAGTTTGAAAAACTTCATGCCACTTAAACCTGTCAAAACTGAAGGGCCATATATTTAGACAAAGGCATCATCACCTTTGAATGTGGATTATCTTGGGGGTTTGTGACCCGAAGTGCCTCACACCTGTATTTCAGACACACTGAGGGCACCCCAAGATGCTTCTTGCTCTGGAAGCTGCACTGGACTGAAGTCTTGTGACAGAGATGAGGGTTGGCTCCAGCAGTTCAGGGAGCAGCTGGAAATGCAGCAAAATGCGTAGATGCAGGGCCAGGACTGGGCAGAAGGGAAGCCTGCGTGATGGACAAGAGAAAACGAGGTTTCCTGGCTTGAGGGGCTCTCAGAGCCATGAGAGTGATGGGGGAGTGGAGGTAGAGTGAGGGTTTAAATGGATAAGATCTTACCAGCAGTTAAATTCAGGAGCGATACTGGAGGAAGTATCGGTACAAGTCTGGAAAAAGGAACCCCCAGGTGGGATGACCTGCTAGAGAAAAGTCTGGTGTGGGAGCCAGAAGGCACCGTGAGAGGGAAAGGAAGGGGAAGCAAGGGACCTGCTGGGATGGGCACAGGGAAGCCCACGCCATCCAGCTCTGTAACTGCAAGACAGGAGACAGGAGAGCATCATGCCCTCAGAAGGGGGTTTGGTTTCTGAACGTTGCTAACAACAGCCCATAACATTTGTGTGAGCATGTGCTGTGTGGCACAGTGCAGAAGTCCCAGAAATTGTAAAAAAAGGTTCTCAGAAAGTTAGAAAATACAATAATCAAATTTCCCAATTGATCTCTTACCCATGCGGTCCTATGTTTTTGGTTTTGTTTTGTAATTGCACAGCAAGATGTTGCCTCCTTAATCTTCTCTGACTTTCTACAGAGAAAACAATGTGTTTTACTCCTACCCATGATCAAACGCATAGGAGCTGGTTTTGACTTGAGATTTTTTATTTTTTTCTTTCATTTCCTGTTTTCTGTGGCATCCTGATGCAGGTAGATACCCTTAAAAATCCCAGCTACAAGCAATTACAAGCAAAGTCTGATAAGGGAGAGGGTCAGATAAATTGAAGGATGCAGGTCACAAACACGTAGTATGGCCTCCTTCTAAAATATAATTGATTGACAGATATTACTGATAAAGAACTACAATCCTGCAGCTGAAGGTCTCACTGCTAAATCATTAACATTGCGCTAATGTATTTCAATGGTGAAGAGCTTATTTAAATTAAAATATTCTCTCAAATGTAAGTTGCATGCAAATACAAAAATCAATTACCAACTTTAATTGTGTCTTAAGGAAGAAGTTGTGCATAACATAATTAATTGGTTCCACAAAAGTCTAGATTTTTTTATCTTTAAACACCATTTTGAACAAATTATTGCCAAGAATTTCACATGGCTGTTGAGCTCCCACATCATTTGCAAAGATTCAACTGACGTGGTACATAAGCCTGTGCAGATATTGCTAAAGTAACTGGTCAGATTTCATACATGAGAGATAAACATTGTAGACACTCAGATAAGATATTGCTGAGTTTTAAACTGACTTTAAGATCCCATGAAATGGGCACTCAACACTCAATTTAGTTCCCAGTTTTTAACGTCTGGTTACACATGTCGGCTGGGACAAGAACCTCCCATTTCCACTGATGATTTCAATTCCATATTAGACCTTCTGGGGGCCCTCATAAAGGTACATTTTTGTTTCGTGTTGTTTCCAACTGATTAGCAATTTAACTGTAGGGTAATTAAATGTTTGTCATTGAAATTGAAGATAAGTTCCAGTAACTTTTTTTTTTTTTTTAATGAGATTTCTTGGTCAGATGTTTGGGGAGAACATAGCCTGTGGTGTCCTCTGCAGCACATGTTATGTTCTGTTTGAGCAGTTCAGTTTTCCCACACACGTAACTGGATCTCTTTTTTCTATGAGCCAACATGAAATTGGTGAGAAAAAGGCATGTAACAGCAAACTCGTTCTTGTCATCAGCAGAGACCTACAGCTACTGGCCGTGCAGACATTCATCTTGCTGTCGCCAGCTGGTGAGAGGAAGCAGAGCAGAGAGGACTCAGGTTGGAAGACCACACAGTGTGCTTCCAGACAGGAACGTTTCTATTTACTGAAACACCGCCTGTCATAAAAATGGTTTGAAGTGTCACTCTCTGCTCTGCTGCAGGCTCTGCCATCCTGCCTACCCGTCACGTCTCTCCTGGTGCCTATGGAAGGAGGCAGCGGAGGCTGCCTCGACCTTTCAGTGTTCTGCAGAGGGACGGGCATTTCCTGCTCTCCCTGATTTACAATCTTGGCAACATTTGTGTAAGAAAGATGAGCCAACTAATTAATTGTTTAAAATTTTTGAAATTACAATTTTTTTAATTTTACAAAGGTGAAGGTCTGGCTGGCTGGATGGGCTGAGGTGGTACATTTCCAATTGCTGATTCATGAGAAAGTTTTGAACAAGACCAGAAGCCGTGCCTGAGCCTGTCCTGACTGGGAAGAACTCACCTGGAAAAGCAAATGCTTGTCTACAGGGAGTTTTGATTTTTTTATGTTTTAAGAGAGTCTTTTGACAGGAGATAATGACAAACGGTATCCAAATGGGTGCCAACACCAGGAGAACATTGGCTTCCTTTTCATCCCTTTGGTGAAATGGAGTATTAATACAAACCATGAGGTGTTACTAGAAATATATTGTTTTTCTGAATGTACATGAAAAGCGGTTGTTATCCCTCCTCTTCTCTGTTGTTCTTAAATACACCAATAGTTTTAGCTCTGCTGAACACTGAGAAAAATGAAACAAGAGACTAACTTCATCCTAAAACGCCTCATTTCTGTAATTGTGGTGGGTTTGCCTCAGCCAGCAGGCAGACAGCCACGCAGCCACCCTCACATGGGTGTACCTCACGCTGTCTTTCTCAGCCCACACCCCCCCCCGGCAGGCTTTTGCCCTTTCTTATATCCCTTCCCTCAGGAGCCCCCAGCCCAGCTGCTGGGTTCAGCTGGGCCCTCCCAGAAAACTCTGGAACGTTTCCAAACCCTCTGGAACCATGCAGAATGTTTCTGAACCTGCTTGAACTTTCTGGAACCCTCTGGAATGTTCCAGAGCTGGCTGGGACCCTCAGGTTCCATCTGGAACCTTCTGCATCCCTTTGGAACTTTCCAGAACTGTCCAAGGGAGGCAGGGGCAGCGTCATCTCCCCTTACAGTGGCGCTGCCACATGCGCGCGTGGTCAGGCAGGACACTGACATCTTAGTTTCTCTGTGCCCTGCTGCGTTCAAAAAGGATGTGTTTTAGTCAAGGGAAAAGTTCAGGCTGAAACGGGAAGGGTGGGAGAGCAAAACCTGGCGCCCCAGAGCTGTTTGGGAACAGGCAGGTCAGAGGGGCACTGGAGCACGAGGTGGCCCAGCCTGGAAGCAAGCTGTGGAAATGTGGCGAAGGAGGCGTTGCTCTAGAAGGTAAGCTGGTTCTCAGTTGCAGTGCAGTTTTCAGATAGCAGTGGCTTTTCTCAGGTCAAGGTAATACAAAGGCTTTCGCAGGATATTAGCGGCCATCAGAAACTCAAATACAGAAACATCAAATGATGTGACACTCATGACACTGTAAAGAAAAGTCAGTTCTGTTTCTTCCAAACAAATCGTTGAAATTCCCCATCGAACAGTTCCGGCAGCAAGAAGGCAGTTTTCAGCACCTGGGTGAGTTTTTAACCAGAGGCAGTTTTTCTTGAAATTGTAATGAGATATTGATTGAGTTGTAATAATTTCTAAGCAGGTGATTTACCACTGCTGGTGAACACCCCCAGCCATGTTTGTGTCCCTGAGCTGAGGGAGGAGAGGACCGCGGGGCCTCGCACTGGCAGCAGGCTGACCGGCTTGCTGTCCTCATCGAGTTTTAAACAAAACTCTTCGAGCGGCATAAACAAACACAGAATGATGCTATTTGTGACTTTTGCCTTTAAAAAAAAAAAAAAAAGTACAGAGAAGATAATTCATTTCACTTGTCATCTCTGAAGATTAGTGCTAATGTAGGTATATATGTAGTCACAGCACAGACCTGTAAAATCCAATGGGCTATCTCAATTAAACATATGTTTGAGTGCTTTCTCAGTAAAAGCCTTCAAAGGGTTTTCACCCAGATACACTAGGCTTAAATTTTCTTCAATAGTGTGAATAAAACAGCTGTTGTCTGTAATTACAACTTTCTCCTGAAAGTTCTGGTACCCATTGTCCCTTCTAAACGAGTAAACAAATTACTCATTAATCCGAGAATTAATTCAAACAAAATAGTGGATCTTACAATGAAATTGATTCCGGCTACTCATCCTGCCATCCATAAGAAATGGAGTGTTGGTGACAATCTGATCCTAAGCGAGGAACAAAATGTTTAAAAACTCGCCTCTCTGGATGTCTGTTGAGTCATGCATTAAAGCTGGGTAGCATAAACATGAAAG
Organism: Netta rufina; assembly: GCF_964035555.1. NCBI lineage: Eukaryota > Metazoa > Chordata > Aves > Anseriformes > Anatidae > Netta > Netta rufina. The sequence continues at coordinate 6,697,061 of NC_140137.1, forward strand.
CTGGGACTTTGAAAGCAGACAAGGAAATTCACCCATGTCAATTCTATGTATTTTAATGAGTTAGTAACTAAACACTAACTCACACTGGCTTTGCAGACTCTAATCTCTGTGTGCAGAGTACTCAGAGGATTTGGTAGTCACAGCTATAAGCACCATAAATTAATACTTTGGGGAAGTTTGCTCATTAACTAATTTTAATGCAAGTCCTCAATCATTCAGTTGGATTTGTGAGTTTTGCTTTTGTTTGATATTACAGCAAGTAGCTTGAAAACTCAGTGTTGCTTTTAAGACCAGTGGGGGAATGTAACAATTATCTCTGTTATCATTGCCTGCAAGTGAGGAGGCTTCCCCTGAAATGTGAGCTGGAAATGGTCGGTACTGGGCATGCTCTGATCCCCATGCTGGGACCAGTACGGTGCTCCGTGCTCTCCCCTCCTGCTCTGGTTTCCATACCCGGGAGTCTGGTAAGGGTTTCATGGCTTGACACAAATATTCCTTGGACATTTCAGAAGCAGAAGAAATAATAATTTGTAAATGGCTGTGCTTTTTTGTTAGATAGAAGTATCTACGAAAACCTCATTATTAATGAATATTGCCCAGTACCCAAAGGAACAAGTAGTTTTAGGCAACGCAAGTATTTATAATGCAGAGAATACACAGATGTGTCTTTTTGGATCTGTTTTACAACAGCCTAATTTGTAAATGAGGTTTCTATGTATTCACAACACTCCTGGTAATTTGGCTCACACACCCAAGGAAATGCAATCATCAAGCTGTGAATAGTTTCTGGCACTTCCACGCTTCGTTTCCAGGGAAAGGATCATGTCTGAGTTACTTAAGGGGAGAGAGCTGCTGAGATATACAAATAGATCTATAATAAACCCTGCTTCTTAGAAGAGTGCCTGCGTCTCACTGAAATTGTGCTGTGAGCAGTAGTGGTTTCTGCAGAAAGGAAATCTGAAGGAGTCATACAAAGGTCTGCAGATGGGAGCAGAGCCTGCTGTGTGGAGCGAGGTTGCACGTGATCAGGGGTATGGTACCTGTGTGTACTCACTTCATGCAATTAGAAATAACAAATGCTACTAAAGTTTCCATCTGTGGGATTTGTAAATGCCCTACAAAAATGTCCATGCGTGAAACTGTGTGATCCATGCAGAGTTGGGTTGGGGCACTGAGCTGCTGTTTAATGACTGTAGCTTTGGGTAGCTGTGGATCTATTAAGACAATAACACATCGATGAGTAATCATCTGCTGTTGTGATCCATTAAAACATTGATGTCTTCTCTCCCTGCACTCTTTCTCTCAGATTACTTTGTTTCAGGGCTGAACAGCCATAAATAGGAAAAGAATGCATTGGTTTGGGAATGCAGCAACAGATTCAGCTGTGGAATTGGTGTCCATTTTTTTCTGTAAAATATCTATGAATCAGAACCGTCAAAATTATTCAGAAATTTGACACCTTTCACTAGTCCTAGCCAAAAAGAAACTACCGAAGTTAAGTATGTGTAACATTTCATTTGAGCTTGTCTTAGAACTTAAGGTAGTTCACAGAACAGTAAGACGAGTCTAGCGTGGTGTAAGAAAACCACGAGCTAAATCTGTAGAATCTGAGGAGGAAATTCCTTTTGCAAGAGGCTGGAGCTCTTACCTGTCATCAGGGTGAAGTTCCTTCTCTATGAACGTAGTTTGAGCAGGTGTCCTCCCTTCCTAGAATATATGTCTCGCCCTGAGAGGTGTTCTGGTCCAGGTTTTTTCCAGACTCTTTAGTTGGGGTTTGCCACAGAATAAACAGTTTTAATGTTCATTGAGTTTCAGATACCACGATTTCACTTCATGGAAGTGAATACCCATCATGGAGAAGTGCCTGGTTCCCGTGGCACAGCATCAGTTCTCCTCTTTGCCTTTCCCAGGACATCCTTGCTGCCTCTCAAAAGCCTCAGAGGAGCCTCTCACCCCACGCAATGAAAGGCACACCCACGCTTAGGTTGGAAGTTCCTCCAGCTATAGCAGCTTGCTGGAAACTTCAGTAGTGCTGAAGTGCTTCATCCTGCTCCTTGCTGTCACTAAGCTGATGTTTAAAAAAACACTTTGCATCAGGATTTTGCTGCATTTGAGCTATTTTGCATGAAAGGCAGTGATTACAGAATGATAATGTTTTGACACAGTGATAGAAGCCAGGAAATTCACCATTAGTGGTGGTGTTTCTCTCTCTCTTGCCTCTAATGCATGACAGCTTTAGTGTAGGCTGTAACTGAGTAGAAATGACAATAGCAATTAACTTATAACCTTCTGCTTCAGTACACGTTTTGGCATTCATTCGAAGAAAAATGTCCAGTGAGAAAGTAAATATTTGTATGTGAATGATCCATGATAAAACTTCATACAGCTTGCAAAAAATTGCTGTTCGTGTTCGTTAACATCAATAAACGTTAGAATACAATTTGCAATTTCCCTTGCAGGTTTTACCATTAAAAATATTATGAATCTCCTCCCCCCCTTTTTTTTTTCTTAGTTTCATGCCTTCTACATTACAGCAGTTAGTCAGAAAACTGAAGTTTATATAATATTTTTATGCTATTACTATCAATTGACTAAATAAGCCACTTGGGTGTGGTTTTTTCCCCCAATAAGTTTGGGTTTTTGTTTGTTTGTTTGCTTGTGTTGGTTTGGTTTTGGTCCATGGTTTATTACTGCTTGTTATTAGCTGGGTGGGAAAAGAAATGGAAAATGGTGATGTATGTTTCATGAATAACAGTTTCCTATTTCTGGTTGCTCCTTATCTGTGGCTTAAAGCCTGGATTATTAATTAGTAAGTAGAATTCTCAGCATCTTTGATCACTGATAGTATCACACAGAATACTGAATATTTAAAAGTAGTTTCCAGTTAATTCCTGGCACATGTACTGTATCAGAAGACAGAACATCACCTTACAAGAGCTGTCTCAGTGATTAAATAAAAGAGATGCTCACTTTCCAATTTGGAGCAAATGTATTGTTGGTGAAAGTGATAGGTTTAACACTGATTTGAATCGATCGAGTGCCAAATAGACTATGGAATGTCTCCTTAAAATAGCTGCTGAAGAAACTCAAACAAGATTTAAAAAAAGTTCCCATTAATAGCAACACCTGAAAGGAATAGCCTGCTTTTTGAAGTCCTTAACCTTTCAGAAACATAATGGGTATTGCTACCTCTAAAAGTCAAATTATTTCATTAAAAGCAACAAGTTTGACTGCTGCTTTGGAAAAATAAACCTTCAACACCAGACAGCACCAGCTCCTGCTGTTTTACCTCTGGTTTGTGAGGACCAGCTCAGCATGGAAACTGCTCGTGAAGCCATGGGACTCATGGCCTGTCCGAAGGCAGCACTTGCTACCAGCTCACGCAAAGCAGGTGAATTTTAAGAGAAACCTTTGTGCGTGGTAGCAAACAGCAGTAGTCATCTAAAAAAAGTTTTCCTTTCTATGCAGGCTGCTGGCTGGAGCCTGTTCTGCCCTCTGCTCTGGCACACTGCTGGTAAGGAGGTGCCCAGTGAGGGGGGCTGGGCTGGGGCACAACACAGCTCCCCTGGCTGCTGCCCAGGCCTGGGGGCTCACCCTCTGACAAAGTGAAGCAACCTGCGTGCCTGGACACACTCTCTGTCTCTCTCTCTCCTTCTCATGTTCTAAATGCATGCAACACACTGCCAGCGTGCAAGCCGAATCCAGATGGAAAAGGTATTCTGTACTCGGCAAGGCAGTCCCTGGGTGAGACATGGGGCGTTAGGGTCACCCACACTGCGAGGCAGTGCTTGTGAGGGGCTGCCCCATCTCTGTGCCCCAAGCTCAGGCTCTGATCAGCTCCAGCTGCTGTGAGCAGAGCCTGGCTCAGGTGAGGGCTTGGCTGCCAAGGAGCAAACCCCAAACCTCAGCCCACCTGCTGGTAGTTTATCTGCAGCTGCTCTGTTAAACCTGAGGTATTGAGTCCAGGTTCATAGAGGGTGTTGTGCCCTACTGTGAGGGCATTCTGGTGGTGTGTAGTCTTCTGTTAAATGTTAGTTACGTTTGTTGCTGTAGCATTAGCCTTATTATTTTGATTCATTTGTTACGCAACATCTCTGCTTAGAAAAAAATACTTCTGTGTGAAATATGGCCTCTTGGTAGGAGAAATTCCTGCTGCGGGGTGAGTACCTGAGCTGAGCCCTGACATAAGGGAGGCTGGATATGGAGAAAAAGCTCCAAGGGGTAAGTGTGAGGTCCCTCTGCTGTGGTGCTCCTGGATGGCCTGTAAGAATGTTTAGATGTGTCCTGGTTTAGGTATGTTGGTCTTAATTATCTTCTGCTAAGACCATCTGTCTAGTAGTCAATTTATTTCTTCAGGTGTCTGTAAGCTAGAATTTCTCATGTGCATGTCTCAAAAGGCAGGTGTTTCTGGAACCTTCCTGTGTACTGCTTTCTCCTTACGCTGGTCCTTGTCCTCGAGTAGATCTGCTGACTGCTTTAGTCTAGGAGGATCTCTGGGTTGTGTGCCCTAGCTGTGCACGTGGATCAGGCTTGTAGGGAGCAGGAGTGCTCTGAGGCTGACCTCCATGTCCTGCTTAGGCTTGGTTTCCTGCTAAACTTCAGAGTGGCACCTAGGCCAGGTGGAATGGGGATGGTACTTCAGAAAAAATGTGTAAGGTTGTGAAGCTGTTTTAGGCCTCTATGTTTTCAGTACTGAGTTCTTAATTCAAACCCTTGATAGTTCTCAAGGGAATTAAAAGGGCTTTCAGTAACCGCTTTGTAAATGCCTTGCTAACTCAAAAAAAAAAAAAAAAAAAAAAAAAAAAAAAAAAAACGCAGAAAGTTTCCTTTGTTTTGTTTTAGTGGCGGTAGAAGCTCGCTGGGAAGGACCCAAGCCCCTGTGTGAGCTGCTGCCTGGGGGCGCACCCTGGCTCCCGGGGGGGCTGCTGAAGGCTTTGGAAGCAGCAACTCCTGGCAGAGGATGGGGCGTCCCGCTGTGCCTGCCTGTCCTGCAGGTCTTTCCAGCGTGTTGAAAGCCGCTTAGACAGCAGGCAATCGGGTTCAGAAAGTCGGATCCGATTTGTCTCCTTGCTGTGGGTAAAGCCGCGTTTTGCTGTTGCGAGGCTGCTGTGTTCAATAACAGCAACTTGCGTGGCCAGCTGCAGCTAGAGGAGGGAGTGCTGGGGGTGATGGAGGAGCTGGGGCACGGGGCCGTACTGACGAGGTACCTTCAGGCTTGTTTTGCCCTCTGCTGGCCGTGATTTTGGTGTACTCGTGTGTGTTCCCGTGGCTGTTTACAGCCAGCCAGTTCTCCCAGCTCTCTGAGGCAAATGCAGGCGGTTTGGGCCGGGTGTGCTCTCCCCACCTCTTTCCCCCGGCACATCCCCGTTGGCGGCTGAGCAAGGAAAAGAAAGGGAGGCAGGGGCAAAGAGCAGGCGCGGGGACAACAGGGGCAGAACTGGCAGAAACAGTGTGGAGCCAAGCGCCTCTGTCTGCAGCTCCCGTTCCTCCACAGGGAAGAGGTGAGGGGGAGCAGGCAGGGGCTGCCCTGTGAAACCGAGCACGGCAGGGCCCCTGCTCCCTGGGTGCCCTCCAGGAGCTGGTCCTGTTTGCCCTGCTAGCAGGAACTGCTGCTCCATCTGTGGCTCTGGCACCTCTCTCATCCCATACCTTCCTTCTGCTTCTCAGTGTTCCTCACGGAGACATCACAACCTCACAGCCAGCAGTCATCGTGGGCAGGCGTGAGGGACTTGCTCTCCCCTTTGTGTGAAGTGTGATGGTACCCAAACCAGGTGGTAACAACACCTGTGATTTTTATTTTTTTTTTCTTCAAGCAATATCTTTCCTTGTTCAGAGCTACCTTACTCATCAGCAGTGCTTGGCCACCGGTGTAGTGACATGTGGCAGCTTTTTCGCAGTTGGTTTAGGACATGAAAGAAATGCTGTGTCTTACTGAGAAGCGTTTTGGCAGTGTGAATGGCCAGAAAGTAATTAAACACTTGGAATGTCACCATTACACAAACTGACTAGAAAAAAGTCTCTCTTCTTGAGAGTGAGAAGTAGTTCAGGGACACCCAGCTTGTCTGCTAGGCTAGAAAAGAAATTTAGCTTTTGTCCTGCTCAGTTATTGGAGTGAATTGGCTCTAAGGCATCAGACAAGCACCATAGCTGGTGCAAAGCAGGGGGCGGGAGCATGGGGCCAGCAGCAGAGGGAAGAAAGAGGCCTGTCCTTTCTGGCAGTGTTTGTTAGTGTATATGCGAGTCTCCCACTCAGATACCGAGTGGGACTGAACGGCTTAAAAGCAGGATGTAATCAAAAACACAGCGTGAGCTGTAGGAGTGTCTGCACTAGTGAGGAAAAGCCTTTCTGTTTTTCTCCAGCACTTGGCACAGAAAGCAGGGGATGTATTACCTACCTCTGAGTCTACATCAGCAACTCATTTGTCAAAGAGCAAGGGAGAAAGTGAGTAATGAAAGTTTATGGAGTATATTTTCTTCTCAATGTGCTATTAGCATTAATGTGAAATGTACTCAGAGCAAAGAGAATATGCCCCCTTGTGTGTTTAATGATCGAGCTCCCAGGTCACTGCTAAATCTCACACACTTTGTGGTCCTCTGTGCGATGTTTCTGCACAGTAATTTAAAAATGGGTAAATTATATTGCTGCCCTTAGTTAATTGCTGTCAGGGAAGCAATATCATAGCCAAGATCAGGCTGCATCAAAATGACCTGAGAGCAAACTGTAATTTTCTAAAAACACAGCTATCGAATATTCCCGACGATATTAAGAACATAGTCATTCTGGATGTGATATTTTGATGAAAGCAGATATTTGGTCAGAGGTTCAGAAACTAGTTTTTGGTCAGCTGTGTTTTCTCCTGAAGGCAGAAGACTTGGTCACTGCTTCCACTTGCAGGCAGAAGGAGAGCTTGCAAGCACGGGGAGCCCTGTAGCTGCTGTGTGAAGGGCTGTCAGGCCCTGTTGAGGGTGTGGAAGGACAGCGCAGTGTTACTGGTTCCTTATGTTAGTTGAGGTAATGCCCTGCCCCTTCTCTGGGGGGAAAGAGAAGGGGAGCCTCAGGTACAGTCACGAGGTGGCTGCTGTCTGCAGGGCAGCTTGTATTAAAAGCCGCTTTGTCCTGTTCAGCCTCCACCAAGTAACCTTTGAGGAAGGTGAAACGTGCTGCAGGTTTGTGAGCACTTCCAAATGGGGTCTTGTTCCCCAGGGCACTGTTTTTTGGGGGCTGCACGTACAAGCAGTGTGCCGGCAGAAGGGTTTGCTGTTCTGCTCCTGGGGTACAAAGCCAAGCCTCCCCATTAAAAAGGGAGCCCCAACATTTTCATCCTTCTCAGGCAGTGTGTGAGGACCTCATCCTACATTCCAAATGCTCATGAATAGTGCATGGCTTTGCTCTTATAATGCAGCACATCCAAAATGAATTAGTAATGATTAACAATAAGCACTGAGATGCATGTAGCTGGGGTTTGTTTTTAAAAAATCAAAGGGATAATTGCTTTCTACACATACTCTATTTGCAAGCACCAGCTCCTTCTTCTCCTGTGGAGTGCAGAGGAGGGACCTCGATGTCACAGTTCTCTGTGGGCTGATCACCAGGGGAGCTGTGGCTGCGGGCAGGTGTCGGCATGGCTGTGCAGTGTGGCACGGGGCTCCCGGGCACAGGCCGTAGTAAAACTCATCTGTTGTGTACAATAGGCTCCTGTCGGTTATGCACATCCCCAGGCCCTGGGAAGCTACGTGGAGGCTGCTTGAATCACAGGATGGTGCTGAGCCAGATGAGTAAGAGGATTTTTACCAAGTGACTTTATAGGAGCTGCTGTAAGGCTTCTCCTCTTCCCTGACAGAAGGAAGAGTTCTTCTGCAGCACCAACAGCTCCCAGGGCACTACCTTCTGGAAAAGGAGGCAATTCCTTAAGGAAAAGGGAAAAGTGTACTTAGGGAAAAGCTCTCAGATTAACTTTTGTTACATTAGTGTTGAATCACCATAGTTGAAATACTACTGAAATTAAAAATAAAAGTGGAGGGGATTTCACTTACAGAACTGGTTAAAATGCTGTGTGTCTAAATGCTTGTCTATATGTATCCTTCCTCTGCTTAGTTGGTCTAAAAGATTGTTTTAAAATAATTAAGCCTCAGTGTTTGCATCCAGATCTAGTTAGGGAAGCTGTCACACTGCGCTGTGTGAATCTGTCAGAATTGCAGGCTGAGAAAAGCTCCAGCTATTGCCACTCATTTTCGTATAAAACTCTTCCTCAGGCTCCCCTGATACCTGGATTTATTTCAGTTTCTGTTAGGCAAGCTACAGGAAAAGAAGTTTGCAAATGGAAAAAAGCCTGACCCAACCTTACTGTATGTGCATATCCTAATGTGTTCCTGGCCTTTGCTGCATTTCTGAGATGCTCAGGTATGATAGATTTCTCCAGCCTGGACTCAAATAAGTCTGAGACCTTCTTGGGTGGGTTCAGAGCTCGATGCCTGTCCTGGTGCCTCAGTGCTGCTAACAACTCCTCCTTCAGTGTTTTGCTGTGGTCAGGGAATGGGGCCATCGCTTGGTGTCACTAGAGAAATTGTGACTAAATCAGGGTTGCGTAACCTCACAGGAATTGTGATTTAAGTGCTCTGTGGTTGCAGTACAAGTAAGACAATGCTGTAGAACATATTTTGAACCAACTGGGTGGGTGGCATGGAATGTCATCCAAAGCTTTATGGTGGTTCTTCTTGGTCTAAGAAGTTAATTATTCTGTCAGCTCCTGGACGCTCGGTGGCTTTAATTGTGGGAGGGGGAGTGACCGAACATCCAGGAAGCCGCTAATCAGTCCTCTTCAGCTGCCTCGCCTCTGCTGAATGCAGTGCTAATAAGCTAGTTCCTATCAATCTGTCATATATAAAATTGCCTAATTGCTTGCCTTTTATACAAAACAGATCGTGTTTTCAACCTAAAAATGTAGCTTATGGGGCCAGGGGAGGAGGCGTTGCTCAAAGAGAGGGCCTGAAGGGGAGCACTCACTTTCTCTGGGGCAAGAGCTGAGGGAATCCCCTTGGAGGGGTGGCTGTCCTGCTGCTGGTGTGCCACCTGCGAAGGAGCGAGCAGCTGGCTGTGGCTGTTGTAGAGCTCCCTGGAAAGAGCAGCCAGCTATGGAGAGCCCTTCAAGAGGAGCTGCTGCATGGGCCTGACGCCAGTGTGACCAAAGCTGTGCTGAGGTGGTGATGTGCCAGTGGTGAGCAGCTGATGGCAGGCTGTGAGGGCAGCCGTGAGCTCAGCCCGTGCGCTTGCTCCAAGGCTGAGCCCTCATGCAGAGCAGTCCGTGCATGAGGGAGCACTGCATGAGGCTTCATTCTGAATTTTTGCTTTTGAGTAGCTATCATTTAAAAAAAAATAAAATAAATTCTTGGGGAAGCTTCAACTAACAGAGGCTTCAGAATGCAAAACTGAAAACGGGGAAGTGTAAAGGTTGATAAGAGAAACATGCTTCTGTGATAAAATATAGTCCACAGGAACAGATGTCTGCTAGCATCCACTCTGAAGTGGGAGGAGGCAAGGAGTACAGTTTTTGGTGGAAAGAGGTATCGAATACTTTGCTATTTAACTTTTTTTTTCTTAGAGACTTTCTTTTCTTTTTGGTTAGGAGGACTTTGATGTGTTTAGTTGAAGGGAAGGGGAAATTGACACCCATGAAAGGTGAAGAAGCTTCATAACCTGACATACAAATTTGATTCCATGTCTACTATGTGTGCAAACTAGGCATGCAGGCAGAAATACTGTATAATAGTATTTAGGTGAATAATGCAGTACAGAGAGATTGTATGGAAGAAAACAGAGGTGCGTAATCTTAGCCTTCAAGAGGTGTGCTTAAGAGGAGGTATGTTATTAAAATAAAGATTTAGCTAAATAAGAGAGCTTAAACTCAATGCACTGAAGTTTGTTAGTTGTGGTGGACAAAACATACTTTAGCTGGCCGGCCCTGGACCTGTGTGCTCTCCTTGATGCTGCCCTGAACCAGCAGAAGCCTCTGGGCTTGGGGGCAGCATGGGTCAAGCCTGGGCTTGGCCTAGGTCCTTTGTGCTGCTCAGGTGGGGACAGCACTGGGACAGGGCTGGGGGTTGCTGGGTGTACATCGCCCCAGGAGGAAATAATCACCCGAACAACGTAAGATCTCTCCTCTTCATTGCTCGTTTACAAGCTTAACTTCTGGAGTTCTCAAAACACTCCAAAGAAACCAGTATTTTAGTATTGGCTATTGTTATCTAGGAACCCCCCCAAAAAAAACATTTCTAACAAAAATGTGTATTTATTCATTAGTTAAGATTCTTGTAGCATCTGACTTTTTTTAAAGTAATCATCTCTGTGGCACTTTTTCAGCAAAAGTGCTTAGGTTCTACACCACAGAATCATCTAGGTTGGAAGAGACCTCCAAGATCACCTAGTCCATCCTCTGACCTAATGCCAACCAGTCCTCCATTAAACCGTATCACTGAGCTCTACATCTAAACATCTTTTAAAGACTTCCAGGGATGGTGACTCCACCACCTCCCTGGGCAGACCATCCCAATGCCTCACAACCCTCTCAGTAAAGAAGTTCTTCCTAATATCCAACCTAAACCTCCCTTGGCCTACCTTTAGCCCATTCCCCCTCGTCCTGTCACCAGGCACGTGGGAGAACAGACCAACCCCCACCTCGCTACAGCCTCCTTTAAGGTACCTGTAGAGAGCGATAAGGTCGCCCCTGAGCCTCCTCTTCTCCAGGCTGAACAAGCCCAGCTCCCTCAGCCTCTCCTCGTAGGACTTGTTCTCCAGGCCCCTCACCAGCTTCGTCGCCCTTCTCTGTACCCGCTCAAGCACCTCCATGTCCTTCTTGTAGCGAGAGACCCAAAACTGAACACAGTACTCGAGGTGCGGCCTCAGCAGAGCCGAGTACAGGGGGATGATCACCTCCCTAGCCCTGCTGGTCACACTGTTCCTGATACAAGCCAAGATGCCGTTGGCCTTCTTGGCCACCTGAGCACACTGCTGGCTCATATTCAGCCGACTATCCACCATCACTCCCAGGTCCTTCTCTGCCTGGCAGCTCTCCAACCACTCCTCTCCCAGCCTGTAGCTCTGCTTGGGGTTATTGCGCCCCAGGTGCAGGACCCGGCACTTGGCCTTGTTGAACTTCATGCAGTTGACCTCAGCCCATCGGTGCAGCCTATCCAGATCCTCCTGCAGAGCTTTCCTATCCTCGAGCAGATCGACACACGCACCTAACTTGGTGTCATCTGCAAACTTACTGTGGGTGCACTCGATCCCCTCATCCAGATCATTGGTAAAGATATTAAAGAGGACTGGCCCCAGCACCGAGCCCTGGGGAACGCCACTAGTGACCGGCCTCCAGTTGGATTTGACTCCATTCACCACGACTCTTTGGGCCCGGCTACCCAGCCGGTTTTTAACTTGTTGAAGCATATGCCAGTCCAAGTCATGAGCAGCCAGTTTCTTGAGGAGAATGCTGTGGGAGACGGTGTCAAAAGCCTTGCTGAAGTCAAGGTAGACCACATCCACAGCCTTTCCCTCATCCACCCAGCGCGTCACTTTGCCATAGAAGGAGATCAGGTTTGTCAAGCAGGACCTGCCTTTCATAAACCCATGCTGACTGGGCCTGATCGCCTGCTTGCCTTGCAAGTGCCATGTGACGACACTCAAGATGACCTGCTCCATGAGCTTCCCTGGCACTGAGGTCAAACTGACAGGCCTGTAGTTTCCCGGGTCTGCCCTCCGGCCCTTCTTGTAGATGGGCGTTACATTTGCTAGCCGCCAGTCAACTGGGACCTCCCCTGATAGCCAGGACTGCTGATAAATGATGGAAAGCTGCATTTTGTTTTCCAACTTGTTATGTTTTGTTGCTTGTTCTGCTATGATTTTTGTTCTAGTACACTTTACATGACTTGTTTTAATAGAGAAACTAGCAATTTCATTTGCTCAGCAAGGTGTTTCTGTTATTGGAGCCCCTGGGAAGTTCAAACAAAACGTACAGATAGATGAGGGTATTTGCCATTTCTGGTCTTCCAGTGCTTTGGCATCACTGACCAATTATTCAGGGTTTATGCTGTGAATATCCACATGGATCTCTGAGTTGTTTGTACTGAATTATGCTTAGAAGATCATGCAAATTGAATGTGACTACATGATATTTCACTCAAAAGGAAATTAATGATTTCTTAATTGACTGTTTAAATAAAACAAAAAATCTACGTGTTGCAGGGAAAAGCCATTTGGAAAATGCTCCTTAACTCAAAAGCCTTTGCAAGAAGCTCAATTTTTATCAGGGATAAAAAGCAGTGCTGCAGAAGTTGCTCTGTAAGCCAGCAGACTGCTCTGAGCACTGATATTGATGGTCTGCTTGTTGATTCTGTTCACGAAGGATATAGCAGGGATATAAAGGAAAGGGAGCAAAGCAATATAAGTTCTAAACTTAGTAGCACAGTCACCTATTGCAAAACTAAACAACACTTTGTTTAGAAAAATTGAAAAGGTAGGTAATAAAAATAGGTTTTTCTTAAAATGTTTTCTTAATGACCTAGAACCCACTGCTTTTGTAAAATTCCATATATGCATATATAACTACTTCTTCAGGGAAAGGAAGAAATAGATAAATACTAAAGAAATATCTGATTAATAGCCAACCACTGAATACACTTTTTGTCTACGTCTCATTTGTAGCAGACGAGTTTAATCCTTGCTCTGTCAAACCCCTGGAAGAGCAGGCTTTGAAGCAGATGATGCAGGCCAAGATTCTTGGTGTGTCAGATGCTTCCCTGCACCTGCCTCAGTTCCAGCCTCCTCCTCCTCATCAGAAAGCTACCTGCATCTTTTAAATCATCTCTTCAGCTTGCGCAGTGCACAGGAGAAAACTGACCATGTTGTGGTGTTCATCATATAGGTGAACATGAGGAGAACAAAAAGAATCCTGCAACATTATATAAGATTGAGGAGTAGAATAAGAGGAAGTCCTCGCTCTGTTTCTGTCTGTGAAATCTTGAAATTGTTCCTCTTCTCTTGAAAATCCAGGCCTTGCCTTTATTACATTTTCTAACAGGTGGACTTATAATGTGCCTTACCAGGATCTCTGCCTTATGCTGAGTCATTTAGCTTAATTAAACCGCAGCCGAAATGGTAATGCAGCTGATAGATGCAGCTCCAGAAAGAGAAGTCTTAATTAAAGATGGCCACACGTGGCTGGTTAATTTAAATTAAAATAGCAGATGAGATGACTTGGATTTTTATTGGCTTTAGCAGCTTAAACACCTCTACCTTGAACCTCAGCTTTTGTCCCCAGCTAATTCACCTTGCCCACACCACATGAGGGGTCCTAGTGCAGCTGTGCAGCACAGCCGTGGTGCCCACCAGGCCAGGGCCAGCCCCATGCACTGCTCGCTCTCCTCCCCGCACCGCAGCACTTGGCAGCGAACCGCACGCCTTTCGTTCAGCCCGACAGGCTGCAGCTTCGAAAGATAAGAAGCGCTTCTCAGCGTGACTCAACCATGAAATGTGTTTGAGAATGGAGCTTTTGATGAGAATTTGCATTTTTTTAAAAAAATCACCCCAAAATTCCATTTCAAATGCACCGCACCATTTATTCCTGTTGTAGAGAAGTAAGGCTTATCTTCTGAATTTCAGACAGCTGTACTGAGCCAGGCTTTCTGAAGTAGTTTTCATGGCAGTTGGCCACTGGGGGTGGCCATGACAGCTGGGGGTGGGGCTGATTCTTGGGTTTTCCTTTCTGCAGGTGTAATATCCCTCGAGTATTTAAGGCCAGATGTCCTTCTAGCACTACAGAAGCAGAGCTTTTGACTCTGAAATGGTTAGCTGTCCTGTAAATAGCACTGCAAACATTACAGGAGAGTTATCTCCAAGCAGATTTTCTTTCTTGGTTACCTAAAGATATATCTGACCATGAGCACGTTTAGAGATGAGTATAACATCAGAATTGCTTTCCTACGCATGTACAAACGAAGTGCAGTAGCTAGGTGGCTCACTACCACCTGTGTGCATTTGCATGAGCTCCTGGGAAGTACTTGGTCTTGTGTGAAGTAACAGCAGGAAACTGTCCAGTTGTGATATGGTCTAAGCAGACCTACTTGAGAAGAGTTGCCTTGAAGCACTGGTTTCCTGTTCTTAGATGGCAATTTTAGCTTTTAAAGAGTGATAAAATTCTATTGACAGCAAGCTTGAAAAGCAAGTTGTCAGCTCTAATACCTTTCACAAGCTCTAGTACCGTTACAAACATTAACAAATTCTACTTTTGTAAAAACGTGGTAAAACTCTTCTGAATTAACTGTGGTCCATATGCATTTGCAGGTATCATTTTTAAAATAACAGTTTTGTGGCTTATATTTTGCATCTCTCAGTGCATGCCAAAGAGAAGAATCGATGCTGGAGCTTTCCTCATGACACATCTTGCAGGTGCCAGAGGGGCAGGTGCCAGCACCGCCTCCCTTTCTCCCTTTTCCATGCACTGATGATCTGTCTTCCCTCTTGCACGAAGCCTCTATCAGACAAGTAACATGTCAATGTGCCGGCTCTAGCATACCCAGAATAACAGAGGCACCATCAGGAGGAAGCACTGTTCCATCCTACTGAAGGAAAAAATCTTCTGCAGCCCCTAATTCCATGATGCCTATTGCTATGCTTCTGTTTCTCAAATCTTCCCATGCCCCCAGGAGATGCCAATAACTCCCAGACTTGACCCATGTTCATCTGCCACAAGTGCCTGGCAGCACCATGCAGCTCTCCTGGCATCTGGCTCACGGACACAAGTGTGCTGTGTCCCCCCATCCTGCTGCCTGCGTGTGCCTAATACTGACAGTGCTGTGCTGTCAGCAGCAGAACTTGTGCTAGACGTGAGTGAGACTTTTAAGGTGGTAATTCCTCAGGGCTGGTGGGTGGAAGGATTAGGGGGTCTGTCAGGGAGTGAAATGTAGAGCTGCACTTGAAATTCTGCTGACCAGGTAGATGTTATTGAAAAGAGATTTATATGGCTGTTGGGGGGAGGAAAGGAAGAAGGGGGAAAAAGATGGGTGTTTTGTATGTGGCTTTGCTTGTTTGGGAGCAAAAAGGAGAAGCAGAGGCAGTGCAGGCAGGCTGACTGCTGTGGCCCTGGTGCAAGGGGCAGGCAGGAGCAGAGGGGTGAGGAGCAGCAAGCTAGGGGGGCCAGGCTGGCTGCTCCCCCCAGAGGGGTGCAAGCAGGGTCAGTCCTTCTCCCTCGTCACACTTGCCCTGGGCCCTGCTGCAGCGGAGGCAGCAGCACCAGTCGCTTGCTGCAGTGCGAGTACTCATTGCTGCCTCAGCTTTGTGACGTGCAGGGCACCCCTCAAAGCACGCTTCTCTCTTGATATATATTTATATATATGTATATACACACACATACGTACCAAGCTCAGAACTGCAAAAGATAAGAGCTTTGTTTGATTCCAGAGACCTGAGCATAAAATAAATGGCTGTTTTTTTCTCTGTTTAGAATGGAAAAGGAAGCACTTTCCAAGATCTGAATGGATCAGAGAAGTGCGGTTGCAGGCAGTTCTGTAGGGCGTTACCAGGGATTGCTCAAGGCCTGGAAGCACAGTTGGTGTTCACCCACGTTAGTTGATTGCTGTCTAAAAGATGGCATCTCTTGGGGGCTGTAGTGAATGTGCTTGTGTGGAGCCTGGCTCCGAGCTGCTAAGTGTTAGCTGGTGGTCATGCAGTGGCCCACAGGAGTTGCTCTCTTTCTCTTGGTACAGCAACTGGAGGGGAGGAAAAGAACAGTGATACAGCCATATAGTATCAGAAGGGCTGTGAAGGAAAACACGCTAGAAGGTTTCAGTGCATGAAGGGAGGAAGGCAAGTGACTTGATCCTGTATGTGTTCTGTGCGGTGGGAAGGGGGAAAAACAATTGGTGACCTGACTGCTGTCTTTCAAGTCTGTCCTGCTCTGTGGGTTTAGGGAACAGAGATTTCCTTCTTTTTTTTTTTTTTTTAAGGTAAGGGCTGTATCCAAATGAAGGTAGCCAGAGAGTCTTCCCCAAAGCATGCAGCACGTTGCTCAGAGACAGCAGGTACAGAAATGCCCGACGGGCCCCGCAGAGCAGGGCTGGTGCAGGTCATGGCTGCGGGTGGGGATGCAGCACAGACATGCTGTTGTGCCTGGACTGAGGATAGATGAAAGACCTTTAATTCCCATTCTTTGTTTTCCTCTTACCAGTTTATGTGCATTCTCTCAAAGATGCAAGTTCCTTTTGTTCAGCATATGTTCTGTGCAGACTTGTTCAGTAAGCAAGTTGGAGTTTATTCTGTTTGCAGCAATGGATGGAAACCATTTCTAATCCTGAAATCTCAATTCAGCTGTCGCCAAAAGTGCCACGCTACCCAATAATATAAACTTTTATTTCAGTGCCGTCAAACAATTCTGTATTCAGATTAACCACAGAGCTCAAGAAAATCAATAATACAATTCTGCTTGAAACAAAGCATGGCTTCTCTTCAACAGAACCTACTTGTTTCCAGCGTATTCTGATTCAGCAAATCTTTTAATGTGCAATCAGTCTGCTTGATAACAGATTTATTTTTACTCTGTGGGAGCAGATAGCTCAGCACTCTCATACTGGGGTATAGCATTTTCATATGCGAGTCCTTCTGGTCAAGGATGTGTTAGGCTGGTTTTTTTCCTTCCCATAATGCGGGGGAAGGATATGTTCCCAAAAGGTATGAAATAGAGGTGAATTCCTCATTATTGGGTGGGTTGAGTGCAGCTTTGCTTTGGCTTTAGGGGAAGTGCAGTGTAGCATCCCTGTGAACAGGTGGAGCTAGGAGCCTCTCCCACTGGGTTTCAGAATCTTTCTGAAGATTAAGGATTAAATTGGAGACCTTGTATTCCTTTTTAATTTTTTTTTTAGAGTATCAATCTTTCACCTTTAAAACAGGAGGTTAATTCCTCACCTACAGAAGTTGATCACCGTGATGCATTGATGACCAAGGCATGTGTGTAGCACTGAGGTCCTGCTGTGTCCTTCCTAGGTTTGCCTTCCTTTGTGTAGGTGATGAAGAACTGCAGAAGGAGCTTCTATGTTCAGGTCTGAGATGTGCTGAGAGAAACAGCAAGTTTCTGTTCCCTCAATTTGGGTTTGGAGCTGTGATTGCTTGTCCCTGAAAAATCAGGTATAGATCAGCTTTAGAAGGCGAGGAGTCAGAAAGGAGATATTGCTCAAGTTCTGTCTTCAGAGTGTTATTATTTTTACTGTGACCATAGTAGCTAGTACTTACATGAAGGCAGTACCCTGCTTTTATTGTATTTGTATCCTCATGCTTGGGTATCATTGTGGCCTGGCTCATTTGGGCTTTTGCGGCTTTCTTGTGACAACCACAAGCTCTTATCTAGTTGGTGAAGGCTTTAGCAGAAGTTCTAATAGTACTGGAATTGGTCTGGGAGTACTGTTTTTGTTGGTAAGTGGTTGTCGGAATCTAAGTTTTAGCTCCTTGGGGACATAAATGACTTGTCCAAGGTTGCTTGTGAGGTGTGTAGGAGTACCTGTCCAACATTTAGGTATTTGGATCAATCTCTTCCTCGTTTTGTCTCATTTCTTTTTCTGTCAGTGAAAATAGAACCAAATCCTTTCGATCCAAGCCAATTAAGAAATCCAATTAGCACTACAACTTGCAGGGCACTATTATCATGTTGAGTTTTAATCACACTACTATGCACGCGTTTCTTTTCTGAGCCCTGACTGTTATGGAATAATTAACTGGAACGTGCTGAGGCAGAACACTTTTTTAAAAAGGTGTATTTATTAGACACTTAGGCAATGTATTAAGAAAAATAAAACAGCTATCCAGACTGAAAAAGTGAGCTTAATATCAACTTTGCAGCAGTCTTCCATGAGTGGAACAGGCTGCCCTATGCAAGGAAACGCGTGTTGAATAATAGAAGCTGCTGGAGGACTCCAAGCTGAGCCTCCCTGCTCTAAGAGCTGACCAAAACTTCTGCTGTCTCTGAAGGCTTGTGTAATTGCATTTCATGGCTGAGTCTTAGTTATGAAATGTTTTCTTCTTAATTAAGGATCAGCCCTCTAGTAAACACCATTTTAATTTCGTTTGTAATTATGGAGAGAACTAATGCTATGCATTGTTTAGCACTTATTATTCTCCAGGACACCAGGAGAATAATAAAGAGCTGCACAGACTGTCAGATCTTTCTGGTATCTGCTCCAAATCTTGTTCCTACATATGGATTTTATCCATGCTGTAGTTTTCTTGCTCATGAGGTCTATTAACCCTGCTATGATAAAGATAGACAAACAAGAATTTTTGTCAAAAAAAAATCTTTCTATAAAATAGGAATTGGAAGAAATATAATGTTTTTGATAATATAGGTCTGGAAAAGTCCTTCCTTGTGGTATGGATGTGTTTGCCTTGCAAATATGGGAAGCACCATTTCCTGCCGTGCTGCACCCATACTGGTATCCAGGGGAATGCACTGCCACGTTTGGCAAACCTAACGAGAAGGGAACCAGCTTCATGTGATGGAGGAATTTATTTTTAAACCTTCTAAGTCATGTTTTGTTCCACAATAGTGCCTTTCTGGTAAAGATAGTGGTGTTTATTCACTTAAAGAATTCACTTTGGAGAATAGAATGAATAACTTGCATCAACAGAAAGTTGAAATGTTTGCTTGAGGCTTCTGGACTCATTGGCCAGAACTGGGGGCTAGCAGTGTCTCGTGCTCGTCTGAAGTCTGTCAGCGGGGCAGAAGGACACAAATCCACATCTGCTCCAAGAGAACTCACTTCTCTGTCCAGGCTGTTTAGATTTAGCCACAAAGTGTTAGCTTTTTCTTTTAAGTTCATGCCTTTTATAGATCTAGCTACCTAAATGTTGAGTGGCAGCTGAGAAAATCTTGTTGCTCTGTGAAACTTGTTGGCTTCTTAATTACAGCTTTTTCTTGACTTTCTTATTTGTATTGTCTTTAACAATGAAGTGGTGCCTTTCTAATACAAAACTCTCCTCCAGGCTTTGGTTCCAGATGATGAAAAGCTGATGGATTTTTATTTTTTTTAAGAGTTAGCTGAAAGTGCTCCAGTTTTCTGAAAATACTGTTTTTGTGATAAGGTTATAGGAATTTTGTAACCTTTTCACTGTTTTATTTGATTCAATTAGTGAACTACTACAATGATATTTAATTAAGTCATAAGTCAAGGTCTTTCCATTTGATGTTATTACAAGACCTTAAAGTCAAAGCATCTAGATAAATTCAGTAAAAGACAGAAATCAGGTTCTGCACTTCTTAAATTGTGAATTATGAGAGCATATTTGAGAGATTTACATAGGTTTTGGCCTTCAAATTAGATGTGGAGAATGATAAATACACAGTTGACTCCAACTTGTGCTGAATGATTAATGTACTGTTCCCATACCACTGAATCAAACTGTCTTATGAAATAGAGTGCAAGAACATTTCAGAAAGCATCTATGATCTTTTTACAGTATTTATGAGCCTAAATAGCAAATGGGATCATACAAGGTAACGGGGCAGTTGTTGAGTTAGCAGCAGGTTGGTTGTTGACCCCAGTGGTTTTGAGGTCATAGTGACTGGCACACCATGGGTCACGCTGATCAAGTAGAAACACTGACAAGCTGAAATATCTATACTGGTGCATGAAAATGCAGAAATGTGGTTATAGTGCTGTAAAAACATAGTTTAAAGTCTATGCAGAGCATGGATTCAGAAACCTCAACCATCCCCTTGGGTCTGTATCCAGGTGCTGTGGTGTGGAACTTTCCTTTCTTCTGGGGAGGCAGATTTGGGAAGCAGAGCTGTCTGACTTCTTCACGTTATCATGAGCATCCCTGCCAGAACATCGAAGTCTTTCCTGTCTTAGCATTTTGCAGAATAGAACTATAAAAACTGATAAATATACTTTGCAGTTATTAGGCCACCTTTCAAAAAAAAAAGTCATACCTGTGCTTGGTCTGTCCCTGTGGGACTTGCAGATGAATGCCCTGTGGCTGCTGGTTACAATACTGCTGTAAGTGGACTGCTCAGTGCTCTCTAGGTGCTTAAGCTTCTTGACAATAATTTAGGATTATGAATTCAGGTAAGACTAGCTGTGCAGTTTGAGACAGCAAGACGTCCATGGTGTGTCATCTGCTTCTCTCTAGCTAACTCAACCTCTAAAATACAGTCTCCAGTCATCTCTCAGTCTCCATTCTTGGAAGTGGTCAAAACCTGACAGTAAGCTACTCTGAGCAGCCTGCTGTGCTTAGCCCTGCTCTGAGCAGTGCCTGCCAGCCTCAGCTGTTTTGGCAGTGTCAGCAAGACCAAAACAAACCAAGTCTCAGTCTTCCACAAGAAGATTGAGGTGGTGAAGTTGCAAAATGGAATATTTAATAGAATTGGGGTCTTTTAAAGTGGATACTGTATTTATCATGGAATAAGTTAGGCTTTCCTGGCTTATTCTAATGAAACGAGATAACTTAAGGAACATTCCAGCAGGGATAAAGAGAGCTTACAGGCTGTATTACACTGTGTGCTGCATATAACAGGGAATGAGACCTGCCCTCTGTGTAACTCTGGTTTCCATTGGGCATGTAGTAGAGACAGGCTTTCATTGTCCTTGTAGGTGATAAATTAAATGTTGGTTCTGTCATTACCAGCTAACTGCTGGATTTACCATCTGTGAAATAAGTTGGTCTTACTCCAGTTGTCACTGGCCAGGGGAGTTCTTTTCTCCCTGCTTCCACAGCTGGATAAAATACATGCTTATGCTGATAATGTCAGCAAAGAGATCACGTGGAAATATCTGGACTAGTGTTTTGCTAGGCATTTCAGCAAAGCTCTTCAACAGGATGTACCAGTGTCAGCATGGTAGATTTGTGCTCAGTGCCATAAACCTCATAAAGTCAGACTGAAGCTGAAGTGTACGTGTGGTTTATGGTCCCCTCAGTTCTTGAATGAGATGAGCAAAATTGAAGTAATTCTGTATTTGAATAGCAGAACTGCTACCTTGAAGGTGAAGTTGTATGTTACAGCTCCTCTCTGGAAAGAAAAAAATTTGTGATCGAGGGGCAGGTGGATGGCCATCTCTGAGAGGACAGGCAAATTAGTCCTCCAATTGTGAGTTGCCAAATTTTTGAGGCCAGTCAAAGAGTTGTGTCCTTCGCTGATCACTCAGAGCTCTAGCAGAAGTTTCCTTCTCAGCATCAAGTTTCAAGAGCCTACGCACACAGCAGCTACTTAGGAATGCTCTAAAGAGTGCAGCTCATCAAGGTTCCCTTCCCCAGCCAACACGGTAATTAAAACTGCAATTGTTAATCTAGTGCAGAGTTTCAAATGCATACAGAATTTTCTGACTTAAATCCAGTCACGTTCAGTTAGTCTTTGTCATGCCCTGCTCTCGTGCATGGGTTTGCAGGAACCAAGTCTTGTTCACACCTGTGCCAAGTCCATTAGCCCTCCTCTGTGCCCTGCCTTCAGTTCGGTCTTCCCACCCTGACTCTTTGGTGGTGGTTTTTACCTACTCCAAGAGGATAGGAGCAGGTCTTTACCTCCTCTTTATGTATTACAGACAGCATTGCCTGTCCCTCATAATCGGTACGTAGTTATGGTTCCAGCTTTGGGGGACCTTGGTGCAACCTCTCTGACACCACTCCTCATTTGTGGCGCTGTTCTGCCCCACAGAGGCATGGCGTATTGCTCCAGAAGTGCTCTCAGCTCTGTTCTCTGTGCCCACCGCTCACTTTGTGGTGTCTCCCACATCTGCAGTGACTGGCATCAGTTTTTAGAAGTTCCTGTTGTCAGCAGCATGTATCTTGTACTTCATCCTCTAGAACCCCCCAGGGGCTATGAAACCCGCTGGGGCATGCGTGGCCAGCACTGTGCTGTGCTGGCCAGGCGTGCCTGTGTGCCCAGTGCCAGCGTCCCTAGCAGAGTGTGGGTGCCCTGTGACACTGGGCTGCAGGGAGATGCTGGGGGGGGAGGATCTCACCTTCACCTGCAAAGGGGACGATCATTTGGACTCTCAGATGTGTGCCCAGCCCATTAGGAGGGGTTACTGGTGGAAAGCAGCATGGGACACTTCTGCACTGCTGGTGGGCTGAGCCCATCGCTTGGGATAGAGGGAGCAGCCCAACTGGCTAGGAAGGGTTTATACTGGTATTTTCCCTCAGTTCCTTGTTTGTGAGATCGCTTTCTGCATGAACTCACATCTAGCATGAAAATGTACATAACATCTTTTCTGCCACTTCTAATGCTGACAGACTTAAGAGCCTGCAAAAATGGGATAGAAAGTTAAAAACTGGGGCCTAGGTCAAGTTAGGGCATCCTGTGAATTGGTGCAAGGTCTGTTGCTGTTTCTTAAGTGTTATTTTGGGTACAGGTGGGGCTGAGACTCCCCAGAGCAAGCTCAGCACCAGGTACAGAAGTTCACAGCCAGATGCAGAGAAATGGGGCTGTCTGAGGCACGTGTCTGCTCCCTGCTGTGTTTGGGTGTCAGCAGACAGCGTGGTCCCTCTGGGACTGCTCCAGACACATCCTTTGGTTCTGCCTGGCCAGCCACAGTGCAGGGCAGCTCCTGGTGCACAGAGATCGAGGGCAGCGATGGGTGGCTTTAGGGTAGTTAGCTGGTCAGTTCAGCAGTTGGATTTCTGCACAGGCTCCGCTGCACTGCCAAAGGCACTGGGTTTATTTTGTTTGGAAGATTCCCCGTCCCCCCTCTGCCATGTCATGGGCAAATTAGTCCTTTGGAGAATCGTTTTAGAACGGGGGCTGTGTGACAAGAACATATGATGTGAAATGCGTGGTACTTCTGTTTTCTGTTAATTAGAAACTTGAGATCTCCTCTTACTAATAAAGCTTCAGGTTTCTGTTCTTTGAAGCAGACAATTTTCCAATCAGATGTAATTACGGAGAAAAGCTCTTCGGCTGGATCCATTAACTTCCCCTCCCATTTTTTCACCTCTCCTTTTCTTCACATCTTGGCTGGGAGACAGCAAAAGATGTGGCAAGCCTCCCATAATTACCTGAATGGCAGACATTTAATAGCTTTATAACGCGTCTGAGTGAAGGCTGTTAAATCTGCTACGCTGGGCTTCCCAGCTACAGCTATTCTCTCTCTACATAGGACTTTAAAAATTCTTTGTGCAAAAGGAAAAGTATTGCTTTTCAAATACGCGTTAATTAATTGTGCATTTATACTGATGCTGAAATGCCGCTTAGTTACAGACTGCCTACTTCTGTCAATTAGAGTGTTGCTTTCTGTGGCGCAGTGAGAAATCATGGATCTCCAATTCCTTCCCTGGAGCTCGTCACTCCACAGACATTAGCACCATTGTCTAGTTGTAGCCTGCTTTATTTTATGATGTTCTCGATTGTAACTCAATAGTCCAGAATTAATTTCCTGGTTTTAAGGGCTGGTGTAAAGCCAGGTTTATTTATTTATTTTCTTGGGCTAGTTAAAAAATGACAGAGAGAGCTTGTGATAAGACCTGGAAAGAGAAATGCAGACATCGTTGCGGACAGCGCTTACAAATAACCTGAGAATTATACTGGCCACTTCTCTGAGAAGCACGGTGCAGAGAAGTCTTCTGGTGTGTCACTGAGCAAATCCTGGTGGCGTGATATCCGTGCTTCTGAGGCATGGCTTTTCAAGGCCTTTAGACTTGTAGCAGCACAAAATATTGTTGTAAAGGGGCTTAAAATACCTCTGCACACCCACAGAGCGCATAGCTGTTGTAGGCAAGGGCCTGGCTTACTGTGAAATGGGCTTCAAATTGCTATGGCTGAGGTATTAGTATGTTTTAAAATCACCAACTTAGAGGCATGCGTTTAATTTAGAGGCATGCTGCTAAAGCTGCAGTGTAAGTGGGGTGCTGAAAACTGCAGGACGATGGAATAGATGGCTCTGAGCATCCAGGCCTCTGGCAGAGGGCAGCTCTGACTTGCTTTAGGAAACTGAACGTCATTAGACCTTTTTTAAACTCGTAACTAGACCTGTTCAAATGTATTTCTGTATTGGGGGTACCCAAAAATACATGTGAGTTGAGGAACAACTGCATGAGAGTTGTGTTCTTCTGTCCCAAAGACAACTTCTGTTTTGAATGCGATACTGACCTTCTGCATTGAATGGGTGGAAGTAACTGTTTGATCCCGAGGATTGAATAACAGAGGTTTGGAGACAGGCAGTTCCCTACTGGTATGAACCAAGTGACCAGGTTTTAGATCCTATTGTAACATTGCTGAGAATGTGCAGTTGGATTATCTTTATAAGTAAATTTAAACACCTCCTGATGTGTGTTCTCTCCCTTTCTAATACTCTCATTTAATAAAAAACAAAGGACAGAAACCTTGCAGATGTGCCTAACAAGAACACTTCGTTTTTTCAAATTTCTTCTGGTTCAAATCCATTGTCTTAAACTCTGCAGGCGGGACTGGTTGGTACACTTGATACAAGGATGACAGCTCTCTTAAACGCTACCGTCATGGTACAAAACGCCCAGCTTGCTGGAAATGGGAATCCTCCCTCAGCCTGCATGCATGCACCTCGTGCTGCCTCAGGGTGCTTCTACCCTGCATGTGCTTCCAAGGAGGAGAAGCAAACAACCACTGCAGACATACCATGTTTGTGTTTTAGGACAACCTTTTTCCTTTGCTGAAGTGACTGCTGCCTCAGTCATCTCAAATGAGCTGAGCTTGCTCGCCACTCTCTGGGAGATGCGTTGGTACAGCTCTTGGCACAAGCTTGTCCTTAGAGCTGAAGGAATCATTATTGCTAACCCACTTAGCGTGTGCTTGCCTGTATTGTACCAGAACTCACTCCAAAAGTCTTCTAAAGAGAAAACAGAATTTGCAAATTCTCTTTATTTCACTCCAACGAGTAGCTTCCCAATGAAGTTAAAGCCTTCTACTGTTCAGAGAAGGATTTGTGGGTTTTGCACGAGCTCAACACAACACTCAGCCCTGAGATAAAAGTATAATACTACTTTCTCCTGTAGTGTTTATTCCCCTTTCAGCAGTCTCCAGCGTTGGTGGTTCTGTGGTTTTGTGTCTTTCATTTTTATTTTTCCCCGTAATTGTCTTGTTTCATTGTTGTGGTTTTTTTTTGTTTGTTTGTTTTTTTCCCTGACTTCAGAGAGTCAGAATGACTTCGTAGGCAGCTGAGGAAAAGCCAAGGACCTTAAGAAATGCCCTGTAATCCTTAGCCAGCTCCGACCTGCCTGTCTCGCTCAAGAGTTGTGAGCAACTGCAGTCTTTGTTCAGTGGGATGGCAAAGGTACCCCTTGAAATGAGATCCTGCAGGGACAGCCATGTGCTGACCTTTGTTTTGTCGCTGTCTGTCCCCCAGTAACACACACGGGGCAATGACAGCTTTTGTTGTGTAACTGTGGGTTTAAACCAGGAGTGCCTGGCACTTGGATGTGCTCCTACCTCTGGAATGATTGGGATGTGGATAAATGCTTTGCATCTCTCCTGATTTTTGAAAGCTGTGGTTTTACTGCAGCTGTAGTAGGTGATCTCCCTATTTTTAACTTTCCTTCATCTGACTTTGAAAGGCATTTTTTCCTCAAGGCTGGCTCAGTAAATTGACACACTTCTCCTAACAAAGGCAGGCATCTCGAGGGTTAGAAGAATAATCGACACGAGTTTGGCTGGCACACATGGCATGGGTAAACTGGCTTTTTTTCTGATGCTTCTCTTTGCTTTTCAGTCTTGATTGATTATTCAATTTTCACTGGTTCCTCCTGCCCTTAGTCTCACCCCCACCCTGCATATTGTTCTTCTCTGTTTCGAAGCTTTGCAGAGGATTAGAGTTCCCTGGCAGCCACAGAATAGCAAAGCTTTCAAATTGGTGGTTTTGAAGGGCTGAAGGAACAAAAGAGTAGACCTCAGTGCACAAGTCGCTTCAAGCAGAATCGAAGTTAAGAGTGAACAAAATGAGGGCAGGGTCATGTGTAAACCCGACCAATTTCAGTTATGGGGTTCAGGTGAGACAGTGGGAGGAGGGCAGTGTGCTGCGCTCGGGTCCTCACTGCTGCTCCTGGCTGCTTCCCCGCGGGGCCCTGGGCAAAGTTCTCTTGCTGTCTCTGTCTCCCTACTAGGATTTTCTCTGTAAAGTATGCCAAAGCTAAAGGTGGAAGCTCTGTAATAGCAGTGGCAATTATCTCCTGGTTGATATTAACATAAAATTAATTTCTAACTGAAGCATTAGCCCACTTTTTTCTTTTGCCCCTATTAATGTATTTCTTGTGTGGACACTCATCTCTTAGCCATTTGCTAAGTTTTTATGCTCTGTGTATTTAAAGCCCATTTAGGCAACACCACCTACAAACTGTCACCTGTAAGGAAAAAATATCCATGGACTTACTGTGGAGCGAAAGTTCTTGGGCATTATTTCCATTTAATTATAGCTGGGAAATGGGGACCTTTGTGTCAATTTGCTTCTCGTGAAGTAATCCTCAAAGAACACCGAATTGCAGTGCCTGCTCCGAGTACAGCCAGTGGATGCTTTCCTAGTCAACAGAGGCTGAGACAGACTTTGTGGCTTGATTTACAAGCAGAAATGAAATCAAACCCAGCATTTTTGCATTTTTCCTTTAATGCTGAGAAAGGAGGCAGAGAGCTTGAGCTGATCCCTAAGAACATTTGCTGTGAGAGGGAATTCTCTCTGTCGGTGACTTTGAGGCAGGGCTGAATCGCTGCTGTACTTACAGTCTTTGAAAACTCCAATAAAACTCCAAAGCTCCAATATTTGAGCCTGAATCTGACAACACGCAGACAAAGGTGCGTGTCTTGCAGCTTCCTGTCCCTGCTCCTTTCTCTTTGCTGATTTCTGTAAGTACTGAATGTATGTGGGGTTGGCAGATAGGGCCCTGGGGAAGCTCTTTAAGACACCCCTAGGCGTTGCAGCCTGGGTGTGTTGATACCCAAGTGGGTTTCCCAATGCAGAAATGTGTGCCACCAGGTGCTGCTTTGTTCTGGGCTGGTTCCTGCATGGCTACCACCATGTTCAGGCTACCGAGTCCTCCACGCCGTGTGTAACGGCAGCTGGCTCCAGGCGAACCTGCCAGCAGAGGGTTCCCCCAGTTCCCGGGGAGCAGGGATGACCGCGCGGTGTGGGTCAGCGGCAGAGCGTGCCTGGGGGCTGCAGCAGCCGAGCTCAGTGTCTGCTGCTGGGCCTCACCTCTCCTGCCTTCTGTGCCACCAGTCCTGGCTGGAAAGCAGAAAGTGGGAGGAGAAATGAATGAAATGAGGACGTGCGGCTTCTTAATGAATTGGATCCAAGATAACTAATTGGCTAATTACAGGGACTTGTTAATTCCCCATTACTGTAAGTACTCTCCCTCAGTGGCACCTTTTGTAACTGATGTCTTTATTAAAATGGAAATGTTGGTCTGCGTCTCCCCTAAAGTCACAGCAGACCCATACCACAATGTGCCTGGCAGCTGGCTTCTTACTGGGCACGCCGGTGTGGGCAGTCCCCGAAATGCAGTGAACAGAAAACGTTTATCTCTGACCTGCTGGTAAAACAAGGGGATGTGTGGGTGTACGTGGGCAAAACTGTTCTGCAAGAAGTCTTTTTCAAAGTTATGCCAAGGAGACTTGGGTAAGGGAGCTCACCTAATCCCAAGGGACTTTCTGGAAGACACGTGCCCTTGGCTGCTTGGGCAGGAGTCAGCAGTGATTTGCCAAGCTCTGCGATGCTGGAGTTCACCTTACTGAGTTTCTGTGACACATTCACTTTCTTGAACTAAGGCTGGGTTGATGACAATGGTTGTTTAATGGCTGCAATTTGTTGTATTGTGCACTTAACATCACTTCATCTGCACAGGTACTGTCTTGCTTGTCCTGCTTCAAGACAAAGTGCCCCCACAGCGTCACCTCCTCATGTGTCGCAGCCGGCAGCGTGCTTGTGCTGTAAGAGCCCTCTGGGGCCGTGCCTCACAAAAGGGGGAGCCAGGCCCAGAGCTTGGGGTGCACACACAGCTCCTCCCGGGGGCAGCTTGGTCTCCATGCCCTGGGCATGGTTTCACTGCACCCCAGCAGAGCACGGTTTCCAAAGTCCCAGGCTGGCACCCCTCTTTTCTGTCTCATCGTGACTCTGTGGGCTGTTAGGAGCAGGCACAGGCAGCCACTGAGCTCTTATCAGTGTTCGTGGGGTAACTGAGGGGTGCCAATAGGGTGGTGATGCAGAGCAGCATTTCAGACGTGCGAGCTTAGAACATCAAGGAGAAAAGGTCCATTCATTATCAAAGTGGTACTGGCGCAGATGTACTGAGAGAAAAATAAAGGGGGCAGAGATACAGCCCTATAACTGAACCAAACCATTACTGCAGGTGTTGTAAGGCCATCCGGACAGAATATGGGCATGCAGGTGAGGACCTTGTGTGCCTCCCATCCAGGTCTCATTGCTGGTTCTGGGGGACCTGTGACCAGTCCCCGCCTAATCCCAGTGGGGCCTCAGGTAACTGAATTGTTTTGATGTGAAATGTCAAGGGTTTATTTAGCCCACTCCTCTGTGGCTGTGCGTGTGGGAGTCTGCATCCTCGCCTTCCTCCCCGCTGAGGGAGAGGTATTGAAGGAATTTCTCCTGTGAAGGCTCAAACTCAGGTTCAGTTCATTGCAACGCAAGCTGCAGTCCTTCACCTGTGCATGGGGTGGCTTTCCCTTCAAGTAAAGCTCTTGCATAAGATTTGTCAGCTCCGTTTTTGTGATGCAGTTAATTCCACTGTCTCTGTGCTTTGGAGTCGTAGCAAAGGGACCAAAAGCAAAGCCTAAAATGACGTTGTGCTATGAGAGGCAGTTGAGTGTCTGTGCAGTTAGCGCTCCCATAAACAAGAGCTAATCGGCACCCTCAGCTGCCGCTTCGTTCCTGCCTGGTGCGGGGCACTTCCAGGGCTGCGCTGCCTAATGCCCCCTCCGGGCGCAATTACTGCATAAACTGAACCGACTGTAGTGAGTAAAGACACTAACGTCACCTTCTCTTTCTAGAGTTATAACAGTGAAATTTTTAGTAGGTTTGAGACTATGTGCTGAGAAGATGCTCTTTCTCTTCTAACTGACTCTCCAGACGCTCTTCTGTTGTTCAGGAAGATGTATATGTTTCCCACTGGTAACAAGTTTATGCCTGGGTCTGAATAAACCTAAATATTAATGCTTGCTAGTGCTTGGATGTGTGTGTGAGCTTATTTCCTACCAGCTACAGACTGCCTGCTTGGTATTCAGGAGGAGTGCGCAGGGAGCCGTATTTCTGTGCACGTTAGCACAAAAGGTTGGAGCTTTGCAATCTGTGCAGCAAACTAGACACTAGAAAATTCCTTCCTGTGCAGATCAATTATTTAGCAGCGTCCATAAAATTTTTCTGATGTACTTATATGAAATCAAGTGCTTTTTTGTGTTTCTGCCTTGATAGCACTGAAGCCAGCAACTGAAATGGGATTAGTGCACTTGTGGAACTGGCCAATTTGCAACCTTGCAAACTGTTTTCAGGCTCACAGAGCTTCATATATTCAAATATTATATATTTGTGGGCTTTTCCTTCCAAAAGGATGTGTGATGTATGGGTTCCTCCATGATGAATGCCTTACGATTCAAATGCTCGTATTTTAATCTAAAACCCATCCTCCCTGTAAGAAGGTGTAGTGGGTTTACGTGGCAAGGTTTTGGTAGCAGGGGGCTATAGGGGTGGTTTCTGTGAGAAAGATCTAGAAGCTGCCCCATGTTTGGGAAGGGCCCCATTGTTTTCCAGATCCGAGCCAATAAGCGATGTTGTTTTTCGCCTCTGTGAGAGCATATTTAAGACAGGGAAAAAACGCTGCGCCAGACAGCAGCCGGGAGTGAGGAACAGCCTTGCGCCAAGGTCAGTGTAGAAGGAGGGGGAGAGGTGCTCCAGGCGCCGGAGCAGAAGTCCCCTGCGGCCTGTGGTGAGGACCATGGTGAAGCAGGATGTCCCCCTGCAGCCCATGGAGTGCCACGGTGGAGCAGGGTTCCACGCTGCAGCCCGTGGAGGAGACCACGGTGGAGCAGGTGGCCCTGCACCGACGGAGGCTGCCGCCTGTGGAAGACCCCTGCCGGAGCAGATTCCGGGCCGGACCTGTAGCCCGTGGAGAGGAGCCCACGCAGGAGCAGGTGACCCGGCAGGAGCTGCTGCCCGTAGGGGAGCCAGGTTGGAGCAGTTTTCTCCTGAGGGATGGACCCCGTGGTACGGACCCATATCTGGGGCAGTTCTGGAAGAGCTGCTGCCTGTGGGAAGCCCACGCCGGATCAGTTCATCAAGGACTGCATCCCGTGGGTGGGACCCCACAGCACAGGGGACGAGAGTGACCGAGAAGGAGCGGCAGAGAAGAAGTGCTGTAGACTGACCATAACCCCCATTCCCCGTTCCCCTGCGCCGCTCGGGGGGAGGAGGTGGAAGAGGGTGGATGGGGGGGGAAGGTGCTTTTGGTTTTTTTTTTCTTTGTTTTCTCACTTCTCTCGCTTATTAGTTGTAGGCAATAAATCTTACTATCTCCTTATGCCGAGTCTGTTTTGCCCGTTACAATAATTATTGCGTGATTTTCTCGTCCTTATCTCAATCCTTGAGCCCTTTTCACATATTTTCTCCCCATTCCTCTTTGAGGAGGGGGAGTGAGAGAGCGGCTGTGGTGGAGCTCGGCTGCCCACTCGAGCGGAACCACGACAGAAGGGCATGCAGCTAAAACGGCACAGCGAGGCAGGAAGATGGGAACTGGGCAAGCTGCACCTCAGTTCCAGCTGCACTGTAGGCCCTCCCCAGCCTGAGGCCCACCTCTTCTCGTAACTGAATAGTTGAAAACAAGCAAAAGTGGGAATGGAGGGTGGAAAAAAAGGTACATTCTTAGCGTGGATTATCTCAAGCAAACTAAACCTCTGCAGCTGCTTAAATGGCTGAATTCCCATCACCAAAGAGCTCGACCTCCCCTAAACTTACAGTGGCAGAATGCCTGTGGTCTGCTGGAGCTGCAGAACTTCTGCCTTCCTTTGTTTGCCAAATGGCTTTCTTGCATGCTTGTGGTTTTTGCAAGCTGAGAACTGTCCTTCGGTTTTCCAGGCCATCTGGAAGAGGGATACTGCCCAGTACATGCTTGTTGGGGCAACAGTTAAGTGCTGTAGTGTTTTGCCATCTTTTTTCTGCTCTGGAAATGGCAGAAATGTGTGGTTGTATCTCTAGCATTCATAACGATACTTGAAATTTTGTAAGCTCTAGCTGAAAGTTAGATCTTGTAGCAAAACAAACTTCTTGTAGTACATGGCTTGACAATGGTTAACAAATTAATTATAAGTAGCTACTCAGTGTGCATGTAAAATGCTGCAGGATAGAGAAGGCTCTACACGAGGATTTTTCAATGTACCGAAGGGTGTTTTGCATTTTAGATGAAATGAGCATCTCCAGTACCTCCAGACATAGTTTGGCGTCATTGCTAGATTTGGGGGAAGGGGGTGTGGTTGAGTGGCTGTGAAACATCGGTGAAGCATTCACTGATTTGTCCAAGCTTGTATCTAGTTTAATAATGGTGATTAAATATTGTAATTTTTTTTCACAAGAGCATACCTAGCAATTAATAAGCTGCAGTCAAAACTGAGGGGAGAGAGGGAGGGCTGAGCAGTGTCTGCTATCATATTCCTCTCCCTTGGGAAGAATATGCTCCAGTCAGCAAACTGACGGGAGTGTATTTATGTAGAGGCAGAGGTTTATTAAAATCTCTGCAGAATACTATGGACCACCCTGGAAATATGTGGTTACTTGATAAGGACATCTTCCAACTTTTCCTTTAAAAGCTCTTGGATACCCAGTAATACGTCCCAAAACGCAATGATTTTCTTGTGCTGGAAGTGAACAGAACTTAGGTGGGTGTTGGAACTGGACCAGCACCATTCTGAATGAACTTGGGCCTTTCACCTTAGTTCCTTGCATGCTGTGTGTGATTGTTTTTCATGAAGAATTGGCATAGTACGGATGATGTACGTAGATCGCCATGCAATAACTGTATGTACATGTATACAGGAGGGCAGAAGAGCAAGCTGACTTGATGTCTGACTCACAGCGCCCACGTTGGTGTTGGGGCTGCTGCAGTGCTCTGGCTGCTCCTCCTGGGCAGAGACCCTCTGGTGCTGAGGGGCAGTGCTCCGGGAGCTCCTCAGCTGTGTGTGATGGAGCCTGTACCGGTCCCACCTGATGCTGCTGGTAGCCCAAGGGATGAGCAACTCTCGCTCCAGAGTATCGGCCCCTCTGCGATAAGCCTGTCCTGTGCTGGTGGATGTTTCTTTCAGTAAGAGCTAGCACAAGGGTACTACGCTCCCTGAGAACAAACACTAGTGCTGGAGATGTGCGTGTGGAGGACTTTGGGGAAACGAATCCGTGCCCTCCCCCATGTGTCTGCTGTAACCTTCGACTAGAAATGTGATGGGTGCATGGTGCTACTCGGGAGGAATGCGGGTTGCTGGAGGGGTGTCGTGACTGCTGGAGCGTGTACAATCTGTAATGCACCTCCAAATATGAATATTTACAGGGCTGGGATGAGCTGTGTACAAATCATTCTTCTGCCTGTGCTGCCCTTTCCCCGATGTGACAGTCATAAATTTCCTTTGGTTTGCTTTTGCCCTTGAATTTCAGCTTAATTTCCGAGTTTAAATCTGCTCGCTGGGGTTTGCTCATGGCTTTTTTCCCCTTGTCTGTGCTGGGGAACTGCAAATACAAGTAGATGCTGGTAGCTTGTTGCTTTCCTTTGCTCTTCTGCTGTGCGACTGGTGGCAGTGAGTAGGAAGCTGGCTCCATTGCCAGGGTCCAGTTTGCTTTTAAATACACAGAAGGGCAGAGGCTTGAAGGAGGTCATTTATCCCAGGCTACCATTTAGCTTTAGCATCGCATCCTTTCTGTAGTTTCTGTGGCATGCACTTGCATTACTGCCTTTATTTCAAGCTCTGTGTTGGTCAGGAGCATTTTCCATCTGTGCTGTGCCCAGAACTTAACCAGTGGGGCCACTAGAGGAGCAGAACAGCCGGAGCCGTGCTCGCAGAAGCCAAGCCATTTCCCCTCTCTTTTGGCATCCTCCAAAAGTTCTCTCAGTTTCCATGCATTTTGAGAAACAGCATCAACTGCTTTTTTACTTTTTGTTGTCTGTTGTACTTTACGAACTTGATATTATTTCTTTAGAAAACACAACTTCAGAGAGATGTTGGCTTTATAGATTGACCGCTTTGTTCTTGGTTTCTGTTGCGTTGCGAGGCATTAATTGCTGAGAATTTTGCTGCTTTGCCTGGATTTTCAAATGCTTCAGGGATGATGTGATTTGCGACGATGCTGTACATAAAATACAGTTAGTTTTCCTCTGTTTTGTAATTCCTTCATGAATACAGTACTCTGATCTCCTATTAGCCATTTTTGTAGTGCTTTATTTTTCAGAATAATTATGCAAATAACCAATTAAACTAAGCCTTCTTTCAAGCTGGGGGGAAAATGGAAATACAAATTACAGATGATAAAAAAAAAAAAACTTAAATGCAAGTAATGTGTAGATGATGCAGTGAGGATGAGATCCTAGTGAAGAGTCAATGAGTGTTTAAGGGTATTTCCTCTTGCAGCACATCGCTAAGTGAAAAATTCGGGTTATTTAGAAAGGCATATGCAAGTGTTCATTGCTTGAAGCTATTTAAAAATAAGTGCAGAGCATTATGAGAAGCGATGAGAAAACATGGTTTAATAGATAAAGGAGCAGCATTCTACAAGTGGGGAGTGTTCAGTGCTTAGGCTTGGAATGCGTGTGCTGTAACTAGGGCAGAAGCTGGGACGTGATCTTTACTGGGCAGTGTTTCACCTTATTCGTATGTGAAAACAAGAAGATGGTTTAATATTGCCCTGGAGCATCATTGGAGAAATGTACCACATAGACTGCTTGTTCAGTTCACTACTTGAAAATAAGGGGAAAAAGGTAAATAAGGGGTTGAGAACAGATACCTAAGTTGGAGTTGCTGGTCAGTGCTAGCTTGGCACTGGTGTCCCCAGGAGAGCTGTACCTTGTGGCACTGGGGGTAGTTGGGTGGATTTTCCAAGGGACACTAACTGCTCGTACAGCCAGGCTTCCTGGCTTTCTTCTTAGTTCTCCAAGCCTGCAGCCGTTCCAACAAAGCTCCCAGAATTCCGAACTTGAATTTCTCTGCTGGCCTTTCATGATTATTGGGGTTCTGTTTCCCTAAAGACAGGTACGAAATGCTGATGATCTTTAAGGTGCCAAATCCACCCCTCCTGGCACTGTGGGCTGCACCACATTTCAAGTCTGAGTAGCCAGGATATGGGTGAAACACTCCAAAAGTGCTTTCCCAGCTCCTGATGTTTCTAATGCTATTCTGCAGTCAGACATCTGTACATACCAACCTTTAGGGCTGCAGTCCCAACCAGAACCTTCCTTGCTTGCTGCCTGGAAGACTGCCTCAATGCTTCCTCTCTGAAAATGGCCCTTCTGCGTGTTTTGCAGCCTGAATCTTGGAGAGGGGAAGGTAGGCCGGGTAACTGAGCTCCCTGCATCTTAGTGGAAAATGCTCTGGTGAGGTAGGGAAGGAGAGCCCGTGCTGTTGGCCGGCAGTCCAGCCCTTCTTAGGATAATGAAGAGGTTTTGGCAGCAATGTCAGCAGTAAAATGGCTTGGCCTAGGTTCAGGAGCTTTCTCTAAAGAATACTCTCAAATGTATTAGCCTTAAATGCTGCCTTTCAAAGAGCAGCCTGTATATTTCATGGGTAGGAGCTGGACAAGAGGAAGGCTTTGCGGCTTGCAGGTGACCACATGCACGCACTGTTGACAGATACCTGGCTTCACAGCAGAGGGGCTAGCGGCTGTACGTGACAGCTTCAGAGGCTTAGATTGGGTGCTAGGAGGTACCTCCTGCCTAGGAGAGCGATGTGGTGCTGGGGTCACCATCCCTGCGGAGCGTGAGGCCCTGCCCCGCCTGGTGAGGGGGGAGCTGGCAGCGAGGCAGCTCCTGCTGCAGGCACTAGCTGGCCTAGAGGGGACCCGCTGGTCCTTCCAGAGATGTTCCTGGGGCATCAAGGGTGTCTCCAGGCATGTTGTAGCTGAACAGAGTTGTAGTAGAAACCCCAGTAACTGTCTGCCTCTTCTCTCGTTGTAACTGATGCCAAGAGAAGATCCTCCAGGGAGATGAGTGAGAGAGCATAGCATATGTAGTGCTGCATCCTTTCACTGTGTTTTTCCCTCAGGGATTTTTCCTTCTTCCTTAGGATGTAGTAAGCAAAAGACCTGGTTGGAA
This sequence comes from Netta rufina, assembly GCF_964035555.1. NCBI lineage: Eukaryota > Metazoa > Chordata > Aves > Anseriformes > Anatidae > Netta > Netta rufina. The sequence goes on from NC_140137.1 coordinate 6,732,333, forward strand.
GGAATGTCTTAGCAGTTATCAGCAAGCTGGCATGCATTGGAAAAGAAAGGTACTCGCTATTGCAGAACCTGTAAGCAGGTGCAGCTGTATCACATAACTTGGTATAGTTCATGCTAAGAAATTCTTATTTTGTGGGGTTCTTCCTGCATCAGTTTTCTTGTGGTAAAAAGTCCTGATCTTCTGAGCCCTTGGGGGAAAAAAGACTAGACTAGCTGTTCTTTGTTATTCTCATGCACTTAAGTCAATGTGAATCTGGAAAAACGCAGCCCATTAGAAAAAAGTCTGAGAACAAAGGTTCTGTGTTATTAATCATCACTTTTATTAAAACTGAGATAGAAGTTGTGGCAGTCTGATGGGAAATAAATAAGATGGGGGAAAATCCACCTGTGATGAGAAAATCACTGCAGCCAGACTTGACAGCGGAGGCTTCCAGGTTTATGCCTCGGGACTGCTTGGAGACCCTGCAGAGCAATTGCCAGTGTCACAAAGGAGGGGTCACATCTCCTCTTGCTTGTGCAGAAATCCAGTCAGCCAAAGCTGCCGCTGCAGGGCACGTACGGCTTGTGGCAGGCTCAGCCTTTGGGTTCCAGCAGTGACGTGGACCTGCTGCTGGGGAGAGTACAGAGAGTGCTCACCTTCGAGTGTGGGCTCTGGGGAAAGCACCCAGCTGGGATGGGGCCTGGCACGGGTCAGCCGGATGGGAAATCAACCCCTGGTTGAGCTGACATCAGGTGTTTCATTTTTGTGCCCAGTTTCAGATTGCGTAAAGCCCCCTCCTTCCTAGATCGGATCTGCATGTCACATCACCTTAGTGTTCCTTATTTCAGGCCTGAAATACCCTCTTGTGCTATGCCTCCTTTTAACTTTCCACTTCCTCTCCCCTACCCTCCTTTCCCTCCCAGCAGGTGTCCTCAACTTTTGTTGCCAGTCAGAAAAGTAGGACAGCAGCACGGAAGCCTTTCCCTGGCTCCCTCACGGTGCAGCAGGCATCACTTCTCAGTCGCTGGTGCTTCATCCACCCCGAGCTAACAGCCCTGCAGAGGGCAGGTCCGGAGCTGGAGAGCTTGTGGGGCAGCTGCTGAGAGCAGATAGTGTGCATGTAAACTGCAGTTCAAGTTAGTCCTCTGAGGTTACGCAGTTTCTATATTCATTGCTGGTCGACTCACCATTCACAGCTCGATGGGAGGCTACGTGGGCATCATTAGCACCCGCCGGCTCCTGCTGTAGTGGGGTAGGTACAGGGTGAAGCCGAGCGCTCCATTCAGCGGTGTGCAGAACCTTCAAGGCCGGATATTCTTGTCTGTGCTTCCCGCTGTGGCCTAGAAAAAGTCAACAATGAGGTATTTGATCTCTGGGACCTTTCTCTGAAATGTATTCCTGTGCTTTCTGAAGCTGTTGAGGCCATTTGGGATAATAAGCTGGGAATCCCAAGGTCGATCCCTCTTACGGGAAGAAGTGTGGGGTCCTCCTGCTCCTCTGCATGAACTCTGTGGGTCCTCAGACCTGCCGGCTTCATTGCATGGCCAACAAGCAGGGAAGCATGCACAGCGCAAAGAGTGGCTCCTTCACATGCCTCAGAAGAGGTGAACCAAGGGGAAACATTCTGATGGGATTATAGCTGCCTTCGTTAGGGCAGGAAAATGTGTACTATGGCAGGCAAGGGTTTGTCTGCAGGTTGCTTCCTTGAGCTGACACAGCAAGAAGATGGCAGGCTGAGGCACGGAGCTCCTTGCTCCCAGCTCCCTGTGCATCACTAAAACCAAACCAAACCAAAGTGAGACATCACAGACCTGTCATTACGCAGAATGCATCTCCAGTGACAAAAATAATAACTGGTAATTAGCCAGCACTTCCAAAAACACTCTGGGCTGCTGAATAACTGCTGGAAAACACAAATGTGATATGAAGCCTAAGTAATTTGTGGGCAGGGGGGTCGGGGTGAGATTGTGGTAGTGCAAATGGGTCGGGACCTGAGCCTGTTGTCAGTGAACAGCTGTTAGTCTGGCTGGAGGTGGCTCATGGTTTAGGTTGGGACCCTAAACCATTAGTTACTTGGGTGCTAGGCTCGTTAACTTGACTCATGGCGTATTTTTATTCAATCATAGTCTGTAGTTGTCTCTCCACGTAATTTGCAGAAGGTACAAATTCCTTAGGGATAGTCAGAGCCAGAGAAATATGAGAAAACCCAAATCACATGGGGCAAAAGGGGGGGAGATGAATAGCTGTTGACCAAGGCAGGCTGATAAAACACTGAAATTTAAACAATATCATTTGCTCAGGTCTAGGTGACTTAAAATCACTCAGACACCTGGTTCTCGCTTTGGTTTGCCTGGTTGAAAATGAAAACAGCAATAAACCCCCCAACTTTATGCACACACAAATTATATTGGATAAGTATGCATGGAATAGTAATTTAATATTTTTGATGTTACAGCTACCTGCAGTACCGTGAATGATCTCATTATGCCATTTCTAAAATACAACAGAAGGGGAAGAGCCTCAGAGCTCTGCAGTGAAAATAGATTTATGGGCAGTGGCCATGTGGGAAGAGTGTTCAGGACTGCCGGGTATGGGAAGAAGATCCATAAACAAAGGTGTTCTGGAGATATTTGAAATAATGAACTGCACAGGAAGAATCAATCAGATGTTCCTGTTTATTCTTTATCATAACACGAGAACAAAGGAATAGTCGATCAAAATGACAAATTTAATATTTTGTTTTATAACAGGCTAATCACAGAATAACATTGGAGGCTTTTTACAGGTGAGGGTAATGAGAACCTGTCATGCTGTATTTGTTTTAAAATGAAGAAAGGAGATGAATCCTCCTTGAAAGTACAAATGTGGTCCAAACAGCTTGGCTGCTGGGAGAAGCTTCTGCGACGGGAAGGTTATTCTCCATTTTGCTGTGATTGTTGCACCTTCACATGATGTATCTTTCCCCAGCAGATTTAAAGAGCATTTTATAGATCACATAAGTCATTGATATGATTCACCATTGCAATTCTTTTATTACCTCAAAATCCTTTTCATTATATGTTATTTTGATTGATCTTGATGAAGTTCTTACTCGTGTTCCCAGAGGGCACAGGCAGTGCATACCCAGCGCAAACCTTCCAGAGTTAATTGAGCCATTCAACCCCTTTTGCTGTGTGCAAGAGATACTTAGGCTAGGCATTAGCGAGACCATCTATCTCTATTATCAAGACATCTGGTATTTTAAACAGACCTGCTTAATTCCTCTTTTTTTTAGCGTTTTGCAAAAATAAAGCTATTACTGCTTCACTAGGAAGCTTAACCTCATCCATAAATACCTTAAAAAAAAAAAAAAAAAAGCTCTTTTTCTTCTAGTTGTTGCTCTGCAAAGTTTTTTGTTGGCTATAGTAGAAAACTGGGCACTCAAGTTTGTGCTGCTAGTTTTGTGTGATTCTAGCTGGAAACATTTAGTCCCTGGAGTTACCCTCTGTGAGAATAACAGTATGTATTATACAGCGGGTATACCACTGCTTGGGAAAAATCACTCCAAAGGCTGCTGCAGCTCTGCAGGATGTTTTATAGCCTGTAGAATATTTACTCCAAAGAACTCCCAACTTTGAATCCAGCTATTTATTTGGCATTGACTCAGTTTGGGTTTTTCTTTGATCCAGGCATGATTCAAATAAAACACCTCATAAGCTCTTAGTTAATATTTCTGCTTCTTGTCCAGAGTTGGTGGTGCTCTGTTTTGATACTGAGGATCCACTGTTGGGCTTAAAGCACAGAAACAATTCCTTGCATGAGCTCAGTGCTGTGGCAGAGAACAGGTGGTGCAGTACCTGATGGGCCAAGCGGGGAGCTGAGCTTTTGCTGAGAGGTGCTCATAATTAAATTGTTTCTTAAAAGGGAAGCACAGATCCGGGTCTGCAGGGTTTGCCACTGGATTATGCACCTGTAGCCAACTCCCTAATCAGTTGTGTTTATTTAAATGACTAAATAGCAGCAGAAAACTGGTTTGGTTTAACTAAACACCATGGTGATAGGTCAGCATAGGGCTTAAAGCTGGAGGGATGGAGGAACCTTGTCTGGTGTCTGCCAGCCAACCAGCAGCCCTTCCGCAGAAGGGAAGCACAACCTGGGGCTTCTGTGTCCCCGCACCGGGGAGTCCCAGTGCCTGGGATGGTAACAGCCCCATGCCAGCAGGGAGGGGAGCTCTGGTTAGGTAGCTGCTGGTGGCAGGGAACCCTCATCACCCTTGCAAATGCATTCTGCTGCTGTTTGAGCTGTTCATCGGTCACTCGCGCATGGAAATAAAGCTCCAACTCAATTCAAGTGTTCCTGATGACTCAAGCATGTGGGAGCACTTCATACCTCCTCCACCCTGGCTTCCACAGAACGCCTGTGTGATCAGAGGGCATCCCTTGGTTAGCATGATGGACAAAATCCCGTTGAGGTCCTGCCCCCAGGCATGGCTGCACAGTGGCAGCGGGCCCAGGTCCTCCAAGCCCTAGGGCTGCTGCTCCCCCCAGGGCTGGCAGCATGGGGCAGGGAAGGGCCTTGCCTCTGGGCACTCCCCTGCACATCCTAGCATCCTGCACTACCGGCGTGGTTGAAAAATCTGGTTTTAATTATGTTGCAGCCTTGCAACTGCGTGCCTTGCTGCCTCAGTGTCCTGGGGTAATGTAAAGGAGGAAGAGGATTAGGAAAGGGAAGGATCCTTCCTTTCCTCCCCTACAACCTGCTGTAGTCTCCTGTGCAGTACAGAAGGGGCATTGACAAAAAGCATCCAAATTGGTAGGATTACTGAGAAAATCCCCAAAGCAAACGATGACTGGTATCACAGATATGTTTAAAAAAAAAAAAAAAAGTATACAATGAAAACCATGCGAGATGTTGCTGAGGTTAGGAGCCCTGCATTAAGTTGTTCAGGGGCAGAGTAAACTCTTGAGAGAATTACCCTAAAGTGAAAGAAATTAAAACCCGATATTACTGCTAAATGCTGAAATTGCTTGGATGTTTTTTTAATTAAAAAAAAAAAAAAAAGAAAGGCAAGCAGGGGGGAGAGAGGAGAAGAGAAGCAGAACTAGGGGGAGAGCCTGAGAAAGAGAGGGAGTGCGAGGCCGGGGGAGGGAGAGGGAAGGGGCTGCACACTCAGCTGAGCAGCGGGGAGGAAAGCTTCCACCGGAGGAGTTTGCAGCTTTCCATGTCTGCCAGCCGGGTGCCGGCAGCCAGCAGGTGCTGCTTGGTGCCTCGGAGGATGTGGACTAAAGGCGAGTCGGAGGGACTGCAGACTCTAGGCATTGTGGTGGTGGTGTGCTCCTCTCTGAAACTTTTGCACTACCTCGGGCTAATTGACTTGTCGGATGGTAAGAGAACTTGCAAGTTTTCCGGCTCCTGTTTACTTGTCTTTAAATCTGTTTCAGGGAAGTAAGCAGCAGGCAGGCAGCAGGAAGGGGAGCACTGGTTTCTCGATGTTGTCTTCATCATTATTAAGTCTTTATTAAGATTCAAACAGGCTGCAAGGAGGGAATAAGGCTTGATGTTTTATTGAGGACCTTTGTTTGCTTTCAGTATATTACCATAGCCAGCGAGGATCTGAAGCTGTGATATATTTTTTTTTTTTGCCTTATTACTTTATCTAATTCTCTTCATTAAATGTTTTGTATTTATTAAACCTTTTTTCTCTCTTGAAAATAAATTTAATGCCAGCTTGGAAAAAGGAAAGTCTCTCTTGGGGTAACAGAAGTACAGCTGATAATTAGGTGTATGATTTCATACGGATATCAAGACAAAGTAAACAAACAAGAAATTCTGTTGTGACCTTTGTAAATTTAAGACAAGATGGAAATAAAGATTCTGAATGTCAGGAGAACAAAGAAAACTTTTCTGTATTTGGTGCTGCAGACACTTCAGTAAAGTAACCAGAAACAAAATAACCTGGAGGGAAATGTTTCTGTTTTCAAGTATTGAGTTGAAAGATTTGGTCTCTTCACCTTAGCAATGTGAAACTTTTCCTTAAAGGCTTTTCCCAGGTGAGGAAAGCATATGTATTTCAACAGTAAAGCCAACTGTGGTGATCATATTATCTAATCATAAGGGGATGTATGCATCTCTGTCAATTTCAAAAGAAAGGACTTCTTAATGAACCAGATGAGATTTTAAAAAATAAAATAAAAAATGGGCACACACACGCACCCCAAGTCACTGAGTATATTCTTGCTTAGATCACTGATAGTGCCAAGTTTGTCCACAAAGCGCAAGCAATGATAAAATACTAACATGGGAGTTTATGCTAGTTTGTTCGGCCATCTATAAAATACGGGTTAGCTAAGGCTGACATCAGATCGAATAAAAGTAGAGGACATATATATACTGAGTATGTTTTGCTGGATAAAAAAGCAAGGAACGCATGTGGAATTTCTATCTTGCCTCTGTAAAACCAGTGCTGTCAGGTAATCCTAGCAATCCTCCTGCAGGATTAAGGAAAATAGGAAAAGTGGCCTCAATTGGAGTTATTTTATTTAGACTAAGAGGAGATGTAAATTGTCATGTATTTGTTGTTACACATGTGTTGGTATTCCACAGGGCGTTTAGTTTACTCCTAGAGTGACACTGGAGTTAATTACAAATAAATTAAAATATCTGACAGTGACAGCTATTTTCAAATAATAGCAGCAGAACAGCTCAGCTTAAAAATGAGCTGTCAAGTCAAACGCTGAAGCAATTGCATTGCTACCTGTTTAACAGCATGAACACTTTTATCCCTTCTTTCTAGATCTAATTACTGTAATTCCAATGTCTGCTCTTTTCAAAGCATTTTTTTCCCCAGAAGATTCTGCACAGTTTCTCCAGCAAAGTCAAATGCATGACAGGTGAGAAAGTTGTCTGTTCACAGATGAAATGAGCAAAAGTGAGCAAACGGTCCTAAAATATATTCACTGAACAGCTCTGGATGTGCATGTTTGCAGTCATCAGTCAATAATCACTCAACCCATTCAAGTGTAGAACGGTATATAATATTTTCTTTCAACTCCATTTGAGGGAGTTCCATAATAATTTCTAATACCCATAATACCTGAATTCTGATGGATTATCTGACACATAGAAGCATGACTCTATAAAACTTGCCAGCTCTGACTTTTCTTTTTTTTTTTTTTTTTTGCTGTAGTTCTTGTTTGAGAAATATCTTGGAGATCCAGATATATTTATTTGGCATTTGTTAAATTATATGATTTTGGTTTTTTCCCCTTCTGACTGTACTTGTACTGAGTATTAATTACATCTGTAAGTAGTAAGGTTAATGTAATGTAAGTGCTTGCTAATGCAGTGCGATGCAAATTTCAATCATCTGAAAATCTCTAAAGGTGGTATTAAATTCTCTTCTTCGGTGTGCTGTGATTGGGAAGGTACAGTAGGTGTTTATATTATGCCATAAATATTTCTTATGTCTTTATATTCACTAGAAGCAATCACTGCTTTTATTTATAGAGATCCAGAAATTCCAGGGGCTTTCTTATGCCTGTGTGCAATAGCACTGAAGGGAGCTGTTGGAATTGGCTATATTCCTCTTGCTTTTCAGAACCAGTATTATTCTATCTCCTATTGCCAGAACAGACCTCCGCAAGCATTGTTCCTTTGTATGGCGAGGGGGGGGGGAAAGCTGAGTGCTGATTCTTCATTCATATAACATAAGAAGCAAGACTTAAGGAGAAGAAAATAGTGTAGACAGTAATTCAGGGAATGTGGAATTTTAGAAGTGGCTGCAGCTGAATGCACATTTGTTCAGCTCTTTCTCTGACAGTTATATTCCAGATGTAAGGTTTGGTTCTTGCTAATAGTTCAGGTGATTGACAAACTGGCTGCAACCAGAGGCATTAGTGGCAGTTTTAATTCCAGAAAACGACCTAAAGCTGTGTGCAGCAGTTTTTTTTAAATATTAATCCAAGTGAACAGGATCGTTCTTTTTTTTTTTTTTTCCCTTCAATTCTTTTGTCCCACCTGAAATGCAGGTGGAGTGAATCTATTTGAAATTATCCCATAAAACTCAGCCAAACACAAGAGCCCCAATAAGATCAGACCGTGGCTTGTTATAAATGTTAATGTTTTCCAGAATTCTTCATTAATGTGTTTCCTATTTGCTTACAACCAAACATTGAAGGCTGGAATCTAGATACAGTTCTAAAACCAAATTTGCTTGACTAAACAGAAGTTGCACAAAGCATGGGATGTTTTTTTTGTGATCCAAGTAGGTAGAGGATCACGAAATATAAATTGTTTTATGCTTATCTGACACTGTTTTATCTTTTGTGGGCTTTGTTTCTTGGCTGTGTTCTTGCTGCTATCCTGTGCTGGGATAAGGAGCTGCTGCAGTCTCATGAGGTCAGGTCCCAGCTCCTGATGAATACACACAGTCACATCCAAAACGGTGGGCCACGAGTCCAAGATATTGTTCTAAAGTGCAGCGAGACATCCGCCAACAATTAAAGGTATTACGTGACACCTAGCATGTAATACATCTAGCAACATTTTGTATTGAATCATGCTTGGAGACCAATAACCCTCTCTGTAAAGCAAGAGTAAATTCTGGCTGTACAGTTGTTTTATGAGTTTGGCTTTAACCCAGCTTCTTTGCTGATCATACATCCATCCTTGATGCACTTGAAGCATTAATAAATCATATTGCTTCAGAAATCATATTTCTTCAAATTAAAAGGATCCAGAGCAAATATGTTCAGTGCTTTTGGACTAGTTCAGTATTGATTCAGTGACACCCACAGCAAGGTGCAAAATCCTGCAAATAAGTGCAGTAAAAGATATAGACATATCCCAGCTATGTCTGGGAATAGCCCAAGACAAATCATAGCTGATTCTTGAGGTACTGCGTGGTTTAACTGTGTGTGTAAGTTTAAAGCCTCTGAAGAGCAGATCAGTTGGGCATGTGGAGCACACCAGGGTTCCTGCTCCAGCTCCTTGGGCCCAGCCCTACAGAGACAGTCGTTGCCCAGCTGCTACAGGTGCTAGCCAGTCTGCAGTGAAACGGAGCATGTGAAATAGCAATATTCTTTTGTAAGAGCTCTTGTGAGAGCGTGTTCTTTCCTACAGCTTCAGGTGGGAACTTCAGATAGGCTTTGAAGAGAGGGAAATAAGGAAGTGATTTGAGCAGGTTGAAAGCTGGAGTCCTTTCGACTCCAAGGCACCCAAGGAAGATAATGAGCTATGGGGGAAAAGGGACCAAACCCATCACCTTCAGCATGTTACAGCCTCCACACCATATGATGTTATGTTGCAGCCGAATCGGTGTATTTCTGTATGTCGTACTCGGTGATTCCTTTCCAGCTGTCCTGACCCATGCTGGTGTGCAGGGCCTGGTGCTGGGGGACACTTCTGAAATGCCAAATATGTGTCAGTGCTGGCAGAGCTCGAGCAGCACACACTTCAAGTAGAAGTCTGGTTCCTTTTGCCATTAGGCCAATTCCTCCATTTCATGCAATTATTTTTACTTCAGAGGGAAATTATTTGCAAACTATTCAAAGGGCTGAAATAAGAGGGGTTATAAAAATGCCATTTACTGTTACAGTGCATCTCTTCTGATGTGCAGGGTAGCAGACACCTGAGCTTCTGCACAGCGTCCTCCAGCCCCAGTTACTCCTGCTGCAGGATCCTGTTCCTGTTGGCCTCCTGGATGCAGCTTCTGCCCTGTCCCTGCCCACCAATGCTAATTGCCAAGTTTCCCTAAATAGGACACCTGATGACAGTGCTGGCTGGGTCATGCTTCTTACAAATTCTGTATCTCATGTTTTTCTGTACTGTGTCCTACTATAGTACTTTTTTTTTTTTTTTTTTTTTTTTTCAGTCATGGAAGTTACAACACAAATTCAAAACTTTTACCTTTGAATACAAGAGAGCAAAAACTCTATGAAAATGAAGTTCCTGAGAAGTGACCTGCATTGCTTCATGTACCTGCCTTCCTGGCATGGTCCTGCAATATGTTTTTATAGGCAAAACAGAAACCTATAACACTTCTAAATGTAATGTTGTTTGTATTTTAAGGAAAAAATGGTTAGGCTTGAGGATTGCTTGGTCACACTTCTGAATACCCTACGTAGTTGTATAATAAAACTTAATGCCTTGTGATGTACCGCTGAAGTGAGACTCTTCTCCTGCCTGCTCAGGTGGGGCTGGCCCTGCAGGATCCCTGCTCTTAATTGAAATTCTGTATTTTTAAGGACTGCCCTTTGCCTAGTGAAGTGGCAATTTTGTGAACAGTTCTCTACTGACTCTGATAGAAAGCAGGTGTAGTTTGATCTGGGATAGTGATGTTTGGTTTTGCTATTACTCAGTAAAGTTTCATCTGGCTCTTACATATGTGGTCATCCATGTGCCAGGTGCTGAGTCCTTTAGTGGCATACGTGAAGTCATGTAAGTAGTCACGTTACAGGACTCTGTAGCTCTGCCATGAGACATCTGTTGACAAGGCCACCCTGGGTTGTTTCCTACCTGTATGAGGAGTGTTGAGGGTGCAGCAGATCCCTCTTGGTTCCATCCACTTCCATGTCTTGTAGCAGTATGAATTTCAATATTTTTACATAAGCCCCACATGAGCTCTGGTAGTGTACATAAGCAGGCCTTGTCTTCATGACTCATTTTTTTCCATGTTCATGACAATGTAGACTAAGTGAATTAGTCTGGTAGATCAGAATTTTGGGCTACAGATCTTACTGCAAATAATAAATTGCAGTATCTCCACTGGGTCTTGTTTCTTTTTTTTTATATGATGGTCTGAGTTTATGTAGTGATTCACTGTTCAGTTGGAAACAATGAGACCTGATTTCTGAGGTACAGCAGTAAAATACCTTTTTTTGTTTTTCTTTTTTTTTGGGGGGGGGGCGGGGGAGGGAAAGAAGTGGATTGTCCATCTCAGAACCTCAGTTTTCCATTGTCAGGGTTATATTATGATAGCATTGCCTGTCTTTGCATAGTCGTACTGTGTTTGCAGACAGTCAGCTAACTTGCCTATGTCGATAACTGGCTGGACCAAGTCCCACGGCATGAAGGGAAGGAGTCAGCAGTCACCAAATGCCCCAAGTGCTGCAGCTGAGCTTTAGTGCTTTCGGGCATGGTCTTGCTTCGTGAAGTTATTACTCACGTCTGTATGGGGAAATGACATACACCCAGGAGCAGACAGAGCCAGGGGTATGCAGCCAAAATTAACTTCACAATTCCTGGTTTTCTGATGTTTTGTGTTCTCCTTGTGTAGGATTATGACCAAGTAAATCTGGGGAAGAATATATGTGCATTTATAATCACTGAGTTTTTACAAAGTTATCCTGACTAATCATTATGTTTCCTGTAGTGAAATCTCTGAATTTATTGCAACACTTCCAGCTTTCAAGGTTTCATCTCTCACATAATTAGCTGGCCCTGAGACTTCATTATCTAGTCTGTGGCAGGAGCTCTCGTGAAGGCTGGGAGCCCTGTGTACAGCCTGAGCCGTAGGCTCCCGGTTGGAGACGTTGTTTGCTCCACATTGTCTTCTGATTTCCCTTCAGCACCTGCTATTGCTGAAGGAGCCTCTCCAGATCAACTCCTGACACTTGCTTCTGATGTTCAGGGGCTTTCCTCTCAGCGTCAGCTCTGCTAAGGAGAAAGTTTGTCATGGTGGATTAATTGCAGTCATTGCGCTCCCTGAGGAACTTGAGTTGTTCATGCCATTGCTGTGTTAACACCGAGGCAATTAGTGTCTGGTACTCCTTCAGACAGGCAATTCGAGTCTTTTAACTCCGAAGGATTCATTCTAGCAGCAGCGATTCTGCTTCGACCATCGGGATCCATGGAGTGATGCAGTTAGTAGCTGTAATTACTCATGGCTGCATTTGGAAGAGCACATTGTGCTACTCCCCTGTTTGTGCGCTGATGTTTGTTGTAGTTGCCCTACTGATAACCTTTCTGTTGAAACAGAAATTTCTTAATCATTGATATTCATGTTACAGTAATGTTTCATGTTTGCCTGCTCCCCATCCTGTTTGCTGTTGGGTCTGTGAGTAAACCCTCTGTGTGTGTGTATCTCTGTAAGCTTTGTCTTCCTGGCTTCACAGCTCCCCTCCGCTCTGCGTGCAGCGCTCCTCCAGCTCTGCATCTAGGTTAGGTTCGTGTAGTTCCTGTTGCTACTGCAGCTGCTACATCTGGTTTCTTGCCCTTGCAGGGTTTTGTCTGCCGGCACCCTTGCAGTGTGCTGGGGTTGCGGAGCTCTCTACTGGCTGTCTGTGTCCCCTTGGAATACAGCACTGCCTTAAAGAAAACAATCTTGTGCCCCTGTCCTTCTGCTTTTTGTGAGAAGGCTGTAAGTGTCACTGCTGTACAGAGGCTGGGACCGGACCTGAGGTTCTGCTCTTCTGGACTCTCCGCCCTGGGGCAGTGCCACCCTCCCAGCTTAGCCCTAAAGCCTCGCTTATGTGGATTCCCGTGTTCTTTAGCGTGTAGTCTGGTTCAGAGACTTCCCTGCAGATGTTTGGTGTCTCCTTGCTTGTTTTAGTTAGTGAGAAAAAAAAAACAATTCATTCACTTACTTAAGCACTTCCTTTCCAAATTAAAGGTTTGCATCAGAAGGTATAAATGTCCTACAAGTACCCCATCACTTGCACGGGCACAGAAGCTGAAACTCTCTTTGAAGCATTGTACCTACCTGGTCAGAGCCAAAGCTGAGGGTTTTAGGATTGCTGGGCGGGAAGAAGTTGTGATGGGACAGGTAGAGGAGTGCTTCTTAAAATAAAGGAGATGAGAAAGGTAAAGAGTCCATCCCGCTGCCTCACAGCAAGGTCATACCTGCCTTAGTGAGTGCAGCACTGCTCTTTCTCAAAGCATTTGTCAGTAAACCATTTTATATTTTTTTTGAAGCTGTGACCTAACTGCCTGTGAGCACAGCAGGGATTGCTTCACACACCTGGCCCAGTGTATTCCTGTTTGTACTTCTAGTGAGGTGGTCGTCGTCTGTGCAGCAACGTGGAGCTATTCATTTATGTTCAGCTGCTTCCCCACAGTTACCTGCAGATCTTCAGCCTGGACTGCTATTCCTCATCTTCCCTTTGTGCATTTGGTTCTCTTCTCTGCCCTATAGCCTTTTGTGTTTGCCTTTATCAAGCTCCACCTAGATATTTTCAGGCCTTTTTTCACATTGCTGACCTGTTTGAATTTTCCTGCAGTCCTGTCCAACGTGATGCTATCTGCTCTGTCTGACCAACCAGGCTGGCAATAAACAAGTTGGCCCAGGAAGGACCTCAGTGGATTCCCATTTGGTGCCTTCCATTCTCCTGATGCTGAACCCCAGAGGCTGCCCTCTGAGCAGCTGCCCAGCCAGCTCCATCTGTGTCAGCAGCAGCTCCATAGACTGTTCTTCCCTCGGCTGCCAAAGGAGAATGTTGTGTGAGACAGGACCAAAGCTGTTATTCAGATGAAGATGTAATGCATTCACTGCTTCTCTCCTGCACAAGGATGTGCTATATCTGTTCAGTTTTGTTTCTCTCTGCATTTTTGGCAAATCCGTGACCTTTGCTTGTAAGCATACAGCATTAGCTGTTCCAGTGTAGCCTGAGAACTGAAGAGTGAAAGATGGGGAAAAAAATTTACATGGTACTGTAGCCATGTGTCCCTGCCAGGACAAAACAGAAGATCCTGCCTTTGGTCTTCCAGTTCTTTGAAGATAGGGAAAAGTCAGAGATCAGCAGTCCTGGGAAGTTAGGAGCAGGACTTCCTCATCTTTTATGCAACAAAAACACACCACCTGTGTTTTACAGTTCCTGCTGAAGTAATCACCTACCAATGTAGGCGATCAGCCTGAGATCTATGACGTTTTGTGGGACCCTCACAGGGCTGTAATTCAGTCAGTCATCCTGTAGGAAGTAGTGTTTGTGATCTTCTGCTTCAGCACTTCTGAACGAATAGATGAGGATTGTATTTCTCGCCCATTGGTGCAATAGTCGTTCTGTGTGCAGCATGGCCAGCCTTCCCCTTCAGAAAGCATTTCAGGCTCACCAGAGCCAAGTAGCATTTGCATCATACATACCTGGGGCAGCACAGAGGCTAACAACTGTCACTTTAATCCTTATTTCTGCTCTGGTAAAAAGAATGCATTAGGGTGTAGTGGTGAAAGATACGGGAGTGAATTAAGACTGTACAAGAACAACCTCCTCCTGAAAGCACAAATCCCATGTTTCAGGAAATGCTACAGTTGTGGCATCAACAGGCAGCCTGAGCTCAGCAGGCTGCATCCATGTTTGCTGGAGGACTGCGCGTGGCTGAACTGCATGGAGGGCGCTTCTGTGCTTTATGCAGCAGGTGGCTGAGAGAAAGGGATCTGTTTTCAGTGGGATGAAGTGCCGGGGGGGAGGATAGAAAGTGAAATTAAGTGCTTATTGCTTCACGCATTAGTGTTTGCAGGACTTCAGCATCGAGCTGACTTAGGAGTTTGTTAATGGTTTGGAAAGTGCAGACCTTTGTGATCGTGATGAATCAGCAGGCAAACTGTCTTAATTAGCTCTTTCGGTAAGCATAACTTCGAAGGGGACAACTTGGGTCTTTTATATTGTTATTTTTTTAATACATTTTTAGGCATACAAAAAGAATATACCAACATACCACAGCAAAACTGGTAGCATTTCTCACGCCGTCATTCCATGATTTCTGTGCCTTTATTAACTCCGCAAATGTACAGAAATGCAATAGCCCGTGACTTCTGTACCTACTTACAGTTTTTCCCCTCCAGTTGGCTGCTCTTCATTCAGACTCCCTCCCTAAGTTAATCCATTTTTCTGCTGGGTGGAAGGATGTGGGAAGAGACTGATATCTGTGCATTTTAAAGGAAGTTAAATAGAATTGAATAAAACTTGATGGAAATCCTCATTTTCTTGCAAAGATTTTTGTTTGGTTTTATGTGTGTAGTTTTTTTTGTTTGTTTGTTTGTTTTTTGTTTGTTTGTTTTTTGGAAGGTAAGATGTGTAGAGGACAAGCTGCTTTTTCAGATTTCTAAAGGGTAGGACCTTATGCTTTACCTGTTCTCTAGAGCTGCAAGGAAGACTGGACTGCAACACGCTGCATCAATTCTGCCCTTGCAAAATAGCAGTCTGCACAGAGCTTCAGAAACACAGCAGGTAGGAGGCGAGACATGGTGCTGTGTGATGCACTCGTTCATGTACCCCCACATCATGTCAAATGGCCACCGTGACAGTGGCGTAGGCGCATTCAATGCGGAGACTTCAGTGGATGTAGAGCCTGCAAAGCAGATCCTTGGTTTAAGGAAAAGCTAATGTGGGTTGCGAAAAATAAATGTACAGCATTTTCTAAACTGAATGTTGTACATTGAAGATGTGTTTGCCCTTGTGCAAACTTTATTTCCGAGAGGTTCTCAAAGGTGTTGTAACTCGTGTAGGCACTGGCTGTGGAAGCTGGCAGTTCCCAGTGCTGCCGAACCGGGCATCAGGCTGCTTGGCTGATGTTAGTGTCTGATGGATCAGTACTGGTCAATCTGGGTATATTTGATAAGCCTGGCCTTCTGTTCCCTCATCATTTATTACCCTTCCACTTGGAGCCCTTTCTCTGATGTGTTATGGGATAAAGAGCTGCTGGGTATGGGGGATTCAGGCAGGAATGTCCTCCAGCCCCATGCAGGTTACTGTGTTGCAGGGACAGTGTTTCCAGAACAGTGTAATCAAAGTAAGCAAGTGTTCCTGGAGGTTCAGGCAGGAGATTGAAAGTATAATCTGGATTTAATTTTCTTGAGAAGGTTTTTTCTTCCAAATATATCACAGCATTAAAGTTGCATAGTGTCAACTGATGTGAGGGGTTCAGTCTAACCTCTAATTGTCCTTATCTACTAATCCTCAGGAGTGTAGATAAAATCTTCTGTAAAGCACATCCTTGCCAGTAAACTCAATTAAAATATATCAGCAAGAGATGTGAGCTGAAGAAGTATGAAATGGAAAGCTAAGTCTATCTTGATGCTCACAAGTTTCATTTCCTTGCAGTAAGAGCTTGTCACGTTGCAGGGGGCTAGAAATGGATGTCTGAGTGTTGAGCTGCTCCTGAATGCCGCTGTCCTTTGCTGAAGGTGATGAGAGAGGCTGGGGGCTGTCACTGGAGCGGATGGAGAGCACCAGCACATGGACAAGCTTTTTAAGGAAGCCATCTCATGACATTATATCTGTCCAAATATCCTCTTCTTCGGGTAAAATTGGCTTTGGAGATGGATTCAGAATCTTTCTGAAGGAGGTGAAATGTCAGCCGGTTTTGTCTGGAAGGAGTTCAGATCTCTTCAATCCTTCCTGCTCGCTCAGCTACTCGTGATGCCTTCAGGTTTTCAGACGTGTAGACCCTAGCAGGGCGCTGTCATTGCTCCTTTACTGCCAGCTGGGTAACTGCGTGGGTGCCGAAGGGCCCTGTAACAAGATGCTGATCTTATTAAGGTGTGTTTCTGAGGTAACTTGGTGCGTGTACTGGTGGTACAATATTGTACCGTCTGTTTTAATATATTTAATGTCTGAATTCTTCCTGTGCAGCAGGCACTGGAGTAGCGCATGACTGTATCAGTGGGGGAGCACTAAAATGGTTCTTAACAAATCTGAAACTCCAAACCAAGTAGCAGAATATATCTGCTCTGGTTATTATGGTGCTTACTGTACTGCCTCGTGGGGCATATCACTTGAACTACCACCTGATAGGTGAAATTCAGGCTGAGGCTTGAAAAGATCTTGATTTTAATCCAGTCTGGCTACTGCACTGCTGGGTAAGTTGCCATGAGGCCAGTCCCATCAGAAGGTTTGGGTAGCGAAGATGAATTTCTAATGTAACTTCACCTGCTAAAAGGGTCCAGGGAGTTACTTGTCTGAAGTCAGAAAGGAGCTAACGAACTTTCTTTTCATCCTATTCTGGAAGTACAATGCTTACATAATGGCCATTAGTTTGATTGTTTTATTTGGCATCAGTTAAGTTCTCTTCTCAGAACACTGCTTACGTGCCTATTCATTTCCATTATATCAACACTTCTGTGGTAACAGGAAAAATAAAAACAGTATCTGTTCAAGGCCAGCGATGAAGAATACTTTTCAGACAGAAGTTCTTAAATTCTGTTGCTGTCAAGTTTTTACTCTTACCCTGAGCTTCAAGATGCTGATCAAGGCTTTTTTCGTGGAACTGAAGCATAATGGCATCTGGCTGAAGTGTGGCAGCTATGCAGATGGGCGTACAGCACAAACAGAGCTAGTGTTTTGTTGCAGTTTATCATACAAATGATTGAAAATGTTTATGATTGTTACATTTTTTTAGCAGGGTGTGATAACAGTCTCAGACTGCGTGTAGCCAAATGTGTATCTTTTCTTCCAGACCCCTCCTGCATTTCAGCCTGGTTTTGCTGAAAACTTAATATCCCCACAACTCCTTAACGATTTAAATAATTTATATATACCAGTTAGCTGTCTGGAAGATGCCAAAAGCTATTCATTTCATCAACCCTGAAATTGTACCTTCTTCGCAATTAAATCAAAACACTCTGCAGTATTAAAGCTATTACGAACTTTGTAAGATAGTTAATAGCATAGCAAATGGATTAGGCATATGTCACTCTGCATTTACGGACTGCAGCATCACTTGGAGACATGGAGCATACAGAGGCTTCGTCCCTCTTGAGTTCCCTGTGACCCCTCCATTCAGGTGCATCTGTGGCCAGAGTGCCCCCGAGCACAGGGGATCCTGCACCACAAGACCTGCGTGTCATCCTGCTGCCAAGCAGCCAGCAGCGACAGGAATTGCCGTGTCGCTGACTAAGTATGAGGAGATGCTGTCTGGTATGAAAAGCTGCTTTGCGTTTCACTGGCGTTGGTTGAACTCCTCTGACTGGTACTTGTTTCTGGATTACACTAGTGGGAAGCGAACCTGTCCCCTTCAGCTCTGTGTGTACCCCATAAATTCCCATTTTCTGTTGAGAGGGGTGCCAGAGAGCATCAGCTGGGGTAATGCTGATCACAACCGAGCTGCATCCAATGCTGTAGTGAAGTTTGTACTAAGATACCCAGCTGGTTCTCATTCCATGGCTTTCTCAACCATGAAACCCACCCACGCATTGAGGTACAAAATAACGGGATCAGTTTCATAAAATAATCAGGGCACCGTGGGCAGAGTGAGTGTATGGGTAAGAGAGAGGAGAACAAACCAAACACAGCACTGTCTGCAGGTACTCAGACAGTCGAAGCTGGTGAGGGGTCTGGAGAACAAGTCCTACGAGGAGCGGCTGAGGGAGCTGGGCTTGTTCAGCCTGGAGAAGAGGAGGCTCAGGGGCGACCTTATCGCTCTCTACAGGTACCTCAAGGGAGGCTGTAGCGAGGTGGGGGTTGGCCTGTTCTCCCACGTGCCTGGTGACAGGACGAGGGGGAATGGGCTTAAGTTGAGCCAGGGGAGTTTTAGGTTGGATATTAGGAAGAACTTCTTCACTGAAAGGTTTGTGAGGCACTGGAACAGGCGGCCCAGGGAAGTGGTGGAGTCACCATCCCTGGAAGTCTTCAAAAGACGTTTAGATGTAGAGCTTAGGGATATGGTTTAGTGGGGACTGTTAGCGTTAGGTTGGAGGTTGGACTCGATGATCTTGAGGTCTCTTCCAACCTAGAAAATTCTGTGATTCTGTGATACTCCTCACCTGGGAGGGTTTTCATCTTGAGGATTTCTTCTCTTGAAGGAAGGTGTGCTTTGTGGAGTCACCCTCAATGCGTTTCTCTTTGCTTGTTGTACGAGAGCACAGTCCTTCCATCAAAGAAGAGAGCAGCTTGGCTTGGCCTCCTGAGGGAGAGCAGAAGCGAGCACCATGTAATCAGCAGTGTGACCAGGGTAAGTGCTGCTGCAGGTTCTGCCCGCCTTCACTTCAGGCGTTGGTGAGATCCCGGTGCACAGCACAAAGCTAAGTGGAGCTCAGTGCTGCTATCAGGAGCTGTAAAAGTTGAAAGAACATGGAATTAGTTGATTAGAGAATAAATATATCTTTTTGAATGCTATTTAATGAAATTTTGTATTAAGCCATTTGTTTAACGAAAAATTTTGGAGGAAGCATTGGGCTCAGTTCCCTCAAGGCCACGGGATACAGAGGAAGCTGGATGAGAGGTGCTCTCATGACATTTCCAGCTACGTGGTTTGGTTGCTTTTTTTTTCTACACATTTCTACCAAAATCTCAAGTCCTTGTTCTGTGTTTCATCCCTTTAGATCATGGGGAAAAAGATCTAACCAAAACGTGATGTTTACCCCTTTCTTATAGACTTGTTTTGTGTCTGGCATTGGCAAAAAAAGAAAATGAATTCCTACTGGTACTATGGGACAGGTTTGTGCAATTTGTCTGTTGCAGTGGTCACATCTGGGCTGTGTGGTTAACTAAATGCAAATATCTAATTATAATAAAGAGGGAGGAAATGAAATGCAGTCTTTCCTGGTGAACAACAGGATCCAAGCTGGTCGCAGTGATTAATTAATGTCACTGCAACAATAATCTAAATAAAGTTCTGCTTGCCACACAAAAACTAGGTGCCCTGTAGTATCATGCACTAAGATTCATCGCAAGTAGTTTTTTTTCAAGCCCACCTGTACATCGATTATCGCACTGCAAGCTTTATCAGTGGGGATGTTGCTGGAATTCATACCCAGGGCCTGTATTTTATTTTTTATCTGCCGTGAACCTGAGCAGTGTCCCACAGGGAAAGGAGAAAGAAGCAGAAAGATTATTTCAGGAACAAAAATGTGAAAACAGAGATCCTGTCTAGCGAATGTTGGTTATTAATTTATTACTCGGCTGCGCAGGGTTATGTCAGCGTGAAGTTTGGCAGCTTCTCTTTCAGTCTCAGGTGATGCTGTAGACGAACTCAGTATCACAGAGCTCTGGCTAGTTGCTGGGTAGCCAAACAAGAGACCAGCAGTTTGCTGACCCTGAGTCGCATCCTGTATTAGTAGTGGGGTTTGGCTTCTGTAACGTCAGAGGGCTGCTGTGACCTGAACGTTATACAAGGTGAACACACTTGTGCCTTTCTCCACTGCTCCTTGAGGTCGGCTGTGGGGCAGAAGCTGTTGGCAGGGCCTGGTGGCGTGACTGAAGGTGTGAGCTTGTGGAGCGCCTACCACGGACCGGTTCCCACTCAAGATCAGTTCAGCTGGTCAGATGAATCCTTCTTCCTTGATGAAGGGCAAAACTTTGTTTTAGAATGTAGCTGAATCCAAGTGCTGTAAATCTCTCTCCAGTCCTGCACAATTACCTAGCTGCTGAACCGAGAATTTCCAGTGTGTGTGTAAGGTGGGACTTGCACCAAAGCTGTTCACCAAATGCTGTAGCTCAGATGACCAAAGCACCCACACGAGCTAAATACAGCCTGACATCTGAGATGACAGAAGATGCAGTAAGAGCCTGTAATGCCGTGTGAAGTGAAACGGCCCCGCTGAGCACTGTCTGCTGGGTGAGGGCAGCACCCTGTTGTTGGGGTGGGTACCAAAGTGGTAGCCCAGCCTTCCAGAAAATTAATTTCTCAATGTGTGTTTTATCTTCTTTCTTTTTTTCTGGTTCTGTCAACACATTGCAAGCAGAAATAATTAAATTACCAGACATTACTGGAATTGTTTTCCTGAGTGGAGCTCGGTGAGCTGGGCTCCTTGGATCTCCAAGGAGCAAGTAGCTGGGAGGCTGGTTGTGCTCAAAGAGCTGACCTCTCGCCTGCGTGATGACCAGCAGGCGCTTCTAAAGGAGGAAGGAAAAATCTGCCACTCACAAAGAAATCCTCATCAAACTTGCTGCTGGTTAAAGGTGCAATATTAGCATATGTGGGAAGAAAAGGTTCCGTATACAACCTAAAGGGAAAGATGAGAAGACAATTTGCTTTTTGTTTTCATACAACAAAGTTAACAGAAAGAACAGATAATGTTTTGTGAATTATAGAAAAATTTCTTCCTCCTTTTGCCTCTGCTTTCTTCTTGGTATTTTAAAGTGATGATATGAGGCTCTTCAAACCCGTTTCATTACAGTTAATTCTCCTTCTCCTCGGGCAGATGCAGCTTTATCTAGCAAGTTTTTATTATATCCATGAGCTTTTTGCTTGCTTGCTAATAAATAATAGTGGTAGACTTTTTTAGTGAAATAAATATGGTCTTTCATTGCAGCAGAAAGGAAAATAATTCTTTTTTTCTCCATGCATCTCTAAATTATAGAAATTAAATAATGTGAAAACTGCATTCATTTTAAAGACACGTGGCTAGGTTACAGAAAGAAGGTTAAAGTTCCTTGACTTGTGCTGGTAATGATAACAGCTCATCGGTACACAAAAGGTGCTTGAAATTTCATTTGTTTGGAATCTTGTAAATGGATGTTTTATTTTATTTTTTTAATTGTGTACAGTGGGTGCAGAGCAGCCAGTTGTGCCTTCTGCTCAGGGCCTTGTTCCTAAAGTGGGTGTCCGTGAGTGGTGCCTGAGAACAGGTGAGCGGTCCCGAGGCACCGCCAGCAGCCACAGCAGCAGATTTGCCTTCAGCAATAGCAGCAGTGAAGGAGGGAAAGAGGCAGCACGGTGGGAGAAGAAGGGTATTACCTGAGGCTGAGAAATTGAACTTTTTAAGGACCTACCTGGGTTTAGAGGCTGCATCCTTGCACTGGCCCCTAGGGAAGCCTTTGAAATTACTTTGCTCTTCTGGGATTAGCTGTTCTTTTTCACTTATTTGCCCAATTATTGTGGACTCTCTGTTACTAGTAAGCCTCAAAATGAAAGTCGTGGTCCGGCTTCTTGTGTTGCTGACAGGAACCATCACTCTAAGTGCGAACCCCCCTGCGGCTGCCTGCTCATCTCCTTGCTTTCAAAAACTTGCAAGCACCCCAGGAGAGCTCTTCTGAACTAACATGCCATGTTTTGAAATCTGGAATCATTTCACTTGGCTTGAATAAATTTACGGCTGTACGGGGAGACGTTTCTTTTGGCTGAAGAACATCCTTGAGAATTTCAGGGTAAGGATGCTTTTCTTCAAGAAACTGAGTTGGAGAGGCTCATAATTGGAAGGGGATAGCTATTTAAATAGTCAATATAAATGGAACATAATTAACATTACCTTAATCCCTCTCCCATGGTTCTTAAATCCACACATGGGAAGCTCAAATTGAGGATGCATGTCCAAATGTATCTTAATTAAGTCCTAATTAATTTAACTGCTTAAACAGTTAATCCTTTCCCTCATAAAAGGAGATATCACGCTGCGGTAAGAGCATAAACTTCCATTTGTCCACTTTCTGTCTGCCCCGCTTCCCAACAGAGACGCAGCGAGGGTCTGGGATCCCATGGGGAGCGAGCGATGGGGGCGGTGGCTGGACACACAGCGCCCATCTCTGCCCTGTGCATGCTCCAGCTGCTGCAGCTCTGCACCCTGGTGGCATTTTGGGTGCCTGTTAGGCACCAGTGACCACAGGGACAGGTGAGGCTGCCCAGCCTGTGACTGAGGCCAGGAGGGGCAGCGGTGCCTTGTGCCCTGCCCCGGGGTGTGAGGGTGTGCGGCTGGAGCGGGGCTGGCAGCACGCGCTGGCTCCAGCTGCAGCTGCCCTCTGTGTGAGCTCAGCTCTAGCTCTCTGATTTTCTGTTGTTCTGGGAATACGCCTAAGCTTTATTACACTTCTTGTCGATGATTAAAAGGGGAATTGAAATTACAAGAGGAAATGTGAAGCATTCAGAAAGGGAGATTGTCCTCCTTTAGTCTTCGCTCCCTCCAACTAAATTATTTCAAGCTAATAAATGTTTCTTTTTACCCCAAACAAAAAGCAGTGAGCACCTGCACAGCCAGGTCAGAGCCTGATCAGCTGCCATCAGCACTCCCAACTTGGTGACCTCTTCCCTTTGTACTGTGGCACACAGATGGCAGAGCCCAGAGCAAAAGGGAAAGAGCCAAAGGGCTGATGTGCACGAGCAGCTCTGTATTTGGGATGTTCCTAGGCTAACGTTGGGATGAGCTTATCCGTGATGGCATGTCCATCAAAATCTGTTTCTTTTGCATCTTGTTCTTACAGAGTTCTGCTCATACAGAATAAATTAGAGCTGCTCAGCGTTTACATTTCAGACGAAATATCCCAATTTAATCCCGCTGGTGTGTGTTAGGTTTTTGTAATTCCTTGTTGTTGTTTTCAGCAGTTCTTAGCAATGCTTTCCTACTCCTCACTCATTTGTGGACTAACCTGTGACTCCATTAAAACAGAATGGAAGAAACCAAATTACGAAATTAATATATTAAAATGTTTTCATGGCTTCTTTAAAATCAAGTCACCGGTAAGGGCTGGTAAGTGTACGTGTGAGCACTGTTGGATCTAAGTGACTGGTTTCCAAATCTTGCCCATATTGCTAGCTATTTCCCAGTACTCGCAGGCACTACAGCTCCCAGTCCTGGTTGCACATCTGTGTTGCTAAACGAAAGTAATCAGAGTCAGCATGAAAATTTAATAAGCTGCGTTCTGGCGTTGGTCATGTTCTCAACTGCGTATTTGTTTTCTAGCCTCACAAGTCCTCAGGCGGTGTCAACCAGAATAGCTGCAGTGTTTACAAGCCCTGATGTTTGTTAGCCTCAGATTGCTCTGTTGGTGGTATTCCGAACACAGACCAGAGCTCTGAATCTGCCAGTGTTTTTAGGGGTTTTCATCAAAGGCAGGAGCCAGCCTGGGAAGCCATAAACCTCATGGCCTTCCCCTTCCAGTCTGGAAATGGCTGTTTCGGAAGCAGAAAGCACTGCAGACAAATTAGTGGAATTTAAAGTTTGCAACTTTAGGACAGCAAAGTCAAATAATTATGTGGTTTGACTTCATGGCAACTCATTGAGTTTAGAGTTGGTTGCATGCTGCATCCTGGGCAGGGAGCATGCCAAAAAATTGCGCCTAACCATCCTGAGCCTTGGTGCAGTCCCTGTTGCCCTTCGAGGAGATGCAGGATAAACACAGAAAGGAGCAAGCACTGGGCTTTTGTGTATGCCATTAACCTTTTGCCACAGGAGTGGGACAAACTTTCAAGGTTCCCAGCACTGCTAGCTGGGCTGAATTTTGGAAATGATCAGGCTATTGCCAGTCTCCTGAAACTTTCCAGGGGTCTTGCCTCCGCCTGCTTAAGTTGCTGCCAGGCTGGAGCTGCTATGGGTTGGCTCCTGCTGGCTTCTGTGCCCGGTTGGGTGCAGGGTGAGGATAGCAGCATGATACCGGCAGTGATACTGGAGCTCTGAGGGTCGCTATTGACTGCAGCAGAGCATTACCCTGCTTGTTCTGCCACTGCATTGCTGTGGCTGGCTTGGGTTTTCACTTCCATTGTATGGGCTTGTTTGTTGCTTGAGACCAGTGTTCTGGTCTCTTGGCTTCCCCTCTCCCCCCAGCTGTTTATGCTGTGCCTTGTTGTGATATCCAACTTCTCAATGGGGCATAGAAGCCTTTGTAAAACATCTTTCCTTCTTCACACCACGTACACATTTCCATTTTTTTTGTCCCATGAAAGGCACAAGGAGAGATGCTGGTGTGGCTAAGGGCACTCCAGGAAGGGTTTTCTCACTGTTGAACCCCTCAGTGGGTACTGCAGGGTTTTGGCAAGCTGCTGCAGCCTGGTTGAGCAAAGGGAGGGAGATCTGAAGTGCTGACTTGAAAGGCTTAGCTTGAAGCCGTTTGCTTCCCTGAGTGCCTCTGTGTCACCTCTTAATGAAAAGAAATCCCTTTTAGCAATGCTTAGAAAATCTCCCCCTGCAATCCTGGGAGAGATGGCTTTTGTGATCTTTTACTAATTCTCCAAACACTTCAGACTGCTCCAGTGAGATGGGTTCTGGCCCCCACATCAAATTTCAAGCCCCTGCTGTACAGGGGCTGTGTGGCAGCCAGGTAAGGAGCTCAGCACAGCAAGCTGGCACGTGCCTGCCATTCCCTGGAGCACAAGTGGGACAGGACATGCCCTGCATCGCTGCCTTTCCCTGGGGAGGCTCAAACCTACAGAAGCAAGGAGCGGCCTCCCCTGGGCACGCAGGAGGCAGTGCCTCTCCTAGCAGGTAGGAGCACAGGGGACTGCAAGGGGCCAAGAGCAGCACGGACGTCGCGGGGGCTTGGTGGCCAGTCCTGGGAGTGTCACTGCGAGCCGGGTAAAAAAGGGACAAATTCCTTCTCAGGAAATACAGTCTGTTTGGGGTCTTGACACAAACAGCTGCTGCCACACTGTGCTTGTGCAAAAGGTCTCTTATGGGAGCGGTGTGCTCCTGTAAGTTTATCATGTCCTGTTTGAAAAACCTGGGTATGTAGAGAAGCAATATTTTCTGAGCAGTTTCTTGTGTGCAAATAGAGCTTAATTGGTACTTATCTTCTGCTTAATTGCACTTCAAAATGTGAAGCAATCTGCTGAAGTTAAACAAAGGTTTTTGCAAGATGGAAAAACGAATTTGTTTGGGTGATGCTGTCTCATTTGGATGTGATCTGTAGCATGCTTCTTTAGGATCAGTGTTTCACTCCTCGATTCTGCCTTCTCCTGCTGTGAAGGGGTCCTGTGAAGGTGCAGGCAACTTCACTGTGTTTCTCTTCATTCCTCCAGGCTGCCCTCAGTATCGTAGACTACACCACAGTGCAGCGTTAGCCACCAAGGTGTCAAGCCCAAAGGGAACCCCCTGCAGTTCTCTAGGACCACCTTCCAAGGTCCTAAAGAACTAAGCAGTAAACGGATAGGGCTATGCCTGTGTAAAGTCAGATTTCTAAAGAAGCTCTGCACGTTACTGCTCACGGTGCTTCCACTCGTCCTTTTTGGCAGCTGAGGCTGCCAGCATGCCCTGGAGGTGCAGCTCTCCGAGGGGTCGGGAAGCTCCTGGTCACTTCCCAGCAATGAAGGCTCTGCCCATGTTCCCCTGCTGGTGCTCAGCAGCGGCTTTAATCCTGCCTGGCAACCAGAGAGGAAGAGAAGGGTTTGGGGTCTTGGCTTCAAGCATTGACCTGCTGCACAGAGCTCCAGCCTTCACGTGGGGCCGTGGTCGCCCTGAGTGGTCGGTATTTTGCTTCCAAAGCACCTGCCACTGGTGAAGTCAGTCATGGGAAAAAGGGCTGTGGTTAGCAGCTCTCACTGAACTCATACTCTGAGCAGTATCTTTAGTTACATAGCAAATCCTGCTCTTTGCTGCTGCTGTTTCCAAAGAGGGTAAAATGTATGTTAGTAAATGCAACAACACTTTCTGGTTTGTTCAGTAAGTGGGAGCAAAACAATGCATTGAGTTTCACCTTAGGAAAATCAATCTTTATTTTATTAAAAAAAAAAAATATGCAGAAACTTCATTTAAAAAACAAATTCACTTTAAGAGATAGGAACTCGAGAAGTATGTATTCATCTAGAGAAATGTTCAGCATGAAACCTGTTGTGGAGTTCCTGTGCGGGTGGCTGGCTGTGGGCATGGTATTGCAGCTCTCCTTGTTCAGTGTGCACTTCCCCAGTAGGTGAGAAGCCGGGGAGCCGGGCACCCCGACACACAGCTGCTGCACGGCCAGGGGAAGGAGACGAGCTGACTGCAAGCATGGCGTGGGGGGAGATTCTGCCTGTATTGCCACGAACTGTCAACGTTTATGAGAAATAAAACTTGATAGGCTTTCCAAAATGAGGTTTCTAAAGCGTAATCAAAACTAGCGTCTCGTGGAAAATGAGGTTTTGGTTTTTCTTCCTTCCTTTATTTCGTTTTTGTTGTGTTTTTTTTTTTTTTTTTTTTTTTTTTTTTCCTTGTCCCAGTCTGGAACATAACATAGGAGATGTCATTTCCAAAACAACAGTCTGAATTCTGAGCAGCGTCAGTACCCAGTCTGGGAGCTCAGCGCTGGCTGCCCACGCTCCCCGGGGTGCCCTGGTTGCGCTGTCTGTTCACGTTCAGCTTCCTCACATCTGCGTGGGGCTCCTCTTACAGGCTGTGTGCGGGCAGCACCAAGTGTATGTGGTCAAAAAACTCCCCTCTGAGGGGGAAGCAGCTCAGTTCTTAGGCTGCAGTTAAAAGTGGCCTGAATGCGCAATTATAAAGTTGTATTTTTCTACAATAACCCAAGGATAACGTGTCCTTGGATTAGGCACTGAACTAATTACTATTTGATTGCTTGATTCTCCCACATTATATATTCAGTGATTATTGTTCTTCCAAAAGTCTTTTTCTAAGTGAAAGCTGGAGCAAACCAGCACTCGTGGAAATCAGCGCAGTCATAAATCAGGGACTTGAAGTGTCTGATTTGCTTTTCAATGAGGAAAAAAACATTGGCAGCAGTAATTCTTTTCAGGGAGAATAAGTCCATTTGTAATGCATTGTCTTGACTCATCAGAGGTTTTTGATGAATAACCTATTTCAAAAAAAGAAATTTTTAAGTTCAGTTACTTCATTTATAATT
This sequence comes from Netta rufina, assembly GCF_964035555.1. Classification (NCBI taxonomy): domain Eukaryota; kingdom Metazoa; phylum Chordata; class Aves; order Anseriformes; family Anatidae; genus Netta; species Netta rufina. The sequence goes on from NC_140137.1 coordinate 6,759,701, forward strand.
CAGAACTCTCCTGTGACTATTTCATTTACTAAGTGCCCTCCAAAGAGCTTCTGATACTTCTGAAAACATCATGCTTTGACCTAACACATTCTTGCTACTTTCCTCTTCCCTTGCTGCTATGGGATCGAAGCCGTGCCATGGGCCAGGCTCACGCTCTGGTTCCTGCCCCTCGAAGCCGCCGCTAAGACCAGCACTCGCTGCTGGTGCTGCCTTCTGAGGGGGCTGCAGCCACTTTCCCCTTTGTTTCCCATCTCTGCCCCGTGCCAAAACCTTCAGGAGGCTCCCCTGCTCTTTTTCCAAACCATGATTACTGATCTGAATCTGACTCCAGTAAGTGCATAGTAATGTGTTTAAGCTATCAGATTAATGCTGTGAGTAGCAGTGGCAGGATTTTTCTCCTGGGCTAGTTACCCATTGGTAAGAAATGGCTCTTCTGCCAGCATGGTGGCTACGGGGAGCCTGTGCCCTCCCTGGAGGCTGGGGCTGCTGCTGCTCACTGTGTGCCCAGCCCAAGGGAAGGTTCATTGCAGACAGACAAAAAACACGTTGTCAGGAAATAGGTTTTGCATGAATGTCCTTACATTTTGTGATCTTCATCCCCATCCACAAGCAATTAAAAAAAAAAAAGATATGTATTACTGATGGCCTTCAACAGCTGACCTCCTTCCTCTAAGCAGGTGCCCCATACCTAATAAAAGCCTGACTTTGCAGCACAGAAACAACTCTAATCACTGACCAGAGCCTGCTGAGGGCAGAGGTGCGCCTGTTGTAGGCTTCTACTTACCTCCTTGGTAACAAAGGTAACAACTGCAGGACCGTAGTTCTTCCACTGACTCTGCCCTCAGGGAGAAACATTTCTTTCATACGCAGGGAGGCTATGGTGGGGCTGCTGGACCACAGAAACCAACGGAGCTGGCTGAAAACAAGCCTGGAGGTAAGGCCCCATCCCCGTGGTATGTTTGGCAGTGAGGGATTTGCACATATCTCATTTTATATCTATTCTGCTGAGTTCCTTTATTCTATTAAAAAGCCAATTACTCTTGTTTAGAGTCTGAAAAGCTGCCTTCTGATTTTGAAAACCTTCTTGATAAAGAAGAGATGTAGGCAGAGGTGCCTCTGGCCATCTCAGTTTCCATTGCACCCAGTTACACTGAATGGTTCTGGTTCCTGAGAGTCAGACAAAAAGGAAAATATCCTCTTTTTCCCTTGTACCAGAATTGCTCAGAAGTTGCTCTTATTTCCACTGCCCAGAGAGTAATCTGTAACATGGATGTAATTTTAGGGAGGAAAAAAAAACATCATGAGGCACTTATTGGGAGAGATGGCAAACAATCAAGGCCTAGGTGACTGTGCTTGCATGTTTTAGGAAGAGCTTTTCTAAGTGTTGGTAGCAATGTGGTAGTTTGTTTTATTTGTACTACTCAGTTAGCTAAGCAGATGTAAGCACATGAACTTGGGATGCTGATTAAGCATTCTGCTGAGCTTAGTGAAAAGGGCAGTTTTCCAAAAAGTAATTCACTGGTAAATAAAAAAAAATAAAAATAAAAATACAGACTGAATCAAAATCTTAGTTCTTATTTTAATAATCAGGAAAGGAGTTAATCTTCAATTAATTCACTAAATCTTGACTTTGTGAAGTTTTTCATCCAGTGAAGAAAAATGTATTGTTACACAAAGCTTTTTTCTTCTCCCCTCCAAGCGCTTTGTTTCCCATCTCTGCAGAAAGACAACGTTGTTTATACCCAGAAGGTATTATCTACAGGCTAAGGTTTTGATAATCCACAAGATTTCCCACTACAGAAAAACGGATTGTGCTGAGGGGAGGGAGAGAAGGCATCTATTGTCTTCTCGCTATTTGTTAATCATCTCTGGTCGATCTTCCTATTTTCAAACCCAGCGTTACACTGGAGCCTTTCCACGTACTCCAGCTCTTTTCATGCATTGATTTCACCCACAGTGAATCAGGCCACCATCATTATGCATTCTGTAATGGCTACATTTACATTTCTTTGTTCTCGTCGATGGAAATTAGTTTCCAGCTAGTGTTAAAATGCAAATTTAAAACTATGCCCATTAGACTTGAAGTGGGAAATCTTTCTTTCCTGTCCTTGGGTTACCCGGCAAAGCAGGACTGCCCAAGCAGCGCGTGGTTTCCTGCCTAGTGGCTCAACCCCTCCTGCTTCAGCACAGGTCCAGGAGCTCCTTAAGCAACCTGCTCGTTCTTTCTTTATTGCAGACCCATCTTGGTGATTCAAGAAGGTCGGAATGTCTTCTGATAACAGTGCAGGTGGTACAATGGAGTGTATTAAACCTTGATAATTGCTTTTATATGCTTTTAGTAAAGCTCCTAATGTGTACTGATCTCTTTAGCATGTGTTGTGATCTATGTCTGTGCTTTATGTCCGTGGATTATTGTAGGTGCTTTGAGAGCAGCTTCTCTCAGAAGTATTCTTGAAGCTTCAGTTCAGAAGGGGGAAGTGTGGAAGTGTCAGTAGTTGCTAATCCATCAGCGCTATTCCTGGGCCAGCAGTTGGTCATTCAGCATTCATTTCTGCTACTGGTTGTCTCGTCTGAGTGTCTCCTGTGCCGGCTTTTTTTTTTTTTTTTTTTTTTTTTTTTCCCTGCAGCAGCTCACTGGAGTGTCTGCTGTGCTCTCCTCATGTCGTTCTTGTCCTTTTGAATGGTTCCTCCGCCGGGCCGAGAGCCGGTGAGGCTGGGTGTGAGGCTCGGCAGTGCTGCCTGACCAGGCCTCTGCTCGCTGTGGAGGTGCTGCTGGTGGGAGCCCTTCTGGTGGCTTCCCAGCACTTCCGCTGGTTTTATCTGTTGCCAGATACTAAATTCCTCCATTCTTGCACTACTCGAACTTCCACTCCCAAAGACACGTAATCCAGTTTTGCCTCCATTGAGGACAAGCTGGATTTCCAGCAGTGAAAGCTCGGTGAGAATCGGAGCCCCTCCAGCAGCCTCATGCTGTTGTAACGTGTGGTCGGTGTAGGCCACGCTCTGCGTGCCCCCTTCAGAACATGGTTATCTTGATGTAGGGGGAAAACACTGAGCATGGATGTTGTTCAAATGGCTTTAGAAAATCACAGTGGAATTTCTCAGCCTTGAGATTCCAGGCACAGGCCCTGAGTTGGTCACAGCTTGCTCGGGGACAGCCTGGGGCTTTGCAGAGGTGGGGTGCTGCAAGATTTAGCAGGAGAATGCGGTCTTGGGCTCTCTGTCTGCCCAGAGAAAAGCAGTGGCTGGTGCAGCTACGTGACGAGGGGGGAAATGGTGGGTGCCAGACTGACCGAGGGCAGGAGCTGCCCCTGATGCAGGTAGGGTCAGGGAGCCACAGGCAGCAGTGCCGTGACCAGAGCTCTATGCGTTGTGAAGGTTATGGTTTGTCATATCACACACCAAATTCTTTGGCAAAAAGAAGCTGATACCACAAGAAAGCATATGCATATCTTTAAAATATATATATATTTTGGTACTTTTAATTTGTTAATGAAACTTTCATCCTAGGGGATGTGAGGATAGTAGAAAGTGACCATGTTACACGTGCAGCGACTGCAGAGAGCACCAGTTACACGGCCGTCCAGACGACCTGAGAGTTCTTCACCCTTACTAACCATTTTTTATTACTTCATATTTCAGCTCTTTGACAACTGTAGAGGAAGCAGAAGGCTGGAGCCCTTCGCATTGCTTGTTAACAGGCTTCAGAAACCGCATGCCGAGTCCTCCTGGCCCCTTACCAGAGCTTCTAGAATGACTGCTGCATTGCTGCCTTGTTGCATGCATGGATGCTTGCATGGGTGCATGACTGCCTGCATGCTTCCCTTCACATGCTGCCCGAATTTCATGGTCATGCAGGGGACAGCGAGCTCTGACTTCCTTTTCCTGCCCCTTGGGGTAAGGGAAAGAGGCAGTTCAGCAAAAAACCCTGTAAAATACACATGGAAAACCCTACAGTCACTGGGAAAGGGGACCCCGCAGCACTTTTGCAGAACCCCTCCGATGTCACCTTAAAGTTAAGAAATGACTACGTTGTGTGTGGTTGTCACTTTCTTTTTGTTTAATTTTTTTCTTTTTCCTAGACCCTGCTCGATGGTTTTACGTGTATCAGAGAGGTAACATTTATACCAGTTTGACTATATCGGTCATATAATTTTTGTAGCAAAAGTTTTCTTTAGCCAGGAAAACAGATCCTCCCTTCCCTCCAGGCTCAGGTTGTTCTCCCTTTCCACGGTGGCAGCAAACAAAATTCAAGGTGCTTAAAATCCATCTGGATCTTAGTGGGGGGAGCAGCCAAGTCCCCTCTGGTGAAGGCAGTCCCAGCTTTCGCCCACCCACTGAGTCCTTCTGTGTGTCCACTGCATCACTTGACGGGCTAAGTCACGTTCTTACCTGTTCAATTACTCTCCATTTGAAGTTTTAACAAGGTACGAATAGGAATTTTCCAAAAATCAACAGAGTGAAGTGATTTTCTAACCCTCCTAGTGAGGTTTATTTGCAAATTCATCTCTGAGCAGCTGCTTGGAGGAAAGCACTTGCCCAAAGGAAGGTTTTCTGCAGCATCCCCATGGAAGAACAGTAAAGCACCCGGCAAGCTTTCAGTAGATCTCCACCCATTTCCAGAAGTTGTTTCCCTTATGTTTCACTTATAAATGTTGCTATCTTTAGGTGGGAATAAGCAAGGAAAACAAGAATGAGTGGTTATTTCCAGTGATAAGTAATTAATGCAGTGTCTGCAGAAACACTGTAGTGTAGCATGTTGTGTAGCTTATGTTCAAATCACTCTGCCTGGTGTTAGTTGCGTGCCAGAAAGACGTTTTGCTTGTACCTGTGGCCTCGGAGCTCCTCCTTGTTCTGAGTTTAACACTGTTCTAGCTTCTCTGGATGTATCAGTGGAAGAAATTAAAGGAGTAGACATAAAGGAAATTATTTATACCTGACATTTTGCATATATCATTGGAAGAATTAGCCAAGAAGTGCTAAAATTCTGCTTTCTTTCTTTTTTTTTTTTTTTTTTTTTTTTTTTTCCTTTTTTCCTCGGTCTCAGGACTTTGTTCAATGTTGGTTCTTAATGTAGCTTTTCCTGCAGCTGGTGGTGGCCCAGGTTGATGTAGGCAGCACAGCCCAGCCAGGCCTGCCTCTGTGTGCAACAAGCTGGGCATTGCTGCTTTAGTGGGGAAAATAGAGCTGAAAGTCTAAGGAGATTCAGGAAAAGGGAGCTCCATCGATCCCCTTCTGCTGTTTTATTGGCTGGAGAGTCCCTTTGGCTTGGAAATTAATCTTTCCAGCCAAGACAATAATAATAATAATAATAATTTATTAATAAAGACTGTTAAAGTTTAATTAAATTCATTTAATATTTGATACTTCAGTAGGTATCTGAGTGTCATTTTTATTGATCTATTCATGAGCAGATTTTACTAAACCCTTTTTTTAGGGTTTGCAGATGTGCAGGCACATGTTTGTTCGTTATCTGAGCTGTTGTTCTGGGATCCTCAGGAGGAACAAGCCTGTGGCTTCTTCTCTGTCTGCCCCACTGGTCTCATGGATTCCTGTTAGCCTGACTGGGTTGCATACAGCCTAATCCTTAGCTTCTGTCTGGGTGGAAATACACCAAAGTGCCAGGAATTCTGCACCCGTCCCAGGTGGCGGAGCCCTGCAGGTACCAGCCGTTTGTTTCCCCCTGGCAGGATCTTGTTCCCATGAGGTCTGTCTAGGCAGGAATTCTGTCTGGAGATGGATTTTAAAGATATTGTGGATAAACTGCAGTTATTTTTTTCTGCAGGTCCTTGCTACTCACGCATAGCTAATCTTTTTTTATTAAAAATAAAAGGCAGTCTAATAATTCTTGCACATAATTTAATACCGTTCTGCTGTATTTGTAAAATTACCGGTTTCATCTAACACTTGTCAGTTTTACAATTAACACTTGGCACATTAGCTGTGGCTTACATTCTAGGAGTTTTTTGTTTAACCAAACATGAATTTATTATAAGCAGAATATTTTCGAAGTCCTCCCCCATTCTTGTGCAGCCTGGCGTTGCATGGCTTCACCTCACAGCCTTCAGAAGCTGGGGTCATTTGCATTTTTATTAAATCATTTCCAGCTTCCCTTTAAACTCTTTTAGGCCCTGGGTTGTCCTTAGCCAGCCCTAGGGATGCAGGGAGGCATCACTGCTGCTCGGGCACCAGGCTCTGGGAGTGCTGCGGTGTCTTTAGGCACTTCACCAAGGCGGCTGCCTCTGGTGCAAGGGCTGCTTGTGGAGAAGCAGCTGCTGGCCAGAGGATGGATGGGCAGGTTCATAAATTTGGGCCCAAGGGTCAGTCAAAGCCACAGCCAAAAAAGCAGCTATGAAAAAAATAAAAAATAAAAAAAAAAAAAAAGCAGCTATGAAAAAAAGCTGTTATTGTACACAACTTGAGCGTTGTCTGTGATAAATTTAATTTGTTCCCCTTAGGCAAAAAGGACTGTTGGATCTCGACATTGATCAGATGTTTTTGTATGGAAATCGGGAGCTCATGACTGCTAGATGGTGTCCTATCAGCACAGGGCCTTACAGGGACTCAAATCGTGCCCTGCCCCACCACCCGCCCCTGCTGGTGCTTTTTGCCAGGCGGCTCTGGGCAGTGCCTCCCTTTTGTTGTCTTGGTTATGCCGGACAGTGCTGGTGGTGTTTTAGGCTCAACTGCCAATGAAACAACTTTTTCTGTACCGTGGCAGATAAATGTACCCGTGTCCATTGGAATGGAAAGATCTGGGAAAGTGAAATAGTGCAGCAGGTCATCCTTCTTCAAATTAAGTAGATTCACTGTCTTTAACATGGGACTAAGTCCCTCTCTCTGCTTCGGTGATATAAAGCAGTAGGCAGATGTGGCTGAAAATCTGTTTCCCTCAATGGTGAGACTGTTTTGTCAAGAAGCACGTAGCTGTACAAGACAGCTTTTACATGAATGGGCTTAAATTACTCTGGTTTATCACTTGGAGAAATGCAAATTGTGTTCAGCAGAGCTTACAGCAGTGAAAGACAGGCGTGTTTGCAGACAAAGTGTGGAAATCTTCAAATTGTGAAGATAACAAAGGTTAAAATTAGAACAGATATCAAAGGATGTATAATCCAAGTCTTGTCAAGTAATTTCCAAAGTGTATTCAGTTAAAATATTGATCTACTCTAATGAAAATTCATTCTCTGCTCTTGAGCAAGCAGAAGAGAAATTAAATGCAATATCTTTCATTAGCAGCAATCCATAAAATATGCATGTGCATGAAAGGGCATCAGGAGTATTTTTCTTTGTGAAGTGAAGCCACTATTTATTTTGTTTGATACACAGAATGTGCCTATCCGATGGCCTTAAGCAAACAGAGATGATTTTTTGCCCCCAAAATGTAAACTTAATCAGTTATTCTAACCTGGACCTACTTTGTAGTAAGATCACCGCGGGTGCTTTTGCCAGCCCCAGGAATTCATACCCTGCTATTAAAGCAGCCATAAAAATATGCCCAGGGCAAACTCTATACCTGAGAGTGCCATTTCCCCTTTCTCCAGCCCTAAAAAAATCCCGAGCACACCAGTGTGAGTACCCGAGCAAGTGGTGTCCCTGCCGAGCTGCGTGTGCTGTCTTCAGGCTGTGCAGGGACCATGCACATCCCTTGTGTTATCCACACCCATCTGGGACTGTGCACTTGCGAACTGAAAGAGAAGAAGGTGTAAATTGTTTAAAGCCGTGCCATGCCTGTTTCCCCCATTGAGATCTCTCCAGAGGTTAGTCAAGCTTTTACCAGGACGAAAGCCAGGAAGAACAGGACATTAGGTAAAGTATCTTAACACCATGCTTTCCTGGTGGAACTGTACATCTCCACGTGTCGTTGTACAGCCACTTTTACTTGTGCTCGTCACTATAAAGCGAGAGCCCTCTGAAGAAAAGAGGGATGTTTGTAAGTGTGGGGCTTGTACTTCATCCAGCGCCATCCTGGAGAGCTGGGAGGGCCTGAGCCAGTGCGGTAATGAAAATGTAAATAAGGGGAAATACAATCTGTGTGATGAAAGGCAGTGGTAGATGGGGAAGTGACAGTCTCCTTTTTAACCATTGAGATTACTGTGGGTAATTTGGTGGGTGTCAGAGAGCAGAAGATAAAGGTTTATAAAAACTGACTTAAAACATGAGACAGAAACAAATAATGACAGAAACCTGCTGGGGGGGGAGCAGCTGAGTTGGAAGGGATGGATTTGCCCTTAGGGCTCTGCAGGCAGGTCTTCCTGGCCCACGGGTTGGTGCCAGAGCCAGGTGTGTTCGCTGGTAGGGAGCAGGGATGGAAGAAGACGGTGCTGAGGAAGGCACAAAGTTTAAATGTAGGCACCTGACAGACATGAGGGAGGGAAGGTTTGGTCTGTGAGGCCTTTTAATGTGAAATTAATCCTAAAAGAAGAGTTTTATCTTTTAAAACAGATTGGTATGATCATGAAAAAACACAGACAATGGCTTTTTGTTAGCAAGTGATAAACAAAAGGACCTAAAAATTCCCTGTAGTATTTATTTTCCCCACTGAGGTGCCAAGAAATGCCCAGGACTGCTCTGTTGCATCGGGGCGTGTTCCACTATAGGAACAATTTCCCCCTTTTACATACTGTAAGTACTGGAAAATTGCTGTTCTGGTATTGTTTTGAGTGCCCCCTTGGCCAAATCTAAAGCTTCTCATTTATTCATTTTTATTTTTTTAAGTTAAGTTGCATGATATTTCCTGTGGGAAAGGAAAAAGGAGCAGAATGCAAGGGTTAACCTGCGGGCAACCATCAGATCCTCTTCAGAGGCAGAGATTAATGCCGGTTCTGGAAGAGAAAACACGGAAAAAAAATAGAGCATCCTTTTAAAAGGGATTAATTTTTTATGCTTTCTGTTTTACATTCTGTTACAAAGAAAAGCAATGCATTTCTCAGTATGGGAAAAGGAAGGGACCTGCAACAGTAACGTGGCTTAGAAATACCTGCTTTGTGGGCCCAAAGCCCGTGAACCAACTGTAGGAACAACTTGCAGGGCAAGCTGAAGGAGATGAGTTGCACTCTTTTGAAGTAATGATTCATTGTGTGAGGCTAGTACTATCAAAGACAATACGTCCTTATTAAATTAAATATTTATCAAATCATATTTTATTTTAAAATGTTTGGGGAAAAAATTGCAAATTCTAATTTTCGGTCTACTCATATACAGGACATCTGGGTAAGTCAAAAGAATGAGCTTTGAGCTGTAGTCCCACAGATTTTATTTTTTTAAACTACATAGAGCTATTGAGCCAGTTTTCCGTGAGTGAGACCTTTCTTTAGTTATTTGGCTTTAGAATAGAACACAAATTGCAGTAAGTGCCTTGGAAAACTGGTTGCTTAAGAAGGAGGTGGTGGAAAATAAATGGCAAATATACACATAAAAATTAGTCATCTCGAAAACCTTTTTGTTAGGAGTGTGACTTTTCCCAGATGGACCTTTCTTGCCTCTGTAGAAACAATGTGACTGACCACATCCTGGGGGGTGCAAATAAAATATGAGATTAATCCCCCAGGCTAGCTCCCCTTACTGGCCTCGCTGCTTCTGTGAGCATGCTTAGGTTTTTCTCTTTGAACTATATTATAGGATATCAAAACTAGATAGCCAGCATTTTACTCTTGCATTTTACACTGAGATTGTAACGAATTAAGAGGAACTCAATAGCAAATGTCAGTGGAAGGCTGGACATCCTCAGCTGGTTACAGAGCAGAGGAAGGCTCAGAGCCCAGCTTGCACATACGCTGCCAGCGTGGCTTCTGGCAGAATAAAGCAACAAGGGTCAGGGTCCCGTGTGAAGTGCTTATTGCATTGCACGGGGGGCAGTAGGGAAACACAGGGGAAGGAGTCTGGGCTTGTGAGCACCTTGTGAAGGACTTTGGGTAGTTCACAGTGAACCAACAGTTAAATAAGAAGGTGTTTGCCATGCAGTGTCTGCATTAGTGGTGACTCTCCTAACCTGGCTCCTTGCTAAATGGTTTTGTTCTCTCCCTTTTTCTACTGCTCATTCCCTTCCCTCATTCTAAGGATTTTTTTCCCCACTGTGTTTTTCTCTACAGCTTTTTTCCACATTCTTTCATTTTGTGGCATCCGTTCTCGTTCAAAGAAAACGGGCTTTTCACCTTATTTCACATTATCTGTGCTTCTTCCTCTATCAGACATCCCTCTCCATCTCCTTTCTCTAACAGCAGTGAGAATTCCTAGACTCTGTGTTCCCTTTGCAAGGAGAAGGTGCCTCCTTCAGGTCTCTTCATGCCCCTTGCTGCTTTGCAGTCACTTTTTCTGCATCATAAATGGTCGTGATACTCTCATTCTATGCCATGCTATTATGAAGCCTCTTGCCTTTATTCCCCTCCAGTTTCCCTAAGACCTCCAATGAGACATATCTCCTGCCTATATATATATATAAATAATCTCTTCTGTCATGTACATAAGAATTAATGAAAGTCAATCTGCACAAGTTTCCATGAGGTACCTCATGGAGCTGTATGCACTCTCCTGACTTGAACTTGTGTAGTTCCATAGGAAAATTTGAAACCAGAATGAACATCTTGAAGCTGCTCACGGTGAATGTGCCGATGACTGCAGCACGTTTAATACTGCAATAGGATTGTGTGCTTGAAATCCACAAGGCTTCAAATCAGTGTGCACTGTTTGACACACACTATGACATTTGTTGTGAACTGGACAAGCACAAGAAGGATTTCACTTCCTCCCCACCTCTTCCAGTCAACAAGGGAGCAAGTTCCATTCTGTATCTTAACGATATGTAGATACGCAAATGGGCTGTGGTTTACCTCATGTCAGCCACCAGATTTCTGCTCTGCCTTTGGAGAGCTGTGCAGAGTCACTGATCTCCATCGCTTCTCTCTGGTGCTGACTTCATGGTTCTCATTGTTGGGATAGCCTCTAACTACTGAAAGGGCTGAAATAAACCATGGCTGCAAACCCCAGATTTCATCCCAAGCCCCTTTGGATTTCATGTATTTCATGTGTAATTAAGCTGCTCTGTCTGTGTGCTCTGACCTCTGTGGTGAGACGTAGGCCGTAACTCCAAGCAGGTCAGAAGAACCAGCTGCAGTGGCACCTTCCCTGGTGTGAAAGAGCAGGCAGGGGCACGGCAAAGACTGCCCCGTGCTGGACAAGGGGCCTGCACTGCTCCAGCCCCACACGTGCTGGCTGTGAAACCCCAGAGCCTGGGGACAGGAGGACTGATCATAACCCAACCTGATCTCACCAGTATTGCATTTGATTTCTTAATCCAGAAATAAAGGACCAAGGTTAATTAACCATGATGACTCACTTATGTGTGTCCTTCCTTAATAATGTTCACTTGTAAGTACAGAATTTATTAATTTACAAAAGAATAGCTTTGTTATGGTCTGTTGATTCCCTGAGCCAGTCTGCTCAGAATTCATGCCTTGCCTTTTTTCAGTGACTCCATTTTCTTGCACGCTCCTAGAGCAATCCTTGTCTTTTAGCAAGAACTACTATATTAGACTTGAACCTACCAACCTAACATGTTTTCACAAGGCAGATATTGAGTTGTTTTGATGATAATGTGTGATGTGTAGTCCATGATAATGAAGCAGTCGATGACCACTTTAATGAAAGCAGTTTGAAGAGGAGTACTAGTTTTTATGCCAAATGATGTGTGGATGTAGATGAGATTTTTATGTCAGCTGAAATCTGCATCTGGTCTTCGAAGTTTAGATAATCTTAATAATAACATACACTAAGCACCTCTATGTTTTTGGGCATTACCTGTGCTGCTGCAGAAAATGACTTGACAGGCAAAAAGGCAACTCGGAAAAGAGGTGAGGTTAAGATATCCCAGGATGTGATATGTCGCAAGGGTTTTTCTTACTTGGGGGAGAGTGATCTCTTGAAGAAAATACACATACGTATTTTTCACTGCTTGTCAGTTTCCCTAAAACGCCCTTATAGATGCAAGCTGGTGTTATTCCAGATTCAGCAGCAGTGGATGTAATTTGAATTTCTCCTAGGAGATTTTTAATAATATCCAACAGACTGGTTAGTGTTAGGGCAGAGGTTGGACTAGGTGATCTTGGAGGTCTCTTCCAACCTAGATGATTCTGTGTTTCTGTGAACGTGACCTTTAGTGTCTCCACTATTAAGCATTTGGGTTAGTGTACAGAAGAGTTTCCCTCTCTGTTTACCCTTAGTGTAAGGTCATTGTCTAATATGCTTAAGCATGTTTGCTCTCGTACTTATATTTGCACAGCTTTCTTTAAAGCGAGTACTCTGAAAGGCCTATTTCTCAGCGTTGTTTCAATATTTAGACAGGAGATATCTGGTGTTGCCTCTTGGAGCAATGTATCTGCTGCCTATCCTTCTGTTCCCACCATCGGTTTTGGCTCTGTGAATGGGGTGCCAATTGGCAGCCCCAATAACAAACATGAGCCATTGCTTTACTCATACGGCTTTTATTTTGCTTTCGAGAGGTTGAATACAGTTATACAGATCAGTTCCATTGATGGTTTCTTTTTTTTCTCTGTTGCTCTTGAAATCCAATCTGTCTTGTCCATCACGTTAACAGACTAAAGGCAACAATCAACATAAATATTTTCCTGTCTTCTCTTTCAGATAAAATTGAAGATGAATTAGAAATGACTACGGTGTGCCATAGACCCGAAGGACTGGAACAGCTTGAAGCACAAACCAATTTCACGAAAAGAGAACTTCAAGTGCTTTACAGAGGATTTAAAAATGTAAGAACAATAATGCAGTGAACTAAGTCTAATATGTATGTATCCCTACCAGCCTGAACTGCTCAGCTGCATTATCATTCCCCCACCAAATATCAGGAGGTTTGCACTATATCTCTGCTGCCACAGCAAAACGAGCTCATGATCTCCCTCACCATCTAATAATTAAGTCACCATAATCTGCCTAAAACTGGGTTTGGATGAACATTCAGCACACAATACTCATTAAGTTTGTTCCCTGTCAGTAAACACACTTGCAGTTTCCTCAGCTGTGTCTGTACTTCACAATAATCTGAAAATGTTTTCATGTTTGTTTATTTAATTCTTGTTAGTTCCTAATGCTTGAAGATGAGTTACACTGTTTGCTTGTGATTTGTTGTTGCTCAGGATTTTGTCCCCCCCCTCCCCTTTCCCTAGCTTGGAGAGTTCTTGCTCTTCTAGTAGGATGTTATTGGAGCACGTGAGGACTACAAAGGCAAGTAGTGAACAAGGCTGGAGTAGCAAGAGCCAAATAGACATCAAAAGTAAATGAATATCAACACCGAGGGGATAGGAGAGAGCAGGTTTAGGTGAAAGCAGGAAGCATGCCAGCTGGCACAACTGCACGTATAGAACAATGCTGCGCTGGTCTTTGTCAACCTCAACCGCAGTCAAATTCTCCCTAACATGGTCTCTGCAAGTCTGTGAACCTCAACTTTTAGGTCACCTGCTGCTGCCTGTTAGGGACGCATCATCATAAATAGAAACAGGAATTTTGAGGCTATGTGGAGCAGGTGTTTTGTGGACCCTGAAGACTGAATGCTCATTACATGATTGCCTGAGGGTCTGGATTTAGTCACACAGGTGTTTTGTACCAGGTGATGATTTATGATGATTAATAGATCAGTACTGAACTAGCCCAGTAAATATAACGTCATTTGTAAGTTGCCTTATAGGACGGTTGCACTATGACAGTAGCTGAAATACTGAAATGCTGATTTTTATTTTTTTTCTATTTTTAAAATTTTTTTCCTTGCCAAAATAAAGCTGAGATATGTTAAATGGGTTTTCCCACAAGGAAACCTACTAGACATTGAAGGGAGCCTTTTGTATTTTTGACGCATTCTTGGAATTAATTGAATCCCATCTCCCATACATACTTGAATTTCCAGCCAAGACACAGCACAGCTCTCCGTGTTTTTCTGTTTGGTTTGTGTGTTGTGTTTCTGCAGGCTTGGCTGGATGTAGGAAGTCATCATTTTATGTGCAAAGTTCAGTCTGACTACTGACTGACATTCTAAAACCTCTTCATGCTTTGACCAGTCAGTAATAAAACACATGGCTTTTAACACAGAGTTCAAAAGGTTAATGCATGGTATAACACGATATGACCACCTTCAGCAGGGACAGAACTCAGTGCTTTCTTAACCAGTGTTTTGCTAGGATCTCTGCAGCACCTGCCTTGCTTTGCTGGCTGGGAATCCTCCCCAGGAGAGCACTGCTCTGTGCTGAGCGGAGGAGCTGGCTTTGCCAGCAGCCAGGATGCAAAACAGACAGCTTCAGCCTTGCAGCTCTCTGCAGGTCCGATGTTTACCCCTTGCCCCTCCTAATTTTGGTATCATGCAGTACCAGAGGCATTACCTCCCAGGGCAAGAACAATGATAAACAAGTGCGTTTAACTTGTGACCTAAACTCGTTTGAAAGACCTCACCAAAGGTCTTGGTATTAATTGGGAGTGCTGGTAAGATGCTGTGTTATCTCAAGTTGTTAGGAAAAGCAATTTGTTTTCCTCCAGCTGCTAGGCACACAATATGCATGAAGCTTTAATATTTAAGATTTAAATTGAAAGGGCAGCTTTAGCTTTTGTGGCCTATAAATCATGGTTTCAATGCAGTGAGTAATTATGCACAGTAGTCAAATTGTCTCAGCTGTTACCATATTTCCTATTGTACCAAACCATCTGCTTTTTGGGATGATGTTACAGTGCCATCTGGAGATTCAAAATCCCTATGGGAGTGTAATCATTTTTTCTCCCTAGCTTGTACTTTCTGCTTGCTCTCAGGGATCTCACAGGTCCTATTTAATCACGAGGCAACACCTGGGTTACCACAGGGCCTTTTACAGGCACCTGGAATGGACACGGGGAGAGCAAGGTCCCTCTCAGCCCAGCTGCAGTCTGGAGCTACGCAGCCTGGTGTAGCCTCCAGACTAGCGCGCTGTCTGACCAGGGCCCTAATTCTCAATCCTTTTCCTTCCTAGCATTCTTTTGTCTCCAAAATCCATTTCCCTGTGCCCCACAAGGCTGGGACCATGCCAGGCAGCGTGGCCACAAGGTGTGTTGGCTCAGGGAGGTGCCGGCATGCAGGAAGCAAATCTCTGCTCACCTGGAGCGCTGCAAAGCACCTGAGGGAGGTTCTGGTCTAATACTGCTGGCAGCACCAACCGATCAGGGTACAGCAGTTGTCAGTTGCTTGAACAGAAGAAAGTCCTAAAAATATGTGATTTCTAGGGTAGAAAAGATGTAGAAAAGATGTGGAAAAGATGCTTCAGAGTTTTAGAAAGAGTCAAATGATTCTAACCATTCAAAGTTGCTGATAGGCTTTTCTATGTGCAGTTGGTTTCTGCAGCCAGTAAAGCTGCTCAGCAAAGAACTGAAATGCTGTTAAGGCTGTTCTTTCTCACCTGTTCTTTCTCTGTGTCATTAAAAATAAATGCTGGCCATTCACACTGCTCTGAGAGCAAATCCTGAGGCACAAAATGAGTCTCTCCGTACATCCTGATGCGCACCCTGCCCCGGGAGCTGACCCCCCAGGGTGCCCAGGCTGAGTGAGAGCTGCTGCAGGAAGGCGGTGAGGAGGGGAGGGCAGGATGTCCTCTTTGGTGGCAGCCAGGGGTTCTGCTGGAATGAGCCATGGCCTCGGTCTCTTCCCAGTGTGTCACTGGTCTGTCTGATGTTTCTGCGCTGGGCTGATGGAAGCTTTCACCAAATTCAGATTCTTAGCTGCTCCACCAAAGCAGAGCATGCTAACCTGGCGGGCTGGCCAAATGCCCCCTCTGTCTGTGCCTTCCTTGTCCTTTCCAGTTATGCAAGGGTGCTGTCTTCCAGTATCTCCTGATGCCAGGACCAAAAGGACTCACTTATTTTGGCAGATCTCCCCACCCCAAGGTGTGTTACACAGAACAGTCTGTTTTGCACCTCGGGGTTAGCTGCTGCCAGGCTGGAGCCAGCTTGACACGAGGCCTTGGGGTTGACTGCTTTGGCTGTCGGTCTGTAAGAGCAAGATAACTGAAACATCTCAAAGCAGAGCCCTGGGTGGATCCTGCCTTGATTTAGCTTAACAAAACAAAATGTGATTGTTTCTGTCTGTAAATCCATCAGAAGAGAGAATTATTTGAGCTAAAAAGCAAAATTGGCATGAACTGGAACTAGAAGAAAGTTTCCACTCCCCAGAGAAGTGAAGTTTGGCATCAGCTATGGCATAGGAGGGAGGAGAGTGAGAAACTATTTTTAAGATTAAAATTGATAAATTGGCGATTAATCAAATGACCACCAACAGCAGAGGTTTGGACTCAGTGATTCAATACATCCCCTCTAGACTGTTTCTCATGACATGTTATTTGGATTAAGAGCATAAATGTAAAAGGGTTGGGATCTTTCTGGAGTTTTCTGCTTGTTTCAGGAGAGTGTGTGCTGTTAGAGGAAATGGCTGCCAGGGATACTTTCCTAATACTAAATCAGAAAACAGCAAACCAGAACAACTGAGGGACTGTTGGAGATGTTCTGACTTTTAGTGCAAATATTGTAGCAAATCTGCAGTGAATGAGCATAGTGTGAGATGTAATCGTCTGGAACAAGTCAGGCTTTCGGAGACCAAGCAGTGTGAGCAAGGTGGGGGCTCTGACATTTTCGTAATTTCCCAAGTATACCCATGTCTCTGGGAGAGCATGGGAAGGTGAATAAATATATGGGATGTTTATTTGCTTAGAGATGCAAATCTGGATTCTGGAGGCTGACCACAGGAAAGGCTGTGGGCAGGTAACTGATGCTTGCAGTTCAGCAAAAGCCGTCCCTCTGAGCACTCCTTGTCCCGCGCAGGCTGAGTTAGGCAGGAGCAGTCCGATGGGCAGGTTACGTTATGCTTAGCCCCCCTTCAGCTCTGCTGATCATCCCTGCTCGGCTGCGTTGCACATCTTTGGAAACAATCAATGAAGTTAATTTCTGATTCCAGCAGAAGAAAGGACAACAAGTACATTTTTCTTTGATTTTTTTTCCTCATAATGTGGTTTCAGCTCCTTTGTGGTTTTAAAAGAAGTCTAAGAAGGTAGATTCATATACGTGGCTCGTGCTGTCAGTGCCAATGCTCAATCGTTAGGTTCTGGAAAATGCAGGGGT
Source organism: Netta rufina (assembly GCF_964035555.1). Taxonomy (NCBI): domain Eukaryota; kingdom Metazoa; phylum Chordata; class Aves; order Anseriformes; family Anatidae; genus Netta; species Netta rufina. The sequence continues at coordinate 6,776,834 of NC_140137.1, forward strand.
TTTCTGCCCTTGACAACAATATAAGAAAAAAAAGCATTCACATTTTGTGCAAGGCATTTTTCTAGAATTCGTAGGTTAAAGAAATGAGAGATCTGAAATCTAACCCACTGCTGCCGAAGGAAGGCTTTCTGTATGCTAGACTGAAGGATTGTGCTTTTTTGTACTGCCAAGAAATTTTTCTTGAATGAGTAAACCTCTGCTGTCTGCAGTGGAATTTAAACTGGCACGGAGCTCACCTGCTCCTTCTCACAAGAGAGATTTCCTTTGAGTCAGCTGTATTAAGTTGTGCTGTAGCACTAATGAGGCCTCTTGAGCATTATTTGACTCTTACAAAACAAAATTGTGATCAATTAAGTGCAAATGAATTGGTACTAGCATATGTGTCTGAAAGCAATCCAGTTACACAGAGCTAAGCAGGGTGATCAATGCCAGCACTGCCTCTCCCCAGCGCTCCTGGAGGCTTGATGCGAGCGTTTGTTTGGCTTCCAGATGGAGCATCAGGAGCAGTAAGGATCAGGTGGAAACTCAGAAATCGTGATCGGGCCTGATGATAACTGCTACAAGAGGCCCCTCCGCCGTGAGGAGGCCCACAGCAGCCTGCCTGCTCTCCTCAGGCTTGGGCTCATGGGTCACTGGTGTTGGCTGCAGTTCTTGGCGATTTCTATATTCATATTACCCAGACGAGAGGAAGAAATGCCTCTCTGTGTCGTGTGCAGGCCCCTGAAGCTTGGCAGAGGCCCAGAGTGAGCCTTGGGGTGGTTCAGCGTTGCTGTGGTCAGGAAGGAAACTTCTACCCGTGACTGGATGCTGTCTCGTGACAACAAAACTAGAAAGTTTTGCTAGTTTTCTGTGCAAAAGACAAGCTGAGGTCTGGTCCTGCAGCCCCTGGTGGTGGATGCCCCAACCAATCTTTTCAGCCCCTTGCTCTGGAGCAAGCCCTGCACGCTGGTGCTGGAGGAGGGCGGCCCCAAGGAGGGCAAGCCCGCAGTGTCTGGGCGTTCAGTGCGACGCTTGAACCAAGCTGATGGAAGGGCAGCAAGTGAAGGATAACTTCAGGGCTTTTCAAGCAACAAATTCACCTTTATTTAGCTAAAATCAATCCCAAATCTGTAATGGCTTTCTACCCAAATGGCAGGTCGAAGACATCAGGATCTCTTCTGAACTGGGGGAAGGAACCCGGTCTAATTGTCCCAGTTCAGACAGGCATGGATTGTGTGTGGGTAAGGAGCTGCCTCTGGTGTTACCTAAGGTACCCCTCCTTGCTCCTCTTCTGGGACTGTGCAGGATAAAGCCATTTCTCTCCTTCATTCTGTCCTTTTCCTTGGTTAGTGAATGCACATCAGCAGAAGGTGATACTGGCAGATCAGAGGCTTGAAAAAAAAGCACTTTTCCCTTTATAGGCTTTTTGTAGCGGAAGAATTCCTTGTCAAAGTCCTTTCTGTTCTTAAAAGATAATCAAAAGAACTCATGAATAAGTAGTCAGAGGCTTGAATCTTCTTCCAGCTTTCTGTGCCACCAATTCAAAGGGATTTTCTTAAACTCCCTAAGTTTGCTCATCCCGCACAGAATCACTTGTAAGGCTACCGGAGTGAGCACTTGTCTGCCTCTGGTCTGCAGCGCAGGGTGCCGTGTCTGTGCTCTTCAGGGCACGTGTTGGCCACGGCTGAGCAGTGGCACTTGCTGCCAATGGGATCGGACACCTGCAGATGGGGACAGAGCCCGGGTGTCTGTGCCAGGCGGTGTTTCTGAATGCAATAGAAAGCTGTCTCTTTTTGTGCCCATCAGCCTGTGCTCTGCGAAGGGTCGGTGCCATGGTTAAATGGCATTTTGCTCCAGTTCAGTTTTCAAACTGGTTGATGGGTACAAGTTGGAGGAATGGCTCAAGGTGGCTGAACAAAGGAGAAAGCAGCTGTGTTCATAACCACAGGGCTGGAAACTTCCCTCTCTGTTTTGGCACAGTTTTCTTTGACAGACTCCTTAAAAAAAAAAAAAATGGGGTTGATCGGGCCAGCTCCCAAAGGGCAGCTGAGGTTCCAGACCTTCCTCTGGGGTCAGCTGGGGCAGGCTCAGAGCTGTGTTTTGGAGGAGTGGGGTCCCTTTCCCTGGGCGAGCTGTGGAGCTGGCACCAGCACAGCGGGAGGGGGTCAGGAACTGAGCTGGGTCCCCAGGCTGCAGTTGTCCTCTTCACTTGCACGTAACCAAGCTAAACTTGTTCCTGAATTTACTTGAGTTGCCCAGAAAAACAGGTTAAAATGTTGTGTTCTGAAGCCTTATACTTGTAAGCTTTTTTGCAAGAACTTGCTGCTATGTGCTGTTAGCCTCCATGGAGCTGGTGTCAGGGCAGCTGGCTACAGTCTTATGCTGAAGATTAATGAATTAATTTATGTGGAGGCAAAGGATGGGGAAGTGTTAGCTGGCAGTAACATCACTTAGAATTATTAGATGAGGGCTTCGTGTGACAGAAGGCATGAGCTACCTTTCCAGGTTGTCTTGTAAAACAGGAGCTAAACACTGCTGAAAACACTGTTAAAAATGTTGGTAATGGTGAACCAAGTCTATGAGATGCTTAAGATGAAATGGCAGTCTGAATTATTTTAATTTCTTCAGCTGCACAGCTTGTGCATCCAGAGCACTGTGGGAACGGGGATGCGATTTGTGTAATTGCTCTCTTTGGGCTTGTAGAGTTTTGCAAATGAACCTTTACAGATCTGGGGTGGTTTTTTGATTATTTTTTCTTGTTTTGGTTTTCCAACAGGAATGTCCTAGTGGGGTTGTTAATGAAGAGACATTCAAACAGATCTATGCACAGTTTTTTCCTCATGGAGGTAAGCAGAGTACTTTGTGAGGTTTATTGAAGCATGCCTTAACATTCATTATGGCCAACTGGCTGCAAAACTACTATTTTGTGCTAGAAATAAAACTACTTCAGATAATCTGTGCTAGAAAAGTTAATTGAGCCTAAGGTCTGCAGGATCTTAAACAAAAACACAAACAGCAGTGGAAGAAAATTTTAGGCCCTTTGAAAAGTTATTTCACAAGAGTATAGACAAACTCACTTTGGAGATTGCTAGTTGTTGTCAGCCCTTTATTCTCCACTAAGCCGCTCTACTCTGAGAAGGAAATTGGGGATTGAGTCTGTTTTCTGTATGGACTTTCTGGGCAGCAGAAAGGTATATGCCTTCCCCTCAGTGTGCTCCTGCTTCCCTGCTGTTGGACTGCTGTGCGTGTACTAGCTAGCATAGAAGGATTTCAGACCTCATTTTGGCCTGCAAATTAATAAAAACTTCCCTGACATCTTTGGTGCAGTTCTTAGTTGATGTGTGAACACCTCACTACTTGAAATGATCATTGCTGATGTTAGTGTGACTAAAGCAAGGTCACTTCGTGCACTGGAATATTGAAGTATTGCATTAAAATGCACAAATTACATATGTTCTTGCCTTTTAAAGCTGTCAAGAATCTGTATGTTCTTCTAACTGGTTACGGCCTGTGGGGATATTGTTCTCCAACTGAATGAAATAAGCAATGGGTGAGCAGCTCCCCCACCCCTCCCTTATGGTTTGTGAAACCTCAGTGTTATAAATTCAGAGGTATCAGAGTTCTCAAAGACTGTCTTTCATTTTTATGGCTTGCATGGATTATCTTGTGCATCCCAGAGACAGTGAAGTACCTCTGACTTACTAGAAAGTGTCATCCTGGCTGTGATGTTTCTGGTACACCCTGCTCCTCTTCTTGACAGGTTTTTGGTTTTGCAAATCTGTCACTGGGTGTTACCAGCGGTCTGGTATTTCTTAATGTGTGTTATATGCTATTGAAAAGCACAAAACAAAACAAAAGCCTTCTAGTTTAGCATTTTATATAATCAGTTTATCTTAATAAAACTTATTTTGTAGGAGTGTCCCACTAATAATTCTGTGCTTTTTCTGGTAGAGCTATTTTATTTCTGAATCCTTCTCTTAAAAATGAAGTAGCTAGTTGTTTGTTTTTTTTTTCCCTCAAGTCCGAGGTATTCTATCTTTATGGATGACAGTAACTTAAGTATATAAGTTTTCTGCACACTTTTACAGTTCCCCAGATTTGAATAACGTGGAATTATTTAATGATTTTGTAGAGATGGGAGCAAGGAGGTGCTGGGTCATTCCACCTGACTGCGGGCATAGCGCAGGGCACCAGGCTTCCCACAGGCACCCATACACGGCCTGGGGAGACTTGGGCTTGACTGATGCTGTGCTCTAAGGCTGTTCAAATAGCAAGGAAATAATTATGTGCATTTAATGTCAGCTACTTCCCTCTTCAGAAGGTGGTCTGTAGTAACCCAGAGTGCTGTGAGTTGCGGAGAACAGGCCAGTAAAGGTCTTAAGGTCACACCATGATTTTATTTTTCTGCATACCATTACTGCTTTCCCCGGGTAGCAGCTCGCCTTCATGTGGCCATAGGAGCTCTTCGTCTCAATAGAAAAGATTTTCTGAACCCATCACCTTCAGATTGGAAAGGACGAAGAAGTCTCGGATGAGATTGGTCTCTAACAGCCGTGGGCCAAACTCGTGTTACTGGAACTGGATCCCGCTGGGGCTGGACAGTCCCTGGGGACCTCTGCTGTATTTCAGGCAAAGCAGAAGGCAGAGGAAGGAAGCACACACGATTCAGTCCCTCTTCTGGTGCTGTTCCTGCTTCTCCTGCTGAAGCTTGTACTACATTTGCCTCAAGATGCACTTACATGCTGGTTTTTGCTGATTCTTTCAAGCACAGCTCTGTGATCCAGATCATGTCCACCATAATACAAGATTTTGCATCCAAGGCTGTTTTAAGTGTGGTGGTGCAGGGTATACACGAGTCCGTATTAATACTTACTAGCTCATAGAATATCTGGCAATAATATACAGTTTGTTTTTATCCTGAAAGAAAACGAGGTCGTGAGTGTTGCTTACAGTATTAGAGTATAAGGAATGAACTGTTGTACTGATCAGTGCCCTTTGTGTTTTCCAGATGCTAGCATGTATGCCCATTATCTCTTCAATGCGTTTGACACTGCACAAAATGGCTCAGTGAAGTTTGAGGTAACTGTTGTGCATTTTGTTTTCTTGCCTCTCCTCTCCACCTTGTGTTTTAGCTTCTCCATCTGTTTTTCATTGTAGGTTGGTAGGATTTCCTATGCATCAGAGGTCTGGCTGAAACCAGCTGATTTTTAAAAATCTCATTCCGTTTAATAAAGGCTTTTAGTGCAGACGGTGTTGCATGCTTCCATTTACTGAACAAGCATACAGGTCATGTTAGTCAGTGCCACAGGAAATATTAATCCTACAGGGAGGAAGTGCAGAGATGTATTTTGGACAAAACATAGGTCAAGAATGGTCCTGTATGGAGAGAGACCAGTGGGTGGCACAGATAACGTGGGTGTCAAAGAAAGGCCGGTAAGTCTTGTGCTTTCTGCAGCTACCATACGTTGCAGGGTTACGTTGGTATGTTCCTGGTACTACATATTTTTTAAGCTTATTTGAGATGTTGAACAAAGCTTTCAGCTAGCTGGTTCCTAAGGAAAGCCTAATTCATCCCATAACTAAAAGGCTTGTGGCTACAAATAGCTGTCCTTAGAGCTCAGACGCCTAGTGGTAGGGGTGCAGGTGGCAACAGAGGGAGATGCTAAGTCATAAACTGGTGAAGAATGAGCTTTGTGGTTTTGAAGGCAGTTTACTGAGATGATAAAAATGGAAATCATCAGCAGTCCTGCTTTTGCCACCAAACAGCCAAGATCTTCATTAGTTTCCAGGTGCAACTGAGGAAATTATTTATCAAATGTAAAGCAGGAATGTTGCCACATGCATATGTGCATCTCTGTAGCGATGGCTGCAGTGGGAGTTTTGCATATGGCAGCTGCTCAGGAAAACGGTAAGAGACTTCCAGAAACCTAAATAGACTACGACACAGCAGAATTCTTAGGCAAGTATTAAAAAAAAAAAAAAGTGCTGAGCTTTCCTTCCTGGCAAACCTGTCTCTTTAGTGATTGTCAAATATAAGCATTTTGTCCCCTTCTTTTGTATTGTTCAGCAAATCTTAATTCCTCTGAGCCTTGGTAAAAAGGAACAAAGTGGAGCACTGCCCCATGCAGAGCCAACAGAGGTAACATAGGGAGGACTAGGTACGTTAAATGAGGTACCAGGAGTGGTACAGTTGTTTTAGTTTGAAGCTTGCCTCCTCGACTAATAAATCCCTATAGCGGTGCTGCTTGTGGTGCCTGAGCCATTGTGCAGTAGAAACAATAAATCAAAGTTATTGGAAGCAATAACTTCACTGTAAATGAAAAATACAGTTAAAATGCTGCATCCCAGGCTGAGCAATTAGTGGTGGGAATCGCATCTGGTCAAATCTGTTGTATTTTGCCAGAGGACAAAACCCGAGGCTCCCTGCGTTACAGAGGAGCCTGGAACCTTTCCATCCCTCTCAAGGTGGGCACAGAAAAGCTGCTGGATCTTCCTCCTCCTTTGTCCCATCCACACTGCTAGCACGCTTGGGCAGGGGGTAGAAAACATCAGCTCCTGCTGCTGCAGTTGGAATCCAGCTGTGTTTAACCAGCAGGCAGCAGTCTGCACGGCTGCTTCCTGCAGCAGCGCATTGCTAGGAGGGGCATTGCACTGGAGCATCTAGCGATGCTCTTAAAAATCAGACGTTCTCAGCCACGCCTACATCTGTGCAGAATTTAGAGTTTGGAGATGATAAATGTGGATGGGTAGCAAGGAAGCGGTCCCAGCTCCTGGCTTCATGCATCCCGTGCTGCTCCTGGCAAGTCCAAGCAGTCGCTGCTGTGATGGACCTCGGGACCTCAGTCTGCCTGACTGGGGCTCGGTCTTCTCTTAAGCCCTCACTGTTTCCAAATCCCTTGCCCCAGGGCTCGGGAGATTTAAGGCTGCAGCACCTCTTAGGTCTTCCTGCCCTCTGCGCCTTGCTCAGCTGCCTGATCCATTTCATAAGCTCAGCCTTCACAGTGGCTGCAGTTGAGTAATTGAGGACTCTAGGGGTTTTCCTAGTCCCCTCAGACACGTTTATTAACACTGCTCTGGTCATCTTATGGGTGGTGCCGTGTCCATTGAGCATTGAGTTCAGTCAGAGGATACATCTATCCCAAAAAGATCCATCTTTTGACTGTCATTATGAAGAAGGTGAGTTAGAAAAGGATGTTAAGAAAAATTCTAATTTCTCTCTCTGCCTTGAACCAGGATTTTGTGATGGCACTGTCCATTCTGTTGCGGGGAACAGTTCATGAAAAGCTAAGGTGGACATTTAATCTGTACGACATAAATAAGGATGGCTATATAAACAAGGAGGTAAGGCTGCTTCTCACATGTGTGGTTGATTTCTGAAGAGCTGATTTCTGTTGCATTGCATGTTTACTTTTACATGCAGCTAATTAAATGCATACGAGACTGGACTTGAGTATCTGTGCCTAAGTAAAACGCAGTGATCTTGCTTTGCATGATTTTTTAGATGTGTGTTTCTTTTCTTCTTCTGTATTATACTGCCTTGTAAGCAAAATCTTGCTTGCATCTATGAGCAATGCAACCTTTCTGAAGGGAGGAGGGTGATGGTGACAGCAGGTACCTGAGGCATGAGGAGCTTCTGGCAGTGCTGGGAGGATGATGTGGGCTCTCCCAGAGCACTGCTTCAAAATCCTGTTATCTGGTTTTATTTTCTTGTCTTGTATTGCTTGTTCCCACCGTGGGAAGCCTTGTTTTTGAGCATGGAAACCTGAATGTTTTGCAAATACATCTCGGTCTATTTTCTCAAAACCATTTTGTGTACCTGGAGCATTTGCAGTTCCTGCTGCTGGTCACTGAGTTGTGCCACAGCTGGGGTAAAGCATGGAGAAGAGCCAATGTCCCAGTGACTGCCACAAAGATCCCTGGCCTCCTGGGAGGCTTTGGGACAGGGTTGGTGCTGCAGTGCTCAGGACCAAGCATGCCGCTCGCAGCTGAGGACCACCCCCAGGAGCTCCTATGTCACAGCACACGTCCTGCAGTGCTGCCCAGCCAGAGGAGGGAACTGGGCACTGCAGGAGCCTCTGCCACAGCTGTGGCAAAGCTGCAGTGCTTGGTTTTGGGATTAACTCATATTGGTTTTGGGGTTAACTCATATCTGTTGATGCATCTGTCTGCATGCACATGCACAGGCCTTCTTGGGAGTGACAGCAGCTATGAGCTTGAGGTCTGTGCTTTTCCATAATAGGAGAGGTTGAAGAAAAGGGCAGTAAAAGAAAGAAATGTGCTTTCATTTCTACTAATTTTCCTGTTGTGCTTTTCCTGTCATGTCACTACTACAGGAAATGATGGATATAGTAAAGGCAATTTATGATATGATGGGAAAGTACACGTATCCAGTGCTCAAGGAAGATGCTCCGAGGCAGCACGTAGAAGTGTTCTTCCAGGTACTTACTTGATTTCTGATGATGATTTGTTAACTCTTGAGCTCTTCATTGATCTCCTTTACAGTAAGGTTAGTCCCAAGCTGATATCTGTTCCCCACTATGCGTGCCAAAACAAACCCTAGCAGCTTTCCAGCCTAATTCAGTGTCTGCTGAATTCCAGAGTCCAAGGTGTCCAGTTGTCTTAACCCAGCCCTTTGCAGTGGGATATAATGAATCCAGCAAGTCTGGAGCCTCTGCACATCATAGTCCTTTTGTTTCTTCTCTCAACTGCACGTAAAGAGAGACAGGGATATGGGTGCTGGTTAGTGAGGCTATGAAAAAATAAATGATGTAATATGGGCAGAGGTTGCTGTATATGTTAAGGAGGAAATAGGTGGTGATGTCCTCAAAAGTTCTCCAAGTACCAGAGTAAACAAGTCCTTAGCTGTCAGCAAATTTAACCAGTGACACTGAGTCTGTAATCTAGGCTTGTCAAGGGCCCTAGATTTATTCCAGTTGCATCAAATGTTATTGTATGTAACACTGCAGTGTTATCTGTCGAAACAAAAAATGTTTGTTCTTATTTTGCAGAAAATGGATAAAAACAAAGATGGTGTTGTAACTTTAGATGAGTTTATTGAATCGTGTCAGGAGGTAAGGACAAAATTCTAACTGCGATGAAAGGTCTAGCTCATGCCAGTGTTTGTTTTCACTTTGGACAAACTCCATTTGAAGGAGATGTTGCTCAAGATCCTGGGTTTCTTTTGCTCTCTGAGAAAAATAAGAAACATTTTTAAGATCGGTGGTGCCTTGTGAAGCAAGCAACTGATCAGGGAAGAGGGTTGGACTGACTGCAGGAAAGGTCCAGTGCTGGTAGCCAGTGCAATTCACTCAGGGAAATAAAAGCAGTACCTGATTCTGTGACAAGTACATAACTCTTGAGAAAGCTCATGGTGCCCTCAACCTTCCTCAGTATTTTTCTTTTTTTATTTATTTATAAGAGGCTGGCATAGTCTGAGCATGCTGCCCTTGCATGTTGTCATCAGGTACTGTGTTGCTGCAACTGTTGAGAGCCCAGCGTCTCTAAAAACCTTGTAATTATAGCATTGACTTAAGAAACTAGTTGATATTTTCAAGGTCAAACATTAAAAGCAAATGCTATCATCATAGCAGTAGGTTTTTTTTCTGTTTTGGGAATGAGCTTTCTCTTGCAAATTCCATACATTATGTTGGCTGTGATAAATATTGGCTGGTATTGTTAGCACTGGCACAAAGACAAGCATCCGCATTAACATGCAGTTGCCCAAGTGTCTGTTGTTTTAGACTGTAATTAACTGTGTGAATGTTTGATCAGAGATATATCTTCTATTTAATGAGTACAATAATGGTTTAGCAAGTTTACATCGGTGCAAGTAATTGCATACCGGCCCTCCTGTGCATTTTACTTTCCCAGGAGAATTTTTCTTGCTCTGCAGTCAGACGTGAGCTCTGTACCTGAGCAGTGTGAACGCTCACCCCAGGTTGCCAGGCTGGCTTCCCACCCGTCCTGCATGAAGTCTGGCTCTGGCAGCACGCAGGGCTCTCTCAGGAGGGGATGTCAGGGGCCAGATCCTTGGTAGCAGAAGCATAATGCAAGTCTCATTTTGTTGGGGGGGTTGTTTAGTTTATTTTTGGCCTCATCTTTAATTTGAGCATTTGTGTTGTGGTTTGTTCTTCATATTCATTATTTGTCTTCAATGTGTGATCAGTGGTCTCGATGTAGAAGCAGCTTCACTTCGCCTTGAGCAGTTAGAGTTTGGGAAATTGGTTTTGTGGTACAGGCAAGCAGTTGTTCTAACTTCTGGAATCACAGTTCCTGGGGAAAAAAGTCATTGTTTTTGAATATTACTGTGGTTGTTACCTCAAAGTAGAATTTCAGGGCTCCATGAAAAGCAATCTGGTATTTCCCTAGTGTGTCTCCAGCTCTCTCGTTTGGATCTACAAACCTCAGAGAGGCTGGGATTTCCCGTGCTCTGGTTTTGAGCTGGTGGTGTTTCTGGGAGGAAGCGGCCCTTCAGGGCAGCTTGCTTAGCAGTTCAAAAGCTGCAATTTCATTTGGGCTTTTGAAGCATATTAAGCTAAGTACACATCTTCATATTCCGGATTGGTGCAGTGCAGTGGCACCGATGTCTGAGGGCTCTGTACAGTCACCAGCTTCGATGCTGGTGTCTGGCTCCCTTCAGTAAGGCACAGCCCGTGCTGAAAGCCAAGCTTATGCGAAAAGTCTGTGCTTGCATGCCTCAAACCAGCTAAGGTGCCAAAGTAAGAGAGGACTGTTCTGCTGGCTCAACTACTGACTCAATTTGAACTCATCGAGGATGAGCTTGCAGAAGCAAGCCTTGCTGCAGTAGCACCCGCAGAGCCCCTCCTGTGCCATGCCCAGGTAGGAGTTGTGCTCATCAGTGCTGAAAATGTCTTCTCATTGCTTTCAGGATGACAATATCATGCGATCCCTACAGCTCTTTGAGAATGTGATGTAGCCATGTCTGGAGAGCGCTGGAGGAGTCAGAGACTGTGTGTGTAACAAAGACCTTTCTGGGTGAAAGCTTTTTACAGTTCAGCCATGGTCGATTCAGCCAGTGTGTGAGGATTTTGTATGACATCTCCAACCAAATGGCAACCAATTGCAACTGATCCCATCTCTCCTCCCCAAGAGACGTCGGTGGACCTCTATTTCATTTTGGAAGCATGCAAATACTTTAATAAAACCTGACAAGAGAGAGCTGCTGCTCGAAGTTCTATGAGTAATATACACCCTTCTGTTTGCTAGCCACAAGTCCTGCTTTAATCTAGCAAGCTTGATTACATATGATAGCACATGTTGATAGCTTACTCAGTCATCTATTACAAGTGAAAAGCTCAGTCCATACTACCACACGGCAACATGTCTTATGAATGCCTTGCCGTTAATCTGCTTTGACAAAAAAAATAAATCTACCAGGGCAATCTGTAGAAATGAACAGTAAATGTACATAGGACGTTAACAGACAGCCCATGTAGCCAGTGTCCCCATTTCTGCAGAGATCCTGCTTCTCTTCTCACATGCACTGGTGCCACCATGCTGAGTTCGGTGGTTATTCCTGAACACATTAACTAGAGGAACTTCATGCCAGGGTTAGACAGAAAGGAGCAAAATGTGTTGTACGTAAATTTCAAACTACAGAACAACTTCTGTTCAGTGATGGTAAGTTCTTGCAAGATCAGGCAGGTTTAAAAGGGCTGGTACAGGAAGACAAATACCTTCTCTGGTCCCAGTCACCCTCTGCAGTCCCAGCACACAGTGGGACACCAAGTGATTCTCCAGTGTGCGTCTCAGCAGCACCATGTGGTGGTCCTTTGGCTGTATTTAGGCACATGCTTCCTAGATGCCTCATTTGAATGCTTGTATTTTTACATTGGATGTTAAAGAAAAGTGTTCTTCACTTTATGGATTTATTTAAGCTTTCCAGTTCTACTTAGGGCAGAAGAAAGCCTAGGTGAGGCAGCTGTTTTTCCACTTAAGGACCTTGGCATCCGCAAAGTGCCCTGTAAGATTAGTTGGGGTTACTTGGTTGACATTAGTGTCAGAATCATCTGCCCGGCCCACGTGTCCCTGGGGTTAATTTAATACCTTCTTTATCAAAATCTTTATCTTACAAGGCAATTGCATGACTTGTAAGGAAACAGGACTTGTACTAATGCTATGTAGAGCATTGGGTTGGGGCTTGTTTGTTTTTCCAATAGTAAAACAGAAAATATCAAGTAATGGATTTATACCAAGGTTGGATTGTGCCCGGTAGATCCTCAGCTGAGGAGCATGTCAGAGCCTGATTTGCAAAGGACTCTAAGAAAGGTAACACACCAGAGTGCTGTCGCAGTTTCCAGGCAGCTGGTGGTTGAGAAACGAAGGGAAGGAGCGAACATCTTTGCCAGCTGCTCGAACCACACACAAAAGAGAATCCCCTGCCATAGTCCAACATTGCTCCTGTCCAGTAAGCATATATTTTTATTATATCAGATACTATATTACAATTATACTGTTGGCACTGAAGATATATTTTAAATATTATGTAAGTGGAAGCTTTTTATAACACAATATATAGAATGCCTAATTTCTGTAGCCCTATGTTTTATAAAAAATTAATCTATTGAAATATTCCTGATTATAGAAGTAGGATCTGATTGGTACTAGCGTAATATTATGCTTATTCCTCAAGATGGGACATTTTCCCCTGTTACTGTGCTTCTGCATATGCTTCTATGTGGTCCTTCACTATATTCCATTGAGTTACCAGTGGTCATCAAAAGTGGTGTTCGTCTGGGAGAAGCTATGTGCACACAGGGATATGGCACCTCCGTCTGTCGTGTTTATTGCCTTCATGCAAATACCATCCACTCCTAGCAAGGATGTGGAGCGCAGAAGCTCCAGTAGCAGCTCCAGTAGTGTGCTGGGATTCACATAAGCGATGCAGTGCTGTGAGAGTAGCCTTGTCCTCTAGTTATGCAGTGTTGTCTGTTTGGTTTTTATTTAATAGGCACTTGATAAAGACATCGGTTATAGCTGAAGTAATGCACAACACTTACACTGTTCCTTCACGATTCTTCTTGCAATCACTTGAGAGAGTGACACGATTTGATCTAATAAGTAACCTGCTTTTTTTCCTCCATCTGTCTGTTGTCAGTCTAAGCAGGTAACTTCATTGGTCAAAAGAAAAAAAAAAAAAGCATTTGTATCGAGCTAGCGCAGTGCCTTTCTCCTCTCGCAGTGATGCCCCAGGTGTGCTCATGAGATGGCATGTGTAGCCTGAAACATTGCCAGAATTTGACCATGCCCTTCTCAAAAGAACAGAAACATGGTTAGTGGTGTGATACTGTGGTCCCTTGGGGTTAAATTAATTTCCTTAATCACTCTGATGAATTTGCTGAATCCAGGGTACTGGTAGTGACCATTGGTCGTGATATCTCCTCTTCTGCTCAGCTGTGGCTGTCTGCGGTTCCCAGTAACGATGGGGCTGTGCTAGACAGAGGGAGATGCTGAAAGCCACGGCCCTGATTGTGCCCCTGAGGCATAACCAGCTTCAGTTGTGGTCCTGCAGGAGCCCAGGGCCTGCCTGCACATACCCGGTGTTGGGGCCTAGATTGCTACCTCTCTGCTCCCCTTGGAGTCTGCTGTAGCTGAGCTGGAAGGATTTGCCAAGTACCACACAGCAGCATTTCACATAGCTCTAATTGTAAATTCTGGCTGTGACAGTCATTGCCTTTGTGAAACCAGTTATTATCCTGTGTTTGTCTACGATCCCACTCATTCCAGCCAGAGACTTGTGTGCATCAGTGCCCAGAAAGCCGCTGGGTTTTCCGTGAGCAGCATCTATGTACATGGCACGTGTGCTCCAGCCAGCAGATGACAGAGATCCAGTGACTGTGAGAGAGTCGTACTCTGCATGGAAATGTCTTTGGGTTTGCTTTTTATGTTCTTGGTAAACGTTAGTTTGTAAACTTGCAAAGCCTCCCGTCACTCATAAATGGGGCTTGCAATATTTATGGCAAATACTCAGTACTACAGCTTTCTAAATAAAACATAGTACGCTATGCTAATCTCATGCCATCATAAATCCTACTGCCAGCACGTGGAAGGTAGTTGCTATGCTGGCTTCTAAGTTACAGTTAGACTATCTGTCAGTGCTATCAGCTGTGCAAATTTTCTCAAAATTGTGAATGTTTAAATAATGTCTGAATTGTAAGTCTGACCGTTTCACTAGTTACAAGCATTAATCCGCATTTTCATGCCAGCGTTTTCTAGAAAAGCCTTTCTAACATGCATTTTTGGCAACAATCTGTTGAAAATAGGACTGTGATTAATGATAATGCAAAAAGAAAAAGAAAATACCCAATGTACCATGTCTGTTACTGTCAGTGTTCGTTTCCTTGTTACTTTGAATGCATTGCAATGTTGTGCACAACTGCGAGTTGAGATATAGACCTGTGGGCGCGGATATCCCAAGGTTCAGGCGCTGTGGGCAGAACTTTGGCATTGCCTGGCTGCGACACGGCGAGAACAAACATCTTCGTGTCCACGCATGGTCTCCGGTAAGACAGCAGCAGCAGCCTCACGACCTTTTTTCTTTTCCATGGAAGTGCCGTGAAAGACTAAAGGAAAAGTGCAGATAATACAATTTGTGCTAACTAAAGCCATGTTAATGGAGCAGCAGCGCATAGCTTCACTCTTACAAATGCTGTTATCTGATGGCAGTTTGTATTAAATTTTGTTGAATGGTTTTAAAAATGTTGCTTTTAATAATAAAAAGAAAATATCTGTAGGAGGGTGTCCTTTTGTAAGCCCAGTATGTATTTTTCTCTTAAGGGACACTGTCAGGTTAAAAATGTACAGCCAAATCTTTAAAAGCGAAACTCTGTTGTAAACATACCTAGCTGCATAGAGCCTGTTAAATTGCTGAACTCTGCTGTAACATTTACATGCTACTGATTTATTTCCATCACGGGTTCGGGGACACTCTTATATTTGGTGCAGTGGCATACACCTATCTGATAGTCTGGCCCTTGTAAATAAGAGTTCAGAAATGTTCTACCTGCATCACTGATAGTATTTTGGAGTAGTAAAAATTGAATTCTTATAGACATCTCTTTTCTCTTCAGCATTTTTTCTCAAGTACATGCAGATGACAGGTAATTAAGCTGAAGAAAACACGAGCACTGTTTTAGAGATGAGAAAAGATAAAACAAAACCTGTCAGTGTCCCTTTATCTCTGGTTTGTTGAAAACATCCATTCTGGCACACGGAGAGATGCAGAAGAAATTTTGCTAGACTATATATATGTGTATATATATACATATATAAAAACTTGCAAAGCTCCATTATATAGGGTACAGCATATCCACCAGCACATCCCAAGACAACGAACATTGTCTTGCATACATGCAGAAATGTGAAAATAAAGCTGTCTGTGTGAAACCTGGTCTTGGTGTCACTCCAGTGCCTGAACAGGTTGGCGTCAGCATTGCCCCACCAGCCGCTCACCCCAGCCAGCTCTCGGCTGCGCAGGCAGGGAGCAGCCTGGGGACAGCCACTGCTGCCCTTGGAGGCACCCTCGGAGGCATCAGCCCGCTGGAGGAGACGGCCGTTCCTGTGGGAAATGCCAAACCCGACTTCGTGCTGTTGAAGCTCTAATTCAGCACCTCTCCGTAGCATCCAACTGCACCCAGCTGCTGCTAGACCAAGCATGGTTCGGCTCCAAGGCACGTGCGTATGCTTTTCATTCATTTTTCAGCATCAGATTTGCTCAAGTGTATATGCGCTGACCATGAGCGCGGTTCCCACAGCATCTCTGGGAACTTCCCTCAGGGTGTGGTTGGGTGAGGCTGAGGCATGTGCTGCATCTCAGCCTATGAACATAGTTGCTTTTGAAGTCGATGTGAGCTTTTGCTTATTGTGAGATTAATTCTGTAACCTTTGCTCATCTGTGCAGGCCCAGCAAAGCTGGAAAGGAAGGAGGCCTGTCCTTGGTGGTGCATTAAGACCTACTTCTCTGCACAAGCAGAAGTCAGTGGCCACCAGGTCCTCTTGTGTTTCAGGCCAGAAATTGCGTCTGAGACAGGAATGCATAGAGAAACCATGCGGCGTGCTGGAGGGAGTGAGGCTTGTCCCTGTGCTGGAGTGTGAAGTGACTGACAGCGCGGAGATAGCAGGTACCTGTTGGTCTGCACCTAGATTTAATTAACAAGTTGCCTTGAGGGAAATAATCCCAGAGCATCACCATCACTAAAGCCAAATATCTGGCACAAAGTGTGAGAGCTCCAAGCCTAAGTGGTGCTGAGCACTCCCGCTGGGAAGAGGGCAGCTTGTTAACGTCCTGCCTGAAGGGAGCGCGTAAGAAGGTCTTTAAGTAAACGGTACTAAAAACAAGTGGAAATGACTAGACAAATTTGAAGACAAAGCTACTTCTTGTCTTTGTGACGCTAATCAAAGAGAAATAAACTGCAGTTAAAGAAGAAACAAATTGGTAAGGTAGCAGTAATAGTGATATTAGATCCTGAATGGATTTAAATCATCAGGCTAACACGGCAGCCTTCAACCACGACAGGTCTGCCAAGGATGGATGTGTTTATAAATCACTGCTGTAGTGCAGCGAAATGAGGTGTCAGCTGAAGCCTCATGATTGCTCCTTTCCAGATGACAACACTGAGGCCAGCTGCAGTGGCACATCCTTACGTGGCCCCGTGGTGGTCAGCCTGGTCTGCACAGCGCAGGTACAGCGTGTGTGGGTTTCCAGCTGGCAGCTTCCCTTTGGGTTCTGTCTCCTAAGCGTGCTTCTCGCAATCAGGAGCGTGGGCTGGGTAATTTAGGTGGAGGGGACCAGGCACAGTCACCTCCCTATGGGGCTCTTTTGTTCATATAAGCCCAATTGCTATCGAAGAACTGTCAGCCACATAGTCAGCCCCTAAAATAACCAAGTCGTGAAATAGCTCGCAAAAATTTTTTCAAAGTTGTTGGTGGGGTGGAAGGCAGGTTTAAGAGAGCTCTGTACATCCACAAGGTCTAGATCCTTCACCCACGTTCATATTTAATGAATCCAAGCATATTGTGTCTGTATATTTGTTTACTGCTCTAAATTTTAATTTGAAAAAGAATATTAAGGCTATTATGGAACTGAGACACCTGTAGTTTGCTCTAAATCATCTGCTGCTTTTTTGCAATATTACCATTATAAATTTTAGTAGTGCCCATGGCTCCTCATAGCATAGGCCCTGGTGCCAGCGTAGCTGACCAGCGATGTCCCAGTAACCGTTCTGGCCATTTTCAGCACTAACACGTTCGGTGCCCGGTCAGTGGTACTCAGCCCGTGCGCTGTCAGGTGTGGGAACAGCTTTGGTTTCTGTAACAGTGAGTTACCTTCATCATGATTCAGAGCTCTGCTTAAATAACTAACTTCGTGCTTAAGCAGAAAATAATGGCTGCATTTCAGGAGACAGGGCCTGACCTCAGCAAGGCAGCGATGTGCCGAGGAGGCTGTCTGTGTGCGCAGTGGTGTTCACTGGCTGCCGAGCTCAGGGGATCGCTAGGTGTCACTGGGTGCCTCCCGGTGACGTGGGTTCCAGCGTGGGCTGCGTTAGCTGTGTGAGGGGCAGGAGATGTCAGGTGTCACAGTGCTGCATGAACCGCTTCCATACAGAAACTCCTTTGACAACTGGTCTTGGGAACTAGCTAAAAAAGCAACAGGTTTGTGTAATACACTGGGGTTGTTACTTTGCATATTTGTTTGTTTGTGTGTGTTTGGTTTTTTGTTTGTTTTTTTTTTGTTTGTTTGTTTTTTAATAAAACGGTCCTTAGCTATATTTGCATTTTAGTCTCATCTTTAATGTAGGGAATATCAATTTTTAAGAATCCTGAGGAAATTATTTAACATGTGGTGTCCTTTTGCCTCACCAGGTGTGCACTATATGGGATTAGGCAGGGGAAGTGCATAAGCAGCAATCCTGCACGTCCTAGCTGATCAGAGAGCTCACAGTGGACCTACCCTGCTGCTTGGCTGGGAGTGGCCGGTTCTTTGTAGACATGGATGTTAGGAGACCTGTCTAGCTCTAGTTCAGCATCCTCCTCCTCCCCGAGGCAGCTCTGAAACTCACTGACAGTATCCAAATCCAACATGAGCCGAAGGAGTCATTCCCATTCATGCTGCAGTAGCTCCAGCAGGTGTTTGTCCTACTGTGTTTTGCAGGTAGCTCTTTGGGGGGTGTAAGTGTGGGGATCAGGAAGCAACTGAATAGCAGTGCCGGAAGGGGTGAGTCCTCCTCTTTTACAGCACATTTCCTTTGTACTTTGCTAACTATAGGCATTCCAGTCCCATTAGGGTATTTTTGTATCTAAAAGTCATGTGTTGAAGTCCTTGGCTACAGTGGGACCAAACTGCCTGTTGTATGTGAGATCCTCAGGTCCCATGGTGTTTCACATGGGGTCAGCTTGAAATCCCTTTGTGGTTTGTGTTTTAATGTGCCTTGATGCTGCAGGGGGCTGCTGGGCTCAGCTCTGCCCCGGACTTGGCACGGAGGCAGCAGATGGAGACCGACAGCTTCCAGGCAGGTGTCCCAGCAGCCATGCAGGGGTGTCACTCTTGTCCTTCCTCTTTTATACTTAACTACTGGAGCTCAAACTGTTCTATGCAGAGTGACAGGGCTTTAACAGAGATTCAGGATTCCACTCCTTCCCCTGAATGGCTCCAAGCCTGTGGGCAGAGCACCCCCAGGAGGCAGAAAATGAACTGAGATTCTTCAGGTTCTCAGTGGATGCCATTATTCCCCGCCTGTTCTGTTTAACTCTTCCCTTTCGTCTCGTAGAAGTCTGTCCTGCCCCATCCGTTAGTGCAGGGACTGTGGTGGGGGCCTCTGGCAGAAAATTTCCCATTGGGGAGGGTACCCCCTGGCCTCACAGAGAGAATTGCCATATTTGAGTGTGAAACTCCTGACCCGGGAAGTCCTCTGATGACACCCTGTTCTCAGATAAGGCTGGGAAGCGCTGCCTCGTGCCAGTGTTTGTGCAGGAGCTGAGAACAGCCACACAGCTGGGGAGGTAATTTGGGCAGAGCTGGGAAGTGAGCAGCTGCTCCTTCCCCTAGGGACAAGGCCCTGGAGCAGGAGATGCCCTAAAAGCGAATGGCAGCGGGCTAAAGATTGCCCAGGGCAGGGGCTGGAGGTGCCTCAGGGTGCTGCTGAGGTCTGGCAGGGGTAGACAAAACCCCTTCTATGTGTTAGAGAGCAGGGAGAGCGCAGCAATGTGGCAAAGCTGGCCCGACCTGTTCCCGGGCTGGGATTTTTCTCCTTTGTCTTTTTTTAACACTTGGCAAAGGGGAGAAATAGATGTTGTCTGGCTGGTCTCCTATGGTTTCGCTCTGGAGGTATTTTTAGTGCACTGATACATGGGCACCTGGGCCCTGGCTCTGCGGGTTTCTTCCTTGTTTGCAAGGAGAGGCAGCCTGGCAGCTCCCCCACAGCCCCTGTGCAGTCAGGAGTTAAGCCCCGATCCGGCTGGCATTCAGGTACCGGGGATGGCCTTCTTAGCACAGGGACAAGCAAATGGCCCAAGACTTCTGTGGGGAACAGGCTGTCCCCATCCCGTGGTTTGAGGCACCTCTGAGCACACTCCCTGCCCAGAGCTGCCCCAAATATCCAGTGTTACCGTGTCTGTGATGATGCAGGAGATTTGACAGTCACCAGCATTGTCCAGGAAATGTTCCCACACATCGGCGCAGTCTGAATTTCCTGGTACAATGCTCGCTGTTTGTTTGTTTTATCTTAACACCAAAATGTCATTCACTAAAATAAAACAGCCTTCAAAGGCTCCTTTGCTTACGCTGCTCGTGTTGAATTCACAGAACAGCCATCTGGGATCTGCAGCTGAGTTGCCCAGCACTCAGGGAGATTTTGGAATATTGCTGGTGCTCGATGCTCAGGTGAAGGAGCAGAGGGAGGCGTGCTACTGCACTGGTGGCTTTGGTGGCTCTCAGACAGAAAGGGAAACAAATTTGAGATGTTAGAGTAGTGGATGGGGGAAGATCTAAAGAGCAAGGGCAAAACGGTGTGAGAAGAAATAAAGATTTGGCTGGAAGGTTGTTGATTTAAGATCATGAGAATCAGATGTAAGTCTGGCTGCTCTGATCTTTGACAGGATCCTTCCCTTCTAGGTAATGTTTTTTTCTTTGGCAGTGCTTAGTTCACAGTGGGTGGGGAAGTATTTTGCCTTTTCTATTCTGTGCCCATCCTTAGCTGTAAGATGGGAGAGCAGGCTCTGTTCGGGTCTGTCAGTCCCCACAGCTGGTGTAATTCCCTTGTTTGATGCACTTAACACCTATGAAACTTAAAACAATCAGGACTAATCTTCTCAGCTGTGCAGTTCTTCTAAAGATCTGGTGTTCAATACGCTAGGAGAGAATTGGCTGGAAAAGAGAGCTCCTCCATCTCCTTAGCTTTTAAACTACCCACAGGCTAAATCCCTGGTTTCTGGAAGAGCTGCCAAAGGCTTGAGCTCCTGGCTAATGAGATCCTGCTGCCGTGCCTCAAATTGGCAAACCCCGTGGCATCTTAGATCACTTTACAGAGCAAGTCCCACAATTTCCTGCGTTTTGCCACCTGAAGCCAGTAACGCCTGCGTAGCTGGAGCCGGCTGGTCCCAGCAGAGTGTTCCTTAGAGACATTGCCAGGTGCGTGATATAACGGGTCCCTCGCAGGAGGGGAAGTGGGGAGGCTTTCTGCAAAGCCTCAGTCTCTTTGGGGATTCCTTCCTTCCCAACCGTAAGTTTGGAGGATGACCTTGGAGAAGATGCTGCGATTGCGACGTACGAGGCTGAGCCTGGTGCTGAGCCCCCCACAGCAGCTCCAAGGGGGCTGTGCCGGTGGCCCCAGTGTGGGCAGGTGCTCGCAGGGGGGGAAGGATCCCCTTCCAGCCACAAACAGCTCACTGCACTGCTTCAATTTGGCACAGAAATTTTTCCTCTAGGCAGAGGCTGTTGCAGGACATTTTGGAATCAAAGAGCTTGGACTATCGGAGTCGTCAGCAGGTTTTGCTTTTACAGAGCAAGCACTGGCTGTGCCTTGTGCAGCCCCTGGTTTGAAAAAACAGGAAGGAAAAAAAAAAAGGCCGTGTTGTTTTGTCTGAGATTGCTGAGAATGTTAATGAAAGGCAATTAGAAAAAATGTGGTGGTGAGTCCCCATCTATTAATCTTTATTAGAGTTAAGTTTTCCCTTGCAAATGTGACATGTCATTGGGTTTCTGTCTCCAGAGTACGCTTTGTGGGATATTACAGGGAAGAGTGCTCAGGGTTCCCAAAGTAGCTATTAATTTCTCGAAAGTGTCTTTAGCAGACGAGTCGTGCAGAGAGCCAGCTAAGCTGAGCCAGGGTGGCACCTGAGCCACCGGCAGGAGCGGCTGGGGACGGTGCTGTCAGTCTGTCCTTCTTACCCTTAATGCTACCCAGCAGCTCTGAGTGATTGCAGCTCACCAGGGTTCCCAGGATAAAAGAAAAACTGCAGAGTGCATTTTGGGGATGGTGGGGGTGCTGGTGTAGCTTCTCTCAGCAGCTGTTTCTTTTTGAGTGGTACCAAGGAGGAGAGGCGCTGGGCATGCACACACATACATGGCTTGGTTATCTCACAGCTTTAACCTGGTGATTTGGAACTGGGGTGGGACTGGTGCATTTGTGATTTTTTTTTCTTTTTTTTAAGTCAGCACTCCACTGGAAAAAGGTGGGAGAGGCGCAGGATGACAGCAGTAGCTATGCAGGCATGGTGATGCCATGTCAGTTGTCAGGTCTTCATTTCCTTGGAGGCTGGGGGTCAGGCTGAGAAGCTGATTCCCTGGTCAAGAGCATGGGCTCTGCAGCAGTTGGTGCAGATAGGAACTTCTGAATCAGTATCTGGCTGTCCCTCGACATGCTCTGGGGCTGCAGCTTCTACCAAGAGCTCCTGCAGGCGCTCCTCTTTGTGGCCAGAGTGAGGAGGGTGAGCACACTGTCCCTGCTTTGTTCTAATCCTGTACTGAAGCTCAAATACCAGGGCAGAACTTCAGTATTTAGGTTTCTGGAACAGATCCCTCATTGGAAAATACATCATTTAAGCTTAGATATAAATTGCAGATAGCCTGTGGTGGAGTGGTGCAGCAAAGGCACTGATTTCAGGTCTTCATGTGCTGTTGAGATTTGCTGAGCAATCTGAGATACACCACTGAAATATTAACGTTTCCTTCTCTTAAAGCCTGCTGTCATGAAAGGACAGCTTCCTGGCTCCTCTTCCTTCTGTTTTTTGACTATTCCATACAGACTTTTTTTAATGGGTGTGATTTTAACCTTACTGATATATATAGCTGAGAAAGTAACAGCAGGGGTAGGGATGCCTCTGGGCCCAGACTGCAGGGATCAGAAAACACTCTGCCACCCCTCGTATCACCTTGCATGATTGATGGAATTAATTACGATGTTTTGTCTTGCTCAAGTCTCGTCTGCCCAGCGGCTGCAGACACCCCCAGCCGGGCTCTCCCCGTGCTCCCTGGAAGGACACAATGACAGTGCACCCAAGCTGGCTGCAGAAGCCCAGGGTGGCACAGGAACAGCACTGCGTGTGCCTGGGCTGCCAGGACTTGCCCTGCGCGTGGGCAGGTTTGCAGGGCCTCACCAAATCATGTACAGGTATTTTCCAGGTGTCTGACAAGCTCTGAGGTCTCAACATCGCAGGCTACAGTGTGGTGGAGGTGTCCTGTGAAGGGGGCACCAGATACTGACTGCTGCCAGAGAGCGGTGCTCTGCTGATTAAAACCTGACACTCAGAGAAACAGGCTTAGATCTCTGTGCCATCTGTAAGGGAGATGCTTCCATTCAGATCACATTTTTGGCTATAAAACTTTCCTGCTGGTTTTGTAAGGATAAAAAATATATTTTTCAAGCATGCTTATTCAAATAAAATGTAGTAAGGTCTTAAATGTGGAAATGGTTAGTCCTGTGCACGGGTTCCAGCATTACAAATGATCCCTTTGATCATCCATTAAAGCACTACTAACGTACTAGTACTAAAGTACATCGCACACCATAGCACCGTGTTTCAGTGCTGTGCCAACAGCTTGGCATTTGATGTGAGGTAGCAATAAACTCGTTTAAAGTACTTTAATGTGGTAATAGAACTGAACTGTAAATAACTGTAGGAGTGACAGTGTTGGTTCTTTTCCTTTTCCTTCTCTTAGCAGGTTCCTTTTTGATACAGTGCACGCGTTCCCTGGCGGGCAGATGTGTGGCCCTATCATAAACCAATTCCCTTCGAATGTGCTGAGGCTGCAGCAGGGCACCTGGGTGCCGACGGGCCCGTGGGGACATGACTTACTGGTCAGTACTTTTCCAGTCCCACATAACTTCTTCAGGTGTGTGTGATGATGTGCCCTGACTGGAGGTGCAGCAGTAAATAGGCTATAGGGCCTTTCAGGACACCGGGCATTTTCTCTTAGTCAGATAGTTATCAGTATCACACAGAAGTAAGGTCAGCTTGTGTTTCAAAGATTTTTGGTAACAGAACTTGTTATTTTATTTGTGCCAGGCCTTGGAGCTACTTTAATACAATAACAAAACTGTAAATAATCATGAGTGAAAATGTCAGGTTTTTTCCTCCTCTTTTCCTTTTGGTTTGGTGTGGGCATTCCCTGGTACGCAGATAACGTGTCCCTGACATGTTTAAAATAATCACGAAAGACCCTGACGAGGAGCAGCCTGAAACCTGCTTTACTGCAGATGCACGAGGAGCATCGATCTGGCTCCAGCCCAGAGCTCCATGACATGCAGAAGTGGGAAGGGAGCCCTACAGGTAGCACATTCTGAGCTACGTAAATGCTGTTAAGGCTTCTAATTTTTTGAGATGCAAAACTTGAAGGAAAGCTTGCTATTTTATTTATGTTTTTAATCTCTTTAAAACATGTTCATATGCCTCTGGGAAACCTCCATCATATACACCTTTTCTCCTTTTCCTTGTTTCCACAGTGCTCAAAATCATCTCCTCCAAAGGTAAAAGCTTCAGTGAACACTGGAATAAAATGGAAGGTCTGCGTTGTGCTACCGTTCAGACTTGACTTTGAAGAGTCCAAGCTCATGTCCTCAAAAGAAAGCCCACAATTTTGGGGGGCTCTTTTACATCCCATCAAAATTCATGTTTCACCTCAAGCCCCAGTAAGTTAGCTAGAGCAATATTTCCTCATTCATAGGGTAACACTTAGCCTTTTACATTGTCCTCACTGCCATGTTGTGCTGTTAAGGGCAAAAAGCATTGCTTAATACCTTCTAACAACAATTGAGGCTATTTTTAAACACAAATATGTTTCTGTTCTGCACTGCCCATTGCTGGGGCATTTTCAGACTGCTAAGCCTTACCTCTTCTAGGTTACCAGCTGTCTTTCTCATGGCAAACCTACCACAACTATTTCATAAGCTAAATATAATGGTGAACCCATGCAAACATCAGGGTCAATTTTCAATCACATTTTGTTCTCCCCAAAGCAGAAAATGCTTGTTGCTTGGAAGTTGATCTTGGAAATCATTCAAGTGCTCTCTGAGGTTTTCAGAGATGTCCGTTCTGAGGAGATACCAAATGTGCACACGTGGGCCCGACACAGCTGACGAATGTGCGCCTGACGACTTCCCGTACTCGCTGCGCCAGAGTCAAGCAGCTGTAGGACTGAGACTTGGGGTTTAACGGTGAGCAAAAGCTTCAGGTAAGACATTTATCAGCTTTTACTCGTCTGCCGGTAGCACATATCGCTACGTTCATATCCCACGTGGATAACCTGGATCTAGCGTCTTCCACTCTCTGTAACTCCTCAGCTCAAAATTAACATAGAGCAAGAATTATTATTTTTGAATGGTGAAAATAGTACAAAAAGTCTGCATATAACCAACAGCCAGCCACTTTAGCAGCACAACACTGGATCTGTGTGTATCACTTCTCTGTGAGTGTTCGGGCTGAAATGAAATACAAGTACAGAAAGATTTCCAATTGGCTACGTCGCCACAGTGCTGTGTGAGACATGTAGAGGTACAGTGGGGTCCCTGCTGCATCCATGCCACCCCCAGGGCTTTAGGGCTGCTTCAGCAGAGGCACTGCATGGGATGAATCCCCCTGGGAAGTGCAGTCTTTTGAGAGATGAAACATAAAGCATCTGTGCAGTGTGTTCATTTAATGTGTTCATCAAACTATTTCAGCATTCTGGTTTCTTCTTGAAGCTATCTTTCCCACCTTGGAAGAAAAGGTGCTTTGTGGGGGAAGTTCTTCATTTAAAAATTAAATAAAGTTAAGCCTTCACTGCAGCTTTTATGTTTATGGTGTTCAAAACAGTTCCAAAAAGCATGTACCACCAGTGGAGATAACTTTACTTTTCATCAACGTGCAAACCAGAAACCGGTGCTTACTACAGATATCTAATTAAGTACATCTTGATCTCATCTGCTGCAAGTGTGTTTCAGACTATCAAAGGAAAAATAAGCAATTCTTTCCAACAGATCTTAATCTAGTGCCAGTTTAAATATCTGCCCAGCTTTGCTAGCTGGAGGCACTTGTTACGGACCAGATACATATCTAATAAGTGAGTGAGGAGGAAGGAATGGCATCGTGGCATGTAAGAGTTTTGGCCAAAGATTAAACCACAGTTGTGCATTAATTTGAGACAATAACAAAATAGTGTGTGCCTGAAATTGTGCCCAATTAGTTACCTGCTCCCAAACTGATTCTTGTATCTGACAAGAGGTTGTACCAACCTGTTTTTTTTAAAGCATATTCTTTATGTTTAAAATGAAGTTGGAAAGATGTGCAAGAATCTAGGCATGAACATTGGGTGCTGATGTGCACACAGATTAAAATCATGTTTTCAGGTTGCAACAGGCAGTATCATAATGGAAATAATTACATGGGGCTTGGGGTTGGGGAAAAAAAAAAAAAAACATGCCTGGTACCAGTCCAGAACCTTTTTGTTCCTACGTGAAACGTTTGTTTGGTTCCAGTACAAGCAGACTTGGCATGTTTGTCTTGTTAAGAAGAAGATGTTGTTGGTGATGGGGAGTTTGTTGTTGGCACCGATTGCTTCTCCAGGAGTAGCTGGAACCTGGCTGGTGTTTTACAGCAGATAGCTGCCTCACCACAAATGATGAGCAGTGCTGGGTAAGATTTAGCAGAGTGCTGGGCACAGGCTGCCATGGGGTTGGCTCAGGACTGCCCCGGGCTCTGGCTGCTCTTGCGGACGCATCGGCTGAGGCAACGTCACTGACAGGCGGCCGTCCCGCAGCCCCGTGCCCCTGCACCTTGCATCTCCATTCAATCTCTGCTCATAAAGTGCCCACACGTTACAAGGGCTGTAAATACTGGCTGCGAAGCAAGATGTGGCCTGTTGCTTCTGTCACACACAAGCTGGTTTCTGGAGTCGGACACCGTGCTGCTGGGGACAGCATCTGCAGGCAGCTGGTCTCACACCAAAGCTGGATGGGGAGCCTGTCCTGCCTGGGTGTGCCAGAGGGAAGAACAAATCCTGGAGGCTGCAAGTCCAAAGTAAGAGAAGCTCAGCAGCAAAGCGTGTTTCCGTTCATCCTTGTCTTTAAAGGTCGCTGGCAGATAGCACGAACAGTTATTTCCATTTTTCACATTTTGGGTAGCTAAGGCACAGAGCAGGAAGGAATTTTTCAGGCAGGAGTCCGGTTTGAGGTTGTGTTGCCTTATCATTACACCCAAGAAGAGTATACTGGTTATGATTCAGTGTTTTATTTTCTTTGTTGCTGTAGACACCGTTGTCAAGTCCCAGAGTTTGCTGTAAATAAGCCTACGGTATAAATGACATTTGTTTTTCACAATATCAGTTTTCTGCCTCCTCTCTCTATCCTGTCTTTCCAGCACTTCCTTTAGAAAAGCTACGAAGATAAGTCATGCAGTGGGTCTGACCTGATGCTTACACGCTGAGATGGGGCAGGAATACCACCGGTGTGCTGCTGCCTGGCTCCACGGTGCTGCCGTGGCCACGCTGCCACCTTGCCCTGCACACTGGGCAGCCACCCCTCTCGGCAGGTGGCAGGAGTCCGACCTTCACCTCTCTTCACAGCAAGAGTGGGTGTCTCTGTTTTGAAGCTGCCGGGAGCCCGGCGCATAGCTACCGAAAATAAATGTGGCAGGGACCGATTGATTTATCTGCGTGTTCTAGCCCAGCAATTAATTCTGCTTTTGGGAGGCAGAACCAAAGCAGCAAACATGTCGTAATGCCAGATCGGAGCTGATAATGGATTCCTCCCTTCCTCAGCCCTTCGCTAGCGCAGAGATCAGCCTATTAAGGAATAATCTCCCAGAGCATCGGGGCCGGCTCCAGCGAGGATCACCACCGGCTGCGCCGTGGCAGCGTGGAGCCCAGCCGACGGCTGGAGATGGAGCCAGAACCCACAGGTGCTGGGGCTGGGAGGGAGGAGGCAGCAGGGGCTCGGAGGGGTGGCTGCCCACCCACCGTGCTCCCGAGGGACCGCGGGGCTGCACAGAGCAGGGAAGTCACTGCTCTAGCTGTACTTTTTGCCACGTTGCTTTGAAACTTATTATCACTTATGATTTTACCCCGTGCTGTTTGCTGATGGTATCTGCATGGGTTGGCCCCAACCCCGTGAGCTGGGCAGCGGGGCCAGCACACGGTACCTGCCTCCTCGCGTTGGAGGCAGCTGCAGCTGATGGTTGCGTGCAACTGCTAAATGGGAGCTTTGTGGGGAAACCGAGGCCACCAGGGTGGTTCTGGTCTGGGAGCAGTGGTTGGGGTGTGCTGCCTACGGGCACTGCTGGATGTCTGAGGGCCCCAGGGTAGCACGGGTACAGCAGTGGGCACCTGTCCTGGTGGTGTAGGAGCAGGGGTGAGGAGGGAGTGGGCTGCATGCCCTCACCCTGCCCACACACTTGTGTGAGCTGTGGGTTACGTTTGGCCAAACCATTCAGGGTGCCAAGGAGCCAACTGAGATGCTGTTGTTGGGAGCTGCAGCAC
Organism: Netta rufina; assembly: GCF_964035555.1. Lineage (NCBI taxonomy): Eukaryota > Metazoa > Chordata > Aves > Anseriformes > Anatidae > Netta > Netta rufina. Next base: position 6,804,777 of record NC_140137.1, read on the forward strand.
GTACCGCTCCCCAGCAGGAAGGCTTGCTTGCCTGTCAGCAGCACAGCAGCTCGCTGAGGCATCAGCCACAAGTGCAGAGTCAGTGCCTCAAAGAGGAAGCGCTAAGGAGAAAGCTGCTGCCAAGGCTGATCTCTCTGATCCTCCTGTAAAATTCCCAGTATGTACAGTGACTCTGGAGATGGCTTTTGATAGAATTTCTCTTTAGCTAAGGCAAAAGAAATAAGTTGAATCTTTGGTCTCTTTCACAAATCTTTCTGATACACTCAAGTAGAACCAACGTGGCTACTTTTTCATCCTGACTTGTCTTTTACGTGCATATTGCAGTGTGGGACTGAACTTTTGATGTAGTTTAGCATGTACAAATTGAAATGTAAGAGCTGAAAACGTTGCATCCATTTTCGAGAGATGCCCTGGTCCTGTTAAGCCAAGACCAAGAAACAGTCCTGTGAGCTCTTAACCCAGAAACAACAGGGCTCTGGTTGTCAAAGCACACGGTCTCATTAAACGGGTACCTGAGAACAGAGAAAATATAAATATTGCAGGGAAGATAAAGTCTCAGATTGTTTTCTGCAGACCTGCGTTGTCACAGGAACATGCATGTCTGCATGCTGCGTTCAGAGCTAAGGCAGATCCTTCTGGTGTTGTGATTGTCTTTCACTGCAGCACTGATCGAGATACGGCTCTTTCTGCCACAGAACGGGGCTTTGGACATACTGCAGGCAGGCAGTAACACCCAGCAGCTGACAGCAGGCAGATAACCAAGCATGGGGTACTCCTGACATCGCAGACAACCTGTCTGGGGCTGTCCCGTCCCTAAGGACAGCGCAGACAGAGCAAAGCAGGTGGTGCTCATTTGGGAAAATCAGTTCCTGAAGTGATGTGTTTATAGCAGTACAGTCGTGGAGAGAAAAGGCAACGTCTTTGGGGGTGAAACTTCTATGAAAACTCTGTGGCCAGAGATCCAAATGGTGTGAGTATGTGTAACAGGCAGCCAAGATGTTACTCTGCTGCTGCTCTGGATTCATCTCACCAGCTCCAGAATTTGTAGAAGGATGCAGAGCTGGAAAACTCTTCTTGAAACAGAGTCTGGTGTGAAATACGGCTCTAATGAAATGTGACAGTGTGGCTTTTGTGTTGCTGCAGTCAATTCATCAATATGAAGAGGGCAAACGCTTTGACAGGAGGCGTGGGATGATTAATGGGCTGCTACATGCTTCGTGTTTTGTTGAAATCAACACCACCTACTAAGGCTGGAGCTTTATTAATTGTAAAGGTTGTTAACAGTCACCCTCTGAACTCTGTGGGGTTTTTCAGGCACACGTACGTGGCCATTTGGGGCCCGCAGGCTGACAGATTCACACTGAGCCAACCGCCGCTGCGTTGGGCCTCGTGTTTTTGGTGTGCTCTGGCCTTGGCTGAAGCTTAGGTGACCTGAGACTGGGTGAGAAAACAGTAGCCCAGCAGTCCAGCCGGGTGCCTACTTTTGGCATGAAGGGCAAAGTTACACTTGGTGTTCCTTGGGTTATCTAACAGGTAACGAGCGGGTTTCTTGCAGGAGGTGGGAAAAGCAGTGTTGAAGCTTTGTGGGGCTGCTGCTGCGCCCTGAGGACGCTCTGGGCCTGGCGCAGTGCAGGCAGCACCGCGCTGCGTTTCTTTGCCAAGTTCTGGCCCCCGGGAGAGCTGCTGCCGGGCACTGCTCTGCTGCTGCCTCGGCTCCCGCTGCGCAATCCTGGTGTCCCTCCTGGCACCAACAGGACCTCACGGCTGCAGGACGTCAGCGGGGCCAAACCACCAAACCTCAGCCTTGGGGCCAAGCCTCGCCTTAGGGATCTGGATTGCCCTTAGAGGCAGGTGCTGCCGTTGGGGTTGAGCACGGGTCTGTACATTCGCAGAACTGAAAGCATAAAGCCCAGCCTAAGAAAAATGTAGCAAATTAATTTTCCAGAGACTCCCCCCTCCCTTCTGAAAGGGACGCCTTCAGTTGGGGGGGAAAAAGAAATGTCAATTTAAAACAAAAGACCAATGAATATGGTGGCCCTTCTTCTTTTGCAAGTTTAAACACCTCATCTTTCCTTAGAGAACAGCTCTAAATCATTTTATTTGCAAACCTTAAGCAGGAATTTGTATTCATGGTAAGACATTTATTGAGTTAATTTATTTAAGGCTGGGGCATAATTTCTAATAATGGAAGAGTCTCTAGGCCCAGTGAAATTGTCTCCCTGATAGGACATTAATATTTTAAGGGATTATAATGCTGTGTCAATTGATCTGTGTCTTTAAGGGAGTAGGTTAGAAGTTATTGATGAACACTCATATGAAAGATTACCTTAAATAAATCTGCTGCTCTGTAGACTGATGCCTGCCACAGGGCTGCTTTGCCACACTGACTGCAAGGTGGCTTCGGGGTCTGGGCAAATGGGGATGAAGGAAATAAGGAGGAAAAATAACGCGATCCGAGTCTATAGGGTCTCTCGGTGGCTGTATTTCCCCGTTCTTAGCAGTGGGGACCATTTACGCTGTTTGAATGATTTAAAAAGAGGAAACACCATTGTTTGTTTTATTGCTGTATAGAATGGGGTGTTGCACTATTAAAGATGGCATTGAATGGGCCTTTAAGAAGAGGTTAACGAAGGCACCGTGACCAGACCGTTTTAGGGACAGCGTGCCTGAGGGAAGGGCTGGCAGCACCCACTGCTTGGTGGCGGTGCCCTCACCCCAGGTCATGGCAGCAGCGTGGGCAAAGTGCTGGCAAGAGCCTGAAACCTGGAAGGGCACCGAGGCGCTGTCCCAGGCTGTCACCCCGCGGTGTGTTGGCTGGGGTAGCTTCTGAGGGGCCTCGTTCCTGGGAAGCACTAAATGCAGTCCTTGCAGCCAGGTGATCCCACCGTGCTGAGGCGTTAGGGTAACTCTGAAGTGCAGAGACTCCTTGCACAGACAGCTGCAGGGCTCCTGCTACGCTGCTGGGGGTGTGTTCACTGGGCTCCAGTGTAAGGTTTTATTTACTCATGTACGAGTTATTCCTCTTCATGCAATAGGCAATGTATTTATCTATTAAAACAGCAAAATTCTGCTCAGAGAAATGTTGGCAGTCTGCTTCTATGTCCATGGCAGCACTGTGGACATTGGACATCTATTGAAGAAAACTGAACTTCAGCATGGAAGGAAACGCAGTCACAAGGCAGCTTTGACTGTGCTGCCTGTAACATCAAAATAAATGTGTTAGGAAAAAATGGGCCGTGGAGGCCTTCAAGACATTACATGTCTGTTTTTTTCCCCGAAACTTACTGTGGAGAGGAGCATTTCACTGCCCTACAGAAATTCAGGCTGGTACGTACATAAGATGAATGCTCAAGTCTGAACTGTGCTCCTTGGGGCCCCATCCAATATTTTTTTTTCCTACATGCCTGTTCATCAGTGTGTTGTCAAGCCCTCGATTAATGAGCCGCTGGCAGCTCTGTTTGTCCTCACTCCCCTCCTTCGACCACGCTGGGTCCTTTCCCTGCAGCAAGGTGCTGCTCAGCTTGGCACACGGCGACACGTCTGCTTGCAGGAGCCTGATGCTCAGCGAGGACAAATTAAAAAGAAAGCGAGTCCTTCTCTTGCTCCTTTTGTCCTCCAAGAGGTCAACGAGTCCCTCCTGCTTCTCCTTGTGGAGGGATGGGCCAGGGCAGGTAGCACTCGCTCACCTAAATCACGTCGTTGCTTAATTGCCCTATGGGCCTGCCGCAGTGCACGCCTCAGCTCCACCATGGAGACTGGCCAAGGAAGTGCTGTAACAAAGCAGTTCCCCTTTGTCCTGGCTGTGGAAGATGACTGAGGAAAGCAATCCCAAAATGACCCAGCACATCTGGAGATTTCTAGTTTTACATTTACCTGTTCAGTGTTTTTTGAATCCCTGTTAGCTTGGAAGAAGCAGCTCCACGTGTTGGCTGTGGATGTTGTGGCTGTGTTTCTGCTGTAGCCTTCTGGTAAACTGACCGTGCTGACCATGCTCTTTGTCTGATATAATGGGAGATTAATTAGAAATGAAGTGTCTGATGCATCTCCTCTCAATTCATTTATCATTCTGACCCTCTAGTTCCTTTCTGTCTAAATGGCACCATCTCATTATTATCATATTCTGCTCACGTGTAAGTCTTTCCCTAATTACCTTTTGTTTCCTGTTTTGCTTTATTTACTGTTAGTGTAAGAAGATCCTCTGACCTTTATCCACTTCTTTACATGTACAGTTTGGAAGGGTGTATTTTTTTGTGTCCCACGAGGGAGTTAATGCTGTGCGTGCTTGTCTCAGCTGATAGGAACAAGAATAATTACGTCTCACATCAAATACCTGCACATACACAATGGAGGAGACTGAGCGAGCAGAAGTGCTGAGGTGGGAGGGACCGTATATATAGGGTTACTATTTCAGGGTTGGCAAGTAGAGAGCGAAATCATAGAAAGCAATGTTGCTTGGCTTGTGATCTCTGTGCCTGTTGTGAGGAGGGAAGATGAACTTTCTGCACCCAGCCCTGGATCCCTGCCTGCAGTGAGGGGCAGGTTTGCCGAATGAATGAAATCTGTGCTCTGAAATAATTGCCCAATGTGACTGAGCACATACAGCTGTGAGCTCACGAACCTGCAGCCACAGGAGACTGAAAATTGCAGGCAAGTTTAGATTACAGCTTGAGTTAAGCTATCCATTGTAGGAGAAAAAGGTGCCTCAAGCATGCTAAGTTACTGTATAAAATGGTAATGACTTAGAAGTTTTACATCCATTGTATTTGTTTAGAGTAAATGAATTGACCAGACAGAAGGCAAACGACATTTTGGAGGAAGAATTTCACGTAAGTAAATCTCAGTAACCTTCATTTTGATATGATTTAAGACTTTCTGCACGTATTTAAAGAACTCAGCCCTGCAAGCTGCAGGCAGACCTGTGTACATGCTGGGTGGGCAGATGTGAGCATAAGCTGGCACTTCTCAGAGCAGCTTGAAGGACGAGAGTTTACATCTTGAGAACATAAATGCATTACCTGGGTGTGGTTTTAACACTCTTACAAAAGGACTGAATCTAATTTTCTGTAAACTCTACTTGCATCTTGGAGTTACTTCTGATCTTCATTGGAATGAGTAAGGCAGGAATCAGGCCTGTAGCGTATGGGGGTGAGGGGGTGTCATATAGATAACAGGACTGTTTCCCCTCTCTCATACTGCTGTAAACTAAAAGGAGTACTACAGATAAGGTCAAGGCACATAAATGTGTGTGCTACTCGCAGTACCAGCACATAGAAGAGGGCTCTCTGTTTTTAAATTACCCTGGTTGGTATGTGTCATGCAGCCTGGGACTCTCTGGGGGCGGTTGCTGTTGGCCTGTCAGTGTGGGTGCTGCTGCACATTGCCCGCTGAGACCCATACGTGGGTGCTGAGGGTCTGCCCTGCACTGAAGCACAGCAAGGACTGCCTTGAACATGTGTAGGTATGCGCTACAGCCTCAGCCAGTCACCTCGGCAGTGCCTGCTTTTTCTGGAGCTGAGGTCATTTTTCATGTGATGTAATGACAGTGACATGGATGGAAAGAATCTACTTTTTTTTTTTTTTTAATTTTTTTTTTCCCAAGAGCAAAAGTTCACAGAAGTTCTTGAAGGATTTCTCTGGGTACCATAAAGTTGCCTGATCACCTGCCCGTGACTCCAGATAACCACTCAAGGCAAGTGAAAAGCAAAAAGCAGAATACAGCGGGCGGCATCCAGCCCTGAGCAGCCAGCTCTCCATGCCAGGGTCACTCCCTGCCCCAGCCAGCACGTGCCTTGCTGGGCCTGGGCTGCCACATCTGCTTCAAAGCCCACCTCCTGCTCTTCCAGGCAGACACCGGGCCAGTAATGACCTCCTGGACTTGGTCCAGTTATCAGCAAAGTGGCTGAAATTAGAGTTCTTCAAACAGAAATCAGCAGGACAAAAAAAAAACTTCAGATCAGGAAAAAGAAAAACTCAGATTTTGACAGAATACTGACACATGAAAGGCTTAAGAAAATATTCTTTGTTCTACTTTCTCTTGCTTAACACTTAAACTCTTTTCTCAATGACTTGTTTTATTCGGAAAATACTAAACGCAAAAAGATTTTAAAGCTAAAAGGTTAGAAAGTTCATTTTGATATTACCCACTTGCCGGTACTGGTGCTGTTTGCAGGTCCTCCAACCCCCTTTTTCTTGCACCCACCTCTTCTGTCTCCTTTTGTCCTGGCCAGCTGAGGTCTGAGCTCCTGTATCTGCTGGCACATGACAGCATCCCACTAACTTTTTAGTTCTGTAACAATAGGATTGATTTTGTTTAATTTGATTGTAGTGTCAAGTAACTTAGAGTTTCCAGTAAGAGTGGCTTGCAGAAAAATACAACACACAATTGTTTTCCTGTTAATTCTGCTTTCTTCTTTGTAGCAGCTCCATGTTTTCTCCCGGGCTCCCAAAATAGATTCTTAACATGAAAAATTTAAAAAATTAAAACTTTGTTCTGGGAAGAACAAATTTTCAAGTTAAAAACAACAAGCAGAAACAATTATTTCATGTTAAACTTTGAATCTGAGGAACTTGAGAGGTAAATCACTTTGAATGAACTGAAACTGAAAGCTTTTCATGATTTGTTTGGTCAGTAAGTTAAAATTTGAACAGCTCTCAATCATGAGAATGCACAACTCCTGCAGCAGCTGTGAGAGAGCAGGTCATGCCATGAACCTTTCCTTACAGAAGCCACTGCCCACTCACATCCCCCAAGCAGGCATCTCTCAGGATCCGACAGCTGCTCGTAACTCAGGCTGGGCAGGGCAAAGAAGGAAATAAATAAATTTGGCTTCAGTCACTCAAAACCATGCCTAGATAAACGTGCTGACCTTGATGTGAATTCTTGGTTTCTACAAAGCCAGTTAGGTCTGATCCCAGGGTACGTGATGCTGTTTGCTTTGTGCATCAGACTGTAATTGTGTTTAGCAACTGCATTTGTGCCAGTGGCCAAAGAAAGCTCAGCACGGGATGGTGCAGCCACGTGGCAGTTGTGAAGCTGGAAACTCCCGGTGGTGGTGGTACAGTGATGCCTTTCCCTGGAACATTAATCCCATGAGAGAATACAGGGAACAAAAAGGCAGTCGCTGGCTGTCCGGCCTGTGTGTGCAGCACAGTTCCCATCTGTTGCCTGCGTTTACCACAGACGGGCAAAAGAGGTGCTGAAACTGCTGCCTGGGTTGCACTCTGGGGTTTTCTCCAGGAGAGCAAAGGCAAAGCCAAATGATCCACGTCTTTCTGTGCCCAAGACAGAAGAGTCCTGACAGGACGTGCCTCAAACCTTGGCCTGGGAATGAAAGCCCGGGAGTGAAAATGGCTGTCCTGACATTTCAGATGTGGGCTCGCTTGTGTTTGGTTCTGGCAGGCTGAGGCTTCAGGTGCGAGGGTGTCCGGGTGCTGCAGGGTCTGTGTGGGGAGCACAGGGGAAGGACACGGGGTGCCCTTGGGCTGCCAGCAGCACGAGCTGCTTGTCACGGCGTTTCCTGCGGAGCGAAGGAAATGCAACAGGCAGGTTATGCCCAAGTTCATCAGGAAAAATTTTCCTTTGTGTTATAAATAGAGGCAGCACCTAAATGGGCAGAGTAAATGCAATGTTTTTATTTCTGCATTTATTTCTTCTGTCTTCCCTCAACAGCTTTTATTCTCTGCACGTGTGCCTGGGTGGCAGCTTCTGCAGTTTGTAGCAGTGTGGCTCGAGGAAACCTTGTGAATTGCCACCTGACACTTAGCAGCTGATCACATCAGGCTGCTTTTCTGGGTGGCTTTCTAGATCCTTGCAACAGCTTCCTCCTTTTGCCTGGCGTTGGGATGCCATTTGCCACGAGGGTATCAGAGAACATGCTCATCTGCTGCTCTGAGTGAGACGCAGGCGGTGCTCCCAGCTGTGAGGTGGGAGGCAACGCGGGGCTGCGCTGTGCTGCTGGGTGTGCAGGAGCCCGGCACCAAGGGTGACATGGGCAGCAGCACAGAGGAGCCTGGATACCTCTTGGGGCCCCATCAGGTGGCGGCGTACCTTTGTTACCTCTCGCTCTGTTCCCTATGAACAGAATTACTGCACCTGCCAGTGGCTTTCCTCCTCTCGTGTTTTCACTCCTCTCAGCCCTTCAAAGTTAGGGGATGGAGCAGATCTGCTTTCATTCTTGGGCTTCAACAAAAAGCACAGTCTCACAGTTTTGGCACACTTCTCTCTAGCTATTTCAATAAATAGCTAAGAAATGCTTTGGTTATATTCAGTTCTGGGCACTGCTGTCACCTTTTTCTTGCCATTGAGTACTTCAGGATGCTGAGTTTCTAGCTCTCGGGTACTTACAGAGCACCCTTTCACTGCCTCCCAGCCTTTGATATACTTCTCTTCACAGCCGTGCTCTGAAGAAGGAGAAAAGATTTTCCTTGTTCTGTGGAGAATTAGCAGAGGCACAGAGAAATGGAGATTGTTTAGCTCAGGTCTGTGGCAGCAGCAGCAGCTATAAATTTATCCAAGTTGCTTTGTTTCCGCTGTCTTTACTAGATAGCACGTTGCACTGTGTGTTTCATTTTGGCTAACTGGTGGCACAACAGGGTTGTTAAGACAACTTTTTACTACTTATGAGGTCTCCATCCACTAGCCATCAAAATAAGTAGAGTTTGGCTTGCTTTCTTCAAAATAAGGTCTTAGTAACTAGGATCAGATGCAATAAAATTGTTCAGACACCAATGCACAAAAATGCGAGCAACCACAGCTCCTTTGCGAAATGGATGTTAATGAAGGGTCCTTCAGCTGAAATTCATAAATTTCCATATTTTGACCAAATGCTACTTTATAGCATTATCCTTTCTGTCTTAAGTTCTTTTAATGGGACTGATTCTTCTTTCTCATCAAAATTGTGGCCTTATGCTGTGTAAGCAGGCAGATGATTTCTCTAGCCCGATATGATTGTTATAGCAAGGAGCCCTTGGTAACATCTGGAAGCATCTGAACACCATGTTCAGGCAGAAAGCAAAAAGGCTTGTTAGGAATTTGGACATTAGATAGATATTACAGCATATTTCATTTTGAAAAGCTTCCTGTCTTTCTGCAGTGGGATTCTCATTGCAAGGCCCTGCATTTGTGGTGCCTGAATGCTCAGGTATTTTCACTGGCTCTGCGTGGGCAAAGACGTCCCGCTCCCCTGGAGCACTGCTGTCCCACAGCACAGCACCAGAGCTGCACAACGAGCTGACAGGGCAGCGTGTCCTCTGGGCAGTGACGAACTACCCCCACAGGAAGGACCTAACCCAAGCAGAAAATGCCTCGTACTCGGGTTACTGTGGAACAGCCGAGCTTGAAGCTGAAGTGCTCACTGCCGTGCATGATGAGGAAGACACAGAATCTGAACCTGTGATTGTGCTTTCACCAGTGTCGGGGCACAGGGACTAATGACTCACATTGTCATTCCCAATTTGTAATGGTACAATCAGGAGGAAAGCTCCTGCCCATCCGAGAATGACGGTGCTTTGCCAGTATCTGCAGGTCTCTGACACACAGGGTACATGTCAAGTAACAGTGGAGCAGGTCAAGCAGCTCAGTATCTCCAGTATCCTCACCAGCCCATTCCTGCAGCAGCTTGCTGTGGGAACACCAACAGGCGAGTGGCAGAGCTGTTGGTGCCCCCAGTAAGATGTGTGACTGCAGCACTTCAGGCAGAGCAGCGGTGCTGAGCGGCGCAGAGTCTGGGGAGTGTTCCCATCGTGGTGCCAGCTCCAAGGCCAGCACAAGCTTGTGGGAGTCTCAGGCTAGAAGCCAGGATTCGGTTCCACTCCCAGAAAAGTCAACGAAACCCATTTGAAATAGAATGATTTCATCCTGTACTGCATGCTGAGTGACTTGCCAACATTACTATTAATAGCGTGGGTTTACCCCAGGTACGAGCTAATGGAGTGCAAAGCTACAACATTTCTGGGTAGGTGATTAGTGGAGCATGCAACCATGAGATGCTGAATCTGTCATATGGGAAGGATTTCACATGGCTTCAGAGTGCGATTAGCTTTAGGAACTTCCTAAATACTTCTCTATTTAATAAATCTTTTCTCTATGGTGTTACTCTCAACATTAGCTAATCACCAACCCATGCTGAAAGAAAATCCCCTTCTAAAACAAAGCGGTAGCTAAAATCTGATCGCCCTGTGAAGGACCTTAGGAGCTGAGTTGTCACTAGTGTCTTTTACCTGGTAAGTGTTAAGATAGCATGGTGCTGAAAAATGACACAAGCTAGAAAGAAAGGGCAGGTGTCACGATGTGCTGAGAAAGTTCAGTGTCATTGTGGGGTTCTGTCTCTGTGCAGCATTTCTTCTCCCTGTCCACTTCCCTTAAAACAGTTTTCCTTAAACCACAAAATTTTAATTTTCTATTTCACAGAAGAGCAGCGCAAATACTGAAATAATCTCCAGAGATGTTCTGCAGATATTTTTGCTTCTTCAGTCTTTGGCTTTTCCTCCCAACCCAAAGGTAACTGGAGTGTTTATTTTGCTGTACAGGTCATCTGAATTGTGTTTAATATAAATAATGTGGCCAAAAAGGAAATTATGCATCCAGTTTTCCAGCCCATCCAAAGAAAGCTGGGTGCTCAAACAGCAACCTGCACAGGTCCCCAAAATACAATCTGTGTGTTGACAGCGCAACTCCTTTTTCCCTGTTCAAGAGCAGGAAAGTCTGCTGGTTTTGCTGGAAACGCCTCCCCCCATGCCTCCCAGCTGAGTTATTGCCATCCCTGGACTGTGTTCAAGTCCTAAAGGCTCTCACACAGTTTATGCTAAGCAGTAGCTGCTCAGTTCTGCTGTTAGGTTTTGGTCTAAAACCTGCAGCAAATCTCCAAGGACTATTAACTCAGCTTTAAAGCAGTTTGAGACTGGGGAGAGAGACGGCTCCTCCTTCAGCCCTTCACAGAGCACTAACAAACTCAACAGGTCACTCACGTTTCCATCAAGTGAGCACATGAACACAGTGCCCGGGGACACTGCACCATAAAATTCACCTTTTCATGGTCCCCAAATCCTGTTTCTCTAGCCTATTGATATGATGGTACAGCTCTGTGAACCTCACAATGCCAGGTACTAGCTGTATTGTCTGTCCACAAAACGTTAATTTTGACCTTGTAATAGTAAATTGGGGTTGAACCCTCTGTGTGCACAGAGTTGGGGAAGTCAAGCTCACAAAACTTTCCTCGTGTCTATGAGGTGCTCGCTGCCTTACCTCTCCCCTTCCAACATACTCGGGGATTTTACTCCTGATGGTAGCTGTAGAGATGCTGCCTGACACTAACAAATGAGGTTGAAAGCTTGTTTAGGGTAACAGTGATTAGGAGGGAGGAGCTGTTGGGCGGTAAGATTTGTCTCAGGCTGTCATAAGCAGGAGGAAAAAAATGAAATGTTCTGTATATACATTTTATGAGGGGGAATGGGAAGGGAGAGATTACGGGTGATTAGTAACTCAGTGATATACTGACCTTGCTTGACTTCTCTGGGACATTTAAAGAATGACCTTATGCCACGGTGTCTGAACCCTGTGGTTACTTGTTGAGGTAATTTGCTATATTCCTATCCCTTTAAGGTTTTAATTATTCAGCCAAGTTAAGTAATGTGACTAAGTGCTCATGATTTCAATTAGTTACTTATTTTTAGTAAGCATTTTATGCAGTTTGATTGTTTGAGCACAAGCTGGGAAAGCAGCTGCACACCTGCTGTGCCCAGTGTGCTTGGCCCCATGTAACAGGACGTTATTTGTGTCCCCAGGAGGTGCTCGCTGGGTCATGCATCCAACCTGGGCGGCAGCGACACAACATCCCTCCCTGGATTTGAGAACCTCACCGTGGGATACAACAAATATCTCAGGCCCTACTTTGGTGGTACGTTGGCTCTCTGCATTTCATTGTTTGAAGAATGGTCTGTAATGAGGAGGGGTGAACATGCTCTCAGCTTTCATTAGCATGCCCCAGTTTAAAAGGTTGTGTCCCTTTTAAATTAGTTTGTAACCAAAGCTGCCCTCCTCCCTGTGCATCCAGTGGTGTCTTGAATATGTTGTGCGCACGTGCAGGGCATGAGAATGTGTCCATCTATGAAGAACGTGGAATTTATAAAAACTTCAGCACCCCTGTGAAAGATCTGACAGTAAATAAATTCTGCACTAATTGTGCATGCTTTTGCTTAGGGCCTACCCCTTGTGATTTTCTGCTTTATTTTTGTGCATGTACATTTATTTAGTAGACAGCGAGGAATAAGTCATTCTCCTTTCCAGAAATAATGCCTTTTTGACAAGTGCTTTCACTTCACACTGGGATGCAAACTAAACCTGCTTTAAACCCTTGTGAAACTCCAGATAGTGAGCACCTGGAGGACAGTCAGTTATTTAGGAACTCACCTGAGGCTGTTGTCTGGCTTAGGTGTCAGGTCTCCCACCTCCCAGATAAATGCTGCAACCACTTGGAGTAACGGGTTTCAGAATGGCAGTCAGAACCTGAAAAATATTGATTAAAGCTTAAAAAAAAGCTATGAGAATTTTGATCAATTCTGCTTGTCTGCCAGAAGCTGTTACTGAAACAAAGCTCAGTAGAAAAATTCCCCATCAGCTTCCTCTAGGAGCTGCATGTTTTTCCACTGTAGCTCCTGCAGACTGACCTGCTGCTGCTGGCAGCTTTGAGCCCCTTCCTTTTTTCTGACCATGGTGATAAATTTCCGGGACAAGACAGAGTTTAGCAGCTTGTTATACCCAAAACGTCTCATGCAGGAATAGAAAAGCTTTATTAGAGCCCATCATATAAGTGAGCAGATGCTTCTAAATTGCTTAACAGCCATCTATGCCAGACTATGCTTACTATAACCATTAAACAAAAGTGGTTGTAACTCATGTTTGACCTCCTCCAGCATCCCCAAGTCCTCACAGTTCCACCCTCTGGTCATTAATTTTAGTAGCAAGTGTCTAAATATCTAAAAACAAGATGGAAGTATGTAAATGACAGCTACCTGAAACAATATGTATCTTAAGTAAATGAAATACATTGTGGAGTATGGAACACTTCAAAAAACAACAAAACCACAAACCCTTCTAACTTGGAAAGAGATTTAGAAGCAAGTATCCTGTAGTCTTCCCTACAGGTGACTTAGAGATGATGAAAAGGAGTTTCAGCAAGTCCCACAAAGATGGCTCTGCTGTGTTACCACCTGGGCAGAGGGCAGTCGTGGAAAGCACCAGGCCCTACTGCTAGTAGCTCTGTGTGCAGCAGCACAGCAGGGACCTTGTGCTCCAGGGGACAGGCTCAGATCTGTGGGCCCCAAAGTCATGCTGGAGCCGCTGGGATTAAATAAATGGGGCCCAACCTAAAGGACAATCTGTGTCTTTCTGCTTGTATAATAATGACCCTCTTTCAGAGCCACCTGTTCACCCAGCCCATTGCAGGACCTGGTGAGTGCTCTCCAGTCATTTCCTGGGGAGCAGCTGCCCTCTTGTGGTGGATTTTAAGAGTTAAAAATAGAAAATAGGGGCTAAGTACCAAGATTAGGATTTGAAGGTTGAAAATTTGCTCGTAAATAAAACAGCAGTGTAACAAAAAGGCCAAGGCTGTTGCATTTCTCGTTTGTAACCCAGTATGTGGTCTCAGGAATCGCTGAATTTTTCTGACTCTTGGTTTTCCTCGCTGAGGAACAGGGATGCTGGTGGACACCTGCTTGTGGAGAGTCCTCAGAGAGCTGCATGTGTGAAACAAATTGTGCAGTGCTTGCTGTTCCTCCACTGTGCAAACATTGTGCACTGGGTAACAAGGAATAAACTGGCTTTGGCTTCCCGTTGGCAAATGCCACTGAAATGGTCCTCATTTAAACGGCTAATGGCGATGGATATTTGCTGTCTGGTACCATCACCAAATACAGAACTCCATTTCCCTAACAGCAACAGCTTCATTTTGGACGATAAAGTCATTTGTGAGCATAGTGCTTGGAAACTGTGTCTAGCCCTTTGGGCTTCTGCAGTTTTAGAGATAATGTCGTGTGTGTGGGAAGCTGGAAACAGCGCCCACACTGCGGCATCCTGACCAGTTCTGTTCTCTGCTTAAGCTTTCCTTTCCCTCCCCAGGAGAACCTGTTCAAATCGCAATGAGCCTGGACATTGCCAGTATTTCTAGCATATCGGAGAGTGACATGGTAAGGGAAATAATTTGTGTTTTGTAAGAGAGGAGAATGGGATCTGCCTGAGAGACTCGTTATGTTACCATATGTTCAGCACAGAAACTGTCATATTCCAGCTGCTTTACTTGCCTGTGTCTGACCACTTTCAGGGGTGTGAGGAAAAGAAGGCTCAGTTATGGTTGTAGACTACATAGATGCTATAATAATGTGGGCTTCTAAGTAAAAAGTGATGACCCCAAAAGTCCTACTGGTTTATAAAAATCAAAATAACAGCAACAACAAAACCACCTGAGTGCCTCTTGGAAATTTCCTCTCCCTTCCTTTTCCTCCACATAGCAGCCCTCTGTGTGGGGTAGGGTTGGCCTCGGTTGGACATGCTGGTGCTGTATGAAGACAGCCAGCGTCTCTCCTCAGGGAAGATAAATGAGGTTTTGAGCTGAGACAGGCTGAGGCTCAACGGACTGGTCACCCCCCCTGGAAAAAAAGTAACAACAATTTTCAAATGTGCAGAGACCATCTTCCCACCACTGATGAGTCTGGTTCCTTCCACTTCTGGTTACAGCTTGATTTCAAACATTGCTGAGGATTCCTCATTCAGGTTAAAGCTCCTTTTCTGTTAAACCATCCTACAAATTACAGATTAAATGAAACAGAACTGCAGTGTCCACCACAAACAAGCAATGTATCTGTGGTAAAACACAGCAGATTCATGCTGTTACACAAACACCAGGCCTTCTGAAATTAAAAGGCGTTATTGGTTGTATTTACTGCATCTGTAAGGAGGGAAGCAAAATAATACAACAGAGTCCTGTCTCTGTCCAGGAGGCTCTTTAGAGCAGAGCACTGCATGTTCTTTTATGGTGGGGCAACATACAAGTGCTTCAGACACTGCAGATAGATCTTGGTAGGCTAAATTCAAGCCAAATTAATCACTTCAATTCAAAGTCCTGTTTAAAAAAAAAAAAAAAAAAAAAAAAAAAAGTTTGACCTTACTTATCAAATAACAGTTTGGATTTTTTTTAACCTTTATTTCTTCCAGATGTCTCTCTCATTATGTATGTAACACACATATAATTTTCCAGCTCTAGACAATGGTTGGTTTTTAATATCAGTGACTTGCTGAGTGGCCTCAAATCTTCACTTCCCATCTGTTTTCTTACCTGCAAAACAGGCACAGAAATATCAATTACAATAACTGCTCATTTCAAAATAAAAATAATTTTAAAACCACAATGAAATAAAACTGAAGCACTGTGAATATAATCTCTAGTTCTCATACAGAACACATCAGAGTTCTTATATATACTTATTTCCCATTAGTATATGGGAAATGTAATACAATAAATAAAACAATGATGAAGATCTGTTGGTTTTACTGCAATGCATTTGGTGCTGAGCTTTGACGGGTTGAACAGCTGTGAGTTCTGCATCTTGTCACACATGGCATGTACCTGCAGTTTATGCCATGCAGGTGTTCTGGATGCTCAGCCTCCTTTTTTTCTCTCTTCCCCAGGATTACACAGCTACCATATATTTGCGGCAGCGCTGGACAGATCCCCGGTTAGTCTTCCATGGCAACAAGAGCTTCACGCTGGATGCCCGCCTGGTGGAATTGCTCTGGGTACCAGACACATACATCGTGGAGTCAAAAAGGTCCTTCCTGCATGATGTCACTGTGGGCAACCGCCTCATAAGATTGTTCTCTAATGGTACCATCCTGTATGCCTTAAGGTAAATCAACCTTTGCCTTCACTGGTGGCAGTGGTTCAGAATAGATTTCCAGAATTATGCTAGACAGGAGCAGATAGCAACTGTCAGAGGTAACGATGAGCTTGGGGCCAACAAGCCAACTGTGACAGTACTCTCCTGATCTGGTACCCACAGTCCTGGCCACCTGGAAACTCCTGCCGAGGATCAGGCAGGATTCCACAACATGACACGTGCTGCGTAGAGCAGGGTCTGCTCAGAAAGCTCCCAAGTTCGGATGTTATGTGGGACAAGGCAAGTAGAGTCACATGGAGGCTGGAGAGGAAGGGAGAGAGGACAGCTTAACAGTAAAAGTTTAACTGTTGGTGTGGAATTACTTCCTTATCCAGTGCCACGCAGCCATCATTTCTTACCTTTAGCAAAAAGCGCACGTGTGTGTGCGCTGCAGAAATGCGCAGAGTGATGTGTTAGCAAGCCTCAGATCTTCCTAGCTAGATGTAACGGAGCGTGTCTCAGTCACCTTCAATGCAAGCAAGCTGCTATAAGCAGACTCGTTCACCCTCCCCATCAAAGCAAGCTAAGGTTTATGCACCATTAGGTGCTGTGCCTCAGGTGCCAAGGGGTAACTTGTTAAACATGTTAATCTGCACTGAGGCTCCCACCACAGCAAGGCAAAAATCCTCCTTCAGTTAGATTTTCATCAGTATGGCTGTAGAGAGCATATCTTAAGGAGGGTTCTCTCTGACTGTAGCATTCCTTTCATTTTATAGGTCAAAATTTTCTAAACGGAACAGGATCCTCGTGGTCTAGTAAGCTATGAGAAATAGAAATATTCTGTTACATGCTTTTATTGCAACTTTAGAGTTCTTTCTCTTCTTACAGAATCACTACTACTGTTGCTTGTAACATGGACCTGTCAAAATATCCTATGGACACACAAACATGCAAACTGCAGCTAGAGAGCTGTAAGTATAACACTCCAGGGGAAAAAAAAAAAAAAAAAAAAGACTTTAAATTTGTTTATTCAAAGACTAATGTATGTAAGTATGCATCTTGAATATTTCAATATTAAAATATTGAATATATCTTGAATATTTGTATTTATCATGGTGGCCTAATGATAATGGTCAAAAGAAAACAAATTTGTTTGATCATTTTTCAAATGCTTGTGTTGTAATCCACAGTTTCAAGTTTTTTCTGTCACTATGAAATTTATATTTAGGAAAAAAAAAAAAAAAGGTAATAAATAGTATCTTCATCAAAGAGTAAATTAAATAGTTCAGTTCTGTACAGAAAGGGTTAAGTAGTAACTGCTAGGTTTCCAAATTTGGTCCTTTTTGCACACAACTTCAAAAGCAACTTGTGGGGATAAGTGCATGGGATGGAGTAGAGAACAACTTCACACATTTTACCTTAAACCTGCTGCATCTCCCAAACCAATCCAGCCCTGTCTGTGAGAACAGGAGGAGTCTCAGGCTTGGAAGCCTCAAAAAAAAAAAAAAAAAAAAAAAAAAAAAAAAAGGAACAGTCAGGGAATTCTGCTCCTAAATTAAACATTTGTCTACAGAAAAGTTGGCTGAGAGCTGGTAACAGGTAAATGCACAGACCCCAAGAAAAGCTAGGGTACTACACGGCTTTTACACAGGAGCTCAGCAAGAACAGTGCTGCTGTTACGTCGCTGTGAAGCTCCCCAACAAGCAAGCTCCCTTCTCCTGCTTTGTGTCACAAAAAGCAACATCTACGATCTCAGAGCTGAAAAGACCAGATTAAACTTCTCGGGTTGCAGCATGAGGCACCTAAGGAAGCACATATTATTTTCACATTAAAATCATATTAGTTCACTATGGTTAACTTTATTACGAAGGATAGCTCCTGAAATAATAATGATTGGCCTCTTCTGCTAAAGCATAGCTTGTTTGGGCCTGCTTTAAAAGTGATTGGGTCCTACATCATGCTCACTTGCTGTATAATTCCAATGAAATTACATGCACATTGCCCACTGGAGGTTTCATTAGGATAAGTGCCCAGAAATAATGCTATTTAAATATATGCCAGATGAATTAACAACAATCTATCATTTATTATAAAATTTTCCAGAGTAACCACAATTTATAAAACTGTTTAGAAACTTCGAAAAGTCACATGCTTAGGATTCTACGCAGGGATTCGTACCCTGGACACCTAATTTACGAGTTCATCATACTCAAACTCTGATAATTTGTGTCTAATAAGAAAACACAATTAGATAAAAATAGAGCCGCAACTGCATCTGATTCCTTCTACCAGGATGAACAGGTCATTATCAGCATAAACGTGTCCCTGCTCGTTTTCTCAAAGAATGGCACTTAATAAAAGGATCAAATTAGTGAGATTGATGGGCTTATTTACTAAATTAAGTGAAAATTTTGAAGTGAATGGCTAGCTGGTGACACAGTACAAGCTTTATCCCTCACATTGAAGTATCCTGTAGTCCAACCTGAGGTCACGGAGTGCCATCATTTACATGCCTGGTGGTAATTTCTCAGCTAGCACACGTGGAGGTCACTGATCACTGCTTGAGCTGTTGGTCTCATCTGTCCCATTGATTTGGGGCAGGAATTCAGGGTTGCCTAAACATTGGATGTGTTTGTGTGTCACCTTGCGTGACTGAAGAATATGCTCAAGGGTTGAGCACTGCAGCAGCTCTATCCTGCAGTGTGTAACTGATCTGGGGATGGCAGGAATATTAAATTATCTTCAAAAAATGTGAAAACATTTTAAAATTGGAATACCCAATACAAATGATTGAAACGGGTTCTTTGCATCACTTGCAGTGATCCATGTTCCCAGCCAAATCTGAACTAGCAGACTGAAAATAGAGCAATGAAAATTCCCCTGATGGTGTGACATGGAAAGAGGGCTTTTGTCCAGCCCAGGCTGCAGAGGTGCCATTTCTGCTCCTAGCCAGGAGGCAGGGCACAGCAACACCTGGCAGTTATTGGCTCACCACAGTAACACGGCTCTCTGTTCTCTGTAGGGGGATATGATGAAAATGATGTCACCTTTACATGGCTGAGAGGAAACGACTCTGTCCATGGCATAGAAAGGCTGCGGCTCTCTCAGTACACGGTGGAACGTTACTACACCCTGGTCTCGAAGTCACAGCAGGAGACAGGTAAAGCAGTGAAAGAGAAAAGCAGGTAAAGCTCTCTTAAGGATCTCCCCTCGCACCTCCTTCCTTCTATGGACCTCTATCTTTTGACTCAAGAAGCCTGAATCAAGGAACTCTCGAGCAAATCTCACAAAGAGAGACAGACAGAAAGACAGTAAAATCCAACTTGCAATCGGGCATTCTGTAGGATGGAAGCCATGGAACGATGGATCTTTTAATATACTGTATTCACTTAATCTGTCATGTTTTTTTCCTTAAATTCTCTATTTCTTTCTCTACACACACCTGAATATACTCCCTTCCCTCCTCGCAGGTCTGCAGTCTATAAATACTGCAAGGAGCCGTGTTTACAGTGACTGGGAGTAAAATTAGCTTTCTAAATATACTTTTCTTTTTTTTTCCTAAATGACAGTTCTGTCGTGTTTTTGATGGATTAAGATCCCTCTGTTCATCAGAATTCAACATCCTTTTAATTTTCAGCATAAATACTCTTCTATCACTATGGAAAGGGACAAATCTTCCTTAGAATGATCAGGTTTTAAGAATAATCATGTTTTGTTGTTTACTGTAGTGTACACAGCCCAAGAACAACACGGTTTTTGTTTCTACACTTCAAAGGGATCTATTGTTTAAGCAGCAGAAATATCTCCTGAAAATACTTGCAATCCAGCCCCTGAACGCTTATGTCACTATAATGACAAACTGATTTTTAAAAATGGACTGAATTTTTTTAGAGTATACAAAGATCAGTTACCAAAGATCACAAATTACTAATGAATACACGGAATATAAATCCCTGTGATGATAAGATGCTGAGATGCTTTGGGACATGAGCCAAAGCCTGCTGAAATCAAAAGAAAATCTTGTGTTTATTTCTCAGCCATCAGATAAGAATGAATTTGGCAGTGCCTCTTCAAAGTGGGT
Organism: Netta rufina; assembly: GCF_964035555.1. Taxonomy (NCBI): domain Eukaryota; kingdom Metazoa; phylum Chordata; class Aves; order Anseriformes; family Anatidae; genus Netta; species Netta rufina. The sequence goes on from NC_140137.1 coordinate 6,824,725, forward strand.
CTTGGGAAAAAATGCATTGTGCTGAAAAAGAGAATCAAAGAAAGTATCGGCTCATCCCCATCCTGAGCTACAATGCTAGAATAAAATATTCCCACTGTGGATTAAGTTCTGCAGCCCCACTGCAGGCCACACATTGCATCTCCTGCCAGCCACCTCTGTGTATATGTACAGACATACAGATGTTTGTGTATACATCCTTTGTCTAGGATATGTTAGATATGAAAGGTTTCTGAGGCAAGAAGTCAAGCTTTTGTAAGTAATGCATCTGCCATTTCAGTGAGGCTCTGCTGATGTCCATCAGCTGAAGGTCTGGTGCTGGGGGGTCCTGATTTCAGTTTGAGGGTCCTTGAGAATCTCACGTTTGCTGTGTTTCTCCCTTTGGTGAACAGGCAGTTACCCACGACTGATCCTGCAGTTTGAGCTGAGAAGAAACATCCTTTATTTCATTTTGGAGACCTATGTGCCATCTACTCTGCTTGTCATGTTGTCCTGGGTTTCTTTTTGGATCACCCTGGATTCAGTGCCTGCCCGGACCTGCATTGGTGAGTTGCTGCCTGAGGGAGGGAGAAGAGTTCGGCAGGGAAGGGGAGCCTCCATGGCAGGGCAGATGGCAGTTTTCTCGAGTTCTCTGCTGCTGCTCACGTTCTGCTTTTACTGGTGGCAGGGCTAGGTTAGCGGCAGGAAGCGTGGAAGAGATTCGGTGCCTGGCGTACTTGCCCCCTGCAGAGCTGAGTAGGGCCAAGGCTCCTGTTAGCCTCGCAGTGGAGGACAGAGCACACATTCCTTGTTACAGGCTTTGGTGGAGGGAGATTTTTATTTGCATTTTAATTGAAAGTATAAAAAGTATGAGCCAGTTGTTAAAGGCATGGAGAGCCTCTGCAAAGCTAGTAGTCAGTGCTACAACAGCAATTCAGCTGACAGATGATTTGGATCTCCTAAATGGTGCTGCGCTGTTTTTGTATAGCAGCAGCGGGTGACACCGTGTACCCTCTGTTGGGTATGTGGACAGAGGACAGGCCAAGTCTTTCCCTAAGTGTCTGTAAGAGAAGGTCTGTCCTTTTTGCTTTCCAAGGTGTAACAACAGTGCTTTCCATGACTACTCTGATGATCGGCTCACGAAGTTCACTCTCAAAAACCAACTGCTTCATTAAGGCCATTGATGTTTACCTTGGCATCTGCTTCAGCTTCATCTTTGGTGCCCTGGTGGAATATGCAGTGGCTCACTACAGCTCCTCACAGAAATGTACAGTGAAAACACCTCAGGAGGTAATGTCTGACCTACCTTCATAAAACTAGTTATCTCGGATCAACACTAATTAGTCCTTCATTAACTGAATAAGACCAGTAGTCTTCCTGCTATGGGCACCGTTAACAGCTGCTTCTCCTAATTGTCACTAAACGTATGGGTTTTTTGTGCTACAAATGCCATAGCAGTGATCACAAATAGCCCTAGATCCACAGTGAATTGTTCAAAGTGATTTGCTTCAGTGGCAGAAATTAAATATTCCAGTATGACTGTAGCTTGGTCGTCATCAAGGGTCCAAATCCTGTCAGGAGGAGGAGAACTATCCCACATCCCTGGTGAGTTCCTCACCTGGTTACCGTGCAGACATGAGGGCAGCCTGATGCCTTGCTGAACAGTGGGTTGCTCAGTGACATCAAGAATGAGACTTGTTCAAAGAACTCAAGATCTCTATAAATACAGTATGGAAACAGGCACCTCTGGGACTTGGGCACTTTCAAAATTAGGCAGCAGCGGGAAGGCCGGTTTGCACACTGTTTTTTTGGTGAATATGCATGAAGCATTGTGCTTGTATCTTCATCCGTACGGTCTCTTAATGGATAAGCACTCTTCTTCTATAGGGGAGGCCAAACCCTGTAACTGAATGCTCTTGTTTCTTAGGGGCCTGCAAATGAACTCACTAAAGAAATGGAAGAAGTCAACATCGCTAACATCTTCAACAGCTCCATCGCCAGCTACAAGCGGAAAATCAGTTTTACAAGTATTGAGATTTCGAGTGACAATATTAACTGCAGTGACTTGACCATGAAAACTCATGAGAAAATCAAACGTGTCTTGAGAAACAAAATGCACAGAATTATTGGTTATTTCACAATTCAGAACCCCAGCAATGTGGACCACTACTCCAAATTGCTTTTTCCATTGTTTTTTATGTTGGTCAATGTGTTTTATTGGGCTTATTATTTATATTTTTAGTAGAAACAGATTGCGTTGTTCTCCCACTCTGGTGGGAGAGGGATCCTGCCAGCGAGCCTCTAGGTATCTGACCTCAGTGAATCTGCCGTGGACAAAATGCTCTGTTGTGATTCCTGAGGTACGGAGCAGAACAGCGCGTGGGGTACGTTAGATGCAAAGCCTTCGTGCTCCAGCAGTAGCAACACTGACGCTGGACACTTGCTTGTTCAGCTGAGTGGCTCTGCTGGGCCCTTGTGCTTGTGCTGGCTCTCCGCTCCAGCCTCCAGACTCTCATCTGGCCAGGGATGGGCGCACAGGACTGCATGTGGCAGAGCACGGACTACAAGAGGTGACAAAATTATCCTGGTAACCTGGAGTAGGTTGGAACCTTCTGGTTTCTAAGAAGATGTAGGATTATAGATGTTGTTCTTTGTTTCCAAGAAATAACAGCAACAGAGGGACCGTGGCGGCTCAATAGCTCCTCTGTTCAAGGAAGTGAACCCAAAGGCAGCAGCGTGCTGTGCACGGAGGAAGGGCTTCTGTGCATGGTGCTTCCTTGTCCCGGGGATGCTGCGGTGCCAGAGCAGTGATTTCAGTGCTGCTGGCAGCAGCGTGGTTCTGTGCCCCGCTGTTCGTAATGCCTGCCTGACTCACTGAGGTAATCCTCACTTGCTGAAGTTACCCATCCCTGAGGCAGGTGGCGGGGCTCTTTGTTGGTAGAGCTGTGTTTTTTTCAGAGATTTGGGAACAGGAACTAGGGGCAGCAGAACTGTTTTGTAATCCATCTCCTGCTCTTACTGTTGTGCTGTTTGCTGTTGTGCTGCAGTTGAGCAGATTCTGCCATCTCCACGTCTTCCTCACAAATAGATTCCTCTTCACCCTGGAGAGTGCCTTATGAGCAGCTCTTGTTCCTTGCCAGCCATAAACAAGAGCGGCCAATTCCTGTCCCCTCTTTGTACGGCTCTGCAGCTGCGGTGAGTCAGCAGTGCTGCTGGGGAAAAAAGCCATGCGTGGGGAGCCAGGGTATGATGATCCAAATCAATCTTTTACTCTCTATTTAAGGCTGAAAAAAACACTAAGTTTCTGCAGCAGTTCATGTTCTAAGTGGGCTATGGAGACTGCCAGTGGGCTTTACTCATTCGTCAACTAGCAGGACTGAGAGCTCTGTTACAGAAATGAGTTAAATATGTGCTGCACGCTGCAAACACTGAATCTTTGGGAACCAAATGGCATTTGGTGCTATGTATCTTTAGGCTACTGGATTTTAAAATGAATGTTTTATGGCAGATTTTTTTCCCCTCTTTTTAGTCTATGTATCTTTCATAAATGTGAGGGTGCAATCCCAGTTTTGTAGGCAAAACCGTAATTGCCTGCAGTGGCTGCTAGCCAGCAGGAGTTTTGGCTGAGTGAGGCCTCTCAGCATGTAGTTCGTATTACAGCCTCACACATGCAGTGGGACCTGCTATAGAAGGTGGGCAAAGCACATCAAACTATAGATTATTTTTTTTTAACTTTAATAACTTTTTATTGAACCACTCCACCACACTATATTGTGAAGGACCTAAGCCACATATTCATAAATCATAGATTTTACAAAGAGCAGCACAAAAAGACAAAGGGGAACAGACTGACAATGGCAAGTGAATAAACACAAACTCCAATAATGAAATGTTGGCTTGTATATACTGGCATTTAAACTCCATTCCATAAAATGTAATAAAGTGAATATTGGTGATATGAACACAAACCCCCCAGAGAGATCCTCTATTAAAAAAATCATTGCCTTCTTTCTGTGTCAATTTCTTTCTTTAAAACCCAACTAAAATGCCCTTGTGCGTTCTACACCGGCTGCCAAATATTAATGTTAACAAAAGGATTTTTTTTGTAGCAGAGCAGGTAGGAGTTGCCACTCTCAATGCTTGCTTTCGCTAGATGCTGCTTTACTCATTCATTCTTCTGTGGCTTTGAGGTTGCTCAGGACTTGATCTAATTTACACCTCTGTGCAACCAAATGTTGTCTTGGAAAGTGACACCTCAGTCTGCTGCTGTTGGTAACTGCAAGAAGGGAGGGAGGGAGAGAAAAGGGGTTGGGAAGGAGTTTTTGTTCAGGTGGCTTAGGGTATTATTATTAAAGAACTGTTCGAGTGGCCAGAGGAAGATGTTTTGCTCTAACATCAGAAACCTTTAATATCTTGAAAGTGTTGGCTCCTGATTTATTTGCTTTTACAGATCATTTTTGCTGCTAGTGATGGATTTCACCACTTTGTAAGTAACACACTTTACGTGACTGTCTCCCTTACATAGTCCTGCTGTAACACAAGACCTTCACTTGGTGGTCCTGAGACTACTTCAGTGGTCAAATCAGTTCTCAGTGAGGATCAGATACCAAAAACAAGAGACAAACTAAGCAAGCCTCCATCCTACTGCAGGTACATCAGGCATGTCAGAGGGACCAAAGTTAAGTTTTGCTATTACACGTTCTCAAATGAACCAAGTCAGCTGAGCCTCACTGGTGTCCTGGAGCAGCCCAGTGCCATGACTGCTGTTGTGGTCCCACACGTGCCTGGCAGAGGGCAGTGACAGATGAGCATCACAAGCCCACGTATGTTCTTCAAAGGGGTCAGGATGATGCACTGCATAATCCTGTCCCTTTCAGGTGTTGTCTACCACTAAATTCAAGAAAAGGTATTTTCATGTTCTGAACGGTGTGAAGCACAGAGCAGCTTCAGACCCAGTACCTTGACAGACATTGAACTGGAAATCCTCCCCCAAGGACTGGCGTGTAACAGGTATGCTGCAGGTGAGAGCAAAGCTGCAGGTAAGTGCTGCACTCAGCCTCTGGTTTGCCTCAGGCATCAGTCTTGTGTATGCCGTGTAGGGAACAGGAAGGATTCTGAGCAGCAGCCCATGCTCTGAAAGCTCTGGGCTTCAGGCTGATCATTCCTCAGCTGAGAGATGTTTCACCTCCCCCCGACCATATCTGCCCTACAGCACTGAAGGAACTTGGCTGCACAGCTCTGGAAGAGCCACAAGTCCCAAGAGTCACCCTTAATGTTTGCTATTCCACCACGGTGCCAGTTTGTTGTGCTCTTAACCACATGCACATGTATGGAGGAAAAGACTGGCCTGATTTTTAGAGGTGATTCTGCTGCACTGTGATGGCCTGCTCTGCTGTAACCTTTCCTTGCACGTGTTTCCTACAGCTGCAACTTCTAATCTTTGTGTCTGTAAGAACATTTGTGTGCACTCGAAGCCTTTGCAGAGAAATGTTTGTGTATTACCACAGATGGACAGTGAGCAGCAGCCAGGTAATGTGAGGAGCTTTCAAGTGATGCAAATACCTGTATCTGGTGCAACCCAGAGGAACATAAAGCCTTGTAATATGCTATGTAGAGCTGCCCTACCTAGCACGGACCAAAAGCAGTCTAGCCATGGCAGCATAAAACATTTTGGTGATTCATTTACTAGTTTAAAATATGAAGCTGCTGCACCACAGAGGAGAGGGCAAACCCAGGCTATCACAGCCTATGCAGTCCTTTTCTAGAGCTAACACAAGGATGTCTGAGCGTAACAGCGAGGGACAGATACGCACTGCCTTTTAGCACATCCCAACATCATCCTGCTTCCTTCTGTGTCGCCCAGCCTTGCTTTCCCCCCCCCCCCCCCCAACACTTGTACCCACTTCACCCCAGCACAAGCAGGTCCTGTGCTGCAGCAGCCACCAGTTTGAGCTCAGAGGGTGTTATTTTTCAGTTTTAGGAAGATGAAGGGTTCAATTCAGGAATCCCATTGTTTCAGCGCATGTGGTTTACATCATGATTTCTACAAGGTATTTATTTGTGTATGCAAACACTACCATCTGCTGCAAGGAATACTTTGCATTTTTAAAATGTTGATTCCATCTCAAACCTACGCGTTGAACTGGTAGCAGAAATCACTCCTATTTGTTTATAGCATTTAGTATTACAGCACAGAGCAAGCCAGAAAGCCCTGCCTTGTCAAGACTGCTTAATGTTGGTAATTACCGCAGGTGTTCTCCAAGTTCTCGCTGAAATAACTTTTCTGTTCATTGATGACTAAAAGCATTTTTAAATTATGATCTGTTGTTGCACTTGGGATCAGACAATGGGCTTCTTGTTAATCTGAGGTGAGTGCTCAATCAATAATAAATAATTTTATACTTTTTTCCTTTCTCCTTTCTCTTTTGAGATCTGTGTCCTAAACTATAGTTTTTCTGAAAGTTTCTGTGCTTTGGAACTTTTTAATTGTCTTACTTGCTCAGGTCAACACTTCAACAAAAGAATTCAATATTGAACTGCAAGTTGCTTTGTTTGGGCACGTCAGTCTGTGTTACATCTAATTTTCTTGGTTGGATTAATACAGATACATATAATTACAAACAAAAAATCCTTACTTTCAGAGTATTCACACAGCTAACATTTGGGTGACCATCTCTGCTGATAAGCTAAATGAACAGAAGAGTTATGATTTGTGAGCTGAAAAAAAAAGAAAGCAAAATTAATTCCAGGTATGAAAGGACTTTTCCTCCCCTTTTTCCCCAAAAGGAAGGCCTTTGTGTGATACCAGCATACTGCACAGAGATCCCAGATCCCAAGCAAAGGTGTGCTGAGGTGCTGACTCCTTCCCTTGCAGGGACAGCACTTCAGCTGGGAGGTGCATGAAGCAGCCCTTCGCTCTGTTTCCCAGCACATTGTGTGCTCCTATTGCCAGTCACGCTGCACAGGCCCTCTGCTTACTCACACCTTTACCTGAGGAGGGATGTGGAGGGAAGTGGTCTGCACTTGTTTCCATGTTTTTTTAGTTCCACTGTATTATAAAACATGTTGGTTTTTAATAATTTAGTGTTCTGTTATGTTTTATTCCATTGAGAGACCCAGAAAACAAATCCCAAACTTCAGAGAACATGGAATTAAAGCTCTGAAGGTAGGGTCAGATCATGCAGGTGGCTCTAGGACCAAGTTTACCCACCTGAAATGTCTTCTAAAATCTGGATTTATTTCTTTCCTCCCCCGAGGGAGACAATAAGTTTGGTTTTGCACTGCCAGCTCAGATTTCCCAGGAGATATCCTGCCGTTTTCATTTGGCTTTCCCTGCAGTCCACAAAGCCTAGCTCCAAAGCCTGCAAAGGAGCAGTCTGCCTTCCCCTCGTGCTGTGGCGTAGGAGAGGAGTCAGTCACAATTATGCAGTCATGTCTTACAAGACATCATCCTTTTCACTCGACTGATACAGTGAACAATCCACTTCTGCAGCATCAGTGGATGCTGTTACACTGGCATTTTCTATAAGCTCCAGTGTTCACCTATAGGAAAGCCTCTTCAATGCAGATTCAGATTCATGTCAGTTGTCATCAAATGTAATCACAAACCTAAGACCAGACCAGCTCTTCAAGACAGAGCTTGTGCTCTCAGACATCTCCTTTAGCACAAGTAGGTCAGCATTTCTTGCAAAAGCATCATGGCTTTCCGTGCCTACAAGATGTTTGCACTCAGTATCTCTAGCTGCTCTGCGGCTAGAACAAACTGAGACTTCTAAGAGTGTTTCATCAGCCTTGACCAAAAGAAAAAGTAAATCTGACATACGCCCTGCTGGACAGGGACAAAGACCATTTGCCCTGCCAACTCAAACAGGAAGCCAGCTAAGCAAAAAGGGCTGGGTAAAATCCTGAGCCCATTTAGGTTAATGAGAGTCTGGCTATTGATTTAAATGGACTCTGGCTTCTACCCATGCTTCTTAATTCATGCATGTTTTTCACTCCTATTCCCTCACTTAACGCTCTGTCCAGCTTTCATAGCTTTGCACGTCTGCTCCTAACAAAAGGTAAGAGCTACCATGGATAAACTACCCACCTTATTGCAACCCTGAGAAGCAAGATAGTAAAGGGGCCAGGAGAAACCATGGACTACTAAGAGCTGGCAAATCCAGCTCAGAGCCTGCTCCAGCCTGGCCCTGAGGCTGTAAGCATTAATGAAGGGCCCTTTGTGGGGCTGTGCTGGTGCAGAACCTCTGAGGTGAGTGTCCCTGAGGCCCCTGGGGCAGATGCAGCAGGGTGCAATATTTCCCCAGGGACTCCTGATGAGTGAGAAGCAGCAGGAAGGAAGGGCCTTGCTAGAAAGGTTGAGACCAAATTCTTCCCATCTGCACTTCCCTCCTTGGGTTTACAACACACGTGGGCTTTATCTGGCTGCTGTTCAGATTCTGGGGAAAGGGAGGCCTTTGGTTTGGCCCTGGCCCTGAGCGTTAGTGCTTTGTTCGTGGCTCCCAGCACTACTGATCTCCAAGTAAAGACTCCCCAAGGGGTCTCGCTTTCTAGGAACTCACTACACAGCGGTCCAGGAGAGAAACTAGACGAGGACTGATCTGCCGAAGAAGGGAGAAGAGCAAGCCAGCCATACAGCGCATCAGACGTGTGGGTCAGTAGACAACGCAAAGTCCTGAGCACAGCAGGAATCGAGCAGCAAGGGGCAGTGCCTGTGCTCCCAGGCCTTCCCAGTGGTAAGTGCTGTCCCTCTGAGCTCGTCACAGGCTTTGCTTTCTGTGCTTATTCACACCAAAGCCTCCTCCTGCCATCTCCCCCACCTCCTTACCTTCTACTGCTGCCTACCTACCTCACCGGTGCCCACGCTGCCCCAGATCAACGCCCCAGCAAAGCCTCCCCTCCTCACACACAACCTGCACATCCCTTCTGAAGCTGAAAGAAAATCCCTGAAGTTCCCTCTCTGTGCCTGATTTCCTGGCTGCTTTTAGGGACAGGTAGTTTTTGCTAATGAGACTTTCCATTATAAAGTTTCCATTGCTTTGGAAAATATTAACTTTGCTGGGTAGATCAAACAGGCCCTGCAGTTATAGTTAGAATATCCTAAAGATTTAGTTCCCGGTAATAACAGGGCTAAACCACAGCATCGCCAGAGGCAAAAGCTATATTATTTGAAATGAAACTTCTCATAAATATCCAGCTATAAAGTAATTTTGTATCAGCTGCTCTTCTATAAACTGGACAAGGCAAACTGTTCTATCCATCAACATTAAGGTTGCCAAGCAAAATGACTCCGTATGCATTTCTGCAAGTTCCAGAGAGCTCCCTCTCTATTAGGCTTCCCCAGCAAACACTGTGGCTTGCTCTTTTAAAGAACCTTTCTGGCACAGGCAACTTTGAATCACCAGCATGAGTCATCTTTGGGCTTCAAGCTGTCTCTGCATCCCCTCACTGTCTGGTGGGAAACAGATGGACAGGTATGCACAAACACAGCTGGCCCTCAGTGGCAGCTAATACTACTTTCCTAGTCTTTGTTATGACAGAGCACCTCAAAATATTGCCTAGGGGCAACACCATGTTTGTTTTTTTCCTTCCAGTCCTTCCCCAGCTGCCTGGAGCATGTTCATTGCAGGTCAGTGATAAGCACCATGCTAGTCTTCCAACACCCTGCTGAAGGAAGGAGCTGCAGCCCAGGTGAGAAGAGCAGAGGGTTCACACAGACACCGCCTTCCCCAGGTGACAGGGTAAGTCCCGGGACAGGCTGGGCTTAGCAGGGCCTCACCTCTGCCTCCCACCCTCCCTGCTCACTGCCTCAGGGGCCCCCTGCCCATTGCCCCACATCTGTCCCCAGGCCTGCAGCTGGCAGGATGTGTAGGACATGTCTTTCTTGTGCTTTTCTGTTTTGTTTGCTTTTATGTGGAGAGGGTCGGTAGGTTTTCTGGTGTCTCTGAAGCTCCGCTGTACCTGACAGCCCTACTGTCTCACCGTTGATGCCGACAGCACCTGCCTTTGATACACAGGTTGAACTCCATACTGAACTGCAGCATCTGCTGCAATAGAACTTAACACCTGAAAACACTGAGGTCTGTACAAAACATGTGGAGGCTTTGCTTTTAGCCCTAAAATTAAGGCAGGCAAACCTTTGTGCCTGCCTCCCTCCCTCAAGAGGAAGAAGAATGGCGCTGGCTATAGCTTCTATCTTTTATTTGTGATTAAAGCATCTGGAGAAAGATTAAAACAAATAACTAAGATTTGCAGGGGTGGAAATGTGGGCAAGACACATGGGGAAATGCTCTTATCATACTTTATGTGCAGGTTTCCTCACTACAACTTACCTTTCAAAAGAATGGCTTTAGAAAAATGCTTGATTGCCTACTGCTGATTCCCTAAATGTTTCCCTGTCCCTTTCCTGTTATAGGACAGGAGGCTTGGCTGTTTCTGAGCAAATCTGCAAAGCTTTCAGAAGTTTGGTTTTCTTAAAGCATAGCAGAGGAGTAAAGCAGAGCCTAACCCTTGAAGTACCTGGAAGGCAAATTAACTTGTGTAAAGGATTTTTCAGACGTATTTGTGTAAAAGCAGTCAGTAAGGCTACATTAATCAACCCCGAGCATTTTGTACTAGAGCAGTGCTAGCAGGCCTTTCTTTTTGTCACTGCAAGTTGAACTTTGAATGCCTACAGTCACCAACAATGATGATGATGAAACATGAATCAGCAAAGAATCTATAGGCAGCTACTGCTACAGACAGGTCTAGGATGAGTCAACAAAAGCCTAGCCAAAGCCTTCGATGAAAATAACCAGCTTTCAGGAAGGAGCCATGTTCATTTTTTCTTTTTTGGTAACTGAGATGTAAGAACTAATAAATAAATTAAAATAAACAAAAATAATGATTCCCATTTTAACCTTGCAAAGAAAATAATTAAAATATATACGTTACATTATTAAAATATGCAAAATTTATAATTTTATTATACAATTACACAGCATTATAGTCTAAAAGCCCCACTGTATTTTGCATATCAGTGAACAATTGCTTTCTTAAAGCTCACAGTAGAATCATTTACTTGATGCTGGAGAATAAGTTAATTACGGATCTCCTGCCCTTGATTAATGGATTTAATAATGATGTTACAGTAGAATTAACCTATACTTCATGTGCTTACAGCACTAATGATGAGATTCATGAAAGCAATGTGTCAGCAAATACGATTGGCACCTAAAAAGAACATACTTGGAGATTCCAGGATTGCCCATACCACTGCTGGTCAGCACTTCTGATGCAAACCCACAAATGGCATCTAAACACTTCTGCCTCATCGGTCATTAGTTTCCACCATTTGCCCCTTATTTTTACAAAAACAAATAACACAGCTCAATTCTTGATACTGTGGGAGAAAAATTATCCTCAGAGGTTGGTATAGTGTCAGGTAATGCTTTATAGGACTTGCACACAATGGGCTTGGCTACCTGCTCTCTGCCATTACCCAGCAGAACAGACCAAACATTAGTTTTCTTTAACGCTTCTTTTGTGTGTGTGTGTGCATGTAATAGCATCTAAGGTTTCTTGGATAGAAACATGTTGAGTCAGCTAAGATTTACTCTCTCTAAAGGAACCTCAAGAATCGGTACCTGATATAGCCTAAGAGACTCAACACTAATGTTTCTTAACTCTACCCATTCAACAAAACAAACCATTGCAGGACTGAGAAGATAGAAGGGAAACTTCAAAACTTCTTGTTTTGTCATTACACAAGAGCTCTGCAAGGAGTATCTGAAGAAACCAGGTCTGAGCCTGACAGGAGCCAGATTCAGAAACCCTTACTTAAGTAAAACTTCTCCTGACACAAATAAATACAGAATGAAGACCCGAAACATATTTCATCTGAAAAAGCAGTACCTCAGGAATCACTAGCAACAGGATTTCAAATTGCATCAGCCACGTACCTTATCTATTACCATGCAAATCAGAATAATGCAATACGACTCAGCAGCTTAGCGTAACACCGGCCCCAAGAAGAAAGCAGGAAATGAATAGGAATACAATTTCCTTAACAATTCACTTACAGGAATTATTTTGCAAGACCTTTCCCGTGTCCTGGTAGAAGATGAAGTCTGAGGGTATGGAAAGAGTTGGGCTGTTTTGCTAGGCCTCTTCACTGCCCACTGCCTCTTCCAGATGGGGAAGGTAGAACTCCTTGTGCTTACTACGCCACACAGAAACACCAGAAAAAGGGCCAGAAAAAAGTATGTTGCATGCTCAGCATTACCCTGCCTGTTGAGATGGAGGGAACAGTAACTTTGTTCAACCTGCTGTTACTGAAGTTGTGCACCAAAACATTCTTACTTCACAGCTGGTGGTAGAGAGCTCCCCTCATGCGCCTCCTGCCTTTACCAGAGGGGTCGTGCTGGCCTCATGTGCACTGCTGGTCAGCTCTCCAGGCAGTATTTGGGGGATGGTGTCCAAAAAGGAGACAGTGTACTTCTGTTCTTGTTTTGCTGTTCCACCAGCAATGTTAATCTATTGATGCTTGTGTTTCTTTCTGGAGCCTGGGAGTAATTTAGAGTGAAGATAAACCAGGATTCATGGGGGAAAAAAATCAATGCTTTTTTCACTTAACCCACCAAAGAAAGCTTCAGGTACTGAAATAATGCATCTTATTACTGAACCAGATGGGACAGTCCCTTCAGATATGCCTCTCAAACCCTGTTGCACTCTTTCCTTGCTCCCACCTTCTCCTGTACTGCCACATATCCATCCTGTATAGAGAATTACAGAAATGTTCTTTTCAGCTCCTCACAGCTGCCATTGCTAACAGAAGACATTTGGGACAGGAGTCCATTCTCTCTGTTGCACTACTTTGCTTTACACCCCCCCCTCAGCCCCCCGTTGTTCCAGGTGAGCTCAGTTATCAGTGGCCAAAATAACCTTCAGCTGTAGATCACCTACCAAGTGGCAGCTGTTCAAATGAGACCACACCTATGCCCCATTCTTAATTTATAGGCTAAACCCATCAAGAACTCAGATTACATTACTCAGATAAATGTAAAAAATGTTTTCTAGGATATTTACAATGGGTTTCCTTAATGTCAGGATGCAGGAAGTAATTCCTAGTACCCTTGTTTTACAGCCCTCAAATCACATTTCCTGTAAGAAGGGTTAAGTTCAGCCTTGACAAGGGTAGTGCTGGTCTGAAGCCCCTCCTAGCTTTGGCTCCACTTTGTATGTATATTTTCACCACTACAAACATTTTTTACTTCATATGGGCCTCAGCAAATCTTTATCCTTTAGATACTCATCCCCTACAGCTGTAGACACAGTAAAATATAGTGATGAGTAGATTCTATAATGTAAAACTAAATGTCTGATTAGAATTTGATGAGGAAGTGTGAAATAAAACACATTAAAAAGCATAAGAAGGTGGGACAAGAAATCAATCTCCCATTAAATTCATTGGTTACTTTTTGCCTGACTCTGAATGTTAAAAGCATCAATTACACACATAATGTACTCCTTTGGAGTCTGCTTCTGTGTTCAAAGCCAGCGTGCAGTACAGAAAATGAATTAGTCCAGCCATCACTCAGCAATGAGCAAGGCCCTGTAGGTCTCCCTAGGATGGCTTTAAGAAGTGCTGTACTGATGGAGGTCAGAGGGAAATTGCATTATATGCAGTTCGGCAGGAGAAAGCGATCTTGAACCAGCCTATTTCACTTCAGGCAAGCTCAGTTGGTGCAGAAGATATGAAGCTAAACTTAGGAAAAGCCACTGATACATTCAGGATGGAAAGTAAACACACGTTGCTGTGAGATTTGTTTTAATGGTTGTGACCAAAGGATGTAAGGGTGGTACAACAAAATGCATCCTTTGTAATTCAGTGTAAGCACATCTTAAGAAACAGAGGTAGAAAAGTGCTCTGAAAAGATCAGTGATGCATCTAACTTCAGCAAAGCCTCCTTCTGGTGTGTCTGAAGATGCTGCAGTGGCTTGTTTACGTTGGCGTATGTTCTAAATCATTCGCACTTTGTTTTGAGAGCCAAACATGTGGCCCACATTATTTTGGGTTGCAAACCACAGGCACCCATAAATGCTCAAAAGAAGCTAAATGGGCAGAGAACAATGAGTTCTTTAACGGATCTAGACACCCCTCCTCTTAAATCCAAGACTTCAAAGTCAGTTTCAGCTGTCCTGGATTGTCCCTTGCTTGTAAAGAGCCTGTAAGTAAATTGTTAATTCAGAAACCCCGAGGTAAGATCAATAATAGATGAAATTTGGTTTTAAACCTCGTTCCAGTACTAGCTCAGCTCTAGAGTGCTGGTAAATTAGGTGTTACTTTCTACCAACGTTTATCCTCTTTTTGTGTGATCTCTGTCAACTGACAAGCAAAATGATAATTAAAAAATCCTCTTATCAGTTAATTTCTTAATTTTGCTCTAACTTGCTCTGTTCCCCTTTGTACAATAGCTGCAATATAATGTTGTTTCAGTAGAGCAACGCTTTGCAAATTTGGCTCAAGGAGACACTGAGCAAACAGCTTTTCAGAGAGCTGTCAGAAGGGGCAGTTTGGTTTCTGTGCAAGCAATACCCACATTCCAAACTGCATTAGAGAAAAGCTGGTGGGTTTGTATGCATTTTTATTATCAGTTCCAGATTAGGAATCTGATGCTAATTTCTTCTTAAAGCCTGTGTTTGCAGTAGAATTTATATTCTACAACAAAAAAGGATTGTGACGTTTTTCTCTCACAAGCTCTTTTTTTTTTTTTTTTTCCTGGCTTTACTCCAAGGACCTTTTCTGCTTGTTTGTTACATTCTCAAGATGAAGCCCCCGGTGGTTACAGCAGTGCTGGTAGTACTGGTGCAGGTTTCTCATGGTTTCCCTGCCTTGTACCATCGAGGCTGGTGGAGGCTCTTAAGGGAAGGAGATGATTGCGGAAAATGTGAGCTGGCACTTTGCTCTGAGCCTAAAGACTGCCCAGCCGGGACTGTACTGGACCGTTGTGGCTGCTGTCCTGAATGTGGAAACGTGGAAGGTCAGATCTGTGACTTGGACCAGGGTAATCATTTTTATGGGCAATGCGGGGACAACCTTGAGTGCAGGTTGGATGCTGACGAAGCCAGGTTTGGGGAAGTTCCTGAACCCCAGTGTGTGTGCAAGTCTCAAGAGAGCATCTGCGGACCCGAAGGGAAAACCTATGAGAACATCTGTCAATTCAACAAGGCTTATGCAACTAAGAGAAATATCAGCATGAAACATAAAGGACCCTGTGAATCAGGTAACCTGTTCGGAGTCACTTTCAAACTAAAAAAACTCATTCTGATTTTTAGATATGTTACTAGATGCTCTAGCCTTAACTTCATTGAGGAAATGCTACGTTTTTGTTCTAATTATCATTATTTTGTTGCAGTACTATTGTGTGGAAAATGTGGGTCAGTAGCTAATACTTGTAAGTTATAAGCCTCAGTATAGTTATTAACCCAGTGGATTTTATATCACATGGCAACCAGTAAGACACAAACAGACTAAATCTGCTTTTAAAGAGCAGAGAATATTTTTTACAAAAATTGTGTGTGTAGTTGGGAGTAGATGAACAGTTGAAAAGTCTTTGAGTACTGGACAAGTAATTATTATTACATGAAGACTGATCTGATATTAAAGTGGTGATTGCAAAGCAGACCTTATGTCCATGTGTGTACGCTCATGCATGTATGTATCTATCTGTATGTATATCTAGTAATTAATGAAGTAGAGGAAAAAGAAGATAGGGCTTAATTAATAGGTCTATTATTTTAACAAAAATGTCCACAATAATCTAATTAAGGAATCATCATAAAAGCTAGGTTCCCATGAAATGGAAATCCATATATCAGAACACAAACAAACAAACAATTTCCCTAAAGACACTTACAGAGCATGAATATTTCCCAGCGATGATTGCTAGTGGAAGGATTCTTAGCCGGGTTGTAGAGGGGAATGCTGTCTGCTGCTCATATGCTGTTCTCATTCTTCACGTTATTACAGGTCGTTACTCATGGGCACCTTTCACCTAAGGCAAATAAATATAAAATGAAAAGGAGAAAGTGAACAGTTTAGTGGTTTGTTTCGTGGTGTTTTTGTTTTAATGAGAAATGTTTTTTCTTTTAAAAAGAAAGTTCATGAAATATTTTCTCATATGAAATCAGTAGGTTTCTGAGTCACAAATGGGTCACAGTTGTGGGAATCCAAACTTGTGTCTCTGGCAATGGTCCACATATGTGAGTAACTCAGGTCCATTTCACTCACCCCTTGCTAGCAGTCTGTTGCCTCCAATTCAGACCATATGCTGTGCTTTTGTATTGAATGAACACTGGACATTGAATACTTAAAAGGAAGAGTGATGAGCAGCTAAGACCAGACTTCTTTCCTTTTTTTCTAGTTGCAAAAGAAACACCCATTGAAGAACCCCCTATTTGCCATTAGGGCATTAAGCTGGGAAGTGAAGAGACATTGCCAGTAAAGAGACATTCAGAAAACTCACTGCACACCAGCGCGTGGTGTGATTGAAAGCCTGTTTGCCCTTGGGTAGTTTCTCTTATTTGGCATGAAAATAGCACAAGTTCTTGCAAGGTAACCCTTTCAGGGAGATTTCAGCTGGAAGTGCCATTCAAGTAGCAGCTGACGTTACCTTTGCAGCAGAGAAGGTTGCTGTTCTGGCACACAGGCTTAAAGCAATGGTTTGCTCTAATTAATTAAACAGACCTGGCTAAAAAGCAGTAATTTGGCCTTGGAGCCACCTCTGAGGTACGTAACACTGCTCCTCAAGCAAGAGGAACAAGCTCAGCTCCTCTGCATGCAGGCATCACCCCCAGTGTTTTCCCACTGCCTCCCTTGGTCCCCAGAAAGGCTGGCCCCTCTCTCCAGGCACACAGAGGAATTTCTTGGGATGCCTCAGTTTGCTGAATTGCACAGAGGCCTGGGGATAAGCTCACAGCCCTCACTGCTGTGCAGACTTCACTGAAGAGAAATGGGGGCCTGCCACCTTGGCTGGTGCAGAGAAGAGACGCAGCTGGTGCGTGAGCCCAGCTGCAGCAGCACATTTGAGCCTGAGGTGGGTGCTGGGCTCGCTGGGGTCAGGGAGAAGCATCCCTCTTCTCAACTTCTCTGAGCAGCTGCTGACCACGTTTTGTAGGCTCTGTTTTAGACCCAGGAGACACAGAGGTGCTGCCATGGAGGCACGATGCCTTGGTCCCCCACAGGAGTCTACCAGTAAGCCCCTCCTTCACGGCAGCTCCCTGAAGCAGCAGTGGGCATGTGAGTGTGCTGTGATTCAGACTCTCTTTTTTCATGGCTGCAGCTGATGACAAAAGGCAACAGGGAGTCTGGCTCCAAGACCAGCAACCTCACCATGGCACTCGCTTTCCACTGACTTCGATTTGCATGAGAAACAAACACCAGACACTGTGGGGTTTTGGTACCAATCTATAAATATAACCTTCAGTCAACTCCAAGTACTTTGTTTTGCTATTTCTCCTTCAAAGCATCTGCTGTTTCCTATTGATGCCAAAAGGATTAATTGTATACAGCAACCAATGAATAAATAAATAACAATAAACTCCTTTCATCAGAAGAGCACAGCCTTTTATCTTTCGTCTATCGCCAGAAAAAAAGGGAAGAAAAAGGCCTAGCTCCCTAAAGTAACTCTGAAAAAAAGCCCTTCTCTTCCTAAATGTTAGTTTTGATCTGTTTATCTAATAGTTTACCAAGGTTACTAAGTAGTGAGTAGATACAGATTCTCCACACTTAGTCTATCCCCATTCAAAGCTTTACTGCTGATGATTTAATGAAGTAACAGAACTAGCGGTGCTGCTCTTTGAAATTAAATGTAATTATTCGAAGTTTAGATACAGTAAAAAACAACAACAACAACAAAAAAAACCTGATCTGCCAGATTTCTTGTCATTTTCATTAAATCAGACATAGATTAGCGAAAGTGAATGAGTTAAGGAACAAAAAATTGGTACTATATAATTATTTATTCTGTAATGGTATTGGGTTAAAGTCAATTATGAAAGGTGAAGCAGAATTTTGATTTTTCCTGGCTTCTGGTTTATGTTTTCTGTAACACAGGAGGACAGTTCGTGACCAGAATTTTAAAAGGCAAGGCACAACTACAGCACATTCACCTCCAGACACTGAGGCATCAGAATGCTGTCTATAATTATCAAGAAAAGATTATCTGCTCCAGGAATCAAAATGACTGGTTAATCATTCCAGTATAGACCTGTTTTTAAAGAGACAATTTTAAAAAACAAAACCAACCAAACAAACAAAAACAAACAAACACACAGATATGCATGGGGGAATCTGGCTGAACACAAATTCTGAAACGTTCATAAATGAAGTTTGTACATTGCTGTTAAAATATTAAATCGTGACTTCATTTTTCTGCATTGACATATAGCAAAATGGTGTTGTAAGATTTTTATTTTTTTTCTGGAGGTACTTCAAGTTTGAGTAGATAATGCAAGTATTAATTGCGTGTTCACATTCAGAAAAGGCAGTTTAGTTTGATCAAAACTGTGGTCTTTCCTACTTGCTGCAGGTTTGATCTCAGGTGAAGCCAGTCCTTGTGAGCCCAGGTCCAGCAAAGCCTTAAGTACTTGTTTGGAGGTAGTCAGCTGGGTGAGACCTGGGCCATATTTAGATGTTTCCATCCGACACAGTTAATGAAGAAATGGCTGTATCTAGCATGGAAGTAGTATCTGTGCACGGTAAACAGTGCTAGTCAAATTTCTCATATGCCTGTAAGGTAATTTGTAATTGAGATCCTCGTGTCCTGGAGGCTAAGGATGTGTTTATGTGGTGTCATGAAGGCAGAGCCCCCAGCCTCACGTGGCTGAGCTGTGCCCGAGGACAGGCACACAGGCAGGGCTCTGCTCTTGGCAATACCTCGGTCTTGTCAGTATCGTCCCAGGACACCGGCCCTTGTGCCAGAACAAAGGTACTAACCAGTCTACATCTGCCTGCCAGCAAGTTAGTGTGCTGCCTCCGTACAGAAACAATTTAAAGAACTAATGTGAGTCAATGTAACATTTGGCTTTCTTTCTTACACCTGAAACTTAACTAAAGTGGACACATAATTAAAAGCATTGTGGTTGCACTGAGTTTTAGTATTTCAAAGTGTGTTCTGATGTCAGATCCTCTGATCATAGGCAAAAAAAATTCTCATCCAAGATACTCAGGCAATTCTGATTTGAACATGAGATTTTTGCAATGATAGAGAGGTTCTGAATGTACCATTCTCATGAAAGAACAAGCATTTAAGGGCTAATAAATTTGAAAACCTTACTTTTGAAGAGTACCGGCAGTGTTTAATGAGGAATGAATAAATGGGGAAATCGATATTTTTCTGTATAATTGCTTTTCAAGTAATTTTGATAGAATATATTTTATATTTTCTGCACAGTTATCAATTCGTAAAAACTGACACAGGTATATGAAACATTGCTTGAAAACCTGATGATGCTGAAGCATATATACTGTACACATTGATTCAAATATTTTGAGTCAAAATATATTAATTATTTACTAGAAGTTTCTATTTCTAAGTCTCTGGGATACGTACAAAAATAAAAGCACTCATTAAATAAAAGTCTAATGGCCCAGAAAACATGTTCATTTTTAAAAGCCAGCAGGGAAATAGAGAAAGAAAACATACTTTATAAAGAAAACACTTCTCATTGATGACATGTAGATACAGAAAAGTCCAAAGAGATTTCCAAAAGAAGGAAAGCTGCATTAACAGTAAATATGTGTTTTTCCTCCCTCCTGCTAAATAAAATCATCTTCTGTTAAAACTGAGTATGCTCATACATGCTTATAGAGAGCTATGTATTTGAATAGTGTCCGAGTGCATCAGATGATAGTTTTTTTTATTTAATGTCTGCAAATCCCTGGTCTGGCTCCCTCTCGTGGTTAATGTCAGCTTTTTATTTGGGAAAAAGGAAGAGAATCATTCAGAGACAAAAAATAAATGGAGAAGGAGGTTGAAGATAAAAGAATAACAGGAAACAAGTACATGGAAATCTGATAGTTATAATAAGCATTAAAAACTTATAAAGTAACTGGATTACTACTGTTGCTTATGTCTCCTAACACAAGAACATCAGACAAAATTCATAGCAAGTGGGGCTAAATGTGAAACCTATTAATGCTGTTATTCTGTAACTTGCTGCGATGCACTCCACAGGTTACGGCGAAGAACAAAACCTTAGCAAGCTGAAGGCAATGAGGTATCCAGAAGACAAGTTCTGATAAGCTAGCAATCTCAGCTTTTAAGCTAGGCAAAACGTAACAGAAATGAAGTACTACTGCCCGTGATCAAGTTATTCTGTGACAGCCTGCTACAGAACTTCTTGTACTTTCCTCTGAAGGTCTGGCTGCTAAAGCACTGGCTGCTAAAATGATGGGCCTTGGGTCTAGCCCATGATGACAGCACATGGGGCGCAAACTGCACTTAAGTTCAGCTTAAGTTTCACGATCGTGTGCATAGAGAAAGGACAGGCAGGTACTTTGAAATTTGTGTCTTTGAAATACCTGTTCACCCTTAATGAGACACAGTTTTCTGAGCTTGAAAAGCTGCTTGGAATCATGTGGCTCCTCATAATGTGCAAGATTGAAAACATGAAAATTAGTTTTATCGTGTGAAACAAGAATTTACGTTATATGCTTTTGTGTTTATGCTGTTCACTGTCTTCTAAACAAGTTCTCTGTTGGGTCTCTGCAGCTCCTGTGATTTCTATGCCACCCCAGGATGTCCAGAATTTCACAGGCAATGATGTCATTTTTGGCTGTGAGGTGTCAGCCTATCCTATGCCACACCTTGAATGGAAAAAAAAAGGGAATAAAATGTTTCTGCCGGGAGATGATGCCCATATCTCAGTACAGGTAAAACTTGCATTTACTGTAACTTATGATTTGGAATGAGGAGTAGGGGTGCTAAGTAGCGAATTTCTCCTACAGCATACAGTACGGTTGTAATAAATAGAAATCCTACAGGGGCCCTATGATTATGTAAAGAATTCTGACTTTGGTGAGTGCAGGGATCGTTGCTGTGGCAGTCCAAGCAGAAGGAATAACAGGAGGGGTACCATCCATCTCCAGGGAAAGAAAAGATGCAAGATTCTCCTTACATATGAATCATTCTGGAAAAAATGAATTAATATAAAAATAGAAATGTTTAAGCTAATACCTAGAAGAAGGTGCATTGTGGGAAGGATGGCTGTTGGCAACTGTTTTTCTATTCTTGGTGCAGAAGCATAATTCTGGCAGATACCTCAACTTCTCCTCTGCAAGATGCTGTTTCTGGAGACCTGCCATTTGGGTTCAGTCCTTGATGTGTTCAAAAAGCAAACAAAGAAATGTGCTCATTTTATGGAGGATGCTGTGTTTTAATCTGAGGGGAACTAGCAGAATGGCATTAGATAGGGGTTTGAGCAAATGCAGAGATAGCCTGAAAGTTTGAGCTAAAATTAAATCAAAATGCTAATTTTTTAAATGGAAATAACATTCTGGGGAGAAGAGCTAACAAAGCCAGATGTACTGGCAGACTGCAGGAAGGCTGAGGGCTGTATCAGCATGCCTCCTCGAGTGGGCAAAAGAACACGAGCAGACTGTGTCCTGGGGAAGTGAATGGCAAATCTAGCTTTCTGGATACACAACTGAAAAGCTAAAAGATCCAATGGACATGGGACACAACCTGAAAAAAATATAGACAGAAAATGCACAGAAATACCTTATTATAGTACTAAGTATCTAAATTATTTAGAAACGTATCCAGATCCATGCAAACAGAGCATGAAGGTATGTGGAATTAGTGGACTTAAAAACAATGGTGCATGGAGCCCCATCCGAACACTGGTCGATTCAGAGCCTAAACTAAACCTTGTTAACTTGTCTCATTAGGTTAGAGTGAGCACGACAGCATCTCTACCAACATTTGTTACCTGTTTTGTATCTGTAATATTTGTTTGGAAAACAAAGCTCCCCCATTAAGAGGCTTTGGCACGAGCCAGTTGAAACTGATTGTCACAAACTGTGAAAACTCATGCTCTGCCTGTTCAAACTTGGACGCTGAGTGCCAGCTTGGTCAGGCCCCTTGGCTCAGGCTCAAACGCCACTCTCATCCTGAAGAAATTAATGAGCTCCAGGACAAGTGGCAGTGCTTTGAAGCAGCAGCAAGAAGTGGTGCCAGGACAAGAAGCGTGAGGACTGCTGGGAAACAGAAGCATCAAAAGGACCAGGAATTAGAGCCCTGTGAGGGGCACTGAAGTTTAAAGGTTTGAGCAGGGGAAGCATGAACTAAGAGTCACAGAGAAAACAGGAAATTAAAATATATGGCAGCAGAATCAAACTGAGAATCAAAGCATGATAGCAGTACATGGTAAACAAAAGCAAAATTTGGAACAATGTTTAAATCTGGACACAATTATTTTGAAAATTATTATCATGTCTCCTAGCTACTTCACTATTTCTTTCTCTTCTAAAAGGCAAGAGGTGGACCTCAGAAGTATGGTGTGACAGGCTGGCTGCAGATTCAAGGCCTCAAAAAATCAGATGAAGGCATCTACATCTGCCATACCAAAAATAAGTATGGTGCAACATATGCCTCTGCAAGATTGAAAGTCATTGATGGTATATTGTGTTTTGTTTTTGTTTTTTATTTGGATGTGAAGAATATAAAATGTTTAAGACTGACAAGCAGCCTGCAAAGTGTGTGGGTTTGTCAGAATGCAAATGCAAATTAAGGATATCAGAAATGACCTAGAGATTTCCATATTTTAACTTTTCTGTCTGCTTTTCTTTTCCTTCATCCTTTCAAAGAGATTCAGTTCTAGGTATTTTTAATTCAGAAGTGCCTGTGAATTCTGGAAGAGAAAAATACCGACATGTTAATATCATAATATTTTGCTTCAAATGACACCATCTTTGAGAAAAATTGTTGAAAATTATAGCCACAGATCTGAAATATATTATTCTATCTTCCTCCTAGAGAAGCCCTTTGATGTTACGAACTCTGCACCCAGAACAACTGCTGGATCTGAGGCAGTCTTCAAACTACGGCTGTTCTGTTTATCTGCTTATTTTTCTAAAAGTTAGGATGGCAACAGCCGCTGTTCCTTACCAATAGCATTCGGAAAAATACAAGAAACAGCTTTACATTTTTTGCATTGGGCTCAGTCCCACGGGCTGATGCCAGCGAGAACTGGGATTGCTGGTAAATGCAGGACACAGATGCTGTCTGTATTTGCCTCCCAAGTTAAGGCTTTTTCATTTGTCACTGACTCTGCCAGTGGTTTTCAAAGCTTTATCAGCTCTGCTCGTATTTTTGGGTCTGTAGGATTTGCAAATGATTGAAGGTATAGTTCTTAACAAGGACTCAGAAATATTGAGCTTGCTGTACTTATCTAAAACTGTACTCTCCTCTTCATTCCTATTTACAGCTAATTCAATCTGGATTCAATTATGTCTTGCTGTGCAGGTTCACCTTCCGCATTTGCATTTACTGTCAGTCGAAGTGCAAGCTATGGCGCTGACTATGGGGACTACTATGACTATTCGGATGATGAGGATGAAGAAGAATATGAATCTGGGGACTATGAAAATTGAAACGACTCTGAATAATAATTTTTATACATATATTGTCCAATACTTTTCACACTGTTGTATTTACTAGTATTCTCTGTGCTGGCAATGGCTCCTCTGATAACACACACACTCACTCGTGTATCCCGCCTGCCTGGAGTTCAGCTTTGGCTGAAGTGTATCACGTTACTTACTAGAAATAAGAACAGTTGTAAGTTCATACATTTAAACTGTTAAATAAAATTCTCAAATGTGTACTTGTCTATTGAGCATCCTGAAAGGATCAAAATTTATATTATTTTTAAACGTCTATGATTCTACAATTTCTTTAAATCATTCTAATTTGTCTACCAAAAATGTCATTAGTTAAACAGAATTTTCAGTATGTATCAATTTCTATTTTTTAATGTACTAAGAAATATCAAGAAGCTGTTCGCATGGCAACAAGCCTAGGTCTGAAGGTTAAAAAGAGTCTTTAATCTTCTTAGTTCTTATTTTCTCATAAGTTTCAGCAAGATTTTTCTTCTCATTTGAAGTTTTCCTTATTTAGTCTCACCATGGGTGAATTACTTATCTTCTGGGGGACTATTTTGTTTACTTTTAATAGAAACTTGAATCACAATCTTAAGCAAGTGAATGCTGTTTTACTTGCAATATCCAGAAAAGATTTCTTGTGCATCCAAGCAGACAAGCGCACCCTTTGACTTCTTTTTATAACAGTTCTTGAGCTACTCCTACTAGCATCAGCTCCCTCCCACTGGCCTAGGCAACAGTTTAAGATTTGGGATTGCTATTTATGTTCTGAAGAGGGGGGAATGACTGCAGTTTATGGAAGATGGCTGTTCCATAGCTCAGTGCATACCTCTCAAACACACAGAGAGCCGGTATTTGTCCTTTGTCTTGTTCTGCTTTATCCTTGTCTGTTCTGAGACTTGCTCCGGTATTTGTACTTTGTCCAACTGAAGTGCTTCAGCACTGTCACTGTTCTGGAAATGCCAGGCAGGAGAACAGGCTTTGTTTTCTTTCTGCAAACCACCAGAACACACAAGCATTTTTCAAATTGTTCCAGTCACTTCTTGATCAGCATGAGCCAGAAGAGCGACCCAAATGCAATTCAAAAACACAAGAATGCAGAATGGCAAGTGATCACCCTGAAAATTGTCTGTAATTGCTTTTGTTAATTATATACATGATGGCTGGCTCTGCACTAATGGGTGATGGAAGACACCCAACTATGAATACCACTTCTGGAGGGCCTTTACACCTGGCGGTTCCCAGTGGCCGAGGACAGATGAATCGCAGTAAGTTACTGAAGTCTCTCATTAACAAGGAAGCAAAAGTTCAGGCATCTTAATTTTAAGCCTCAGTATTTGTAATCTTTATCCAATGCACAAAAATATGCAGTGATTACTGTGTATTTTTTTAATGTATATACAGTGCCTCACAAACTTCTCCAATAATTTTGTGTTGTTTTGTGCTTTTTTGCCATTAGGGCGTATTATTTTCCTGCAATTTGAATAAGAGACTATAAGAGACTATAGACTGTGTTTGCCCTGAGGTGTTATTGATCTTTGTACAGGTAACAAACACACATGGAATAGCTTCTTTTGTTTTAGAGTTCCTGGAATATTGTGAACTCATGAATACAAACCACACCACTACAAAACTGAAAAGATTATTAAGATATAATTAGGAATATGAAATGACTACAGATTTAACCACTGATTTTGCTGCTTTGGGCTCTTCCTGGTCTTCTTAGTGTTATGTATAATAAGGTTTTTTGTTTGTTCGCTATCCATTACTTTAAACATAAAATTGTCTGGAAGTAATCATCGTATTAAGTGGGTGTTTTTTGTTATAACTATTTAATCTACAGTCGTACATTCAAGATCAATTGCAACATGTGTTGCAAAAGAATGAACTGGATTACTAAACCACTCACTAAATTGTGGCAATGTATATTGGCATAGACTTGAACATGGCACAGAAAATAATCTTGAAATCATTAGCCATAGAAATAAATTAGAATTTTTCAGGGCCTTCTGCAATTGCTAATGTAATGTGGGAAAAAAAAAAAAAAAAAAAGCAGAAAGAAAACAATAGTTGAATGAGAAAATGTGTACCGAAACTGTATCAAACACTAGACTACAACTGTTTGGCCTGATGAACTGTCTATTTTAAAAAACAAACAAACAAAAAAAACACCTAACATTTACAGAAAAAAAAAAAAAAGGTTCTAAATTAAACATATTGGATTTGTCTATGTTTTTTCTTATGTATTTAATAATTTCTTGTCAATTATCAGCTATTCTTTTCAGTAAGAAAACTGCATGTTAGGGACAATCCCAATGTAATACAAAAAAAAGAAGGAACAGTGATACCCAGAACATTTGCAAGTTCTGGTTTTGGGAGGGTAAGGAAGGGGGAATGTCTGGTTTTGTTTATATGCTTTAATCAAGTCACTTAAACATAAAAAGGATGGAGAAGATTCAGCCCTCTCTAAGCAGTGTGGCAAAAGAACGGATCTAATTGTGAATGCATTGCCTGTAGCAACAGCCCTATGCACATAATCCAAAGTAACAGCAAATTCAGGAAACGGGTGTTATTCCACCTAGCAGAAAATGAGACGCAGACTTGAGCTGGAAACCACAGGGGAGGGAAAGCTGCAGGGAGGTCTCAGAACTGTATCTTGTGAGGCACATTTAAAACATTCCAATTCAACTTCCATTGAATGAGCAAGAATTTTGTTTTTATCTTCCACAGAAGCAAGATTGAATATCATGACACAACCTCCTCCTCTTCAAGCATCTTCACCGTGTCAT
Source organism: Netta rufina (assembly GCF_964035555.1). NCBI lineage: Eukaryota > Metazoa > Chordata > Aves > Anseriformes > Anatidae > Netta > Netta rufina. Next base: position 6,851,134 of record NC_140137.1, read on the forward strand.
TTCCACCTCCCAAGTAAAGATAAAGGAATTGTATAAAAATTCCTCAATAAATTACACTCCCTAACGCAGATTTGCCCTTTGTGCCAGGACTCCGACATAGTATGAAGTATTTCCACAATCTGACATTCTTACTTGCTATGTTAAATCTCAGCAGTTTGTTAGGTATTAGCCTAGGAATCCGTTAATTCTTTAGCTAGACCACTTTATTTTTCCCTTAAACATAATAAGGCTATAGTTAACAAATTGGATACAGAAGTGCAATTGCCTGCATCTGAGAGATTTAAATGATTAAATCGATGTTTAAACTACAGTATATGCTCATCTGTCAACACAGAACCAAGACCAAGGCTAGCGAGGAATGTGTGTGTGTTTCTGTCTAAGAGAAAACATTCTCGCTCTACACCAGCTGGAGACTGGCTCGGTGCTGCAGAAGTCACAGCTGCAGAAGCCACAAGCTCTCACTCATGCTTAGCTACCTGTGGTGTCCTTCGATTATGCACAGCTCTTCAACTGTGTAACTTATTAAATGCATTTCTTCATGTCTTTGCATAGCTTAGTGGCACAGGCTAGGTAATGGCCCACCACCTGGAGCAGCAGTCACAGCCATTGCTAGAACTGCAATTAATCACAGGGTCATGGTATTTGAAGGACTTCCTCGTACCTGTTTGACCAGAGCTGCTTCTGGCTCTCTGGACAGTTTAAAAATTGCGTAGCATGTGAAAGTTTCCCACAACTACTGCACCGTAATTTATGGCTGACTTTTCTCACCCTGTGTCACTGTTTCATTCCATATCCCTCAGTCTTGAGCATTCCTCTGTTTAGATCTGACCCTCTGCTTTCCTTTGAAATGCTTTCTTTGAAAAGAAGAAAAAATTCTTCTTTTCCTTACTTCTGTGTGTATGAGAAGCCCTTTGTCTCTGACTCTCTAGCATGCTTTTTGACCTTTCCTTTCCTACAGACTATGGCTAAGGATAAATAATAGTTCTATTTCTTCACAGGATAGAGGATGAAACATTGGGCTAAAGCACTAGACAGGACTGAGGCTCAACTATTAGGGGACTGAGTAATCTCAGCCATTTGACTTTTGGAAATGCCATCCTCCAGCATCAGTTCTGGGAGTGTGAGAACAAGAAACTGTTTAAAACCATTTTCTATTTTGATTTTGCTTAATTCTCCAATAATTAATGATAGTATTTTATGCAGAAGCATATGATTCAGGAGTGATATCATCATTTGACTGTGATAGTTCATGTACAAAGAAACTTCTATTCCTGCCTCCATTAGATTGTCCTAGCTTTCTTGACCCAGCTAAGAATACATCAAATTCTTTTTGGTCTAAAGCAGCTGCCATTTTCAAAGGAATTCTACCAGTTTGGCCCTCATCTATAGGGCTACCAGGCTTCACGAGAATTTTTGTCATGTGTGTGATGTAGCAGGAAGGAAACGCTAACAATGCTACACAAACTGTTCAGGCCCCCTGTCTTCTGTCAACCACAATTAAAATGCCATGGACTACAAGTCACTGTGGAGTTTAGAGCAGGGGAGATTGAAGCAGAAGTTCTTCCAAACTATGTTAAATCGTCAAAAAACAATGCGCCCAATAAGAATTTCAGATATTATTTTTTGCCTTATTCATAAAAGCTGCCAGTTAACTACAGCAACAGTCCTTGGATTTTCCGTGGATAAGTTTTTAGTTTTCACTGCTCCTAACTTGCCCCAGCTTGTGTTGGTACCAGTTCCAGTGTTTGCACATTCAACCTTTTTTGCTGCTTACCCTGACGCTTTATTTGCTGTTACCTGAGCCTCCTTCCTCCCTTTGCCACTGACACCAGCAGCATCTTATGATGCCAGAACACTTTGTTGAGTTTTACCCTGGGCTCTGTTTGGCGCTCTACACTGCACAGGACCACTGCTCACCTTTAGCAGGACAGGGAATACACAAATGCATCTCTTGTTTTGGCTTTTCTCATGTTTCTTCATTAGTGTCACAAACATGTTGCTCTGTGACTGCAGCTGGCACAACGCTGTACATACGTGCAGTCTGTAACAACCTCTTTAACCCAGGCCATACACTTCACCAACTTCCACTCCAAGACATGCACCTACCATGTCATCTTTTAGGAAAACAACCACTCTTAATCCAGTGACAAGGAGTACACCATTCTGTGGTGTCAGTCCTTCTTACAGGCAATTGCCAGCATGGCTTATTTTGGTTCCAAATTTGTCCAGCTTTAGCTTATAGTGGTTCAAATCAATTACACCTTTTTCTCCCCAAATAAGTAGCTGTCTGCATCAAAACACATTTTTCCTATGATGATACCTGTAGACATTGTTGAAGTCACTTCATATCCTTCTGTTGGGTAACATCGGTATTGGTCTTGTCTCATTTACGTGCAGTGTTTTCCTCAACAACTTTGAATTACTCCTTTAAGGAGCATTTCAGATAAAATGCTGTCTTTGCAGTGCTTTAACTTAAGAAGCAAAGTATCTGTATTTATCCGAGTTCTTGATGTTGCAGATGTCACCTGTTACCTGAACCACTGGTTAGCACAAGTGGGATTCAACCCAACCTGAAAACTGAGGCAACTATATTGCTAGTCAGTTGAGGGAGGTCTATTTTGTGCTGGTGTGGCCTCACCTCAAGTACTGTGTGCAGGTCTGGGCACCACAGTACAAAAATGACATTAAACTGTTGGAGAGTGTCCAGAGGAGGGCGATGAAGATGGTAAAGGGCTTAGAGAGGAAGATGTACATGTACATGTGTGAGGAGCAGCTGAGGGCACTGGACCTGTTCAGCCTGGAGAAGAGGAGGCTGAGGGGTGACCTCATTGCGGTCTACAGCTTCCTCATGAGGGGGAGTGGAGAGGCAGGTGACCTATTCTCTGTAAACACCAGTGACAGGACCCACAGGAATGGTGTTAAGCTGAGGTAGGGGAAGTTTAGGCTGGACATCAGGAAGAGGTTCTTCACCGAGAGGGTGGTCGCACACTGGAACAGGCTCCCCAGGGAAGTGGTCACTGCACCAAGCCTGTCTGAATTTAAAAAGTGATTTGACTGTGCACTTAGGCACATGGTCTAAACTTTTGGGTAGACCTGTGCGGTACCAGGAGTTGGACTTGATGATCCTTATGGGTCCCTTCCAACTCGGGATATTCTATGATTCTATGATTCTATAACTATATTCCACATAGTTCCGTTTCATTTCTTCACATCTTCACAGGCACCTGTAGAGGGGGATTACCCCTCTTCAAGGGTACTCGAGCCATCTGTCAGTTCAGCTGCATCTGTAACCATCTGTGTGGTCTCTTTTGCCTTCTGGATTTAAGCAGATTTTTTTTTCCCTCTCAGCACCCTCCTCGGGCTCAGCCTCCTGACCTCAGCCTTCCAGCACTTTCCTAAGCGGGATGGGGCAGCCTGCTGCTGCCTTGGTCTCAGAACGGCCCCAGCCGTGGGTTTGTACACCTCGATAGGCACACAATAGTGACCGGTGCTCATGGTCCAAGCCTCCTGGACTTACAAATTTATGAACCCAGCGCTACGCATACTCACACCCCTGTGAGCAGGGATATTCCTGTCCCTCCCGGGGGCTGTCACCCGCAGCTCCCGCATTCACCGAGCAAAGCCTTCCTTTCGCCGCCGTTATGACAAGAATTGCCAAAATCCGAGGGAGCTCTACCTTAACCTTCCCCGCCCGAGGCAGCACACCGGCCTTAACTCCCTCCCAGCCGCACCTGAGCGCGGCGCCTCCCCTCACCGCCGCCCTTGCCTGTCAGGGCTGCGCCATTTCCCCGCCCGCCCACCCGGACAAGATGGCGCCTCCCGCCCGCGGCGCCCACCTGCCCCCTGCCACCCCCCGGTCCCCGCGGGCCGGCGGCGCTCCCTCAGTCGCCCCCCGGCCGCCACCTCCCGGTCGCCACCTCCCGGCCGCCCGCTCCGCCCCAACGGCCGCTCCCCCCCGCTCCGCTCCGCCCCAACGGGCGGCCCCGGCGCGGCTCCGCTCTGCCCCCTACCCCCGGCCCCTCCCCGGCGCCGCTCGGGAAGATGGCGCTGCGCGGCCAGGTCGGTGCAGCCGGGACGGGGCACGGCGGGCAGGAGCGGGTGCTCGGGGACGGGGCTCGGGGGGCTGCGGAGGGGCTCCCCGCTGGGCAGCGAGGGGTGTCCGGGGAACCGCGGTGGCCGCGGAGGTGTGAGCGGGGTGGGCACGGTGGTGTCGGGCGGGCTGCGGGCTGGCAGCGCTGGCGGTGGCCGTGGTGGGAGCGGGGGCAGCGGCGGGGCGATGTCGGTGCCGGGGCTGTGCGGTGTATCCGCATCCCGTGCCGCGCGGCTGCTCGCCCGGCGCCGTGTTGGCTTCACCTTGGGGCTGCCCCGCGGCCGTGTGAGCTGTCAGCCCCTTCACGAAGGCGGTGGGGGGCTCCCCGCTCAACTTCTGCCCTGGGAGGCAGGGGCAGCCTCGCCCCGGGACTGCCCGAGGTGGGCAGCGGCTGGCAGCGGGGCAGTGATGGCTCCAGCAACAGAGGGAGAAGGGGGGCAGGTGGGGGGAGGCGAGGGGCCTCGCAAGACTCTTGTTGAGCTGTCCTCCAGAGACCCTCGTGGCTTCGCTAGGTTGGTAGCAGCAGGCTTTGGAGGATGAGGGAGGCCATCTTAAGCATTTCTTTAAATATTTGGGCATCAGACGTGCTGCATAAAAGAAGGAGCACGAAAATAGCGCCTGCCGCCACCTTCTACCTGCAGGGCTGCCTTTTGGACTGGCGTCTCGGCAGCTGGGCCCGTCCTGTTGCTCCTGCGTAGAGCTGGTGGAACTTTCTTAATGGAACGTTTTCAGTCAGAAAAATGCTGATCAAAATCAAAATGTTTGTGGGAATTTGTCAGTGTCAGCAGAACTTTAATCAGGAACCTACCTGGTTTGCTGCCAGTTTGCTTGGCTCCTTGGCTGCCTGCCCGGTGGGTTGCTGTGGAGCTGGGCCCCCAGCGCTTCTGGCCCTTGGCTCCTTTGCAGGCTAGGAGGAGAGCTGCCAGGGACTCCTGGGAGATGGGGACAGAAGTATCTGGGTAGTTTTATTTAGGTTATTCCAGAATTTTATGAAAGTGTGACGACCAGAAAAAAATTAACATCTTACTTTTCTCATTAGGATGTGAATCTCTTGCTTGGAAAATGTAACACTTCCTTGCGATCAGAAGTGCCACTGCTTGTGGCCGTCCGCTTCTGACGCACCTAAAGCCGTTGTCATTCAAGTGCTACGTGCTCAGTGCTATGTGCTCTTCATTGGTGCTGTTGTGGTTTTCTTAGGAGTCATCTTTGGGCTGTTGATAAGGGTTTGAGTAACAGAGGCTTCTGAAGGCATCAGGTTCATGTTCTGCATCAGAGTAAAAAAAAAAAAAGGGGAGGGGGACAATGTCAGTCTTCTGTTTTCTTGAAGAAAGTATGTATGTATTTTATAGAGCTAGTGTAGACTTCTTGACACTCTCTCGACTTCTCCTTGATTTCTCTTTTTTCTTATTGAAGTTGAATAATACCTCTGTTGCTTTGCTGAAATTCTGTCATAGAGAAGATTGTTTTACTTGCTGGATTTCACCTTGTCTCTGTTGGTGTCGCTGTCAGAATCAAGGAGAATCAGTCCGTCTCCTCGGTCTCACACAAAGCCTAACCCAGAGGACAAGCTCCTCGGCAGTCTGAGAGTTATGAGCAGTTTCTGGCCATACCTCCAGCCTACCCATGAGGGACATTGTTTTGAGACCGGACGTATCCAGATAGAGCATTTCAGAGGTCTGAAGATCATCAGTTTCAATTTCCAACAAGCCAACTTTTCTTTGAAAATTGTCTAGTTTTTGTTCAGGGATGCTTTAAAAAAAACATTGTCCTTTGGATCAAGTGTGACACTTCACAGTTTTAACATGTCAACAAGACATTAGTTCTTACATTTGGCCTAAATTTCAGTGTATCCTTAATATACTAAAAGGGTGCATTAATGCATATTGTCGTGGTTTAACCCGGCCGGCAGCTAAGCACCACACAGCCGTTTGCTCACCCTCCCGCCTCCCTCTCTGAGATGGGGGAGAGAAATGGGAAAGTGAAGCCTGTGGGGTGACGTAAGGACAATTTATTAAGACAGGAAAATAATAATAACAACAACAATAATAATAATAATAATAATAATGATAATAGTACTACTACTAATAATGTGTACAAACAAGTGATGCACAATGCAATTGCTCACCACTCGCTGACCGATGCCCAGTCTAACCCCAAGCAGTCCGGCCACCTCCCCCCGGCTAGCCACCCCTATGTATTGTTCAGCATGACCCCAGATGCTATGGAATACCCCTTTGGCTAGTTTGGGTCACCTGTCCTGGGTCTGTCCCCTCCCAGCTCTTGCTGCACCCGCAGCCTGCCCGCTGGCAGGACAGAGCGAGAAGCTGAGACGTCCTTGGCTTGGTGTAAGCACTGCTCTGCAACAATTAAAACATCGGGGTGTTATCAGCACTCTTCTCATCCTAAGCCAAAACACAGCATTCTACCAGCTACTAGGAAGCAAATTAACTCTGTCCTGACTGAAACCAGGATACACATATGTTCCTGAAATCCACTTTTAGTTATTCTTGTGGAAATTTTTGCTTAGTGAGCTTATAAATAGTTGGACTATTTTAACATAAGTTATTATACTGATGGTTTCAGCCTCGATGGTTGGGCTTACATCCTAGTTTTGTACTGTGCTTTTCCTGAACTTCTTGCTAAGTTACCTTTGTCCAGATCTGAAAATCAAATTTCAGATCAAATATGGAGGGTCTCTAACCTTTCCTCGTAATGATACAAGAATCTGAATCATGCTTCTCAAGTTGTGTTGGGATTGTTCCATTTCAGAAAGATGCATTGTAATTTATGCCTGAAAACTGTCTTTGTTAGATGTTCTTATTCCCACGTTATACCTCCATAATGTGTTTTTGTGTTGTATTACATTTTCCTTAATGTGAATGCTTGCATTTTATGAGCCTTAGGTTTCACTTTAATTCAAAATTCAGAAAAAGCTCAACAAAACCAAGGAATCTATATGTGCAAAAACAAAAAGAAGAAAAATAATAAAAAAAATGACCCTTTTATGTTAAGAAACATGTTTCTAAGGAATGGCATGCTTGGGTTAACAGAACTGAATGTGTTTTGGTTGCCAAAGAAACTATTATGGTCTTGGATTTTTAAAAGGCATTTGAGCTATGATAGAGGTGATACTAGATTGTGCTAAACCAGATCTTGTATTTCAAGTACAAAATATCTTCTCAGAAGGGCTGGTAAACAGGATTTGGGCTCAAACTTTTAAATGAGGCTGGTCAAATACTGCATTAGGCTTATTGGTGTTCTTTTTTCCCCGCCTCTTTCTAGGCCGTGCTCGAGTCATGAAGTATTCACTAGGCACCTTCGAATGACAGGGCCAGTTCTTGATGAGGGTTCCACGGGCTTTGGAAAGCTGATGGATGCTCAAGTTTCTGTTTGTGTAGCAGTTTCCAAAACATGGCCAAAGGGTTCATCTCTCTTGTGAAACTGTCACTAGTAGATGTAAACCATATTCTTGACAGTGAAGATGCTTTTTGCTTTTTTTTTTTTTCCTTTACTGAAATGCACTTTTCAACTTTGAAGTGGAGAGGAATTTTATCTCCTCTGTTGGTACTATCGCTTCTGAATTGTCCTGTCTTTCACTGATACTTGCATCCACAGATAAAGACTGCTAATTTTTTCTAGGTGTAGTACTTTGATGAGCAGTTAAAGCTTTTAAAATTAATTTTAACAGAAGTTTTCCAAACAGCGTAACTCAAACTGTATGAAGACTAAGAATAACAGGTAGATTGAACCATATTATAAAACACTTTGATAGCTGAGAGGGTAAGATATACAAGCTTCATTTTCAGAGTTCTTTTTATTTTATTGTCACAGAAAACCTCTTCTCTTTTAGTAATTAAAATGCGAGTCACCTGGAAAGTTTAGCACAGGTAACAGTTCATATTACTGGTATGTAGCTAGTTTTATAAGCATTCAGAGGAATCTTTTGTGGTTGAATAATCTCCATAGAAATTTCAATTGTGTTCTTTTCTAACAGAGTCTGGCAGAACTAGAAGTACTATGTAACCACCTATATGAAGGAACAGATCTAGCACAGCGAATGCAAGCAGAGAAGGTACTCTTGGAGCTAATTAATAGCCCAGAATGTCTTAGCCAGTGCCAACTTTTATTAGAACAAGGAACAGTAAGTATCTGAAATACGTGTTATCCATAAATGTAATTGGAAGCTCACATAGGTTTCCCAGTGTTGGGCTGTTACTGTGTCGGTACAATAACATCAAAATAGTTTTCCCTTTTTTTATACATATCTGTTTTGTAAATTTTTCTAACAAATTTCACATTTCAAAACAGTCTTTGTAAGACTGGCAACATGTTGCATGGACAAAAGGGAAGAGCATCCTAGCTTTCAGTTTCAGTGCTTTCAGAAGGTTGTAATCAGGGGTGTGTTACCTCTACAGCAGTGTTGGGACACAGTCTGGAATAACCTGGTATTGAACATCACCTGCTCCTGTTTCCAGCTTTCAGCTGCCATGGAAAAAAAGTCGTATAAAACACCCCACACCTTTAAACTGCTTACCTGTTGTCTGCTGATTTAAACCATTCTCTTCTCATTACGCAGTTCCATTTTTGGTGTTTAATTTCATGATTAAGAATAGATAAAGTGATGAGGGGGTCGATTCTGATTTGATAGTCCAAAGTGACCCCAGTGTAGTTCTCATCGTTTTTTAAATCATTCAAAGACAGCTGTTAAGATGCTCTGGATGTTTGGGAGATAGCAGTAATACCTGGGAAGAACTTGCCAAATCCATTAGGCTCTAGCGCATACTTCAGTAGTTCATTCAGCTCTAACATAATTTAATTGTTAAAAAAAAAAATGTTACACCTACAGAATTCATTATAGAAAAGTATTTAAATATTTACATTTATTGGGGTGTATTATGCCTGATCCTGTAATTAATTTGTACAGTAAAAATTGTTTCTGAGGAATCCATTTTGGGTCAGTTGTTGAGCTCTGGATTAATTGCTTGACTGATGGTCCTGTGAACCGGGCGGCTGAACAAGAGCAGTGAAGCTGTGCCCGCTTTCTCAAGTCCATGGTGTGGCAGCTGCTGTGCCTTGTCTGGTTTCTTGTGAAGCACTCCACTACACCTCAATTTCTGGCCTGGGTGCTGGAGACCATCATATGAGAAATTCTGTAGTGCCCAACATCTACTCATTTTAGAAACAGTCTTTGTGTACCTCTCATTTCTTCTTTTCATGTGATGTGTAGACAACTTAAGCACTTCCTTAAGAAAGTGTGTAAGGCATTTCAGGACTCTCACAATTTCAGGTACTGAATTACTACATATAAATGAAAAAAACTGTTCTGTGGTAAGTTTGAAGTCAGGCTGAACAGACTCTGAATGTTAAAAAAAAAAAATGTCATAGCTTTATTCAACAGAATCATTTAGAATTATTTCAACAAAAATTATGATTTCCTGGAGTTGTCTGGTGTTTTGAACTATTAGCAGTATCTATAGTCTTAAGGCTTTTAATGGAACAAAGAGAACTTTCTATTGTGGTTTAAAAATCCTCAAATACTAAAGGTGTTGTACATTTCTTTTAAAAAGAAAAAAAAAAAGGGGAAACGAGTATCTTTCATGCAGGACTAGACCAATCATCTCGTGGTTCTAAACTATTAAGTAGTGTAAAAGCACAGGTTTCAAAACTAAAAGAACCGCAGATATAATAAAAGAACTTTTAGACAATTAGCTACCATCAAAAGGGGTAAAGTTTTTAGGACTCCACCTCTGGTACTGGTTCAGTTGTGTTTTATGATTATTTATAATTAAGCAAAAATAATATTAAAATACATCTTACATAAACTTTTGGTATACCTAAATGTAACCAAAATGTGATAACCACTGATATGACATTGTCTCTGCCTTTAATTATTGTACATTTAAATAATATATTTTGATATTTTTTGTAGACATCATATGCTCAGCTTCTAGCAGCAACATGCCTGTCTAAGCTTGTAAGCAGGGCATCTCCATTACCGGTTGAACAAAGGATTGACATCCGTAAGTACAGTTTGCAGTTAAAATTTCCTTACATTAGTTGTATCTAGTACTTCATATTACCACTGAAACTATCCAGTGGCTAATCTGTTTTTTTCTCTAGGTCTCTACATTTACCAAACTTGTTATTCGTTAGGGAGTCATTGTGAGAGTGTGAACATAATGGTCATTATGAGTTCTTTAATCACTTCTCTGCAAGTAATGAACATATAACATTTCTGAGTTTCAAAATTTAAATAAATAAATACGTTGGCTCAGATAATTTCACATTTTAATAAAAGTTCATTTTTGAGGACATACTTTGTCTTTATCCCACAAGATGATTAAGAGATTTAGTTCGTATTTGCAAAGGATAAAAGTTGCAGATACTGCTAGTACACCTGCCAGTCTCTTACATGTACCATTCCTCATGATCAGCTCTTGAGATTTGCATTAACATTTGTGAAGTGTTAACATTTGTAAAAAGCATGCCAGGGCAGGTTCTTACTTGCAGGATTGAGATGCTACAGAATTTTCCGTACTTTTAAGGATCTATGTTAATTTTCATAACCTAAAAAAGCAAGCAAGTACGTGTTGGGTTGAATAGTGAAAGGCTTTGCACGAGGAACATACAAGTTGTTACAGATATTTAGAAAGTCTCCACTGTTGTATCGATTCTGTGGATGGTAGTACTCTGAAATGCATGTCAGAGAATCCACTTCTGAGACAAGTTCTTTCGGTGTTCTTTTAGGTAAAAATCAGCTTTAATCAACTTCAATTACATACATTTTAACAGCTTTTGGAACAGGTTATTCTGCTAGTTAGAGAGGAATTTCTGTAGCTGAAATGTATATTGCTCAAGGAAATTCTCTGCGCTGAAGTGAGAACATTCAGTAGGGTCTCTTGTCTGAGAAGACTTCTGTGTACCTTGAGCTGGTTGTGAGAGCTACGGTTACATACTGAATAAATCAGTGCCACATGTATAAGATCAAAATGAAAAAATTACAGTATTTTTTACCTTCCATCATTCCTTGAATTCACTGACTATTGTCATGTGTGTCCTAGGATAGTGATCATGTATGTAATGTGCTTTGTGTTACTAGATGGTTAGCTGTATTGAATATAACATGACCTAGTTATTGTATTAAACAAAAGAATGTACCTTTTTTCAAATTCATGCCTTAGTTTTCTATTAGAACTATATCATTTTTTTTTTTTTTTTTTAACAGAAGACTAATGTTACTGATTTAAAAATGCTTCTTTACAGGAAATTACATTCTGAACTATGTAGCTTCTCAGCCCAAACTGGCTCCTTTTGTCATGCAAGCTCTTGTTCAAGTCATTGCTAAAATTACGAAATTAGGATGGTTTGAGGTACTGAAAGATCAACTTATCTTCAGAGATATTACTGCTGATGTAAAAAAATTTTTGCAGGTAGGAAACAATTGTTCACTTACGTATTTTTATGTTTAGAACTCTTCATTTTTTCATTGGCATGTTTTGTCATTAGGTTTTTACTCTTGAGTGGAAAAGATGTGAAGAGAATTACTTAAAACAGAAGATTGTTCTACGATGAAGATCAAGACTGGTGTTCATGCTTGTGTATTGATGCCATTTACTATTCGTAGTCCTGTTGAGTTTTTGTTGATTTTCTTTTTCCAAAACACTTCTTCGTACTGTGAATATAAACATCAACCTCTAATATCAAACCATGCTATTTAATGCCTTCATTTTTTTTTTTCAACTGTTGTGGAGATATATTTCTGATAAGCTATTAGCTCCAGCTAATTAGAAGACCTGATTAGAAGCAGTGTTACTGCACCATCTGAAGAATAAGAATGTCAAATGTTTTAAACGTTAATCTCAATTGTGCCAAACTGTTTACTAATTTAAATGTTTGGTCAAAAAGATAGATTTTTAACATTTTTAGAGCATTTTTTATTGTGATTTTTGTTACTGTTCTGCATAAGCAGTGGGAATTGACTAGCACTTTGATTTTTATCAGAAATCACTAGCAACCCCTGTGTCTGAGGCTACTGAGGAAAGCTTGTGTAAAGATGGAATTACAGTATGCAAAACTGTGGGACAGCGTATATTTGTTATGTGGTTGATCAAAGAATCACAGAATCATCTAGGTTGGAAGAGACCTCAAGATCACCTAGTCCAACCTCTGACCTACCACTAACCAGTCCTCCACTAAGCCATATCTCTAAGCTCTACATCTAAACGTCTTTTAAAGACTTCCAGGGATGGTGACTCCACCACCTCTCTGGGCAGCCCATTCCAATGCCTCACAACCCTCTCAGTAAAGAAGTTCTTCCTAACATCCAACCTAAAACTCCCCTGGCGCAACTTAAGCCCATTCCCCCTCGTCCTGTCACCAGGCACGTGGGAGAACAGACCAACCCCCACCTCGCTACAGCCTCCCTTGAGGTACCCATAGAGAGCGATAAGGTCGCCCCTGAGCCTCCTCTTCTCCAGGCTGAACAAGCCCAGCTCCCTCAGCCGCTCCTCGTAGGACTTGTTCTCCAGGCCCCTCACCAGCTTCGTCGCCCTTCTCTGCACCCGCTCAAGCACCTCCATGTCCTTCTTGTAGCGAGGGGCCCAAAACTGAACACAGTACTCGAGGTGCGGCCTCACCAGAGCCGAGTACAGGGGGACGATCACCTCCCTAGCCCTGCTGGTCACGCTGTTCCTGATACAAGCCAGGATGCTGTTGGCCTTCTTGGCCACCTGAGCACACTGCTGGCTCATATTCAGCCGACTATCCACCATCACTCCCAGGTCTTTCTCTGCCTGGCAGCTCTCCAACCATTCCTCTCCCAGCCTGTAGCTCTGCTTGGGGTTATTGCGCCCCAGGTGCAGGACCCGGCACTTGGCCTTGTTGAACTTCATGCAGTTGACCTCAGCCCATCGGTCCAGCTTATCCAGATTGGATTGATGATTCATATTTGTGTGCATAGGTACTTTCCTACCTGCATATGCATGTTCTCTCTCTGTACGTGTAGAGGGGTGAAAGAAAAAAAAAGGCTATTCTGTCTCTCCTAGGATTATGGTGTACAACATAGGGAGATAGGTAATCAATCTAGAGTGTTTTTTGTAACCATTTTGGCATTTGTATTTAGCCTGTCACAAAAATTATCCATTCTAGAAAGTGACATGGGCAATCTGGGGAGGAAAGATAACTAATTTTCCCTCTCCAGTAATTGAATGAAGCAGGAATGTTCTTGTGTTACATTTCTTTCCACATTATTTCCTGTTTCCCCCTCTGCTCATCATTAGAGCAAAGAAGATGAGTTACAGGATAGAGAGGTGATCTTTATACATAGTATTTGAGAATTGGAAAGAACAGGGTGTAGTCATTCATTCACTGTTCACTAGGCAAACTTACATGTCAAATCTAGAGTAAGTACAATCAGACATGGTAGCTAATGATATATATAATAGACAGCATCTTCTGTGAAGTAAGTTCAGGGAAAGTGATCATATGGTTTATTAGCCTGACAATTAATTTTATGTTTAATATTTATATAAATGTTCCCTAAAAATGCTGGGAGATAGCTAATCTGCATTGAAAGTTATTTCTGATGTCTATGTAGACGTTAAGCCTAATACTTATCTTAAGAAAAAAAGTATCAGAAAACGTAAAGTATTTGGAGATTTACTTCCAAAATGATCCATTATTTGTGTATGTCTTGGTGATTCTGGCAGCTCTGCAAGAAAATAAGGAGTTAGTTTGTCTTTTTTGCCACTGAGCTTATCTTACTTGTATTGCAGTCCGATTTTGTTCATAGTACTATTCAAATTACTGTAGGTTTTGAGTTACATTGGGAATGTCTAATAAAAGATAAGCTGCAATATCTCGTTTATTAAAAACAAACTCAAGTATACTGCTCCACCGTTTTGCAGTTATTTTTATGAATGTACTGTAATTGGATTTTGCATTTATTATTAAAATGATTGCAGTGTGACTCTTTGGTGTGTAGTTCATTAAAAATGGAGATTTAAATGCAAAATTTAGCTTCTTAAGAGATTTCTTTAGTTAAATTAAGAATTCCTGTGGAAAAGGAAATTAAGCCATATATCTACTAGCGAATTAAATTTTATATAAAAATTGAAAAATAATCCCTAAATAATACTGATACATATTGATAATTAGCAAATGGTAGCTTCAAATACTTCCACGTTAACATTCCAGATTGAAGTTCATCCAGTGTGAATTCGAGTGTAGTTTAATACAGTAAAAGAGATTATAGAGTCTAGATCTCCAATTCTGTTCTCAGTTCCTCCATAATTCATCACAACAGCTTTCCACACCAGTGAAAAAAGAGAGGTTGCATTTTCAATTTTTACAGATTTATGTGATCAAAGGAACATTCATGCAAAATGTAAAAGAAACTTCGGTGCTCAAATTATAAGATGTTTAATCTTATTGAAAAGGCAGATAGGGCAACAGTACAAATCTTGCCTGAGGGCTCTGCAAACTTTTTCCTTTTGGTTTGATTTGGTGTAAGTGATATTACAGAATAGATGACTGTGAAAAATGAGTCCAGTGAAGAGTATCAGCCAGATTCTTCATTAATTGAACTTTGGTTGCTCTTAAGAGTTTCCAAAATAATGAGTTCGGCTGTGACAAATTGAATTTTGGACACCGAGGGAGCCGAGGCTGCAGACTTCAGCTATGCAAGTAGACATAGGTCTTCACAATTAAATCAGTGGCAAGGCCTAATTGCAGTTGATTTTAATTATTTTTAACAAAGCAGATTTGCTTAATAAATGCTTTGTAGTAGATCAGTAAGGACAACTAAATGTAAAATTCTACCTTCTACTTGATTTTCAAAGCATTCCAAGGGCCTTAACTATTATCGATCAGGTCACACCCTTAGATGCAAGTAGTTGGTATCTACTGCCTCCCTTTCTACACATGTTTTTGGAAATGGAATGTATCACTTAATTCAAGGCCATGCATTGCAGGGTACTGTGGAGAGAAGAGAATGAAGTTTTGTTTATCTACATCTCATAACTACATTATTTTTCTGAGATTGCCCTGTGATTGTCTTCATCCATGCATGGCTTAATTTTTTTAATGGTTTGAATTTTTATGCAGTTCACCGTATCAGTTCTGGAAGACTGAGCAAACCTTTTAGAAATGTGTAATAGTGAATTTCTAGGTTGTGGTTGCTTAGACTGTTTTCAGGCAGATTTTTTTTATCATACCATTCTTAAGTTTTATGATGAGATTTTTTTTCAGAGTTAATTAAGGAGCATAACATCCAATTCTATTAATGTGATAGAGGTTGTCACGAAAGACTTCTAAACAACTTAGCATATCTCAGCCTAATAATTCCTCTTGTTTCTATGTTGATAAATTTTAAGTACCTGCAGTGGTATTTGAGCAATCATATATATATATATATATATATATATATATATATATTTTTTTTTTTTTCTCTGTAGGGCACCGTGGACCATTATATAATTGGAGTAATGATTCTCTCAGAACTGACTCAGGAAATGAACCTAGTAAGCATGTGTGTTTGTTTTTTCTTTCTGCAAGGGATGTATGTATTAGTGATGCAGCAGCACGTCACATGTGTCTGCCTTTCATAAAAATGTTAGGAGAAACACTGCTTAGACATAAACTGATTAACACCCCTTCTAACCTCTACCAAAATATATAGAGAGAGATTGATAATGCACAGACTGCACCCGTACCAGATATGTGCTGTATCTGCTACAGGGTAGTGTTTCTCATCCCTTTCACTAGAACTAGTAAGGAGAACTGAAAAATCAACTCTTTTAAATTTATTTCTGCTAATGATTCTATTTTGTGATCTTGACCTGAGGAAGTGCTTCAGACCTTTCCATCCAGAGAGTGGCAGCCTCGAAGGGGAAATAGAAGCAGGCACTTTAGGAAGCTGCCAAGTTCTAGCTTTGCTGTTGGACTATATTTTTTCTTTTCTAGTGTAAAATAATTTACCTGCCAGATGCACGTATCATTTAGTTTTAGCAGAGCAGGGAGCATTGTTGATTATATTGTAACTTTTCTTAGGTTGATTATTCAAGACCTTCAGCAAAACATCGTAAAATAGCTACCTCATTCCGTGACACCTCTTTAAAGGACATACTGATGCTTGCGTGCTCTCTTTTAAAAGAGGTGAGGCTCTTTACAGTTAATATTTAAGTTGTTAACTTCATAATTGTTCCAGTTTGAATCACCAGTATTTTCCGAGTCACTGAATTCTGTACTTCAGTGGATTATGTGGCACCCAATTAAGCTCAAGACCAAACAATATTCAAAGATAAAAATTTTAGTCTTCTTCCCTTCCTCTGTCTCTCTTGCTCTTGCTCTCAGTGTTTCTGCCTGTACCACCTCCCTCTCTCTTTATACCTTGCCATAAAAGGTGAACTATCTAAATCCTGAGTGATGTTTCAATGATTTCCTTTCCTTCATTGTCCATGTTTAATTTAATTTAATTTTATCTTGATTTGCTGGGCCTTCCATCTCAATATTTGCTGAAAGAATTATTTATTGAACTATGAGCCACCAAGAAGAAAGACAATTCTCCATCTTGTGGTATGGCTTAAGGTGGTTTCCTCCTTTGCTAGTTCCATCATCTTCTCTGTAACGTTTGAGATAATTGAAGGTTCAGCCTTCTCAGAACCTAGACAGGAGGCTCTGAGAAGTCTATATATATTGTTATATAACAATTAAATAAAGGGTAAGCCCTCACTTCTGAAGAGGGATTGCTCTGCTAATTTACAGAGGCTGTTCTAAATCTGTGTTGGAATTCCAAGTTAATAGAGAAATCAAATATCATTTAAAAGATGAATTAATTTTTTTTTGGAAGAATGTGTAATCTTACTAGATATACTAAACCCAATTGCACAGGAAGATAATAAATGTGTTTATGAGAACTTCCTAGCTTTATTCAACTTCAGCTGGTCTTACAGGTATTTTTTCAGTCTTCCATATGTTGAGAGGTTTGTCAGATTCACATCACACAGATAATCTGGACAAAAGCGTATGAAATATTAATTGGCATTTTTGTAATGCCAACTTGAGTAGAGGAAGCCAATTTTAGAAATACTTATCAGCATCTATAGTACACTGAAAAATACACTCAACTGCTAATTATGGAGTCACTAAAATAATTCCAACCTATTGCATGCAAGAGTAGAGCAGAGTTAGGAGCAGATTGGTAGCAAAACAGGTAATTTTCATTCCTATATCATCTGAATTTTAAAACCTTTTTGTTGATAAAATTGAGAAATATGATTTGAGTATAAATAGGGAGCAGATGAACTAGGTAAAAAGTTGTTGCATCCACTGTATTTTATTTTTTTTTAAACAAAATTATGATAATTTTCTTTTCTAATGTTCAAGAACTCCAACAGTGACTAATGAATTGGAGGCTTATTTTTAGTGCCTTTATATTGTTCTTGTAATTTTGAGGCAGTAACTTTCTTTAAGATAAAATGTTGCTTAAATTGTTGTAATTACAGAAGCAGATCAGTAAAAGGTGTACTTACAGTATGCTCAGTGTAGATTTCCAAATCCCAAAAGCTCATTTTGCTTACAAAATACGTTTTTATTCTGACACTACAGCGGTTATAATGCGATGGAGACAGACAGCTGTGTTCATACAGAAGTTGTAAATAGCTGTATTCAGATTACATACAGACTATTCATTGTTTGCTTTTTTTCTTTGTTTTGTGTGTGTGTGTTTTTGTTGTTGTTGTTTAGTTTAGTTTTGTTTTTAATTTTAGTGTGAGGTTTTCCTAGACATATCAAAGGAATTAGCAGCCTGGACAATCTTAGGCATTGAACTGAAATAACCTCCAACAACAAAAACCCACAGTTGTTGCAATAATTCTTAACGATATGATAGACGTGACATATACACCATGCTGGTCTGAAGTAACTGAAAAACATGAAATATTACTGTTTAATTTTTGCAATGAACATCAACAGTATTTTACCAGGCTGTATCAATGACATGCTGCATTTTGCCTATAAGTACTTTATATCAAAGAGTTATTTCACTAGTCTTTTAAAAATATGTATAAGGCCTGGAGTTTTAGCTTGATGTGGATGATGTCTCTTACCTGGTAATAATAATTTTTCCCCTTGTCTATAAGGAGTACTGTATGTTTTATAGTTAAAGGATTTAGTTTTTTCTTAGTATGTGTTCTCTTGCTGTGGACTTTGAAGTTTTACGTCCAAACAATTTCCTTTTCAAAACTGTTTATAAAACATGTTCTGTGCAGGTGACCTGACAAAATGTTTTTTCTCCTTAGCTCTTGGCAAAACCTTTAACCATTCAGGACCGACAGCAAGAAAGTCTAGCCATGCATCTTCTGAAGCTTGTGTTAAACTGTCTTAATTTTGATTTCATTGGAAATTCAGCTGATGAATCTGCAGATGACCTATGCACTGTGCAGATTCCAACAAACTGGAGAACAAGTAAGAAAGGATCATAACTGTTAGTAGTCTGAAGCATTCTACACTCACTGTTTAACTACTTTTGTCACAATACTTGCAAATATAAAATCCTTTTTTATGTGGAGTAGAGTTTTTTACTGGTGAGTTATTGGGAAACCTCTTCTGCTATTTCTCTCACACTTTTCCTATTGTTATCTTTACAGACAGAGATAATGAATGTGGTCTATAACATAGGTATTCACAGTAAATCAAATTACTCTAACTAGACACACTGAACACTATTCTCATCCCTGAGATATGAACACCTTGAAGAGGTACAGCATTTATAGCATGTCTGCTTTCTTTCCTCTTCTTCCTGATAAGAAAACCGTGTGTGTGTGTTTGTTTATTTGTTTATTTAAGTCTGCTTGTTTTCTTTAGAATGTGAATTTGTTAATGAAGGCAGCAGAAGGGTTGCATCTTGGTTCTTGGACTCTAGAGTTTTGACTTCGTGGACTCGCACAGTGCAGATGGCAGTGTAGCATAAATACATCCAAGCTAGCTTTAATGAAATTACCTTGGGTGATGGAAGCAGTATATACCAGCAGTATGGAGTTCCTTGTAGACTAATTTATCCTGCTTCTTGGCAAAATAAATTAGCCAGCTTGGAAGTCTGTTACTTGTAACTAAAGCAGCTACACAGATTCATGTAACCAAGATGGGAGTTTAAATCTGGCTTACTTAGAGGCATGGAATCATAGAATATCCTGAGTTGGAAGGAAACCTCAAAGATCATTGGGTCCAAGTCCTGGCTTCATGCAGGACTGCCTATAAATTAAACCATGTCTGAGAACCTCGTCCAAATGTTTCTTGACCAGGCTTGATGTGGTGACCACGTCCCTGGGCAGCCTGTCCCAGTGCCCGACCACCTCTGGGTGCAGAACCTTTCCCTGACCCCCAGCCTGACCCTCCCCTGTCCCAGCTCCATGCCGTTCCCTCGGGTCCTGTCGCTGTCCCCAGAGAGCAGAGCTCAGCGCCTGCCCCTCCGCTCCCCTCGTGAGGGAGCTGCAGGCCGCCATGAGGCCTCCCCTCGGCCTGCTGTGCTCTGGGCTGAGCACACCAAGGGACCTCAGTGTCCTTGGTGCATCTTGCCCTCCAGACCTTTCACAATCTTTGTTGCCCTACTTGAATAAAATCGCACTGTAGTGTTTGATACTGCTTTTGATATCAACTGTATTATTCTTCATCAGTTTCCACGTGTAACTTCATTCTTTCTCCCCTAATGTACGGAAGCCTCTAATTACAGTGTGAGGTACATCAAAGGATATGGCAAGCAGGGGAGTACTGATGAAAGTCTGAATTTACCCAAGTGATAGCAATTTACCAAGACAACCTGGAGAAGTGAAGGGGAGAGGTTTTTCCTAAGATTTTAGTTTAGATGCTTTAAACCCTCCATGGATCTTCTTTTTTTTCATTAAACTCTAGGAGTGTGTTAGGAAATTAATTTTTTTTATGTTACATTATTTTACACAAGGCTTCATAAAAATAATGTGTACACATTGAACAACTTTGGAATGTTTCCTGATTTGTGGAATTATATCATTATGAATTATCAATGAATTTTTTCTACTCTCTTGTTGCTTTTTCATGAAGGAGGGTAACACTATAGTTCATTTGATGTGCTTCCATGGTGAATGGGTAACAGAGTCTTTAAAGTATTTTCTGTTTATGTGCCTATAGACTCTAGGGTAGTCTGGGTATCTTTAAGGACTTGCCTTTACTTACATATACATGAAACTAATTCTTATTATCTGGTACCTGTCATAGTGTTGTACTGTAGTAACCTGAAGAAATCAGTGACCTATGTCTACTACAGAATAGCATTCTGTAGACAACAGACAGAGTATTGCATAATCTACATTTTAAGGAAGGTGTTCTTTATGAGCTATAGAATAGATGTGATAAAAAGAGAACAGTGTTATACTGTACAATGAGCTGATTAATGCATCTATCCATAGTTTATTCTCAACTACGGTGATATCTCATTCTTGGGCGTTGTGTATTTTTTTGTTGTTAAAAAGGAGATAATTCTGTTGAAATAAAGATACATGGTTATTGCTGGCAGAAAGTGGTAAAACCAACTTATCTTTTTCCTTAGTTTTCCTGGAGCCAGGGACCTTGGACCTGTTTTTTGATTTGTATCATTCCCTTCCACCAATGCTGTCTCAGTTAGTAAGTGACACAGTGATTTACACTCAAATAATGATGGTAAATAGTCTTTTTTTTTACGTCTGTACTTTCTCCAGAAGACCCTGTTTCATTCTGTGCATTAGCATATTATGAGTCCCACAACCATTAACTCACTGGTTCAGTGCCCAGTCACAATGTCTTCTCTTCAGCCTTGGTTTTCATTTCTGAGTCTGAAAGCATTCAAACCCTTCCAGTTTCAGTACTACTATGCCACACAGAAAGTATCTTCCTAATTACTTTGAAGTCATAAGCTGTTGTAATAGAGATTTTTAAAACTGAGCCATAGTTATGTACAATGATCTTACAGACATTGCTGGAAAAATAATCTTCAGTCACTGAACGTAATACAGACATCAGTAGATTGGATTGCTCCAAGCAATAAGAGATCATTATTCTGAAAATTTATTTTTTTAAATCTTACAGTTGTTTTATTCTTTAGGCACTTTCTTGTTTAGTTCAGTTTGCTTCTACGAGGAGATCTTTATTCAGCAATCCAGAACGTGCCAAGTATCTTGGCAATCTAATCAAAGGAGTGAAACAAATACTTGAAAATCCGCAGGTATCTATCTTTTTATTTTTGATTCTGTTTATTTGAAATGCTGAAACAGATGTGGATTTGTTTTTCCAGTCACAATTGTCATTAATTTACTGAATCTATTAAAACCACTCTCAGCCAGCCATCTGTTTGTTTTGATTTCCTATTCAAAACAAAGAGGGAAAAAAAGAAACTATGTAAATAAAGTTGTCAGCTGATCAGCCATAGTGCTGTGAAATTTCTACTAGATTAAGCTGTTAACTTCTACAAATTTGCTTCTTCAAATTTAGGGTTTATCTGATCCGGGTACTTACCATGAATTCTGTCGGTTTTTGGCTCGGCTAAAGACGAACTATCAACTGGGAGAGCTGGTAATGGTGAAAGATTACCCAGAAGTTATCCGGCTCATAGCAAATTTTACTATTACTAGCTTGCAGGTAAGAATGTATACTGAAGTTTTCTGTTTTCTTCAGCTCTTGAAAGACAGTGTCAATCCTGGTTCTCTGCATTGGTGTGGCTTTTTTTTTTTTTTTTTTTTTTTTTGAGGACTTGGTAAAGCTTGCCTTTACATAAAAACGTATTTTCATAGTGGTGTAACTTATAAATTCTTTGCAGCTGATTCCCACTCTTCCTGTGGAGTTTTGTTATGGGAGCAGATTTAAAGAAAGACAATGGAAATGGGTCATAGACATTAATCCTCAAGCTTTAGTCTTTACCCTCAAAAAAATCCAACAAACTAGATCCTCTGTCAAAACCTAAAATGGTTACACCTGTGCTCCCATTTAACCTTTGAAATGCCTACACTGAGTAGATTCCTGGGGTTCGGCTTTTGCATCTATCTATGTATCTCGATGTATCACGCACATACATGTATACAAACATACGCACAGTTGTTTATATGCTGAGCTACTGAGTTGGAATCAGAAGCTAGGTGGAGTGCTATTCAAATTTTTGAGGGCTCTACATAAGAAGGACAGAGGGAGGACATGATCCTGAAAGACAGGGTCAAGATTCTCAGTGTTAAAAAAAAAAAAAAAAATCACAGCTTTATTTTTGAAACACATCAAGAAAAATGCATGCTCACTAATGTGAGAAACACTCTGTAGCCAATAACTTAGGCTCAGGCGAGGATCTCAGTGAAGTAGTAATTTTTATTCGTGATTACAATGGTGGGCGTCCCACAAGCAGGAGAGCGCACCTACTTGTTCCAAAGCACAGTTTATATACCTTTTTTTCCTCTGAGGACTGGGACCCTTCCCTGTTTCCCCATTGACTGGGTAATCCAGGTTCACAATCTATCTGGCGCTTCATAGACAATACATGGCTTTCAGTTGCCTGCCTGCTATAAGTCAAATTTCTTTTGACTTTTATACTCTTTGAGGTGGTAATGTTTCTTACACGGTGGTTTCTGCCTAATTGCTCTAAGGATTCTGGTTGTCTGTGTTTTACAAGGTAGGCTGCCAAGCTTTCTTATCACTGCAAGCGTATCTCAATACCATATTCCTTTCCTCTAAACAATGTAACTCTGCAAAAAAAGCATTTCTATTCCCACACTGAGTAATAGTGCAATTGCTATTTTTACATCTCCTCCAGAGGCTTTCTCTAATCTTCAGAATAGCAGTAGCAGATAACCACCTTTAGGAGAAGATTTTGGCCTTTAAATTCCTGAATGGCCGTTTGCAGCTCTATAAACTTGGAAGAAAAAAGAAGGTTGAGATGCATTTCTGTACTTTACATTCCCTACTGGGTTGCTCTAGACAGTTCCCTACTCGAGGTTTAGGATTTTTGAATGGCCCTTTCACAGCACTTAAATCTCACCATGTACTAAGGATCTAGGCCTCGCTCTGAGCTTCCTGTTGTGGATTTCACCTGAGGGAGGTGGGAGTCCCTGCAAATACCATACTGCAATTACTACATAGTCTGTAACGTGTGCCATCGTATGTTTCTGGGTCCTTCAATGGTTGTGTGAATGAATAAGACTGCTAAAGATAAAAACATTGAGTTTCACAATTAAAATTTCACACTGGGATGCTTTAACAGACGTGTGTTTTGTTTTCTTATAGCACTGGGAGTTTGCTCCAAACAGCGTTCATTATTTGCTAACTCTGTGGCAAAGAATGGTGGCATCTGTACCTTTTGTGAAAACGGCAGAACCCCACCTCTTAGACACATACGCACCTGAGATAACAAAAGCTTATATTACTTCTAGACTGGATTGTGTTCCTGTAGTTATAAGGTAAACTCGAAATTGCAATTTGTAATATAGAATGTTACATTTTCTGATTTATTGGTGTATTGTATTTTGGTTATGTTTAAAATCTATGTACAAAGTACTGCGGTGATTTCTTTAGATTATCTTAATTAGTAGATGCTGATTTATTCCTTTTACCTATAATTTGTGCCAAAATCAACTGTAAGTCCTAGTTGGTTTTCTTCTCGTAGTCCTTGTATTTTGGAAAAAGCCTTTAATTCCTTTCTTTCTTTTTTTGAAGAATATCTAAATTAACTCTTTCACCTGTGACCTGTTTATGTGTACTGCTACACGAGTCACTTTCTAGGGCTGTGGAGTATAAAGCAGTGAGGGGAAGCAGAAGGAAGTCCACGCATAGGGAAAGTATCAGGCTCTAGTGGCAAGACTGAAATTGTCCTACTTAATGTCTTAGCTCATATCTGTTTTTATACTTAAAGCATATCATATAATCCACACTATAATAAAACAAATTTTAAAAAAGTGTCTAGATTGCTGAAAGGATTTAGTTTTCTCTGAGGGCTTTTATGAATTCCTACTAGAGAGATATTGTGTCAGACTGCAGGACTGCAGAACAAGCCACATCTGCTTTGCCTTCTCGGTTTTCAGTTGCTGAGATGATGTCATTTATTCTGTTTGTGTGAGGAAGCACATTTAGCTTCACCATTGTTATCCTTTTGTCTCAGCTTAGCCAAACTCTTCTGTCTGCAATTCATGTAACCTGTCATCTCACTTCTTAGAGACAAAGCTATAGTTGGTATTACTTGCCTGAGGTTATCACCCTAGTTGTGTTAAAGGCTGACTTCCTAATGGTTTAAAATTGTGAGCTTCCACCGTTCCAGTGCTAGGACATGGAAGAGCAAGCAACTTATTGTATGTACAGTTAGTTTTATCTGGTCATTTCTCAACCAGACTAAACTTCTTTGGCATTATAAAGTTATCTTCTCAGTTCTGCTTTTCTGTGATGTATTCTCAGGGTGACACTTTTTGGCTCAGCTTTCTCCCCTACTGAGTGGTGTGCTCCATATCAGCTTTCAGACATGAAGCACTCAGGTCTGAGCTTCTGGATTGCACCATCTTGCATGAGCAGCTCCATGAAAATGTGTTATTGTCTTCAACAGCACTGAAAGTTTAGTTTCTTTTAGTTTGGCACTGACAAGGGATTCTTCTGGATGTTCTTGTTACTTCGTTCTTTGCTGGAAGAAACTTTCTAATCTGTGAAAAAAGCCATCAGGAAAAAAGATGAGGAGAGTACTGATCTTAGACCAGTTTGTGTCGTTCGTAAGACAGTCTTAATTCTGTGAGTGTGTAACCATTCTCAGCTGTAAGTAATTTGTGTATCTTCCTAGTATTGTCATACTCTCTTCTGTGATGAAGATCCTCTGTTGTGGTATTTCTGTAGACAGTAATATCTAGTGTACACTTTAATCTCAAATGTCTAGGCCATCCTTGAGAAACACAGGACATCTGGCAGTTGATTCCAAAAGACTTCTTCTCTTTGCTCAAAGGACATTAATTGGTGTCTTTGCAAACAAGTCCTGTTTTTTGGAATGACCGTTTTCTGTACACACCAGTATGGTTGATACCATTACCCTGCATTCAGGGGCCATCCAGCTGGTCCTTAAGACAGAGAAGGAATCTCAGCTGTTTTACATTGTTCAGCATTTGGGTATTAGCACTGGGGCGCATTAATCCATGTGTATGCAGAGGGGACCAGTCTGAATAAGCCTGGTGGGTGTTAAATCAGAAAAAAGATACCTCCATCCTTATGATTTAATATTTTAATATCAAGAAGATACATCTTATTGGAAAGAAGCAGTTCCCAACTTCATGTGTAACATTGCAAGGTCAGCGAGTTCATTAACTTCACAGCCTTTATACTTTTGAAGTGTTGCCTAAATATTGAGATTTCAGCTTTTTTGTTTGTTTTTGTTTGTTTTTAAGATACAGTGTAGATTTTTATTTTCACAGCCTGCTTGACTGATTTTCTTTTGAGTGCTGTGTTCACCCTGCAAAGTCACACTTACGTTCATTTACATGAAGATGGGATCCAAGAATCATAGGATGGTTTGGGTTGAAGAGACCTTAAAGATCATCTTGTTCCAACCCCCCTGCCACAGGCAGAGATACCACCCATTAAATCCGGTTGCTCAAAGCCCCATCCAACCTGGCCTTGAACACTTCCAGGGAGAGGGCATCCACAGCTTCTCTGGTCAGCCTGTTCCAGTGCCTCACTGCCCTCTGAGTGAAGAATTTCTTCCTAACATCTCTTTTAAGTCTACCATCGTTTAATTAAAGCTGTTACCCCTTGTCCTGTTGCTACACTGCTTGACAAGGAGTCCCTCCCCAGCTTTCCTGGAGCCCTCCCTTAGGTACTGGAAGGCAGCTGTAAGGTGTCCCTGGAGCCTTGTTTTCTCCAGGCTGAACAACTCCAGCTCCCTCAGCCTGTTTGCATAGGAGAGGGGCTCCAACCCCTTGATCATCTTTGTGGCCTCCTCTGGGCTCATTCTAATACATCCACGTCCTTCTTGTGCTGGGGACCCCGAGCTGAACACAGGGCTCCAGGTGGGGTCTCATGAGAGCAGAGGGTCAGAATCCACTCCCTCGCCCTGCTGGCCACGCTGCTTTTGGTGCAGCCCAGGGTACAGGGGGCTTTCTGGACTGCAAGCGCACACTGCTGGCTCAGGTCGAGCTTCTCATCCACCAACACCTCCAGGTCCTTCTCGGGGCTGCTCTCAATCCATTTTCAACCCAACCTGTGTTGTCTGTGCTTGGGCTTGCCCCAGCCCAGCAGCAGGACCTTGCACTTGGCCTTGCTGAACCCCATTAGGTCCACACAGGCCCACCTCTCAGGCCTGCCCAGGTCCCTCTGGATGCCATCCCTTCCCTCCTGCGTGCCGACCACACCGCACAGCTTGGTGTCATCAGCAAATGTGCTGAGCGTGCGCTCTATTTTACTGTCCACATCACCAACAAAGAAGTTAAACAGCACCAGTCCCAGATGCTTTATCTATATCCAGTAGAACATTTCTGAAGACTACAGTTTTTTCATTCCCTATGCAACAAAAGAGTAACTTTCTAATGAATAAACCTTCCTTACTGTGATTTGTGTAAAGAGTATAGGTACACTTTAGGGCAAGAACTATTGGTGTTTTTGTTCCAGGCATTCTGTAGGATCACAGCTTGCTTGCAGCAGAACCTGTAATAAAGCAGCTGCATAGAACTTTACTGAAGCTTGCTCCTTGGCTTTCGTATCATGGTCTTATGCTTAATTTGATGAATATGCAAAATCCATTTCTGCTATGTATTTCATTCTTTCCCATCATCATCCTCTGAAAAATGTGCTGCTTGTTAGGCACAGACAGGCACAGAAGACCTCAGGTCTTCAGGAATTACCTTTCCGTGTTTATGCTGCCAATTTCATCTCCTCTCTGCCTTGCAGTTCTTTGCATTTTGAACTATATGTTAAGAGATTGTTGTGGTGTAGATGTGTATGGGTGTGTATGTAAAGCAAATGAGATCTTGTGTCTGTCTGCTGTGTGTAAAAGCTGCGAAGGTTTTCACAGGTAGTTCAGCAGTTGGCTGACAGTGGTGCAAGGTCTGGATGGGAAAGCAAAGAATCAGCTTTCAAGAAATAGTAGCTAAGTGGTTACTTTTTGTCTCTATTCCAGAGATGGTTTAGAAGATCCACTGGATGATACAGCTACAGTTTTCCAACAACTGGAGCAACTGTGCACAGTTAGCAGGTGTGAATATGAAAAGACCTGTACACTTCTTGTACAGTTGTTTGACCAAAATGCACAAAACTACCAAAAACTATTGCACTCTTCTAGTAGGAATCCATTAGAAATCACAGTCCAGGAAGGTTAGTATTTAATTTAATTTTTAGACTGTGTTTTATGTGCTAATAAAAATATCCTTGCGTATGAAGCAGCAGTAATCATGTGGCAGATGTCCCTACATCTTTTCTGGAACAAGAAATTCATGTTCCAAGTAACCTTGCACCACATTTCCACCGTTTTTATGTTAAATAGATGTATTGGCAGTCGATATGTTTAATATCTTGTTACATCTTTAGAATGTAGGCATGAGAGCTGTAAAAACTTTTAATTTCTGAAAATCAACATTTTAGTGCCCCAGGTGGCCTCATGGGAACCAGCTGCAAATTGATGAACAGTTTTTGAAATTGAAGATCTTAACTTCTGTTCTTTTTTGCATTTATCCTTCTGTGAATACTAAAGTTACTTAAAGCCCCCTTAATTTACTTCAAATAGCTCTGATTTTTGAGAAACTCGAGTATTTTATTGTAGTGGAAGTTGTAAAAATAAGTAGTACTTCTAACATTTTTTTCATGCTTATTTTGGTGCGCTGTGTGTCACTTAAATTGTCTTTATAACTACTGGATCTTTCCTAATATAGTTATCGTATGGCTGTGGCATCTTTACGTGGATAAGTGGTGTTGTTTTGAGAAGATGAGACAGGTTACTGCACAATACAGCTGTTTCTCTGCATGCTGTTAAATGTTATTTATTTTGCTGTTCTTCTGTTGACAGTCTGAATATACAGATTTTCTTCTGCGTAGGAGCTAATTTTTCACTAGTTCATGTAAAACCTCCTACTTAACTGATTTTATGTATACCCCTTTCTTCCGTGTGCCTAGCAACTTTGTGGGAGAACTTTCACTGAATAACCTGGTTTTATTGACTAGCTGCAGTCTGAATTTATACTCTATTACCCAGTAAGGGGGGGCAAAAGGAAGGAATTGGTTGGAATCTCTCAGTAGCAGAGCTCTGGAGACTCTGCCTTTATGCATTAGAAAACGTTTGACGCAGTTTAAATTTTGTTTCTTTGCTGCAAACTAAACAGTTGTGCTCATAATGAATGATAACTGCTACATCCCCTAGATACACTTGGTTAAATTTAGATGTTTAATGGCTTTTAATGTTGCGAAATATGTTAATATAATATTAAGATCCCATTTTATTATACTGACTTGTTCTTGGTATCGGTAGTGATGTGGTCACGGTTTACTAAAACAATAATCCCCAAGAAATGGGTCATTAACAGTAGTTAATGATTACTTGTGATCTATGGTAATGACTGATTTCTCTGGGATTATTGCTGTTATAAACCATAATTACAGATTATTACTGCAATAATTATTTTCTAAAAGAAAAGACATCCTCTGTCTAAGTAGCTGCAAAAGCAAATGCATTGAAAATTTTAAATAGTGAAAGTCTACAAGAGGGAAGGAAGTTACATCTTTTAATCGGTAGTGTGCTGAGAGAGGAGGGAACAGTGATGCCTCAGAACATCATCAAGTATCATCATATAATTACACGTGAGCTACTGCAA
Source organism: Netta rufina (assembly GCF_964035555.1). Taxonomy (NCBI): domain Eukaryota; kingdom Metazoa; phylum Chordata; class Aves; order Anseriformes; family Anatidae; genus Netta; species Netta rufina. Next base: position 6,880,033 of record NC_140137.1, read on the forward strand.
TTTGTAAAACAGAAGACAGGTTTTATTTATAAAAAAAAAAAAAAAGTTATTGGCCAAAGTGATTGTCCCGTTCTTTAAACTAGCCAGCACCACTTCATAGTTGCTTTTTGATACCATCTTCAAATGGCCATTCTTTGGCAGCTCTTAATGCTAAATTCATGTGAGTACCAAGTGTTCTCTTAGTTCAGCTCCTCAGTCTTTAGCTAGTGATGGTGCTGGTCTCTGTGTGCTAAATTAACAGTTGTTGGTACTGCAGTCTGTGGTGTGTCTGATGAGGTTTTTCTTGGAGCTGTTGTCCTGTTGGTGATAAAGCAAAGGTCTTGATATTAACAGGCAAATATATTTGTTGTAGGACAGTATCAACTGCCCCTTCAGATTATTATTATTTGCAAATGGAACAGCAACAATGTATGAAGATATTCAGAAGTCTTCCTCGTTTAGAAGTCTCATCTCAAAAGTCAATATTTGTTCCTTGTTGCAGTGTTTTCTGCTTGAGAACTCATTATATACCTATTTGTGTGGAAATATTTTAAAATATGACTGAGATTGAAGATAAACCTTCCCAATACTTGTCTTGAAGTCATCTGCATGTTATTCCATGTTCTTCATTATCATTTAGTTTATATTTGATCATACCGTCTTTGTTTTGTAGTGGCTTTTTTCCTACCTACAGAACTTACATGTGCAGAATACACAGTACTATATACGTGTGACAGAAACAGAATGTCTTAGTTTTGTAGTATATGTAACTATATGGAATAAACCAGATTCAGGTCATAACGATGCTGGAACATCTGAGAACTATTAATGGTTCCTAATTTAAGGAGCTTATGACTTAGAGCATTCATTTTTATCTCATTTCTGGGGGTTTCCAAAATAAAGCAATGCAAAACCTGAGGAAATTAAGTACCATTTAATGTTATGTGAATGGAGAGTAGTTTATCAGAGAATGTGAAAGAAACATGATATAAAACCTCCAAGGTTTTGGCAAATGCTCTGCATGTAGCAGTCCCCATATGTGCATAGAAATACTGAAAATAGAATGTTTTAAAGTTGTAATGTGACCACATTTGCTTATCTGTAGTCTTTTCTTTATGCTAAACTTCAAACTGTGTTCTGAAGACACTTTATTCATCTGTGTGTACTGGCTTCACTCTTGTAAGTTATGCTGTCATCACTTGGTAAAGTCCTAGTGATGAGGGTAAGACATCTAGCTTATGTAAATCTCCCAGTTATTGCAAACCCTTGTAACTTTGTAACTTGATATAACGTGCATGGAAGCTGTTTTGTTTTATTTGTCTTCACTGTTGTTATTTTCAATTTCAATTGAATTTATTACAAAGTACTTTTTGCCAAATGAAGGTGGAGTCTAAAAGTGGCTTTACTGTTCTGTAGTCTCCGTGTGTTTTAGTTGAGGAAGGAGCCCTTAGGGGCATCATGAAGTTTGTGCAGGTCTATATGCTACGTTGGTATTTGAGTCTTAGTTTTGATACTGCTTTAGGAGAAATACTGCATCTTTGCTGAGAGAGGATACCATTACTGGATTCACAGCTTAGAAAGCTGAGGCTGGAATCTGCATGGCTCGGTTAGGTAGTGGTAGGTCAAAGATGAAAGGTATTACACCATAATGTGCCAAAGAGATTAAAATAACCCAGGTTCGCAGTGGGGTGGTGAGTGCCTAGCAGAGAGAGGCCAAACTAATTCTGAGTTGAGTGTTTGTAAACTTGAGTTCCATATTTTATAAAGTCAGATTTCAGTATTTAAAAGTCTGTACAAAATACATGAAATATAAATAACTTCTTGAGTTTGCAGGAACTAAGCTTTACAGACATGATCCTTACGTTGTACTCTACCCTTAAGGTACCGTTCTGGGATCCATTGGTGCCTTAGTGGAAACTGACAACTAAATAATCTGCAAGATCAGAAGGAATGATGACATAGCTTGAAATGTATGACCTCTGTCTTTCAAACTTAGGAAACAGCCCACTGAGACTTCCAAAACTAATGGTAGTTTACAGATTCTCTTCTTGAAGAATATGTCTGACTTAAAACAGAAAAAAAGTCTTTTGTGCAAACTGTTTTTCAATTTCAAAATTGGTATTATTGGTTGAATATTACAATAAATACTTTATTTGAAATAGAAATAAGAAATTAAGCAAACTGTAGAAAGTCTCAACCAGTTCCTAATGCCATGAGCAGGTGCTATTGCACCACTGTAGATAAAAGTGTTCTATCCTGTGAATTTGTAGCGGGCAAGTGAATATACTGGATTAATTGCATGTCTAATCTTTACCAGGCTGGTTTGCTTAATTTCTATTTTGACTTAGGTCTTTGTGTTTTATTTATAAATGCATCCAGTTTAACAGGCTGTTCTAGTTGATCTGTCAGTTCTCTTCAGATTTTTTGGTTAATTAATTAGTCTGGATAGGTTTTAAATCAGCGGAAGGGAGAAACTTAACCATTTTCTTGACAGCATTCCACAGTCTGATACCTCATAAAAGTGCTGATACCTTATGGAAGCGTATTGTGCTAGCATAATGGCTTATCATCAGTAACTGTTCTTTTTTTCTTTTTAACATTAGGGCGTCTGGCATGGCTTGTCTATTTTGTGGGTACTTTTGTGGGGGGACGATTGACATACACTAGTACTGATGAACATGATGCCATGGATGGAGAATTGTCCTGTCGGTAAGTGTTGCTTTCTTTTTTCTTTTGTGATGTTTCAGTATCAGCTGATATTTTGTCCAGTTTTTGGATGGTGGGTATTCAGGGACTGTATGACTTTCTGTGGACTGAGACCATTCCAATTGCATTGATCTTTCCTCTGTCATCACCCTGGGTAATGAAGAAGTCATTAAGGCTGTCATTTCAAAATGATGCTTCAGAGAATGGAAGAGTTTTAAAGGCAAATACATCTCTTACTATAAACAGTGTTTAGATATGCCTGGGTAGCTAACTGTTCTCATTTTTGTGCTATGCTTGTATATAAACGTTTATTTTAATTGTGAGGTATGGTTATTTATTATTTTCTGCACTATTTCCTCATGTTAATCAGGAGTCTTGCAAGTGAAGGAGTGCAAAGAAACTCCTTCTGGTCAACCTGCTGCTGGTCAACCACTGAAAACTTGGCCTAACTTTAATACTGGAATTCAGCATAAAAAATGAGGCTCTGGATTTAAAAAATATGGGTGCTGTAGTCCCTCCCCATCATGCAAACTTTACTGTGAGGGGTGTGCTAGGGATTATTGTGAATTGCATATATTCTTTATGGTAAACACCAAGAATGTACCAAACACTTCCGTATTCCTTGTTTATGCCCAGGAGCATGTGAAATAGGGCATACATCTTTGATCCTGGTATTTACACCCACTAACTAACACATGAAAAAGGGCACACAGTTTAGAACTGGATAAAAAGCTTTACATTTTCTCCTTTGTTTCTTGCCTTCCTAATCTACCCTGGGGCTGTGTGGTGTTAGCAGTCTTCTACTATGTTTTTATTAATAGTGAGAGGTTTTAATATACAGGCTTAGAGATGAAGTAGCTGTTGACTTCTAATCGAGTTACTATGTATTTCAGCATTGGGAAAAGGTGAGAATAATTTTATGACTTAAAAAAAAATAAATTAAAAAAGCTGAAATACTCTTAGCTGATAAAAGCTGAAGTCAATTCTTTGAAATCAGTCCTAGTAAGAAGACATGTACTGTGTAAGGATTTCGATCAGAAAATACGTGTTTGTTCTGATGTTTTAAGAGAGACAGAAGTAGAAAGAAATGATGCAGACAGTGTGTTACATACTGCATGTATAAATGTATTTCTAAATACAATAGTTTCAGCTTCCAGGGAACTTGAACAACTCTTGTCTAGCATTTGCAGTTTGTGACCTGTGCTTCTCAATATTTTTCTTTCAGTGTGGAATTAATGCTCTAAGAAATTAAATATTTTACAAACTCTCCACAGAATAACATATGCATCTGAGAAAATTTAAGCGACAAAGTAATTAGAAAAGCATTATGGTTATGTTTATATTTAATAGTGGTCAATTAGCATAATTAGCATCTAAACAGAACACAATCCTAGAAGATACTTAGGCAAACAAAAAATGGGTGATGGGTTCCTGAAGAAATTAGCTGTTACAACAATATCATTTAACTTGAGAGTTTTCCTGAAAATGTTTTTTTTCTGTCATTAAAGAGTTTTTCAGCTCATATCTTTGATGGATGCCCAGTTACCACAGTCTAGTAATGAAAAAGTAGAACTGGCAATTCTGTGGTTCTTGGATCAGTTTCGCAAAACCTATGTGGGGGACCAGCTTCAGCACACCTCAAAGGTAAACATTTACTGTAAACCATGCAAATTGAAACAGAAAAGCCTGTGCAGCAATGGACCTGCCAATATATCTTGCATTTATAAACTGTGAAGCTTAGCTGGTGGTTGATTGGACAGGTGGATAGGTAGGTAACTTACTGGTGTGATGCTCATCTGAGCAAGCTGCCTTATCATATATGCTCTTGAGTTTCAGCATGCAAGGAGTTAATATTTTAACAGCTATGTTCATTAAACAATTTTAGGTTACTTTGCATTTCAATTTTTTATTTCAAACATTTAGCTGGGTTCTGCTATATTGTGTTATATTTCACAGCTGGGTACACAAGATTTATTCTTTTAATAGTTCTGTTCTTTTGACAGTTACTCATTTATGTGGTTTCCACTGTATTTCTCTCATTACTTGGCTTTTCTGCATTTTAAATAGGGAAGAGGAAAAAGTAAGATGCATTTTTGAAGAAGCAGCAGTTAATTCACCTTAACTGTAGGGGACAGTCATAATATAGATGTTATAAAGAGAATGTCAGTAAGATGAGATCAATTGATCTTGAGAAAAACTGAGAGAATTGGGTTGGAGCCCCAAGCAAATCTTTAGCAAGAATTGTGACAGTGACTGAGATCTGTTTTTACTTCTGTACTACAGTCCCGATCTCAAGGATTCTTTTATTCCTTCAGGTTTGAACTGTACTTTAACTTTATTGAATGGTTTCTCACTTAAAATTAAAAATAAAGTTTTGCACTATATGGAATTACTTTTTCATAAAAGCAATGTGTTCTTTCGATTGTCAGAGCTCATTTGTTATTTTTAAATATGGTGCAGTGTTGTAATGCTAAGTAACGGAAGGTACGGAGTGCAAATGTACTCATGCTCCTGCTATTTTCACTAGGAAAACTCCTAATGATGGCAATTCAGAGGCAAAGTAGTTGTTGTTCTCATCTCTAATTCCCAGATGATTTTGCCTTTCTGTCCAGTTTTGATCGGTTTTGAGGGTTTTGATTTCATCTTTTTGTAGTCTGACTGACTGGGATGCTAACTGCGTGGAGAAGTGAAGTCAATGTATAGCATGCTGTAACAGAGTGTTAGAGGAGATTGAATACCTAGGCATCACATCCTTCATTAGGCAAGGCTGGAAGAAGAATTGGATTGTGGGTGAAGCATTGCACACCTGGAGCTCCCTTCTCAAGAGGAAAAAAAAAAAAAAAAAAAAGCAATAGTTGATTGTTTGCCAGCCACACCAGAGTTCTGGACATAGGAATTTATGTGTTTTGAATGACCGTAAGACTGCCTCTGTGACTGCATTGTGTGAGGAAGGTTAAATGCTGAGTAATTACTAAGTTAAATGCTGAGAAAATAATTGAGTAAAATGCTAGCTAGTGTTTCCATCTAATTTACTGACGAGCACTTAGATCAGAAAGAATGAACCCTTCCTGACATGGGAGAAAACAAGGTTGAATTCAAGAAAACATTTTTTTGGTGGTAGTTCTGTTGTTTTTTCCCCATTCCATAAGTGGACATGAATCAAACTGGCAATGTGTCATGTTCCATTTTCTGCCTTTGGTTATGACTTACGTCTTGAATATGACCAGCCTGGGAAAGTAAAAAATTCGCAAAGATGCATAACAGTTCAAGGGATGTTTCTAAATAGATCCAGTCTAGCAACCGCTTAGTTCATACAAATGCATTTTCAAAATGTGTTTTTTTGTAGTTTGATTACAATATCTACCAGCATAATTTATTGTGCAGTCAAATTACACTTTCTTTTTCTTTGGTTTGCTGTAGTATGTCTGATAAAACAGCCTCTCATTTGCATTCATAGAATCCTGTGGTTCACATCCCATGATTTTTAACTGATCATACAACAAAAACTGTAAATATTGTGGGTTTTTTGTTTAATTTTTAGTATAACAAAACGTTTGTATATATTTTATGGCTAAGAAAGCAACAGAAGGCAGCACTTGTATGATGATTCTTCTGGTTTTATCCTGCTGTAACAGCAAGTGTAGCAGCAGATGGCATTCTACCCTCACAGTTGTAAATCCTCTGATACTCTGTCTTGCTGGCAGGTATCTACAAATATGCAATAAAAAGGCTCGCACTTGGAAGCAGAAAAATTAGACGTATATCAAATGACTAAGTTAATGCACATTTATATAAATATTCAGGATTGCTTGAATGTCTTTATTTACAGAATGGGTAATGGAAATTTTGCTTGCTTCAGCCATGTTGAAATAATTTTTAGAAGTATTTCTCTATTTGATCGTATGCTTGCATACAGAAAAGCACACAATGGTTAGAAAAGGTTGAATGAAATTGTAGAACAAGTCATATAAATATATTAATTTTGTTCATTAATTAACTAATTTTTAAATGTGTGCATATTATAAAAGCAAACTCATTATAGAAGGAAAATTGGCTAGGTAAATACATGTAAATGCCTACTTACTAAACAGTCCACTGGGGCTTGATGTCTAAGGAAGAATAGAAAAACCTTGGAGATATCTTCTGTGATATTATAATATACTTTAGGTACCGTTATATTTCCAATACAAAAATAATACATCAAGATACCGTCTTTTGAATTAGATAGAGCAGTGAATGAATATATATATTATATTTATGTTAAATACGAGACAGGATTGTTTGGTACTGTATAGCACTATTGATATTTGTCTGTCTACCAAGATATATTTTGTTTTAATGCTGATGTAGAATGATCTTTTTGTGGCATATTGCTGATTTAGATGCTGGCAGGGTAGTAGAAAATAAGTTGTCTGGAAAAGCACTTTGTTGTGCTGTACTGAAACTATAGTTTCATCTTCTAGTAGTTACCTACAAAACAGTGGCAGCTCTGTCATTAACGTGCCACTGTAAGCCACTAGAGTTAGTTGTGTAATACTGCACTGAAATCTGCCTCCCGACATCCAGCACATTACTAATTAAAGAAAACATGCATTTGAATGACTCTTTTCTTTTGTGGTATGGTTAACACATGAACAACTGTACAATTATTTATTTACATTTGTAACTGACACTAGGCTGGGAAGAAATATAATCACATAGGACAGGATTGGGATTCGGAAGGACCTTTGTAAGCTGCAGAACTAGCCTGAAAGTTGAAAATGCTGATCAAATGCCATGCTTAGGAATGAAAATTTAGGCTTATGACTAGCAATGGCAAATCTCTGACCAGGCATCATTATTTCACATAATGCTGTGGAGATGAGTGTTTTACAGGCAGGGTTACTCAGCAGTGTGTGTTGCTTTTGCACAGAAGAAAATACCTCTTTGTGGATGTAGTAGTAGAATGTTATGTCAGGAGCTGGAGGTTCTTACTCAGTTTTGTTTGATTCTGCTGGGGCTTCACCTGCAGCGTGTCCAGTTGTGGGCACCATGCTTTTGATAAAAATGTAGACAAATGGGAGAGTATGACAACAGAAATAAGTTATATAAATATTATCTTCTTATCTGTATAGAACCAGCTGCCTTGGTTTCCTTTAGCAAAGAATTTTGGGGTAGGACACAAGTCAAGGACACATGAAGGGTTGTTTTCTAAATCCTGGTGAATCCTAGTGAATAGATGATCTCAGTGTCCTTGAAGGGAAAGGTGATGTAGTAGGCTTAATAAGATTTCAGGAAAGCTTTTTAATTATAGCAGTAGCAGGGTGTTGATGAAGGCTACCAGGATGATTTGGGGACTTTTGATTTAGTCTAGGTGTACTTAATTCATTCTTCCATGAAGAACAGAATAAATGAGAAGTCCTGCTTTGGTCTAATCTCACATTTTGTGATAAGACTATTATAAATGGCTGTGGTAGTGTGCTGTGGCTCAGCCAATAAAGCATGCTTAGGGGGAAAATAAGTCCTGTGTATTGTGCATTATGTTGATCAACCACTGATACGCATTTTTTTCTGTTATGTCAGGTTTTTATTTTAGCCCAGTGTGTTCCCAATAATTCCGTATGGTCTATCTGAATGAAGAAATAATATGAGTAATAAGGGTGACAGGTATTACAGTATCTGAACATGGAGAGCCTGCCTCCTTTTCCAACAAGAGAGGCAAGCACTGGGAGGGGTCCATAACCTTCCCTAGAGTGGTTGAAACTGCATCTGGTGGGAACCCCCTCCTGGGGAGGGGTGGCTCATGGCACCGGGGCTCACATTTGGTGCTGTGACAGACTGGTAGCGTGCCATTGCCAAGAGCAGATCCAAGTGTAACTTGATGGATAAGTTTTGCTGGTTAATATTTCACAGGAAATTCAGCTTATTGAAGAAAATTACTAAAATTTATTAACTTGAAGTTTAGTTTAATGCTAAGGGGTCTGCATAATCCGGTGTCCTGGGCCTAGGAGTCATGGCTTCTAGCAGCGTGCTGTTCAGCTTTTTGTATCTGTGCGGCTTATAATAAGGTTATGCCAAAGATTGTTCTGGTTGAAGAATTCTTTCAAGGTACACTTGAGAGTTGCTCTTGCAGTGTGCTCTTGAAAAATACTTACAGAAATAAAGTTCTTACTGCTAGTTCGTTTGCATCTTCAGGTTTGGTGTGAATGCTTTCAGATGGTAAAAAGTAAAATAAAATGTTTAGATTATTATAGCGATTCTACATAACAGATTTGTTTATTATTTGTATAATAAATATTACATAGGCTTTAGAATTAGGGTGTAGAGCTGTAGATCATCTCACACTGGTTTTTTCTTTGCATTCTAACAGACAAGAATTTCATCTTCCTTAATTTTGCACTTGTCATGTGTGCTTTCTACAGCATGTGGCGCTATTTAACTAGATTTATCCCTTTAGTTTACTGTTGCCATTCCTGAAATGTAGAGGTGAAACTGGAAGGTGTGAAAATAACGTTAGTACTAGCAAATGTTTTAGACTGAGCTGTGCTCTTCAGCAGAGCCTGTTTACAGATGACAGCTGGAGTTGTTTTTTCAGCTTTTATAAGCAAAGCAGTTTGTTGAAAATCTCACCCATGATACTAATCAGAATAGTAAAGCTTGCAAGTTTGAGGTTTGTCTTGTATGTGAAAAATAACTTACTGCTATTTCCTTAAATAGTTCAAAATTAAAATGTGTTCAGGTAACTTTTTTGCTCTACCACAAAGCAATTTTTTTGTTGTTGTTCTGCTCATTCTAATCAAACAGTAGCCCTACTGTGTTTTGAGTATTCTGGTGGTAATTTTAACCTACCAGGTGGCAGTAGTTTGAGGGCTACCTGCAGAAGTGAAGATCAGTGGGTGTTCCAGCAAGCCATGCTTTTGCTTTGCTCCAGCCTTAAATAAAAGTGAAAGGGACCCAAGGCAGAAGAGTAGGAGTTATAGTTCTGACTCTTCTGCTTCCGGGAAACAACCCCACGTACAGATGAAGAGATGTGGATGTCGTCATCTTCAGGTGCATCAGATGAGCAATCTGTGGAATCAGGTCTGTTTTTTACACTAGGGCAGGTGAGAGTAAACAAGGACAGGAATGTTTCACAAGAAGGCTTTGCAAATACAAGCTGAAGCATGATTTTCAAGTGGGATGGGGGATGCAAATGGAATTTCTTACTCTATCCTGTACTTTTTTTTTTGCTTATGTGGTTAGTATAAATATGTTACTGCATTAACATTTAGGATCACATCTGAATGTGTTTTTAAAGCTTTTAAATTATAGACTTGACATGCGAGGTAGATCTGCATTATGATTAAAAAAAAATATCCGGAGGGTTTAGAATTTAGACTACAGTGTGTTTAGAGGAGAGGAAAAATATCATTTCCTTGCTATGTTATTTGCAGTAGCTGAAAGCAAAAAACATGTGTAACCACGTATCATCTAAGCTCTGAACAGAGGTTTGTCTTCTAATGTGTAATGTGTATGCTGTTGACTTATGTTAGTTTGCTATTTCTTCAGTATATGTATATTTGATTACATTGCCTGCAGCCACAGAAGCATGACCTAGCCAAAAAAAAAAAAAAAAAAAGAAAATGCCACCAAACAACAAGAAAAAACAATAAACCAAAACCAAAAAACATAGCTAGAAGGCTTTGACTGCTTTCACCCTGCACATGCTAAGACTCAGAGATCTGCAGGAATCCCACTGATTTTAGTGGGGACCTTTGCAAGTGAAGGTGTTGGATCGTGGTGCATCTCATAAAAGATTCTGGGTCCTAGTGTCTTCATGATTAATGATATCTTAACACTTATGAATGATTATCCTCTTCTGAGCTGTAAAATATATATACTGTTTTATTTCATTACAATGAGGTGAAGATCACAACACTGACAGGTGGTGGAAATTAGCAGGCAGTTTTGAAATTGTTCTGTGCACTAGAAATTAGATCTCATTTTAATTCAGCTTTTCCAAACTAGTAAATGAGGTTAATGCCATACATATTCAGCTGATATGGATGAAGAAATTGATATAAAGTAGATCAACATAGCTACAGGGCTACTTTAATTTATAGGTAAAGAGGCAGTGATAAATGAAAGTAATGTAGTAGTGGTCACTAAACTCCTCAGCCATCAGGGATTCAATAGTGTTAGCTGCTCATTAAAGGCATTGTTGGGGTACATCAAATAGGAATTTGAAAAGAAATAGCCAACTAACCCTTAATTATCAAAATATAGAAAATACTAATTATGCCTTAATTAGCTTTTCTTTTAATGTACTGAAATTGTTACTTTTTGTGTAGCACAAATGGATAGTTATATCAACAATAAATAGGTTGTTTTAATAACTTTCTTTTACCTCTGGGAAAACCACACTCCAATTTTTAATATGCAATAATGCTTCTCTCTAGCCTGTAGGAGATGAAAATTATTAAGTAGCTTTATTTTTTGAAGATTTTACAGCAGCTTTGGGAAGAATTATTTCACCATGCATCAATTATTTTTAATTGAACTGAATATTTTTCAGATAGCATGAAATGCCTCTCATTTAAGTTTAACATTTAGAGTTTGTTAAGGAAGCATTGTAGTGAGAATTGGATACAACTTAGTTCTGTGGCATATTTTAAGAACAATACAGAATGGTTGTTTCAGAAGAAAAGTATTGTCTCTGATGTTTTTCATGTAATTGGGCTAAACCTCATGTTCTTGGTCCACAGCTACCCCGCTGTTTGTGGGGCAGCGTGATCCTCTTCCTCTAGTATTGGATCCAATCTCCTTGCAGGTCCTACAGGAAAACCAAGTGGGAATTGGCTTCAGTGGAGATTGGATCTATCTCGTACTGATGAAAAACTTCAACATCTGCTGCAAAATCCTTTTTCTTTTGAGGCAGCATGTAGCTGTAAAGCTATATATGCAGGACAAGAATGTCACAAGTAGGACGTGGTTGGTTTTATCAGGCACAACAGGGATGGTGGGTATTTTTTGTTTGTTTTCTTTTTTTTAGATAAATGATGTGAAGGAAATGCTACATGGCGCTGGTCATAAAAGCCTCCAAATTCAGGTAGCTCTCCTTGCAGAATGAAATAGAACACAACTGCTGCTACAGGAACCAAACTAGATGGCATGGTGGTGGGTGATCAGAATATTGCAGGATTTTTCAAAATGTGTAGAACAGGTACAAACATCCCACCTAAGAAATGTTATTCATGACATTTTTGTAAACCTTTTCTTCTAAACAATGTTAGCTTTAAAGTTGAGCAACTAATATATTAGTTTTCTGCACAGACCATGTCCTTCTTGAGTGGAAAGAACTTTCAGCCAATATTCCTGGACTAATATTTCAACTTAATTGTCTAAAAATGGGACAAGCTAGGTTAATTGGTTCATTGCTTATAAAAATGCACAGTTATTTTGAGTTGTGTCTTGCTCTGACAACCTTCTTGCTTCATGTGAAAAATAATTGGATTTCCATTGAAGAAATCTAATACTTTGTAAGATTGTTTAAATACTTATTGCCTAATTATTTGCTCTTCTGTTTATTAAAATAAAAATAAGAAAAAGAAAAAAGGACTAAACCATAATCTGAGACATTTTAATGCAACAGTTTTTATTTATAACGCCTTGGCAGACTTTAAGTCACAATATACTGTCCCTATTGTTTAACTATTTTTAGGAATTGCTTCATTGAATTTATTTATAATTTTGAAATTCTGTTTAGGAAAGAATCGATCAGGACATAAAGACAAATATTAAGGACTTTGCAGAGTCATAAACTCTGAGTTTCCTCATCAGGTTAAGTAGTAAAGTATTCTTTATTTACATATCTTCAGTTGTGTTGTTTTCTTTTTACTTGGTTGTTTTATGCAGGAGTCAATATGTTTTTCTTCTTGGACTATACTACACTTTCTCCTCTATGTTTGCTTGTTATCTTAATGTTTTGTTCTCTGTTTTCCCAAATTAAAACATATATATATGTACTCCAAGTTTTCCTCCTCCATTTTCTGATGCTATTTAAAATATTTAAATTCTTAAAGTTTTTTTCTTTTTTTTTTTTTAACTGCTGTGTTCTTGCTGTTTGATTACCTGTGCATATATCTTACTAACTTGTTAGCTTTTAGCTCGTTGCTTATGACATCTTACAACCTGAATGAACCTTTATGTAGTCATTAGTTAATCACATACTTGCAATTAAAGGATTGGTTTCAGTAAAGTGCTGTGCTTTTTTATTTTATAATTTTGTAACACAAATCAGGCAATCTTAAAAATAAATAATTAGCACAGTTGAGTTCTGCAGTTGGCTGTAACTGAGCTTTATTTTGTAGCTGCTAATAAAGGCACATTATCATGTTCAGGCATCGCAATTATCATTGAAATGTGTATGTCCATTAACTGCAACATTAGGCTGAGGATATAATTACTGTCTAGAGCCAATATCTTTGTGAAGTTACATCTATGATGCTATTAAGCTATAAGCAATATTTGTAAACTAATATTTAAACGATTCAGAATTGATACCATCACTTCCGGACTTAAAAACTAATCCTAATTCCACTACAAATTATTGACTTCTTAAGTATTTGGCAAATACATTATTGGGTTGTTTGGATGCAATTATAATTTGTGATTTGAAAGAGACTGCTACTTTTTAAATAGCAAGTGCTCAGAACAAATTAAACGGGTGGCAGGAGAAGGGAGAAGTTGTGGTAACAGGAAAATGCTGATAAAACAGTAGTACAGTATGTTGCAAAGGGTTGTAGGTACATTTTTTGGTTTGGTTTTGTCTTCCTGTAGTAGTTATATTAGGCAACTGGAGGGAATGCAACACACAAAAAAAAAACATGCTAAGTATGCATGGCAGTGGCTGACTATTCAGGAATTAATTTTTTGTTCTAACCCCCTGTGAGTGATAGCCCTAGGTTTGCTTACCTGTCTCATACACTGAAATTTAGGAAATGCAGGCGGAGGGATACAGGTTAAACAGAATCCATCTTACTGCATTTTTTTTCTCTTATTTTGAGTGCAAGTGCATTTTAAATATTTCTAGCATAGCGAAACTATTGCATTGTTTAGCAACTTTTACCTGATGTCATCTAATATAATTCTTTTTCCTATTTTAGAAAAGTAGTTTCAAATTTTGCTTTCATGTACCTCTACTTTTTGTCTTACTTAGCTCTGTTTCGTCTTTATGATCGGACTTAGTTGTAATGATATTACCTGTTTTCTCACCACGTCACTACTGTTTTTTGTTTGATAATTCAGTTCACCTCAGCCAGACTCCGAGCAATTTCTGACTGCTGGACCTTTTTCACTTGTGCTGTATATCCCATACCAGCGTAGCAAGAAGGAATAAGTAGGAGGCAGGGCATCTGAAACAGGCTATCTTGTGACTTACTCATCTAAGATCTATTGAGTTTGTTGCTGTAAGTTGACCTCTTACCCTCATTATTTAAGTAGCTTAATGAATTAATTTCACAGACCTTGCAGTAAGTAAATTAGCCATCAGAGTTTGGATCAGAGTGCATAATTCTTTAATATTAGGCTACTGGAATTTTTATGACTCAAGATAAACTTAATTATGAAATTGCATATTTCTTTAATGCAGAGAGGAAGAAATCTGCAAAATACCATGATAAGTATATCTGCAAAAAAAAAAAGCAAAGTCCTGGGAGGTTTGATTGCTCTTGTTGATACTGGTGAATAATACCAAGTCTGGTTAAGTACCGTGTTTGTAGACTGCACTGGTCAGCAATGCTAAAAGGGTTTTTTCTGTTTGTATTTTAGTTGATTAGCTGGTTAGCATCTCCTTAAAATTGCTTAAGAACTTAATGTAGTTACCAGTGATTTCAGTATGTTACTGAAACCATCTCCTAGAATTGTGTTGTCCTTTTAGGTTTATATGGGGGGTAGCAGTGTTCTTAAATTGGAATTGTTCTAGAGTACTATAGTTCATTATCAAGCTCTCTTTCTGAAGGTATTATTTTACCCAAGTAACAATCTTTCCAAGTAGATTTATGCACTGATATTTTCCACACTTTCATGTGAAGCAAATGGGATAATTAAGTGGATAAAGTACAAGATTCTGTTCTTTGTGACCTCAAGGTCAATTGTTTTTGACCTTACAAAAAAAAAAAAAACAAAACACCACAATTGTTTCTGACCTATGTTAAGTGTTATATGCGAACTGTCAGTCTCAGGTTATTTTCTCTGCTTGGTTTGTGAGGCACAAGTTCTAGCAAAATCCAGAATTGCAAAGAACATTCTATTTCTCCTTTTACCTTCTCCTCTCACATCACGGCGTTTTTTTCCCCTTAAACAAGATTAGATGGCTTGCATGCCTATTATGATGGTTTATTCATATATTTTCCTCATGCTTTTTAGACTTAATAGCAAGTGTTTGTATTGAAAGATGAATGCTGATCCTTTAAAAATGAAGAAGGGAAACGAGCATTGCAGAGCAGCATGTACAGGCAACTGTCTCTTTTTATCAAGCTGTTGTCACCTAACTATCCATTCTAGCCAGCAATACATCACTTCCACTCCAGAAGAGATAAAGTCAATGGAACTGAATTGCTAAGAACTATTTCCTGCAGAGCAGCAGCAGTCAAACCCAGGATATACTATGAGAAACCTTTTGGGGTTTGAGATATGAACGAGGCTTCAGCTGCTTCCTCTATCTTGCACTTCCTTTCATCTGGAAACTTTCCAGGATGATGAAGTCATCAGATTTCTGAATCAGGATTTTAATTTGGAATACACTTGGCTTTACCTGCCATATGCAAATATGAAAGTATAAATGGCTTGATACTATCCGCTGGCTGAGTTTAGCATAGTAAGGAAAATATCCCTATCAGTGTAAAAGGTTACAAGTGAGTTGGTGAAGGATTTCCTCTGAGTCACTTGTGGTGTTCTTCCTATGTCCTGTGTTTAGCATCTATATGAAAATAACTTTACTAAGAAAGATTTGCTCAGAAACCTCTGCCGAAAGTGTATTTTGATCGTTCAAGGAAAGGGTTTCCAGTATGCACTCCTGTTCTTACCAGTATGTCAATTCATGGCTCATCTTAGCATTTTGATAGTGCCTGCACAGTCCTTCCAGTGCTTTCGTAATTTTAGGTATTCTCTAGTGAGTTAAGATGTTCCAGGAAAAAATGGATTCAGTCTTAAGTTGCTATCAAATACTAATAAATAAATGAGGTAGGTATTCCTTGATGATGTGTCTTCTGTTGGTGTTAGGGGGTTTCATCTTGCTCCTGCCATAATCTATTAAAGGAAATATTTCCATTAAGTCCAATGCTTTTCTTCGTTTGTTAATTACCTAGGTTATTTATACTGTTACCAAGATCAAATAAACTCCGGGCATGAGTGTTCAGGATTTACACCTGTGTTTCCGAATGCTTTTAGCAGCATTGCCTCCTGTTGACTAGCAGGTCAGCCGTGGCCTTTCAGTCTCAAGGACTTACTAGTAAAGTGAAATGTAAAATGGGTATTTGCTAGGCCTTTAATGTTACAGAGTGCAGTGGTTTAGCTCTCTACATATATCCCAGAATACTGAAGACCTTTTTGTAGTGGTCTGCACAACTGCAATGCACAGTCTTATGCTTCTCCTAATTGAGCTTTTCCTTCCACTTAATTGACAGGATCTCAGGACACTTAACTAGAGTAGTTAATTCCCAGTCAGGACAGGAGACAATAACATTGTTTGGTAGTTGGTGAGCAGGTGATCAGTAATTCTGTACAGGGGAGTTTCCCTTTTTCAGCTGAGATGTAAAGGTTTGCTTTATAATCAGAGACTCTTTGTGACAGAATGGTAAAACTAGTGTTAGTTCTTGTGGCTATAACACATAGTCCTTCACTTGATTGTATAGTAGACAAATGAGAAATCCCTAAAACATACTTTTTCTAGAGAATGGTCTGTTTGAGTTAAGAACACACAAAAGTGACAATTCATAATACCTATCAAAAGATCAATTAGGTGCAACTCCCTCCAGTACGCTTGTGGAATGTTTCATTTCAGTCGGTTGCTTTGGTGAGTCTCTTCTCATTTACTACCCCAAGCTTTACTTTCTGTGCTAGGCCTAGGGAGTTCAGAAACTGAGTTTCTTCTGTTTCTGTCATTAAAAAGTAATCAATGAAATAATGGGGAAATGAAAAGCAAGAGATCAAGTGTGGGGAAACTGTGTGAGTGACTTTTATGGGCATTTGAATTTTAACTGGGTATTTTAAAACTGTTTTTCTCATCTGTTTTAGGCATGTTCTTTCTTCAGTGCTCATTGGAAATACTTGCAGTCATTCACAACAACAAAAAAAGACTGTCATAAAAGTGGGGATGAAAAGAAGATTTTGATTCATTCTTAACTAAGATTTTTTTTTTCTTTGTGATAATTTTGAGTGTAGAAAATGTGTAGAATGATTATTGATTACAATTGAACTATTTATTTTTGGGGGTGATTCTTAACTGTGTGCTCAAATGATCTTCTCTTCTGCAAATGTATTTTCTTACAACTACACAGGAAGGATCACAGAATGATTCGGTTTCGAAGGGACCTTAGAGATCATCTCATTCCAACCCTCTGCCATGGGCCGGGACCCCTCCAATTAAATCAGGTTGCTCAAAGCCCCATCCAACTTGGCCTTGAACACTTCCAGGGATGGGGCATCCACAGCTTTTCTGGGCAGCCTGTTTCAGTGCCTCGCCACCCTCATAGTGAAGGATTTCTTCATAATATCTAAATCTACTCTCTTAATTTAAAACCACTACCCCTTGTCCCTTCACTACACTCCCTGATAAGGAGTCCCTCTTCAGCTTTCCTGTAGGTCCCCTTTAGGTACTGAAAGGTTGCTTTAAGGTCTCTGGAGCCTCGTCTTCTCCAGTCTTAATGAATCAGAGAATCATAAAATGGTTTGGGTTGGAAGGGACCGTAAAGGTCATCTAATTCTTCTCCCCCACCATGGGTAGGGACACCTGCTAGACCAGCTTGCTCAAAGCCCCATCCAGCCTGACTTTAGACATTTCCAGTCCATGACCTCAGCTCTCTCAGCCTGTCTTCATAGGAGAAGTGCTGCAGCCCTCCTGATGATCTTCATGGCATTATTTTAGCATTTAATCAATCTTGAGAAGTTTGGTCAACTTTCTGAGTAACTGCTTAAGGTCTTGTTTTCTATTCAGTGAGACCCATTGAGTTCAGAAGCTGAGGCAACAAGGGTTTTCTGAAGTTTTAATGTTAGGGCTTTAGATGTGGAGGTTTGAGAGATTGATTGCATGTCCTTGAAAAATTGGAGTAAGAACTACGGGCAAAAGGTTACCTAACTTAGAGACTGTGAAAGCCCAAGACAATTAAATGGAGTTGATATGAGACTCTTAGCCTAGCAGCATTCTGAAATTTTATTCAGAAGTGGGTTGGTGAAGGTGGTCTGGCTGATGAAATCTGATTTATTTACTTTTTTCTGCTTTCCACTAAATGTATGGATCATGTGTGCTTTTCATCCCAGTTTATTGTAGGAAAAATGGTATTCTCTGATATACCAAATGTCTTTGTCTTTACGTTTCCAAGTTTGACTGGGAAAATAGTGCTTAAAAATAATAAATATGGAGACATTTTCCTTTGATGTGATTAGTTTTGGCGGTCACAATCTAACGGGTGTACAAGACATTGTATCAGAGGCTATCTAATGGTATTAGGTGTATATGAGTATTTTTTTCTCCAGTAAAAAGGAAAATGAACCCATTTCTACTCTATTTCCTTTTTTGTGTTGCATAGAAGACTGGCGTCTGGGAAGTCTTGTGGCAAACCAGCCTACCCTGGGTCATTCGCCGCCATAGGGAGGGTTTGGTTTGCCACTTGCAGATCTAGAGAACCTTTA
Source organism: Netta rufina (assembly GCF_964035555.1). Lineage (NCBI taxonomy): Eukaryota > Metazoa > Chordata > Aves > Anseriformes > Anatidae > Netta > Netta rufina. The sequence goes on from NC_140137.1 coordinate 6,898,585, forward strand.
TGAGATAAAGGTCCGGGTGACAAGTCAGTGTCTCTAAGTGTGCTTTCCATCCAAGCAAAGTAAGCTAGTGAATTATTTTTTTAACCAATATGAGATGAGGAATTTCAGTTTAGGTGTCTGTAGTAGTGTTGGTAGTCTAACTTTTTGAAGAAGCGATCTTCTTTAAACTTTCCAAGCCATTGAAATAAGCCTATTTTTGCAAGGCCACAGTGCTCAGGTTGGAAACCATTTCACACCATCTTACTGCCTATTTTGGATACTGTTACAATGTGAACATCTTGAACTTTAGGAATTCCTGTGGTATAATGTCTTTCTTAAATAGTCTTTTGTTCTTCCTTCAAACAAAATATTGAATTCTGTAACTTTGACTAATGAGGCTCTTCTGAAAGTGTTTTTAACATGCTATGAAATAAATGATTTCAGCTGAGATCAGGACTGAGAATACCAGCTGCTTTTTCTGGTTGTGTGGCCCCTGATAGTAGATATACAGTGCAGTAGATAATTTTCCAAGCAGGATATATGACTATTTCCGATTTTCTTTCAGAAAGCAAGTTCACCAGTAAGTTTCCATGAACTGAAGATTCTGACACTTGCAGTACTTGCAGTGCACGTACATGATTTTTTTTTCCACATAGGCTACTGCCCATGTTCAGCTACATATCCAGCTGAGGTTCTTCAGAAACTAGAGTCATTCCAAATCTACTGTGAGTGAGAATAAGATGCACTGTTTCCTATTGCTATTACAAGGTTGTTTATAATCTATTAGAGAGACATAAATTCTAGAAGTGCAGTTTCTAATGGTTTAATGTGGACCTGAGGAGATCATAGATATCTATATTATTCAGACTTCCATGTTTTCTTAAAAGTTGTTAAAAAAAGATGTCAAACTAATAACATGTTTAAGTAAATCCACACATCCTTTGAATTATAACAGAACACTGCTTTAGCCTACAGTTATCTAAAATAAGTCATCACCTACCAACTCACTGAAGTCAATTAGTTGTTTTTAGGTCAAGGGGAGGGATTTTGGAATTTTGACTAATCAACAGCCACAGAGAAATTTCACTGGTAGTTCTGCTTCCTTCCACTTAATCTGTTGCATAGATACAGGTATCTCTATATTTCCTTTCTGTAATAGTATATTATTTTCTATAGCTTTTTGGGAGATTCATTAACTCACCATCCTTCAAATTAAAAATGATGATCTTTGGAAGTTCAAATGAATTGAAGGGAAAACGGCCATTTGTTTCTCTGGACGTTTACTCTACTAATACACATAATTTCATTATTCTCATGCAAATCAGGAATTGCTGCACCATCATTTGCTCTGTCTGTCATTTTTGAAATTAATTGACTGGTGATAAATACTGCTTATTTCTTCATGATATCAGTTTTTCAAAAAGTTGTTTCTTTAGTGTTCCCGCTGAAAGTACAGAGATGATCTTCGCCATATGAGATAAATCACAGGCTTACCAACTGCCTGTATATTATATAGCCCTTCTGTGTAAGTGATGTTTGACAGTCATGAGTTACTGTGGTTAAATTTAGTATAGGATTGGGACTATTCCTTAAGGCTGCCAGTACCTTTTGAAGCTAAGAAGAAAAGGTGTTCTCCTCAACAATTAGGGTTAGAGGGAATTTTGTATTTTGCAAAGTAAATATCCAGAATCAGAGAGAAACTTTGATTCATATTTATTAGTGTTTATCATAATCCTTTTAAGAGTAGGGAGCTTCCATGGTCTATGTCCTAAAATCCGCCATTTCCTTTACAAATATTTACAAATAAATAACATGTATTGGGAAAGATGTAATTTGTATTGCAAGTAGGAAATCAGCAGAGGGAGCACGAGTTAACAAACAGAATTATATTCAGTGTGATGGACTGGTGATTGAAATGGTTCCAGTGAACAAGCAGTGAATAATCAAATACTTGTTTGCTTCGTAGTCTAGAAAGAACTAATCACAGTAACACTTTCATACTACCAGCTTGACTACACTTAGACTGTAAAATAGGTAGTGTTGTTTCTAGAGGCATATAGGGCTGTCGTGTAGAACTGAGCTATGATACGTAGGGGTGTTTCATGAACCTTAAATAAAGGAGTGAGCATAGTTGCGTTACTTTTAGCAGTTGATTATGAGGCAGTGTGACTTTGTTATAGTTGCCCTTTTGCTTTCTTCATTGCCCAGTAAGGAAGTACCTTGTGGGGGTATCTACCTTCCATTCATCTCTGGAGGGCCAGGGGGATGAAAGCAGGCGGGTGGAGGCTGATCGCTCTGCGGTGTCTTCACCTCCAGGTTGGTGACGTTGAGCTTCCTACTTCCTTTGATGCTACTTGGGCCCAAAACAAGTGAGAAAGTACTTAGAGGAAAACATGTTTCATTTTTAAGCATGCTTAACCTCAATAGTTATGACAAGTTTTTAAAAATCTGTGCATCTGAGATGGCATTAATAATTCATGTGTGTTTCATTAAAAAAAGAACAAACTGTCTGTAGGGTCATTAAATTCTTACTTGGCTAAGATCATCAAAGTTTAGATGACCTAATATGGTACATGGCTGGGGTCGTAATACGCTGCTTGAAAAAAAAATACCTTGTGATTTAGTTTTGATTCTGACAATACTCAAAAGGATTTGTTATGTCTTACAGACCTTTCTGCAAACTACTAATGGGATGAACACAATATATCACTTTTATAATAGTGAGCTATTAAAGGCAAACATAAAGCAGTCTGAAGCCCATAAGTGCTGCCAACAGCTCCTGCTTTAATGAATTCCCTTTTAGATGTCCATTAAATGCTCATGGCAAATGTACTCATAATGGAAATGGCAAATCTAAATGGGTAGATATGAATAATCCATGGAGTTTAAATTCTGTTTATGATCATCTTCACATTTAGTTTTCAAGACAACGCAGTTTAGTTTTCATTACAGTTTGGAATAAAGAGGACAGGGAGTAATTGATTGCTTCAAGCAGATTAAAATCAATGGGTTGCTTTTCAAAGAACCCGTTCAATGCAGTAATTTCAACTTTATACATTGATTTAGGAAACTCTACACAAAATGTTTTGTGCTGTGTGAACTTTTATGTGGAAAGACTAATACTAATTTTATTTCTATATATCTGTATATAGAAATATATAGAGGTTGTTATCAGTATGTGCATGAGTAAATAGTGATCTATATTAAGTCATTTTGATATTATTGCACTCATATAATGAATCAATGAGATTCCCGTCATCATTGTAATACTGTTTGTAACCCATTAGCACACAGAAATTACAGCCCATCATACATCATTACTGTGATTGAGGCTTTATTACCATATTCTCAAATTGCCTGCTTGCTATAAAACTAAATAGACACCAGACAACTATAGGTAGACGATAGACTGTGCATTATTGTACTGGAATAATGAAGGATTATTGTAGCATAATGGGGCACAACTTATGAGGAAAATAAACTTGGCAGCAAAGGAGAACTTGAGTGTTTTTAATGTTTGTTGTTAGTACTTTAAAGGTCAAATATATTTGTTATGATCAAGTTACTGTTTCCTTATTTCATGAATCATACCCTTTTCATATTTCAAATAGGCCTTCTTTATATTTAAGTATTTAAAACCTAGGAACTGCACTGCAACATTTACCTCCAGAGACAGATTGATGGCTTTCGAAGTACCGGGATGGCTGTGGAGAGGTGGTGGGGAGGCTGGTACGGCATCCGTAGCAATGCACAGTTGTATTATGTTGTGCTAAAAAGAAGCTGAAGAAAAACTGCATCAGCTGATGAGAATTGATTGAGTTCTCCAAACAGAGCATAGGCAAAATACACACCAGGAATTTTAGGAGCTGTAGAGAAAGATCCTAAAAGAGGAAAAAACGGAATTTGGACTCCGGTGAACTTAACAATCCCCTGTGAAAGAACTGGGGACTTTCACTTTACAACAGGAGGACTCAGGATGCTCTCAAGGTAACTTCTGATACCATGTTCTTGCTTTCTTCTCTCCATTTGCTTACACCCTCTTTTTCTCCTTAATTGCCTTCCTTTTTGCTTCTTTCACAATAAATTCTTTCTGTGTTAAATCTCTTCAGTGAATTTGAAATATCACCTGAGCTAATTCATTCATACACCTAGAGCTTTTATTATGTAGAATTTAGAGTGTTCCATAACTGAATGTGTTCTTACTAGGCCAGGCATGCACCATTCTGCTGAGGAGTAATGGAAACGTTCCGAGCTTCTGTAGCGGTTCCAGGTTATTACAGTGATCAATTACTCGTGTTTCAGGAGGAGCTACAAGCCTTGGTTATGTTCAAGTACCAAGCTATTAGTGTCCATATATGTCAGCCCTATTTTAAGAGGGCATGTAGTAAATGGATGTTATCAACCATAGTGAAAATGGAATCATTGTTTCTGGAAGCTTGTATTCAAGTGGACAGTGAGAAACAACAGGTCCTCCCAACAAACAGAAAGGAAAACGGGAACGTGACTGTGTACCCTTATGTCTGTCTGGGACAATTATTTTGTTTCAAGACTTGAATGACTGGCTACCAAGAGGTGGTAAATCTTCAAGGTTATCTTGCTGTAGCTTGGCTGGGGTCCCAAGGATTCAGCTGTCTGCTCCTGACTCCTGTTTTTATTCTTGAGTCACAGTAATTGTGTTGACTCTAGTAACTGTTACTAAAAATAGCCATCTAAGGTATTTCTTTTCGAGGATTCATCTAAATACAGTTAATCTAAGTAAGATTAACTTCACTGGCCAGACTAATACTTTCTGTCATCCGAGAGTTTTGTTATCATCTGTCCGACTAGATAAACGCAACTGAATAAGTGGGGAGACAAAGAGAATAGAGCAAATTTCACTTTTAAAAGCTCTACTGCTACTATAATATCAAACACATAAAGTGTGTGAGAGAATAAATACAAGTAATTATTTCACCTTAGTTGAGCAGGAAAGCAAAGTCAGATTAGTAAGTAGATAAATATCCTAGTCAAAAATACCTTAAGTCTAACCACGCACAGCTGTTTGATTTCTCCTTTGTCAAACATATTTCTGATTTTAACATTGTCAACTCAGCAGGTTTTCTAACCATCAAGCTCAGGTGGGTACATTGGAAGGTAAATGAGTTTTCTTAAGGCTTTCAGCTAAGCTTCTTTAAAATAAAGTTACACTTAACTGCCTTTATAAGCAAGTATTTTTACAAAAAAAAAAAAGTTTTTTTTTCTTTTTAATTAAGGAATTTTGTTGTCCATTAGGGAAAATATAAGTAGCCATTTAACTTCTTGCCTTTCTACATGTATTGTTATCCTGCAAACAAATGCTACTTTCTTACTAGAAAGTTGTACAACGGTATCTCTGCTGTTACAATCAAACATGAGTGTATGTGTTCTCACAACCTGTTCCCTGTCATCCCTATTAAATGAGTATGAATGTAAAGGCAAAACACTCCTAGCTGTACTTTTATTTTTATCTTTTTCAATAACAAAGCTTTTCTTCATGTATTCTTTCAATTCCTGCTCTGTCCTTCCATGTTGCTAAAGTATTTCCAGCTTCGTCACCTCTCCTGAACAGGCAATCCAACTGAAGGCAGTTTTTGTTTGCCTGTTTTGTGGGAGGCAAAACTCTTGAAATATAAGTGCATCTTCTTTACTAATTTAATATCTGCGTGTCCTTTAAGCCACATGCTTGTTGTCAGCAGGAAGGGAATCTTTGGGACTTTCTTCTTAAGCAAGTGTTGATATTCTTTACTAGAGCTGTGTGGGGGGAAAGAAAAAAAAAAAAAAGAGGTTAGCTTTGTACTCTCTAGAAAGCTCAAATGATTCTTAATCTTCTTGTGCAATAACAACTGCTGATCTTATACAGAAAAAGATCTTGCTGTTTTCTAGGAGACTTCTACCGCGTCAGCACTACAATGAAAGAATCAGATGCAGCACTGTCCTAATGGTAGCATGGATGTGGTTCTGCACTCTTGAGATCTCTCTTCATGTGTGTGCTTATTTGTAACACTTCTGGTGTGGGCCTCCAGGTCCTGAACTTGTATTCCTTTGGTTTCCCTCTCAGGTGACAGGTAACAACAAAGAATTTTTCTCCCCTGTCTTTAAAAAGGAATGTCTGGCAGTCTGAGACCTGAAGTTTGAAGTATCCTGCTGCTTTTCCTAAAAGCTCACGTCAGGGGTAGTTCGTCAATGCCAGTTTGGGAGTATTGTTTTTAATAGGTGTTTTAGGATGGAGATGGATGTGTTTTCACCTATGTGGCTTTGTGTGACGAGGTCAAAGAACAAGATAAATTTCCATCCTCCTTATTTACTGCTGACTGATACTTAGGCCTTCCAGCCATGAGACGTTCAGAGCCAAGATTCTCTTTGTAGTCCCCATTTGTTACCATCAGATCTCAAAGATAGGTTCTGAAAGAAAAAGACGAAATAGTCTGTTATGGTGACAAGAAGTTATTCATCTTTCAGCAGTGTTGTAACATCCTTTTTACTAGCCTCCTCAGAAGGATCCAAATCTTCACACCCTTCTAAATTTGTGTTGCATTCTATGCCATCTTTCATCAATATTCAATTCTTCCCTCCTCAACCTTTTTAGAATATTACAGCAAAATGCATTATCTGTTTCTTTGCTTGGAAAGGTGGATCTTGCTTCTGAAAACTGAGTAGCTGAATTTTCACATGGTCAAGCGTTATAAGCACTTCTTGATGGCTAACAAGGAGTCAGGGAGAAGACTTCTTAGGGCTTGGTTATCTCAGTGCAGAGATTGTTGAAAAAGGTAACAGCCAGTGTTCAAACTTCTTAGGAGCTATCAAAATGAAGCCATGTCTATTTATCCCAGTGCCTTCCTCCAGACATAAAGCTACATTTATACACACACTGAAAAGTTTATTCATTTCACATTTGCTGAGAGGTTATAAATTGGAATTTCTATGTTATTACTTGTTTTTTCTCAGTGTATGAATAACCATTTGAATTACTACTCTTTAAAAAAAAATGCTTACAAGTAAAAGGAATCTTTTTCATCCATATACACTTATACTTCCTGTCTCTTCCCTTTTTAAGCTTGCTTATCTCTAGTGCTCAGTGAAATGGTGCTGGACGTGGTTTGTATTAAATAGTCACATCAAGCATGCAGGAGTCAGAGCTTTAGTCTAATCTTCTAGTTACTCCATATTTACCAAAATGTGTGTGTGGGGGGCACCACTATCTGTAAGTAATAGGCTGTATTTACAATTGCGGTATGACATATAAGTGGACCTTACACTGTAGGGAGTTCTGGATACTGGTAAGAGGCTTCATTTGACTAAAAAGCTGATTTTGTGTTTGAAATTCACGTATGGTAGAAATAGGATCTGTTGGAAGGGGAATCGATGGAGATGTCAAAGCTCCAGGAATCACATGTAATGAACTTTGGCAGCAGGGTTTTGTGGGCCATTTAAGTTGATATAAAACCACTCTACGGCTGGAAAGGTAATTCTGCCCTTTTCCTGTCTTGCTTGTGTTGTCATTACAATTTGTATGGCCGTGTAGTTAAGGTTTCTTCTATTTAGAATTGGTTTTTAGTCATGACAATGTAATTGGTAATGTCCAGGCAAGAAAGCAAGTGGGAGCTGCTGTAGACCTGCCTGTTTGGGAAGCAAATCAGTGTGGAGGTCCATTGTGAAAAGCAGGCACAATCATTGATGAACAAATGAACAAATCATTGCTCGTTACTATTTACTGATACCCTAGTATTCTCAGGCACACGGCAGATGTCAGAAAGGAGTTTTTAAAATACAGTCAGTCACTTTTTTTTTTTTTTTAACTTCCTTTCCATTTTTACAGGTAAGTTCCCAATTAAAGCAAGAGATCTTGAGAGGTTTTTTTTGTTTTGTTTTGTTTTTTTTTTGTTTTGTTTTTTTTAATAAATTATTGAAGTAAAAGCCTACAAGTAAACTAACTCTTGTTGCGCTCTGTAAGACAGTACAATTGCTGTGAGGCAATGTACTGCAACGTACTTGACAATTCAAGTTTTCATAGAATCAGAGAATATCCCGAGTTGGAAGGGACCCGTGAGGATCATCAAGTCCAACTCCTGGCTCCACACAGGACCACCCCAAAACCAGCCTCTACGTCTGAGAGCGTTGTCCGAACACTTCTTGAATTCCAGCAGTCTGGGGCCGTGACTACGTCCCTGGGCAGCCTGTCCCAGTGCCCGACCACCCTCTGGGTGCAGAACCTTTCCCTAACCCCCAGCCAGACCCTCCCCTGTCCCAGCTCCATGCCGTTCCCTCAGGTCCTGTCACTGTCCCCAGAGAGCAGAGCTCAGCGCCTGCCCCTTTGCTCCCCCTCTTTTTAGATCATAAAGTAATGGTAACAGGCCATATCGGTGCGTGACAGCTTCTGGACTTCCTAACAGATATCACTGAAAAAATAGAGTTTTTGAGAGGCAGCAAGTGACTTGATGTGAAATCAATTTTGCCAGGGTTTTAGGAAATACATGATTTTTAACAAAGTACATTTGAACAGTCATTTGTTTCCATTTGGCATAAATTAAGACTGTCATCTCAGTTCTCGAAGAAGCAGATGCAATGTCTGTTAACCACAATGCATATTGTATACCAATTCAAATAGAAGGAGGTAGGGAGAGGGAGGAAATGATGGTTTTGTTGTTTATGGTCTGTAAAGTACTTGTATTTGATATATTTAATTCAGATATGTATGATAAGAGCATTCCATGTTAAGAAAGGGTCACAACATATTGCTAATACGGGATCTACAAACAAAAGCATATCTGAGTTTTACAACTAGAATGTGTTAGGCGTGGAAGACCTGAAGAGGAGACTTTGTCTGAGATGGTTATGAACACCCCTTTAATTCTCTGTTAAGCATTTTTTACTGTTCGTTATTGCTGAAATGTGTGGTCTGTTATCCTTATGTGGACGTTTACCTCCCTGATGTTGAGGTGCAGTGCTTCTCCTTTGCAGCTGTAAGCCTACTTACAGCCCCCTTCACTATAAAAGCAACTTCCTTGTCTCAAGCAAAAGAAGACTTTGAAGTAATGACGATGTTCTAATATATTGATAGAAGTTTGCGTAATTCCATTATCTCGTTAATGGACATTAGTTTTGATGGAGCTTTTCCATTGTCCTCTCATCCTTTCATCATGAATTGGTTAGCTCAGTTCTAAATGAGTCAGTATCTTATTTCTTCTGAGAGATGTCTGTCAAGAGGTTTAAATGGTCGGGGAGTAATCTTTGTTAGGTAATATTCTCTTCTTGACTTTAAGACAGTCGTAATTACAAACACCTCGCAAATTGTTTTTTGATTTTTTTTTTTTAATAGTCATGATCCCTAACATCAAATATCTTCATATTAAGTTTAGAGGATCTTATTTCTATTAACATTTAGGCAATTCTTTTTTATAGCTGCAGAGAGTCTCCAACTTTTTTTGTAATGCCATTTTTACAGAATAGTACCTTTTGTCTTACAGTACAATAAATAAAGCCTTGTGTTTTTATCTATCTTCATACTTATTTAGTAATCTTCTTTTGAATATGTTTTCGTTCAGGCAGTTAGTGTACCTCAAATACCTTGCATGCTTTTTTCTCAAATTCTGAGGTACATTTTATATTTTTTTAATAGTTTGAATTACTTGGGTTTAAAATATTTAAAAAAAAAATGCCATTTGTGAAATATCACTCAGGTTTTGACTATTTAGATTTAACACATTATTGCATTTAGTTTGCCCATCAACAGTGGAGAACATTTAATATTTATTCATAACAAAAGTATTAGAGAAGCTGTCAATAAATTTTCTGTCATAATTGAATCATACGATATCTAAATTGTTGATAATATGATCTGCTTGTTAAACAAAAGTGTCTGGAGAAAATGATGGATTAATTGACTGATGGGTAAGGTTTCTCTCAAATATAATGGTTTACCCAGTTTGATTTGATTTGTGTAAAATAACTTTCTCTAATAAACAATTTGCTCAGAGGCAATAGAAGAAATGAATGGTTATCAAACCAAACTTAATTAGTCTATCCTAGATTGATATTACTTGGGGAGTCTTCGTTTTAATTGTGGAGGGCTGGATACAAAGAGTTTGGTTCATTATATTTTTCCTGTATAAACACTATTGTGTAACTACCTATGGAATATAACATGTGAATTCATTTTAATAAATGCTTGTAAAGTGAATTAGCTAATTATGCCGAGCTAAAAATGATTCCTTTAATTATTTTAGATATTTAACTAGTACTTCAATTTTATTATTGTTAGTCTGTAAACATAATTTGTATTAGCTCTGCCAAACTAATTAGAATATATAACTTCAACAGTTTCAACAGTTTTGTAGTGCTCATAATGGAGTCTTCTCTGAAAAACACATTTCTATTTTCAAAACATTCAAATGACTCAAATATATTATAAAAAATATGAAGAAATTATTGGCATAGTATTTTTTTTTGAAATGTGAATAACTTTTACAAATAGAAATTCAATTTCAGGAAAGTTCATAGGGCTCAAGGTTCTTAAATTTTGTCAAATGAAGTAAAAAATCACTTGTTTGGGGCCAAATTAAACAAAAATCATTAGGAAACGTAGTTCCCTGAGGTTCATAGATTATATTATGTATAATATGAAACACATACAGTTAAATTCCAGTTTTCAAAGGTTAAGAACATGTTTAATGTCATTAGTATATGAAAATCTCCACGTTCAAACTAAGAGTTGGTCTTAAAGGCTTCCAGTTAATTTAGCCTAAATGGTTTCCTCTTTCATTTAAATAATGTAACAACTACCCAGAAAATGTTCAAAAAATATGTATGATATTTACAAGATTTTAATATAAAATGTACATGAGTGGACTGTTGTTTGAAGCTGAGTATGTGTGGAAAGCAAAACATTAGTGAAGAGTAATTCAGGTGTTCTTAATAGTATTCCTTTATGATTAATCTAGGGCTTATAAAAGCAGAAATTAATCTATTTTATTGTTTCTTCTTGCACATGAAGTCTTTGTTTTGGCAGTCTCTTTTTGTAGTTTTCTTTAAATAGCACGACAACTTAGTTTAGTAGATATCTGAAAATCCAGTGAGAAAATAAGGATCTTTTTTGTTGGTGTTTTGCCTATGTATAGTCACTGAATATCACTTTGTGCTCTGACTTTGAAAAGTAAAGATTTATGTGCATAAATTTCTGCTATGAAGATGACTGTCCTGTCTCATCTGTTTGAGTGACAGAAAACTGCTAGAAAATGGCAAGTTAGGCATATCTTCAGAGACAGTATCAAACAAAATCTTTGGTATTATCAATTAACATATTTTCTTGAATTCTTTCTGAGGTGTGGCGACTTTACGCTTCTTTATTTTCTGATTATCCAGTCATCTGAAGAACAGCTCTTTAGCAGGTATATGTACACTCATTAGTGTGACTCATTCAGAGACTCAAAGAGTTTTTATGAGCAAGATACTGAGAATATGTAGTAGTCTTTAGAGTATTGTAGATTGATGAAAATGAACTTAAAAAGTAAAGTGTAGCAAGTCTCTGGACACTACATATCAAACTTTATCAGTTAAATGTTATTAAACTCAGTGAGTCTTGCAACTGCCTTGAGGTTGAGCCAACATTTTCACTCCCAGGATTTTGGGAGGCTGTTGTATGGCATGTCTCCTTGTTCACAATGGCAGGATTTGTCGTGCCCAGGAACTACAGGAATTCCCTGCTAGTTTGGGAGGTCTAGAACTGACCCCTTGTTGTTCAGCTCAGATAATAGAAAATCTACCTCTGGCTTTGGGAAAAAATCACCCTTGTATTTTTAAACTTTTGGTTCATTTTGATTTCTTCATAATATTACATTTCATAATATTTCATCATGTTAAGGTAGTATCTACTAATTAAAGAAGGACCAAACGTTGCTTTCACCCACTGATAAACCTCCTTCTGCAACTTAGCAGTACAATAGAGAGACCATGTGGCCACTCGATAAAGTCCAAGAGACAAATTCTTGAATATGTGGCATACTCTTTAATTTAACATGTTGTACATCTTTTTGCCAAAAGTACTACTTTAAGTTTACCTGTCCTGCTGAGCCATTAAGTCTTCTGTTAGAAAACTTGACCAGAAGTTTGTCTTCACTGCCTACAATTGCAGATTTGCGAATCTCAAGGACTCCGAGAGCTGGAAAAATGAAATGTGCTGCCTTACTGGGCAGCACATTATTTTTATAACGAGTGAGTAGTGTAGAAATTTAAGGTTGAAATGTAGATACCTTTATCCATCCTTAGATATTTGCTGGACCTTTTCTTTTGCCCAGGAATCCATGTAATGCTAATATCTTTCCCAACCTTGCAGCATGTACTGTATTTTGTCTTTTGTATGGCAGGTGAGCAGTTAGAATACTTCTCCCAGGAAGTGAGAGGCTGGTATTAAGTTTCTGTGAAGTTTGTGGGAGTGCAGGTCTGCATCTCCTATCTGTGAAGTAGTACCCTAACTGAAGTGTCCTCCTTGGTCAGTCAATGCCATTATGCAAGCAAGAATGATGGATTAGAAGGAGCGCAAGAAAGCACCGCTCTGCATAGTGGTTATCTTGTTTGGATTGAAGGGAGGTCATCCTTGCACTGCAGATCATTTATGCATCTATATTTAAAACTCATTGATTTACAAATAAAATAAAATGATCCTGAGATAAAGATCAGAACCAACGTGCTTGCCAGTCATGGATGGCAACAAGGTAAAGAAGGTAGGAAGATTTATATGAGTTCCAGCTACTATTTGACATTTAACAAAATTGTTAGCATTAATTTCTTTTATTTCGTGTACTATAACATTTTCCTATACTCATTGTTATGTCATTAGGCAATTTAACTCATTTTTAAATAAACAAAAAGCTTGTATTATAAATATGTGTCTCACAGGCAGGAAGTAAAGTCTTTAAGGTTTAGGAAAATTAATTATTTTTTAAAAAAACGGAACAAGCATAAATCATAGAAAAGTTTTAGATGGATCAAAAATGGAAGGTTTTCCTGAATCATCTAAATACTGATATCTGAAATAATCTTTTAAGAAATATTAAACAAAATACACATTACTCTAGGAAGTGATCTTGAAAAGAACTGTTTTCTATAAGAAAAAACATGAAAATGTTAAATATGAAAATGTGGTAGTTACTAAACTTGTATTTCTTAGTGTTTAATCTTTCTTTAAGCATTTGCAGGTCAAATTTTTGAGTTGAAATAAGAGATATTTGTGGTATGCTGAACTCTGCTTATACCTTGTTCGTTACAATAGTCTGAATAAGTATTACAGTAGTTGTGAAGAACTATGTTTCCTTGATGTAGAAGTATGTTTCTTGCTGACGATAAGTGAACTGACTCTTCTCAGAGTTAAGTAAATCCATATTGCTTATAAAAGAACAGGTGATACTCATAATTTCTTCTTCAATTCCTAGGCACCTGCATAAAGCACATGCACAGTTCTGTAGACCAAAATGTGCATAAACCAACTGAGATACTTCCACTACAGACTGTGAATATGGTGTTGGTGCTTGGTAGGCCAACTCTAAGACAAGATTGAACAGTCCATTGTCACTTCTAAAGAACATTACAAAAGTTAAAAAACGGATGAAGTCTTGTCATTTAGAACCCACTTATATTCTTTTCCTCACCCTATCGCCTGTGAATATCTCATTTACATTGTTGTATTTGAAACTAGATTAGTCTTCTGTAGTTAGCTTGGCAAGCTGGACCAAAACTTTAAAGTTATCTGCTTAAATAAACTCACAGTTACTTATACAAAACTGGTATTTTCACCCTTGGCTGTCTTTGTACCTTATTTACGATATACCTTCACAGTTTATTATATGATTACTTGCAGACTTCCAATCACCCTGGAAGTTTGGCTCTACACATGTTGGTTTCATGCTTTTCCTCGGGATACGAGTAACCGTTTAAAAGGTTGAAGAAAGTAATTAGTTTTAGGATTGAACGTGATAAGTTTATGAATGAAGTAATATTGTCTGGTTGCCTGAAGTAGCAATGGCCTGGATAAAATCCATAGGAAGCCTCTTAACAGGGCTGTGTTCTGTAACCTGCTTTTCATGTATGTATATATTCCAGTATACAATGGTTTCTAGTTTAAAATACTTTATAGATGATTAGCAATTCATTTGCTTTTGTTGTAGGGGGGTCCTTCGGATGTCTTTTTGTTACCTGTATTGCTGACTTGTTTTTACAGCTGCTGTTGAATACAAATACTTCCTTCCTGGATGAAGTTCAGAATAAAATAAAAACAATCCTTGTAATACTTCAGTCATAGTAAATGGCATTTCAGGGTAAATAGAGGAGATGACTGCAAGCTTTAATGGAAAAAGGATTTTTAAAAGGATTGTGTCAAACATAGTACAATAACTCTAAAATAAGAAAGGGGGTTAAAGATGCAAAAGTGAAAGAATGTGCTCTTACCTGTTGCCAAATGTTTTTTCATGTATGCATTATAGCTCTTTTTTGTAATGGTCAGTATTGCCCTTGTTGTGTACTGTTTACATGTCTGACTTCTTGTTTGGATTTTACTTGGTGATTTGGTATTAATTTTTAATGTGAAAGCACTTAGCATTAGGAGTTTGACATTTTGTCTGACCTTAATCACCAAGAGGATCATGAGAGGTTTATTCAGTGGGAAGAGAACTGTTACAGCTCTGACAGAAATGATGGGAAATAAGTAAACAGCCTTTTAAATCTTCACCAGAAATCAATAGAGTTTAAAGATGATGGACGTTGGTGTTTTTTGCTGCTTAAGGACTTCAACCTTTTACGGGAAAATATCTTCTCAAAGTGTCAGCATTTTTTCCCCTAGCACAATGAATCACGGCTGCAAATAGAACACTCTGCATAGATCACTTCATCATTATTACAGAGATGATGTTAGATGTGTCTTTCCATGATAATGCAGCTGGTTTGTATTTTTATGTGTAGATGTGTGGTGCTGCTTCATAATCTTGCTAATTAATGGGTGGTGTAGGTCAACAAAATAATTTTATGTGTATTTGATAGTATTTAAACTATGAACTCATGTCTTTCTTCTGTCATAATGGCTGCTGTTTATAACCTTTCAGTTTTAGCTATGTTTACCCCGTGTCAGTAGAAATAGCTTTATTTAAGTGAGAGTTCTCAACTTCTTTTAATAACTGAGAATAAAAGCTACTCTGAAGTCATTGAATCAGCAGTCATTTAGAAGTGATGCAGGTTTTGAGCAGTTGCACCACAAATTGTGTAGTTTTGCTTTTCATGAATGATTTATTAGACGCTAGGATGGTACAGTATTTAGCAATATATCCAGAAACAGCACTGTTCAGACCCAAGTATTCATACATTTGCATCATCATCAATCATTTGTTGTGCTATTTGTTTTTTTTTATTGTACAGTATTGGATTCCATTTTAAAACAGCTAAGTATATAGTAAATTATATTCAAATGTACTAAAGTTGCTGTTAAATAGTAATTGAGAACTTGACTTTCAAGCTTTCAGTTAATTTGTTTGCATCCTTATGCAGCCATTTACTCTGAATAAAGTGAAGGGGATTTAATTTTGATTTGTAGACAACCTTTTATATTGAAAATAACTGTAACAACTGTAGTTTTATGCTAATATCTGAGTATGTCACATACAGTGTTAGACAAAATCGTCCCTTAAGACCTCCTGATATGAAGTGATCTTTGATTTAAGGTTGCAGTGCTTTGGCTACAACTCTGTTCAATGATTATTAAACTGGAGTTACTGCATACAAGCCGATGGAATATTTTCAGTAGTTTATCTCAATTGATTAGCTGTATTGAGCACAGAGCGGTGAAAAACATTTAAAGCAGTTCCTCCTTGTTTCTCGTGAAGCAGCCTGTCTCTGCCTGTATTGCGTTTGCCTTTGTGCTTTCCCTTGTACTGCATAGTGGTGGAGCTGTAATATAGCTGAATCAGATTAACGTAGTGTTTCTGCAGGGTGCTGAGAAATCTGCCCTCAGTCAGCAAATCGCTTAAGCAAGAGCGTACTCTTAAGCGCAGCTGGAGTCCTGCTGAAGTCTGTAGAATCATTTACCTGCTTGACAAGTGGGTGGGTGCTTGATGATGCTTGTACAGTGCGGTTTTGTGCAGTGTGTGTGTATGTTTTGTTTCAGTGAAGTCATTGCCAAGTATGCAGATTTGATAACAGGGCATGGAAGATAAAGAATATCTCCTCCACGGGCCAGCTCTGTTGGCATTTTCCTACGCTATGTTCTAGTGTGTGGATTCTGGTGGCAGTAGGTAGTCTGGCTTTCATTTATCAGAAAACCAATCTCTTAACTAACAGAAGTAGCAGAAATATTTCAGGCCTGGAACCTTATTCTTGGATGACTTTTAATATAAATATAATCATACAAAGCAAAGGAACATAGACAATGGAAATATAACATGCCAGCTCTTTAGCTCACGTTCAGTAGATTAACCTGACAATGTCCTAGATTTCCTGTCATTAAGTAGATAATTTTGCTAAGTTTGTAGTAGATCTTTATACATTCAGGGGATTCTTACACCATGGTGACAGGTTGAAATCCTGCCTTCAGTTCCTTTTCATCATTTTAAGAAGAAAGGCTTGGATACTTGACTCTGCTGCTTCATTGGTTCCTCTGCTTTCTTCTAAAATAAGTAGATAATGATGATACTTCATTAGAATACCTTAATGTGTGTTTTATAAACTAATGGACACTGGTTTGATTTTAGTTAAATCATGAACATGGTGATGATCACACTTGATTCCATATTTAGCAGATAGATCAACGTTTGCTTTTTGAAATTCCAACCTTAATTTTCAATACAGTGTGTGAATACTTTAATGCATACATCGTTCCAGTTAAAAAGCGTTATGATCCTTTTTATTTCCAGAAAGTAGAGATGCAGTCGGTCTTATGAGGTGACAGAGGGGATGTTAGAATCAAGATTAATACACAAATTTTGCTTGGATCAGAAGGACTACAGCTCCTATAAAACAGATGTTCCCAAATACAGTATGTTTGGTTGTAATACGACGTAGTTATTGTATGGAAGTATGTATTATGGTACTTGTGATGAGCTGCTCATGTATTAAGTTCCACCCTCTTCCCTCAAGAAGAGGCCGCAGTTGTTCCAGATTTAGTCCAGAGCTACTTAAACACACAAGGAAGCATTTGCTATTTGAGAAGAGTATGACAAACTGTGTTTTCTGTCTGCACTTAGAAATTACTTTGATTTTTTTTTTTGCATATGCTTTTTGAGATAGTTTGCATATGTGAAGTAGATAAAGCAATTTGGAAAGCTTGTGCATATAATGTTTTCTTACATTTTCATTAGATTTTGTTATATTCCACTTAAATAAAAACATTTTAGTAGATAATTTGAAATTGCAGAAAACTGAATAGCAGCAATAGTGCTTTAAAGTCTGGTATGTTTTTAAAAAATGCTGTTTAATAATAAATAAGTAAATTCTATTTATTTATTTTGGGGCCAGCAATTTGGGCTTCTGGCCAAAAGTCTGCAGGTTTCCTCAGTACAGCAAGCCCTTCTTTCAATTTTTTGACCCACGTACATCTTAACATACTGCCAGTATTAAAATGCTAATGCTGAATACTGGTTTTGTTTACTAGCCTGTTTTGTTGATTTCATGTAGCTTTACCTTACTTCATTAAAGTTTCTGTGGATCAATTAACTACTGAATGTGTTAATACCAATGTGCAAATCTACTGTTTCTTAGATTATTTTTTTTTCATTTTTATATCCAGTTATCAAGATCGTGTTACATTTAAAAAAAAAAAATCACCTTCTCTGGCCTGAAGGTTCAGAATTTTTATTTGGCTTATCCTTATGACAGTGGTAAGGTGAGATGATGACAAAAGATTGTGTTATAATGGCTTAATTGCCCAGCACCTGAGGTACAGCAATTTATTATCTGAGAATTTCTGTCCCATTGCAAATATAAAGTAAAAAATGTATGAATGTTAGGCACCTTTGCATGGAATGTCAGAGAGGTTTTGTCATAATTGCAGTTACATCTGCTTGAGAGATTCATTCAAAATAGAATGAGTGCGGAGAAAGGCCATAAACTTGAAATGGAGAGCTCGTCGCACTGCTTTGATTCGCCCCGTAAATGAGTGCAGAGATAGGATGTGATTGATCGCCATAAATATGCATGGGGGAAGGGAAAGGACAGGGCTAAAAATGCTAGGGAGGTAAAAGAGCTTTTTAAACTAAGGATGCTGTTGGCACAAGAACAAATGGATATGGCTATCAATAACCTTTGGCTAGAAATTCAAAAATAGTTTCTACTCATCAAAAGACAGAGGTTCCAGAAGAACCTCCCAGAGGGGAGCTTGTGGAGGGAAAATTATTAACAGATTTTAAAATGAAGTTTGAGCAATTTATAAAAGGATTAAGTGACGTGGTTGCCTGTATTGGTAAGAAACTGTACTCAGCATCCTCAAAGTCCCTTTTATATATTTTAGGTCTCTTTATATACTTGAACTTTGTTTAACATCATTAAATCACAGAGAAAAGAATTCTACAGTTTTCTTTTTAAAACCCTGTGTTAATGCTTGTGAATCTATGAATATAAAGTTGAAAGAATGCAACTTTTAGTGTTTGTGTCCTTTTTCTATCTTAAAATGAAACTTGAAGATAAACCCTGCATCAAAGGTTTACAAGTTGGAGAGGAAAAGAAGGGAGAATTTCTTCAGAAGGCAGTCGTGTTTCTGCAGCTCGAACATCCTCACTGACTTATCTGGATAAAATGGAACTGGTTGGCATTATTTTTCTACTGTCTGCTTTATTTTCTAAGCTACTGTCAGTGACCGCATTTTGTATAAGAAGTGCAAAACAGTAGGTCAAAAGAGGATTTTATTAATATGTGGTCTCATTAAGTTTGCAAATACTAGTACTGTTCTCCAGTGCACCCAGACAGGTAATCTTGATGCTCAGCATCTCCATGAGATTGCTGTAGTGCCTCATCTTCAGTCTGTGAGCAAAGAATAAAAAAGCACGCTGTGCATCTGCGGGAAACTTCTGCTTGCTTTTTTTTTTTTTTTTCCCCTTCACTAAGAGAATTGAGTGCAGGGCTAAAGTTCCCGTAGTGCAAAGTGCTGTGTTTGATTGAGGGCTTTTTTCTGCTCCTTGACCTTGGACGTTGTTTGTTAAATTGTAAACCCCTTTCTTCTGCACTAGGAAGCGTGTGGTATGCGTGTTAGAGGGTCCTGTTTCCAGGTTGAAATGTTTCTGGATGAAATGAATTAACTCTTCATTCAGAATGCAATGCCTGTTCTGTCATCTCTGGCCTTTTAAGTGGTTTGTTATGTTAATTTCTGTAGGTCTTTAAAATGCATTGCTTTTCTGGATGGGTGTCATTTAAATACACTGGGACGACTTCGCGTGGCTGAATTCAGTGCTCCCGAGGAAGGTGACTGCAGAAGTAGCCAAGTGTTGACCCTTCCTCTTGTTAAGTTTGTTGGATATTAATAGGTAACACATTTTGGATTGACACGCTATTATTGACCCCTGGATATAATAGAATAAGAAAGTGAAGCAAAAGGTATCTGAGAGGACTAAAAGAGCAATACATTTTCTGAATTAAAGAGTGGCAGGGTTGTAAATATGACGTTGACAGTTAAACTGACAGAGTGGATGTTAATGCTTGTTGCAGTGATGTTAGAGGTCCTGATCATTTGTCAGTGAGCTCCTGTAATACATGCAGTACATCTTCATTAAATAGGCATACAGCAATCAGCTTCATGTTTCCGGATGAGCTGTGGCCGGGCCATAATTAACCTTTTGAACCTGGATTTGTAACAGAATGTAAAATCAGCTTAGGTTATCAATTACAGTCACACTCAATTGATAGTTGCCCAAAGAGGGTTTCTTGTGAAGAGATAGACATAATAATTTGCTCATTTCCTCAGAAAGTGTTTTTTTAAAAAAAGTGCTTATGATTTGTTAAATAATAAATGTATATAATACATCATTCACAGCTTCAGCAACACCTTACTTTGGTGCATTATGCACACCAGGTCATTGGCAGTGCTCTGTCTGTTGATAACAGGATTCACAAATAGACACGTTATAAACAAACCTGCATTAGGAAATGTTTTATAAAGAGAAATCCATGTTGTTCTAAATGAGATAGTTCTGTCAGTGTTTTGAAATTTTTATTTGTACTGCAAATGCATAAGTTTCCTTAACTCCTCCTCAACTGCTAAAGGTATTTTAAAATTCTTTAGGGCCTTTATTATTAGGGCCCCATTCTTTAGGGCTCCATATATTTGTTACAGCTTTTAAACAAAATCTTGAGTTAAAAACAGTATTTGAAATTATGGTCCTTCAAGTCTACTGTTCTCAGATAAATTGAATTTATGTATTCATTTCTATTGATACTCAATGACAATGCTGAATAGCTACTTCCTTGCTTATATCAAACAGACCTAACAAGCAAATGATATTCCACTTAAATTTATTTATTTTTTGCTTGTCACACATTACTGCATGAATATGCACAGTGTTTTTAAACAAACTTTTTGCATTTGTTTTCCTTTAATATACTTCATTCATCATAAAAATGAATGAGGCTATCAGTCAAGGACTGACTGCTTTTTCTTAGGTTGATTGCTGCTGTCACCAGTGTTATACAGATCTGGAAGGATTTCCCTTAAAGAGTAGTTTTTCATTATTATTCTATGAATATAGACAGTAATTTATCTGTCCACCCCTGCAATATCTTATGATAGAGAAAAAAATCCCATTACATGTCTATAATATATAGAAGATTTTTAGCATGTGCTTCAATAATTCGTATTTGCTGTTTTCTCTTGTTAGTACTGAAAATTTGATTTTAAAACCCACTTAAACAAATAAACATGGAATTACTAGAATATGTCATCTTTGAAAAGCAATAAATTTTATTTTCTTGAGAAGACTTATAATGTACTTTGAGTCTTTCACATATTGTCCTCACCTACTAATACTTTGCAATACTTTGCAGTCTTTTTTTTCTTCTTTTTTTTTCTTTTTTTTTTTTTTTTTAGGTTCCATTATCTTCTTCCTTACTCCATTTTCTGCAAGTACAGATTTGTCACTGGTTAAAAGATAATTGGGCCATATTTTTAGTTAAGGCTCTCAATCAGCAGATAAGTGAGGGACTGTTAGGAGACAATTGGTTCTTACAACAAAGGAGCCTCATGAAGTTATGTTTGTTTGTTTGTACCAGTCCACAATTTTGTTTAAAAATTATTATGAACCAGATTATGTGAATTAAAAATGTTACATTTATTTCATATCCTTAATAGTTAGATCTTGAAAAAAGGTAATTGCATTTATTTATTTTTTAGTTATTAATTCCTGTATAGAACATAAGGAAGAAACACTTGATCTATAAAATTCAAGTAACATAATGTTTGACATAAAAGAACAGAAAATGATTTAAGTTTGGTTTTGATCAGGATTTAATGATACAAATATTGTTATCTATACAGAGGTCACTGCCCACTCTGTGTTAACTTTCTAACTAGCTCTGTCCTTTTTATCTTTCAGAAAAGTATTTTACAATTTGCATAAGGTACTGCAGGATTTCATGAGCAAACAAAGAGAGGTATTGGGAATGTGATGAGTGGTAAATTCGGGGGTGGATTTACTTTATCTTCTTTAAACCCAAGACCGTGTTACATCTTATAACTGCTGTTTCTAAAGTCAGTTGACAGAAATCAGTATTTGTTACTGATTTGTAAGTAGATTTTATATGTCGGCCAAAAATTCTTAAGAGCTATATGCTTGCATTTACAGAAGAATGGAATTACCATTGCCAATTACCAATGTATAAAAACGGTCACCCAAATTCAGTACTGGATCTTTGAAATCAGTTCAAAAATATTTTATTACCTGGAAGTATCAGATTGCTTTCTCAATCTTTCCTTTCTGTGTCATCTTGTTTCTGGGGAACAAATGACTTAATAATACCTTTTAGTAAACCGATGATGAACGGTTGCTTGAGTAATACAAGATGCTGTGTTAAAATAATTCTCCCTCTCAAACACATTTGCACATGGGCGTTATCTGCATAATACAGACAGAAACTTTCCAATTTCTGTTTGAGCCTGTGCCATACAAAAGTCTCATGTAAACGAGATACCTTAATGCTCTGCTTTGTTCTCCAACATCTTAATTAAGAAGGGTGAAGAGTTTTCCCCACAAGTATAAATGTAAAAAATTATGATTAGGTTTTCATATCTGAACAATATTTTCTGTATCATGCTTCTGCTACAATATTTAACACACATGAATGGAAAAGCCTGTTGGCCTAATTTTGGAAGTGATCAGTATTATTAATGGCATCAAAATTGGTAGGAATTTAACACACCTGAAAATCAGATCACTTAATAGTAAGATCTCTTCTCGTGTATTTTGAGAACCTAAATATTCTTTAATTCTCAGATTTATCATTTCAAGCTCTTAAAGTTCATTTCTCCCCTCAATCTGAGGGTGATTTATGATTGCTTTGTTGTAGATCAAACAGTTTCATCTTTCAAACTTGCTGCACCTTCCCTAGCATTTCTATCACTTATGACTTTGATGCTCAAAATAAAGGTGAGATAAGATGAATGTGTGTGTATATAAGAACTCTCGATTGGACCCACCCACAGGTATCTGAAACTTCACAGCTCTCAAAGTTTAATGAATGTTTATTGTACTCAGCATAGCAAATCTGAAAGGTCAAATGAAAAACAGAAATATTATTGCAGTCACCTTTTCCACTGATTTTCATCACTGTGCCACAACAACTAAAAAAATAAATAAAAAATCCTTGCGCCCAAAAATTTGTGACTGATACTGAGGTTATGTGCTTCCTAAATGACATGAGGCAATGTTTCTCAGAAGTGGCATTATCTGATTAAGTGAAAAAAGAAAAAAAGAAAAAACTATGAACTTTAAACTCAACTATCTACAATATGAATAAGAATTTACTCAGCACTTGTAATTCTGTACAGTCAATAGGCTTTGTCCATAATTCATCTAGGTTTCACTGTGCTGAGAACTACACAAACACCTAATCAGTGCTGGCCACTACCACCCAATGGTTTATACTTTGCAAAACGTGCATGACCAGTATTTTGTGTAATGTACATACGTTCACCTAGCAGAGCTCTATACTATCTTTTCTTCTATATTTGCTCTTTTACAATTATTTCTTCAATTCTAAGTCATAATTTTGAAGACACAATTTTCAAGTGTAATTACACTTGAAGTGTAATTACAAAAAAAAAGGTATTTTGTTGGAGAAGATTGCTGTAGAAAAGTCAAAAAGAGAGTTTTGCATTCATAAATTGTTCCCTTCTCCTAGTATGCCTGACTTCGGTGGTGCATTTAGTTAGAGGAACACAAACTTAGTATAACCTAAGCAAAACTTAGCATAGAAGTAAACAATTGTTCAGGTTTCAGTTAGTTCCAGAGATGAGGCAGAACACCATTGCTGAGAAGCTTTTGACTGAATGCCCACGTTTCTCTGCTTCCCAGGTCTGCTTTTTAGTGTTTTAATGTGCCATGCATGTCTTCAAATGTTCTACAGAAGTAAGGACTTAAAAATTCTTCCACTCTGTATCTGCTGCTATCCAAGGTACAGGATTTTAGGTGCAAGGTGACCGTAAGTTCTCTTACTGCTGTCTTCTGTTCATATGTCCTATAACTGGTGTCTGAGGTTACAAAAGGGTTGTTTAGTGACATGCTCAGTGTACTTCCTTCACCAAAAAGGCCCCCATTTAGTAGAGTCATCTCTAATAACGTACATTTTGGGCCATGAATATTCTACATCTGCACATCTCTCTGAGTAAAAAAAGAAGACACTAAAGCATATTTTAATTTATTTATGCTCAAATATCAATAGCCCTAGGTAATGTTTATCTCCCAATTTTTCAAATGAAGGCTGGGTGTGTTTTGAGGTGTTTGGCTGTGCCCTATTTGATGGCTTTAGTGGATTGTTTGGCTAAGGAGAGTCATGGATATTCTTAATTGTCTTGCGGAATCTTAAGCTTAGCTGTCAGTCAGCTGGCATGAAATGCAGTATGGAGTATGTGTGGGAGAAATGAACATGTACCTTTATGTTTCATGGTTTCATACTTCCATTATATTCCCCAGAGCATGTCAGGGAGGAAAAACTATATTTTGCAAGAAAATGAGCATGATGTTTGCTACATTCACATAGTAAGCACGTCAGGGTAAAGCATGCAGGCGGGGCTCACGAACCTGCATGCTTGGGTGCATCATTCTGGTTGGAGCACGTTTGTTTCCTGGTTTGCTTGTTGCTTTAAAGATTTCAAGGTGCAAATATATGCAAGTAATGATTTTAATTGTAAAGTGGCAGTGTAAATAGGAGAAACCATGCTTTGCTTTTGTGGTACTTTGATGTTCATAATTTGTTGTAAGCAAAAGGCAGGAACCTGCAGTAAGATCATTTTGTCCGTCATTATGAAACTGAGTCTACAGGCACAGGTAGAGCCTGGATACTTTTGCATGCAGACTATAGAAGTGTTCCCTCCTTGCTGAAGGACGCCAAAAGCAGGTATGCGTTAGGGTGTTATATGAGGGGACTGTTTCTTTCCTGGCTGTACCAAATTGTGCTGAGAACCACGTATAAGAAAGCTGTGGTAATGAGCAGTACAGTAGAGAGAGGTGATTTATGATACCTGTTTCTGACAGCTATAGTGCTGAGATTCCCAGGGTATCTGATCACTGCATTAGCATGCTGACAGCTCAGCATTTAGGACATTATGGTAATTTATCCTGCATATGCTGTCACCTGCACTGTCAGAGTTTCTTTTTAATGATGGTATAACTATTTTGTTTGTTTGTACTGCATTCTTTTCATTTGGCTAATGCCTTCTCATTAGATTGCACCTAGTAAATGAGAGTAATTAAGTGTTTCCTATAGCTCAGATGCAATGATTAAGTTGCAGAGTTGGTGCTGATTATGTTTTGTCATTTATCTCTATTAATCTGAGAATAATCCAGATGATAAACACATGTAATTTTTTAGCTAATGTTCAATAGATGAAATTTATAGCTTCTCAATGGAGCCAAACAGTAAGCATGTATTTATATATGAATAGTAAGTTATTGTACTTGTATTCCTGTTAAATAAACATAGAATTATCTGCGCAACTAAGGAAAAGACAGAACATCTACTGAATATAGAGGTTTTCACCTTTTAAAAATGCATTTTCATACAGGAAACTACTATTCATAATTCACAATTAAATGAGTGTTTATTCTGCTTTCTCAAGTATCTACAGAGAAGCCTGTGGTGATATTTTGAGGGCTTTTCCTTTATTTGTATGTGTTTGTTGCTATTAACTCTGCAATACAACTCATCTAGTAGCAAAGTGTAGTTTCCATATAAATACTTCTAAATTAAAGTACTCAGTTTAAAAGCAAAAAAAAAGAAGAGAGAGAGAGAAAATAGTAATGCGTCAGAGTAAGCACTTCACAACAATTTGGAATTGTTTATTTAACTACAGAAAGAGATCGAAGAAAAAACTCTTGAGCTTTTTTCTACATACGGAGTTGTAATAATAAAATGTTGATAGGAATATTAACAGCAACACTAAATTTCAGGAGCTGAGTTGTATGATTATGTTCCGTAGTTTCCCTGGTTCCATAAGCTTGCTAGTATATTACACTACTTATTTGGTTGTTTTTTTTCCTAAATACATAATTCAAGCAAGGTAGGCAGTATAGCCCCATAACTGGGTTTTATATGTTAAAATCCCGATCAGTTTCAAAAGTAGCAGTGTCTGCGTCACCAGTTAATACCCCTTAAAACACACACCTTTCCACTGTAGACGGAAACACCTAGGTAGTGTGAGGGTTTGTGCCATTACATTTAATGATATATAAATAATTGTGAGCCCAACAATTTTTTAACGTATGTATAATACAGCCTAATATAAGAACGTTTTCTTTGTCGTATCTGTGTCCATATGGCATATGAGGCTGTTATTTAACGGCACTTGTCAGAATAGCATCTGGAGCTGCTAACAGTGGCTATTCGTTTCCTGCCTCATAGAGTTTTGCGCATTATAGTAGAATTGCCAAATGTCATTACATTTTGATTTGGGGGAGTTTTTCTGAATAGGAGTTCCTCTGTTTGTTCCTTGTTGTTTTTCATGGCAATAATTCCTGACCTTTTCTAGGGAAATACCTCCCAGCCCCTTGCAGTTAAGGTGTTGTACAATATTGCTTTCTTTTTGGTTACTTAAGCATGGGAACAGCCCCCACCCTCAGCCCCCAAATTGCACTCAGGCTGCTTTGCTCTCTGGACACGCTACAGGGCACTACCGGGATGCTGCAGCTGCATTTCAGACCTTTGCTGTTGCAGAGCTAGATCTGGAGGAGTTGCTTTCTGTCCAGAAGGACTCTGCTCAGTGGTGTGAAGGCTGCTCAGTGAAGTGGTCCGGGTCGGCCACTCATCCCTAGCTCGAGGTGGTGCCTCCCACACTGGTCCCAGAAAACGGGGGAAGGTGGGTTTGGAGCTGCAGGGAGAAAGTAGGCATAGGGTGAGTTGGATGTAGAAGGTTACGATGAGACTGAGCACAATTGGAAAATGGCTGAAAATGTGCTGGGGCAGGAGAGGTGAGGGGTCTGACACGGACAGTCCAGCATCAGTCCGGAAGTGCAAGGGGTTTTTTCAGTCAGCTTATTAAAGTCTTGCACAGTTTTTCTGTTTCTAGATGAGTACATAATTTTGTAAAGATTTTTTTTTTCAGTACATAGAAACATATTGCTCATACTACCGAATAGTCTGGTAGATTGAAGTAGGTTAATTGGCTGAAATTGTTCATTAGCTGTTTGTTTTCCGGGAACATAAATTTCAGTGCATCTGCATTCTTTCTGGAAAAGCAAATACTCTGTTCTGTTTATGTGGGTCGGTTCTAGAGTAGCTGCTTAAAATCCCATGTACTGAATTCTGTTATCTTTTCTCTTGGGTGGATCAGGAAAACAGTTGAAGCAGCCAGTGATGGCTGCTGGGCTTTCATTTCTTTGTGACTGGTAAATGAAACACATGCAGCCTCACCAAACTACATGACTAATGACAACCTCCAGTGGCTCCTGCAATCAAAGATTAATTTGCTTTATCAAGTTTAAAGAATAGTAGGCGATAAATCATGTCAAAAAGAAATAATCAGTGGCAGGCTGATGTTCTTTTGCACAGTGGAGGACAGGTGCAATAGAGGATTCATCTGCCATAGACCGTTAATTTTGTTCTCACACTGTTGTGTTAATCTTAATATTTATTTAGTTGATTTTTTTAAAGTCAGACGGATTGCAGTCAACTAATATTTTTGTTTAAAATGTATACTATTGGTATTTAGCTCTAAAATTAAATACTTGTTTAGAGTTTATCATTTGGCATCAAAATGTTTTCAACCTAATTCCTTTCATAATTGACAGATATATTTCAATCCCATCTTTTTGCTGTCTTCTTGGAGTGCAGTTTAATGTGGACAGAAATAAAAATGTGTTGTACAATCTAGACCATACATATATATATATTTTTTTAATTTTTGTTGATTCCTGTCCAGCTAGATCCTGCCTCTTATTCTGTCTGTGGGAGAAGTGTAACAGTAGTCCTAAATGGCGCAGTTCTGTGTGTTGGCCTCTGAAGTGGGAAGCTAATGATACTGGGCTGGTAAGGCCTGACCTGCCATGGCACTCGATACGATCTGCTCTTACCAGAGTAAATAGCACAGCATAGGAAATGACCATCATGGTGCAGGGTGCAGTTCTTCATGGTTCCTACTTAATGAAGTGATTCAGAGACAGCATCTCTGTTACGTTTGTATTTAGTGAATACAGTCATTCCAATAAAACCTGGATTTAAAATTAAAAATAAATAAATAAATAAATCACTGTTAAATGTGAAAGACTATCTATAGTATATCATTGTAGTATTACTTTATGTAATATGACACTGACTGTGACCTGCATTTAGTGGTGATTTGTGTTGTACAGACAGCAAGGATTTCAACTGCTTGTTTTGTGTAGAAAATACATATACCTTCTTCTGATGTGACATCCACCTGCCCAATTGACTGTTGACCATTCAGAGTATGTTGTCAGTTAAATTGCGATCCAATAGTACATTCGGCAGTGATGTGGTTTTTTATTCCTGTGCATAGAAGAATTTTAATACTGGAATAATGCAGATTTCTGTAAACTTTTGTAAGCATAGAAACGATGTGATATCTTTATAATAATGTGAGCCCTCTAGTGGCATTTTCTGTGATCTAAGTTTAGATAGCTAATTGTTTACAAGAGTATAGAACAGCGTATGTGTTCAGATGGGAGATCTAACAGGAGAACAGGCTTACCCTCCTGCGAAAAGAAGTCTATGGGAAAGACCAGCCTGCTAACCTAGGCTTCTGGGTTAGTTCCCAGATAAATGAGATATTTGCATTGAGTGTTTTAATAATGACAGAGTTGTATTTTTGCAAGGGGAAACATTGCAGAACTTCTAATCAGATAGCTGGGTCTTGCACATACAGTAAATTGACTTACTAGGACCTGTCTGTCCCAGTTAGATTAAAAGATGCAACACTTACCATGCAGATATTAAAAAATGAATTGCATAAAGATTAAAAGAATTTTAAAAATAATAATCTTGAGAAGTAAAAGAAAAAAAAAATCTCAAAGACTGAGCTTGACAGAAGTAGATTTTAAATAAGCCATTAACAATTTAATGCTTTTCGGTGTCCATAGGCTACAGGCAGTACTGTTAAATGTAGGTTATTAGAGTGTCAGAGTTAACTACCTTCCTTCCTTCACTTATACTGAATTTGAATGCTGTTATTCTGTTGGTCATAAAGACTTAATAGTATGGGGGAGAATACTAGGACAGGTTATGTGTCATTTGTATTAATAGGCTGTCTTTTTCACCGTGCTGTTTGAAGGTGTGTGCCTACATTCTGGCTTGGGCACTGGTGCCAACTGTAATACTGATTGCCTCCTCCTGCTAACAGTGCTGGAAGAATCAAACCAGGGACACAGGGCAAGTCCTGAAAGTGCAGCTCTGTGAAAACTGAATAACTGGGCTCCCTCACCTTCATTTTATTTCATTTTGTTCTTAGTAACACCAGTTTCTGCAACGCTGCAGGAACGCTGCTTCAATTCCTTTGTGCCATTCTGGTGATGTGGAAAATGCAGGCTAATCCTCCAGGAAAATCTTGCTACTTGTGAGTCTACATTTAAAGAAAATGTGCATTTAAAAAAACTTATATTTAAAGAAAGACAAAAAGTTTATTATATGTATCTTCAGTTATATTAAAAAAAATAAATAATACGTATTTCTTATTTTTTTTAATGTAAAAGTTTAACAGATAAATTAATGAGCTGATTAAAGTAATTCCCAGAGAAAAAACTCAAAATAGAGTAAAATTTAAGTTAACGTTAGTCATTTGAAGTTAAAATTTGTAGTGGTTGAAATAGAACTACCATAAAAGCAAGTATTATAAGAAAATACAAAAGTATCACCAGATCACAGAGCAGGTGAGGCCGGGAGGGGCCTCTGGAGGTTGTCTGGTTCAGGCCTCGTGCTTGGAGCTGTCAGCCGGAGTGCTCAGGGCTGGCTTGGTTCTGGGGATCTCCCAAGCACGGGGACACCACAGCTGCTCTGGGCAGTCTGTGCCAGCATTCAGCTACAAGCCCCATGTTTTTTTGTTTGTTTTTTGTTGAAATGAAGTTTCTTACATTTTCATTTGTGCCTCTATCCCCATGTCCTGCCCCCAGGCAGCTTGGTTCCCTTTTCTTTCCTGTCTCTATCAGACACTCACACACCCTGCTAAGATCACCCTGAGCCTTCTCCGCTCCAGGCCAGGCCAGTCCCAGCTCTCTCAGCATCTCCTCCTGTGTCGGACACTCTACTCCCTTGTGGCCCTTCACAGGAATTGCTGCAGGACATCCACATCTCCTGTCCTGGGGAGCCCCACGCGGGGCCCAGCACTGGGCATGTCCCACCAGCGCTGAGCAGAGGCCTGCCGGGGGCAGCCCAGCACGCTGTGCGTCCCTTTTGGGATGTGGTGATGACGGTGTTTGTTTCCACTGCTTTATATTCCATAACTTGGTATCTTGTCCTACTCTGGGGCTTTCAAGTGCAGTGCAGTCTCGAATTGGAGCGCATACGGCTATAATGGAGGAATACATTTTTGAAGCACTCCGCTCAGCGCTGAATGCGCTTCTGTTAAACATCACAGCAGGGCAAACACTTGTCTGTCTTCTGTCACCTGTCATTCTTCTGAGGCATGGAGAGAAAAAAAAAACGCGTTTCAGTTACCTGTTCCACATAGGTTTTGTCTGTATCTTCTTTGTTGGAGCAGTCGGTAGTTGGCATCAATTTGGACGAAAAGAACTGCAGTTAGGGAGGCCACGAGGAAGGCTCCATATTATTTCTCCAGAGCATTCTCACTACTGACGAGTTGTTTCTTGAGGCGTGTAGCTCTATTGAGAAAGCAGTCTTATGGGAACAAAAGTTTTATTTCTGAAGCAGGATTTTTATATCAATTTAAGTATTAAATGATTTGTATAGATGTCAAATACACAATAACAGCTTATCAGAAGATATGTAGAAGCACATATAGTTGTTTTTTAAATATCATTTTAGATTTTGTAAAAAAATACACTCAGGAGCTGATGATTTAAGTAGCATTAAAATAATGCCCATACTGGCTGTGCTCTTATCAGCACAGTTACATTCAAGTTTATGCATTTTTATTTTTTTTAACAACCAATTTCATTTGAATTTACTGAACACCAGTAACAATGAGAATATTACTAATTTTTGCTTTTTACATCATCCATCTAAATGAATGTGCTTTTAGAGTTAAATTAATTTTGCAATATCCGTTCTTAAGCTAAGTGTGAGTCAGCACCTCATAGTACAGAGCCTTACCAGACTGCTTTGCTTCTCAAGCATTGCAGATTGTTTGGGGGTAGAGTGGAGGCATATCTGACAGTGTTTTGTTACCTGGTATGTTTGTACAGATTTGGCTGTCTTGTTTGCTTCAGAAGTTAGCAAAATGTACCAAAATATTGCTCTGTATATTACTAAAGACCATTACTATCAGTCATATTATAAAAAGATGGCACTACATGAAAAAGTGCATGCAGAATGTAGGTGATGAGGCCACGCTTCCAAGTTGTCCAGGACCCAAAGATGTGCATGGATGAAATTTGGTTGTTCTGGGTGTTGCCTTTGAGGTTGTCTGGTGTCACTTCTTGATTCTGGAACATGAACCATGGTGTTTTTTACTGTCTGCCCTCTAGTGTGGCTAATTCAAATGTTGGATGTGATGGTCTCTTTTGAATTGTTCTGTATTTTTCCCTCTTAGCCTGGATGATGGTCTGTTTTTCCAGCCAAAGCCAAGACAGTTTATGCTGTATGTTTTTCAGTGTTCAAGTTCAGTGTCGCTCCCTCTTTTTAACATTAGAGGCTGAAGTCTGAAACTTCTCGCATTGCTGAGAATAATTATCGATCAAGATTCTTCACCAATTTTGATTGATCACTTTCATTAGTTTTTTGTTAGTTTTGTAAGCTTTTCAATAAATGTAACTATAATTCTATTCCCTGTTGGTGATAGAGTAGGCTCTATTTTTACACTTATCTGTACAGTACATTCATGTTTGGAAGTCCTTAACTTAGAGTATGCTGTGTCAACTTGTAGCTACATTTATGATCGATAATTTAACAAAAGCTTGCTATAGACAGCTTTCTCCATATAATACAGCTCTCAAATGCCTTGTGTGCATAGGTGAGACTGTGCCATTCCTTTCTGCGAAGCTCTTGCTGGATTCCAGTGTCCTCTGTATCAACTTACATTTGCTGATAAGTTCAAAATTTGAATTTTCAATGTCTGAATATCACTGTTGTTGCATTTATACATATCTGTAACTCCTCTTGAACCATACTCTTGTTGATAAGTCCTGTTAAATTCCCTCTCCACTATTCGAGTTTTTTTTCTAAAAATCCAGTTATGGATGGTATAGCTATGCCAGGCGCCATTCACTCTTTATTGTGTACCATAGTAAAATTACACCTGTGTTTCATCCTCACAAGTAGACTAACCTGAATTAAGAAACCATGGACATTGCATTGCTTTTTCAGCTGTCTGGTTGGTTTAACCTCCTTGGTTAAACCTCCATTTTGTCTGGCTTTATATAATGAATGTCATTGTCTTAATATTCTTAAGTTGTTACTACATGTATAAAACACTAGAAAATACATATTACCAAAGTAGACCTTTGGTTACCATAGGGTAAAGTGGTCTGAGGATTCAGGGAGTGGAAAAGTGTCTGAAAACTATTTCCCATCTCATTTTGCATCAAGCAGTGCTCAGTCAGACTGAAAGATCTGCCCCACAGCATCTCCATTCAAAATGATTGATAGTCGTGTTGGTGGTGTGCCTGGTGAGGAATTTAGAATCGTGCAGCATCTTTACTAACATGTTGTGGGCTGTTTTCTTAAATTGAGTAGCTGTATTTTAAGTGCTTTTAATTATTAGTAGGTAGTTAAGGTTTGTTTTCATGCTCAATTATAGAACTGCCATTTTGGAACTACAGCAATGAGGAAAGTTGTGAGGAAAGCAGTACCAAAGTCACAGATGTTATAGAAATAACACTTAGTGAAGGAAATTAATTAATAGAACTGCCCATCTTAAATGCAGATACATGAAGATATGAAGACAATTAAAAAGAACGTGATGCTTTGTTTAATGATTTGTGAGGCAGTCACATTGTAAGAAACAAATGTCTGAAAATAGTTTAGCACATCAGTCCAGAAATAATGCAATACAAAACCAAAAGACAATGCATTTCAGTATTCCGTGCAGATTAACTCTAATTAGTAGGTAGGCTGTAAAGAAAAAACATTAAGAGCAGCTTAATGAGTTCAGTAGATACATATAGATTTAAAACATATCCTAAAGAAATAAGACTGCTGGGCTTTTTTGTTTCAGATCTGTTTTAACCAAAAAATGCTTTCCCAAAGCTCTGACATTTACTTTAATTAAAAATACAAATCTTGGTATTCATGGTATGTGATGGAAAATTATTGTTTTATATTGCAGTAATATGTTGCTATTATTATTGAAAACTTTATGCAATTTTTAGATTTAGAGGTAAATGTTTGTTATCATGCAATAGTCGGAAAAACGTGTGATCGCTTTTTTTTCCTGAAGGTAGTTTGAAGGTCATACTTAAAAATGCATTTAATTTTTAAAATAGCTTGCACCTGAACTGTTTAGGCCAATTTTCAGTTGCATTTTAAGTTTAATTATGTAAATCCGTAGGAGAGCCTTAAAAAGTTACCCTTTGTTTAATCTCATGTGTAACCCATGCTTCAGAGTTGGCAGTTTAATAAAGGGTCAGATTTTACTTATGTGGTTAAATAGAACATAAATGTAGACATTTCACACGATGTACCATGTAAATGTAAGCCTTTGTAGTTACAAGTTTTTGTAGCTGGAGAATTGTTTTAAAAGGCATGTAATTTATTAGCTATCAGTAGCTGCTTTATTGCCTTGCCGCGCTGCAGTAATAAATAAAAGAAAGTGAGCTGATTTTACAAATGGCACACAAGGTGCACATTTTGTGAAAAAAGTCTTTTTTTAAAGAATTGGCATTAAATCCTTTTTTTGTGATGACAAAGAGGCTAAGAGTGCAAACTGTATTTTCTGTTTATCGAAAACAGAGTCTCTTTTTCTCGAGGGCATTTTTTCCTATGATCAT
Source organism: Netta rufina (assembly GCF_964035555.1). Classification (NCBI taxonomy): domain Eukaryota; kingdom Metazoa; phylum Chordata; class Aves; order Anseriformes; family Anatidae; genus Netta; species Netta rufina. Next base: position 6,932,364 of record NC_140137.1, read on the forward strand.
CAAGGGATTTCAAAAGCAATAAAGTGTGGAATCATTGTTCGACTTGAACAGTATTAAAACTTAGGTTTTAATTTCAGTGAAGTAATAAGATTTGAACCTGTCTCACATTACAGCACTGTAAGGCATTTAGCAATTGTATTTTAAAGGAGGTTTTTAAAATGCAGCTCACTTGTAAGCTAACTGTCTGTCTAGTAATTAATAGTTTCTCTTCAGCAGAGGCTGTTGTGAATCATACTAAGAAATCACAGTTTTGTTAATAACAAATTATGATAATTGTAAGGATGTTAATTCCTAATTAGTTTAAACCTACAATCTTTTTCTGCCCCTTTCTGAGATTGATTTTCAAATGAAGACAAAAAAAGTAGAGATGGAGGGTTTCAGCATGCTCTTCACCTTAAAATTAAAATGAAATGATCCACATTTATCCGTGAATTTCAAGAAACTTTATTCCTTGGCCAAGAGTGTAATTTAGCTTCCTGCTAAGAGCTGATGAAGTATCTAATCCATAAACATATTTTATATGATTAATACTAATTCCTTTTTCAAAGTTGGGTGTTAAAGATAATTCTGCAAAACACCAACCATTTTCTGTACTGACCTGGTGAACCCCAGGACACTGGAACATACTGGTATGTCCAGCGAACCGCGTGCATTTTTGCAAAGATAATTCCAGGTGCTCAAAATGTAAATATTTCCTCATGTTGTCTGAAGTGTTGGCTGATAAGAGAAGAGCAATCATTGTAAATTGTAGTTGGAAATGATCACGTATGATTTTGGAGGAGGGAGCAGGGAAGTTTATACACAGGTGCATGTTCAAAACAGCCATCAGTGTTTAACATTTGAGTGGTGAGCTATGACCTTTCGTGATGATTTTGAACGGTAACTGCCTCCATTAGCCATAAGGTTTGTTTCTTTATTTTAGTAGATGGCCTAGACTGTAAATATTAGAGGATCTAAAATAAATCAACATATTATCCTAAGGATACAAAACGTAAGAGCTATTTGTGGTTAGGAACCTTTGACAGATAGTTTGGATGAGGCAGATGATTGCCCGCCTCTCGTATCTGGCTTCCATTGCTATGCCTGCAGGCAGTTTAGTGTTATAGTTGTATATTGATGTCAGGGTTACTACTGAGTGGCTAGCAATGACAGATGTCTATAATTACAGGCAATGCTTCCAGTATTTCAGAAGAGCCAGCCTATGTTGAACAATTATCTTATTTCTGGCTTGCCAAAGAGGGTTGTTCAAATTGCTAGTATTAGCTGTGGTGGCTGTAACACCTCTCCTTATGCCGTGGGATAAATGTGCAAAAAGCACTGATGTACAGCTCCGGTGCAAAACCTTTTTAAAATATGTGATATCACTAAATTTGGTGTGCTTAGGGCTTGATCCTGAGAGATGCGTAACACCTGCAGCTATGCTCAAGTCAGTACAATGAAATAGTTTTAGAAATAGAAATTTTAGAAATAAATAGCTATGATTTTTATTACTTGTCTTTAAGTGCCAAACTAATGTTGGTGTTAAAGGATATCAAATGGTCAAGTTGCTTGCACGTAAGCATGCTGAGTGGGCCACTTGTTTAGATGCAATTAAGCAGCTGAATAAAATTAAGCTGGACAGGGGCAGGTAAGAACATAGATTACTGCTACTTCAGGTTTGGGAGTTTTCTGACTCCAGTACAAGAACAAATCTATTTGTGTATTGTAATCTATATGGTATTGTTTCATTTCAATCATTTAGAGGATTTTTAAAGCAGCATTTTACTTTCTTATTAAAACAAATAGGTGACTGCCTAGATGGCTTGAATCTCTGCAGTGTCTGTGTTTTCCATGAAAGCTGTACACTGCTAGAACTGTGCCTTGAAAACTAAAAATCAGCGGGATGATGTTCAAAAGTAACATCTATTAATACAAAAAGAGGCTATGGAATTAGAAATCTGTAACAGTGGTTTACAAGAATGATAGTCTAAAGACTTCTAAAGCTAAACTCCTTTTTAACAGTTGGCTAAGACCTAGCAGGTAAACTGGTTTCTTTTCAGAGCATGGTCCTCATGCTGCATTGGTGGTAACATCAGTTAGTTGGTAGTACAGCTCCCGTAGCAAGTCCACCAGAATTATAGGGCTTTCTCTCAAGATTTTCAAAAAATAGAGGAATTGGAAAATGAATAAATAAATAAAAACAAAAGCTGAGAGGAAGTCATTGAAATGAAAAGACTGATTTCCACTTAAGAAAAGGTTTATTGCTGGCATTGCTCAGGCACTCAATGGAGCAAGAGGCAGGGAGCGAATGACACCCACACCCTGTGAATCCTCTGCTCCACGGAGCTAAGAAAGCAGGGGCCTGGAACACATCCCATGAGGGAACTGCTCATTCCTCGTACTGTCTGGACTCACGGGGACACAGTATTTCAGGAGACTACCAAGGAAATAGCATCTGTAACTATGACTCTGAGCCACTCGGTGTACTTACTCTACAACATTCCACCCGGTTGCAGTAGCAATACCCTAATTTTTAAACGTTGTTTTATGGTAGGTCTCTGTCAACTGAGGAATAGTATTTTGATTAAGCTGGCTGTGTAGATAAGGCAGTAGATGCCGTATTATTTATATAACTGATGTATTTCCTCTGGTTGCTTACAAACACATGCGGCACCAAGTGGGAGGACAGCCTCCTTTTTGTATAGTGCAGTGCCCAACTTCATCTGCTCTTCAGAGATCCCATCTGAAACTATTTGAGGCAAGTTCTTAAGGCCTATTAAGGATTTTTTTTCTTGTAGGGAGCTAACTATATAACAACAGATTATCCTCTGGGCTTAGACTCAGAGTTAGGAGTGTTTGGAGATGTTACCTTTTTCAGACAGCTGGTCAGGAGTGGAGGCTTTATGAGCAACCGAGGTTTCCTCTGCTGTGGATGAGATAAAAAAGTGAAGGCTTTTTAAGCCTTTACTTTGGTTGGAAGGCAAAAGTTGTTGATCTGGCACTCTGATCCATTAATTAGGGGACTAAGTTCAGTTAATTAGGGGACTAAGTTCAGTTTCTCATTGATCGTGCAGCAGAAATCCAGCTTCCAAATTGCATGTAATGGAGCTTCTGCATGTTAAAATTTAAAATACCAGATTTCAATTTGAAAAAACGGTGAAAATTATACCTGGAAAGAAAGTCTCAATTAGCATGGAACTTAGTGGGTTTAGTGTAGAGGTATCAGAGAGGTGAGGTGGCACCTCCAGGAAGCTGCTGTGGTAGCCCAGACACTGGGCGAGTTGCCTGCAGAACTGGGGTGGGCTGTGTGGGGAGCTGCTCTCCAGCCCAGCCACGCCAGCCTCTTCAGCAGCAGCTGTCTCCATGCAGTTGCTATCAGTTTTGGAGCAAATATGGTTAAGGTCTGGTTTTGCCCTCAGTATTCATGACAAAATACTTTAATGTTACACTGATAGTTCTCTGCAGCAAGGCCTGCAGAGCTTCAAGGAAGTTATAATATCTTAAGCATTTATGCTGTGCCTACGGGTAATAACTTTACTGTAATTTTCTGAAGATTCATTATCCAAAATCTTAATTCATTATAATAGCCCTTATGAAACATATAGAAACCAACATTTTCTTGTGTTTTCTTATTTGCACAGTGTGAGAGATTCATTGCTCTGTTTTAATTTGTTTCATGGGGTGCGTTTGAGTACATTCCATACAGTGCTGTTATTGAATTTCTGTGACTGTCATTATATAGCCATACAACCTTTAGGAACTCATATTCTGAGCTTCCCAGTTCTGTAATCTGCTTCACATTTAAGAATTGACATAATTAGCTTCTTCAGAGTTATAACGATAGCACCAAAAAGAGAAGACCTTAAAGACAAAGCAAAGTTAAACATATCTAGGGCCAAAGAGTAGAGAAGTCAGAGAAATAAAGTTTTAGTGTAATTACCACATTATTTCTCTGTTTGAAGTTGTATTTACATGCGAATGTTTTGCTTTATAAAGTGTTGCTTCCACAATTTTATTTTCTTTCTTTTTGAAATGCAGCAGGTGGGGTTCAAGTAGATGGGAAGTGTAAGGTTATGCGATTTGGATAACTGGTAAAGCTGCTAGGTAGTAAAAGATACACCAGCTCCAGAGCTGGTGAACCTGCTGGCTCCCTTAAACACCTCAATTCCACTGAGGTGCCTTTCATTTTATACATTTATTCACAAATCTATTTCCCTATTCTGTGAAGTGGAGCAAAGAGCAAGGAAGCTGGTGGATGGGATAGAAAACAAGACTTAGGAAAAGCGACTGAGGGAGGGCATTAGGGTCATTTAATCTGGAAAATAAGAGGTTTAGGGAGACCTCGTTGCTCTCTACAACTACCTGAAAGGAGGCTGTTGGTCCCTTCCCTCAGGTGACGAGCAGCAGGATGTGAGGAAATGGCACCAACTTGCACCAGGGGAGGCCCAGAGCGGGCCTCAGGCAGAATTTGGTCCCGCAGAGGGTGGCCGAGCGCTGGGACGGGCTGCCCGGGACACTGGGGGGGGTCCCCACCCCAGGGGTGTGTAAGGGACGTGTGGACGTGGTGCTTGGGGACACGGCTCAGTGGGGGCACGCGGTCGGGGGTGGCTGGGCCTGGTGAGCCCACAGCTCTCCTCCAGCCTGACCAATTCCATGATTTTTTGCTTTAATATGTTTGAAACTGTTATTGAAGGTGTTTTGCTGGTCTTTTCCTTATCACCACTCCCATGACTATTGCTGTCACCTGTGAGTGTTGCAGCCAGTGCTGTTGCTTTTGGGTTGACGTGGTGGTATCAGCCCAGCTTGCTTTAAGGGCTTTGGTTAAGTGCTTGTACCCGTGAAGCTTACCTAATGTTGTAGCCTCCTGTTACCACTTCTGTGCATTTCTCCCTTTAATTCATAACCGATGTACGTTGAGATGATGATAATGATGTGATATTTGATGGTTCAGAAGCTCACATTTTGTGGCGATACCACGCCGTGCTCGCCCAGCGCTGTGTGTCGATGCAGGGTTTGTATTGGAAGCTACAAATCCCACAGTTGTAAGGATTTGGGAATAATTGTGTAAAGGCTTTACAGAAGTCTTAAACTGGTTGTTTCCTACTGAAAGTTAATTATCCTGCTCCTTACTCGAAGTCTCCGGGGGGAACTGCAAACATAGCCTTGTTTCTTTCTCGCTGCCAGGAGGAAGGGGGAGGCCGGGGCTGGGGGAGAGCCAGCAGGTGGGCACCTGGGCACGGCCCCATCCCGGTCCCGGTCCCGCAGGCGCAGCCTCCCCAGCTCCGCGTTCACCTCTGCGGCTCCGTGATGCGAACAAGGATGAGATCACTTCCACATGCAATTCCACATCCTTTTATGACCCCTTTCAACAGTGTTTTCCTCCTCCTTTTGAATACGTAGCACGGTCTTTGTTGCTGAAGTGTTTTTTATTATGATCTGTCCAAAATGCTTTATCATTAATTTTTTATAGCGCTTAAAAGTCTAAGGGCATTTCATTGTTGTGGTTGGGGGCTGTTTGCTCTTCTATTTTTACATCCTAAGAGCGTGTTTCGGTTTGAAAATGATTTTGAAGAAGGTGTTTAAAATATCACGTTTATTTTAGCTTGCAATTTGTCACATTACAGACCGGGTAGTAGTTTTTATTACCAGCACTGTATTCATGCTGACTTGAAATGACCCTGTCACATGCGAAAACAAATCAGATTGTTGCTGTTAATGAGCTTTTCAATTTACTATTCAGTGGATCAGATAAGTGGATTTAAGAGGTAATGATCCTGCTTAGCACTCAAGCTTGGCTGTCAGATCCTAGTAGTTGTGGGAAATCCCCAGGGACAAAAGCGTTGACACAGTTCTTGATGGGATAATGGGAATCAAAGCTAATGGATGATAAAAGGAGTAGTAAGAGTTACAAGGATAATTGTGGATTAAAGCACTGCTCTTTGTCAACACTGACTGCTGGTTTAGTATTTATTTGTTAAACTCAGCCGTGGCTTAGAGCCCCGTTTGCCAACAGAGAGAGTGCTCCCGTCGCACTCGCCCGGCTGCTTTCCCTCCTCCTTCCCCTTCTCCTTCTCCATCTCCTTCCCCTTCC